>NC_081255.1:10326171-11526171 GCF_030490865.1 Poecile atricapillus
GCGGCGCGTGTGTCATCGCTGCTGACGCCCCGAGGCCGGGCCGGGCCGGGCTGACTCCCCCTCCCCGGGGATCGCGGGCTCTTTTTGGGGTGGATTTGGCCTTTTTCCGTCCCCCCCGGGCCCGCAGCGGCCGCGCGCTGACGTGGCGCGCGTTGTCATGGCAGCCAGCGGCACGCGCCCCCGCAGCGCCCGCTCCCATTGGCGGCGGCGCAGCGAGGGGGGCGGGCGGTTCCGCCCCTCCCCCGGCGCCCATTGGGCGGGCGGCGCCATCACGTGGTGCGGGGCCCGGCCATTGGCCGGCGGGCGGTATAAAAGCGGCGGGGGCGGCGGCCCCGCGGCGGCGGGCGGGATGGAGGCGGCTGGGGCTGAGGGGCGAGAGGAGGCGGCGGTGCTGCGGGAGCGGCTGGCGGCGGGCGGCCAGGACCATGTGCTGCGCTTCTGGTCCGAGCTGGATGGCGCGGCCCGCCGGGCGCTGGCGGCCGAGCTGTGCCACATGGACGTGGCCGAGATCAACCGCTTCTTCCGCCGCGCCCGCGGGGACGGCGGCGGGGCGGGAGCGGCGGCGGGGCTGGATGCGCGCATGGAGCCGGTGCCGCGGGATGTGCTGGGCAGCGCCTCCCGCGACCGCGGGCTGGTGCCGCGCTGGGAGAGCCGCGGTAGGTGCGCGGGGCGGCGGGGATCGGCGCGGCGGGCAGCCGGAGCCGCGGGCCCCACGCGTGTCTGCTCCCCCAGGGCTGGCGGAGATCGCGGCGAGCCGCGTGGCCGCGCTGCTGCTGGCCGGCGGGCAGGGCACCCGCCTCGGCGTACCCTACCCCAAGGGCATGTGCGACGTGGGGCTGCCCTCCCGCAAGACCCTCTTCCACCTCCAGGCCCAGCGCCTGCGGCGGCTGCAGCAGATGGCGGAGGAGCAGCACGGCACTCCCTGCCACATCCCCTGGTGAGCCCCGGCCTCGGGGGGACAGGACTGGCAGTGCCCGGCTGGGTGTCACCAGTGCACCACTGCATCAGGGCCCGGGCGATCGGCGCAGCCCTCTGGGTGTCAGCAGCCCGCCTCCCCTGGGTTACTGCAGTTCCCTTTGGCAGCCCGAGGATAGCCGGGGTTGGTGCAGTTCCTTTGGTAGCCCGAGGCTAGCCTGGGTTGGTGCAGTTCCCTTTGGTAGCCCGAGGCTAGCCTGGGTTGGTGCAGTTCCCTTTGGCAGCCCGAGGCTAGCCGGGGTTGGTGCAGTTCCCCTTAGTAGCCCCTGGGTTGATGCAGAGCCCCTCGGCAGCTCCAGGACCACAGACTGGCATAGCCCCTCTTGGTGTCAATGCCTTGCAATGGGCTTTGCCCCTTAGAGTGAGGGGTTCAAGGCTGGCACTGTCAGGTCCCACATTGTCACACTCAGTCCCATGGCCCTTGAGAAGGGTTTTCATGTCCATGCAAGGTGGAAGCTGCTGAGGTGCTCTGTAGACAAGGCAGGAGCTGGCCATTGCAGCTGAGTGTCCCATGCACAGTGTTGTGTAGTTTTGGAGATACGTGTTGCAAGAAGGGTGAAACCTTTCATTGGCTTGTCAAGGTGGTAGGACCACAGCCAGTCAAATCCTCCTAAGTGTGGAGGGGTGAAAATCCTCTCCTGGGTGTTCTCCACATTTGGGATGAGGGGTGTGAGACCCTGCCTCTCCTCCCTGCTCACTGTCTTCTACTCTGCAACAGGTACATCATGACAAGTGGCCGCACCATGGAGTCCACCAAGGAGTTCTTCCAGAAACATCGCTATTTTGGCTTGAAGAAGGAGAACGTCATCTTCTTCCAGCAGGGCATGCTGCCTGCCCTGGGATTCGATGGGAAAATCCTGCTGGAGGAGAAGGGCAAGATTGCTATGGCACCAGGTTGGTGGCCAGGAGTGAGACGTGGTGCTGAGGAGCAGCTTTTGGAGCTGCAGTCTTCACTGTGACCTGGCCCACGGCTGACTCAGGCTGGGAGTGTCTGTCTCGGCAGGGAGGACCAGGCTGGGACACAGCTGGGCTGGTGACCTTCCACATCAGCCCACGGGGAAGGAGGATGAGTGTGGGTGGCTGACAGGCAGTGGGGTGTTGCTGCAGCCCCAGGGGTGTGTTCCCTCTGCAGATGGCAACGGGGGCCTGTACCGGGCCCTGGGCTCACACGGCATCATGGAGGACATGGAGCGGAGGGGGGTGCAGAGCGTCCACGTCTACTGCGTGGACAACATCCTGGTGAAGGTGGCTGACCCCAGGTTCATCGGGTTCTGCTTGGAGAAGGGAGCAGACTGTGGGGCCAAGGTATGGTTTTGGGAGTAGGCAGGCACTGCTTCTGCAGAACTGGGTGGGGTCTGTCCTGCTCCTTGCCAGCTTCCCTGACTTTACACCCTTCATTTGCTGGCTTGCCACTACCAGGAGGGATAACTAAGTACCTGGAGCTCACTGGTGAAGTAACACATGCTGCTAGAGTCCTACCTGCCCCGGGGATGGTCCTGCCTGCCCCTAGCATCCTGGAGGATGCCTGGCACTGCTCTTCTGCCTTGCACAGGGATGTGGCACCAACAGGCCCAGGGCTTGGAGGTCCCCCTGGGCCAAGAGGCAAGAGGCTGCTTGGGAGCCCTGTATAGCTGGCTGGTGCACACCTGGGTGCTGGGCAGCTCTTTTCTGGATGGCTGTGGGTAGCACAAGAAAACAGGATCCTTGCCATAAGCTGCCAGCTGTCCCCAGCCTGACATCCTGGGCACCAGACCAGGACACGGGGGGTGCAGCTGACGCTGAACCCAGCCCCATTTCTTGTGGATAGGGCATTGCACACTTCAAGCTTTACTTAAAGACTGGCTTGACAGCCAGAGGTTTTGTTTGCATTGGGCTCAGCTCTGGCAAACAGGTGAGAGGACTTACTGGCCTTGCAGCTTTCAGAGGGTAAGCTGAGAAAGGCAAGGCAGTTTCTCCTCCTGCCCTGCATGAAAGAGGAAATAAACCTTAGCACGCAGAAAGGAGAAAGCCCTGTGCTCCTGCATGCCACCACTCTGTGTGACAGTGGTGGGTGGGGATTTGCTGGGGTATCCCACACTCAGATGGAGCTGTGTGAGGTGCAAGGAGGAGAGGAAGGTCAGGGGGATGGCTCTGCTGAGCCAGCAACCTTTTGGTTGTGCATAGCAAGCTGGCTAAAAATATCCGTGCCTGCTGCCAGCTGCACGTTGGCTTGGTGCCACATCCTGCTGTGCCCTCTGGGTGTGTCTCACACCTGTCACCCGGCCCTGCCATCGTAGCTTCCTCCAGTCCCCACTGCCAGAAGCAGCTGGGAGGGCTCCAGCATCCCCGTCCCAGCAGAGGGAAAGGCCTGGTCCGGGCCCGCTGTTTACAGGGGAGTGTGTTTGAAGCGTGGGGCTTCGGGTGCTTTCCCTGACAGTGCTTCCCTCGGGCAGGTGGTGGAGAAGACCAACCCCACGGAGCCTGTGGGCGTGGTGTGCCGTGTGGACGGCGTGTACCAGGTGGTGGAGTACAGCGAGATCTCCCTGGCCACCGCCCAGCAGCGCGGCCCCGACGGGCGGCTGCTCTTCAACGCGGGCAACATCGCCAACCACTACTTCACCACTGCCTTCCTCAAAGACGTGGTCAAGTAAGGGCTGCTGGAGTGCCAGAGCAGGAGTGCTGATGTGGAAGTGCTGCTGCTGCTGGGCAGAGCTGGCTGTGCCTTGCTTTCTGCTGGTTGAGCTCCAGGCGTGCTGGGATGGGGCCCCCGGTGTCTGGCCCTGCACAGCTGGTCTGACCCCACCTCTCTGCACAGCCCCTTCATTCACATAAGGTTTCTCTGGGCCATATGTGGATGCTGCTCCCAGAGCGCAGGCATGTGGGGCAGTCCCTCCTGGCTGTTGTGGGGACGAGCAGCCCGTGCCTTGGGGCAGCTGGGGTCAGAGCAGGGCAGCTGTCCTGCTGCAGCAGTGGCTGAGCTGAGGACGTGGCTTGCCTGGGCAAGTGACGTCTCTTTCTTGGCCCGTTACAGCACTTACGAACCACAACTGCAGCACCACGTGGCTGAGAAGAAGATCCCACACGTGGACATCACTACAGGGCAGCTAATCCAACCCGAGAAGCCCAATGGGATTAAGATGGAGAAGTTTGTCTTTGACATCTTCCAGTTTTCCAAGTATGTCCTTTGCTCTCCGTGGGGTCCAGGCTGGCTGCTGGCTCTCCCTGGGGCAGCTCTGAGAGCCTCTGGGGTTGTGCCAGGGTGTGCCCACTGGCGCTGCCCGGGGATGGGGATAGGCTGGCAGCTGGAGGGATGGGCCTCGTGTGCCTCTTGCTGGGCTGAGCCCTGCTCCTGTGCCAGAAGAACATCTGCTGACCCTACGGGCCAGGCCCTCCCCTCCCTCCTGCATGGCTGTGAAAACAGCCTGTGGGTGTGGGCTGGGGGAGGGCTGTGGGCCCAGCTCAGCCACAGTTTCCAGACCTGAGCCTCCCACGCTGTGTTCCCCCAGGAAGTTCGTGGTGTACGAGGTGCTGCGTGAGGATGAGTTCTCTCCCCTGAAGAATGCCGACAGCCAGAATGGCAAGGACAACCCCACCACAGCCCGCCATGCCCTGATGTCCCTGCACCACTGCTGGGTTCTCAATGCAGGGGGGCACTTCGTGGATGAAAACGGCACACGCATCCCTGCCATCCCTCGGTGAGCTGCTGCTCCACTTGGGGCTGGGTATTGAGCACAAGGCAATCCCAGCACTGGTAATGGTGTCACAGAAGAGACTGGCTATGGGTCCCCTCTCCTGGGTGATGTGTGGAGCAGAGCTGGGTGTGAGCTGTGTGGTGGCAGCAGGAGTGGTGCTCAGCCAGCAGCAGCTTTCCTTGTCAGTTCAACACCTGAGTCCTGCCAAGGTTGGCTCTGCAGGGAGGAAGTGGCTCCCTAAAGCCAGAGCAGGCAGCAGATCTGTGCAGCCAGGCTGGCATCAACACATCCCTCGAGCACAGGACCTCCTGCCACCCTCTTTAGGGATCAGCAAACCCCAGACTCGTTTATCTCTGGTTTTCCCCCCTTGCTAACCCTTGTTTATTCCCGTGTAGCGTCACAAACGGAAGGTCAGCTGCCAGCCCAGCAGATGTCAATGACAAGTAACTATTGGTGTCCCAGGTGCATGGTGGCGGGGCTGTGCTTAGGGACTAACGGGCTGCAGGCAGAGCAGTGTGCCAGGCTAACGGGGCCGCATGCGGGCGCTGGGGCATGTCACCACCAGGCACGGGGGCTTCTCCTGGTGGCGGGCGCAGGCAGCTCCGCTCCCGGCCGGGCTCCTCTCGCAGGGATGACTGGATGGGGCTCATGCTCTTGGTGCAGGATGGCAGCAGCCTGGTGCTGACTGCACACAGCCCCCAGGGGTCACAGCACGTCAGGGACTGCTCCCGGCGGTCCCAGAGCTGGGGATGGCTGCCATCTCCTCCCTGTGTCCGCCAGGCAGACCCAAATGGGATTAAAGACATGAAGCAAATGTCAGGCAGGCTTTGATGTAGCATGTGTGAATCTGAGCACAGCAGCCAGCTGGGCTTCGTGTGACTCCAGCTCTTGAGTTTGGAAGATCCAGAGTGTGACACCAGGGAAAGCCCCTGGCTCAGTGCTTGAAAGTTTACAGGAATACACGGGGAAGCTTTAACTCTTCCGTTGTGTTCTGTAGGCACAGACGTGCTGGGACTTGGAGCTGGTGAGTGTAAATGACTCACAGAATTAGCAATCTTGTTACCTTCCCTTCTTTCAGAAGCTGTATCTTCAGACACTTTTTGGTGGGACACAGCTGTTTTATATGTTTTAATTCCAGACTCCAAGTGTTGTCAGGCTTACGACTAAGCCATTACACTAGTTAGCATGTAGGAGAAAGGATGCACCTTGTCCTACATTTACCCTTTGTTACCAGTTAATGTCAATTTTTTTTAAAAAAACAATCTTGAATCCAACATTCAGTGTAACCACCAGTCTGGGTTGGGATGTGTGAGTTTTATTTACTGACACTTGGGAACAGGAGGGGGCTGAGTGAGTGCGTGGCAGCAGGAAGGAACTTCAGGCTGGGTAAAGGGAGTGTTGTCACGGGTGGCATCCTGCCCTGCCTGCCTGGCTGCTGTGGCCACTGGCTGGGAAGGGCCACGCTGGGGTGCTGTTGCCATGGCTGCTTGTTGGGTCCACACAGCTGCACTCCCAGCTGGATCCCAGCATCATCCAAGCGTGTCCTACGGAGGCTGGTGGCAGCACTGGTGTGGTTCTGACATTTTGCTCAGCAGCTCCAGCCCACAGGCAGAACAGAGGAGGCGAGATGATCTAACAGGCAAAGGCAGAAGGGGCAGACAGTGTTTCAGGGAGTGTTTCTGAGGGAGAAGGGCTTACCCTGTGTCCTCAGGTTGTACTTTAAGCAAGAGAGGGCTTAAAGCAAGACCTCTTGTGTCCAGCTGAATGGGCAGGTGCTCGGTGAGAGCATCTCACATCACCCCAGGGCTGAAGGAGGAGAAGGAAAGGGTGACTTCTTCCCAGGCAGCATCAAAACCAGCGGGGCTGGGGGCACAGCCACTGCTGTGGTTACACATGTGGAAAGGCACCATGAAAGCCCCATCTAAAGCTCTTTTCCCTTTCAGTCGCTGCTGGTATCTAAACTTTAGCTGGCATCTGTGTGGAGAGCACGCAAGGCTTGACTAACCCAGGGCAGCTCTGCGCTGGCAGGGTCTGTGTGGGCCCCAGACAGCCCCTGAGCCTCCGCCTGGCCTCGGCAGATCTTGGGCCCGTCTGTGTCCCCCCTGGGCTGTACCTGACTCTCCTGACTGTACATTTGTCTCTGCAGCTTGAAGGATGCAAACGACCTGCCAATCCAGTGTGAAATCTCCCCCCTGGTCTCCTACGGAGGAGAGGTGAGTACTGGCTCTGCAGAGCTCGGGGGCCTTGCAGATGGAGCGGGCTGGCAGGGCACACACGTGAGGGGATAAGGCACAAAAGGGACTCCAATTCACTGAGGAGCTTTTTGGGGCAGTGCCCCCAGGGTGCCAGCACAGGAGGGGAGCAGAGGCCCCGTGAGCAGCGCAGCAGAGCGGGTGATGTGCGCTGTGTTCTGATGAGCCGCTCCTCGTTCCCCTAGGGTCTGGAGAAGTACGTGAAGGACCGAGAGTTCCGCACACCTCTGATCATTGACGAGGATGGGATCCACGAGCTGGTGAAGAACGGGATGTAGAGGCAGCGTGGTGCCCATCCTGCCAGGAGCTCACAGGCTGATGGCTGGGCCTGGCAGGGACAGCTCTGTGCAGAGCAAGATCTGACCCACTCGGTTCTTGGCACGTTGGATGCTCCTATTTATATTTTAATTTAAAAACCAAACTCTATGGATTCCCCTGCCACAAAGCACAGCTGTGGTGCTGCTCTTTGCTCTCCAGGCTGTGGGCATTTATTTTTAAACATGTATATAGTAATAGTCATTGTACATGCAGAGAGAGGATTTTTATGGTACGGGGCTGGGTTTAATCTTGAATTTTTATTTTTTTTAAATCTACATGACTATTTTTTTTTAATAGGGTCCTTGTCATTGCCCATGTCCTCCCTTTTGGTCATCCTTTGTATATTGCACAACTGGAAGCCCCCAATTAAACTCTGAGTCCCTCCTGTTTGTCATCTGGTGGTGTTTGAGTGACAGTGACTTTCCAGCAAGAGGCTCATGGAGCAGAGAGCTGACTGCATCATGCCAAGTGCTCTGTTCAGTGCAGCTGGGGTGGCTGCAGACAGGGCCTCTAGCCTGCACTGCTCATTTGGGGCCTTCCTGGAGGAATCAGAGAGTTGCACCTCCCTCTCACATTTCTGCAAACAGTGTCAGGCAGGAACAGGGAGGTGTGCTCAGGGTGAAACCACCGAGCTCCCCACCAGTGCCGTGTGCCCTCTGCTTTTCCTGGGGGGAATCTTTGGCTCCTGCATGAGCCCAGTGCTGAGGAGTGTGGTGTCCTGATAGCCTCGGGCAGAGCAGCTGTGCTGCCTCCCCTCCTGGCTGGGAGGAGGGATGTAGAGCTTGGCCAGCCCCTCTCCTGCTCCTGATGTGGTCACAGCCTCCTGCTGCCCTGGGGCTGCCTGGGGAAGGATTTTCCCTTGCAGGCCTGGGAATGGGACCCAAAGCGCTCCCTCTGGGGGAAGTCACCAGGTGCCCCCCAGGTTCAAAGGTGGCTGCTGAGCATCCCCGGCTCAGCCAAGCACTTGGTTCCCCAGGCCCTGTGCCTGGGCCAGCAGGGCAGTGGAGGGTCCTGGCTGGCTCTGTGCCTGCTGCTGGCTCACCACAGGCTGGCTGGGCTCTGTGTGGCCTTTGGCTTGCAGACCACCACCTTTGCACTAGCTCTGTCCTGGGACACAGCACTGGGGTGCTGCCTGCTGCCAAGTTGTTTGAGCAGCAGTCCCAGGTAGCAGCAGGAGGGGAGTGAGCAGAGCTGGCTGGAGTTTGTGCCAGTGTGCACATAGGGCAGCCTGTGCTTCTCCCTGCCCTCTGCTGTGGGGCAGCACATTTGGCACGGCTCCCTGCCAGCCAGGGGAAGCTGTGCCCTGCCTCTGTCACCCAGTGCTGGCTCAGCTGGAGCTGCAGCCCCCCTCTGGTGGCAGTGATGAGGGTCCCAGTGTCTGCCGGGGGTGGCGGTGCCTTCCCCTGCTGCCATTCTGCTGGTTTGGCTGCAGACCAGGCTGGCAGAGGTTGGTTTAGGAGCAAGGCTACAGCCCTGGGGCCGTGGGGTTTTCTAGTCGGACAGGAAAGCCTTTTAGGGAGTTGCTGGCCTGCTGCCAGGGGTGCTACTTCCTTCCCATAATGTGAGCGTGGAATTCAACAAAGCCAAAACAGTAAAAAAAAAATTTTTTTTTAAAAGAAGTTCTTTAATTGTGGTTTTTGCTGTTGTACGAAGATCACCATGAGCCCATTATTAGCATTAGTAGTACTGTTATTATTTTCTCCCTGCCTCGTTACGCAGCCGGCGGCCGCCGTGCCAGGCTGGTGCCTGGAAATGATGTGGAGCCAGCGGCTCCGCACGGAGCTGGGACAGCTGGAGCAGCGAACCAGGCCGGCTCTGGCTGCTGTCCCGGCCACGTGTGCCCGTGCAGGAGTCCCAGATCCTTCCCCCAGGAGAGGAGGATCCCCCCTGGGACCCTGCAGGCCCGCTCTGGGCTCTCGGGGACTGTCCCCATCAGCCGCGATTTGGGGGTGCTGGACACGCCAAACGCTGCCTACTGCTTTGAGTTCCCTTGCTGGCCACGGGGGCTTTTTTATGTTTTTCTCTTGCGCTATGAATGGGTTTTGCTGTAAATTATAGCTTTGCGCACATTCCCTCGGGCCGAGGAAAATAACCTCTGCCAAAAAGCCAGCCCGGATCGCTGACTGGCTCCCCCTCTCCGCTCCCTAATTGAAACCAAATGTGCGAGATGTAGGATTGTGGGATTTCTGGCCGGCTCCCAGGAATCCGCAGAATGCGAGCGAGCTCCCAGAGGCATCTTGCATCAGCCCGGAGAAGTTCTGTGCTCACCTGGCTCGGCGGGCTGGGGGCTCGGAGCCGGGCTGCGGTGAGTGCCGGGGCCGTGCGGGGGGATCGGGGCTGTGGAGCCGGGCACGGGGGCTGGGCTGGGGGTCTGCCCGGGCAGCCTCTGGGGCAGCAGCAGGGCGCTGTGCTCGCTCGGAGAGGTGACAGGCGACCCCTTTTCGCCAGCCCGGTGCCAGCGTTCCCCCGAGCCTGGTGCGGGCCGGGCCCGGTGTCGGTCCCCAGCTGCCGCCCCTGTGTCTGCTGGCAGAGCTGGCGGCAGCGCTGCCGAGCCAGAGAGGCCCTTCTGTCCCCAGGGCCCGGCAGGCACCCGGGCTCATTGGCTCCGCTGCTCCGGAGCTTCGTGTCCCGCTGCTCCGGAGCTTCGTGTCCCGCTGCTCCGGAGCTTCGTGTCCCGCTGCTCCGGAGCTTCGTGTCCCGCTGCTCCTGAGCTCCGTGTCCCGCTGCCGGAGCTGCAGCCCGGGCCGGCGGAGCGCGGGGCAGGGCCGGGAGCTGTGGGGAGCGCTGCTGGATGCAGCACCCACGGGACGCTGTCCTGCTGTCCCTCTATCCCGGGTCCCGCTGTCCCTCGGTCCCTCTTGTCCCGCTGTCCCTCTGTCCCGCTGTCCATCTGTCCCGGGTACCTCTGTCCCTCTGTCCCTCTGTCCCATTGTCCCATTGTCCCTCTGTCCCTCGGTCCCTCTGTCCCGCTGTCCCTCTGTCCCGCTGTCCCCAGGCCCCGGGCGCGCTCCTGCCGGGCACCAGGAGCCACCGGGCCGTGCTGGCTGCCCCTCGCAGCCGCGATGCCCCGGGCTGAGCCCGCCGGCCCGTGGCCGGGGAGGCGCTTCTGCTGCAGAAAATGGGGCTGCATCCAGGCCAGAAAAAGTCTAAAATGGCATTTTTGGAAGGGAGGAGGACTACGGGTCCCAGCATGCCGCTCTGTGCTCCCGCCAGGGCGGCACGGCATGCTGGGGGCTGTAGTGCCAGCCGGGCAGGGCTCCTGAGCCCCTTATCCCAACAACCTTATCCCCTTATCCCAACAACCTTATCCTCTTATCCCAGCAACCTTATCCCCTTATCCCAGCAACCTTATCCCTTATCCCCGGGCCGGGCTCCCGGCGAGCCTGTCGCCGCTCAGGGACATTCCCTGGGCCCGGCAGGACGGCAGCCCCAGCCCCGTGTGGGGAGAGGGGCTCTGCGAGAGGAGCGCTGGAGGTGCCGGCAGAGCTGGAGCTGGTGTGCACAGGGTGGGCACAGCCTGCTGCCATCCACCCCTCCCTGCATGCGGCTCCTCCAGTGCCAGCAGAGCGAGCCGGGGACATCACCCAGCCGGGGACATCACCCAGCCGGGGACATCACCCTTCTGGGGACCTCACCTAGGACAGCAAAGGGGACCGTGGCTCGAGTGGGCTTTGTCTCTTAACAAATGCGGATTTAGTTTTTCCCCCAGTTATTTCCCTTGGTTGTTTCAGTAGAATAAGGAAGGAGGGAAATAAGAAGGGAAAACAACAAAAAAGCAGCAGCCAAGGAGAACTCGAAGCCCAGGCGATGCCGGGGAGGAGCTCCAAGAACTCTCTGCACTAAAACTTTCCAGTGATTGAAAATTTTCAGCAAACATTTTCAGTCCAAACGTTGCAAAGCTGTCCCGTTTGCAGGGCTGGCGGAACAAACCTGGTTTCCAGCTGGGCTGCCAGTACTGCCCGTGTGTCCCTTAGCCCTCAGCCTGAGCCACTGTCCCCAGCCCCAAGCACTTTCCAGTGGCTGCGTGGGGATGATTTCCCTATGCTAGGCTAAATGGAAATGCATTCCCTGCAGGAGATCACAGCATCTGGTATCCTGATGCTTAAAGAGTTTACTCAGCCTGAAAGAGTAGTGGGGGAAAATATCCCTGGATATTTTTTGGAATGCAGAAGGAAATTAAGATTTTAATGTTGGGGGCAACTGGCCATCATCAAATGCAGGAGCCTCCTGCGAGTGCCTCTGGGCAATGCAGCTGAAATTCTCAACTAGCTACAGTTTCCCAGCTGGGAACAGGGGGGAAAAGCAACCACATATGTGCTTTAAAAAAAATAAATTAAAAAAATGAAAGAAAATTAGAAAAAAGGGGAAAATGATCCCAAGTGCAGGTGTTTACTTGTGCCTCCTGCAGAGCTTGTGGTGTTTGGCAGAGTCCCCCAGGAATCCAGCAGGGTGCTGTGGGGTGCAGAGAGCTTCTAGCAGAGTGCAGGTGGCAGCTCTTGGGGTTTTGCTGTCCCCTTGGCTGCTGGTGTGGCCACAACAAACCCCAGTCTGGCTCCTGCCATGCCAAACCCCAGCTGTGGCAGCAATCCAGCACCTCCCAGCTGGCTCTGTGGGATGTGGGCAGCTGGTCTGGGTGAGTTTAGCCCTTCTCTTGGTGGTGGGGACAACAGCACGGGGCGATGCAGAGACAACCAAGACACGACACCTAGAACCCTGAAACCCAACACCTAGAACCCCAAGACAGGTTACCTAGAACCCTGAAACCCAACACCTAGAACCCCAAGACACGTTACCTAGAACCCAGCCTCAGTGGTGTTGGGCTGGTTCAAGGATGTGCCAGCCAGGAGTCATCCCTGGTGCCATGGGGATTTACCCCAGCAGCCAGGCCCTTTTTGGCCAGCAGCTGTGGTCCCTTTAACCCCCAGGTTAGTAGGTTGCTCTCTCAAAGGTCAATGTGCATTTCAACTAGGTTAAAACAGCCTTTTTTTATAGAAGGAGAACTGATTGCATCTGGTGCTGGTGTGAAGTGTCCTCTTGGCAGATGAAGGGAGCTCAGGGAGCCTGGGGCAGGGTGGTGACCTTTAGGGGTGTCCCTGGTGCTCCCCCCGGCATGGTGCCAGACCCCATGGTGGTCACCCCGAGGTGTGTGGGCACAGCGGGAGCTGCCAGGGCTCAGGGTTCCTGGCAGCTGAGGGCTGGCTGGAGCCAAGGCTGTGGTGACAGCCCTGACACAAGGGCAGGCACATCCTGGGGAGGACCCCTTGTCCCCACCGAGGAGAAGCCCCGCCAGCACCAGTCCTTTTTGTCCCCATGCTGTGGCCCAAGCCCTGTTCCCATGACCCCAGGTCCCCTCCAGCCCCATCCCGTGCTCCCCTTGAGGCAGAGGGTGCAAGCTGGCTCCACACCTTCTGTCACCCCCTCCTGTGTCCCACATGTGCCTGGGGTCCGCTCTGCCACGGGGAGCTGTGGCAGTAAATAAATACCCTGTAAATCTCGGGTGGTATCTGCTCTCCTCTCTCCGGAGCCAGCAGGCAGGAAACTGCTCTGGCACCCTGCTATTACTGTCCTACAGCATGGGCTTGTGCAGCTTCTTCATTTCAAAGGCGGCCGAGGGTGGCCGGCCGGCCGGGGCCTTTGTGTCCTGCGGTGGAGGCGGCCGGTGCTGGCAGAGCCCAGGGAGCTTCCCGCGGGTCCTGTGGCCATTCCGTGGGGATGTGGCACGCCGTGGCTCCCAGGATCCCTGTGAGCACAGAGCTGAGGCTTGGGGCTCTGTTCCTCCTGCACGGGGTCACAGGGTGGCAGGAGAGGCGCTGCCATCCTCAGCTGGCTGCCCCAAGCAGAGCTGGTGTTTGTCCCCTCCTCGGCTGCCTCAGTGTGACGAGCCCTGCTTCTGTCTCCACAGGACTGCCAACATGTTGGCCACCCCCAGACCGGCCCTGCTGCCACTGCTGCCACTGCTGCCACTGCTGCTGCATGTCCCTCATGCTGCCAGAGCCCAGGTCAACCCCGGTAAGTCACACAGGGACCAGGTGGCTGCAGGTGCCGTCCTTTCATTTCCCTGGTCTCTGCTCCTGCCCGATGGCCAAGTTTGGACTCATCCTCTCCATCATTTCTGGGACTTTGTAGCTCTGGGGCAGGATGTGATGGCTCCCCAAGCCTGGAGCTGCCTGGGCACTGCTGTCCTGCTCCCTCAGGCAGCTGCAGAGTCCCCTGTGTGTGCCACGGGTGCTGTCCTAACCTGCCAGGTGCTGGATATGGCAAACAAAGCACAGCAGCCCTGGGCTCTGAGTGGGGCCCTTGCCCATGGGGTTCACCGAGGCTGCCAGGTACCAAGATGTTGTTCTCTCTGCTGGGCTGTGCCTTCTCTGGCGGTTTTGCAGCAAACCAAGGCTGGCTTTGGTAAAGTGGCTTGACTGGGTGCCTGGCTTCTGCTCAGAAACCACAACAGTGCGCCAGCCGGCAGCACAAGCGTGTTTAGAGCCGTTCCTGCAGGGCTCAGCCCCATCCTGGTCTGCAGGGATGGACAGAGCCAGGTTTTCCCAGGGTTTTCCCAGGGTTTCTCCAGGGAGTCCCTTTAACAAGGCCCTTCAAAGGCTCCTTCCATCTGTGGGAGGAGTTAGCTGTGTCTTCCCTGGAGGCTGGTGCTTACTTAGGGAGGCAATCCTGCTTCTCCTGCAGACATCTGTGGCTGGCAGGATTGGATTTGCCTGGCCAGGATTGTTATTACCAAGACAAAAGTCCAGGGCTGGCTCCATGTTTGGCAAGGACTAAACAGGAATTCAGTGGGAGCAGAGCAGGAGACAGAGGAGATGGTCCCGCTGTGCCAGTGCTCACGATGAAGGCACGCTCATCCCTGTGCCGGATGTAGGATACGGTCCCCGCGTCCCGGGGATGGTGGCACAAGGGACGTGGGCTCTTTGCAGAGCCAGGGGCTGTGGGTGGAGGTGGCCCGGGCACAGCGTCCTGCCCGCTCCTCGCCACCTCGGTGCGGGTGTTTGCTCGGGGCGGGAGCGCGGTGGGCTGGAGCCGGCAGCCAGACGGTAAACACGGCCAAACAAGCCGCCCTTTCAGCAGAGCTCTTGGCAGCCAGGCGTGAAAAAATAACTCCAGTGAAACAGCGAGGATGCGGTGCTGAGGGAGTCGGCTGCCACTTGGGGCTGCAGCCCGCCTGCCACCCCGGGTACTTTTCCACTCACAGCCAGGCCGGGAGCAGGGCTGGAGATGGCAGCTGAGGGGTCAGTGGGGAGGATGAGTGCCCGTCTTGGTCACTGGCTCCCAGGGACAGGGAGCAGCACGACACGGTTGCTGCCAGTGAGGTTTCTGGGCAAGTGGCCTGTGGAGTGAGCCCTCTGGAGCATGGGGACAGCAGTGCCAGCTCACAGGCTCCACTGCAGCCCAGGTCCTTGCCAGCACGGCTGAGGAGATCCCTGGGGACAGGGCCCGGCCTGCCCGTCAGCCCTTGGAGCTGGGCTGGCACCCGCTTCTGGCTCTCGCTGGCTCAGGAGGGTGCCTGCTTAGGCAGGACTGTCCCCTCCTTGCTTCACCGTCTCTCTGCAAGCCAGAGGGGTGCAGAGGGCTGCCCTGGGGCACCCTGGATGTGCCCCAGCCCGGCTGGGCAGTGGCAGAGGGGTTCCCTCCTGGCCAGCGCCCTGCCGGTGTCGTTGCAGCCGTGTGCCGGTACCCGCTGGGAATGTCGGGCGGTCACATCCCTGACGAGGACATCTCAGCCTCCAGCCAGTGGTCTGACTCCACGGCCGCCAAGTACGGACGGTGAGTGTGGCACCCTCCTGCAGCAGCCCCAGCAGGAGGGAGGAGGGGGACGTGGGCCCGGTCTCGGCCACCTGCAAACAGCTCCTCCGCTCTGGGCTCGCAGGCTGGACTTGGAGGACGGCGACGGAGCCTGGTGCCCCAAGACCGCGGTGGAGCCAGATGACCTGAAGGAGTTCCTGCAGATCGACCTGCAAGCCCTGCACTTCATCACGCTGGTGGGCACCCAGGGGCGCCACGCCAAGGGCCACGGCAATGAGTTTTCCCCCATGTATAAAATCAACTACAGCCGGGATGGCACCCGCTGGATCTCCTGGAGGAACCGGCACGGGAAGCAGGTGAGGAGGAGGAGGGTGGGGGCTGCATTGGGTGGGGGGTGAGGAGGCTCCTCCTGGCCATCCCCACCGTGCTGCTCTCTCTCCAGGTGCTGGATGGAAACACCAACACCTACGACATCGTCCTCAAGGACCTGGAGCCGCCCCTCATCGCCCGCTTTGTCCGCTTCATCCCCGTCACTGACCACTCCATGAGCGTCTGCCTGCGCGTGGAGCTGTATGGCTGCGCCTGGCTGGGTGGGTGCTGCGCTCCTGTGCCTGTCCCCCTGTCCCCAGCACCCATCCTGGCCTTGTGGCCCAGCCCAGTGGGGGCTGTCTGTGCTGCAGCACCCGGGACTGGCGGGTGTCCGTGCACTCACCCCTCCCTCCTGCAGACGGGCTGGTGTCCTACAACGCGCCGGTCGGGCAGCAGCTCGTCCTTCCCGGGGGCACCATCATCTACCTCAACGACTCGGTGTACGATGGGGCCTTCGGCTACAGGTGAGGACTGCATGCCATGCTGGCCAGCAGGCCAGGGAGACGTTTCTTCCCTGCCTTGCCAGGCTGATCCTCAGCACAGCAAATGTTTGCGGTGTCCCTCAGCTGGGGGACGTGGCCAGCCTGGGAGGGCTGCACATTGTGTGGGGGACAGTGTGATGGGGGAGGCAGCCCCAGCTGGATTTGCTCTAGCTGCACCTCATGTTCTGCACCCCACAGCCTTTTCCAGAGAGAACATCAGGAACAAAATCCCCCCGAGTGTCCCGGGGCCCGTGAAGAGCTGCTGGGGGGTGCAGGGTGCAGGTGCAGGTTTGTGGGGATGGCGAGTCACGCTCCTCCTGTCCCTTTGCCAGCATGACAGAGGGCCTGGGCCAGCTGACGGACGGGGTGTCGGGGCTGGACGACTTCACGCAGACCCACGAGTACCACGTCTGGCCGGGCTACGACTACGTGGGCTGGCGCAACGAGAGCACGGCCGGCGGCTTCGTGGAGATCACCTTCGAGTTCGACCGCATCAGGAACTTCACCGCCATGAAGGTCCATGCCCCCCCGGCCCTGCCGCCCTCCCCGTGCCCCTCGGCGGCCGTGCTGACAGGCTGCCCCACAGGTCCACTGCAACAACATGTTCGCCAAAGGTGTGAAGATCTTCAAGGAGGTGCAGTGCTACTTCCGCGCCGACGCCAGCGAGTGGGAGCCCAGCGCCGTCTCCTCGGTGCTGGTGCTGGATGATGTGAACCCCAGCGCCCGCTTCGTCACTGTGCCCCTGCTGCACCGCATGGCCAGTGCCATCAAGTGCCAGTACTACTTTGCCGACACCTGGATGATGTTCAGCGAGATCACCTTCCAGTCAGGTACCCGTCCCTGCCAGCCCCACAGGGACCAGGCTGTGCCGGTGGGAGGCTCGGTGGGGCTGGGGGTGTCCACACCCCCGCCTGATGTTGGCTTCTCGCTGGCCAGATGCAGCCATGTACAACAACTCAGTGCCCCCCGCCGAGGCACCCGTGGTCCCCACCACTTACGGTAAGCGTGGGAAGCGTGTCTCCCCGTGCTGGGTGGGGGCCATGCCCCACCCCACGGAGGAAAGGGGGCAGGGGGTCTCCCCACGCCCCGCTGTGACCGCCCTCGCTGTCCCCTTCTCCGGCTAGACCCCACGCTCAAGGTGGACGACAGCAACACGCGCATCCTGATCGGGTGCCTGGTGGCCATCATCTTCATCCTGGTGGCCATCATTGTCATCATACTGTGGCGGCAGTTCTGGCAGAAGATGCTGGAGAAGGTGGGCAGGCGTGGTGTGGCTGGTGAGGCGCCCTGTGGGGGTTGGGATCATTCTGAGCAGGTTCTTCTGAGCTCAGCACAGAGAAAGCAGGCTCTGTGCAAGGGCTGATGCTCCCTTCCCCTCCTCAGAAAGGCTGTGCTTTCCACCCGTCACCCAGGCAAGGGGAATTAGCTGAGCAGGGTGGTGACTCTGGGACTTGCCTGTTTGTCCATCCCTCTGTCCTGAAGCTGAGCTGGGGAACAGGAGCGTGGGTGCAGAGGGTTCTCACCACAGCCACCAAGGTCACTCACAGAACTGATGAAGCCAAACCCTTCTCCATAGAGGCAGACAAGAGAAAGGGGGGGCATGAGGACAAACCCAGGCAGGTGTTGTAACCCAGGGACAAGGCACTAGAGAGGAGGTTTGGGCACATCCCTGGTACCACGGAACACCCCACCCTACCCATGCTGTGGGGAACCCCACCTCTCTCCTCCCTTGCCCCGCTGTGACAGGCATCACGGAGGATGCTGGATGATGAAATGACCGTCAGCCTCTCCCTGCCCAGCGAATCCAGCATGTTTATTCACAACCGCTCCTCCTCGCCCAGCGAGCAGGAGTCCAGCTCCACCTACGACCGCATCTTCCCCCTGGGACCCGACTACCAGGAGCCCTCCCGCCTGATCCGCAAGCTGCCCGAGTTCACCTCGGGGGAGGAGGACACAGGTGAGAGCCAGGACACCCTGAGTGCTTACACCCATCTGCACTGAGCCTGCTGCAGCCCCCTCTCCCCAGCCCCAGCTTCTGGCTGCTCTCCAGACATTTTGTCACAGAGGGGAGAGGTCACACCAGCCCCCTGCATCCCACATGAAGGTCACACAAAGCCCGTGACTGAGAGCCATCTCTGACATCCACTGCCAGGCCAGGCTGTGTCCCACCATCATCTTTGGGATGCTCTGGCACCTCCTCCTCAGTGATCTGGAGGTCAGGCATTGATCTCTGCTCACCTGGTGCCCAGGGCTCCACTGGTGTGTTTGCTCCCGGAGGGGAAGGAGCGGAGCAGCGGGAATGCAGCCCCGTGGGGCGGCACGGGGGCTCTGGGGCAGATGGGGACAGTGTGAGCAGGCACTGGGGAGCAGAGGGCACAGGGCAGGACACCCACGGCAGGGCTGGCCCCGCTGTGTCCCCCCAGGCTGCAGTGGCCCCGCCAAGGCCGGCGTCCCCGAGGGCGTCCCGCACTACGCAGAGGCCGACATCGTCAACCTGCAGGGTGTGACGGGTGGCAACACCTACTCGGTGCCAGCCCTCACCATGGACCTGCTCTCCGGCAAGGATGTGGCCGTCGAGGAGTTCCCCAGGAAGCTGCTGACCTTCAAGGAGAAGCTGGGGGAAGGCCAGTTTGGGGAGGTGAGCGGGAATCGGGCAGAGCTCTCCTGGCTGGCCGGGGCTGTGGGGCTGAGCAGAGGTAACGGCTGCCCCCTGCTCCCCCAGGTTCACCTCTGTGAAGTGGAGGGGATGGAGAAGTTCACGGGGAAGGACTTGGCCCTGGAGGGCTTGGATGGCAGCTCTGAGCACCCCGTGCTGGTGGCTGTGAAGATGCTGCGGGCAGATGCCAACAAGAATGCCAGGTAGGGGCTGAGGGGGGCACAGAGCCCAGCACTGCCCCCGTGCAGAGCTTCACCAGGAGGGCTGGGATGCTTGGAAAGCGTCCCCTGTCTCCATCGGCTGTATGCTCAGTGCAGCTGCAAGGACTGCACACCTGAGCTCCCTGGGGATGCTGGGCTGCCACATGTCAGGGTCCTCGTTCCTAGCCAGCTCCCCAGTGCCTGTCCAGCCTGAGCCCACCCTGCAGCTCATCTCCAGGCTCAGGGGAAGGGGCCCACAGGTCCCTCAGGAGGTGTGGGTGGGTGGGTGCCGCTCTTGGCCAGTCTGCGCTCACCTCCGTGCCCCTCGGGGTCTGTCTGTCCGACCCGTGTGGTTTCTGTTCCGGAAAGGAATGATTTTCTGAAGGAAATCAAGATCATGTCGCGGCTGAAGGACCCCAACATCATCCGGCTGCTAGCAGTGTGCATCACAGATGATCCCCTGTGCATGATCACCGAGTACATGGAGAATGGGGACCTCAACCAGTTCCTGTCCCGCCAGCAGGCAGGTGGGCCTGCAGATGGCCACACACCCACCGTCAGGTAGGGCTGCTGTCCTTCCCCTTCCCCTCCCTTCCCCCTCCCCTCCCTCTCTCATCAGCCCTGTGTCCCCCCGACAGTGACCTGCGCTTCATGGCCACCCAGATCGCCTCGGGCATGAGGTACCTCTCGTCCCTCAACTTCGTGCACCGGGACCTGGCCACGCGCAACTGCCTGGTGGGGAAGCACTACACCATCAAGATCGCCGACTTTGGGATGAGCAGGAACCTGTACAGCGGGGATTACTACCGCATCCAGGGCCGGGCGGTGCTCCCCATCCGCTGGATGTCCTGGGAGAGCATCCTGCTGGTACACTGGGCTCCTCTGATGGACACTGACCTGGCTCTGGGCAGGCTCAGGCTCTGTGTCCTTGGGCTGGGAGTGCAGGAGGGATGGTGAGGTCTGTGCTCACTGCAGCCCATATTTGGGGTGAAGCACGGGGAAAGCAGGAGTGGTGGCAGCTTTTCGAGGCAGGCTGGGGGGACTGTGGTGGTTTTTGATGTCGCAGTGCAGGACATCCTTTAAGCAGGATGCTTGGCATTTTATCCTGGCCATGGCCAGACCTGGAAGAGGGAGCAGTGTTGGTTTTCACCTTCACAGGGAGCTGGGTCCTTGGCAAGCCCCAGCTCTCAGAGCAGCCACTGCCAGCCAGACCAGGAGCTGGCCAGGCTCTGGCCCCAGGCAGAAAGCTGGTCTGTGGGGCCAAGCACCTCTCTGAGCCCAGATCTGGATGCCAAAGCATCCAGAACAATGTTTTGATCCCTGGGCACCTACAGCTTCTGGAGCAGGGTGGGGTAAAGCCCGTGACCCTACTCTGCTCTGCTCTGCTCCCTCTGGCCAGGGCAAGTTCACAACGGCCAGTGACGTGTGGGCGTTCGGAGTGACGCTGTGGGAGACCTTCACGCTCTGCCGGGAGCAGCCCTACTCCCACATGTCCGATGAGCAGGTCATCGAAAACACCGGCGAGTTCTTCCGGGACCAGGGCCGGCAGGTAGGGACGGGGTGGGATGGGATGGGACGGGATGGGACGGGATGGGACGGGACGGGACGGGATGGGATGGGATGGGATGGGATGGGATGGGATGGGATGGGATGGGAACCATGGAATGGGATGGGATGGGATGGAACAAGAGGGCCAGTGATGCACCTGGGACACTTTAAGGTGACCAAGTGGGGAGCTTGGCTGTGAGGCAGCTGTGGGACAGGAACTCCTCTGGGAGGGAGGAGCAAACTGTCCCATCACTGTGCCATCTGGGGGTCACCCTGCCCCAGGGCTCATGGCAGCGCAGCGCCTGCTCCGGGCCATGGAGACACGGGCCCCCCTGAGAAACGGGGCTCTCCAGGAACACTTGGCACATCGGGTTCTGTGGCAGTAATCCTCTCTTTGCCATTTCTGCCTTTTGTGTTGCAGACCTACCTTCCCCAGCCCATGCTATGCCCTGACTCAGTCTATAAGCTAATGCTCAGCTGCTGGAGACGGGACACTAAAGATCGTCCCTCCTTCCAGGACATCCATCGCCTTCTCCAGGACTCAGCCAGTGAAGAATGAGCCTCAGCTCCCGCGATCCTGGTCCCCGTCCTTCCCTGTCCCCAGAGGAGCCCCAGATGCAAACCGAAGCCACTTCACTTGGACTTTGCCATAAACCCCGAGCAGCTGCTCGTGTTCTCGTTGTGCAGTGAGGCCTCAGAGGAGACCCCCAAGGACAGCAAAGCCCCACGGCGTGGGACGGCTCAGAGCTCCTGCTTCCCCGAGACCCGAGCCCGGGAGCAGTGTGGGCTTGGCTGAGGGTTATTTATTGATGCAGCGTGCTCCTGGTGACAAGAACCAGGACAGAGCGGCTCCTCTTCCTCAGCTGGAGGGGACGAATTCAGCTGGACTTTCTCGGTGAGGGAGCTCAGCCCACACGCAGGGCGGGTGCCTGGGGAAGGGATGTGTGCCCGCCCGAGCAGGGACAGACCGGCAGCCACCACCCGCTTCAGGAGGAGCTGGGAGCTGCTCTCGGTGGGCTGTGCACTCACAGGGTGAAAACAAAGACTCCACGGACATTTGGGGCTTTGGACATGCCTCATGGAGAGGCAGGAAGCGCCCTCCCTGCTGGCCAGCCCCGGCTGCACAGGGAGAAGACTGGGGTGCACCCAGCAGCTGAGTGTGCAGCCAGGGAGGAGCGGGCATCCTGTGCCGAGGGGACATTCCCTCACCAACCACTGCCACTCCAGGGCAGCTCAGCTGCCCAAGAAACGCGTTTTGGATGCCCCATGGGCGGTGCATGGCAGCTGGCAGCAGGATGCCAGCACCTTTTACTTCCATGGGGAAATCTCCAGGTCGTCCTCCCCCAGGGTTAACCCACATCTTCATCAGCCAGGAGAGGAGCACATGAACAGAGGTTCATTGGCAGCTGCCTGGTGCCCGTGCCTGCAATAACCCCACAGGCATGGAGAGGGGCACTCCAGCTCTCCTGGCTCTCAGCCTGGCATCACAGTCCAGCTGAAGCCCCTGAGCTGGGCTCTGCCACCCTGAGCATCCCTCGGCATTCTGGCACCGGTCCGTCCTCCCGGACCTGGCAGCATCCTGAGCAGACCGGGCAGGTGCCGAAGCCGTGTGTCCTGGCAGGTGACACCCTGGCATGGGTCCCCACACCCTCCCGCGGCTGGGCAGGAGGAACTGTGGACTTGGAGGGTCCAGGGAGCCCTCCACACTTCTGTACTCGTTAGTTCAGCAGCAGCAGGCGCGCGTGGCACCGTTCCCTGTATCCCGTGGCTAAGGCATGTGTATACTCAGTAGATGCACCTGTGTGTAGGGGCAAACCCGCTGAAGAGACACTCGGTACGTGAATCGCCTGTGTGCTTTCCTTGTGGTGCTTCTGCAGGCTCCCCGGGGCTGGGGGCTCTGGAGCTGCCCTGTGTGCCTGGGCTGCGGGGTGGGAACAGCGTGAGAGTTGGAGCAAGGATGATCGAGAGACCGGCTGGCGCTCCCACACTCGCTGTCCATCCCAGCGGGTGGGAGGGAGGATGCTCTGAGGCTCAGCATCCGTGTCAGGACGTGTCCAGCAGCAGGAGCGGGGCAGGACCGTGGGTGTGGGAGAGGGCAGGGCAGGGCAGGGATGGTGGGCTGTGCACCTCTGTGCCCAGCAGAAGGGCTGGGAGAGGGCAGGGCAGGGATGTGCAGCTCTGTGCCCTGCAGAGAGGCTGGGAGAGGGCAGGGCAGGGATGTGCAGTGTTCTGTGCCCAGCAGAGGGGCTGGGAGAGGGCAGGGCAGGGCTGTGCTGCTCTCTGTGTCCTGGAGAGAGGCTGGGAGAGGACAGGGATGGTGGGCTGTGCAGCTCTGTGCCCTAGAGAAAGGCTGTCTGCCACAGAGGGTGTATCACCCCTGCTGAGCGTGTCGAGGAAGAGTTCGGGCTTTGTTGATGTCATGGAGCTGGTTCCCCTCTCTCTGCCTGTCCCCTCGGCTGCCTGCCCCGAGCCCCGGGTGCCTCGTGTTCCATCCCAGCCGTGTCTCAGTAGTTTGGGAGCCCGGGGGCAGGCGGGGCACACTGCAGCTCCCAGGGCCCGGGCACCCTGCACCATCTGCGCACTCAGGAACGCGCTGGGGTGTCCTGGTGTGGTTTGTGGTGTGTCCATCCCCTGCTCCAGCTGGGACCCCCCAGCAGCAGGGCTGCCCCGCGCACCCAGAGCTCCCCGGCCCGGGGGAGCAGCGACCTGCCGGGCACCTCTGCTGCGCTGCAAAACCTCCCTGGGTGGCACGGGATGGCAGCGCGGGGCAGAGCGGCACGGCGGGGTCCGCTGGGAGCGGCAACGGGAACGGGAGGGGACAGCGGCGACATCCCGGGCTGGCCGCGAGGGGGCGGGGCCTGTGCCGAGTGGGCGTGGTCACAGTGTATGGGCGTGGTCACAGTGTATGGGCGTGATCACGGTGTGTGGGCGTGGTCACAGCCTGTGGGCGTGGCCTCTGTGCGGGGTGCGTCACTCGGGGGCGGGGTCACGGGGGGCGTGTCCCTCTGGCCCCGCCCCCCCGCGCTCAGCTCACCATCACGCCACCGGGGCGAGGCCCCGCCCCCCTACCGCGCTCTGATTGGCTGCGGGGCGGGGCGGGGCGGGCCCGGGCGCGCGCAGCGCTTAAAGCGCGGGGGCGGCGGGCGGGGGCAGCGATGGAGCGCGTGGTGCTGGTGACCGGGGCGAGCGGGTGAGCGACGGGCCACCGCCGGGGCACCGGCCACCACCGGACGGGACCGGGACCGGGAGCGGGAGGGGCGGGCTGGCCGGGCTGGGCTCTCTCTGACCCCGTCCCGTTGCAGCGGCGTGGGGCTGGCCCTGTGCCAGCGGCTGCTGGAGGAGGATGGCCGCATCCACCTGTGCATCGCCTGCCGCAACGAGCAGAAGAGCGAAGCCACGCGGGACCTCATCCTGGCCAGCCACCCCTCCGCACAGGTGTCCACCGTGGAGGTGGACCTGGGGAACCTGGCCTCCGTCCTGCGGGCCGCCCGTGAGCTCCGCTGCAGGTACGGGATCTGCCCCCATCAGCCCCACCCCAGCGGGCAGCCCTGACCCCCCTCCGAGTCCCCCCCGAACCCCCCTCCGAACCCGCCTCCTCGCTCTTCTCCACGCAGGTTTCAGCGCCTGGACTTTGTCTACCTCAACGCTGGGATCATGCCCAACCCGCATGTGAACTTCAAGGCTCTGTGGCACGGTCTCCTCACCGGGTAGGAGATGCTCCCGCGGGTCCCGGTCCCAGCCTGGGGGCAGCACGGGGAGCTGCCATCCCCATGATGTGTCCTTGGGTCCGGTGCCGAGGAGCCCGTGTCCCTCCCTGGTGTGAGACAGAGCCCATCCCTGTGCTCTCGGGGTGGCTTTGGTGACCGAGTGCTCTGCTGGGCTGGTCCTGATCCCAGCTGTGAGGGTGCATGGGGAGGGCGAGAGGTCACCCAAAGCCTGCAGCCCCTGCGCGAGAAATGCTGCTCTGGTGAAGTCTGTGTCTCTTTCCCGTTGTTGTGATGCCAGGGTGGGTTTTTGTAGCTGTTCAGAGCTGTGGGTCTCAGTGCTTTGTGAAGCTCGTGGTGTTGATGTGGGCGGCATGGGGAAGCTGAGGAGCAGTGACTGGTGTCTAGCAGAGCTGCTGGGGTGTTGAGCACTGGTGCCAGACTGGTTTTCTTGCCTGCATTAGCTATGGCCCGAGGGCCTGGTTCCATGCTGGAGCTTGATTAAGTTATCTGAGCGTGAAATGAGGGAAGGAGATGTTGGTAACGGTACTTTACCAGAGGAAAGTGAAGGAAGGGACAGATCTTCTGTGGTCTGGTCAGTATTGAGGCCCTTGTGGATGAAGGACCTGGCATACTCCGTAGACCTTTCCCATCTGTTCTTTCCATGGTTTGATGTTGCCCTCGAAGGTGAAGCTGTGCAGAGCCTGTGAGGTGGGGCAGCTGCTGAGGGAGGGCAGTGCTGGGTTCCTCCTGGCTCTGTTCCTCACCAGCTCCTGCTCTTGGCTTCCAGGAAGCTGCTCCACATGCTGACCACCGCAGAAGGCATCATGACCCAGACGGACAGGCTGAACGGAGATGGGCTTCAGGAGGTGTTTGCTACCAACCTCTTTGGACACTTCGTGCTGGTGAGGCTTTGTGGGAAGGTTGAACCCTCAGTCTGATGTCTGATGTGGGTAGGGATGGGTCTGGGCAGCAGAGATCTCACAGATGATGGAGGCTGCAGTCTGACAGATGAAGAATGACAAGGGTAAAGGCCTTGACATCTGTTTAAATAGCAGTAAATGGTGACTTTAGTTGCAAGAGTTAATGTAATTTTGAAGTTACTTTAGTGAGCCAGCAGACAGAGGTCAGTCATGTGCAGTTTTCAGTCTGGTGGGATAAATACTAAGGCTTGGCTGTATTAAATTCTGAGGTGCTCAACGGAGCTGTCCAGCAGAATGACAGCTGCTTGTACAAGTGTCTCCTTTTGGCTAGTCTAGGAAAAGCTGGCTGAGAAAGCTGAGAGAAGCTCACAGCCTTAGGTGCTGTAAAGTTATACCCTAAGCTGTGTTAAATAAGTTAAGGATTCTTTTTCCAGGTTCGTCAGCTCCAGGCTCTACTCTGTGGTAACGAGAAGCCCTCACGACTCATCTGGACCTCCTCCAGCAATGCCAGGGAGTCTGCCTTCAGCCTCTCTGACTATCAGCATGCCAAGGGGCAGGAATCATACAGTTCCTCTAAATACGCTACTGACCTGACAAGTGTGGTTCTGAACAGGAAATTTAATGGCCAGGTGATGATGGGGTTTGTGTTGCTGCAGGGACCTAATGAGCTTCTGCTGTTTGTAATTATCATGACATTGTTGTTACCTAGTTGCATTCACGGCAATCTGGTGCGTTCCTTAATGCACAGGTAAGAGCTAAACGTGGCTGGGGCTGAACCGGTGGTGTAGGGGGTGGAGAATCTGCCAGAGAGATTGCCAGATTCTGCAGTTCTTGCCAGGAAAACTTCCCAAAGAGGGAGATTCTGGGAGCAGTTCTTACCTTGCAGGCTCTTCTCTTCAGCTCAGAGTTGGTGTTAAAGAGCAAAGAGCCTCTGCTTTTTTCAGGTGTCCTTGCCCATCAGCAACAGGGCTGCTCTGGCAGTGCAAGCACTGGAGCTGCAGGCTGTGCTGATGGCTCTGCTGCTGCTCAGCTTTGTCTCAGTGAGCTGTACAAGCAGCTTGCCTTCCCTGTCCTGGGGGATTGATGGATTTTGTTGGCAGCTGCAGCCCTGGTCCAGCAGGTTATGCCATTCTCAAACACTTCTGGGGAAAATGGTTTAGTCACAAAAGGCTGAGCTTCTCTATCTTAAAGAAGAGGTAGCCTTTGGTCTGAGTGGGCTGTAATTTGTGGGATGCTGATCTGCATGGAGATTGCACCAGGAGGCTGCATTTCCTATCCTGGGGCTTTGAAATGGGCACAGATTTAACACAAACATTTCCAATCTGGGCCTCTTACAAATCACTACATCCAATTGCTCTCTGTACTTAGTGGGGTGTTGCTGCCTGGTGTCTGTACACTCCCTGTCCTGCTGTACTGGGAGGGAAGGAGCGTGACCCATTCTTTTAGCTGTGCTGTAATTGCACACTGACTTGGTTTCTTCTCTGCAGGGTCTGTATTCCAGTGTTGTTTGTCCTGGGCTCGTTATGTCCAACATGACCTACAGGATTTTGCCCATTTTTCTGTGGAAGCTGCTAATGCCCATCATGTGGTTGGTGAGTGGATGTCCTGGCTGGTTTTGGGCTGTGACACACTTCACTGCAGCCTGTGTTGTTACAGATTTTCTCCTTCTGTTGGGCTGGGCAGGCTGGGCCCTCTGCAAACCTTCCCTTTCTCCTCTTGGGGCCCCAGTTCCCAAGCTGAGTTGGGAGGTGTGGTGCTGGGACTGTGCAGAGGGGCAGGGCTCATACTGCAGTGTTTGTCCAGGCTCCCCTGGAAGGTTTGCCAGTCCTGCTGGTGGAACACCATTAGCTTGCTGGCAGCAGAGCTCAGGATGTGGCTCCAGCTTGGCCCCTGTGCTTTGAGATGCTGTTCATTTCTAGAACAACCTGGTTTTCAGTGTTGTTCTTTCCATTCCTCTAGAAGGCAGTGTTGCTTTTCTCTTTCCAAGCCCATGGAAAGCAGAGCCTCCTGCTCTCTATTGCCTCTCCCCCTGCTGCCCCAAAAGTTTCCTTGCCTTTCTTCCTCTGGCCTTCATCTTTCCAGTTGCCCTGCAGCTCTGTCCCTGGAGGCTGCCTGCTCTGAGCCTCGGTGCTCTCCCTGCAAGAGTGGCCCTTCATCTTCAGCTGCCAGCTTGCAGCAGCTGATCCTGATGGATCACATTTCTCCTGGCAGCAGAGAGGCAGTGCCACCTCAGTTCTCAAAGCTGCCAGTCCTGCCCTGAGACCTTTCCAGAAGAGGCACCTGTGGTGTGTGGGCTGTTGCTCCTGCCTTGGGCTGAGCTCATCAGGGAGTGACACTTGCTGGGGGAACACTTTGTGCTGATAAAGGGATGCTTTAGTCTGTGTGCAGTGGTACACAGTTTGAGAGGGATTTGTACCTCTGGCAGGTTATCTGGAGCGTTTGGGCTGCTCAGGGCTTGCCAACAAACCCTGGGCCACAGTACAGATTCTGCCATGTCCTTCTTTTCCCCTCAGATCCGATTTTTTGCCAAAACTTATACTCTGACACCCTATAATGGAGCAGAAGCTCATGTAAGTAGTTCACAACTTGATTTTAATATTTCTTCCTTCTGGGTGGCTCCTCTGGGGTCTTGTGGCTTGAGCAAAGAGCCTCTCAGCAAGGCTGGTGAGTGGTGCTGTGTTTGACCCCCAAACACCACAGCAGGGAGCAGCCCTGGGCTGATCTGCCCCTTGGTGCTCTATGAGCTCCATCCAGTAGCCATAAAATAAATGATCTCGGGAGAACTTCTGTCCAGGGAGAGCCATGTGCAGCACAGGGGGTGGAGGTGGGTGATGGGGGGCACAGCTTGTCTCAAGCACAGTGGGAGCAAGTTTAGCCATGCTGAAACTGCTTTAGCACAAACCTGCATTGCTCCTGGCTCAGGTGAGTCACATCTGAAGGGAGCCAGCTCAGAACTTGGCATGGCACAGCTTCCTCTGCTTGGTGGGAGCACCTGGGGTGTCTTCTGTGTCTGAGGGCAGTCAGGCTGGGCTGGGCTGGACTTGCACACCTTTGTGCTGCTCTCCCCAGGTGTGGCTGTTCAAGCAGAAGCCAGAGTACCTGGATTCTCTTGTCAAGTACCACAGCTGCACTTCTGGACTGGGGAGATGCTACGTGGAGCCTCGGAAGGTGAGTGGAGAGGGAGCTCCCTGCTGCAGGGGACTGGGCTGGGGCTCTGTCATCTGCTCTGCATGGGAGGGCTGGTGCCAGGAGTGTCCTGTGCCTGCAGTTTCCACTCCAGGAAACACATCCAGGAAGATGCTTGTTGGATGCTAAGCAGCAGGAAGGGGATGTGGGGTTATCTGCAGTGTTTCCTACAGTAACTCCTGGCTTAGGCTGGAGCCTGGAAGATAATGGAAGTGGTGATCAGAACATGTAAAGTGTGTAATGATGTTCTGGCTTATGCCCTGGTGACAGGTGTCTTTATTTGGCTGTTTGTGAAGGTAGCAGCTCTGGAAATGCCCTCTGCTTTTCCCCAGAGCTGCCCTCAGTGTCTGCACTGGCTGCCACTGAGGTGATGGTCTCACAGTGCTGTTTTCCTTGTTTTCAAGATGGATGTGGATGAAGACACTGCTGAGAAATTTTACCAGAAGCTGCTGGAGCTGGAGGAGCAGACTCTAGAGAAATACCGTGATCTCTTAGATTAAGTAAAGCCATCTCAGTGGGGTGAGAGTCTTGTATCAATGACCTGGGATTTCTTCATTCTGGTGCTTCCTGTGTTGCCAGCCGTTCTGCAGGCACACAGCTTCAGACACAATCTTCCTTCTCCACAGAAGGTGAACAGTTCCTGAAAATGGAAGTGTGAAAACTGAAGAGAAGTGCTTAGACCTTTTGCTATGAGATTTTTCTTTAGGAGAAACTGGAGACCTCGAGTAGGCAGAGTCTGTCTTCACACAGTTGCAAAGCGGTGTCTTGCGAAAGCGTGGCTGAGCTGTGCGTGGCTCAGGAGCAGCTCAAACCCTGTGCTTTCCATCTGGCTCAGGGCAGCACAGGCAGCAGTCTGGGGTGCTGCCCTCATCCTGCCTCTGCTGGCATTTGGAGCTGGCTCAAACACATCACCTGTGGCTGATCCTGATGTACTTGAAGGCTCACCTTGAGCAGAGCTGCCCTTGTTCACCGAGCTGGGGCTGGCTGTGCAGACCTGCTCCACAAGCTGGAGCCTCTGTGGCAGGCAGGCTCTGCCCAGCAGCTGAACCCGAGCTCCTGAGGAGCTGGCCTGAGGAGCACACGCCTGCCCCAACTGTGAGAACAGATTCCTCGCTGTCCCCTGGCTACGGGCACTGGAGGGTTTTAACCATGACTGGCTTGAAAGGATGATGGTGACCTGGACTCGGGGCCAGTGTGCTCTGTTTAGAGCAAGAGTGAGAGGTTACCATGTTCTTTTACCTATTTAATTCTTTTTATATAATTCTGTTGTACCAGCCATTCTTCCTGTTGTTTATCTGGGGACCTTCACCAAGTACCTGCCACCAACTAACTTCAAGTGCTGTAATGAATAAATGACTGAAACTGGTTTGTCCTTGATGCAGTGGTGTGTTTATTCCAATATCCATCTACCTTTGACTTGGAGGGCTGGAAGGAAATTTAAATTGTTGCCTTGTGTGTAAAGCTGTGCGTACCTGGGAAGCGTGGAGTGAGTCTGCCACAGAAGGGCTGGTAAGCCAGAAAGGTGGTGACTTCTTTAGTAAGGAAAGACATGAGTGATTTCTGAAGACTCCAGCGTGGTTTTGTGTGCTGAGCACCTGTGGCAAGTCTGAGACTATTTCCCAGCCTTAGGCTCCTGGGAGATGTCTCTGGTGCTTGCTCACCCTGCTGTGTCACATAATTAATTACGGGTTTAGTGCTCCTGTGGCTGGGGTCAGGTGAGGTTAGAGGGAGGCTGTGCTGGGTGCCCACAAAGAGGGGACTCTGGGCTCTGGGTAGGGAACCTGCACAGAGCTGGCAGCCAGGACAATCCAGGCTCTCGCTGGAATTGGCCTGTGGGAATACAGAGTTAAAGAACGTTGCTTTCATTTTTTAACTTCTTCCCCTCCTCTGCTGGTTTTGAGCAGAGCGGAGGGGTGGTGCCAGCAGCAGAGGTGTCTCAGTCCTGAGTTTGGGCTGAGATCTCCCAGCTCAGCCCTGTGTGAGGACCTGAGGCAGCAGCACTGGTGTGGGCAGGCTCAGGTGCCTCCCTGGGCTGAGCTGGCTTTTGGCCTGGCATGGAACAGAATGAGGAGCTGCCCTGGCTGGGGTGGTGCTTCCCTCAGCTGTGGCTGTTCAGAGCTGGGGAGCAGATAGGGCTGTGCCTTTGGTGATGTTTATTTCAGTGCAGTAAAGCCGGTCCCAGCACCAGACCTGGATTCTGTGGCTTCGTTCAGCTGTGTCCTAAAACGCCCTGGGACCAAACCCTGGTGCCTTCCCTTCTGCACAGGGAGTGTCAGTGGATGGCTCTCTTCAGCTGGGGCTCCTTGATCCCCACAGCATCCTCCAGCAATCCTGGGCTCCCTGCTCTGGAGAGCAAAAATCACCTTGCCTTGTACTGAGAACCTCGAGCTTTGCTGTAACACCACCTCCAGCTTTAGGATTCCCCAGATGCAGAGGCACTCAGTCATTTGTCATCCTTGCCTCATTCTGTCTCTGGGCTGAGATAAATGAAATGGCAAGTGTTACTCAAAACACAGTCTGACAAAATGCTTCTGAGCTGAGTGCAGCTGTGAGCTGAGTGATCACCTGTATTGCCCCATGCCAGCTGGCACTGAGCTCTGCCAGGCTTTGGATTTGAATGCAGTGAGGTCTAGAGATCCCAGAAGAGGTAGCTTTGAATAATCTAGCACACTTAGGAAAAATAAATGTTTTCTGATGGATGGGTTTGGTGGTTCTGTTGGGGTTTGTGTTCTTAAAGCTTGGGAAAAAAGGGAAGATTTCTAGGATGGGCAGAGGCTGATAAGCAGAGGTAGAACCTTTTAGGTTTTATCTCAAGTGTGGGATGGAGCTGGACATTTAACAGGAAAAGTGAGGATGGGATGGGACATTTCTGCCTGTGCAGCCTGCAGGGGCTGATGAGAGGAGAGGATGTGTGACCAGTCTCTGTCCATGACATTGGTGTCAATAAAGCCTTGAACTTGTTTCTGGTGCATCTTGAAAGCTCTCTGTAGCTCTCCCTGGAGGATTTGTGGCTCAGGGTTAGAGAAGAGGTGTTTTGCTGTCCTGCTGTGTGGTTTAGCTCCCCTGCAGCTGCTGGGGTGGCACTGGGTGCACTGGGATGGGCGTACCATGCTGGGACGTGCACGTGTGGCATTCAGGAGTCCCGAGGGATCGGCTGCAGCCTCTGCTCCAGGGTGGCCTTGAGCTCAGCTTCCTCACCTCAGGGTCACAGGGGCAAGGAACAAAAGCACAAGCTGAGCCCTGGAGAGTGGAGCCACCTGAAAAGATGGGATACATCTTGTCTTGTCCTGAAAGCACAGGCAGGACCTGGATCCTTCAAAGAGGGGCTGCCCAAAGGCTGGCTCTGGCTTAGGCTCTGGCTCTGGCTCTGGCTCTGGCTCTGGTTGCCCCCAGGGGTGGCTGCCCACAGCTGGCTGTGTAGGGAGGGGAGGAAGGGGCCAGTGCTGTGTGTGTGTGCAGGGAAGGAGGGAAGGAAGGGGCCAGAGCTGTGTGTGTGTGCAGGGAAGGATGGAAGGAAGGGGCCAGTGCTGTGTGTGTGTGCAGGGAAGGAGGGAAGGAAGGGGCCAGAGCTGTGTGTGTGTGCAGGGAAGGATGGAAGGAAGGGGCCAGTGCTGTGTGTGTGTGCAGGGAAGGATGGAAGGAAGGGGCCAGTGCTGTGTGTGTGTGCAGGGAAGGATGGGAGGAAGGGGCCAGTGCTGTGTGTGTGTGCAGGGAAGGATGGAAGGAAGGGGCCAGTGCTGTGTGTGTGTGCAGGGAAGGAGGGAAGGAAGGGGCCAGTGCTGTGTGTGTGTGCAGGGAAGGATGGAAGGGGCCAGTGCTGTGTGTGTGTGTGCAGGGAAGGATGGGAGGAAGGGGCCAGTGCTGTGTGTGTGTGCAGGGAAGGATGGAAGGGGCCAGTGCTGTGTGTGTGAGTGCAGGGAAGGAGGGAAGGAAGGGGCCAGTGCTGTGTGTGTGTGCAGGGAAGGATGGAAGGGGCCAGTGCTGTGTGTGTGAGTGCAGGGAAGGAGGGAAGGAAGGGGCCAGTGCTGTGTGTGTGTGCAGGGAAGGATGGAAGGGGCCAGTGCTGTGTGTGTGTGTGCAGGGAAGGAGGGAAGGAAGGGGCCAGTGCTGTGTGTGTGTGCAGGGAAGGAGGGAAGGAAGGGGCCAGAGCTGTGTGTGTGTGCAGGGAAGGATGGCTCCTCATGCCCTGCTCCTGGCCAGCACACCCCTGTGCACGGAGCTTGGCCCTCCCAGCTGGAACTCCTCTGTGCAGACAAAACAGCTCCTGCCCCAGGCTCTGTGGTGCAGGGTGGTGAGGAATTCCAGCTGGGGTAGGGAAGAGCTGGCAGGGGTAGCTGTGAATCACTGCTAGCACAGAAGCTTGCTCTTTGTGATCCTTGGATACAGAAGCTTTCCAGAGAACCTCCGGGGCAGGTCTTGAGAGTGACAGCTCATGATTGCTCTGTAAAACCCTGCACAATCAGCTATCAGCACAATCTGATATCTCACCTGAGCCTCATCCTGAGCCACTGGTTTTTCACCTTTGTGAGAAGACCTTGCTCCTAACACAGCCTGAGTTCTCCATTGCTTTTCAGCTCAACTGGTTTTCAGCTATGTAGGACATGGATAACAGGAGGGTGGGTGGGAGCTGAGCTGGGCCAAGGGAGGAGAAAGCTTGGGATCGGTGTGTCAGAGCTGAAATCCCGTGGCTGGGTGACCTTTGCCTCTCCAGGAGGGGAAGGGAACGGGATGGAAGAGAACAACAAGGACTGGCATGTCCCTGTAAACAGGTGGATGGAACACAGCCAGCTTGTTTGGAAAGATCCAGGCTTAGTGGATGGCAACTTTGATGTTGAAAATCTTGGTGGGGAGAGGAGAGACATAACTCTGAGGACCTGGGTGAGAAGCAGGGAGAAAAAGCCCCTCTGAGAGTGTTGCAGCAGCATGACCTGGCTGGTGGCAGGAAGAGCCAAGAGGGACCTGGACCTGGTGGCTTTTGCTGAGAGTTCTGTAGAGCCAGGACTGCCCCCAGGGTCAGGGAAGATTGTCAGCACCACTTCAAAACATGGAGCTGTGCTCAGAGGAGAAATCAAAAAGGGAACTGGCAGATGATTCCTGTGAGAAGAGTCAGTTTGAGTGTTAAATTCCTTGTGGAGCTCGTCAGTCGATGCTGCTGTGCACGAGCAGAGCCTGGGGAGGCTGTGATGCTGTAATTAACATTTTTGGCAGCAGTAGTCAGTGAGAAGGGCCTGGAAAGGCCAGAGTCCCCCTGCAGATGCAGGGGTTTGTACCAAACCGAAGTGCCAGCAGGGGAGAGAGCGGGGCAGGCGGGTGATGCTCACCTTGAGGCAGAGCAGCTCGCTGTGCACTCATTTCTCCCTCCAGGCTGCCCCAAGCACAGCAGGCAGGAGTGTGGCCTGGGCTGGGCTGTGCATGGCAGCACAGCTGCTGAATCTGTGTGCAGGGCCCTGTGTGCTGGAGGAGAAGCTGCACAGACAGACAGACAGACAGACACGGTGTGCCACAGAGACACAGCTCCAGAGCTGGCCTCCTCTGGGCCCCTGCCTGTCTCGGCAGAAGCTTTGGTCAGCTCAGCTGGGCTCAGCTTCCCTTGGGAGCTCCCTGAGTCACAGGGGTGGCTGGCACCCCTCTGGGCAGGTGCAGCAATATTTTGTGTCTTTGTCATCCGAGCTCTTGGTGAGCCAGCAAAAGCCAAACTGGCTGTGGTGTTTTGGATAAATCACCTCCACACAGCGCTGTGGAGGGCTGGAGCAGGGTGCTGCTGTGTCCTGGCTGGAGCCCTGGCAGCTGTGTGCCCTGAAATCACTGACAGCAGCCAGAGCAGGGCACATCCTCACCCTGCCTGCAGCAGCTGCCCCAGCTCAGGGGGCTGCACCGCATCCCTGCCCGCAATTCCTTGGATCCCTTCCAGCAGCTCCTGGCTCCCTGGGCTCTGGGCAGCTCCTGGCTTGGCTCAGGCCCTTCCTGCTGTGCCCAGCTGCTGATGGAGGATGGCAGCAGGCAGGGGGCTGTGGGAGGCACACTCGTGTCAGTGTCAGGGCAGAGGTGAGGGGAGCAGAAGGGCTGGAGGCTGCCTCAGGATGGCTCCTCCTGGGGGCCCTGGGCTCGCTGCCAGGCAGGGCAGGGGCTCAGGGAGCCCACAGCAGGCACCATGGCCCACGTTTGGGCTGGGAACATGGACCAAGGTCAGGGAAGCTGGAACGGCTGCAGCAGGGGCAGCCTGGGCTCCTGGCATTATCTAAATTCTAGATCCTAAATTCTAATCCGTGTACATCTCAGGTGTTTTGTTACAGCCCATGGTGACGTGGGCTTTGGAGGTCTCTGGTCAAGGATGGCCCTCCTGGAGCAGCAATAGGCATTAATGGCATTAATAATGGCATTAATAATGGCATTAATAATTCATCTCTTGGTTCCCTGCAGGGCCACAGGGTGCTAGCCATTCTCCTTCATGCCCTGAGCTGTGAGGGGTCTCTGTCCATTATGAGCTGGCCTTGGGCACCTGAGGCAGTGAATCAGCCAGCACAGGACAGCCCAGCAGGCAGCTCTCACCTCCTGGGCACGAGTGGCATCCTCCCACCCTGTGGTGATGGCCCTGGGCATTTCCAGCATCAGCAAAGCCCTCCCGGTGCCATGGGGTCACAGCCCCAGTGTTTCATGAGCAGAGACAGCAAGGGTAGGGCATTCCTGCAGGAAATGTGGCTCCTCTGTGCACACAGCCATCCTCGGTGCAGTTTGGGAGCTGGGTCCAGCTTCTGCTCTCGTCTCTGTTCCCAAACTCAGGGACAACACTGCTGGGGTGTAGAGCAGCAGAGCTGGCAAGGATACAGGGGAGAAGGGGGAGCATGAAGCTGAGGTGCTGGGGGTAGAAGCTGGTGGTAGGAAGGTGTCCTCCCAAATGCCTCTTGGGCCCCCAAAAGCCCACAGGATCTTCAGTGAGCTGTGATGTGCTGCTGCTATCCCAGGGCACAAAGAGAGCGTGTTGGAACAGCTTCCATAGAATCACAGAGCTGGAAGGGACCCACGAGGATCATCAAAGCACAGCTCCTGGCCCTGCACAGGACACCCCAAGAATCACAACATGTGCCTGAGAGCATTGCCCAAACACTTCTGAAACTCTGGCAGGCATGAGCACTTCCCTGGAGAGCCTGTTCCAGTGCCCAAGCACTCTCTGGGTGAGGAACCTTCTCCTAATGTCCAGCCTAAGCCTTGCTGGCCACAGCTTCTGGCTGTTCCCTCAGGTTCTGCTGCTGGTCACCAGACAGAAGAGATTGGTGCCTGCCCTCCTGCTCCCCTTGTGAGGAAGCTGTCGCCTGCTACGAGTTCTCCCCTCAGTCTCCTCTTCCTCCTTCAGAAGCCAAGGAGCTCTGTGCTCCTCGCATGGCTTCAGCTGCAGCTCCTTCAGCATGGTCCCTGGGACACGGGCAGGACCTCAGGTGACACTGGGCCTGGTGCCATCCCCGGCTGTGCTGCCCAGGGCACCTCACAGGCAGGAGCTGCAGGTATGTGGTGGCTGCTGGAGAAACCTGTCCCAGCACATCCCAGTTCATCAATCAGCCTCCCTGAATGCTGCTGGTCAGGCTGCTGCTCGCAGCTCCCTCCCTGAGCAGCTGAGCTCATCCATTCCCCTGGCTAATCCCTATCAGGCCTGGCTAATCCCTATTTTCTCTCCACCTTTTTCCCCTGCCCGTGCATCCCTCAGTGAGGTGTTCATCAGTGATTTGATTGCTGCAGGACAAAGGTCAGCTCTGCACTGCAGTGCGAGCTATGGCTCCAACCACGGGGCCTGGACCCCTCTGAGGTGTTTTTTTGAGCAGGACAGGCTGTCCTGGAGCTGGTGCACGCTGGCTTTGCCAGCAGGGCTGGGTGTTGACCCTCAGCATCCTCTGCAGGGGCTGGCTGGGGTGTGCAGGCTCTGCCCGGCTGTCCCTGCACAGCCCCTGACCCCTCAGGGCACGGCTCAGCTCAGGGGAGAGCAGGGCAGGACAAGGGGGACATCCCAAGGTGGGTGCCAGCACAGCTGGGAGTCGTGTGGGTCAGCCAGGCTGGCTTCCCTGGAGCCAAAAGAACTGGAGCCAACCAGTCCTCAGAGCCTGACTTTTGTCCAAGTTGGAGGCTGCCCCAGGAACTCCTGCTTTTCTGCCTGAGAGACTGAAACAGGTTTTGCTTCCTTGCTTTGTCCCTGGGCAGTTCCATGGCTACCACAAGCCCCTTCATCCCCTTGAGGGCCCTTCTCGTCCCCTGCCGTGTCAGGGGGGTGAGGAGGGGTGCAGGGAGGGGGAAGGTGTGGATAGGGCACTGCAGCCAGGGCTGCGTGGGGAGATCTGTCCTTCCACACCAGCACTGCAAATCGGGCCTTTTGTCTAAAACCACTCATTTTGTGCCAAAAGCTGCTCACTAGAGGTGCTTTCTGTGAGGTCCCAGCTGGTGCTGGTGCAGCTGCAGTGCCAAGGGCAGCGAGGGCACACACGTGCAGTGCCCTTGGCACCGCTGGACCTGCAGAGCCCTTCCTGCCACAGCCTCCCCAGGAAGGGTGGGATGGGCAGGAGGAATGATGATCCTCCCCACTCCTTTGGGCAGTGAGATCCCTGCCATCTGAGCCCTGGGGGAGCAGCCTGGCAGCGTGTGGCACTGCGGGGAGCCTCAGAACCCAGGGACTGTCCTGCACAGCCCCACGGGCACAGAGGGCACGTGTCGGACGGGATGGGGTGGGATGGGATGTTTGTGCTCAAGGAGATTTGTATTTTGAAACTCAGCAAGGCAGAAGCTGGCTTTGATCACAGGGCCAGGGTTAATTACAGTGTGAAGTGGGGATGGGTACAATCAGCTGGCATCTCAGGAAGGCTGGATGGAACAGCTGCATCCCATCCAAGGTGCTTGGTATGAGTTTGGGGTCGGAGGTAGGGACACACCCTCATGTTTACCACTTGATTTCTTTGTCATCTTCTGCGCTCTTCAAGCCAGGACTAACAGGCAGACCTGTTTTCCTGGCTGTGCCATGCAGGGGTAGCCATGGGCTGGGCTTTCCTCTCTACTCTGTGGGTGCCTGTGCCAGCACAGGACAGAATCCCTTGATGTGAAGGAAAGCCCAGGTGAACCCCAAAAGTCCCTGACACTGGTTGGAAAATGTCAGACCCCAGCACGTGCCATTGCTTGGTGAATGGGAACAGGAAGCCAGGAATTTCAGCACAGTATCATTATCAGGCAGAGCAAGAAGGAAGTCCCAGGTTTCTCACACTGCAGTAATCAGTCCTGAGCTGTGTAATCAATGCCTATACAGCTCAGCTTGCTGCAAGTTCTCCTAGACCCAGCTTTCAGCTGCTCTCACAGGCTCTTACAGGTGGAACAGACCTGCCTAGGAAGGCTGGGGCTCACCCCAGCCAGCTAACCCACCTGACACAGTGCAACTCGCCTGGCCCGCTCCCGGTTTCATAAAACTCTCTTGGGAAGTTCCATTATTACTGGGTTTAGGACATATTTTTAAATACATTTTTTGTTCTGGCTTGGACAGGCCTCCTCCCTCTGCTCAGGTGCTCTGAGGGAGGAATGCTGGAGGGTCAGGCTTGGGCAGCCTCCCGCTCCCGAGGACAGCCCCGGAATGGTTTCCGGAGCACGTGCCTGCTCACCCAGCTATCATTTGACTCACATAAACACAAAACAAAACCATCAACAAAAATCTCACTGCTGAGGTCAGTAGGGAAACCTCTCAAATTGCTGTGCAGCTCAGGGCCACGTCACGAGTTTTCCTGCCCGGTTAATTCACCCCTTGGGATGGATTTCCTCCTTCAGCGGATGGATGTGGGAGGGAGCTGCCCCCACCCTGGGCACCTGCAGCAAACCTTGCTGGAGCTGTGGCAGGAGCTCCTGCCGGCCTGCCTGGCCTCCTGCCATCCCAAAAACCGTGTCACTGTGCTGTGGCAGCTCAGTGGCAGCTGCTGGGTCCCCCTGCCACTCCCCACACTGGCCGGCCTCCCTGGCAGCCATTGGCAGCTGCACAGGAGCTCCTGCAGGACCTACAGGACCCTGGTGCCACATTCCAGCAGCCTCTCTCTGTCTGTGACCCCTGCAGGGCTCCAGGGGGGAGCACGGACACCACCTGCCCCCAGAACCTGCTGCTGATACCCGAGGCCCTGCACCAAAAGCCACATGAGCTGAGGCCACAGGGAGATCCTGGGAAGAGCTCCAGCACGTACCAGGAGCATGTATTTGGACTTTTGGATTTGGGTTCTTTTTCCCTTTGAACTGAAGATTGATGAGAGGGAGGCAGTTTTCTCTTGTTTGGTCTCAGTTGTTTATTTTTTTCTTATCAGCATTACAAGGTACAAGGAGCTATGTGCACTATGATAGAAAAGGGTAAAATGGCTAACAAAGATCCTCTTCAAGGTCTTTTATATGTCCATTTACCCAATTAACAGATGCCAACTAAATTATTTTTCTTAGACCACAGTCTGTAGCTCGCCTCGCTCACCTCCGGGCCAGCAAACAAGGAAGATGATGTGTCCCATCCATGTGATGCTGGGGATCTTTCAGCTCCTGGCCCAGCTTGTGTGACGAGTGTCCTTTCGGAGCGGCACGGCTGCCTGGCCAGCCGGAGGCTGGGTCTGCCCTGCAGAGCCGGGCTGGGGAAAAGGGGGTGACAGGGAGCTCAGGGCAGAGAAGGGCAGGGTCCTGCAGCGGGGCAGGAACAGCCCCACAGCGCTGTGTGCTGGGCCACCCAGCTGGAGAGCAGCTTGGCAGAGAAAGCCCCGAGGCTGCTGGTAGGGAACAAGCTGGCCGGGAGCCAGGAACACACCTTGGCAGGGAGGATGGAGAAAGGTGCTCTGGGTGCATCAGCTCAGGGCTGATGGCAGCCACTGGGAGGATCCTTCCCTCTGCCCAGCCACACCTGGAGCGCTGCACCCAGCGCGGGGCTGCCCGGCACCGGAAGAGGCACCGGAGAGCTCCCGCGGGGGGGTCACAGCCATGGAGAACACCCCGGAGCATCTCTCCTGCCAGGAAAGCCTTGTGCCGCCTGCAGGAGGCTCGGGGGGTCGCGGGCAGGCCAGCACGGCTCTGTGGCCCCGGCATGAAGCCTTTTAATGGCCAGGAGCCGTGAGGAGCCGTGAGGAGCCGTGAGGAGCCGTGAGGAGCCGTGAGGAGCCGTGAGGAGCCGTGAGGAGCCGTGAGGAGCCGTGAGGAGCCGTGAGGAGCCGCAGCCCCGAGCGCCCGGTGTGTCCGGGCCGGGCCGAGCCGCGCGGGGGAGCTGCGAACCCGCCAGCGGGACCGGCCCGCAGGGAGCGGCACAGCCTCGGCATCCCTCGGGATCCAGCCCTTGCATCCCTCTGATCCAGCCCTTGCATCCCTCGGGATCCAGCCCTTGCATCCCTCGGGATCCAGCCCTTGCATCCCTCTGATCCAGCCCTTGCATCCCTTGGGATCCAGCCCTTGCATCCCTCGGGATCCAGCTCAGACATCCCTCGGGATCCAGTCCTTGCATCCCTCGGGATCCAGCCCTTGCATCCCTCTGATCCAGCCCTTGCATCCCTCGGGATCCAGCTCGGACATCCCTCGGGATCCAGTCCTTGCATCCCTCGGGATCCAGTCCTTGCATCCCTCGGGATCCAGTCCTTGCATCCCTCGGGATCCAGCCCTTGCATCCCTCTGATCCAGCCCTTGCATCCCTCGGGATCCAGCTCAGACATCCCTCGGGATCCAGCTCAGACATCCCTCTGATCCAGCCCTTGCATCCCTCGGGATCCAGCTCCAGGCACCTGCCCGCAGCCCTCCCATCCCCGGGAGCCGCCTCAGGTGCCCCCAAACGCCTGTGCTGTCTGTCTGTCTGTCCTGCCGATCTCAGCACACCCTGACATCACAGGGAATGGTCCCTGCATGCCGAGTTTTCATCCTCCCGCTGGCACAGCCCTAAGCTGCAGGGTCCCTGCTGCAGGGTCCCTCCCAGCGGCCCAGACAAGCGCAGGGCAGCAGGGATGTGCTTCCAGGGGACAGGTTTTGCACTCACAGCTCCAGGACAGACACGCTCCTTGCCTCTGTCGAGACTGTTCAGTTCCCTTTAACCCAGAGCTGGTGGTGTTTTTTCTCGTTGCACTTTGAACAGCACTGTCCACCTGCATCCTTGGGCAGCCCTGGCTCTGCTCGAGCCCAGTAACACAGGATGGGCTCAGGTATGGGAATACTGGGGCCTCCTGCTCTCATCAAAGTGTGGGCCAGTCTCCATCAGCAAGACAGAACCACACTACCTTGCTCTGCTGTCCTCCTCAGTCTGTGGATTTGTTGTTTTTTTTTTCTTGAAGGAGGAATGTTCAGACTCTAGAGATGACTGCTCTGAACCCGAAGTGCCTGTCACTTTCTCTCCTTGGCCCCAAAAGACAGGCTTAAACCCATCTTTAACCCAAACTAAATACCACCAGAAATGCTTTCTTCCCCTGAGAAAGAAAAGAAATCAGCAAGGGATGCCAGTAACATCAGAAATCCTTCCTTTTAGTTTTGAAATAGCGTGGTTGATTTGTTTCCCTCATGTTTTCCCAGCCTTTGGAAGTGATCATTAGTGAAATGCAGAGCTGTAGGTGCTGTTTGCTGTGGCAGCTCTGGGGCTGCTGTCCCTGCCTGCCCTGCACGGGGCTCTGGGGAGGCTCCAGAAGCGCTGGCCTGGCAGCCTGGGGACAGCCAGCCTGTGCCGACAGCAGGGGCAGCTGCCCGCAGCGAAACCGAGCCGTGGAAACCAAGGGAAGGAGCCAGCGCTCAAGGGACCTGTTATCCTTGAGAGAGGCTGCTGGGGGGAGGATTTAGAGATGCCTTTGCCTCCCACGGCCCTGCCCCCTTCCTTCCCCGCAGGCCGGAGGAGAAGGAGGCACGGCGCCATCCCACACGGATCCTGAGCTCAGCATCTCCCTCCATCCGCTGTGCCACAGCCGCTTCCTCTCTCCCACGGGATGTTGTTTTTGTGTCTGGCAGCCCCGGCGGGAGGGAGGGATGGGATGGAGGAGATGGAGTCCCCCAAGGAGGGTGCCTGGTGCCGGGTTTGGGCTGGTTTTGGGACACGCGTGCCTTAGGGCGCTTGGCCTCTCGTTCCGCCTGTGTGACCCCTGCCCGAGCCCTGGGCTCGTCTGGAGGAAGATGCGGGGCTGTCCCCGGGTCGTGGTGCCGGTCTGGGTCCGTGGGCTCCTCAGGGCACCTCCGGTTCCCCCGAGCGAGCCGAGCGTGCATTGGCACGGCAGCGGGGACACCTCCGCAGCGGAGGATGCTGCGCTGCGCTTCCCTGGGAACAGCGTGTCCAGGACATTTCCTCTTGGCAGGAGGTGCTCAGGGTACGGCACTGCCGGAGCTTCCCGGCCCAGCCAGCCCGAATTTCACTCAGCACACAGCGGGCGGCACTCGTGGCCGGGAGCCTGGCTCGGATCCGCTGCTTGAGTGAGCCCGGTGTGGGCAGCGGGCCCGAGAGCCGCGGTGTGCCGTGCCGTGCCATCGGGACCGCTCCCAAAGGATGCAGGGTGAGAGCCAGGCCGCTCCTGGAGCCGCCACAGGAGCCAAACAGGCCGAAAGGATGGCTCTGTGTCCGCCCCCGGCTGCCTGGCACACGGCAGGGGAGGGATGCTCGGGCTCTCCGGGCGCAGAGCGGCAGCGCAGGCCCCGGGGGAGGCGGGGGGCGACTCCCCGGAGCGTGCCGGGGCTCCCCGCAGCCTGCTCCGGGCTCCGGGACAGCCCCGAGAGCCCCGAGAGCTCCGGGACAGCCCCGAGAGCCCCGAGAGCCCCGAGAGCTCCGGGAGCCCCGAGACCCCCGGGAGCCCCGCCGGGCCCCAGCAGCGAGCGGCTGCGGGGAGCCCCGGGCGAGGGTGGGAAGCGCCGGCGAAGGGGAAAGGAGCGGGAGAGGAGCGGGAGGGAGGGAGGGAGGGAGGGAGGGAGGGAATGAAGGAGGGGGAGCGGAGGGAGGGAAGGAGGAGGAGCGGAGGGAGGGAAGGAGGAGGAGCGGAGGGAGGGAGGGAGGGGGGAGCGGAGCGAGGGAAGGAGGAGCGGAGGGAGGGAAGGAGGAGAGGGATGGAGGGAGGGAGGGAAGGAGGAGCGGAGGGAGGGAAGGAGGAGGAGCGGGGGGGCAGCCCGGCCCCGCCGCTCCGCACCTGAGCGAGCAGCGGCGGCTCCCGCCTGCCCCGGCCCCTCCGCCGCCCGCCCATGGCTCGGCCGCTGCCGCTGCTGCTCTGCCTGGCCGCGCTGGGCGCCGGCTGCCGGGCCGGGACCCCCACCCGGGCAGGGACCCCCCCCTCCGGCACGGCCGGGCCCTCCGCGGAGCCGCTGCAGGACGAGGCGGACAACCAGGAGAACATCCTCTCGCAGGTACCGCGGGGCTGGGGGAGCCTCGGGGCACAGCTGAGCCATCCTGCCGCCTGGTGCTGCCTGCTGAGCCATCCTGCCCCCTGATGCTGCCTGCTCCGCAGGGCTGCCGGTGCTCAGCCTGGGCTCAGCCTGGGCTCCCGGGGAGCTCGGGGGCTCCGGGCTCGCTCCGAGCCGTGCTGGCCGTGCGCTGTCGGGGGTGCTGGGGGATGATGCTGCCGCAGCCCGGGGGATGCCGGCCGGGCATTCCCGGTGATGCTGCGCGCTGGAGGAAGTTCATCCTTCACCCGGGGCGCAGGGAAATCGGTGAAGCCCGTCAGGGAGCCCTTCACAGACTCCGTCCTATCATTTTTCCGGGGGCACTCAGAGAAAAAGGGAGCTCCTTGGGAGGAGAATTGGTGGGGCCTCTTTGTGTGCCGATCCAGGCTCGTTCCCTGCCAGTGGGATGCGGTGGAGGTTTCTGTCAGATTTGGCTGATCAGGCAGCGTGTTATTATCTGCCCTCGGAAATGGCTAACGCAGAGACCATTGGAAACGAACCGCCAAAGTTATTTTTGTGCTTGGGCTTTCAGAAACGCTGTCTGCAAATCTCCGTAAAGGAAATTCCTGGCATTGTATAGGGCTGATCAGAAATACTGCTTCACCACCAGGTTACGCTGCTTATGGGGTGCCTTTCAGTCCCTCACCCAGTGCACCCTTGCCCTGTTGGCCTGTGTAAAACGCTCTTGCTCTGGGGAGCAGGTGGCTTATTGGGTCTTTTGCACACAGAGCATTAAAGGAAAGCGGAAAAATTTAAAGTTCTTGTATTTAAAATTCAAAGCAGCGTTCTGCTCACAGCAGAATAAAAACCACCCTGTTGGAAGAAGCCAGTTTTTATTCCTCTCGTGGGCAGTGAGCAGCTCTGAGCTCTCCAGAAGGCTCCTTGGCTGGCAGGTTCTGGAAGAGCCGGCCGGTTTCCTCGGGGCTCGGGGTGCCCAGAGTGTCCTTGCTTGGACCTTGGGCTGCAGGCCGTGCTTGTCCCCGGCCGTGCGGGCGGAGGAAGCGAGGTTTGCTCACTGCTGGCCTGTGCTCAGCTGCTAGGTGACTACGACAAGGTGAAGGCGGTGTCCGAGGGCTCCGACTGCCGCTGCAAATGCCTGGTCAGACCCCTGGGCCGTGGCGCCTGCCAGAGGATTAACGAGGGCGCTTTCAGAGCCGAGGATTTTTACACGGTGGAAACCATCACGTCAGGACCCAGCTGCAAGTGTGCGTGCGTGGCTCCCCCCTCGGCCCTCAACCCCTGCGAGGGAGACTTCAGGCTGAAGAAGCTGCGGGAGGCAGAGAGCAGCGACCTGAAGGTAGGGGAGCAGCTTCTTCAGCCCCCGACTCTTCGGGGACGAGAAGATCATCTGAAGCCTTTTCTTTCTGAGCTTTTTCTAAAAAAACCCTGCTCCCTAACCTTTTTCCCTGAACGATCTCCTAGTTACATTTATATCTGCATGTTTGATATAAAAATCGAGCTCAGCTTAAGGGATTGAGTCGAGCAGCTGCAGTGGATGATTCACTTGATTCATCCCTTGCTGCCTGGGCTCCTCCGTGGCTTTCTGCAGGGACTGGGCTGCTCCCTGCCCTCTGCCCAGCCCCAAGTGTCCCTGGAGGACAGCTCTGCTCCGCTCAGCAGCTGCCAGCTCTTTTTTCTGTTGCAGAGAGGGACTCCCAAGGACCCACGCAAAAAAAGCTGTTTTGGCTTCCACGGGCCGGGAGCTGCTGATGCGTCAGCGTGAGGGTGTGATGCACAGCTGTCTGATGGCAGGATGGATTTGTTGTTTCAAAGGCTGACACTTCTCTACTGTTTAGTATTTTATCTCTGTAGTCATACATCCCTCTTCCCCAGAAGTGGTGGTGTTTAAGCGCTCCTGACTTTCACTGGGTGCTTCCTTTGGCTGGCAGCAGACCCTGCTGGGTTCCCAGTTTGCTGCCAGGGCAGGGCGGCAGGAGGTGCCACTGGCTTGCTCCAGTCCTGGGGAGCTCCTGGGGAGCCCCTGGAGGGGCAGGCTGGGTGCTGGTGGCACTGGTGCCCCCGAATCCCTCTCGGGTGGGAAGGCAGGCAGCGTGCAAGGCGCCGTGGGGCAGCTGCCATCGAGGCCACCACGATGGGCTCGTTGTAATTAACTTGGAGCTCGAGGATGTGTTCCATCGTGTCCGACTGCAGACAGGCAGCAGCTTCTTGTCCAGGCACCTTGTCCTGCAGCTAGGGAAGATAAACAGGCACAGGCAGACAATCCATCATTCAGGGGAGGAGGGGTCCCAGTCTGGGGCTGTTCCGTGGTCCCTCGTCTGGGGAAAAGCCAGGAGGTCCCACATGGCCTTAGGTGAGAGTGGTGAGCTCTCTGTGCTCAGGGGAGGGGACAGCCCCGAGGTGACAGAGCCACCCTGGTGGTCCCTTGCCGGGAGGCAGGCAGAGTTCCCGTGCCAGCAGCTCCTGCTCTGTCCTCCTCATCCTCCTCGGGGAGGAGCAGAGCGTGCCTGGCTGCCCTTGGCTCCGGCCGCGCTTCCAGTGGGGAGCAGCTCGCAGCCAGCTGCGGTGAGGGAACGGCTGTGTCCTCTAGGAACAGCCTCCTCAGGGCTTCTCCAAGCACACACGGGGCTCTCCTGAGCTGCCATCCAGCTCCATCCAGGAGCTGGGCAGCAGGAACGCTTTCTTTCCCTCCAAGCCCAGAGCCCCTCCGGGGGTCGGGATCATTGGGAACAGCCCCTTCCTGGAGAAGCTGGGAAGCAGGAGAGGACACAGCTGCAACTCTCGTGCCTCTCATGAGGAGCAGCTCCCACAGCCACCCCACAGCTCTGAGCAGCCCCAGAGGGTTTTACTCCCTTTGCTGCTCCGACAAGCATCTCCCTTGCCCGGTCCAGCAGCAGGAAGGGCACAGGGTCATTTGTGTGTTGTGTTTTACCAGACTTTCTTATGGTCTGACACAAAAGCCCTGGGTACTCCATGTGTGGGACAGCTGTGGGAAGGTCCCTCCCTTGGGTGGGCTGGAGGATGAATCCCTGAGGGAATGGTGAGAGAGAGAGAGAGAGAGAAATCCAGGCAGCAGGAGCACAGCCCAGGGCAGCCAGACTCAGTCGAGTGCCTGCCCTGGGCTCCCCAGCAGAAGGTTTCAGTCCCTTCTGTGCCTTTAGTAAGGTCCAGTGGGAATTCATGGAGCATGAAAGGCCACAGTGGGTGAAGGGAAGGGAGCAGCGAGCTGATAGGAACATCAGTGTGCTCTTCAGGGGAAGGTCAGTGTGGTGCTGGCAGGGAGCAGCTGAATCTCACATCTATTCCTGTGACAGGGCAGCGTGCTGCTCGCAGGCACAGCGTGATTTTGGGGGTCTTGGTGCAGAGTCAGTGCGAGGAGGCTGAGCTCAGGATCACTGGGAAGGAGGTTAATGTGGTCTGCAACCTTTGTGCAGTGATGGAAATTGTCCAGCCTGGAGGGAAAGCGCTTGTCTCCAGCGGCTGTCTGGCAGGCCCTGTGCATTGTATCGGCCGTCTCCATCCAGCTCTCAGTGGAAAGTGGATGCACAGCCATAAAACAGCTCTTGTCTCTTAATGCTGCCATTTTATCTGGCCCAAAAAATCTTTCCTTTGCTGTCAGCTCCACAGGGAGGCTGCAGAGGCCGGGGTGGAAACTCCAAGTGCTGCCAGCAGCGCTGCCTGTGATTCTCCCATGTTTATGAAGCTCTGCTGACCGGTTTGTAGCTGCTGGGAGAAAATGTCACTGCCCTGCAGTAATTCCCATGCACTGGAAATGCTGCTCAGCCACGGGGGCTGCAGGGCCATGCAGGGGAGGTGGCCCAGGAGCCCTTCCCACCGTGGAGCCGTGCCATGCTCCCTCCATATCCCCAGGAATGGTGACCCAGGGCTGGGCAGGACACAGGCACAGGGGGGGTTCAACACAGGCTGTCTGTCAAAGGGCTGGCTGCAGGAGAGGGCAGCATCCCTCTGATAAAATTGTTCTTCAGAAAGGCAACACTTGCCAGGCTGGCACTGAATTTCTGTTTCTTCACCCTTGCAATTGGAGAGTATTTCAAGACTTTTTAACAAGTATTTTCTTATTCCAGGAAAAAGAGCACAGGATGGCACGAACTCAGAGTCTGATCTCAAATTGAGCTGCCTTTTTCTTGTTGCCTCCTTTGCTGGCAGTCACATCACTGGTGGAGCAGTGAAGCCTTTGGGCTCCTGGGAGAGCCTGCCTAGAGCTGGCAAAGAGAGCAGTGTTTTACCTTGCTCTGCTACTGATCTCCAGCATCCAAAATGTGCTCCTGGAGTCCTGGGGCTCCGTGGGGGTGGCGAGTTCTGCTCTGCATGCTGTGCTCTGACCAGGGCAGCAGTGCAGCAGGGCTGTGTAAGGGAAAACCTGCTCTTTAATCCAAATTCTTGCACTCAGGTGGGTGCATCACCCTGGCCCTTTCGGCTGAGGAAGCTCCATGGGGTGTGTTAGAGCCAGTGCTGCTCCTGACCGTGTTCTGCCCTTGCCTTGCAGCTCTCCTCCATCGTCGAGATGCTGGAAAGTGCCTTCTATGGCTTAGACCTCCTGAAGCTGCACTCAGTCACCACCAAGCTGGTGGGTCGGGTGGAGAAGCTGGAGGAGGTGAGTCCTGCTCTCCTGCAGTGTCCCTGGCCCCGGTGGGACTGGCCTCACCCGAGTTCCTGCTGCCCTGCTGCATTCAGAGCCACATTGCTGGGAGGAAATGTTCACTCGGCTGAAACTGAACCAGAGCAGGCTTGGATCCCTGAACCAGACCGGACCACAGGGAGTGCCCAGTGCATCCCCACCCCATCAGCCTGGCCTGACCCTCTCCAGCTCCCCCAGTCCCCCAGGGCCTGGACTGGGAGCGGGATCCCAGCATGGCCTCACCAGGAGCAGCATCTCCTTTGGGTCAGAAGGCGCTGCTGTTCAGTTTTTCCTCTTCTCCCTTTTCCTTGTGGGCTGGTGTGCTGGCTGCTGTCAAGCAGGAGCTTTGGAGCTGTTTGATGTGGGGGCGAGAGGTCCAGGCTGGTGCAGGGGTACACCCAGCAGGACTGTGGGGAGCCAAGGAGCGCAGATTCCTGGAGGACCAAGTTACGTCTTGGCCTCCGTTAAAACAGAGCAGAACCCTCAAGCTTCCATTTTATTTTAGAGCAGACTTCCAGTGAAATAATTCTCACTTCCATACAGTTTAATATTTCTTTGGCTAGCACAGGGTAGGGTTTGCAGTTTAAGCTGAGCTCAGCTATGTAGGAACAGGTTGCCAGATTAAATACTGGAGTTTTCTCCCGTGGTCCGTATCTGGGACGGTAATTGCACATTCTTGTCGGAGTGGAGCAGTCCTGTTCGTCTCCAGCCAGGAGCTGAGAGGCGATGATTTATAAAGCCAAAATTCCACTTTAAAGTGTTTCGGGAAGGCACGGCGTGCTCCATCCCGGGGTCAGGAGGGAGACAGCTGAGGGGAGCACGTTTGCCTGGGGGGCTCTGGCTTTCCAAGCATGGAAATTGACTCAAAAGGGGTTTTGAGGTCTGAAAATAACAAAGCACCAATGTTCTCCTTTGCAATCCCACCCTCTTCCTGTGGTTTAGCGTGTTCTTCAGTCCTTCCTTGGGCTTGCCAAGGGATTATTTCAGGTGGGGCTGTCCCTGCGCTCTGCTCCAGTACCAAGGTGGCCCTGCCTGGCAGCCAGTTCCTGCCGGGGCTTTGGGGCCAGCAGTGCTGGTGGCACGCTGGGCACACGGGCTGGCTTCTGCAGCCTGGTCACCCTGCTCAGGAGTGCCTGTGTGCCACAGGGAGGCAGATGGGCAGAAAGCTCCGTATGGCATAAGGAGTTTGGCCTGAGATGGAGCTGCAGAGGTGCAGGAGCAGGGAATTCACAGAAGTCTCTGGTTTCCCAGAAGTGGGGCTGCAGGATCATGTAAAAGCAGCTGAGGCTGCCTGCAGGCACTTGGACAGGATGGAGGACGACAGGAGAGGCCTGGCTTAGAAGGAGATTGCCCAGAGCTTGGGGCAGAGCCCAGCTGATGCAGGCAGCAGGTGTGAAATGCCTCCTGCTGCTGGCTTAGCACGGGAATTCCTGTCCAGAGGATGTGGAGGAGGATCACACCCTGCACCAGCCCCGGGGTCTGACAGCAGGGACAGCTGAGTGCTGAACTGGAGCCTGGCACGGCTTCAAAGCATGGCCCTGGCGGGCGGGTGTGCTTTTGGCAGCTGCTGCCCTGCGCGGCAGCTGAGCAGCCTCTGCTGCATCCATCACTGGCCAGCCTTTGGTGCTGCCTCTCCGCTCCAGGGGAGGCAAATGCTGTCCCTGAGCAGGTCATAAAGCAAACATTACACAGGAGAAGTGGTGAGGGCTGTTGGAATCACTCATCCTCTCCAAAGGAGGATGGTGTCGAGAGCTGCTCCTGGGAGAGCATCATGAGGCCCCCTGTTCCTCTGCTTGTTGCAGCAAAACGCTTGCTGGAGAGTTCCTGCTGGACTGGGGGTTAACTCCTCTGGTTTACAGAGGTTAGGAGGTCTCACGAGTTCTTTCCACTACAAGAAGGTGTTTTAGACCGATGGTGTCAGTAGAGGGAAGGAACTCCCAATTCTTGGTCCATGGAGTGCGTTCTCTAGAGAGGCAGCTCCTCTGCCCTGTCCTCAGCTCACATCAGCTTTGTCCCACCAGCTGCCAACCTGGAGGTCCCAGATGGAGGCCACAGTGGCTTTTAGGAGAAATGGATGGCAGGACAGATTGAGAGTGAAGGATCAGGGTAACCAGTGCCTGTGCTGAAGTGACCAATGTGCCCCCCAAAGCAGGTGCTGTGTGAGGTGTGGGAGCCCAAGGAGGGATGAGCAGAGACCGCAGCAATCCCTCGGGCACGGGGTGTGCCCGTGGCTGGGGACTGAGGAGGGTGAAGGGTTTTGCTTGCTGGATGAGTTGCAGCCAGCCCCAGCTCCCCCCTGCTCACAGGACAGCTGCTCTGGGTGTCACTGGCTCTTGTCCTGTCCCCAGATTCTCAGATTCTGTGGGAGCAGAGGGTGTTGAGGAGGAGCAGTCCCTGTGTGACCAGGCACTGTGTGACCAGGCCAGGAAAGTGGGATCAGTAAATGCAAGATGAACTTGCTGGCAAGTGTGGATGAAGATGGGGGCTGAAGAGCCTCAAGGCCACTCTCCCAGTCCAGGGAACCTGCAGCAAAGATCTGGGATATGCACACCAGGGATGGGGATCCCACTGGGGGCAGGGGCATCTTTGTAGCAGCTGAAGCTCCCAGCCTCGTGGAGAATCCCCAGCTGTGAGCCCAGGATGGCAGAACGGAGCTCCAGGGCTGTGGTTCGGGGGCCAGAGAACAGAGCACCCCTTGTCCTTCAGTGGGGTAAAGTCTCCTCCCTTGCTCTCCTAGGGCATGTCCAGGAACTTGACGCAGGAAGGCCAGCGGGCTGGAGCCAGCGGGGAGGAGGCTCTGCAGGATGCCCCTGGCAGGGAGAACTGCTCCAGGCTCCTCAGCAGCAGCCTGGCCGACATGGAGAGCTCCCTGCAGCGGGATGCTGAGGCTGCCTACGCTCACCCAGAGGTACAGCTCGGTGTCACCGCTGCTGCCCGGCCAGCCCTGGGCTCCCGGGGGATTTCTCCCGGCTGGAGGGGCCCTGTTCATGCGCCCCCAAGCCCCAGAAGTGTCTCGGCACAGCCCAGCTGCTGCTGGGACGGGATGGAGCTGGAAACAGGGGGAGGTGGGATGTTGATTTTCGAGGTCAGCGGTGGCTGAGCCGCTTGGAAAGCCTGATGTCATTGCGGGAAGCGGTGGGAAACAGCCTTTGATTAGCAGGGCTTGGGGCTCGCTGCAGGGACAGCCTGTCGCCTCCTGTCGCCTCCTGTCGCCTCCTGTCGCCTTCTGTCCCCTCCTGTCCCCCCCCGTCCCCCCCGTCCCCCCCGTCCCCCCCGTCCCCCCCTGTCCCCCCCTGTCCCCTCCTGTCCCCTCCTGTCCCCTCCTGTCCCCCCCTGTCCCCTCCTGTCGCCTCTTGTCCCCTCCTGTTGCCTCCTGTCCCCCACTGCCCATCTCCCTAGCCCCACTGCCCATCTCCCCAGCCCCACTGCCCATCTCCCAGCCCCACTGCCCATCTCCCCAGCCCCACTGCCCATCTCCCAGCCCCACTGCCCATCTCCCAGCCTCACTGCCCATCTCCCCAGCCCCACTGCCCATCTCCCAGCCCCACTGCCCATCTCCCCAGCCCCACTGCCCATCTCCCAGCCCCACTGCCCATCTCCCAGCCCCACTGCCCATCTCCCCAGCCCCACTGCCCTGCTCCCAGCCCCACTGCCTATCTCCCAGCCCCACTGCCCATCTCCCCAGCCCCACTGCCCTGCTCCCAGCCCCACTGCCCATCTCCCAGCCCCACTGCCCTGCTCCCAGCCCCACTGCCCATCTCCCCAGCCCCACTGCCCATCTCCCAGCCCCACTGCCCTGCTCCCAGCCCCACTGCCCATCTCCCCAGCCCCACTGCCCATCTCCCCAGCCTGCTCTCAGCAGCTGCTGCCCGCTGGAGTGGAGCCAGCCCCGGCCAGGCAGGGGAGCGGAGCGCGGGGCTTTTATTACCCCGAGTGACCTCATTTCCCAATATTCCCCTTTTCTCGCTGCTAATTGCAGCAGGGCCCATCTTCTCAGCCAAATGGGCACCGCTTCAACCCTCAGGCTGCCTTTCCGATTTCCTTTAATGAGATGAAATCCTTCAGACCCGGGCTGTGGCAGCTGGTCCCTGCCCGGGGGGTTCCTGCTCCGAGAGGTTCCCTCTCCTGCTGGGAAGGTGCCTTCAGCCTCTCCGAGCTGGGAGAGCTCAGTGCACATTGCACACTCTGAAATCTGGAGCCAGCCCGCTCCTCCTGCCTGCCCCGCATCCCACAGCGTGTGCTGCATGCAGCCTGGCCCCAGAACTGCAGCTGGAGCAGCGCTGCTCTGCCACCCTGGGGGCTCCCATGGCAGAACAGACTGAGGGACACCCTGGGGAATGTCTCCTGGGGGTTTCCGTGGCAGAATGCACTGAGGGACACCCTGGGGAATGTCTCCTAGGGGTTCCCATGGCAGAATGCACTCAGGGACACCCTGAGGGACACCCTGAGGGACACCCTGAGGAATGTCTCCTGGGGGTTCCCATGGCAGAATGCACTGAGGGACACCCTGAGGGACACCCTGAGGGACACCCTGAGGAATGTCTCCTGGGGGTTCCCATGGCAGAATGCACTGAGGGACACCTTGAGGGACACCCTGAGGAATGTCTCCTGGGGTTCCCATGGCAGAATGCACTGAGGGACACCCTGAGGAAGGAGGGAGCTCAGATCCTCCTGCCTGGCGTGGGGCTGTGCAGCCTGACCCACTCTTGCCAAGAAGTGGCATTTCTGGCCCACTTGGTAACAACCTCCTGTGTCTTTTCCAGGGAAAATACGAAGAAAGATTCCTGAAGGATGAGACCATCTCCCAGCAGATCAACTCGGTGGAATCCCTCCCGGAGCTGCAGCTCTCCCTGGAGGACAAGAAGCCCGAGCAGCTCCTGCAGAGGAAGCTGCGGGTGAGGAGCCGGCCTCCTTCCAAGCCCACCATTGTCCGAGGGGTCACCTACTACAAAGCCCAGTCCACCGAGTCCGAGAATGACATCGAGGAGCAACGTGAGTTGGGTATGAAGCCGTGCTTGGTGGGATGGTGGCTGCATCCCGCAGCAGAGCCAGTGCCTCATCCCCTGGGGATGTGTGGGAGCAGCAGGGGGAGGTGGGACAGCCGGCACCTCGTGGCCATGCAGCCTGTGAGCTGCGGATGTGGGCCACTGTAGCATTGTTATTCCATGGAAAATCCCCGGGAGCTGAGGAAATATGTCACTGCTTCAGTTCAAAACACCCAGCATCAACACCTCTCCAGGAGCAAATGGAGGTTTATTAAACGTGCTCGTGTTTCAATTCTGCCTGCCCAGTGGCCTCCCGGGAGGTTTGTGCAGAGTGCAGGGTGGAGGCAGCTCAGAGCACAGCCAGGGGTCTGAGCATGGCCAGGGGTCCGAGCATGGCCAGGGGTCCGAGCATGGCCAGGGGTCCGAGCATGGCCAGGGGTCCGAGCATGGCCAGGGGTCTGTGCTGGGAGCAGGGGCTGAGCCCTGCGGGGCTTTGGGAGCTCCTGACGAGGAGGAGAACCCCACTGCTGGGGAACCCCAGTGGTCCCCGTGCCCCAGCTGAGGCACCTGCTTTGGCACTCTGGGTTAGGTGAGTGGCATCTGCCTGGGGATGCAGCTGGGTCTCCATCCTGCCCAGTCTCTGGGAGGTCCCGGCAGGGCAGAGCTGATCCCCATCACCTCCTGCCCTGCCTGGCCTGAGGTGCTGGGGCCTCACTCATCTCCTGCCACGGGCACTGTGGCTCTCTGAGGGGACGTGGGGAGGGAACACGGGTGGTTCAGAGCCTGCAGAGGTGGTGTCACCCCAGGACAGGTGGGTGGGAGCTGGCTGGGGCTGCGGGGCTGACACCTGTGCCTGTGCTCGGCAGCGGACGAGCTGTTCAGCGGGGACAACACGGTGGATCTGCTGATAGAGGACCAGCTCCTGAGGCCCAGCAGCAGGGCAGGCGAGGCCGTGAGAAAGCCCTCTCCCGTGGGCTGGCCACCCACCCCGGGCAGCGCTCCCACCACCCCTCCAGCCGCCAGCACCGCCGCCACGGCCACCCTGTCCCTGTCCCTGTCCCCCACCACGCCGGAGCCCACCGCCCCAGGGCCCATCACCGTCCTGGCAGATCTGCCCGAGGAGGGCACCCCACAGCTGCCAGCAGCCTTGGCCAGCACGCTGGTGGCCATGGCCACAGAGACTCTGCCCGTGGCCACCCCCGCTGGAGGCTGGAGTGAGGTGGAGAGCAGCCCAGGAACTTGGCTCCAGGCGAACACCCCCCCAACGCCGGTCAGCCCGGCCACCCCTGCCACCCCAAAGGAGGGCCTGGAGGAGGAGGACATCAGGAGCATCATTGGTGAGTGAGTGCTGCAGGTCCTGCACCCATCCTGCCGTGTGAGGGGGGCTGGCTCATGCCCACAGTGTGTCCTGCTGAGCACAGCACTCCTGGATTTGGTCACAGTGGGAGGTGTCACGGAGATGGCAGCTGGACATGTCCACTTCACTGAGGTCTACTTATTAACTCTGGAACCTACTGTAGTTTCCTCCCACCTTTAGGGGCTGGGCTGGGCACAGCAAAAGAGACAGGACCTGAGACAGGCAGCAGCCTCAGCTGGAGCAGGGACATGGCTGAGGCTGTGGGGAGATGTTTGTGGGGTCTGGCCGGTCCTGCTGGACCTCACAAAGCTGCAGCAGGGCCAGGGTGGCAGGGGTGGCAGGGGGTGGCAGGGGGTGGCAGGAGGTACCTGCTGGGTGAGCAAGGGGCTGCAGGGGGGTGGTGCCTCCAGTGTGGCAGCCCTGCCTCTGCCTCACAAGCTTTCCCATCCCTGCAGGGCGCTGCAAGGACACGCTGTCCACCATCTCGGGGCCCACCACCCAGAACACCTACGGGCGCAACGAGGGAGCCTGGATGAAGGATCCCCTGGCCCAGGAGGAGCGGATCTACGTCACCAATTACTACTACGGGAACACACTGGTGGAGTTCAGGAACCTTGACAATTTCAAGCAAGGTGGGTTTGCACCAGCTCTGGTACCACTGATCCAAGGAGCATCCTCACTCCTGGGGATGCTGCATCGTGGGGGGATGATCTGCCTGGGGACCATCCACCCTTGGCTGCTGGCACCCGGCGTGTGGGGTACGAACGTGGGACAGCTCAGGCTGTGCCTGCTGGCTGGGGAGGGGGTGCAGGCAGAGCTGGGGCAGAGCGTGCCCCCACCCCAGTGCGAAGGGAGGTCTCACCAGGCAGGTGTGTCTGCCCTGCAGGTCGCTGGAGCAACTCCTACAAGCTCCCATACAGCTGGATTGGCACGGGACACGTCGTCTACAACGGCTCCTTCTACTACAACCGCGCCTTCACGCGCAACATCATCAAGTACGACCTGAAGCAGCGCTACGTGGCCGCCTGGGCCATGCTGCACGACGTGGCCTACGAGGAGTCCACCCCGTGGCGGTGGCGGGGCCACTCCGACGTGGACTTTGCGGTGGACGAGAACGGCCTGTGGGTCATCTACCCGGCCATCAGCTACGAGGGCTCCAGCCAGGAGGTGATCGTGCTGAGCAAGCTGAACGCGGCCGACCTCAGCACGCAGAAGGAGACCACGTGGAGGACAGGGCTGCGAAAGAACTTCTACGGGAACTGCTTTGTCATCTGTGGGGTCCTGTACGCGGTCGACAGCTACAACAAGAGGAACGCCAACATCTCCTACGCCTTTGACACGCACACCAACACGCAGATCATCCCCAGGCTGCTCTTTGAGAACGAGTACGCCTACACCACACAGATAGACTATAACCCCAAGGACCGCCTGCTCTACGCCTGGGACAATGGCCACCAAGTCACCTACCACGTCATCTTTGCCTACTGAGACCCCCCACCGCAGTGGGGCACTGCAAGCCAGGGGCCACCAGCACCTTTTATTATTATTTTTATTGTTATTATTGTTATTTTGTACAAATTGAAGAGTAAATGATGGGTTTTGTTCCAAGCTGGTTTTTTATGGTGGATTGTAGATCGATCCCCAGGCCAGAACCACCCCCTTCGTCTTTGCTGTATCCTTGCTTCTGATTTTCCTTCCCAGGGGAAGGAGGTTCTCCTTTGGAAGGGCAGGCCCAGCTCTCCTGCCCGGGGAAGAGGAGGTGGCCCAGACAAGGTGCTCCCGATGATGTTTGTATCTGATCAGCGAGGCACCCCGAAGCAGGGCACAGCTGCACTCAGCAGGTCCCAGCGGGACGCTGCTGCTGCCCGTCCTGCTGGAGCACCCGCACGTCCCGTGGGCATGTCCCGTCTCTCAGGACCACCTTCCCAGCCCCTTGGAGATCCTGCTGTACATCGGGGCTGCGAGCACAGCTCCAGCAGCCCCTGGTGCTGGTACTTACGCCGAGGACTGTCCCCTCCGATGGGGCTCTGCTCTCTGCAGGCCGCTCTGGGGGGCCGGGTGCACCCCGAGCCCTGACTCCTGACACCCCGAGCCTGGAGGGAGCCGGCGGCGGGAGGGGGATGCTGTAAATACGTGTGGATGGCTTTTGTTTGTTCATTCTGTAACCCAGAGTAGCCCCCCTTGGCATGTGCTGGGTGCAGGCTCTGCTCAGCTGGGCTGCCTGGGCAGGGGCTGGCAGAGCCCTGGCTGTGCCTCTCCATCTCCTCCCTTCCCTGCTCCTGCACCATCAGGATCCCCTCTCAGAGGCACAGACAGCCCTTGCCCTCCTGCCCACCAGCATCTTGTATTTACCTGCTGTCAGTAATAAAGGATCCAGTACCTTCGCAGCTCTTTGGGGCTTTCTTTGGCTCTGCTACACCCTCTGGGTGCATGAAAACGCACAGGGGTGTTTTGGGGGGATTTTGGGTGGTTTGGGGAGAGCTGGTTTGCACACCAGACGGAGACAAACCCCAGAGGGCTTAAGGCTGCTTGGGACTGGCACTGGGGCAGGGTGGCATGGCCAGATCCAGCCCTCATGGGCTGCTCTGGCAGGCCCTGGCTGAGCAGCTCGTGTAGGGTGCCCCGTCTCCAGCAGCAGGAGGGGCACAGGGTGGCTGTGCCAAGGGCAGTGCCAGCACTGTGCCAAGCAGAGCCACGCTGCAGCCCCAGAGATGACAGACCAGGACATGTGTTCCAGTAATTTGCCTAAGGAAAACAGCATTAACAAGCACAATAACAGTTATTAGTAATAAATAAAAGAAGGATTTTATTGCCTTCAGTACTAGGGACACAGAGAACAGAATTACACAGGATGAGAGATGCTCTCCAGCACCGGAGCCCAGGGGTGTTGGCTGAGGATGTGGTGCCACAGCAGCCCCCAGCCCCCAGCAGCCCTCCCTTCCTGCCGTGCCAAGCCCAGCCAGCACCCGGTGCCCTCCCCAGCTCCCCAGAGCAGCCAGCAGCCCCTGCCTGGGGCACCGCTGGGGTTGTCATTTCTGCCTGTTGTGTGAGCTGGCCCACGCTCAGGTGGGGCCAGGCCAGGAAAGTGAAGGGGTGTGAGCAGAGAGCCCAGCCCGGCTCCTTCCAGCAGCGCCAGCGCCGCCAGGACGGGGCCTGCGCTGCCTGCAGGACGTGGCAAAGGGCACAGCTCTTCCACACTGCTGCAGGGCACACACTGCACAGGGGGGAACTGCTCCTCATCCTCCTCCTCCCTGCCCTGCAGCTGTTTGTCTTGCTGTGGGATCAACCTTTATTTCCTAACAGCCACACACATGCACGAATAATAATAATAATAATAATAATAATAATTAAAAACCCCACATGAGGTGGTTAGCGCTCAGAGCATGAAGGAATGGCAGCTGGCTGGCAAACTGAAACTCATCATCTTCTGTGCAAACTGCCCAGGGGAGAAAAAATAATGTAACAACATGCTGGAGTCATTACACAAGGCTAATGGTGTGCTGGCAGCCCATCCCAGCCGAGCACCAGTGTGCTGGAGCTGCTGGGCCCAGCTCCAGCCTGGCTCTGCTGACAAACAGGGACAGATCAGTGGACAGAGCTCCACAGACGCTCTGCAGCGGCAGCACTTGGCTGCAGTCAGCGTTTGGGGTGAACAGAACATTCCCCCCCTGCCCAGGGGTGTCAGTGCTAGCAGGGCAGAGGGGTGTGTGGGGCTGAGCGTGTGTGAGGCTCCAGGAGAAGGTGCTGTGGCTGTGTCCCACGGAACTGAAGCAGCCCCTCTGCCCCAGCAGGGCCATGGTCTGTTGTTAGCAGTGGAAAGCATTAAATAGCACACACAAAAAAACCCACGCAAACAAAAACCAGGAAGAAAAAAACCCAACAAACTCAAAAAACCCAAACTTTACAAATGCATCTGCTGCATGAAATCACTTCCTTTGGGCCAAGCCCTCAGCCATGGAGCCCCACGGGCCGGGGAAGGCAGCAGCAGGATCCTGGAGAGCCAGGCAGGTGCTGGCAGTGCCTCGAGGGGCTGTTCTCAGCAGAACTGGTGCTTTAGTGGTGAGAGCAGGGTCCCAGCACCCTCCTGGGCGGCTGGGCTGGGCTGCCCCACCACGCTGCTGCATCCCAGGGCCTCGTGCACTGGCAGGATTTGGGCAGGGAATGATGAGGAGAGGGGCTGTGTGGTCAGGCCCAGCAGCTGGGGGCTGGACAGGGCATCCTCGGGCTGCCCAGGAACTGCGGGGAGAGCGCCACGATCCCAGGGGTGGGCATCTGCTGCCTTGGCTCTGGCTCACCTGCCCAGCTCCAGCAGCCTCACGGGGACAAACCCAGGAGAGACCCCCCAGCTGTGGCCAGTGGACACACAGCAGGGATAGCCCATGGCCAGCAGGGCCCAGAACCCCCAGCTGTGGCCAGTGGACACACAGCAGGGATAGCCATGGCCAGCAGGGCCCAGAAGCCCCAGCTGTGGCCAGTGGACACGCAGCAGGGATAGCCATGGTCAGCAGGCCCCAGAAGCCCCAGCTGTGGCCAGTGGACACGCAGCAGGGATAGCCCATGGCCAGCAGGGCCCAGGACTGGCCCCAGGCAGCTGAGCCGTGCAGCCCCGGGCAGGCTGCGGCCACTGGCTCGGGTCAGGCACAGGAACGGGCTGAAGGAACTGGCCAGGAACTGGGCCAGGAGCCCCAGGAGCTGCCAGGGAAGGGCTGGAGGCAGCAGGTGGCTGCCACAGGAGCTACCGAAGGGATTTGACGATGGCCCTGAGGGCGTGCGGCGTCTCGGGGACCGAGGGGGACGAGCTGAAGAAGCTGCCGCTGTGATTCCTGCGCTGCTCGCGCAGGTACGGAGGGACAGAAGAACTTTTGATGTGGAGGATCCTGGTGTCCATCACTTCGCAGTCAATCTGCATCATCACCTCATAGTCCTGCCCGTTGATCACGTTCTCTGCACAGGTCAGGATAAAGAAAACCGGGTCAGAGCTGGCCCTGCCAGCCAGGGATCCCCACAGAGCTTTGGGGACCTTTTCTTGTCTGGAGCAGGAGCTGCAGTGGGGGATCTCCCCTTCTGCAGCTGCACACGTGGAGCTCCATCCCACACAGCAGAGCCCCAGACTGCTCGTGACATCCCAAAGAGCCCACACCACACTCTGCATCTGCACTTATACCTGGAAATTAATGGCTTCTATTTCCCCTTCTTCATCTGCACATAATTACCCATGGAACTTGCACCGTGAAACATTCATTACAGAACTGTTGTTCTTGAGCCACTAAAGCATGGGAGTGATTGAAGATAAGGTTTATTTAAGAAAGCTGAATGTTTCATTTTCTGTAACCCTCTTGACACTGAGGATCTTGAGGAATTTCTTCACCAGTTTATTAATTAAAAGAAGCTAAAATGTGATCTCTCAGAAGAATTAACTGTGCCTCATTCCCATCCTGAGCTGGCTGTTGTACTTGAGTGATGTGGTGACACTGGGCAAGGCCACTCCCCTGGCAGACCCCTGGACACAGAAGGCCCTGAGCAGCACAGGGGACCCCAGTGTGCACATCTGCTGCCACAGGAGCTGCTGGGTTTCCAGGCTGTGCACATGGCCAGCATCTGCTGCCTGCATTTAAAGGTGGGAGACTGTTCCCTGCATAGACAGTGTGCCCAGGAATGCAAGAGCTGAGATCGGATTTCCAGGCACGACCAAGCCTTTCAGAGTCAGAAGACTGCCATTGGCAGGGCTTCCCTTCTGTGCTGAGGAGGGTGGAACATCACCTAATGGAAAGCGTATGGACTGCAGGAATGCAATATACATTACTAATTTTTACTGTTTTCCTGGATTAACTCTGACTCTGGATGACAGCTGACAACCGTGGCCGGACCCTCCTGTACCCCACGCCACCTGTGGAAGCCATTAGATCAACTATGTCTGGTACAGTAATGAAAAGCAGGAGCAAACCCTTGCTGAGGGGGCTGAGAGCCTGCAAGGGAAATCAAAGCTCCCACCTGCAAGAAATGAAATGGAAAAAGCTCTGTATGTGCCACCAAGTGACTGAAGCCAGGAGCAGCTGTGCAGGTCTCTGTGCCACTGACCCAAACCCCTGGGAAGCACAGGGGTGACACACCTCATCCCTCCTGGGACCCTCTCAGAGGCCGTCCCTCCAGGTCACCCTTTCTCCCTGCCTCTGGAGGTGCTCTTTGCTCCCACCCCAGGGGCTCAGGAGCAGTCAGCAGAGCGGGCTGGAAAGGGGGGCAGAGGGGCACCAGGGGAAGCTGAGGGGCACCGAGCCTGGAGCCAGCAAATGGCACAGATGGGCTCCCTGTGACACAGCCAGCTGGCCACAGCTCCTCAGCTCCCAGGCTGCAGCTGACAGGAGACAGCTCCGTGAGAAACAGTGCTCCAAAGCCACAAGAGGGTGAGGTGGGGTGGGATGGTGGCCAGGGCCAGGAAAACGTCCTGGTAATGCAGTGAGCTTCCCTGACTAGCCACAGCAGCCAGCACAGAGGGCTATCATTAACTTCTGGGCATTGCACAATGGAGGAGAACAGCAATCCCGGTGCCCAGGCAGGAGCTGAGCTGTGTGGGTGGCACTGGGGAACCAGCCCAGCCCTTTCTGGCCAGCTGGGATCCCCCTGTGCTGACACAGCTCCCTCCCAACAAAGTGTGCCAGCAGTAAGCCAGCCACAGCTCTGCCCTGCCTGGGCACAGCCAGCCCCCTCTGCCCTGCCTGGGCACAGCCAGCCCCCTCTGCCCTGCCTGGGCATAGCCAGCACCCCTGGGTGCCTGGGAGGCACAGCTGGCTCTGCCTGAGCCCAAGGGCTGGCTGGGTGTCAGCGCTGCCAGCTGCACCACACGGGGCTGTGCCCAAGAGCCAGAGCAACCCTGACACCCAGGGATTCCAAAGTTCACTGAACTGAGTCACCTGTGACTGATGTTTGGTGGGATTACGTAAGTGAAAGCACAGGAACGGATCTCCTGTAGAGGTGTCTGGATTTATAAATAGATTTATTGCTCCTCTTTCAAGTTCAGAACATACAGTTTCTCACATGGTGCAGACTCAGCTTAGGAAGCCATCCTTGCTGGCCCAAGAGCCTGTGCTGCAGTTAATTATTTGTTAACAGGTTTAAAAGCCGTGCTTCAGATGATTGACTATTTCAAATTAATAGCAAAGGTAACTGTGCCAAGCATTGCTGCACTTTCCCAAAGAGCCTCGCTGGCTCTTGCAGGCTCTACCAAACTCCCAGCACAAGCCTGGTCTAGGGAACAGAAACCTAATTCCCAGTGCTGCTCTTCCCCTACAAACAATCATGCTGCAAGAGCCAGCAGAAGAAAGCTAAAGTCTGTAGTCCAAACCAAAACCAAATAAGGCTGAGGCCATTAACTACTGCTACAAATTACCGAGGATGATGGAAAATTGTCTTCATATTTGAAGCACTGTCAGAACTGTCTTACTGAAAAGGCCATAAAACCAAAATCCTCCTCAGTAGCACTGACATCTATCAGTCAGCTGAGTGTTCAAATGTCTGGGAGACATTCTATGGGAGATGCTCTCTCAGAGAAAGGCACAAGATGGGCAGAGGCCTTGAAAGGCAGGCAATGGAACTGCCTTGCTAATTGCAGTTAATAAGAACAAATGGTGATGCCAGCTGTCTCCACAGACTTCACCTTTACACATATCATCAGGATGTCTGGCCCTATGGACACACCTGTCTTAAAGAAGATGTAGTTCTGATAATTTATCCTTTCCTATTACATCTTCCCCAAAAAGCTTTGCAGCAGCAAATGTTCATTGTGAAAACTTGTCTGCAGAGAAACTCAAACAGCTCCCCTGAAAGGCCACCTGAGCTTGCTGGACTGTTACAAACACCATGGAAAAGCTTTACAGCTCTCTGAAGGTGCACTCATGCCACAGGTACATTTATAGATCCTTATTCTACCAGAACTATGTATTTTACTTTACTCTGGGCAATATCACAGTGGATTACCAAAAATTACTCTGTGGGACCAATACTCTATCATTCAGTGCTGTCCTCAGTCCTCAGGCCCTTTTCAGCAGATAACCCTGCAACTACTGGCTGCTTTCTGACCCCAAAATGCTCAGAACCTGCCTGGCTCTGTATCTGCTGGGCTCACTGACACACATTTAAGGTGCCATCAGCCACACAGGTCTGGATTACAGATCTGGTCCCTGCTCCTGGTAAGGCACAGGGAGGGCAATCACCTGCCCCATCCTTACTTTAACTACCTGTTTTTGTCAGTAAGGACAGAGAATCATCCCCTCCTCGTGGTGGGGAGCAGAGGGTGCCTTTGCTATCCATGGAACCAGTTTAACTGATGTTAACAGGAGCCAGCAAACCATCCCTGGCTCCAAACCCAACACCTACTCACACTCTGTACTTCCCACAGTCCCTTCTAAAGAGAAAGTTTTCGGTCTCAGCATTACTCTGCACTCAGAGCCCCTTCTGCAGCCCACCTCTGACAGCAGCAGAGACCAGGGCAGCTTCCAGAGCCACTAACATGTTCCAGATCCTGGGTGCTCTGTGTGAGCTCTGCAAGCTGACAACGATGAAGTTGAGCTTTAGGAATGATTTAGCACCTAATTACCCAAATAGTTTTTGTTGTAACCTCCCTGGCCCAATGCAGAGCTCATGTTTAGGGCAGCAGGGCTGGGAAAGCAGGAGTTTCATGAGTTGAAGGCACCAGCTGCACTCTGTCCCTGCTCTGCTGAAGGGCTGCAGCTGTCCCCACACCTCACTCAGGGGTCACCTCACATTGTCACTGCTGCAATCCTCCAGCTCATCTCCTCTGAGGAGCCCTGACTGTCCTGCCCAGCACATCTGGCCAATGTTTCCCTCTGAAGGGTTGGTATACACTACCAAATAAGTATAGAAGTGAAGCAGTGTTACAGACTAAAAATACGCTCGCTGCAACAACGCAGCAGGATTGCTAAAACATTTACAGATTGCTTTGTTGGACAGGATTGTTTGAGGCAAGGGAGAAAGTTACAGTGTGACCCAAATAACTTCCCTTTTTAAAAGCAAATTCCCACTTGGAACTACTTCCAAGCAGAGCGGTTGCAGCGGTCTCGCCTGTGTGAACTCAGCTGTCCTCAGCCCCAGGCACAGGCTGGGATCCTGGCATTTCAGTCTCCAGGTCTCCTGCCACCCCTCAGACCGTGGGCCAGGCGTCTCTAGGAGTCCAGGAGCACTGGATCCACAGCATCAGTGTCCCCCTGAGAAGCCATGAGCTGTTGGCAGAGCTGACAGCCAGCAGAGAGGGTCTCTCAGTGTCTGACCCGTCGGAGCAGCGCTCTCAGGGGTCATCCAAGGGAGATACACACAGGCATGAGAGGCAGACAAGAAAACCAGAGGAAACGAGCTCTCTGTGGCCTCTGAAGTAAATAATGGAGGCACCAGAGAGACTGGCAGTGGCTGTGTGTGAGGAGCACACCTGCCCTGAGCTTCCAGAAGTGTGGTTTTTGGAAGAGGCCAGCAGCACCCGTGAGCAATCCGTGGCCAGCCCGTGCCAGCTCTGCTTTGCAGAGCCTGGGAGATCCCAGGGAGAGGGAAGCTGCTCTTCCCCAGGATTGCCCACCTCCCTTTTCAATCTCTTTCCATGCTGCATCACTTCCCTCTAAGAGGAAGAACATGAGCTCCTGCAGAGATGGCCCAGGGTGGACTTGGTGTGATTGCTCTCATTTTGGAGAGGGAGCCGACGGTCACCTCAGCAAGAGAAGATCAGACTCGCCAGAGCTGACCCTCACAGGCACTTCATTTAAAACTCCCTCAGATGGAGTATTTCTCGGAAAAAACAGAGACATTTTTGACAGCTCTGGCTGTGCATGTGTGTGTTGTTGGCAGGGTAGCATTGCTGCAGGATGACCATATTTAAAACCAAATCAGCTGTGACAATGCTAATGACAAGAGGCAAAAACCCAAAGAGAAAACAAAGGCAAGGGTAAGGAGTTCTGCTGCACAAAAAACTCTTGGGAGTGAAGGAAAGAGGCTAAAGGAAGAGCAGTGCTCCTAGTCAGAACCATCCCATGCCCACTTGGGAGGCACTAAAAGAATAAACAAACTTCCCACACTGCCTGCAAATCCAGACCTACCCACTTCACAGGACATAAAACTGCACACAGGAGAACAGCCTGGAAGGGCATTCCAGGAAAGGCTTCTTTCCACAGCTGGGGCTGGAGGGCTTGTCCCAGAGCAGGGCACTGCTCCCTCTGAGTGCAGCAGGCACTGGAGCAGCTCCCCAGCACAGAGCTGGGGCAGAACCTCCTGGGAACAACCCCTCCACTGCAGAACTGTTCCATCTTCAGAGAGACACTGATCCATGAGCCAGCCTTCCCTCCTCTCCACTGCAGAACTGTCCCATCTTTAGAGAGACACTGATCTCTGAGTGAGCCTTCCCTCTTGCCTCACAAAAGCCACTTCCCTCCAGCAGCCTCAAAGAAGCATCTTTTTCCAAGGTTTTTGAACGCTTTAAGGGTTTTTGAATGCACCCTTATCCTCCCTCCCCCTGGGGCCTGCAGTGGAGCACTAAGGTAGGGCTGTCCTGGGATCAGCCCTGCTCTCCTCCCCATCTGCTGCTCGTGCCAGGACACTCTCAGCTCTCACACTCTGCCAGCTGCTGCAGAACTGACACTGCAGCTGAAGCCCTGCTTTAGGAGCTTGCCTCATTTGTCACCTGCCATTCTCCTCGTGTTTATACAGCCTCAGTGGTTAACACCAGCACAAGAACACTTCACTCCTTCCTTCAGCAGTGCTGACTTCCACTGTGAGGGTTCCTCTACACCTTGGTCCTCCACAGGCACTAGAGATTCCCTGGCAGGCTTCCTCTGAAAAATATTTTTACTATTTTTTTTATGCCTCAGGCATGCTGTTGCTCAGTATCATCTTCTGGCTTAACTTCTTATGATTTGACATTTAGTCTGCCAGAAATTATCCTCTTTTTTTTTTCCCATTCCCTCATTTGGCTGCAATGCCCATTGTTTAAAAGATATCATCTTCTTACTTCTATGAATTGACTTTAATGTGTTACTTAACCCCATTGGACTTTTTAGTGCTCCTTTAAAGATTTTTGCAGTAAGCTTTTAATCTTTAATCAATCTTTATTTGCCAGCATTTTAACCCCACTAGTTTTTCCCTTAATGTTTTCCTATTTTACTTAACCCTTACCTTTGAACTGTGGCATTTCAAGTTGCAGGCACCTACTGGTAAAATTAATTTAACTACTGGCCTTAATTCTTATTTCCAAGAGGCAGCATCACGTTTTCATTGGCATGGACCTTGCCTATCCCCCAGTATCACTTGTACCCTGGTGTTAAAGTGTGTCACTGGTTTAAGCCTGCAGGCCAGTGAGAGCCTGTATCCCCTCCCAGCTGAAATATCTTTATAGTTTGGACGGTATCCAAAGCGTGAGCCGAATTTTCCACCTGTCTCACTTGGCCACATAAAGTTACCTCATTTGTTTAGATACTGCAATCAGCTCTTGCTCGTAGAAGAGTATTTCTAACACCATGTCCTGTGTGTGTGGGGCGAGCAGTCCCCTCACTGGAGCTCCAGTGATTCAGAGCATGTGTCAGTGAACTCTGAAAGCGCTGCAGAGCTGCTCTGAACACAGTGCTAATAAAGGCAGACAGCTTCTGTCTGTCTTTCTGTCTCCCAGCTACAGCAACAGGAGAGTTACAGCTTCAATGTACGAGTCCTGCTCTGAAGCAGGGGTGCCTCCTTTCCCAGGCAGAGGGGCAGCTGGGCTGGCAGTCATTTCTTCACCCACATTCACCCAGAAGGTGTTTGTGCTGGACAGGGATATGATTTACTTCATGAACTGGGGAATGAGCAAAAACGTCCTTCAGGAACTCAGAAGTGTTTTTCAAATACTTCCCAAGGCCAGAAGGTGCCCACCAGGGTGAGGTGGGCTGCATGAAGGGCTGAGGGAAGCACAGCCTGGAGGACAGAGCCAGGACACGAGGAGCAGGGAGAAACCTCCCAGCCCTGCTGCAGGAGTGTCCTTGGAGACTGACCCAAACACCCAAACAGGCCTCTCACACTGCTGTGTTCTCACCAGTCTCCAGCTTCACTCCAGTGATGTCCTCAAGACACAACTCATAAATGTGAACCTCCTCTACCAGCTCTGCTGCAGCTTTTTTATGGGGTGAGCTCATTATGGATAATTACGCTTCAGATCACTGCAGAAATAAAGACACAGCTGCCCCATGTATCACAAGCATAAAACCGTTTGCCACCTATAATTTCACACCAAGAGGAATTATACAATCTCCAGTTTACAACATTTGAAGATACATGAAGGCAGACTGGCTGGGCTGGAGGCTAGAATTACAACATGCTGCACATAGCACAGAGTAGCTGGGACAGCAACAATAACCTCCCAGGCTGGGGTGAAAGCTCCCTCTGTGCAGCACAGCTCTGGGCACAGCTCTCTGTGAGCTGAGAGCTCAGCAGCCAGGGCTAACAAACCTCCAGGAGACACAGACATCCCCAGCTCCCACCCTGGCACCAGCCGAGGGCACGGGCTTCTTTCTGATCACACCTCGTGAATTTTACACAAGTGTGTCATTCCTGTGGAAAAACCAATCTGCTGCAATAACTCCACTCTGGCACTGGAAATACCAAGAATGAAGTCCAGCTGATTTATGAGTAATTCTCTGCCCCAGCAGAATGCCACCTGCAGCAGCTGCCCTGTCTGCACAGGGAGCACCCGGCACACCAGGACCTGGCCTGCTCCAGCAAAACCCCTGGGTAATCCTGGCTCCATCATGGGGCAAAAGGCACTGAAGAGCCTCTGAAATGACCTTCCTGTTATTTCAAATGCATAAAAATAGATTAGTCATTTAGCAATTTAGGTAAACAGCTCATTATAAAAAGTCATTAGGGAATAAGCCTTCATGATTTCATTTCTTGATCGTTTCCTGTCTAAATAAATAAACATGAACTCAAGTGACACCGATTTCATTACTTTTGTGCACAGATTCTTGAATGATTTCTTTCATACTTTTCTGAATAATTTAATCTCCTCCTTTCTGTCAAAAATATGTTAACAAACATGGCTGGGTAGAGCAAAGTCTTTCAAGGGTAACAAAAGCTGTTGAAAGCTTTTATTTAAGATTTAGTCTAGGTAACGATCAATTCTGATTCAAAGAAATGCAGCAAAGTTTGAGGGAATATTTTATTTTGACAAACTGCACTTTTACATGACTTTGAGAACAGAAACACGAATGGCAGCATCTTACAAGACTCCTAAAATCTGTTGTTAAAATTCCTTGTTAAACAATGTTCTGCCATCGCTGCAGTCCTGAGCTCTGAGCCCTACACGAGCTCTGGAGCAGAAGGACACCTCTGACACCGGCAAATCCTGCTAATTCCAGGAGAACACAGTGCCTGCTGCTTGTCCATGGCTGCACACAGGGCTCTCCTGTGCCAGCCAGGCTCAGCCAGCAGCTGCTGCAGTGAGCTCTAACCAGGGCTCTGACTCTCCCCTACTCAAACAACTTCTATTCCTCCACTGGCAGCTCCAGGAACAGAAGAATGGCAGTTCAGAACGACGGGAAGGACAGCACTGGAGACACTCTCAGATGAATTTCCCTACATCCTGCTTAGAGAACCTGACAAACTCTCAGTGACTTTCCCAGAAAACCTTAGCAATCATCCTTCTTCCATCTCACATCTAGGTGCTAATCCACATACACAACTCCCAGAGCCTTCTGCTCACACACTGCAGCTCGTGAGGCCGTGCTGAGCTCTCAGCACTTCCTGCTGAACACAGATGAAAAGCAGAAACCCTGAGGGAAGTATTCTGTAGCTCACAGCTGTGTCCTCCATGCCTGGCAGAATGGCATGGGCATCCCAGCCTGGTGCCAGGGACAGCAGCTGTGAGAGGGAGCCACGGGCACCACAGCCTGGCTTTTACAGCCAGGGAGAGCAGTGGAGAACAGCTATGGACAGCAGGGACCACTGCCCCCCTGGAAACTGAGGCTCTCCAAAGGGACAGAGGCTTCCCAAAATGTCAGGCAGTAACCTTCAGGGAAGGCAGCTGCTCTTCACTCAGATATGTATTGTTTCAGACCTTCCTCAATGACTGACTGCAAATTCTGTTTCTTGCTCTGAAAAAAGGAAACAGCATCTTTTGTTTGCTTGACCCTGAAAGGCAGAGGAAGTTGAAGACTTTATTTATTCAGCCCTAAGACATGGGAACTTACAGAGCATTGTCACTTCCCAAAGAGCTTTTGTTTTTATTTTCCTCCTCAGCCTGTGTGGGTTCTGGTTGCCTCACAGATTTTTCAGAGTTTTCTACCAGCCTGGGACATCTGTGACTTGCTTGCACATGGCTGTCAGCTGGAAGGAGGTTCTTTGTAGCTGCATGCAAACAATCCTGCTGCCTGATGGCAGAAATCGCTCCAGTTTTGATCAAAGAGCCTTTCCACTAGATTTGCTTTCCCCCTTTTTCACTAGAACATGGATTATTTCAGAGTACTTTTGAAGTCTGTTGCACCAGTATGATGATGGATGGCAAGAGGGAAAGCTGATGGAACTGGTCATGAATCAGAAGCTGGCCAACACAGCAGAGCACATGGACTCTGCTGAAGTCCTCATTCTGTTCCATTTCTGCCTTTGGGAGATTATTTTGCTGCTGGATTTCATGACAAAAAGCAACCCTTAGGAGAAGAGGGCTCCTTAAGAGCCCAGAAACACAGAGGTTATCAAGGGTCAGGCACACAAACAGCCATCTCAAAGGCAGAATGAAGACACGCCCCTGGACCTATCCAGAATATCTGTGAAACATTCAAAACTCTGTCACGGCTGCGAATTCCAAGAAAATGAGCCTTAGATTGCACCAGGGACTTTCCAGCAGATCTCTCACTTTTGTCTTGGCCTTGGAGCACAGACACCAGCCCTCAGTTTAAAGAGTGAATGATGGAAGGACTTTCAGGCATAGGGAACTGTTTGCACAGGGATCCTGAGAAGAAAAAAGCCCTTTTTGGTGTTTGTGCTGCCAAGGCCAGCAGTACACACCTGCACAGACATCGAGAGCTGCTCCTAGCAAGCTGTGAGAGTGCCTCACCTGATCCCAGGAGAACTGGAAGGGGTTTCTGGGCCAGACCCTGAGCTGGCCCTGGGGCACTGCCCATGCCACTGCTGTGGGCAGCCCAGAGCAGCCCTGCCAGGCTGGGCACGCTGCACACACAGAGGTTTGTGCTCACATGGGGAGAGAGGCTCAGCTACGCTGTTCTCTACAGGTCACCTGGATCCACAGATCCACGCTGTAACCCACTGCAGTTAAATAAATAGAGGGCTAATGGCAGATGGTTTCACTTAAACTCCAAGAAAGGCACCGCCTATATGTCAATTTGGAATTGGTGTAATGAGCCAACAACATTCTGAATTACAATAAAAGCAAATTTAGGAATGAAACCTACTGGAGACTTAACTGGTCTCAAGTGCATAGTTAGATTTCTAAAATAATAGCTGCAATCCAGCATAACAAACATGACTTGCTTGAAAACAAAAGGCTGAGTTTAACTGTAGATTGCAGCTCATTTTCATTCCCATGAGAAACTGCAAGATATTTCTTCTTGGAGTAACTTCTCAGGAAGGCACACCAGTGGTGCCCCCAAACCCACGTAGAGTGGGACGAAGCCTCCCCAGTTCTGCTGTTCTCCCTGCAGCCTTCCCAGTGCTGAGCTCCTTAGGCAGCATCAGGCAGATTTTCTGTGAGTACTGCACGTGTTCAGAGCTGGGGCTTTGGCTCTGGGCACAGCCTGGCTGCAGGGACCAGGACAGAGCTGTGCCAGGGGACTGCAGGGACCAGGACAGAGCTGTGCCAGGGGACTGCAGGGACCAGGACAGAGCTGTGCCAGGGGACTGCAGGGACCAGGACAGAGCTGTGCCAGGGGACTGCAGGGATGTGGCACAAGGACAGAGGGCTGCCAGAGCAGCTGGGGAGGCAGAAAGGGAAGAGCTGCCAGCAAACACTGACTGTCAACTGGGGGATGGCCCAGCCAGCTTGGAAAGGGTCTATGACCAGGGGAGAAGAAGGAAAAGGGACTACGAGGTGGAGGATTAACATGTACCAATGTATAACAAGTTCCTATACTTAAAAAAAAATAAACATATATAACATAGGCTACCATATTAAACATACTTAAATAGGCAAATATATTTCTGTGCACGTGCACAGTGAGGATCTGGTTCTATCCTAATGCCCTCTGAGGGGCAAGGCTGGCCCTGAGAAGGAGCACATGGCACAATGTTACAAAGTAATGGCTGCTTTTACTCATTTCCAGCACAGAGCAGCTGAATGCTTGAAAGCAAATTTTTATCTGGCAAATTAATAACATACTGCTGTTACCTTGTACATCTTCTTTTCAACTTCCATTTTATTGACTGCAACATGTGCACCTGCACATCGATTACAAGACTGCTGGCATTTGCCACTACTTCACAGCACAAGGACTGCCACTTTCCTCCCAGAAAAACTCTTGAGGCTGTAACCTTGACTCTGCTTTGTTCACTGGTGAAAACTGCCAGGTCAGTCTGGCACAGCCATGTCAGGAACCACCACACAGAGCTCGCAGAAGCAAGTGATGAAGTTCTGAACAAACTTTAAAACAAAGACCCCTTCACTTGCACTCCTGTCATCTCCTCTGCCAGGGCTGTGGCAGTGAAAAGGAAGAGATTATATAAAAGATTCTAGAAAAGATTTCCCTTCTTGCACAGACATCTGGCTGAGGCATGAGGAAAGAGAAGTTCTTTCACTAAAAGTTTTGCCAATTTCTCCAAAGGAGACTCGTCCTTTTCCAGCAGCCAACTCTCTGCAGGTGCACAAAGAATTAAGGTGGGCTTAAAAGAAGAGCAGACAGCTGGGGGGAAAGCTCTGCTAACTCCCAGGTGCTTGTGCAGATATCTCCAGCCCCCACAGAGGCAGAACAGGGTGGAGAAGCAATGTTCTCAAAGGACAGAAATGGGTTCTCCTCCAGGCAGAACCTTTTAGGGAATCCTTTCCTACAGGTTACCAAGAGTCAGATTAGAAAGCAAGCCAAGTTACCTACTGGCTCTTGTGTGTCTTGTAACTTCTCCCCTAACACCTGGCTGGGTGTCACAGAGGAATCTGTGTTTGATGCTCTTGTTTACTTAATGCTATTCTTGTGTCTCATCTGTTTCCACATCTCTGCCCAAATCCCTGGACATTTTTTTTTCCTGGATTATGCTGATGTTCCAAAGAAAAATCCTGAAGAACTGATGAAAATACAATTTCACAATGTTTCATTATTTATGGATAAGATTTGTCACTGGATTCTGATGCATATTTTCCAAGTTATATTTACTCCAACAAATGAAGTTATTTCAAGTAAAAACAGGACTCAGTAAAATGTCAAGAAGAAATAATTTGCAATTTAGAAATAGTGTTTGTACTTCAGTGATAAAGTGCCCACTTGTATGTGATAATTCAGGTCAGCCAGAAAAGGATTTTTGTAATAGACATAAAAAGGGAGTTTCAGGCAGATAAATGCCAAAAATAATTCTGATACTTGTAATAAAAATTCCCCTAAGACAGCTGTAGAGATTATCACACTCGGCTGAACTGCATGGGAAAGTGCAATTATCAAAATGCCGAAAGCCTCAACTGATTCCTTCTTTCTTAGTTTATGGAAATTCACATCATCAGATAATGTTTTGGGCATGCTGGGATTTAACAATAACACTTGGGTTTATGATTCACATGTACTGTAAAACACAGATGTTTTAAAAAAGCATTATGTGCACAGTTGTTCAGAAAGTAAAGTTTACACTGCTGCAGGGTTCTCAATACATTTGGTGAGTGTGGCAGTGACCCTGTGTCCCTAACATGTCCCAACCTGGCAATTCCTCAGCATCTGAATTCATGATGTATTTGTGCAAGTCATGTCCTGTCTCACGTGGGACTGAAATGCTGACCCAGAACATTTCTGTGCACTAATAAACCCAGAAGTCTGCCCCAGTGCAAGGCTGTGTTCTCTGCTGTCCTGCAGCACGGTAAGGTGATGATTATTAGTCCTGAGCAGGCAGTGCTGAGAGGTCCCACTCACAATGAGGGTTGTGTAACAGCGTGGTAAACAGCTGAGGAGGGCCAGGGAAGGCAGTCAGCATCCCAACAAACCAGCAAGGCCAAGGAATTTGCCCTGCTAAGCAGGCGTGGGAGGAACCCAAACGGGGAGAGGAGGACAGTCCCCATGGGCTCTGTGAGCCACCAAGTTAGAGAGGTTAAATCCCATCCATGTAACCCTTAATCAGCTGGTACAAATCCCCAGCACTGGATGGCTCCCTCCCTGTTCCTGAGGGAGCCACACTGCTCCTGGCCACGTCCCCCCATCCTCAGGGTCTGGGTGACCACGCATGGGGGATTTGCTGGAACTCCAGCTCCAACAGGACCCTGGCAGCCAAACCCCACTCATGGTCAGCTTGACTTCTTCTGCAAAGCTCTAATGACAGACATTTGGCCCCAGTTGGCTCTTCATGTACGAGTCAGGCACATCTCTTTGAAACTGTTCTCATTCCCTTTCTCCCTTTGCACTTACCATTGATGTTTACAGCTGGCAGCACTATAGACATCTTTGGTCTCCTGGTCTTGTTATGTGTGGTGGCTGGGAGTAACAGGTGGTCCTGGAAAAGCAGAGAAGATGTGTTAGATCTACTCTCAAAGTAGAGAGCTGGGAAAATGCCTTTCCATTCTCTCTTACTGGCATTCCACACTGCACTGCTTACAACAGCTCAGAAAATTCATATTGTTGAGGGAGTCTTCCAAAAGTCACAGCAATTGCTCATGCTGTGTAACCAAGAAGAAATTCCTATTCCATGCAGCAGAATATGAAAAAGCCTTGATCATGTGGAAAGAGATGGAAACTACTGTTAAGCCCTCATTCATCAGAGTGCTTATGTATATGATTAAAGTAATTTAACTTGACTTCAATGATATTTAAACATGTGGTTTAAAGGAGCTTGCTGAATGGAAGCCTTTACTTGTGCAGCTGTTTACATGTGAAGCTCCACACCACGTGCAGGCTGTGCTGCTCAGAGCTGGGCTGGGGGTGAAACACCAGCTCTGCAGTGCCCAAAGTGCCTGCCCTGGCTCTGCCAGAGGAAGCTGGAAACGCTCAGGACACGGCCCTGGCCTGCCAGGAGAAACCAGCCTTTCCTCAGGGTTCTGTGCTGCTGCTGAACCCAAGCTGCTCTACTTGCAGCCAGGAAAAATATGGTTCATCCATTACCAACAGAACTTAAAAGCTCTGGTCCAGGCATCTCCCATATTATTAGGCCAGTTTGATGCTCTCCTTTCATGCTTTCCCATGCTTTTCCCATACAAACATCTTGTACTTTTGGGCAAGGTTATCTTTTTGGCAAACTGAATTAGACTTCCTTCAGGATAGATTGATTTATTAATGTCAGGGTAACTGTAATTTTGCCATTTTAAAATATAAGCACTACAGTGTTATATGTAATATTGGGGGAACTGAGTTACACACAAAGTTAGGTGATAAATATATCAAGATATTCTGGAGATACATTGCAGAAATATCACTTTCTTTCTCTTTTTTTTCCCATGAAAATTTTTCCCCCCCAAAACACCAAATGACTGACCATGAGAAGAAAACATTACTTAAATAAATGTCTGCAAAAACCATCTTGGTACCAAAATTATAAAACCACTCTGGTATAATTCTCAGATCACATATGTAATTCCCATTTCACTTTTGAACTGCTTAAGATTAAGGCAGCAGTCACTAAGACAATGAACCTTACATAAAAACTGTTCTTGAAACCCAAAGGAACAGCCCCAAGATAAGATGTCCATTAAATTATGTTCTGTAACAATGCCCTTGCCATGGTTTGATGACTATTTTTAACAGAGCTTAAAAAATGCTGGTACTGTTTGGTTTTTTTCCTTTTTCAATGTTTCTGCAAGTCCATCATTACCCACCAAACCACAAGTACTGCACACATCACCACCTGAGAGTCTTTAACAAGTAGCAACTGCTTTTTGCTAACCTGTCTGCAGCCTGGTGCAGTAATTCATGCTGCCTTACAATGGTACCTCTATTTACTGGATGGATAAATTGTATTAACAGCTACTTCACAGTTGCATTCAAACGTGCTTTGGAGTTGCTGCACAACTCCCAGTGATTGAACACCAACTCTGGAGAAAACAGACAAACAAAAAGCTCTAAAGCCAGACTCCACCAGGAGCTAACGTGCAAGATGCACACATTGTCTGGAAGCTGCCACCTACAAAGAGACATTTTGTAGATCTGCAATTGGTGAAGTTTATCCATCTCTCTAATCATCTTGATCTTCCATATGCACTGTGGCAGCCAGTGCAAACTTGCAAAGTTCCCCAACTACCCCCATACTCACTGAAGTCAAAGGGTATGCTGTGGAATATCAGATGTTCTGAGCACAGTTAGCCACCCACAACATTCTCAAGGCCAAAAGCCTTCAAGCAGTCCAAACCTTTTATTTGAAAGCAATATATAATGAATTCTATGCCACAGAAATGAGTGCACAGATTAGTGATTTCGAAGATATTGGACATTTAGCAGCACTGTCTGAATGCGTTTCTAAAATGTCCTGTGCCTTTCTGAAGGATGCTGAATTGCATCCCAGAGGTGGCTGTGACACCCAAATTTTAAACAGTAGACAAAAAAAACACCTAAATTAAAACACTGCTTGTGATATTAACACATGGTATAAAAATGAAAGCAAATAAAAGCAAATTTTGCAAGTCAGCATCTGGCTCAGGAACATGAGTGTCAAGCAGAGGCAGAATAAATCAGAACTATTACCCAACAACAGATGGCTTTGGCTTGGAGCAGGAGCTGCACTGAGATGACAGTTTAAACAGACAGAGCAGACCTGAGACTGCTGGCAGAATGGCTGGAAAATATCAGCCTGGAAAGAATATTCCAAATGAGACCCTTGCTTCAGCACTCTCATCTTGCTTTTGATCATCTCTGCAGTTCTGTGATGCTGAGGCCAGATGACACAGACAGATAAATATAGACACAGATACTAAAATTCCAGCCATGAACACGTTAATTTAATAACTCTCAGCAACACATGGAACTGCAATAAGGATTCTGAGGTTTCTTGCCTATCAGATCAGCGTTATCAGGGCTCTAGCAGGGATAAAGCTTTAGAGCCTCATGTATCTCTAACCCTACAGCCAAATGGCAATGGAAATCCTGTTCCACTGTGCTAGAATATTCCAAAAGTCCTGCTTTTCCTGCAGCTTCAGCCTCAGACTCATGACATGTGGTTTGGTACTCAATGTCCTTCCTAGCTAGATGCATTAAAATATGGAGACATTTTAGCTTTCATTTTCATTTTTTCATTAAAAAACTGGTTTTAATTCTCATCATTTTAAGGACATAAACAAAACATCATTGCATACCACGAGGTTTCAATAAACAGAGAAAAAAATGCTGGGCATGGGTCTTTTTGATTTCATTTTGTTAAACTATCATCACTTCTTGGCTTTCAAATAACAGAACTGGCAATATTGCTCGTTTTGGCTGTTGCAATGCATATCCCCCCAGCCCCAGGGAGCACCTCCTCCATTTCTGCCTCACCCGGGGACACAAACCCAGGAGTTAATCCTGGCAGTGTGCCTGCCCTGGAGGACAATATTGCAGGGGATGTTTGGGGACAGAGAGGTGCAGGTGCTGGAGGGGAGCCCCCGTGACACGGGACACAAAGGAACGCGTTTCCAGCCCCGCGAGGCTCTGCACTCTCAGCAGGAGCTGTCTCTCCTCCTGTCCCAGGGGCTCCTATCTGTCAAATCAATTCCCCCACATTTTTCTTACCTTCTTAGTTGTTGTGCTTAGGTATGGATAAGTGTTTTTCAAAAGACTTTTCCAAGGTCTTAATTAATGACACTTGATTGAGATGTGCTTTGTTGGGCACATTCACACATGTGCCTGTGGGAGCAGCGCTGGCCATGCTGCTGCAGGGTGGGCTGAGCCCCTGACCCTTCCCAGAGGCACAGATGTGATCCCTGTGGGAGCCAGGGCTGCAGGAACACGGCCCCCAGCCCCCTGCCCACACAGACTCTGTCCCAACCATCCCCGCTCTTCCTCAAGAGATCCATCCCCAACAAACCCGGGATAACCTTCCGCGAAAACAAGTGACATTTGCTGCTTTACAGCAATAAAAGCTCCGAGGAGACTGGATTAAAATACCAAAGGAAAACTTTAATGTGCCTTTCTGGTAATTTGCCTTGATGAGGAGATTTGATCTCTAGCATTGCCTTGGAGACCAGCTCTGTGCTAGAACATTGCGACCAACAAATGAAAATTGCCCAGGCAGAGGGGGCAGCAGGAGCCAGGCGTGCCAAAGGGCGCTCGCTCCAGCGGCTTCCCAAGGCTTCTGACAGCAAACAAACATTGTGGCTGGGCATTTTTTCATCTCTGTTTATGACTAAGAAGTCTCCCAGGGAATTGTGTGCCTCAACCTCTTCCAGCCTGAATCTCCCCGCTGTGTTCCAGGACCGCGTTCCAGCCGCTGCCGAGCCAGGCTGAGGAGCTCCCCACATCCCAGGGAGGGGACATTTCCCTTAATACCACAACTTCTGCCAGTGTTCACCACCTCCAGACAGCTTCAATCCTCACCTGTGCACGGGCTGGCCACACCTAGTGAGTGATCTCAAGATGAAGCAGATAGAGAACAAGTGGTTTTTTGATCATACAAAAATTGTGCATCAAATCCAGGCACTTTCAACCCCATTTTTTCTGAACACCTTCAGGGATTTCAAGTCTGACACGACACTGGACCTTCTTTACAGGTATGCTTTTGACAGTACAGAGAATGTGCAACAAAAATGTGCTCTCCCAGGCCCAAAATACTGCATGCCACTTCAGAGACTGATTCAGACTACAAACACTCCAAGGAGCTGGACTTCTTAAACCCCTGGTTTGACAGAGCCCCTGAGACAGCTTTTCCTCCCACAAACCACACATTTCACACTTCTAAAAAACTTCAGGATCATTGTTTCAGGCTTTTTGCTGTTGCCAGAGATGTGATGTGTCTGTCCTGCTCTCTCACAGAGGTTCTGAGCAGCATCCCAGCCTTTGGCACACAACTCCCGGCCAGGAAATGGTACCTGAGAACTTCATTTTTGGGAATCCAGGGCTGGATTTCAGCAGCTCTCTGAGTACAAAAGGAGGCTGTTCCCAGGGCACAGAACTCACCAGTGCACTCAGAGCCAAGGGACTGATGCTCTTCTACCCCAGCAGTTCCCAACACTGCAGAGCACAGAGCACAGATCAGGGTGTAAATGGGAATTTGGCATTTCTGCCTTCCTCTGCCAGTTCAAAAGGGACGTGTATGAAAGTTTACAAACTTGTAGAGGAAATGGCTGCATCATTTCATTATTGATTCACTTGGGGGATGGCAACCACACGGTGCCCTGAGGTTCCACCACCCTGGATGCAGCACTGGTCCATCAGGAAATGCTTCCTGAGCACTGCCTTTGCCACCAGTAGATGTTAAACAGGGCAGAAAAGCAGAGGGGAGGGCGCCTCTGGAAACATTCCTGATCCTTATATCTGAAAGGCACGGGGATGGTTTTGAGAAGAGAAAAAAAAGAGAGAGGAAACCAGTTTTAACCTCTGCACAAACTGTGACTCACTGCCACTGCTCTTGCTCATCACACCAGGAACTTAGGAAAGCTGACTTGTTTTTAAAGCTCATGTGTTGAGATTTTTCTTTGGTTGGTTTCTCAGGTTTTTTTCAAAGGTAGACCTTAGAAATCCAAGGAGATTTATTCACCTCCTCATGGATCCTTACAGGGAATCCAGGACATGAGGAGTACGGGAGCAGGTGAAAAATGGGATAATGACTGCAAGGAACCCACAGAAAACCCACAACAGAATTTCACAAGGTACCAGCAGCCCACCCTCAGAGCACTTTACCACTTTAACAACATCATTTAACTTAATTTGAAATTGTACCAGTTCTACCTATGCTAACCTTACGTTAGCCAGCACACATTAACACAGCTTGAGTTTGCAGCACACCTCAAGAACAGAGTTTGTAATTGAGAATTGAACCCCTAATCACAGCATCTAATTACTTTTCTAGGTTTTAAGCCCATTTTGAGGGATGGGAAGAAGATTGTCCCAGAACAAGAAAGCTTCAAAAAGCAGTGGGAATAGAGGGTTTTTTTCTGCTTTCATTTTTTGCCAGAATTGCTCCTTTTACCCCTGTGCTGTTTCAATCCCAGTGTTTCTGTGCACAGGTGGTTTTTACAGCCTGTACTTTGCACACAGTGATGGAATGAAGTGATGAGATATGATTTTTATTTAAGTGTTTTACCAGAAACAGCTCGATCCCACAGTCAATGAATGTCCTCCTCTAGTGTAAGATTACACCTTTCTGCCATTCCCAGACAAATTTTCATAAATAAAGCCTAACTGCACTTTGGAACAGCTTCTAGTCACTGTTCCTGCAGAAGAAGGAGCTGCTATCCAGTTTAGTTCCCACATGAGAGACCTTTTAATGAAGAAGTCTTTAGTGCCTTTTATTGTAGATTGTGCTACTGCCAGATGTGATATGGCCTGGACTCCAAAACCTGACTGGAAAGCACCTCAGTGTGAGCCAGAGAGCCCTGTGAGAATCCCAGAGACCTCAGAGGAACGGGAAATTCACCCTGTCACGAGCTTCCTTCGAGAGGTTCTCCCTCCCTCCAGCCCTGCTGCCTGCCCACGAGCAGGGCTCAGCTTCCAGAGCTCTGCCTGGAGAACCAGCAGCAAAGGATCTCTGCTGGATCAGGAACCAGAGAGGCTTTGGAGACTGCTCTCTGTCTGAATGAGAACCAGCAGCAAAGGATCTCTGCTGGATCAGGAACCAGAGAGGTTATGGAGACTGCTCTCTGTCTGAATGAGAACCAGCAAAGGATCTCTGCTGGATTAAAAACCAGAGAGGTTATGGAGACTGCTCTCTGTCTGGAGAACCTGCAGCAAAGGATCTCTGCTGGATCAAGAACCAGAGAGGTTATGGAGACTGCTCTCTGTCTGAATGAGAACCAGCAGCAAAGGATCTCTGCTGGTTCAGGAACCAGAGAGGTTATGGAGACTGCTCTCTGTCTGGAGAACCTGCAGCAAAGGATCTCTGCTGGATCAAGAACCAGAGAGGTTATGGAGACTGCTCTCTGTCTGAATGAGAACCAGCAAAGGATCTCTGCTGGTTCAGGAACCAGAGAGGTTATGGAGACTGCAAAGGGTGGCAGAGACCTGCTGGGAGCTATGTCCCCTGCGGTTCACAAACGTGCACAGAAGGCAGTGCCACAGAAAGGTGAAAAACATTGATGCACTGCTCAGTTTTTCCATTTTCACGGTTTATAATCCCTGTGTTCAACATAGAGGGCCGAAGAGGAGGAATTATGCCATAAAAGAACACTGAGATATGCTGGTTCCAGGTTCTGCAGACTGCACCCAGCAGGGCTCTGAGAAGGCACCACGTGCCCCTCCAGGGAGAGGAATATGAGCACGCTTCCAAAGAGAGCTCAATAACCTCTGTCCTACTGAAACATCTATCTTCACCTGTTAAACTGACACCAGCTCCTCTCAAGCTCCCCATCCCTCTGCAAACCCCTCATCCTGGAATTACCCAGGATCAACCACCTCATTTCATTTCAAGCTATTTCTGTCTCATTTCTGACTGGCAAGACACCCAAAGTAAGAGGCACTAAATGCCATTATCCTTGCCCTGTGGATAAGGAATGCCCCAGGAAATCAGTCTGCAGAAGCTTGAATGGGGCACACCAATGCCAGTCCAATTGCAAGGGAGAACGAGGTGAAGGAACCCCATCTGGACTTTATTTCTCTCATAAATGTATTTTTCCTTGTAGTTTTGTTCTTTTTGATTTGAATAGGAAGGAAAAAGGCTGTGTGAATGTGAAGGGCACAGGACAGAGACTGGACAGAAATCCTGCCAGTTAAACTTGTCTGCAGAACTGCTCTGCAGGCCCAAAAGTAAAGAACAATGCATGCATTTGCTATGATGTAATTTTGGTTTGGCAGCAGATTAAAAAAAAATTCCTAAGCACGAAGTAAGAGGATGTGAGGGACAGAATTCTATGTTTAAATGAACAGTTTTGGTTAAAGTCATATAGGAACGTTCTAAAGGACTTGAAAATGCTTTGATAATTTGTGTGGGTGTTATTTGTGGAAATTATCTGAGTCTCTAAACAAACTGGAAAAGGTATGTCTAGCTGACTTGGTTCTGTGCCTCTGTGAAGGAAAAAGAATCCCAGCTTGTACTGGTGGAAAAGTTTCTCCATTATGTTTGATAAGGATCAGGTTTTCTTCTAAAGGCTCTCTCAGTCTAACCAGCATCTCAAAATTAAAAATGTTTGTTTTGAATTATTTGAAAATTATGTTTCTCTGCCATTTTCTGTCCTTCCCAGGGGCTATAGAAGCACAGAAATGCAGTTCATCTGTAACTCCCAGCTGAGTCTGTCAACTGTCTTTGCAGATTTTACAAAGTTGTAAGACCCAAAAGGAATTAATTGTTTTATTACTATTACCCATAAAAAGAAATATCCCTCCTTCTACAATTCACTGCAGCAGAGCTCTGCTTTTGCATCCCATCTGCAGGCTATTAGTTTTGCAACTGCAATCTGTAATTGCAAAAACATGTAATTTAGGTAGGGCATGTGAATCCAGTCCAGTAAAACCAGAAAGGACACAATCCAGATTCTTTGCTTCTCTCACAAAACATTAACCCCAAGTTTCTATACTTTTCAGCACAACCTCAGCTCTTCTACACAAGACAAATCCTGGATCCCCAGAATTTCTGCTCAGCTGGAGACTGCCCCAAAGAGCAGGCAGACCCCAAGTGCAGAGGGGAATGCTCTATCAGCCCTTTTTTGTGCTTCTGTGCCTTTCTCAGCCCAGCCTGAGCAGCACAGAGCTCTCCAGTGTGAGCCAGCACAGAAGAGCTGCTGCTGCATGGCCACGCTCCTTGCAGCCAGGGCCATCACTGCCATCAGCTCAAAGCCAAACAGAAACTGTGCCAGGCTTCCTCCAAAGGCTGGCTCAACACACTCCCAAATCCATTTGCTAATACAGCTGTCCTCTGCTCCCTCCTCCAGCTGACTTCAAAGGACAGGCAAGTACTGGAGCACTTTGATCTCGCCTTGTGCTGAGATCTCCATCCTGAGAGGTCTCCAGAGCCCCCTGGCAGTGGCACAGCCAGTCCTGCCAGCCACAGCCTTCCTCTACACAGGAGAATGCACCAGGGGGCTCCTCCAAGCACCAATTCCAACACCCAGAACCACCTGGGCTCAAATTCACAAGTCTGTCAAGGTCATACTTCCACCTTACCTTTTCCCTGACTTTCTCATGAAAAAACTGTATGAGAAAGCTGCTGATAGCAATCAGGGTTACAAAGACATCAAAGACAGCAATCAGGGTTAAATACACACGAGAAGCGTTCAGGAACAGCTACACGAATCCAGGAAAGGTCACACAGCCTCTTCTGGCAGAACAAGTTCATTTCCAAGCAGGAGAAAGGATGCTTTCTTACAGAGCAAAAATGCCCACACATGCAGGCAGCTGGGGATTCAAGAGAACTTTAAAATCCTAATCAGAAACAACTGCTAAGCAGAGTCAAAACTTCAGTCTTTTTTAAATCAAGGCAATTAATTTGATCATTAATTTGTGTGTTCAGTCCTACAACACATATGGCACAAGAGCCAGCTCTGATCTGAAATTGCTGTCTCCTTGCCTTCTGCAGTGACAGAAAGAATTTCAGCCTCCCATTCAAGCCCCACACTGTGTGAGACAGCTGCAAGAGAAGCAACACATCACCTGCAGCTGTCAATGCAGCAGACTGAGCATCTCTGACAGCTCAGCCAAGGAAGCTGACACAGTCAGAACCTGGACACAAGACACAGGATTCAGTCTGAAGGGCAACTTTTATTACGTGGATCCAAACATTTTCCCGTGCAAGGAAAAATCATATATATTACTGGTGCACAGGTGAATATACAGTTAAAGCAAAAACACATTTGGGTAAAAATACTACTAGACTGCAAAACTTCATTTTACAGCTGCTAATTATCCTAAAAAGTGTGCACAATAGGCACAACAGGACCCAACTGTTCATCAGCCCAAAAACTGAGCATTCACAGATGCATTCTTGACTTGAACACCTGGGATTTATCTTAACATTTGTTTTAGTGTCTGCAAAGAGAGCATACATGTCCTTGGCAGCCAGGGTATCAGGTACTGGATTCAGACCTGGTTTGAGGAATAAAATGACAACTGCAGCTTACATCTCACAGTCATTGTGACTTTCTCCCTTTCCTGGTCCATCCACTGATCTGTGCTTGTTGTCAACTTGCTGGGAACGTATTCACTGGGAGGGGTAAACAAACAAATTCAAAGCAAGGCTAATGACAAGAGAGAATGAAGTAAGTCTAAATTAAACTCAGGGTGCTCCTCTCTCTCTCCTCTCCCTGCTGGAACAGCCCCAGCTTGGTGCTGCTTTGCCCTTGGGTGCCTGTCCTGGGTTCAGCTGGGAGAGTTATTTTCCTTCTTAGCAGCGCCTGTTTTGAATTTATGTTGCTAACACACCGATTTTTTGGCTGTTGCTGAGTAGAGCTTACCCCAAATCAAGGACTTGTGGCTCTCCCATGCTCTGGCAGTGAGCAGGTGCAGTGCTGGGAGCCTGGAGAGCTGACCCACACTGGACAGAGGGATACCCCATAGCACACAGAGCTGTGTCCAGTACACAAACTGGGGAGAACTGGCCAGGACTGCTTCTTGGGACAGGCTGGGCATCAGTCAGCAGGTGGTGAGAAACAGTACTGTGCATCATTTGCTCTCTTCTCCTTTTCATTACAATTATTACCACCTTTATAATCAGATTTATTTTATTAAATATTAATATATTATTATTATATTAATATATTTTATTGAACTGTTTGTATTTTCCAAGGAGTACTTTTTTCTCCCCACTGGTGGGGAGACAGGGCATGAACAAGTGTCTGCATGGTTCTTATTTACTGGATGAGGTTAAGCCACGGTGCTGCCCAAGAGCAGACGGTGGCAGCTTGATTCACATCTGCAGCCAGGGAGCTGCTGCCTCTGAGAGCACAGCAGATGTACAGGAAATCAGCAACAAATCTTTCCTAATTGTGGAAGTTTGCATCAGTTACACAGAAATACATCAGAGGACTGGAAAGTCTGGGTTAGAAATGTTTGTTATCCCTCAAATTCTTGGAAACAGCAACTGACCGTGGGTTATGTGTCTGGGGATCTCCTCCTCCTCCATCCTTCAGCCTCACATGCTCAGGGTACCTGAATGTCTCTCTACACCTCTGTGAAGTTCACTCCACTGAGATGCAGGTAATCACCCCCCAAGCAGCAGCAAGAAGTTGTATTTCAGGTCACCTTGATGATGGTCACAGGCAGAAAGCTGCTTTATAAACAGAGGCAGTACTTTTAGTGAACTGCCTTTGACCTGCTTTTAAAAACACTCATTTGTCTCATCTGCACTGTCAGTACCTGCTGGGCAGAGTGGCTTTGAAAGCACCTTTCTGTGGAACCTCAAGAACTGAGTGCTCTTTCCTCTCTATCCATCTGACATTTTCTCTCCTCTGATTTCACTCCTGAAAGCAGTTTCTCCCTCCTTCCAAACCATGCCAAAATATTCTCTTATACAGGGAATACCTTTATATAAATGCAATCACCCCCAATGCAAATGGCACTGCCAAAGCCCCAGGGATAGAGCAATATGGGACACAAGGGAAGAAACACACACAGATAACACAGAAATGAACTTCTCAGTGGGCTGCAGCTTTGCCTGAACCCCCCAGCTTCACCCAGAGCCCTGCAATGAGCTCAGCTCAGAGCTGGGGGGGTCTCTGCCCATGCTGGACAGTGCTGGTCTGGCACACTCAGGCCATGGTGGGGCTCCAAAGCCAAGCTGCCTTCTGTTCCCCTCAAAACCCTGGCGCAGACAGAGAGGTTTTAATATCAGGATGCAGTGGGCTGAATCCAAATTTGATGGCAGCATTTTAAGCTGTGCAATGTGTATTGCATTACTGCTGCTTGTTGGAAAGATGTTTCTCATTCTGCAGATCCTGGGACATCTGTATGGCTAAGGATTCATCAACTATTAATAGCTCCTTCTAATTAAAGAGATACTCAGTATAATAATGTTAAAGAAGTTATTGCCTCTGTTAGTAATAATACTCACCAAATATCAATTAATGCAAAACCAGCACACTCAGTTAACAGAGTATGAAGTTCCCTTTCGTTTTTTTTGCCTATTGGTTTGTATTTAGCACAGCCCAATGAGCTTCCTTTTTTCATATTTGTAGCTAAGATTCACTTCTAAATCTCAGTTCTGAGTCCAGATCTTTTGCTGTCTGCTCTGTTTGAATTTCTTGCTGAGGAAGACATAAATCAGTTTTTAGAAAGAGAGATCATTTTGTGAGGGGAAAAAGGACTATAAAAACTTAGCATTTTCCCCTAAAAAGAACCTCTCAAACCAAAACAAGAAAACAGTCTGATGGAAAATGGTCTTAAAAGCATATATAAGCTACATGATTAACTCATACTTGGAAGTGGAAAGGATGCCTGACATTGAGATTCTTCTTTAATCACCCCCAAGCTACCTTAAGTGCACTCCAGAATGTCTGGGCACAGCCTGAGCAATCTGATCCCCATGACCACCTAAAGCAGGAGGTTCCTTCTCCTTCCCTGCCAATTGTCAGACTCTCCTGAAAGCCTGAACTGCTCAGGCTGTTTTCCCACCAAGACAATAAAATGGCCCAAAGAGGGACCTGAGTACTCACAGCCAAGGAACTGGCATGAACAGCAGGAACCCTCCTTTCTGGTGCTGATAAACCATGTCAATGACTCACTGGTCTTTGCCCCTAAAAAGTGCTGGGATCTGCTCATGGAGCTGGGGAAGAAAAGAAATCACCCACTTTTGAACAGTGTGAGCACTGCAGCCATCACACAGGCCACCTGCACCTGTCCATGGTACAGCTGGTAGAAAACAGCAGTTTCTAGGGAAAGAAAAAGCTTTCTCTCCTGACAACAGTTTACTTGGATCTGAAGCCTGAGAATGGATAAAGAGAGGTGGAAACTGTAAACAAGCTCCTTGTCCATCTCCTGATGTGCATGAGAGCAGCTGCCTGTCTGCCACAGCAACTGAATCAGCGAGATCACAGGCAGCAGATTGGATAAAAGAGAGGGAAAGGTCACTTTGGGAAGATAAAAACCTGGAGATGCTTGCTAGCACGCCACTCAGAAGAGATCAGGCTGTGGCTGTCAGGCTGGGCCCATCTCCTCCTGCAGAATAACATGTTTTATTCTATCAGTACTTGCCAGCCCTCCACCACATTTAGAATGTAACAGCTCGAGCAAATAAAAGCCTTTCATCTCCCCACTCAGACTGAGATTAATTTCTTCCAGCTTTAGCTGTCTTACAGAGTTGTCTGGGCTCCTTTTAAAACCTGCAGAGGGAAAGGCACCTCTGGAAGGAAATCCAGTCCACGCAATGGTAGGTGTTTGGGATAGGGGGGGGAATTGAGAAGAGCTTTTCTGACTCCAGTGAGCAGAGAAGGAGCCTTGAGTGCTGTTTGAGAATTTGTGGTGCCTGGTAGTCCGTAAAGTAGCAGCAGCAACCTGTGAAGTGATTTCAGAAAGCAAGCCAGATGCAAAGAAATTAAGGAAGAAAAACAGAAGTATGAGAGGTACAGTGCAAATTGCACAAATCTAAGCCTTTAGCAGTGCAATTCTCACTTGGCATGTGCCAGAAGCATCCAGAACTACAGGAAAGGCTTTTTGTTCTAATTAGGTACATTTTGCTCGTGGAACAAAAAGTCTCAAGTTAACTTCAACATTTTCCACAAACATCCTGCAAAGCATGATGCAACCATATCAGAGAAGCACAGAAGCTCTGCTTCCATAAATGTGGGTTTCAGAAATGAAATGCCCCATTGATAACATTTCACCAAGCCACTGGAGCTTCCAGCTTTTTTATTTCAAAATTTATTTCAAAACCCTTTTTTTCAGCATCTGTGGTACCACACCTGTGTTTAGCCTAAAGTTTCTTTCTGGTTGTGTAAATGTAATCCTTTACACTTTCTCTTATTCTCCTAGAGCTGCAATTACCTGATTTCACCAAAATTTTACACCAAGCAAACTGCTGCATCTGCTGCTTTTCTCCAAATGACAGCATGTTTATGTCTTGTTTCCTTTTTGCACGTGTTTCTCTATGTTGCACAGATTTATTTTTTTTTTGCACATTTCTCTAGGTTGGCACTTTGGAAACGGAGCTTGAGCAGTCAGGAAACTTCATGCCTGGATTCTGTGCAGCACCTCTGCTGCCTGCTGGAGAGTTAAGGCTCACAGTAAGCTGGTCAGCAAATGCCAAACATGGTCCAGCAAAAGCAAAGAGGAACCCACAGTGTAATTTCACTGATGGTAAGGAGATGCCCTTCTGGAGAGGCTGGTCCCAAATTACCTGAGACAGCAAAATGGTTTCTTTTCAGCCACCTTTTCCAGCCTGACCTGCTGAGTTCCTGATGAAAAACTGCAAGTACCAGTGCTCAGGATTGGGAGAGAAGAGGTTCGGAGAGGTTCGGAGAGGAGAGGTTCGGAGAGGTAAGGAGAGGAGAGGTTAGGAGAGGAGAGGTTCGGAGAGGAGAGGTTCGGAGAGGAGAGGTTCGGAGAGGAGAGGTTCGGAGAGGTTCGGAGAGGTTCGGAGAGGTTCGGAGAGGTTCGGAGAGGTTCGGAGAGGTTCGGAGAGGAGAGGTTCGGAGAGGTTCGGAGAGGAGAGGAGAGGTTCGGAGAGGTTCGGAGAGGTTCGGAGAGGTTCGGAGAGGTTCGGAGAGGAGAGGTTCGGAGAGGAGAGAAGAGGAGAGGAGAGGTTCGGAGAGGTTCGGAGAGGTTCGGAGAGGTTCGGAGAGGAGAGGTTCGGAGAGGTTCGGAGAGGTTCGGAGAGGTTCGGAGAGGTTCGGAGAGGAGAGGTTCGGAGAGGAGAGGTTCGGAGAGGAGAGGTTCGGAGAGGAGAGGTTCGGAGAGGAGAGGTTCGGAGAGGTTCGGAGAGGAGAGGTTCGGAGAGGTTCGGAGAGGTTCGGAGAGGTTCGGAGAGGTTCGGAGAGGAGAGGTTCGGAGAGGAGAGGTTCGGAGAGGAGAGGTTCGGAGAGGAGAGGTTCGGAGAGGAGAGGTTCGGAGAGGTTCGGAGAGGTTCGGAGAGGTTCGGAGAGGAGAGGTTCGGAGAGGAGAGGTTCGGAGAGGAGAGGTTCGGAGAGGAGAGGTTCGGAGAGGAGAGGTTCGGAGAGGAGAGGTTCGGAGAGGAGAGGTTCGGAGAGGTTCGGAGAGGAGAGGAGAGGTTCGGAGAGGAGAGGAGAGGAGAGGAGAGGAGAGGAGAGGAGAGGAGAGGAGAGGAGAGGAGAGGAGAGGAGAGGAGAGGAGAGGAGAGGAGAGGAGAGGAGAGGAGAGGAGAGGTTCGGAGAGGAGAGGAGAGGAGAGGAGAGGAGAGGAGAGGAGAGGAGAGGAGAGGAGAGGAGAGGAGAGGAGAGGAGAGGAGAGGAGAGGTTCGGAGAGGAGAGGTTTGGAGAGGTTCGGAGAGGTTCGGAGAGGTTCGGAGAGGTTCGGAGAGGTTCGGAGAGGAGAGGTTCGGAGAGGTTCGGAGAGGTTCGGAGAGGTTCGGAGAGGTTCGGAGAGGTTCGGAGAGGAGAGGTTCGGAGAGGAGAGGTTCGGAGAGGAGAGGTTCGGAGAGGAGAGGTTCGGAGAGGAGAGGTTCGGAGAGGTTCGGAGAGGTTCGGAGAGGTTCGGAGAGGTTCGGAGAGGAGAGGTTCGGAGAGGAGAGGTTCGGAGAGGTTCGGAGAGGTTCGGAGAGGTTCGGAGAGGTTCGGAGAGGTTCGGAGAGGAGAGGTTCGGAGAGGTTCGGAGAGGTTCGGAGAGGTTCGGAGAGGTTCGGAGAGGAGAGGTTCGGAGAGGAGAGGTTCGGAGAGGAGAGGTTCGGAGAGGAGAGGTTCGGAGAGGAGAGGTTCGGAGAGGTTCGGAGAGGTTCGGAGAGGTTCGGAGAGGTTCGGAGAGGAGAGGTTCGGAGAGGTTCGGAGAGGTTCGGAGAGGTTCGGAGAGGTTCGGAGAGGTTCGGAGAGGTTCGGAGAGGAGAGGAGAGGTTCGGAGAGGAGAGGAGAGGAGAGGTTCGGAGAGGTTCGGAGAGGTTCGGAGAGGAGAGGTTCGGAGAGGTTCGGAGAGGTTCGGAGAGGTTCGGAGAGGTTCGGAGAGGTTCGGAGAGGAGAGGAGAGGAGAGGAGAGGAGAGGAGAGGAGAGGAGAGGAGAGGAGAGGAGAGGAGAGGAGAGGAGAGGAGAGGAGAGGAGAGGAGAGGAGAGGAGAGGGGAGAGGAGAGGAGAGGAGCTCCACGCTGCTTTCCTAGAAAGGAGGTTAAACAAGGGCCTCCCAGATGCTAACAAGTGACTCAACCTAAGAATCTCCACAGCCTGGGAATGTGCACTGCTGGAGTCCCAGAGGAGAGCACAGCTTAACACAGGAGCCTGGCAGGACTCAGATCCTGAGAGAAAGGGCTGGGCACCTTCTCACACAGCACAACCTCTCTGAGCACAGCTCACACCCCTTTCTCATACTGGATATAACCTCTTTGAGACAGCTGACACTTCCAGCCTTGTTTTGGACAGTCACAAAACCAAGAACAACACCAATCTCTTGTGCAATTCTCAGTGGCCTTTGCCCAGCAGCTCCAGGGGCCGTGGCATTGAGCAGGCAGCTTCTCTCCTCTGCATCCTCCTGGGGCAGCCCTGCTGAGTTGTGCCCCTCCTGCACAGCTCTGCCTCCTCCCCATCAAAGGCACTTTCAAGTGCCAGAACTATTCACAGGCACATTTGAACATTTGCAAACAAAACACCAAAAGGATTTCCTGAGCAGTGCTTTCCAGCGTGGAGGATCTCTCAGCTTAGCCCACGCCATTCCAAACCCTTAATCACCAACTCAAAGCAGTCTCTATCAGATGTGCTGGCAAAACTTGAATTTATCCAAATGCAGGGTAAGGAGCAAGCCATGCCAGGCACCAGGCAAAACGAGCTCTTCTCACCACCATCCCAGCAGATAGACCACAAGCAACCAGGAGACCCAGAAGCTGAAAACAAGTTTCATGTTCCAATTTCAAGCAGCTTCGAAGCCAGTTTAAAGATAAAAACATACAGTGAATTCTATCACACTTCTTGTCCTAGGAGTGTCAGCTATTTAAAAATAAAACCTGGAAGCTGCAAGAGTTCTGTTCAGTCCAGTGGGAGGTGATGATAATCTGCACACACTCATAACAGCACCTGGGCTCTAAATTCGTAAAGTAAGCTTTGTGTGCTGTCCAGCTGAAAATCTGGCAAAAGGATTAATCCCAACTGGAAGTAAATAACTTCATCTGACCAGAATTAACTCTAAAAGTGTGCCTAAGATTTTAAATAGCGGTCTCAAATGTAATACTGTCATGATTAACAACTGCTAAAAGGTAGGACACTGATGAAACCAAACCCATCTCTATTCTGCATGCTTTACTTTTATACAGACTCCAGAGTGTCAGACAGAAAAACTGAAAATGAACAGGAAAATGTGATCACTAGTCCGAAGCTGTGGAAGTGTGAAGCACACCTAAGAAAGCAAGCATGGCTACTTCAAAGTGCCCTCTGTCAAATGTGCTGCCATTCAAGGCAAACAAAGGATCAGGAAGGTAATTTTTCCAAGGGCTCATTCCTGATCCAAGTCATTTCTTACTGGCTCCTGCAGCTGCAGAGCTGAAGGTGTCATTTATGTCTCTGTCAGCATCCATCCCATCATTAAATACTGCTGCAGATCAGAAGCAAGAGCCATCATTCCCTTCTGGGAACTGTTCAGAATAACCTCAGTAAAATTTTCCTCAATGAATACCATGCTATCACTAAAGAAAGATGTGCTATTATCTGGCATAAGTAAAGTATTATTAATGCATGGTTGAACTTGGGTTATTTCCTGAAGGAACTGTTTCAGAGCTACATATTCTCACCACCTGCTCTAATTGAACACAAATTAATTGTCTGTGGATAAACTTGTGCTCCTGCTCACTTGGTTGGTAGCAAATGTCTGTTCTGTACTCTCATTAAGTGAGACATGGATGTCACTTCCCTCACTGAGACAATTCCCACCGTATAATCACATCTTCCTCCCACGCTGCCCAATTACACTTCTCTAGCCTATGTCCACATCCATTTCCTAAGCAGTGGGTCTTTTACAGAGGTTTTCCAAACCCAACAATCTTCTTTCCTCCTTGCCCACAGCTCCTTGTCTCCCACATTTTAAATACATGTGTGCCATTACTGCTCACGTCTCTCTGCAACCGCTGTGGGTTCTGGAGACCTTTCCTGCAGCATGTTTTATCTTCACTGTAATTATCTGCAGTGTATGTTGTCCTTCCAAACACTGGTTTAAAAATAACAAAGTATTAGTTAGATCTGGGACATGTAAAGAAGTTCAGTGAGGGCATTAATAGGATTCATGAAGTTCCAGCAGCCATGGAGAGGACAAATGAATCAAGACTATACACACAAAATCCAAGAGGAGCTTCTGCTTCATGCCAGACATATTCGAGTTTTCTGCCTCTGCCCTCAACACCACCTCCATTTGTGTTCTATAGACCAACATCAATTTTTAGACCTCATTTAGATTATTAGATTTCTCTCAGCAGGTTTTTTAGACCAAGCTCTAAGATGGTACCAAAAGCATCATCTTCCCCAGCTGAGTAACAGGAAGAGCACAGAGAAACCTTCTCCCCACCACCTCTCAGTCCCTTTGAAAGTCACCTCTCCCTCCTCCCCACCTACCTGAAATAGTCCACAGCAGAAAGGAAGACATTCAAGAAAGACCAGAAAGAAAGCTTGCTTCTTTGTTTTCATGTGGACACTGGGGATTCAGAAGGAGAAAATTCCCTGACACAGAAAGAATCCAAAGTCTGGCCAGAAAAGAGGAAATTTGTAACAAAGAATGTGGCAGGCCAGACTTAATTTTCACTATTGACACTTAGATGGAAACAGGAGGTTTTCATAATGGATTTTCAAATCTGGAAGTCAAATACAGCTGTAGTTTGACAGAGGCTGACTCACTGAGCTTCAGGGCATGCTGAAGCACAATCACACACACTGTTTGCTTCCTCAAGCTCTCCCAGAGAGGCAAGAATTGGCCTCACAGAGAAGACAGGCTAAAGGGTGACCTCTGCTCTGAAAAGGACAGACAATTTTACCATGGATACTATGCCCTGAGTCTCAGTTCTTTCACCACGTATTATTCTCAGCGTATTTATAAAATACAGGACAAGATCTAAAAATCCTACAGTCCTGGGATAAAGCAGCTTTTTTCCTCTGAATAGCTAAGGTCAGGCTCCACAGGAAAAAAGGGCAGTTTGTAAAATCTTTCAAAAATCTGCATGTTAACTTGCAGCAGTTGCAAATCCCCAGGACTCAGCCATACAGAATAGCTGCTCTGTCTCTAGGGGCAGCAGGACAAATCAGTTCATCTGAATCAAACACCAAATTACACATCCCAGTCTGCAGAAATCCACAAAAAAGTCAACAGCAGAAAACTCCATGTTCAGTAAAAACCACCCATTGTCAAGTGCAACAAAGTAGGAGTCAAGTATATGTTAGGGATGGATTTCTAGCTGTGAAATGTCATCTGAAGCCAATAAAGCAGTTTTGCCTGCAGGATGTAGATGGCATCGGGAGTGCAGTCAATTGGAACCTGCCTGGTGCCCTCTGATACATTCCAATTATTGTTCCAGAAGTGTGTGCAGCACAGCAAACTGCTGCTGCCCAAGCATGTCAAAGCCAGCCTTTGTAATCTTCTGCTTCCTGAAAGTAACAGATCGTCCCAAACACAATTATATCATCCCAAATACAATTAGCACAGCACAGGCTTACTACCAACAGAAGCACATCACAATCTGACATTTTTACTCCTAGCAAACACAGAAAGAATCAAAGTTATGACTGAAATTTGTCTTCATCATTTCAGCAAAAAATTGTTTGCAGAACTTGAGAAACCCTTAAATGCTTACTGCAGATGTTGGCTTGTAGGACCAAAAATTTACTTTCATAATAACAGGTTTTCCTGAAGCTCTATGGTTTATGGCACTGAAGCAGAAATTTATAGAGCAAAATCCTGATTTTACAGATGTTGGTAAAGGCTTTGCCATTGATTCCCATAGGGCTGGCATCACTCTTGCTCTAACAAACAGAATCACCATTTAATATCTACTTTTTACTACATCCAGCTGTAAGATACTGTATATGTACTGCAATAAATGCAAGGGGCACACTTTGATATTAGGAGAGATTTGTGCTCTGAAACAGAGAAAGTAGTGAGAGGAAATGCCAGAAATCCTCTGAATTTTCCAAGCAAATTAAACTTTAAACTGTGCTTTCCTTAAGAACACTAATTACATTCTTACCCTAAAAAATGTCACTGTCTTTAAATATGCCTGCAGAGATGTCATCAAAGGGTCAGAGTGAACCCCCCAGGATGGAGAAATCTCCTGCTTTATCACTCCAGGTTGTGGGGACTCTGACCCCAACCACACAAGGGTGGAGTCATCTCCAGCAGCATTTACAGACCAAAGTAAAGTGGAAGGGATTTGTTTGCTCCAATGATTTACTTAATTACCTTTCAAATGAAGCTAGCTATTCAGGTAATTCTAGAAAAATCCCAAGGTCTGAGCAGGCTGTGGCAAAGCAGATGTGAGCTGTGACAGAGCAGTGTGGGTGCCAGGCTCAGCCAGAGCCAGCAGGCTCTGTATCCACACTGCTCTGGGCTTTTAGGACACAGCAAGCACACCTGGCATCACAGACATTACAGAGCAGAAATCAAAGGTGCTGGCAGAGCAGCAGACTTCTCTTGTCTAAAAATGACATTCCAGATTCCCCTGAAAATAGCAACAAATTAATTTCCTTAGAGACCCAGAGCAAAAGCTCTGCTTCTGTGGACTCAGCTGATCCAAATGCTACTTTATTTTCCTCTCTCCTCCTTAAAAAGGAAAAAAAACCCAAACACATAAACTTCAACTGTAAATATGCAGACCTGCAAGCCTTCCAAGGCAAGGAAAGAAAAGAAAATTGATGAGATCATTGCAGTCTCAGTCTTACAGGTAGCGACCATCACCAGAAGAACACCCACCCCTGCACTTCAGGAAGTCTTGGCTGAGTCCCACCACGTAAGAGGCAGGGGTAGCCCTAGCAAAACCCATTTTCTAGAAAATCAAGGGACACCACAGCTCCTGTAGTGCAAGTGTTTTATCACATGCACAGGAGAAATGCTGGGGTTTGTGCACAGAGCAGGAAATGGGGACATGGGATCCAGGGATCTCTCCTGAGATCCAGTCCCACCTTCCCCCTGGAGCACACCACCACCACCACCAGAACCACCCAGTGCCTGCAGCTTTCAGCTGCAGGATTCTGGTTCTGGTTTGTGTGTCAGAGGGCTGTAACAGCTTACTGAGATTGTGGGAGCATCTGCATGGCAAACAGCGAGAGAACAAAACCTCTCCTGGCTCCTCACTCGGACAAGTGCCACAGTGAGCTGTGGGACACACTGGGGAGGAACCAGTCCCCTCCCAGCCCCAGTCATGGCTGAAAAGGGAGCTGTGGCCAGAGAAAATGAAGCAATCCCCAGGAGGAGGTGAAAGGGCAGCTCCCAGGCTGGGGCCCTGCTGATGCCACCCTTGGGCTGTGCAGGATCCTTTCTTCTGCACTCACTAAACAATCCAAGCAAGTCATTTAAAGTGCCTCAGGGCAGAGCTTGCTGCTAGACCAGGTTCGCCCTGTTAAAACAATAAATGAGGTAATGCATGAAACGGCCTTCTGTGTGAGGACATTTCATTCATAAAACAGAAATACCAAAAGCTTTGCAACCAAATAAACTTCATGGATGGGTTTGAACCGCCCCCACAGCTCTCCTGTAAGAGAGCACAGCAAGCTGTGGGGAGTGTGTGGCACAAGGCTCACTGTTCCCAAGGACATCTGTGGCTTGAAATGAGAGCTGACAACTTCCAGGTCATTAACCCCACAGTGTAAACAGGACCTAGGCACATGTGCATGTGTTCAGGTGAGCTGCAGCAATGGCCCCAAGGGCAGAACTCTACAAACACTGCTCTGCTTTGCTCTCAGAGCTGCCAAGAAAGCTTTTATTCTCCGCTCCCTTCTCCTCATCCTCAGGATATGTGGAGCCTGGTGCTGGCTGTATTTGTGTTGCTAGCTGAAAGAACAGCAGAACATGCCAAGCATTTAATAACAAAATTCCAGCCTTGTGACACAACCCAATAATCCCAAGACTGGAAACTAACTTCATATTTCTACTCAGCATAAAACCTTAGTCCTAAGAAGAGCACTGCTATTTTTGCTTTGTCTGAACCTTCCCTACAGAAATGCATCTCACAAATTAACAAACTCGCTGGGTGCCAGGTAGGACAGGGCTGTATTACCTCTGTACCTAAGACACCCATAGATTGGTAGCTATGACAACACAGGAACTGCTAAAACCAGCTGTGTTTATCTGTGTGCTGTGACACAGAACTGGTTTTAGCTGGGTGAGCTGCTGCCATGGCCACTACTGCTCCCCCACCACCCTGGGAGCCCTCTCAGGACACCCCCATGAAGAGGAAACAAATGGAGCCTTGCAGGGTCCTGGGAGGAGCTGGCTGAGAACACACACAGAAAAATTCCCATCTGACACCCCAACTGCAAAATGCAGGGCAGGAGGCTCAGCAGGACCCCAGGCTCAGCCAAAGATTACAGACATATCTAACAACTCATCCAGACCTCTGCAAAAGGGAGGGAAGAAATTCCTCCAGCTCCAGAGGAGTTTCAGCCACTGTTTGCCTTGAGCATTTCCATTACCAGATCCCAACCAGCTTCTCACTGCTGCAGCTGTCCTGCCTTCAACACTAGTTGTGCTTGCAGTGCAGAAAGTGCCACCAGACACCTGAAATTCCATTTTGTAACAGCTTTTACCATCACTAACTGTGCTGCAGAGGTGAAGCTGTGCCTGACAAAGCTGCGGCACAAGCCTCTGTCCTATCTCAGCACAGACAGCATACCTGCTCATCCATACCAACCTACAAGTCACAAAACAGCAGAAAAATCGTGGCCCTGCACAGAGTCCTGCAGAGCTGCAATATGTGACACATAAAACTGCAAAAGCAAGAGTCTTAGGGGAAGATAGAAACTGTGTTAACAGTAATAATTTATGCAGAGGGTCCATTTGCTCCTCTACCCAGAAGCACAGAAGCTTTGTACCCCCATTAGGTAGCACTAATTAGATGTGTTTAACCACAGGGTTCACGCAATTTTGGGCTGTCTTGCCCTGGCACTACAAAGTCTCTGCAAAGCTCTTTCCATTCCCACTGTGATAGGCACGTTTCACAAAGACCATGATCTGGCCATGATGCTGTAAAGGACACAGTGAAGCATCATTTCAGAAGAAACAAATTCACTTTCAATGTTGACTAAGCCATCTTTGGTGCCTCTGCTAGAAGCAGTCTTGGGGACACAGGTGAAAGGCCAATATCAGCCAGTGACATTCCTTATCTTACCCTGCGGAATGACACCACATAGAACGTGTCCTCCCTTCGGTGAATTGCTTCAAAGAAGTCTTGATAGCTCCTGGGGGAGGCATAATACACCTGCAGCTCATTCCCTGAGCTCCTGCTGAAATAAAGAAGGGCAAAGGTAATTATCTCAGAGCAGACAGTTAATTTCAGTGAGACAGTGACTTTGCAGACCTGCTTTTCAAAGGAACTGCAGCTCTTCATCCACTGAGAGCAGCATGAGGAGCACAGAACACAGGTGAAGACAACAAAACTACCCAGTATTTTTTGAGAGTTCAAGGTGCTTCAGAGGTCTTACTGTGGCCAAGTTTTCCAGATTTGTTTTTGTTCATGCTTCTGAGGCCAGCAAAATCCTGTTTGCTAGCTCAACAGGAAAAAAAGTTTCAATCTGAAGTGTCTGAAAAATTGTGATGACTTCTGAAAATAAATTTAAGGATAAAATGTCATTCTGAAATAAAATATCAAACCATTTAATAATTTCATAATTTTCTTTTACTGCTAAGAATCCAAACCACTGAAATTGAAAGAAGTGCAAAAGTTAAGCATAAACAGAGCTTTTAATTTACTGTCAAGTGACAAATTCACCTTCCTTCTTACCCACCTTTTCTTTTTTTTTTTTTTTCCCTGCTGTGTCCTCTGGTCAACTCAAAGATTTTTGCCCTGGTCAGCTCAAAAGTTTTGCTCTTGATTTTCAATTTAGACAGAGGAGCAAAACTAAGTTATTCACATAATTCTGGCTTATCTTTTCCACGGTTCTCATCTTACACATATGAGACACAAGGAAAAGATGCTCTAAACCATTCTAAGCCAAAACACTGGCAAATCCTACAATCATGGTACTTATCCACTGTTTATTTTGGAAAGGTGAGAAATTCCTGGCATACCCTGCTATCATTTATACTTCCCCAATCCCATGCCTAAGTATCTTGTTTAATCACCCTGCAAAGCTGTACTCAGGGAAACCATGAGCTGGACCATTTTCATGTCCTCCACTTTACCAGCACACTGTGTTTGTGGCAAGGACACCTCCCCTCCCCAGCTGTCTTCTGCTCACCCAGGCTTTGAACTAGGGGGGCTAATTGAGATTATTTTAGTATGTTTCTAAAATATAACAAGGAACAAATCTATCATCAAGAGATTTTCTCCAGCAGCAGTAACAGCAGGCTGTCACCATCCTCTCTGCCACTGCTAGACCAGAGTCCTGCTGCCCTCCCATGGGCCTGGGGGTGTAAATCCTGCGGGCCCAGGAGCAGGCAGCTCTTCTCTAGACACCCCCTTCTGCACAGCTCTGCACCAGAGGAATGGGCTCCCATCCTCTCACACAGGAAACAAAGCTCATCTGAGCTTGGTTACTCACTCATGGAAACACCCAGGCCCAGCAAGCCACTGCTGAGATGGAGCTGGGCTAGAGATTCCAGAGGTCCTTTACAACCTAAACTACTCCGTGATTCTATGATTTCATGGAGCACCCAATAGCTGGTGGCTCTGGGAGGAACTGGAGATCTGTTCTATGTTCTTAGCAGCTCCAGGACACTCTCAGCATGCAGCTGCCATGACTCACTGCTGCTTTTCATGTAAACATCATTAATCTGAAAAAAACAGCCCCAAAAATCTCACTTCCTTCAGAGCACAACAGATTATTCCATGCAGAGTTGCATGATGTTGCACACTGTTTCCAATAATCCAGATAATTTTTTTCAAGAGTAATTCAAGCATGTACATTAAACTGCCTTATGGCATGAGGCTTGTTCATGAGTGTTCAGTTAAAACAGCCATCCTTCATCTGCCTGTAGAACTCAAAAATCTTTTTATTTTTTTTTTCCTTGTAAGTTAAGATGTATCAAAATCTGACAGCCTGTTTTCTGTCTGCAGCTTGCTCTTCTCCCCCAGGCTGATCCTGCTTTCAATGCAGCACTGCAAACAGAGAGTGCACAGCTGTTCCTTCCCACAGCACCACTTCAGGTGCTGCTCTCACCAAGGAGTCTGTTCTCCATTCAGCTCTTACACTCCTCTTTGGCACCTCAAAGCAGACAGCCTCCTGAACAGTCTCACACAGAGATCAGGAGAGGAATTTTGTTTCCCAGATCTCTTCTGTCCAGTGCTTGCTGTCATCAGGGAAGGGGGACAGGACAGTTATGAGGAGGGGACAGCAGGAAACCCTGCATTAACGTGCTCCAATAATCAGCAAAGTCAGCAGATGGACACAAAGGATGCAAATGAGATACAATGGTACTTCAGGGTCATCATCATAATTTGGTGATAGCTATAATGGCTCTAACTCTTGAAGACAATGAGAGACCCACAGAGAATCCAAAGCAAGTTCCCCCTGTTTTTTCCTAAATATTCAAATCTGCTTAGAAAGGGATTCTGGAGAGCAAAGCAAGGATTTTCTTAAAATTCATGGCTAGAAAGGCCCTGGAAGAGTGGAGCTGCAATACCAGGGTTCCTTTAAGTGTAATATAAATAATTAGAAGCAGTTATTTGCTAAGAGACAAAATCAAGCCAAGAAAAGTAGCTGCATTTGGCTTAAGAACCCTGAGAAGACGAAAATGGGCATTCTTTACCAACTGTTGGTGAAAAAGTAGATTATTCAGTAGAAAGCAATAACAAAGGAGCTGTTCTGCATTACCTGAGACTGGTGTCTGTGTAAGGCATGGCCATTAGCTGGGAATCTGCTTTGTCACTGAGGGAGCTCTGAAAAAGGGGGAGAAAGAAAAGGTGTCACAAAGTGAAGCCCATAAGCAATAATTCCTTTGGTTTGCCCTACAACACACAGAGAGGGGGGGCAGAGCTCACCCAGTGCCCTGCACCAGAAACATGCACATTTCCACTGAAATGAGAACCTGAAATGGTCAGCAATCAAGCTGGAACAACAAAACCAGCAAGATTTTAATATGGCCACATTTGAAGTCAACATTCAGAGACGAGAAAGGGAGCTTGGCACTATAGACAATGTTTCTAAATATTTTACCATTCTGCTCTGGAGACCAGTGAGAAGGATCTAAGTTTAATACACACTTCTTTAGAAAACTGCAGTATTTCCCACATTGTAATGCTGAATACTTTTTAAAGCTGTTACTATGTCTAACCAATTAAATACTTAAAAAATTCATTGTCTTAATTTCAGCCTTTATACCAGTATACCATGTAGATAAAAGAGATTTTAAAATATGGGAAATGTGAGCACAAGTCTGATAATTCTGTAGTCTTACAAAAGAAAATAACCCCTCTAGCAAAAATTTAAACAATAGAAATATTTCAACCAAAGCAATCAGCTGTGGCCCTTAACAGTGAGACAGATGAATGTGCTGTAGGTTGTATTTCTCCCCATTAATTGCTTATCCTTACAGAGAAGCCATAAAAAGGATAATGACTGATTTCATTTTAGGAAATGCTGAACATATTTTGATGGCTGCTAAAAAATTCAAGACCCTGAATCCACGAGCAGGGATGGAAGAACAACTCTGACAATGCAACAATCGAGCAAACTGGGCAGTTTGGAAGGGGCAGTGGTGGCTGCTCCAACCACAGGCAGGATGGCACTTTTGGATCCCAGGGCAGAGGAGAGAGGGAGGGAGGGAGGGAGGCTGCTCAGGGCACAGATCTGGGGTGGCAGGGATGGGATGGGCAGGGCAGGGAAGGGCAGGGAAGGGCAGGGATGGGCAGGGAAGGGCAGGGATGGGCAGGGAAGGGCAGGGAAGGGCAGGGAAGGGCAGGGAAGGGAAGGGCAGGGAAGGGCAGGGAAGGGCAGGGATGGGCAGGGAAGGGCAGGGAAGGGCAGGGCACACCTGTGGCACTCGAGCTCGCTGCTGCTGTTGCTGCTGGCTGTTGATGAGCCGCCGGGAGCGCGTCCGCTGCACCTCGTGCCTGTGCACCCATCCTCGCAGCTCGTGGGTCAGCCTAGGAAACACAGCATCAGCACAGGCTGCAAACAGCACTGCCACCAGGGCCACACAGCACTGCAGCTGCCAGACAGATGCCTTGGGATTTTGTATTTTTCATAGATTTGTAATCCTGCAGTTCTTTAGTGTGGAACTCTAACACATTCACACTGTGATCAGACAAAATTCCTCTCCAGGCCTGAGAACCAAGGACACCTCACTGCCTCAGGCCCTGAGAAATGTAAAAGTGAGTTGGGGGAGCAAACTTGGGGTAAATGACTTCATTACCTGCAAGATTAACCCCCAATATGCAAATGGACCAAACTTACAGAAGTTTTAAAACTTGTGCTCCATTTTGGGTGTAGCCCCAGGGTGGACCAAGGAATATCCACTGAAGGCCTTTAATAAATACCTGCTTTTACTCTCTTAATCTTGTCTAGCCTCTGTTCTAGGTATCCACTACAAAACATCATAGACACTGAAGATTACTATTATTTCACCTTATGATTGCTTATTTCTAATACCACAGGAAGAAAATACAATTTTAAGATTTATCTATAAAGTATTAGATTCACAGGTGTTCCCACAAATTGTAGACAGCCCTTTCTTTTGCCCAATGAACAGTAATTTTGAAATTACTGGAAGGACTACTGAAATTTGAAATCAAAAGTTGATCAAGACAAATTATTGGTTAAGGGCAAATTATGGCAAATAAATCAGAGAAAGGACAGACAAAGAGAATGGAGATAAGGTCAGTGACTCGTATCTACAGAAAAGTGGAGCCAGGTGTTAGAGCTCTAACAGTGAACAAAGAACATCTGCAATGTCAGGTTCAGTCTGCTTCTATCAGAAGCTGAAGAACAGAAGACCATCTCTTGGGAAAGGCTTTTAGCTGGACCTGATTTCCACACCATTAACATTTCTACACATGAAGTGATTTCTCTTTTAAGTCATGAAAACCCCCCAGACAATCAGAAAATTGTTATTCGGTTATTGCAAATGACCAGTTTGAAAAGAGAGTGGTGCAAATCATTACTGAAACCACAGAAAGATTACAAAGATCCAAGTGGATCTGTCCTTATGACAGCAGGCACTGGACAGGGCAGACACTGGTCATGTACTGGATGAATACCATGACTGAACAACAGCATCACTCACAGGAGCAACACAGAGCTGATGTATCAACTCCTAATAAATTTGAAATGCTCACAACATTTTGGTTGTTTGCTCACCTCAGTGACTCTGTCCTGTTGATCAGGGGCCGGCAGGGGGGTGGTGGGGGTGAAATATATAACAGTGGTTCTTCTGAGACTATCATTAGTGCTTTGTTGTCAGACACAGAACGGTCATACCTGGGAAAAATCAACAAACCACATCAAGAAATCCCTTAAAAAACTCTGACCAAAGCCAAAGAATGAGCACTGACACCAGCAGACCCATGAAAGTCACAGCTGCTCCCCTGAGACCTCTGAAACAGGTGAGTAACAATTCCTATCAAACATCCAATGTTCTCAGTCAATCCCTCAAGGAGGGCTGACAGCTCTCAGTGCAGGGCAGACAGATGAGCACCAGCAGATGTTGGATCTCTTCCCAAGAAGGTCAGATATTGATAGAATATGTAGTCTGTAAAATATTCCTCATAGTATGCAAACTATGCAATCTCTGCAGACACAACTTCCTTTTTCATTCCAGAGCTGTGCAAGACTTGCTCCAGAAATACTAAATTTATTATCCACTAAAACCATGCAGATAGAAAGACCATAAGCTATATGACAATTGAGCAGCCACAAACTGTGACTGAGTGGAGAGGATTTACATCTCTGTCTCCAGAATCTAGCTTGGTTTTGATAAAATGTGAAAAGGAGCACGTATTTCTCAGTACAAAAATCTGTAACACCCTCAGCAGTTCCTGAGGGGTTAACTATTTATCACCAAATACCTAATGTAGGTTTCTCTCTTGACAGGTTTTCAATGTAACAGCTTTAGTCCTCTTGGTTTTGACAGACTTGTAGCTCCTGAACCTCACCTTTTTTCTGAAAAATCAGGTATAAGAGCTCATGAAAGCCTTATTCATAGTCCCCTCCCTTTCCCAGCTTTCTCTCCAACCTCCTGTCTGCTTCTCCTCTCCACTGCACCTAGGACTGATAAAGAGTATGCAGCAAAAGCTCACAGCTTGCCAAAGCCAGGGTGAAAGAGTGAAAGAAAAGGAGGTACAGGCACGAGCACATCCTCCTAAGAGAACCACTCCCCTCTTCTGTCCCACAGGTCTGAAATGCACCACGTAGGACACAAAGCCCTCACCATGGCTACAGCCTTAAAATGTTCCTGATTTATTGCCTTCTCTCTGCATGGCAAAATACATTAGGGCTTTCTGCACATCTGTGCCTGGCTTTGTTCAAGCAGCCAAAACACTCCACTGGAAAGGGACAGTCTAATAGGATAAATCTTGTAAGGGGAAAACATGAGCTGTACTAGCCAGACTTCAATCTGGAGGCAATTATATGTTCACTTATGTACTGCATGCTGCAGATCTAGGAAGCCTGCAAGTCAGTATTTAATTAAATAATGGATAAGCACAGGGATGGACTCAGATGGACTTTTTTAAATGAAAAAGACACTGCTAAATTCAGAGCGTGTTCTTAGTCGTGAACTTCCCCAGTCAACTCTTGAGCAACTAAGAAAATAAAAACTCCAGCTTAAAAAGGAAGAAGAGATAGACAGCATGACAAACATCACAACTATGCAAGCTAAAATACAGATCAGAGGAGAAAAGCAAAGAGCTGAATTGAAGAAGGTGCTGAAGGCCTTGGTGACAAGCACTTGTGGATGTGCTCTCTTCCCTAACACTGTGCACACAGACACACGTACACTGCTGAAGCTCTGTGTCTCTGCAAGATAAAACACCACATTCATCTGAAAAGCAAACTGAGCAGTTTTCAAAATGCTGTGTTTAGAGCTCAGGTACTCTGTAAAAACAGCAAGAGCACTGTAAAAGCTGAGCAAGGCAGTGAGGGCTGAAAGCACCACTGCCCTCTGCCACCCAAAATATGTAAAAGGTTTTCACCTCACCTATTGCTCTTCTCGGAAATGATGCCCTCAGGTACCCTCTGAGCTGAGCTGGACTCCTGGCCAGCTGAGAACTCCAGAAGATTTCTGGTCCGGTGGTTGGAACTCACAGTGGATTCTGCTCCATTGGGATCCTTTTCAAATACACTGGAAAACGTGACAAACACAGCCAAATGTATCACACACATGAGGGGTCTGCAAGGCACTTTTCTGTAAGGCATTAAATAAATACCCAGGGGGAGAAGCTTCTGGCTGCTGCTGTGTCACATGGATAAGGTTCACATCACATCTCCTGCACAAAACTGATGTGTCATTATAATATCATTGTTCAAAGCAGCAGAAGTCAGAAGAGCATTTCTGTTTTCCTTTTCAGTTTTAACTGTTTGAAGGATTCTGATGCTCTAGTTTTCACATTCCCTCACACAAGCTTCATCTGCTGAAACTACTCTGCTTGTAACAGGTCTACAGGGATAAGAAAATTATCTACAATCAAATCAAAGCACTCCTAAACTTTAACTTTCATCAGCCTCAAAGTACAATTTACACAGTTTATATGAATACAGCATGTAAGGAAAAGTTAGCTATCAAATTCCATGCAGCTGCAAGCCTGGAATGCTATGCCAGACATCCACCAGGACTGTACACAAACCTAAATATGTTCAGTTCTGCTTGGATGTGGAACAACTGGCAGGGCAGCAGGCCATGGTGCCAGACAGCCTGTCCTGCTGCGGGCTGGGAGGCTGCACAGGAGGAGGGACAGCATGCATCCCTGCATGCACAGAGAGAGCAGCATGCATCCCTGCATGCACAGAGCCATGCAGTGTGCATCCCTGCATGCACAGAGGGACAGCATGCATCCCTGCATGCACAGAGGGACAGCATGCATCCCTGCATGCACAGAGCCATGCAGTGTGCATCCCTGAATGCACAGAGGGACAGCATGCATCCCTGCACGCACAGAGCCATACAGCATGCATCCCTGCATGCACAGAGAGAGCAGCATGCATCCCTGCATGCCCAGAGGAGCAGCCCTGCACGTGTGAGCTGCAAGCACAGCCCCACCATGGCTGTGCCACACCTGCATCCTCAGAAGGGTGAGCTACAGGGGGGAACTCTCCAAGGCACAGAAGCAACACTTCAGTTTCTCCTCTCCAGAGGCTGCATTTCCTCTTTCATAACACGGCTGCTTCCTGAAATATGCATGTTTGCAAACCCAAATCCTAACCTTCCTGGCTGACAGCAGCAGAGCATCACCAGCAGCAACAGGGGCAAAACAAAAATGCAACAAGCCCCCAGCACACCCACAAGGTCTCTGCCATTCCTGCTGGTCAGTTCAGAGAGTGGATTTTAACTCATGCCCCCTCCTCCTGTGCAGCACAGCATAAACTCTGCAAGGGAGTGTTTCCTGTCTTACACAGCATCACTTTGCAACAGGCAACAAATACAAACAGAGACAGGCAAAGCCTAGCAAGGAGGGCAGATTAAACACTCCACAACTAAGCAGAAGGCAGCCAGCACTGCCCAGAAATCCCCTCTCTTTTGCCAACACTTCTGCACTCCTCTTAGGTGTCCCTGTGAGCAACTGTGTCATGCTCAGAACCACAGGAGCAGGACAATCCTCGATCCAGGCAGATGTTGCTTTGAGTGCCTCCTCTTCTCCAGGTTTCTGGGCAGCAGAAGTGCTCCAGGCTCTGCTTTCACTTGTGCCAATGGGCAGAAAAGCACTTACAGTTTCCTTACTGCCCATGTACATCGGTGTCCAGATGTCTCACTGCTTCCACTGCCTGGAAAGCTGGATGGTTTATTCACAACCTCCTATCAGGCAACACCAGGCCCATCCAATTTTACAGAAACAATCTCCACTACCTACTAGGTTTCATGAGATCACATTTCTTCTCTGCCAATGAAAGCATCAGCACAACTGGCAGTGTCTCAGCCCAAGAATCAGAGCTCCAGACTAAGGCTGATATTTAAAGGATGCCTCACACTGCTGCTGGCAGCCCCTCACCTGTGAAATGCCCTTACTGTACTTCATCTGGAGTCATGACAGCCAGAACTACATGGTACCTTATTCATCAGACCAAGAATATCCCTCACAAGATCTGGAAGCTGTTAACTCTCCTGCAAATCCTTCCTCCACAGCCTGAAGTGTATCAGCCACCCAGGGTGCTGCTGGACCCCGGGATCTGGTGGTTTAGCCTATCCTACTTCTCTCCTTTCCTATTCAAAATGACACATGGAACCAGAGAAACTTTCCATGTAACTAGTTAGTTAAGGCTGAGAAAAAATCTAAGCAGAAGAACTGCAACAAATTGCATTTTTTCCAAACTGCATCTTCCTTCCTATTTGTCTCCTTCTGCAAAAGCAGCTCTTGTAATTTCAGTCTCCAGCCTGGGGAGGTGAAGTGTCACATCCAATCCATTCCCACTGCAGCTCACCCTGAACTCTGAACAACAGAGACAAACTCAAACCAAGGAGAAAGACCCACGCTGCTCTGCAATCAAAGCTAATCTTCCTTTTTGTGATTTAGTTCTTTTAGCTACACACCCATTCTAAACCACACACACCTCACTTTATTGCACCAGCTTTAGAAGAGATGTTTATTTTCCCTCAAGCGTAAAACATCTTTATCTTTTCATCAAAAATCAGCTGAGCATGGGACATTTCAACCTGGAAGAAGATACCTTCAGCAGCAAGAGACAAAGAATGAACAGAAAATGTTTTGCCATCCTTACAGGCATAAACCATGGCACCCACTTCCCACAAAGTCAAGAACAAAATATGATATCAGGGTGTTTTTTCCAATGCCCTTTCCTTCATCAGGATTGTTATTTTTCTTTTGAAGCAGGGCTAGCAGCAATTCCTGCTCTATGGGCCACTTTTGCACTCCCCCTTGCCCATTCTTTTTCTAGGCCATTGAAAATGATTATTCCTTCTCAATGTCTCAGATATGTCTGAAAAAAAATCAACGTAAAAATCCCCTTTGTTACTCCTCTGGTTTGTGGCCATGACCCAAAACCAAAATAATTTTACTTCTGGATAAGGAAAAACCCCACAAATTGAAATTCTGTCCCACTTCCACCTTCTAATTACTTGGGGAGTTTTGTTAGTGTTTTCCCCATGGGAACAGAAGAGGTTGTTGTTCTGTTGTATCGTTTCTCCCCAGAGGGAACTCCAGTGAAGTCTGTCCATAAACAGGGCTCCAGGAAGCAAACAGGAGGGGATGTGCAGGTAATGGTCCGTGCCCTTTCCTTGCCACGTGGGCTGAGACAGGGTACCAGGAATATTCCTCCTTCATCTCAAATGAAAGGGGGAAAAGCACGACTCTGGAGCAAGGAATCCCTCAAAGCAGCTGGGATGGGGATGGACCTGTCCTGCAGAGAGCATCTGGAAACATCTGCTGAGCTTCACAAGCACCAAGAACAGCAATGATACAAGCAGCAACAGGAAGGGTCTACGGGACAGATCCCAGCACCATGACACTGGAGAGGAAATAAATATCAACATCAGGCAGAAGAGGTTAGAAAATGTGAAAAAGAAAGGTAGAAGATCCCGTTCAGAGGGAAGAAAGCTCCAGAAAAACAGTATTTTCAACTAAGGTATCAACAGCTGGTTTAAGAACTGGTTTAATATGTCAGATGGCAAAAGCACAGCCAGTTTTTTCATCCTGTTGAGCTACAAGATGAGAGGTTGGAAAAGGAAGAGGACTTTGGCAAACCTGCCCTGTGCAAGTCCTGCTATTGGTGGGAACTGAGCTGCTGCCCCACATCAAAAGTCGAAAAAGCCTGAAGCTGAGAATTGGCTTTACTGGGCAAGGCAGTCTTTTGGAAGCTGGAATCTTTCCTGTTTGGCTCACTCACACACCTGTGGTGCCCAGCAAGGCTTGAGAGCCTGCATTTGGACAGCCCAGAGCCCGTGAGCATGAAAGGGTTTTCACAAGCCACAAACACCCTGCCCAAGCTGGCTGAGCTCTCAGCTTGCTTCAGATGCAAAACCAGATCCAAGGGAAAAAAGAAAGAACCACTAAATACTTCATGCAGATGTTTGTTCAGAAGTGTAGATAAATTTGATTACAAGAGGGAAAGAAAAGCAGCACTCCTGCCGTGGCTCCTCCAGGCATTCAACAGCACCTGATATTTTAGCTGTATTTTCACTTCTTTGGTTTGAATGTCAGTTTGATAAATGGGAAAGCAAGTCTAGCCAGGAGACCAAACTAAATTTCATTTGTGCTTCTGGCTGAAGAAATCCTGTGCACTTCAAGTTTTGAATCCTGACATTTAAGTTGTACAGTAATTTGCAGACGAAAGCCAACAGTGATATCATAACAAAGAGTTTTCTGGGGACAGAACCATCTCTGAGCATGAGCTGGGCAGTTTCCAACAAGCTAAAGTTGACATTGCAAGGAGACACCAACCAAAGACCTTGTCCTCTTCCTAACTGATTCCAGACAAGGCTGCCATAGTGCCAGACACTCTCTGGAAAGTATTTCTCGTTTCTATTCCACCATCTGCTGACAGCAAGGCTCTGCCTTCTCCTGAGGGCTCCAGAGCTGTTCTCTCTGAGTGCTGGGCTGGAGAGAGCAGCCCAGCCTCCTTCCTCTGCAGGGGAAGAGCAGGAAAGCAACCCTAAGTGGAGTTTTGGTGCATTTTTGGTGTGTTTTGCATGCTTCAAATAGCAATTTATTTTTAATTAAGCCTCTGGAAAAGAAGGGAAGAAAGCAAATACTGACACCCAGAGCACTTGTTTTTTTGTTTGGAAAACTCTGTACCATTATCCAGCCTTCACTGCCAAAGTTTGTGGCTGTGATCAGCAGAGGAGAGAGGAAGGAATCCCTTCCTGCTCCCAGAGCTTAGTTTGTAAGAAAACCAAAGGTGCCAAATTTTATTCAACCTGTCAAGAGAGGAATTAAAAGCTCTGGAACCTAGACCCATGTCCCATTCACTGAGTCCTTTTTCTTTTGATTTCCCCCTCTGTCTTCAGGAGGAAACTACAACACAAGACCAAAGGTGTGCTGCAGAAGCAATTTTATATCCTTGGGCCATCTCCAACACAAATGTACACTCAACTCAGCCCTGAAATGTGTTCTTTCAGTGTCACAAACATTACATTGAGTTTCCTGTACTACAAGTGTTAAGAGCCTCAAATGTCTCCCAACGCTTCTGCTGCTTTTGCTCAAACACCCAGAGGGTTTCATCTTTCCCTGGCAGAAGCCTGGACCTGGCTACCATGGCTCTGTTCCACGCCTCTTGCACTCATCTCACAGCTTTTCCTTCACATTTCACCAGCTCCTCTCTACTAGTGTGTAAGAAATTCACAGGCATTTGGCTGTCATCATTTGTATGTGGGTTTACATCACATTTAAGCCTACCAACCTCCTGAAGACACATGGGAGGCCACTGAGGCTTGCAAAATGCAGAAAACCAATCCTTTTCTATCCTTCACTGAGTGCAAAGAAAGCCCAGGACTGGATGAACTGAGAAAAAGAAACTGACCCTGAAGTACAGCCCATGATCTCAGAACACCTCCTAGAGATGCTTCAAGCAGTCACTGCAAGTTTGGGAGCTCCTCTTCCACTCCTGCTGCAAGCCAGGGGTGGTTCCAACCAACCTGCCCCACTCTGCTCTGGGGTGGAGGCAGGAAGGAGCACACACAGAGTCTGGGAAGGCAAAATAATGCTGAGTTAGAGCTGCTGGTCCCTGCCCTTCGTGTTGGGCAGGTGCCAGACACGTGGCTTCATTTGGGATGGTTCTGAACATGTCACATCACTGCCTGGGGTACCTGCCAGGGCAGCACAGGGTGGCTCCAGGGCACAGCAGGACCTGGCTGCTGCTGGGATGTGCTCTGAGACCCAGCACAGAGCACACAGCTCCCACACCTCTGCAGCAACACAGCCCTTGCAGCAGGGACACCATGGGAACGAGAGCAGCTCCTCTGCCCACACAGAAAATGCTCCCTGCTGGCATTACACCATAACTTCCCAACATCCCACCCCTGAGGTGTCCCTACGCTCCTGCTGGCCCTGAGATGGCTCTGGTTCTCTAACTGAGGAGTCCAGCACACAGTCTCAAGCAAGAGCAAAGGTGCTCAGGAACACTGCTGAAAGCAGCAGACCCCAGAACAATCCTGCTCTGCCCACCCCAAGAGACTGCTCAGCTCCAGTGAGTGACACCAGCACAGGCTCAGTGTCAGCAGCCCAAACCCTGCATGCTCCAAGAGCTCAGCAGAGCCCAGCAGAGCTGACAGCCATCCTGCACTCCAGCTGGGATGATCATCTGGGCACTGCTATCCAAGACTTGTGTTTTCATTGCTTTATCCTCACAAGCAGAAGGTCATGGTAGCTCGCAAGCTGAACAATCCCTGGGCAATTTCCTCGTTTTTAGTAAAAGATTATTAATCTTAGCACTTCTGGGATATTTTTCCTGGTTTTTGCTACCAATTTAAGAAACAAGACACACCCCTAAGTCTTTCAGGAGTCAAAAATAACTGCTGCTTCATTTGCTGTAGGCTATGACAACAGCAGACAAATCACACTTCTCAGCCAGCCAGGCCAGTGTCTTTATTTACAACTGCTCAGTGGATCTAAACTTTTAACAGATTATTCAGTTTCCAGGCTAGTCCTGGAAAGCAGAGGGAAGTCCATGAGGACAGCCCTGAGAGGGGCTGCAGTGAAGCCTCTGCTAAAGGCCAGCAATTCTAGTGCAGCTGCTCGAGGTCACAAGAGGCTCTGGAGCAGCAGCAGCTGTACTGAGCTCCATCAATCACCACCTCACTCATCCTCCACCACAAATACAGCTCTCTGCACATCACCACGTCTGGCTTCCTGTTTGAAAGGGGTTCCAGCCACACAGAGGTGGCCAACTTGTAAGAGAACACACAATTACTAATAATAACATTAAAAAAGCAGTATCACACCAACCTCTCAAACCTCCTGCTCCAATCTCTTTGAAAATCTGCCTTTCCTCCCTCCAACTTCATATTTTTCTTTGTTTTCTGTCCACTACATAGCTGAAGTGGTAGTTGGGACACATTCTGGCTGGCTGACATCTTAATAAATGCCCCAAGACTGCTTCTAGGTGACAACCACCATGTAAGCTTATGCAGACTGATTATGGATAAAAAAATAACTAGTTGAACACTTTTTATAGCCAGAAAGATAATGCCACACCACCAGCAAATACCTGGCTTACATGCTTTGCTGCTACTGTCCCAAGAGGAGATGCAGAAGATTTATCCTTTGCATCTTCTGTGATTGTTCTCCTTTCCCTGCTTTTTACAGAACTTGGGTTATTTTCCCGCAAATATTTTACTATCACATGTAGGACTTGCATTAAAAAAACAAAAACAAACATAAAAGGCAATTTATATTCAAATGAGAACATGGAAGAGAACCAAAATAAAAATATTCCCAAAATAAATACATGGATTGTTTAGACTAGAACATGTGCTCGGTTGCCATTTCTTTCAGCCCTGTTTATGCTTGTTTAACACATTTTCAGATCTGTTTACTCTAAGGCACAGTCCAACACAAACGTGGAAATCAAAGGAGAAAAAGGCATGTAGCAACTGCAATCATTTGAAAATGACCAGTGCAAAAAAACCTGCACAGCTAATTAGCTAATTAGTGCCATGGCTCAGGGATGCCCTGCCAGCTGGGAGGGGGACCAACACTGGCTCCAGAGAGAGCACACATGGAGGAGAGCCTGGCTCTGGGACACCTGGATTCTGGGACACCTGGGTCTGGGGACACCTGGATCCTGGGACACCTGGATTCTGGGACACCTGGATTCTGGGACACCTGGCTCTGGGGACACTTGGATCCTGGGGACACCTGGATTCTGGGACACCTGGCTCTGGGGACACCTGGCTCTGGGACACCTGGCTCTGGGGACACCTGGATCCTGGGGACACCTGGATTCTGGGACACCTGGCTCTGGGGACACCTGGCTCTGGGGACACCTGGATCCTGGGGACACCTGGCTCAGGGACACCTGGCTCTGGGGACACCTGGCTCTGGGGACACCTGGATCCTGGGGACACCTGGATCCTGGGGACACCTGGCTCTGGGACACCTGGCTCTGGGACACCTGGCTCTGGGACACCTGGCTCAGGGACACCTGGCTCTGGGACACCTGGCTCAGGGACACCTGGCTCTGGGACACCTGGATCCTGGGGACACCTGGATCCTGGGGACACCTGGCTCTGGGGACACCTGGATCCTGGGGACACCTGGATCCTGGGGACACCTGGCTCTGGGGACACCTGGCTCAGGGACACCTGGCTCTGGGGACACCTGGATTCTGGGACACCTGGCTCTGGGGACACCTGGCTCAGGTACACCTGGATTCTGGGACATCTGGATTCTGGGACACCTGGCTCAGGTACACCTGGATTCTGGGACACCTGGATCCTGGGGACACCTGGCTCTGGGACACCTGGCTCAGGTACACCTGGATTCTGGGACACCTGGATCCTGGGGACACCTGGCTCTGGGGACACCTGGCTCTGGGGACACCTGGCTCTGGGGACACCTGGATCCTGGGGACACCTGGATTCTGGGACACCTGGCTCTGGGGACACCTGGTTCTGGGACACCTGGATCCTGGGGACACCTGGATCCTGGGGACACCTGGCTCTGGGACACCTGGCTCTGGGGACACTTGGCTCTGGGGACACCTGGCTCTGGGGCACCTGGCTCTGGGGACACCTGGCTCTGGGGCACCTGGCTCTGGGGACACCTGGCTCTGGGACACCTGGCTCTGGGGACACCTGGCTCTGGGGCACCTGGCTCTGGGGACACCTGGCTCTGGGGACACCTGGATTCTGGGACATCTGGATCCTGGGGACACCTGGCTCCCAGGGACACTCCTGGGGATACTTGGTCCCCAGGTACACCTGGCTCAGATGCCCTGGTTCCAGCTCCCAGCCCTGCTGAGTGCCAGGGCCTGTGTGCTCACTGCCTTTTGTGCAAACACTGCTGGTTGCCAATTCCTCCCTTGCACCTCAGGGAATGCAAGCCTGGGGCAAGGGGGTGACTTCTGCAATGAACTGAACCAGAATGGACCCTTTTCCCCCCACACACCTCACCAATCACTCTTAAATAATAATAAAAGGAAGTTTTTACACATGTTGAATCCAAATCCAAACAACTCACCAAGATTACAGAATAGTTCACTGACACACAGATGGGAAATTCCTGGGCGCCTTTCTTCCAGTATAAAACAAACAGATAAAACAGAAACACTACCAGAATTCCTGCTAAATTACTTCTGCTTTTAATAACTGAAAGTTTCAGTTTTCAATACAAAGCAGCAACAAATCCAAAGAGCTCTACCTAATGCAGAGTGACCACTAACTGCACACAAGCCCCTTTCTCATCCTCCAATCACACTGGCATTCAATTTACATCAAATTAGACTTGCATTCTTTTCTTAGAGATACCATGGTGCTGTGTCTAGGGATGAAGGATGTTCTGAAAGCTTGCTGGTAATTAAGCAGACTGGGCAGAACTCTCCTTCTGGTATTTCCAGACACATTTCTTGTGTCAACAGACCAGCTTCACTACCAGACTTTCACCCCAGCCCCAAACTCCCAAGTTCAGCGTTACAGATTACCCCCCCCCCCCCATCTGTCAGCATGAAAAAATGTGTCAGCAGAATAATTTTATCTGCCAAGGGCTGCCACATCCTGGCCTGCTTTCCACAATCTGAAAACAGCTGAAAGCAGTCCCAGGGTCCTCCATGAAACATCACAAACATCTCACCACACACACACGGCCAACAGGACTGAGGTCCAATTAGAAAATGATGTGTTAGTCTTTATTAGTGCAACAGACATCCATGAATGCAGAGGGAAAACCAGAAGTACCTGAACAGCCACCCCTGCAGGTGGGATTGCTCTGTGGGATGCTGAGTGCCCCAACACTGCAGGCTTTGCAGGACTGCCTGTTCTTCAGCCCCAAACAACCCAACTGCTTCCCTGCTTTCTCTGATTTGACAGAAACAGCTAACCTACACCTCTGCCCTTTTGTTTTACCTCTAGTCTTCAAAAAAACCCTCCACTTCCCTAAGAAGCATCTAACAGTAAGGCCAGAAAAGGAAATTTCAACATCTGGTACAGATTTTAGGGGGTGAATTTCCAGTGATTTTGCATTTTTTGGATGTCACTCTCTCTTTGAAATGGTTCATTGGTTTTAAGTAACAAAATATTCACTGCTAATATGTTTGGATCAAAACATCCTGAGCCCAAATGCTGGCACAGCTCCATTCAGGTGTGGAAGTGAAATGGTTTCTTACACAGAAAAAATGGCAACACAAGGTTTCAGAACATACTTACCTCCAGCTGGCCACTGCATGGAAATTAGAGATTCCACAGTTAGCTGATTTGGGGGAAAAATTCAGTGGTTTTGCTGAACTATAAGCTTTTTGCTAAAGTGTAAGTTAGCATGGATATTATCACAAAAATTTACTTATTTCTGTAAGAAATTGCAGGGACTGAAAAAAAGCACATATATTGGAAGCTTCTGTTGTGAAGGGCTAAAGAGAACAGCAATCCTGTCATGTTCATGGAGCTGCCATTCAGTGACACCTTTATAAAAGGGAGAAAATGTGTATGGGAGGAGTGAAATCTAAAGAAACAGTCTGTAAATCTCACATTCTGGATCTTCTAAAGAGTATTGCACAATCAAACATTCACACCACACACCCTAGAATTTTAATTGCAGTGTGAGCATTTCTTCTTCTAGGGAGGGGAAAAAAAAACCCAACCCAGAAAGAGTAATTCTTGCAAATTTGCAATTACATTTCTCTTCATTGCCTAAATCCAGTGCTGATGCAAACCACCTGGTTCAGGCACAGCAGTTCCACTGGCATGCTCAGCTACTGTACCAGCCAGGAACAGTCAGACATCCAAGGATTTCTTCTTGCTTTATCTACTTTATTAAACATCACACATGTCAGGGAGTTAACCCTGTCAGGTTCCCACAGTTCCTGAGTGCTGCAAGGACAGGGACACAGCGAGAGCCTCCAGCCCGCTCTGCCAGCACTGAGCTCCACACCTTGCTCACCCCTGGGCCAGGGGAGACAGCACAGAACTGCAGAGCACTCTGCTGAAAGACTTCCCCCATCTCTGTGAGCTCCCAAACCTTTCATCACTAACCACAGTTTCATGCATTGCATCCTCTCACTGCAATGCAGACATGAGTGCATTTCCCCCAGCTTCAGAAAGATCACTGGTTCTAGTAATTCTTAATGAGTGTCTCTCTCAAGTGAGTGGAAATGCCTGAAATGCAGATGGGATGTACAAATCAATCCCTTAGTATTTGGAAGATGATTTTTCTGCCTGACAGTCAAAACTCACAATATAAATTCTAAAGACACTAAGAACTGGTCTACCTTAACATCATCCATATCAAAGCAAAATTATCACCTGTATTTCACTTCCTGAGAAAAAGGACATTTGCAGTAGGTGCAAATACTTCAGAAGTCATTTCAGCTTTAGCAAATTTTCTAATATTAAAAATGCAAACACCACTCTCTAAAACTCTATCACAGTCAGAAACAAAGTCTTCCTGCATATTTATCCCATTCCTTCAGTTTGACTGGGGCATTGAGGACAAATGGAGACAGTGCTGACTGGGATCCTACTGAAATATTGTGCCTTTTTGAAAAGTGAACAGCTCCATCTCAAAGGTCTTTATGTTCCAAAGCCAAGTTAAACAGACAGGCACGTGCAAGCAGTATTTTTTTTTATTCTCCTTTCTTCCACAGATTTCTTTATAAAGTGCCTGGGAGGTGATGTAGCATTTCCCTGCTGCTCTCTGGCTCCTACACCCCACAGATAACAGCTCCAACAGGAGAGGTTTCTGATTACCACTTCCTCCAACCAAGGAGAAGGAACAACCTCTTCACCAGACCTGGGAGACAAGGGCTCTGTAACGAGGGAGACTGGACACATCCTGCAGTCAGGACTGCAAGGCACAGAATGTACAGCAGGATTTCCTGAGTATTTTGAGCACTAAAGCAGCTTCAAGTCACAGCTACTGAAATTAGCACAGGCATGAGCAAGCAGATCAGCTCTCCAAGTCTGACTTCTTTTCCTAAAAGGATTCTAAACAGAGTTCTTAATCTCTGCAAGTAAAAATGGAGCAGACAAACTGCTGTACGCTGCACTGAACAGAAAAATGCCAAACCAGGAGAACTGAGATGTACAAGATCTAGTTCTTACTGCCAGAAGGATTCCAAAAGTGGAACCATTATACAGATGCATCTTCCCCTAAGCAGGAGGAGACTAAAGGACAGATTTCAGATTTCAAGTGCAAGGCTTTAAGACACAGCAATGGCTGTTATTAATGATTCCAACAAAAATATCAGGACAGCAAACTTGCTAGGCAAACAGGAATTTCTAAGCAGCTTACCTCAATGGACCATAATTCAACATTATAAAGGCCAATATCACCATCACACACAGTGTTCTTCTCTTTGGAGATGATACTTTGAGCTTCTGGTTCTAGACAGAGAGAACAGAAGACACTGAGTAAAAGAGGGGTGCACAAATGCAGGGGTATGTCAGAAGCCAAGTACACTAAATTATATTTGCTTTTTTGATTTATACTTGCCTAATTACGTGTGAATACATTCCTGAACTATTTAAAAATAAAACTTTGGTTTATACATTATATTCCACTTCTATCCAGTGAAATATTCAGAAGCACCGTGAAGTAAAGAATTAAAAGTCTACCAGATAATGCATCAGAGTTGGTGAAAGTCTTGCTTGGAATGGGATGCTGGGCTAGAAATCTTCAAAGGTCCTTCAGTCAACATCTCCCCATCTCTGTTAAGTGCCTTCCACTTAAACAACTGTTTTCATATGAAATCACACTTTCATCACAATCTCTTACCTCTAATACCACTTCATCCAGCTGCCTCTTCAGCGTGCTGTTTTCTTTCTTGAGTTTCTCATTCTCCAGCAGGGCTGCCTCCAGCCTGGCCTCCAGTCCCAACATGTATTCCTTCTTTTTCTTGCGTGACTGGAAGGCTGACTCCCGGTTTTTGATCATGCGCTGCTGCCGCCTCAGGACATTGACCTGAGCACACAAAACAAAGGCTGTTAACAACCCACAAGGTAAAACTGCCTCTGTCTCATGCAGAATCTCTGCTTTGTCACAGGTCTGCACAGATAGCTTCCCACACTCTGCTTCCAGTGAGCTGGAATGGTCAGCACAGAGGCACCTCAGGATCACAGTACACCTAAGGGAAAACAGATCCTGCACTGCCTCAGTTTCCTTCTGTGTTCTCAATATTCTGTATGCAGGGGTCATCAAACACACTCGAGTTTGATTTGATCAATCAAATCACAAAGAGAGAAAATACCTCTCTTCAGGTCTGCAAGGCAGCAAGAATGCCTTCCACCTTGGCTTCCCCCTGCACCATTTTACAGGCTACAATCTGCTTTCCTAACAGGAAATTTCTAGGGTTTTCCAGTCTGTTCTGCCTGGAAGTCATTTCCACACTGATTTCACATGTTTCTGTACCTTTTCCCCCTAGGCTACACAGTTTTTGAGGTTTTGAACAGTGCTGCTAATCTCAGATTGCACATTCTGTGTGTATCAAGCACTCACACAGCAGTTTAAATGCAGTCTCTGGGTGCATCTACACTAACATCCTAATTCAGATCAGAAGGGTGGCTCAGTTTCCTGACTGCCCCACTAAATGTGCTTCACTTCACATCACAGAGCAGTCTCTGAGAGCACACACACTGGATTCCTTCAGGGTGAAGCTCAGCACACGTACTCCAGGAGAGCACATAACTCACTCTAACCACTAGCAGGCATTCAGTCTGCAAGACCAGACTGGGACAGCTCAAAGCAACCCCTCCCCATCCTCCAACAGTCCTGACTGATTTTTTTCCCAAGCAGGAACACTCCATCATCTTTTACCACTTACTCATTTTGTGGTTTGCACTGAGTGGGACAATCCAGACCGAAATCATCTTGCTGCTGACAAGGATAAACAATGATGGATACTGCAGAACTACACAAAACTACTTGAAATCCTAAGTTTAAATACTAGTCTGTTGATTTCCTTTCCCTCACAGATTAGCAGCTGTCTTTTCATTAGGAACAGAAGACTTCCATCACATTATTAAGCTGCAACTGGAAGTGCCTTAATGACCATTACACTGACAGATAACTGAATGATCCTTCTTACACAGACCTGAATATTTCAGTACCTACCACCACAGGCACTGCTGTAATCTGTATCTCTCAGAGAAGGAATATTAAAGAAGAAAAGGTAAGAACTATTCCAGAAGTATTATTTTGGGGAAACAGTATAATCACAGAATAGTAACATTAACTAACTCATATTTTGAGTCTGGCTATGTAAAAAACCTTTCCCACAGCTCTTCAGCTCTCTCCCTGTATCTACCTGCACACAGTATGCTGTTCTAGGGCACTGGCGTCTTTAACAAAAAGTGGCCACAAGCTGTTTGAAGACATCATTCTTCACAATGCTGCAGTTTGGTGACAAAGATGAAGAAAACACGTTACAGTGCATTAACGTTCTGGGTTGCCTCTATGTTGGTCTAATTGCTTTTATAAAGATCATTTATTTAATGTCTAGTCTGCTGCCACCAACAAAAGTCTGTGAAAGTGAAGCTGTTTGCACTTACTCCAGCTACTCTCTTCAGCAGAGTGGAGAAGGAAAAGATTTTAACGTATTTTCATTAACACTAAGCTTTGTCTTGAATTTTTTAAGTACTACAACATTTAACATAAAAAAGCTTCTGCAGACATATAAAAACTGGACCAAAAAAAAGATTCAGGCTAGCCAAGAGCTGCAGTGTATAGAACACACCAGTTTGGGGCCAGGATCACTTAAACCGTTCAGAGATGAAAAAACAAGGAATGAGTTCATGCAGCAGCTTTGGCTCAAGTTGTGAACTCCAAACAAGGAGTTACATTCCCCTTTTCAAAAAGAGGAACTCAGAGAAGATCAAATTGTTTACATCCATTCTTGTTTGCAGACCTGCTCAGGATTATTCATTACTGGACAGCTTTTAATCACGTGTCTGGAACCCCTGGCAAATCTAGATGCTTCCCTTAAGAAAACAAGGTGTTAGAGCACCAGTGCAGTGACTCTGCACTGAGAGTACATCCTAAGGTACATCTGTCACTTGTTTCAGACACTGCCATCTACATTTTGGGTGTTATTTTTTATCCAGATTGCTCTACTTTATTCACAGTTCTCCAGATGCTGTGAGGAACATGAGCTCTCCCCAGCCTGATTCCAGGTACTCTGTGGAGTACCTGCATTTCAGCCTATGCCACACCAACTACTTTTTGACTCATTTTTAAACCTTGCTTAAACAAAATCCAGTACTTGTGCCCTTAAGATACTCTGTTTTAATTTACAATCTGTAAACAGCTTAAGGTCCTCCTTGGTCAGCCTTCCAGCTCTTGCCTGGCTTTTCTCAGGGACTGTGCCACAATCCAATCCCAGCTAGAAGTGATGCAGGAAATGGGAAGAGCTGGGTGAGTGAAGTGGAACGGGAATGCTGACCCTGGGAGCAGTATGGCAATCAGCATTACACAGCTGGCCCAGCCCCAAGGCAAACATGCCCCCTGCTCCAGCACTTTGACACTCAGGAGGGAGAGGAACCCATTTATAATGTCACTCTTTGACACTCAGGAGGGAGAGGAACCCATTTATAATGTCACTCTTTGATACTCAGGAGGGAGAGGAACCCATTTATAATGTCACTCTTTGATACTCAGGAGGGAGAGGAACCCATTTACAATGTCACTCTGCTTCAGCAGCATTGCTTTGCACAAGTGCTGAACCAAGATTAAAGGCAGCAAGTGCCTGCTAACTTCTTTTGCAGCCTCCAACTTTTAAAGTTGTATTGTATTGATCTTCCACTCAAGATAGCATCTTCTGGTTCTAAGGAAACACAGACCACAGAGGGAGAACATTGGCCTTAAAAACAATCAGGAATCAGTGATGCAACTTCTGCTTTTCTGGCTTTGAAAAGCAGACCACCACTAGTGGAGATATAGACAAAAATGCTGTAAATATGGAGAACTGGAAGGTTCATTGCAAACCTTCAAACATCGCTTCAAACAGCATTAACCAGATTCAGATTGTCCTTTATCTTCAGAGGTTTTACAAAGAGTCATGCACTTTACAAATAAACATTGCTACCTCAATTTACTTCCAAAGAAAACTCCATCATGAGCAAAATTTCACCTCCCTTCCAACACAAGCTGTACTTCTAGAAGTAAGATTGTTTCTCATACTCCAGAGAGTTTTTTTGTATGCTGCTGGGAAAGTTAACAAAATGCTGAAAGTACAAACCATTCAATGTAGGATTAGCTGCTTCCCACCTCAGCTTATGAAAGCTGCTGTGTTTGAAGACACATCTTTGACTGCAGGAATACAAAACCTATGCAAGGTATTTTTGCTCTTATGGAAGTTCTGGGTTTTCCTGTCTCTAACTCAACAGAACACAACTTGCTTAATGTGTTTATGTTACACAAATATTGCACAATGTACAGCACAGAAACAACGATTCTCAACAGAAATCCACACTTATGCTGAAGTTATTTTGCATAATGAATCTTTTCTAGATCTGCAGTACTCTGGCACTTCCCTATGGCTGGCAGGCTGCACATGTGTGCCACCAGGCTCACAGCCCTGCCATCAGCTCACGCTGCTGTAATCCACTGGCAGGCTGAGTGTAAAGCTAACAGTTTATCCCTCCTAAACCCAAAAGAAAGTCCTGCAGTGTTTCTTTTTATCCTGCAACATCTGCTGAGATTAGCAAACAATAACAGGTGTTACAGAGCTCAAATGACAGCTCCATCTGTGCAGCCCTGAGCTCCACATGCAGTATCCAAGGCAGCCCGAGGAGATGCTTTAACCCTGCTGGCCCCAGCTGAATCCCAAAACATTTGTTTTTTCTCAAAGCACTGTTTCACAATATGTGCCAAAGAGCAGCTGCAACTGTTTTCCCATGTAACAAGCACAGGTAAGATGTGCAGCACTTCACAAGTCTTCAAACTGCTTCCCTAAAAGGGGGAAATGCCCACACAGCCACCCTTGGAAACAAACAGCTGCTTGTTACCCCAGCTACACATCTGACTCCTGATGTCATGGGTATGTACATGCAGTATGATGACAAAAAGGGGCTTTTGTCAATTAAACCTGACATTCAGGCAATGGCAAGGTGCCATGCTAGCCCTGCTTACAGGGGGTCACAAATCCAATGACTGCAGCTCACTGATCTCTTGAGTTAACTCTGCGTGACAGGGAATTATCACTAAAAAATGCAGCACACTGAACTGCTCTGCCTACTGAGAGACCTTTGTTTGCTCCTTGCACACTGAATATCAAGTTTCCACTGTACTCTGGCTGCTGAACTATTTGTAGCACAATATTTTCATTATAAAATGCAGCCCCCACACAAATATGATTAGTGAGGAAAAGTTACCATTGAGCCTGAGTGGCAATCCCAGACACAAGGAAAGCACACAGCATCATCCCTCCACAGGAGCTGAAGGAATTGGCTCCCATTGCTTTTGGGAAACGGTGACCTGCACTGCTAAGAAGCAGCTGCCTATACGGCAAAATTCCATGTGTTTCCACCAGTGTTTCCTCCCTTACACTGAGATGTGATAGGACTCTCAGCTCACAGCTTGGAATACCACATGGGGGAACGACAGAGTTTTGAAGTCACCAACAAGAAGCTTTGGTCCTTTCCTCAAGCATGTCTTCTTTGGACAATAAAACACAATCAGAGCAGCTCCAAGTTACTAGGAGCTAAATCAAGTTAACAGCCAGCTGGCTAGCTGGTTAAGATGTCAAAACTGAAAGGGGAAAAAAAAGCCCACACACTTCTCAAAAGCCACTGTTTACACTTACTGCTTACTGTGAGCTACTATGGAAAAACTTTCTTATTTGCACTGTAATTGTTGAGATCTTAACCCTCTTCTACACATTCACTACATCATCAAAAGGGAGCCTGAAGAGATTAGGATCATATGGAGCTCAGTAACTAAAGTTTCTAAAAATCATTATTAAAATCTGGAGATAAATGGCTATGGAAAAAGAATGAGGCACTGAAATTTCCAATTCATCTGCCTCCAAAGAAAATGTTTTTATTATATGGATTAGAAAAGTGATTTAGCACTAATCAAAAATCAGATATATCCAATCTTCCTGTAAGTAAGAGAGGTGCAGCCACTGAGAGCTTGCACTTGAGAAGACAAGGGGCAGAAAACACCTATCAGCACTGTCTTCTGCCACTATGCTTGCACACCTGGCCTGCAGCTCGGGGCAGGCCAGCAGATCCTGAGCTGCTCCTCCCTGCTCTGTGCCAAGCTGCTAAATTCCCTGTTTACAGCTGGAAATCCTAGGAAGAGTTTTCCTGAGACTCTGAAGGGACCATCAGCCCCACATGCAGGTTACAGAGGTGTGCACAGCCCTGGCCAGCAGCTCTCAGAGTCAGAACTCACGTCCAGCCCCGCGGCCGGGGCGCTGCTCTGCAGCAGGGGCTTCGTCACCGGGATTTTGGCGCTGCTGGAGCCGCTCCCAGCAGCTGGAGACAGCACATTCACCGTGTGGTTCTGAAGTGCTGGGGCCCCTCCTGCCACTGCAATGACAGGCTGGGAGGCAGGAAGCACCCCTGAAGCCTGGAGCTGTACCACAGCAGGCTGGGGCAGCACCACGGATGGACCTGGAACACAAGAACAGCAGTGCTCAGCAAGGATGAAATGCATTTGTACATCACCACTTTGTAGGGGCAGACTGCTATGCCCTCCTGCCCTGCACACCTGATCTCAAATCCATCAGTAGATCCCACACATCAGGAATGGAAAGAGGCTGTTCCAAAGTTTACAGGACTCTTAATCCATCCTGCAAACTAAAACTACAGATATTAGAGGAATCCAATAAACCAAGCTCTGCCCCAAAGGCTCTTCAAAGTTAATAAAATTCAACACTTGTTATATACATTACTCAGAATTGCTTGAATACTTGAAGCACTCTGAACAACCTTTTCAAAGAATTTAGCCAGCTTACCTCAATCCTCCTTCTCCCTTTTTTCTGTAACTACTCTATTTCTGTATTCAATAGAAAACTTACTACACAGAAGTGACTCGTGCCACACTGATCAATTCAAACTAGCAGAGATGGAAGATGAACAAAAAAGAACAATGCAAGTTACACTTTCAAAACTTACACTGAAGCTTCAATTCACACCAAGACCATTTTTTTAGAAAAACATCTTATGCAAAGAAGTTTATACACAAACCAAACAGAGCTTAAAGAAAAGCCGGCAAAATGAGGTAATTTTGTCAGAGTTTGAAATGGAATTAAAAACAGCCACTTCCAAGAAATTTCAGTCCAACAACTGCATTTAACTCAAGCAGGTGCTTGAGTAATATTCTGTTGTCTGAAAACACATTAATGTCTCTCTAATCCTTTGTAACAGGATGACCTTGCCAGCTCTCAGAAAGAGCACATTCCAGCTGAGCATTCCAACCAAAAAGCACGACAATGGATTACAGCATTTATCCAGCCTTCTGGAAGGTGGAAAGTGAAGCAATTTACCTCGTGCCAAGATCTTATGTATGGGGTAAAACTAGAGCTTTTTTTTAATATATTTTTTCAGACACCATCTTGAAGACATCAAAACTTAGTATGATCCTGTTTAAGAGTTTTAATGATGAAGTTGAGATTATTTCAATTTTTTTTCTAATGTGGAAAAGAGATGATGCTCTAAGACCATGCTTTCTCCTTCAAACTTTTATAAAGAGGGCTGTGAAAATAAAATTTCTCATCCTTCTTGGAAGAGAATGGCATATTTCAAACTGGTGGTTCCAACTTGTCATATGCAGGGGATTTAGAGTGATGAAAAAGATCCTTATGGTTTTTGTTATGGAAGCTGCACAAGAGAATTTTTAAACATACCATCAGTTAAAGGGAAGCATGGACATACTTTCTCAAAAGTATTTCCTCTATATTGTCTCACAGAAACTACTGTCCCGACTTTTCATCAGGGAAAAAGAGAAGCTGATCTTCAGAGCACTAGACTTATATCCAAAGAAATCCATATCCCCAGCATTCCTTATTCCAGATGGTATTTCATCAGCTGGAGCATCAGAAGGAATAAGAATTAGGTCACGCTGACTGTGCTGACCTGTGTTTTAAGCAGTCTAGCAATCTTAGGCATGTTGTAACAAATGTCAGCATCTCCAGATTAGGCTGAACCCCTGATGGAAGAGAAATCAGTAATGGAGACAAGTTTTTCCCAATTGCAATAATTTCTAGATACGTGCCCTTAAGAATTTGTCTCCTTTTCCTTGCTCAGGGCCAGTGCAATCAGCTGCAAGGGACTGTGGCCATCAGCTGGTGGAACGAGCAACTGCAGCTGGCAATTCCTGCAAGGCAAGCAGTGTCCCTGCTGCCCAGGCTGGAGACAGAAACAATGCTCTGGATCCAGAAATGAAAGCTCAAGCTGCTTCAAAAATCAGTAACAGGGTAACTGCAGGAATGAAGAATTATCACCGGGCAGGAAGTCACTTTCCTCTCGTTAGCATCAGCAACTTTTCTAACCTCTGACACAGCTCTCAATTTTTAGCAGATTTCACAACATTCTATTTGATGCTGCTTAGTGAGCTACAAAGCCATAAACTCATGTTCCCACCACCCCGTGGAAGAGTTTTTTGGGGGTTAAAAAAAGGCTTGTATCACTTCTCCCAAGCTTTCCAGCTTCATCCTAACTGATTCTGCTGGATCTTCCTTCAGTCATGACAGAACAGCACTGTAATCACCTTATGCACCACCTGACACTGCAAGCAGAGCAGAGCAAAGCATCCCTACAGATCCTTCCAAATCAGCACTTTTACCTCCACAGCTGCCAGTGCTCAGCACAGCCTCTGTCCTCCAATCCAAACAATTATATAATCCAGCCTTCCATTTTAAACAATGCCCATCTGAGTGCTGCTCCTCACAGTACAAGAGGAGCAAGGCCATCTTCTTAGCCCAAAGATTTTCCAGCAATGCATGTAGGGCCCTTTTTTCTATTCCTCCTCTTTCATACACCAAAGCTAACTTCATTCTATCAGCCATCCCAAATAGACAATGCTGTCACTGGCTCATCACCAAGACCATTCCCTTACCTTTAGGAGGGGCTGGCTGGATGTTAACAACTGGCTGATTCTTTGGCAGGGGCACAAGTGTGGGAAGAGTCTGGATAATGATGGTTTTAGCTGGGATGCCAATGTTAGCCTGAGCTTCAGGCACAGCAGGCAAAAGGGGTTTGGGCTGTATCAAAGGCCTGGACACTGTCTGACCACACCTCTTCAGGCTCCTCGCAGAATTATTTGCTAGAAAAGGAAAAAAAGTCAGAATTGGACCAAGAGGCACAAAATATATAATGCAAGCAATAATGAAGTGCCTTTTAATATGGGGTTTTTTACCCATCTGTAATATTTGTTAAAAATAAACACATCTGATTAAATATGCAAGTCATAAATGATAGGACATCTAGTGTCTGTTAGTTAATACTTTGGATGCAAGACAACACACATTATCTATAGGATGAAAGTAACTTTCTCTTTCATACCAGATCGAGAAGAGATGCTCACAGCAGGCTTTTTCCCCCCATCTCCTTCTGGGGATGCAGGGCTTTTGCAGCTCTTGCTGTAGAGAGAGATGGGAGACATCTGGGAGCTACAGCTGAAGTCCACATCATCCTGCAGACAGAAAGCACAGGAGACTAATGCTTCAGAAACTCAGAGCAGTATGTACCAGCAGTTCAGAGTATATCTGCTTTTCATCACATCTGTGTTGCTGCTGCAGCCAACAGGAGAAAGGTTTTACTCTGCAATTTGATTCTGGCCAATGCCAGGTACCACTAAAAAACAACCCAACAAGTATTTCTCCCCATCAGCAGAGCAATGGGAGGCAAAGGTCAACACCTGCTAGACCCAGAAGCCTTTAGAAGGCACTTTGGCAACAAATGTAATGAACATAGCTGAGGAAAGAGAGCTGAACATGCTCTTATTCAAATGGGTCACAGAGAAGAGGTAAGAAAACACCACTGAGGGGATTTTGCAAGGCTTGGGTAAATAAGCTCTTTCTTCTTATGCCATGAATTTGGTGAGAGGAGTAAAGCACGGGGTTTTTGTTTGTCAGAGCTGTTGCTGTGTGTGTTACATGTGGCTTTGCATACAGGCACATTCTGCACTGGAGAGTCCACAGACGGTGGCGAGGGGACCGAGCAGCTGGAGGCGGCTGGTGACAAAGGTTCTGTCTTCACGTTTGCATCTGCAAGAGGCAGGTAAAGACATTTCACTGCACAGGCTTTTAGCAACAGGAAGAGTAAAGAACACACTGTCCTACACCAGATATTTAATTCCCAAAGCAAGGCACAGCCGATAATGTAGGGGGATTAAAGTTATGAAATAGCATGGCTTGTAGGGCAGCCGTTGCCCGCTGTACCCATCCTACAGAAACACAGCAGAATTCTCATCACAGAGCAAAATCAAGCAGCTCCACAGGAGTTTTAACAGCTCACCCTTGTGGGGAAGGAGGGGAAGTGTAGCACCTGCAAAATACAGAAGGTTAATTACCTTCATAAGCATGGCCTGTAATATTCCAAAGGTCCGAGTCCCAAGACATCAAATCCAAATCAAAATGAAAGTTATAGAGATCATTTTCCTGAAATGACAGTTCAGAAAAAGAGACAAATACAGAAAAAGAAAAATACATTGACACCATCAGCCATTATGTTCACATTCTTACACCTCCAGAAAATAAAACAAACAACATATCTATCAATCACTTAAGGTGCCTTAAGGTATGCAGAGATGAAAGTCCTTAAAGGAGAAATTCTCAACTGAAACACACAAAACAAGGCTTCTTTTTAACTTACACCGTAGTAAGGGGCAGGTCAGTTTAAGACCATCACTAATTATCGCGTTCTTATTTGCAATTCGTGAAGCAAAAGTTCTAAATTCAGTTGTTGAACCATCTCACATAAAACACAAGTTGCAGGAACCTGCTGCCATCCTTCATTTGCCTTGAAAAATTTATTTAATGGTCTTCTACCCTTACGTCTAAAAGCACTTTACAAACCAAAGCAGCACCAGGGACAGTTTACCAGCAGGAAAACAGACACAAGATTGGTTTGCCCAAGACCTGATTAACAGTGTGTGTTAAGTCTCCCTGTACTTAAATACACTGATGTCAACATCTAAAGCCAAAGACATGTAACAAACAGGCTGAAATCACTCCATACTTATTACTTATCATACAACCTTTAAAACAACAATTGGGGTTTTCTCCACTTATTCTGCTTGTGCATCTCTAAGTCTCAGTTTCCCATGCCCCTGTGGCCCTTCATGAGCACTTGCATGAAATATACAAACATGACCTACCCAGCTTATACAAATATACAACAAAGATTTTTCTAAAAACTACACTGCAATTATACCTTCCCTTATGCTCCCAACTCGCCTTGTGAAGGGAGGCTCACAAGCACTGCAAACTGCACAGATAAGGGTACTTACAAGTTGGAATGCAAAGAAAGCTCAACACAGTACATTTAAAGGAAGAATGACCAAAAAACCACAACGTGAGCTGTGCATTAAGAGTCTTCAGCCAGGCAAGAGCTGCTGCTGGGGAATGCCTGTCCCTTGTACAACCAGTCTATGGATGCTAACTCTGAAATAGAGAGCTGTGGAAATTGCAGGCCACATAGCTTTCTCAGTCTTGCCTGGGAAAGTGGCCTGGGAATTCATAAGGAGGAATCAGAACAATCCTCAGAGATAGAGAACAGCCTTGCAGGTGCTGTTTTGTCTGTTCCTTGTTTTCCTGCAAGGGAAGGTTGAAGGGTGGTGTACCCCACTGACCAATGATGGTGATGTGTTAGTTTGCTAACCAATAAGAGTTTCTTTTCTGTACTTTCCACGTATCGGTCTATAAAAAAGACCTGAGGTAATAAACCAGAGAGAAATTCTCCCAGTTGACTCCCACGAGAATCTGTGTCATTCTTGTTGCCGTTCCCAATAGAGCGACACCGGTCTGTTCCCAAATGCCGTGCGGTGATGGGCTGTACACCTGCAGGAACACCCCAACAACCCGGGGCTCACACTGCCCGGAACCCCGGCTCCTGCCGGATCAGGACACAGCGAGCAGGGACACGGCAGGGCCGGGAGAGGAGAATCCACGAGGAAAAAAGCACACCGGAGAGAAAAAGCACACCGGAGAGAAAAAGCACACCGGAGAGAAAAGGCACACCGGACGAGGGGACAGCGAAAAAGATACGGGTTAATTCATAAGGTCGCAAGCAAAGGTTTTTGGAGAGAATCCTACGCTACAGAAGAGAAGAAGCAGCAATCTAAGAGGCGAAGGGATGAAGCATGGCCCGGCTGGGTGTAGGTGTAACACAGCCGCCCTTCTCTCAGCACCCTGCCCGAGCCCTGCCCGCTCTGCCCCGCCGGTTTCGGCCACCGGCCCCCGCTCTCCTGCCGGGCCGCTCCGGGGCCAGGGCCCGCCGTGCCCGGTACTCACCTCCGGCTCGTCCCTCGGGGCCGCGGCGCCCAGCAGCTCGCTCAGCTCCTCGCCCAGCACGGCCTCTGCGGACAGACAGCGGGCTGAGGCCGGCCCGGCCCCGCGGGGAGCTGCGCACCGGCCCGGCCCGGCCCAGCCCCGCTCCCGGAGCCCCAAACCGCGCTCACCCCAGTCCAGGCCGCCCCCCGGGGCGGGCAGCAGCCCCGCCGGCTCCCACTCGGCCTCGGCCGCCGCCATCGCTTCCCGTTCCTGCCGACGCACACGTCTGCTTCCGGCAGCGCGGGGCCCGCCCCGGAACGGCACGGCCCGGAACGGCACGGCACGGTACGGCCCGGTACGGTATGGTATGGCCCGGTACGGCCCGGAACGGCACGGTACGGTATGGCCCGGTACGGCACGGCCCGGCCCGGTATGGTACGGTCCGGTCCGGTCCGGCCTGGTACAGTACGGCACGGTCCGGTCCGGTCCGGCACCGCACGGTACGGCACCGCACGGCACTTGTGCTCCAGCCCCTTCTCCAGCCTCATGGCCTTCTCTGGACATTGTCCAGCCCCTCAGCGCCCTTCCTGAGCCGAGGGGCCCCGGACCGGACACAGCACCGGAGAAGCGGCCTCACCCGGGCCAGTCCGGGGGCAAGAATCATTTCCCTGCTGCTGTCGGTTCTTTAATGAACGCTTCCCCCCAGCCCGGCCCAGGCACACAGGACGCGTTACTTAGACAGAGGTGTTTATTCACAGCCCGCTGACACCAGCTCAGTGGTGGGAACAGAAATGGAGCTCCGGGAGTGTGCAGATCCCGGTGGGAGCAGGAATGGAGCTCCGGGGAATGTCCAGATCCCGGTGGGAGCAGGAGAGGAGCTCCGTGAGTGTGCAGATCCCCGGTGGGAGCAGGAGAGGAGCTCCGGGAGTGTCCAGATCCCGGTGGGAGCAGGAGTGGAGCTCCGGGAGTGTCCAGATCCCCGGAGGGAGCGTGTCCAGGGCTGGGTGCTGCCCCGGCACGCTGCTCCTGGCCCCGCTGGGGCTCCGCTGCCCGCACTGGAGGCAGCTCCCCTGCCCAGGGGATGCTGCACACAGCGGGGTGGCACTGCCCAGGGGATGCTGCACACAGCCTGGTGGCACTGCCCAGCTCCCCTGCCCAGGGGATGCTGCACACAGCGGGGTGGCACTGCCCAGGGCCAGGCTGCCAGCATGGGCATGGAGCCCCTCTGTGCTCCAGCTCCTGCGGCCCTGGGACACACGGTGGCTCTCACTCAGGCAGCCTGGGAGCACAGCAGAGATGGAGCTGGTGTTACCCACATCCGTCCCGAGGGCTGGCCCCACGCAGGAGCACCCCGGGTGAATTTTGAAGAGGGTGCTGTGAGGGTCCCACCTGCCCTCACCTCACAGGTTGGCATCATATGCTGTGTTGGTGAAGGTGCCCGGCGCTCCCAGGTCGCTGGAAGGCAAGCACAAGGGTGTCACCTTGGGGAGTGCAGGAGTGTGTGAAGGGCAGGGGTTAGCACCCTGCCAATGCTGGATGATGCATGCTCCCGTATAAAAACAGCCCCACACAGGCAGGTCTGGGTGTCAGCAGGATGCACACAGGGCTGTGACAGTCACAGGGCAGAGCCACCCTCCTGCAGAGCACGGCTCTCACCTGGTGGGTTTCAGGAGCTTCTTCTTCTCCTCTGGTAACAGTGTTGAAATGTCCATGGGGATAAAGCACATAGAAAAGAAATAACCAGTTCTGTTTAGTGAAGGTCATGAGAAGCTGCAGCAGCAGCATCTGAAATTGAGCAGAGTTTAGCAAGCATGGGGTGGGGCTGCTTTAACAAGCGTTTGCTGCCTTCCTCAGAGTGATTATCTGGCTCTACCCTCCAAACCTGGCTTCTGACACCAAGCTGGACAAACTGCCAAGGACCCAAGCAACTCAGCAGATAAAACATGTGAATGGAGGCAGGCACACTCTCCTGATCACCCCAGCCTCCCCTGGGACTGTGACCACCTTGCCTGAGAGCCCCTGGCCAAAGCTAGGGTGGGCTGCAGGAAGCATTTCTGTACCTCTATCACTGAGCTTCCTGGCAAGGAGGGCAATGAGCCCCCCAGAGAGCACAACACCAGCTACTGCCAGCGCTGAGCCGCTGCTGTAAGCCAGGACCTGCTTTAGGACGGCACCATCCTCTGAAACAAAGCCACAGAGCCACAGGTTAGAATGCTGTCAGGGCTTCACAGCCCTGGGGACTCCCACTCCACCACATTGAAGATGTGCTTGGAGGAAAGCTGGAACCTCGGCAGTGCCAGAGGAGCTGGGGGTCCTGCTGTACCTGCACAGACAGGGGGATCCCTGGTCCAGTTCCCCGTGGCCTCACACCGGAGCATCTCTGCTCCCATCCGAACAAACCCCTCCTGGCAGGAAAAGCTGCAGGTGGAGTTGTAGGAGAAGTTCCCGTGCAGGTGAGAGCAGCTCAGCTGGGCTCTGCTGGGGGGGACCAGCACTGGGCAGCTGATGGCTGGAGATAAAGCACAGCAGGAGCATCAAGAGCACAGGACTGAAGGCAATGGGATGGGGACATGTGGGCTGGCAAGCCAGGGACAAACTGACAGCCCAGGGTGCTGGGGAGAGCACTCTGCTGCAGCAGAGCCCTCCCAGATGTGTGTGAGACCACAAGATTTACCTTTGCAGTGTGGGGTGTCCCCAGTCCAGGTCCCCGTGGCTGTGCACTCACGGCTCTCTGACCCCACCAGCACAAACCCTGCCTGGCAGGAGAAGGCACACGTGGAGCCAAAGGTGAAGTTGCCATGGAGGTGGGAACAGTTCAGCTCTCCCTGCTCTGGTGCTCTCAGCACTGGGCAGGCAATGGCTGCAGGGACAGAGAAACATTTTCAAGCTGAAATGTGGGTACTGCAAGGCTAGACTGTTGAAACAAGAGGAGCAAGAGCATCCTCTAGGGAACATCCCATGCCCAACACAAGGCCTGTGACACCTCGAGCAGCAGCTCTACCTTCACAGCGAGGGGTGTCCCCAGTCCAGGTCCCCGTGGCTGTGCACTCACGGCTCTCTGGCCCCACCAGCACAAACCCTGCCTGGCAGGAGAAGGCACACGTGGAGCCAAAGGTGAAGTTGCCATGGAGGTGGGAGCAGTTCAGCTCTCCCTGGACTGGAGCTCTGAGCACCGGGCAGGCAGTGGCTGCAGAGTGAAGAAGCACACTTCAGGCAGGAGCTTGGGGACTGAGGCTGAACTCTTGTAATGAGAGGAATAAAAAGAAAACATCCCAGGGTCTGCCCAAGGCCTGTGGCACCTCTAGCAGAAGCTCTACCTTCACATCTTGTTTCATTCCCAGTCCAGGTCCCCATGGCTGTGCACTCACGGCTCTCTGACCCCACCAGCACAAACCCTGCCTGGCAGGAGAAGGCACACGTGGAGCCAAAGGTGAAGTCTCCATGGAGGTGGGAGCAGTTCAGCTCTCCCTGCTCTGGTGCTCTGAGCACTGGGCAGGCAGTGGCTGCAGAGTGAAGAGGTACACATCAAACATCAGCTTGGGAATTGGGAGACTAAAATTCTGGGACCGAGGGGCTGGGTAACAGCACAGTGTCACCCCAAAGGTAGTGATGGCCATCACTCCAGCAGCAGCTCTACCTTCACAGTGTGGGGTGTCCCCAGTCCAGGTCCCCGTGGCTGTGCACTCACGGCTCTCTGACCCCACCAGCACAAACCCTGTCAGGCAGGAGAAGGCACACGTGGAGCCAAAGGTGAAGTCTCCATGGAGGTGGGAGCAGTTCAGCTCTCCTTTTTCTGGAGCACTGAGCACTGGACACGTGATTGCTGCAGGGACAAAGAAACACTTCAAGGGGGAGCCAGGGAACTACATGGCTAAAGTGTTAGGTGTCTGAGAGACTGGGGAAACCCTAGAGTCACCCCACAGGCAGTGACACCCTGAGCTGAGGCAGCAGCTCTACCTTCACAGTAAGGGGTGTCCCCAGTCCAGGTCCCCGTGGCTGTGCACTCACGGCTCTCTGGCCCCATCAGCACAAACCCTGTCTGGCAGGAGAAGGCACACGTGGAGCCAAAGGTGAAGTTGCCATGGAGGTGGGAGCAGTTCAGCTCTCCCTGCTCTGGAGCTCTGAGCACTGGGCAGGCAGTGGCTACAGGGACAGAGAAACACTTTGAGCAGGAGTCTGGGGACTATATGGCTAAACTGTTGGAATGAAAGGACCAAGACACTGGAGAACATTCCAGGGTGAGCCAGAGGCCTGTGGCACCTCTAGCAGCAGCTCTACCTTCACATCTTGTTTCATCCCCAGTCCAGGTCCCCGTGGCTGTGCACTCACGGCTCTCTGACCCCACCAGCACAAACCCTGCCTGGCAGGAGAAGGCACACGTGGAGCCAAAGGTGAAGTTGCCATGGAGGTGGGAGCAGTTCAGCTCTCCCTGCTCTGGTGCTCTGAGCACTGGGCAGGCAGTGGCTGCAGAGTGAAGAGGTACACATCAAACAGCAGCTTGGGAATTGGGAGACTAAAATTCTGGGACCAAGGGGCTGGGTAACAGCACAGTGTCACCCCAAAGGTAGTGATGGCCATCACTCCAGCAGCAGCTCTACCTTCACAGTGTGGGGTGTCCCCAGTCCAGGTCCCCGTGGCTGTGCACTCACGGCTCTCCTGACCCACCAGCACAAACCCTGCCTGGCAGGAGAAGGCACACGTGGAGCCAAAGGTGAAGTTGCCATGGAGGTGGGAGCAGTTCAGCTCTCCCCGGTCTGGAGCTCTGAGCACTGGGCAGGTGACGGCTGCAATGGGAGAGCAGATCTCAGAGATGGGATAGATGAGGTTAAATCTCATGATTCAGGCTGAATCCAAATCAGAGCTTACTCAGACTCACCTCTCAAATCTGTAGTTGCTGCAATGATTTTTCTGCCCTACAAGTGATTTTGTTGGGGGGACAAAGTTGCTGCTCTGCCAGAGCCCTGTTTAACCCTTTCACTACCCTGGGCCAAAGCCCCTGGGAGGAAGGACCACAGCTGCTGCAGTCCCATTCACCTCCCTCCCTTTCCTGGAGCAGAGACCAGCCTTCGTCCTTGCCACAGCGGCAGGAGGATGGCTTTGGGTGTGTAACCATGGCAGTGGCTAAAGAGGTTGTGTACCAGCCTCCCCAGCCTGTACCCAGAGTGTGCTTTGCTCCATGCCAGGGCAATACCCAAGGTTTTTCTGGGGTGAGTGGCTCTGCTGCGACCAAAGGTGAGTGCCAGCAGGGCATTAACACCACCCAGCCCAGCAGAGACAGACTGCATTCGCTGCATCTTCTGCTTTCAGACTGACACCAAGCACTTTCCTGGGTGGACTTTTCCTTTCATGGCTATTTTCCAGGCAGTTCTGGTTCCCCAGAGTCCCCAGAGGTGCCTTTGGTGAGCATAGCTGCAGGCAGGTGTGGGGCAGAGTTGGAGGCAGGGCAGGCAGCCTTGTCCCTCTGTCCTTGCAGCACCATCAGCCTTGATTGCAGCCTTGCTCTGCTCGTTTCTGGAGTAAGCCCAGCTGGCAATGCTCGCTAACACCATTTTGTTATCAGCACAGGCAACCAACTGACTCATCTGACTGTTTGTAATAAAACAAAAATCAATCATATTACAGCCAGCCAGAAAAAAACAACAAGCTGGGAAAGCAAGTCCCTGGGAGCTTAAAAAGCCTGGAGCACACAGGCTCAGCCCAGCTTGCTTGTGGGGATTTTCACAAAACTGGGAGCCAGCTCCTGCCCTTGCCCCTGCTGGGGATACTGGTTACAGAGCAGTCTCCATCCCTGTTCCAGTTAACTGCAGACAGTTTTGCTGCTCTCAGCTACCTCAGGTCCTGGCTTGGACCACAGACCTGCCCTGCACAGGCAGCAGCAGCAGCACTAACTCAAGGCAGGCTTCTTTTAAAAAGAATATTTATACAAAGATGCTGCCCACTCCCATTCCTTCTCACTACAGAGGGTCCCCATCTGTGTCCCATGTCTGCTGCAGTCCTCCACCCACCCCATCCTTGTGCAAGGCTGCAGGTGTACCACAGAGCAGTACAGGAAAGGTGGAGCAAGACTCTTGCACCCCCAAAAAAGCCTGGCAGTTCTCTGGTGCCTGGCTGCAAACCCTCAAGCCACTGAAGGAAGACTTTCTCTGCCCCTGCAGCATAACAAACCACAGCTTTCTCTCCTGTGTGGTTTCCTGCCACACTCTGTCCCTCCCAGCTTATTTCTAACATCATTTCTTGAGTCCTTATGCCTGTTGAATGTGGACCACCCCTGCCAGGATACACTCTTCCCCTGGCTGTGGGACAGCAGCCCCCTTTCTCTTTCCCAAGATGCCAAATGCCTTCCCAAGGCAGATCAGGGTGGGCTAGGGCAGAGAGACGGTGCCACAGGGTTGACAGAGGAGCCAGGACACCATCCTGACCCCATGCCTGGTGCACACAGGGTGCTGCTATCTGACTGGGACCCATGGGCACTGGGACAGCCGGGCAGAACAGGGCCTCAGCTCACAGCTGCTCTGCCCATTGCAGCTCCCCAGGGAATCCCACCTCACATGCAGCACCAGGAGATGCTTCCTCAACAGGTAAGGGCACAGCGACACTTGTCTGAACAGCATTGGGCACACGGGGCTCGTCCCCCCAAAGCATCAGTGCTGCATCCCAGCTGCAGGGTCCCTATAGACCCCCAGCCCCTGCCAGGCCCTACCTGTGCAGGTGGGGATGTTTGCTGACCACTCCTGGGAAGGCAGGCAGCGCAGCACGGCCGCCCCTCGCCGCTCAAACCCCTCGGGGCACCCAAACTCGCAGCTGGAGTTGTAGCTGAAGTCTCCGAAGGGATGGCTGCAGCTCATGGTCACTCCCTGAGGCTCCAGCTCGGCACACTGCACAGCTGGGAGAGACACGGTGCCACGTTAGGAGCAGCAGAGCCCTGCTGTGTCACCCCAGCAGGGAGGGAGGGGTGGGGATGGGTGTCTCACCATCCATGCACTCGGGGCCCTGGAAGCCGGGGTAGCACTGGCAGCGGTAGCTCCCGATGGTCTCCACGCACTCGCCGCGCTGGCTGCACAGCAAGGGCTGGCAGGAGGCTGCACACGCAGGGCACGGCCATCAGCAGCTGCTGCCCACCCTGCCGAGCTCCCCAGCCCACCCTCCCCAGCTCTGCACCGCTGTCCCCTGCCCACCCTCCCCAGCTCTGCACCGCGGTCCCCCAGCCCCAGCTCTGCACCACAGTCCCCCTGCCCACCCACCCCAGCTCTGCACCACAGTCCCCCTGCCCACCCACCCCAGCTCTGCACCACAGTCCCCCTGCTCACCCTCCCCAGCTCTGCACCGCTGTCCCCTGCCCACCCTCCCCAGCTCTGCACCGCGGTCCCCCTGCTCACCCTGCTCACCCTCCCCAGCTCTGCACCGCGGTCCCCTGCTCACCCCGGTAGCACAGCGCCTTTTTCTTGCGGCTGCAGGGCTCATCGTTCCACTTGCCGGCCTGCTGTGGCCGCTGGATGTAGATCTCCACGCAGTCCTGGTTGGAGCGGCGGTTGTTGGGCTCCCCCAGGGCCCAGTTCTCCGCCTCCTTGGTCAGCGCCTTCCTGGTGCCCACCCAGGTCCAGGTGCCGCGCAGCTTGCGGATGCCGATCCAGTAATAGTGCTTGTGGTAGGGCAGGCTCCTGTTGAGGTACTCGATCTCCTGCTGGTTCTGGATGGCCACCAGGTCGGTAAAGAAGGTCTGGCAGTAATTCCTGGCCTGCTCCCACGTGTAGTCCCCTTGGTCACTGTAGTGGTACGTCCAGGCACCCACCTCCACCCACAGCACCGTGCCTGTGGGAGGGGACGAGCTCTGGGACTGATGCACAAAGGATGGGAGCTGGGTCAGGGATGGGATCCCTTGGGACATGAGGGTGGGCTAAGCCTGACACCTCGGCCAAGAGAGGCCGGTGACCGGCTGGGTGAAGGTGAGGGGATTGGATGAAGGGACCAGTGTGGATGAGAATGGAACACTGGGTGCACAAAGGTGTGGCTGGATCAGGCATGGCAGAAAGAGCTGAGCACAGAGGGGATGGCGCAGGCATGAGGAAGGTGGAGGTGACAGGGTGAAGGCTGAGATGGGGCAGGCAGAGCACAGGAGGCAGAAGAGCCCCAAGCAGTGATGCCAACCCCTCCTCCAGCACAAGGATTGAAAGTTCAGCCCTGTTCCCCACAAAAACTTCCCAAAGGGGAAAGCCCCACTTCAAGATGGTTCTGTAAGCACAGTTCCTTCCTGCGGTGCAGAAGCACACACTTCAGTTTTCCTGCTTTACCCTGCTGCATGAGAGCCAGATTGGAGCAAGACAGAGCAGCCAGTGTGCCCTCACCCCCCAAAAGCACTTGGAGCCCAACCTGCCCATCTGAGACAGAGATGGTCCAGAGTCTTGTAAAACTCGGTGTTGCAAAACAAGGTCTTTCAAAAACAAGCTCACATCATGGCCATGCCCACCAGGCAGGGAAAAGCCAGAAAGTAACTGGAACCCACACCCAGAAGTGAAGGGCACTTTGCTGAAACCCTGCTCTTATTTACAGCATTTCACACCACAACTTTATGCAATCAAAGGCTTTTAGCCACAGAAAGCTTCTTCCTCCATTCTCCCCAGGAGCAGCTATCTCCACAGCTGCAGAAAGTGATGTGGGGATATCATATCTCCATCTGTGCAGAAAGCGAGATGGGGATCAAAGGCTGCTCCAAACAACCAGCCTGGCTTCCTCTCGGAGAGCATTCTCACACTGCAGTTAGGCAAGGATCTGGGCATTGCAGATTAGATGCAAATACACATCTTCTAAAGTCTAATTAGGGCTGTACTTTGGTCCACTGTTATACATCTTTTTGTAAGTAATTTCCCATAATTTGTCTGTTTTTTTCTTGTGAAAGAGCAAACTATTCTCTTTGTTCAACAGAACTGAAGCTGAGGAAAATGTGGTTCTCTCTTTACCTTTTGGGAATTCGGGGCTGCAGGACAGGAACTCAGGGCACCTTCTTGGAGCCTGCCCCATCCTCAGCTCCCAGCACCCTCCTCCTGGCCCCTGCTGCTCCCCAGCATGGCTCAAGGCAGCTGCCTGCTCCCCTCACACAGCCCATCCCCAAATTTGACATCTGCTCCGTGTCTATCCTCCACATGCTCTTCTCCTACCTCCTTCCTCCAGCTCCACCAGTTACAGCCTCCCTGTGGCACAGCTCATCTCCCCTGTCTTGTGCTGCCTGTCCTTGCCCCAGCTGCTGCTGAGCCCCCAAATGGGAGATATTTTCCTGTGTTTTGACCCCTTGGCTCCTGTGGCGCTCTGATACCTCTTCCCTCTGCAGCTGAGGTGCCTTTGCCTTTTTGTTTTCTCTCAGAGCCAAATCTCAGCCTCCTCCTGACACTTCTGCACTTGCCTCGTTTCTGTTCCTTAGCTCACTCACTAAGGTTCTTAGGATAATAATTCAGCTCACAGAGGATTTCCAGGGACAGAGCACCAGTAGGTTTTGCTCTGTGCAATGCCAGCCTGTGAAGGAAATATCATACAGACAGCAAAACCAGATGAGTTTCTATAGTCCCAATGTCAATTAGGAGCTCTAGCTGTGTGTGGTGCTGCCCCAGCTGTGCTGTGAACCCTGACACCCGTGGGCCCTGGGGCTCCATCCATGCCCAACTCCCCAGCACGAGTGTGGGGGTAGGCAGTGGGCAGAGCTGCCCCTGCGTTTCCCCGGTTCACAGGACTGCAGCAGCTGCCACGCTGCATCTGGGGAAGCAAACACCCTGCAGGGAGCTCAGCCCTGGGCCCCCAGGGGAGCACAGTGTGCCCGGAGGCAGCTGGCACAAGAAGGAGCAGCTCCCTCCCAGCCCAGGGGGATCCAGCCCTGGGGCTGTGACTGATGAACCCCCAAAATAACAATGCTACATTTCTGCAGTTTCCCAGAGCTGCAGAGCCCTTGGCAGCAGGGTCACTGGGCGGGTGGGGGTGGCTTACCCCATGTGAGGGCAGCGATGGCCAGGTAGGTGCCAGGAGAGCCTGGAGTCCGCGTCCTCCCGGCCGGTCGCCGTCCCACAGCAGTGCCCTGCACGGAGGGAGACGTGAGCGTGCACATCCCAAGGGTTTCACACATGCACCCCCAGCTCTGCCAGGCAGTGCTGGCTCACACAAGGGCAGTGCCCTGTGGCACACGCGGTGCCCCCAGCCAGGTACGGCTCTGCTGCACAAAGGGCACTTCACTCCTGGGGAGCCCCTGAGTCCTGTGCCCCCCTGAGCCCCTTCCTGCCCAGCCAGGCTGGCATCTGCCTCTGCCCGGCAGTGCCCGGTGTGCCCGGCAGTGCCCCTGAGCTTGGGGTCACTCGGGCAGGCTGTCCCTGGGGCAGCCTGTGTGTCCCACAGCCCCCAGCTGCGGTTCCTGTCAGTGTCTGCCCACAGCCCTGCCCTCCCCTAATCCCCCTGTCCAGGCAGACCCTCAGTGCCTGCCCAGAGCCCTGCCCTGCCCTGCCCTAATCCCCTGTCCAGGCACACCCTCAATACCTGCCCAGAGCCCTGCCCTCCCCAAATCCCCCTGTCCAGGCAGACCCTCAGTGTCTGCCCACAGCCCTGCCCTGCCCTGCCCTAATCCCCTGTCCAGGCAGACCCTCAGTGCCCTCCCACAGCCCTGCCCTGCCCTAATCCCCCTGTCCAGGCAGACCCTCAGTGACCCCCAGGGAAGGAGCAGGATTTACCATGCCAGAGCTGTGATCGCAGCGTGCCCAGCCAGCAGCAGCTGTCCCTCGCTGGGCAGTGCTGCTCACGCTTCCTCCGAGCGTGCAGCACATCCCTGCCTGCCCCGGCCTCTTCCCCTCCCGCCCCAGCCCTGCTTCCAGCCCACATCCTGCCCCACACCCCTGCCTCCCCTGCCACAGGGCTCTCCAGCCCCAAGAAACCCCTCTCTGAGCCCGGAGCTGGTGGGGAACAGTGGGGTCAGCGCTGGCCACGGTCCTCACGGGACCTGGCTTGGCTGCAGCCCCATGGCATGGGAGTTTGGCTGCAGCCCCATGGCATGGCAGTTTGGCTGCAGCCCCATGGCACGGGAGATGGCTGCAGCCCCATGGCACGGGAGCTGGCTGCAGCCCCATGGCACGGGAGTTTGGCTGCAGCCCCATGGCACGGGAGTTTGGCTGCAGTCCCATGGCATGGGAGTTTGGCTGCAGTCCCATGGCATGGGAGTTTGGCTGCAGCCCCATGGCACGGGAGTTTGGCTGCAGTCCCATGGCATGGGAGTTTGGCTGCAGCCCCATGGCATGGGAGCTGGCTGCAGCCCCATGGCACGGGAGTTTGGCTGCAGCCCCACTGCCACGGGGACAGGACAGCCACAGGAGATGAGCCACAATGAGCCAGGCTTGCCCGAGCACCCCAGAAGGAGGAGGAGGGACCCCTGAAAGGTGCTCAGCCTCAGCCCAGGATTCCCAGAGCACCGAGAGCTCTGTGAGCCGCCGTGTCCGTGTGGCAGGGGACAGAGGAGGCTGAGCTGAGCTGTGCTGAGGTCCCTCATGGGCTGAGTGGGAGTGTGGCTCACAACCTCCCAGCTCCAGTGCCACACACTCTCCTCACATGCAGGCATTTTGCTCTGGCTGTGAATCTTCAATACCATTTATAAACAAACAACAATTTGTTGTATTTGTTATTTGTTACAAAATTACTTACACAACGTATTTTTCTGTCTTTAGCTTTAAGTCTTTATGATAAAGGTCCAGGAATATGCCAGAGGAACTTCCCCCTGACTTATTAACGTCCTTTAGGAGCTTCCACCAGTGTTTCAGGAACATGTCTAATTGTGTCCACCGCCCCTTGGATCATTACAATCATTATAAATCTTTTCTTACCCCATCCTGCTCGTAAGTAGAATTGCCTTGGCCAGGTTTTCTGCAGAAATTACTCTGTTCACTTCCAGCTAAAGCCAAACAAGAGCCATGCAGGTCACATGTATTTTCCAGTTCCAAAGAATTTGATGCTGCTCCACCAGGACTCATTCTAGACAAAAGGAGGAACCCATTCTGCAAGAGCCATAACCCACTACAATTACTTTATCACTGGCCAATATAAATGAACCTTGTTTCCTGTCTCTGGATATCTTCCTTGAAAAATGTTTTAATGCAGTTGTCTCTTTCTGTGGAATTGCTGAGTGTGTGTATCCAGTAACTGAGCAGCACTTGCTCTCAGCTCTCTCTGCTGAGAGTGGGCAGTTTGGGAAGGAAGGAGCAGCCAGGCAGGCAGAGAGGCTGAGGGGCAGCTGCTGGGGAGGAGAGCAGCTCTAGGTGCTCAGGGTCACCTCTGCACAGTGACACACCGCTGGGACTCAGAGGGATGTTCATGGGTACACGGCCCCAGGGCAGGGCAGGCTGTGCCCCTGCCAGTTTCACTTCTGCTGAAACCCAGCATGGTAGGGCAGAGCAGTAGGAAAAATATACTCCCGCCTTTGTTTTTGTAACTACAAATAGTTGTTGGCACTGCTTTAAAACGGAATCAAGGTGTCTGAGATGCAGAGGCTGTCGCTGCTGCAAAGACAGTACGTGACCGAGTTTGAGCTGTGTGTGGTGCCCCGTGCCTGGGCTCAGAGAGGGGCTCCTACACGGCAGGATGGATACTGAGCCTTGCTTTGCAGGTAGTGGAAAAGGTGCACATGGCAGGAGGGAGAGAAGACCCGAGTCAGCTCTGCTGGGAGCTGCTTAATCACCAGGAGCCCTCTCACATCTCAGCTTCTTTCCAAGGCTGCCTTCCCTGGAAGGGATTCCAGGGAATCCTGCAGGGCAGGTGCTCCTGCTGGATTCCTGCTGCTCTGCTTGCCAAGGAAGGGTCTGAGCCTGCCTGAGCCGTGTCGGGATTTCCCGAGTGTCAGGATGGCACAGCCATCCCTCCGAGGGCACAAGGCGAGCTGCCAGCCAGGTACGAGGACACTTCCCTGTGCCACCTCCGCACCGTCCCCCTGGGCTCAGGCAATGGAGAGCTCGTCCCTGGCCGTGGCCGTGCTGAGCAAAGAGCCGGGGCGATGCTCTGGGTGCCGCAGAGCCGAGCACAGGCTGTGCCTCCGGGGCAGGGCAGAGGCTCCGGCCCGGGCTGGCACTGCCCGTTCCCTCCTTGTGCAATGTCCCCGCAAACCGCACAGGAACCGAGTCACCCCGGCCCGGCCCGGCTGCTGCCCGCGATACGGGGGCACCTTCCTGGGAGCCCCGGCAGGGCTCAGCAGCCCGGGGGGAGCCCCCGATCCGGCCCGCCAGGGCTGTGCGGGGGTACCGGCGGGGACACACACGGCTGCGCTCAGCCTCGCTGCTGCCATCCCTGCATTCCGCCCTGGGGACTCGGGCGGCTCTCCCCGAGCCTTGAGAGGCGTCTCCTGAGCGCGGGCAGGAGATTCCCTTCCACCACAGGTCCCCAGACAGCGCTAGAGCCAGAGGGTGTCCCTGAGCTGCAGGATGCCCTTGGGCAGGTCTGCCAGCGCACAGCTCCAGCAGCCGGAGCCTCCAACCTCTTATCAGCTCCTGCCCCGCCTCAGGCGGCACCTGATAAAATCTTTCTCACGGTATGAAAGCGTTTGGACACCGGGAGACGCATTAAGAGGCTTGGAGGGACCGAGATAATCGCAAGGATTATCCAGGACCAGAAATCCAGGGGCAGGTACCCTGTACCCCCCACCCAGAGGGAGCTCGAGGCATTGGGACAGCCCTGGCTGTGGAATAGAGGGGTAGCTTTGGGCAAATCACTGCTGCCCACCCTATCCAGACCCTCTCGGAGATGTCTCTTTGCCCTCAGCTGTAGGACAGCTCTCTGCCTCCTGCCCTTCACTGCGAAGCTGGTGATGGAGAGCCTTTTCACTGGGCATCACCGCCCCCCGGGCCCCCCTGCCCGTGCTGCCTCCGGCTCTGGGCACCTGGCAGCAGCCGCATGAGCCCGGCACGGAGGAGGCTTTGCCAAACAGGATGCCTGGGGTACAGAGAACACTGACATTATCTCACTGCTTGGGCGATAGGGCGTAAACCAGTTCCACCCGGGGAATCCCGGGCGGCACCTCTGCCCTGCCAGCGAGCTACAGGGTGGGTACGGGGTGCTGGGGACAGCTGCAGGGACGTGCCACCTCCAGGGGCAGCCCTAAGGGACAGCCAAACCAGCCAGCCTACAGCTCCTAGGAACTGTGGCTGCTGTGCTTGTGCCCTGCCTGGCTCTCCATGGCACTGGGCACTCCTGGGATGCTGAGACGAGCCACTGACCCACCTGGCCCTGAGCCCATCCTCTGGCAGGACAGCGGTACCAGCCACACTGGCCCGGTGTGGGGACAGCCCAGGCACGGGAGGCAACGGCAGCCAATGGACCCTGGACACCACCAGTGCTTTTGTCACATGCCTGGTTTAATGCAGAGATTTCAGCCTTGTCTCACATGGCAAACACAGCCAGACTCCTCTGCCTGTCACCTCTGTCCCCGCTGTGTACTATTGCCTGCTCCCCTCCCTGGGCAGCAGCTGAACAGGCTCAGCACCAAGAGCCGTGTCTCTAGCCAGGGCTGCAGAGCAAAAGGCATCCTCTCCTCTGGCCAGGAAACCCTGAGGCATCTCCCCCAGCAGGCACTGTGCCCAGCTGTGTTTCACCCAATACAGAAGCAACTTTGAGGACATTCTTCACCTTCTGGCAGGCCAGGGCCGAGCTTTCATCTTCTAAAAGTTCCTCTCTTTCTCACCTCCCAGCTTCAGCACACAGCCTGTCTGGCTCGGCTGCTGCCATCACCCTCCTGGGTGATGATTCCCCCCTGGGATCTTGGTTACCTTTCTGCTCCAAGGAGTTATCCTGTTGTCTATTTAGATTAGTGATTTATTATCTTCAGGTGGGGCATGGAACAACATGTTTTAAAGTCTTTTTTATGCCTCAAGCACCTTGCTAGTGTGGATCTGCAAACTGCCCTGTCTGCACTGCCCCAGCTGTTGCAGAGTGCTGGGCTCTGCCCATGCAGCATCCCTTGGAGTGCATGCAGTGACAGGACAGCCCCGTGTGAATCGCTGCCTCTGGGGCCATCCAGCTCTCCATGCACAGGGTGAGTGGCCCTTGCTGAAGTTGGCTCTGCCTGAGAGTCCTGATTCCTGGGGCAAACCCCTGCAAGAAAGAAACAAAAGCTAAAATAATGAGGGGAGGGATGTTGCTAACCACTTGTTGTCACCTTTGAAATTAATTCTTACTCCTGTGACCTCTTGCAACTGTGCTTTAAGAGCGAGATGGTCACAGAGAACAATTTAACTGCGCTTCATCCGTGGGCAGAGGGGTACAGGCTCCTTCACATCTAAGCAGCCAAAGCAAAGGTCTTTTCCCCCCTTTTCTGTCAGGAAATGGCAAGGCAACATAAGCAGTGCTTTCCTAGCTTCTTTTTATTTTTATTTGCCCTTAAGGAAAAGGACTCTTTTGCAAAGAGGCATTTTGGGAGGACTCACTGGCCCGACAGGAGGTGAGGCAGGAGGTCCTGTGCCCCCCATCCCTGCTGCCCTGTGGGGCTCGGCTGGCCCAGCCCCGCTCCGGCACCGAACCCGGCTCCTCGGGGCAGGGCGCAGCTCCCCGGGCTGCCCCGCTCCCAGCAGCGGTCACCCCGCTGTCACCCCGCTGTCACCCTGCTGTCACACCGCTGTCACCCCTCTGTCACCCCGCTGTCACAGCGCTGTCACACCGCTGTCACCCCGCTGTCACCCCACTGTCACCCTGCTGTCACCCCGCTGTCACACCGCTGTCACACCGCTGTCACCCTGCTGTCACACCGCTGTCACCCCGCTGTCACCCCGCTGTCACACCGCTGTCACCCTGCTGTCACACCGCTGTCACACCGCTGTCATCCTGCTGTCACACCGCTGTCACACCGCTGTCACACCGCTGTCACACGAAGGCTCCCCGCTGCTCTGCACGACCTAGAAACCCCCCTGTGTCCTCCAGGCACCGAGCTCCTGGGGCAGCGGCGCGGGGACGGGGGCAGCGTCCCTGCCGAGGGCCAGTGCGCAGGGCCGTGCCGCCTGTCCCCTGTGTCCCCTGTGTCCCCTGTGTCCCCTGTGTCCCCTGTATCCCCTGTGTCCCCTGTGTCCCCTCTGTCCCCTGTGTCCCCTCTGTCCCCCGTGTCCCCTGTGTCCCCTGTGTCCCCTCTGTGCCGCCTGTCCCCTGTATCCCCTGTGTCCCTCGTGTCCCCCGTGTCCCTGTGTCCCCTCTGTGCCCGCACCGTGGGGCTGCGGGGGGCCGCTGTGTCCCGTCCATTGCCCCTCGGGCAGTTGCTGTCCACGATGAGGCGGAGAAGGCCGGAGCCGGGGAAGTCCATGATGAGCACCCCCCAGCGCACGGGCTGCCCGCGGCGCCGCAGGTGCTGCCAGCAGCGGGGGTTCACGAAGCGGGCCACCTCCTCGGGCCACGTGAAGAGCCCATTGCCCGAGCAGAAGGTGAGGTACATGGTGCCGGGGTCTCCTCCGGCCGCCTTCTCCAGGTGCCGCCGCACCCGGGCCCACTTGCGCTGCAGCGAGAGCACGTTCCAGGCGTCGCTGATGCTCAGCCGCTCGTAGGGGATGCCCAGCACGTCCCGAGCCAGCGCCTCCAGCACCACAATCTTCCCTCGCACCTGGCCCAGCGTGGGCACCTCCTCCCGGCACCACAGGCATCCCTGTCCCTCCTCCAGCAGGCAGCGGCGCAGTTGGGCAGCGAAGCGGGCCCGGGAGCGGCCGGGCAGCTCCTCCTTGATGCGCATAAGCACGGCCTCGCCGGGGTGGGCGCGGAGGAAGCGCAGCGTGCGGCGCAGCACACCCCGCAGGCTGGCCCGCTGGAACGTGCACAGGTGGAAGATGCCGAGCTCGCCCCGCCGCAGCTTGCAGCGCACATCCAGAAAGCGAATGCCGGCCGCCAGCTGAGCCTCCAGGCCCCAGCTCTGGCACCGCAGGCGCCGGCCGCCGAACAGGCTGAGGGAGTCGTGGGTGCCGGGGATGGAGAGGCGGGACAGGGGCAGAGCGTCGGGGAGCTCCGCCATCCAGTCGGGGCAGCAGGCTGCCGGCTGGGGCGCGCAGTCGAAGGCAGCGCTGCGCCGGGACCAGGTCTTCATGCCAGCGGGAGAGCGGGCACCCCGGAGCCCGGCTGGCACCCCGGAGCCCGGTTGGCACCCCGGAGCCCGGCTGGCACCCCGGAGCCCTGCCGCGGAGGAGAAACACACCATGAGCGGTGGGAGTGTGGTCCCCATGCGTCCCGATCCCGCCGTCCCCAGTGGCATCCCCAGCGTACCGGGAAAGCCTGGAGCACGCCGTACCCTGTGAGGTACCACGGGCGCCCCGTACACCCGCCTTTACTTCTGTGGCACTGTACGGTTCCCCCGCCGCTCTCAAGCGCTCGTCCCAGTATCCCCGCACCCCGGTAGGCCCCAGCTCCCCCTCGTTCACCCACCTGGCTTTGCCTGTGGCTGCGGAGCCGAGCCCGGTGGGCAGGCGGGCCGTGGGTGCCGGCGGCACACTGGCAGGTGGAACGGGATGCCAGCCATTAACCCGGGGACACTCATGACGCGCGTCCTGCCTCGCAAGCGGCACGTGCACCCGGGATTCATCCTCAGCCCTCGGCCAGGGACAGCACTTGACAGACACATCAGGCTGGAAAACCACCTGGCTAATCCCGACATCAGCCATTCAGGCCTCTGCACCTCCCTCCCCAGGAATCAGGACAAACGGGATCGTGGTGCCGCGGGGCCCCTGGATGCTGCCCACGGGAGCGGCCGTGCAGAGCCGCGGGTGCCGCACGCCTGCTCCAGAGCTGTGTCCCGGTGGCACCTGGAGCACCCCAGTGATGGCTGTCCCTGTCAGAGGGGCAAAGCACAGGCAGTACCCGGAGCAGGGCTCCGTGCTTGCCGGCACACCCCAGGACCTGCTCAGCGGCAGTTCCCAAGGGAGTGGGCTTCATCTCCTTGTTCCTCAGGCACCAGGGACTGCTTCACGCTGGAGTCACTGCAGGGCTGTGACCCGCCTCCTGCCCAGGGGACACAGCTGCCGGGTCTGTGACAGCACACACTGAACCCAGAGGGGTTTGGAGAGGAGCCTCGGGGCAGGTCACAGACCCCTCCGAGCATACCTCCAGCTCACATCCGCCCGAGCGGGGCGGGCACAGGGATCCTCGGGGGGTCCACAGCCGGCACAGGCCCAGGGGCACCTTCCCTGCGCTGAGCGGGGGTCCCTGGGGCTGCCCCCGCCCCGGACAGCCCCGCCCGGGCCCCGGGAGCTGCCCCGCGTCGCGTCCGCCCGCGGCTCCCCGGGCAAGGAGCGCCCAACCCGCGGAGCGGCTCCTGCCGGAACCGGCCCTGTCCCTGTTCCTGACCCTGTTCCTGTCCCTGACCCTGTCCCTGTTCCTGACCCTGGCCCTGGCCCTGGCCCTGGCCCTGGCCCTGGCCCTGGCCCTGTGTCTGTGTCTGCTCCTGTCCCTGTCCCTGACCCTGTTCCTGACCCTGTTCCTGACCCTGGCCCTGGCCCTGTGTCTGTGTCTGCTCCTGTCCCTGTCCCTGACCCTGTTCCTGACCCTGTTCCTGACCCTGTTCCTGACCCTGGCCCTGGCCCTGGCCCTGGCCCTGGCCCTGTTCCTGTCCCTGACCCTGTCCCTGTTCCTGTCCCTGGCCCTGTCCCTGACCCTGACCCTGACCCTGTCCCTGTTCCTGTCCCTGACCCTGTTCCTGACCCTGACCCTGACCCTGACCCTGACCCTGACCCTAGCTCTGTCCCTATCCCTGTCCCTATCCCTGTCCCTGTCCCTATCCCTGTCTCTGTCCCTCTGTCCCTGTCCCTCTGTCCCTATCCCTATCCCTATCCCTATCCCTATCCCTATCCCTATCCCTATCCCTATCCCTATCCCTATCCCTATCCCTATCCCTATCCCTATCCCTATCCCTATCCCTAACCCTGTCTCTGTCCCCTCCCTGTGTCCCCTCCCCGTGTCCCGGTCCCGCCCCGGTCCCGCCCCGGTCCCGCCCCGGTCTGGCCATGGCGGCGGGCGGCGGCCGGAGCTGTTTCGTGCTGGGAGCCTCGGGGGAGACGGGCCGGGCTCTGCTGCGGGAGCTGCTGGCCCGGGGAGCCTTCGCCAGGGTCACCCTGATCGGGCGGCGCCGGCTGAGCCTCGGAGGGACCGAGGCGGCCGTGGTGAGAGGGCGGGGGACAGAGGACAGGGGACAGGGGACAGGGGACGGGGGACGGGGGACAGGGGACAGGGGACAGGCTGGCCGTGGTGGCAGGGACAGGGGACAGGGGACGGGGGACGGGGGACGGGGGACAGGGGACAGGGGACAGGGGACAGGGGACGGGGGACGGGGGACAGGGGACAGGCTGGCCGTGGTGGCAGGGACAGGGGACAGGGAACAGGGGACAGCCCTGGTGGCAGTGACAGGACGGTGACACTGACCCTCGGTCTCCCCGCAGGAGCAGGCGGTGGTGGATTTCGAGCGGCTGGGCGAGCACGCCGCCGCCTTCCAGGGACACGACGTGGGCTTCTGCTGCCTGGGCACCACCAGGGCCAAGGCTGGAGCAGTGAGTGGGGACACCGCTGACCCCCGGGCGAGCAGGGGTCCCGCTCGTCCCCTCCCCTGCCCTGCTGACCCTCCTGTCCCCCCAGGACGGCTTTGTCCGTGTGGATCGGGACTACGTGGCGCAGGCAGCAGAGCTGGCGCGGGCAGGGGGCTGCAAACACTTTGTCCTGCAGTCCTCCCGGGGGGCAAACGCGCACAGCCGCTTCCTCTACCTCCGAGTGAAGGTGAGGGGGCGGCTGGGGTGGGCTCCTGGTGTTCCTGCAGGAGTCACAGGGTGCTGGGATGCTTGGGAAGGAAGCAGGAGCTGAGGTCTTGAGATGCAAATGGCTCTGGGGATGCTCCTGCTGCTGCGGGACCAGGGAAGGGGCTGGCTGGACAGCGGTGCAGCTGGCTTCTTGTAAAGCAGCACAACACCTGCATGCAGCGTTTGTCTCCCTCCTCAAGCTCCAGAAACATCTGCTGGGCTCTCTGGCCCAATAACAGCTCCCCAGCCCTAAGCTGGGGTGGCTTCACAGCTCTGTGGGGAGGCTCAGGGCGGTGTCCAGGTGAGATGTGAACTATCCTGCGATGGAAGGATCGCTCCCCAGGGACACCACACCCATCGCAAAAGCTTTCTTCTCCGTGTGTTGTGTGCCGCAGCTCCAACAGCTGCTGGACTCGGAGCTGCCTGCCAGCATCTGGACCCGTCCCCAGGCTGGATGCTGAGCCCAGCCGCTCTCCGGAGCATCCTGCTGCAGGTTTTTAAGCTGCAGTTTGGCCTGGTGGTTGCAAGGGTGCGCTGCTGACCTGCGCTCCGTGTCCACCACGCTCCTGATCCCTGCCTGCCCCGTCCCAGCTTTGTGCTGGCATTAGTGCCATCCTGCAGCTCTTTCCTGCCCGTTCACGGGGTGTTACAGCAGCAAGGATGGTGCTTGCAGTCACCCTTGTCTCCTTTCATCCTGCCTGGCTGTTCTGACAGGGAGAAGTGGAAAACCTGGTGCAGGCTGTTGGTTTTGATCGCTGTACCATTCTCCGGCCAGCGTGAGTAGTGGTGGAGGAGGGCGGGCACAGGGTGGAGGGTTGCCAGGGCATCAGGGAGATGCTTCACAGGGAGATGGAGGAAGAGGAAGGATACATGAGGGCAGGGCTGGGGAGGGAAGTGGAGAATGGCACCGGCTGCAAAGGCAGCTCATGGATGAGTGGACTGCTTCCCAGTGCTGCAGGGAGCAAGCTCTGCATTTCCTGTGGCCCATCCCAGTGCCAGTGCCATGTGCCATGCAAGGACAGGAGCCTTGGGCTGGAAGCACAGGTCAGGGCACATAGGTCAGAGCTTATCTCCAGATGGACCTTGGCCTTCTGCAGAGGGAACGCTCACCTGTGTCCTTTCAGCTGTACTGTGCTCCTGCTACCTAAGAAAACTGTAATTCTGCTTTCATCAGCACAGTGGGGAAAGGAGTTTAGTGTCTGAGGGCTTGGCTCGGCTCTGTCACGTCCCACGACCCTGCAAAGCCCCAGAGCCCACACTGGTTCAGGGAGCTTGTCTGGGCCCTGGTGCAGCTGGAGACCTCAGTCTGTTCCAGGCTGACCCAGCTCACCTCCTTGCTCTGCAGGGTGCTGCTGTGCAAGCGCCAGGAGTCCCGGCCCATGGAGTGGATAGTCCAGCAGATCCTGGGTGCTGTGGCTCGGGTGTTCCCCTCCGCTCACTCAGTGCCTGTGGACACGGTGGCCAGGGCTATGGTGGCCTGTGTGCTGCAGCCAGGCCAGGGGAGGGTGGAGGTGCTGGAGAACGGGGCCATCCATGAGCTGGGAAAGGCAGGGCCAGAGCAGGGCACATAGAGCAGAGGGGATGGCGGGCAGGAGCTCGGTTCACCCTTCAGATGCTCTCTGGGCTGGGGATGAACACATGAACACACAGGAGAGGTGTGGGGTGCTTGTGTGGAGCCAGGGGTACACCCACTTCTCTGCACGGTGGCTGATTCTGTCAGGGGATCAAAATGCAGGTGCTGGCTCTGGGTGAGGATAAACAATGTGCTCTGCTGCTGGATCTGTGACACGGGTAAAGATGATGTAATCCAGGCCGTGAATAAAACCCTGTGACTGATCTGGTTGTGCCGGCTTTGTGCTGAGGTAATCTCTGTCACCCACGCAGCAGGAACCCAGGGCTCGTGTGCTCAGCTGGTGTCACCTGAGGGAATGCTGACAGGCAGGTGACAGGCACAGGACAGCAGAGCAAGGCAGTGTGTGGAGGCTGCACCTCACAGAGCACACGGTGGCACCAGTGCTGCTTGGACAGCAGAGCCCTGGAGGCTCTGCCTGCAGCAGCTCCCTGCAGACACTGCTGTCCTCACCTGCTCAGGGGGCAGAGGGAGGCTCTGGGGACACTGCTGCTCACACCTGGGCTGCCACTCGGTACCTGCAGTCACAAAAACACCGGGCAAGTACTTGCAAGTGCCTGTTCCTCTGGGCTCTCCTTTGGGGCACAAATGAACCTGAGCCCCATGTTCCCGGGAGCGCCCTGCACGTGCAGGAGATGAGGCCAGCCCTGTGCACACCTTGGAGAGGGTTTGCTCCTGCCCAGCTTCCTTCTGTGGGCGTGGAGCAGGCAGCAGGAGCAGGGCAGTGTCCCAGGCACGGCCCCGGCTGTTCTCAGGCCTCATGCTCGGGGTCGAGGAACTCGGTGGCTCCTCGGATGGGACGCAGAACATACGTGACTCCCAAATTCCCTGCTGGCCAGAGTCCCAGTGCTCCGGGTAACACTGCTTTCCAGGATTTTCTCTGACCTCATCCACGGCTCCTGTGTCACTGACTTGGATGTGGCAGATGGAGAGGGCCTAGATCTCATCTCCTCCTCCTCCACAAGCCTTTCCATTGTTGGGTTGGGCCTCAGCAGGTTGGTGGAGGCAGTGAGATGGTGCAAGGCTTGCACTTGGCTCCTCAGCCACCTGTGGGGCTCGGTTCCACGGGGCCACAGAGCCACAGCTCCTGATAAGACTGTCCCAGTGAGAGCAAACAGCACCTTTAGAACAGCATTTAATGCAGAAAGGGAAATGACAGCAGGCTGGTGAGCATCACCTGAGTGTCCAGAGTACAAAGGCTGGTCACCTGCAGCACTGGCTTACACAGGCACACTGCACTCAGCGCTCAAAGAGAGATTTTTAAAAGGGCATGTGCTTATACAAGGGAGTGGAATTGAATACCTGAAGTGGTAAGAACTTAAAAGAAGGGAAAATTGAGATGAGAGAATTAAAAAAAAAATAAAGTATTGCAAGCTTTGGAAACTTACAGGTGAAAGGCAGCCACAGAACACATGAGGAAAGCATCCTAAAGGCATAAACATGAATTATGACTATGTGAGAAGCAGAAAGTTCTCCAGGGAGGCTCAAGGACAGGATGTGACCGGGCTCTATAGGAAGGAATGAGCCATCACAGAAAGCCTCAATGAGTTACTTGCGCTGCCCTTTGCTGTTAGGGAGCTCACACTACCACCATTCCTTGGGGGACGCACATTTGCATTACTGTCCCAAAGCGTGCAGGGGAAAAAGAAATATTTTTTACCCCATTTTTAGAACACGTGGTTAAAAGTCTGCCAGAAGGAGCACTCAGATGAACGGCCAGATACTCTCCTGGGTGAGAATTGCAGTGATCCCTTTACCAAAAGGTCAACATTGTTAAATATGATGCTAGTTCTTAAAAAGTTCCAGTGGGAACCAGGAAACTGCAAGGCAGCTAGGCTGCCTTCTATAAAAGGCACGTTGCTAGAAAGGATAATAAAGTCTGGAAATAACAGGGTCCAGGATAAATCGGGTGCAATGGGAGATTCCACGCGGCTTTTGAAGGGGCAGCACAAGCCTGGAGCCCTCCTGGAGGAAACAGCCATTGTGAACACAAGACAATCTGCTCCTCAGAGTGCACTCAGGTCTCCAAAAAGCTCTCCCTGAAGGGCTCTTAAAGAAATGAAGCTGTCGTGGGAAGACAAGGAAGGTCTGTGTAATTTCTTATTGGAAATATTTTCTTACCACTCCAAAGCCTTGAAACACACAAAACAAACATTTCTTGCTGGACAAAGGTCTGTGGAAAACACAAGCTATTTCTGTGTAACCCTTGTTTCTGCTCAGTGGTTACAGTGTCCTTTTCAGTGTTTCAGATAAATCTGTGTTAAAATGCAGTCCCAGCGCACAGTGCAGCTTCCTTATCACCCTCCCACGCGGAGTTTCCTCCCACACTTTGGACCTCAGCTCCCCAGTTTGCTCTGAGCATTCCTTAAACTCCCCCCCCCCCCCAGATTTTAGACCATCGCTCACTGAATTACTGCAGAGGGGATTTGCCCCCAGGGCTGAAAGAGGTGAAGGAGACAAAGCTCTGTAGGGAACAGACCCAGCCCCTCCAGAGGGTGTCAGTGGGCAGCAGGAGGTGTGCAGGGATGGAGCCGTGTCCTTGGCACGCCTGGCGGGGCTCTTCGTGTTCCAAGGGCACACAGCCCTGCCTGCAGCTGGGGAAGAGCAGGGAGGGGTGCTCAGGCTGCTGGACAGCACCCACACAAAGCACCTGGCCCCACGTTCTCCTGGCATTCTGACACTGCTGGGGTTGCAGGGGGTTCATGCTGACAGGAGAGCTGCGGTCCCCGGGGCTCAGCTCCTCCCCAGGAGGTGCCGTGGCCCTGCTGTCCCAGCCCTGAGCTCTGGGAAGCGCCAGCCCCTTCCCTCCGAGCCAGGGAACAGCTGGCAAAGCCTCCTGCAAGCAGCACCACGCTCCTGAGGAGCTCTTCAAAGCAGCCCCCGGGCTGGCAGGCGCTGGCCTGGCGCTCGGTGACATCCCGGTGACATCCCGGGGACATCCCGGTGACATCCCTGCTGGCAAGGTGCCGTTTGCATGGCTGTGTTCCTTCAGAGAGCGGGGGCTGCACCCCAGCTGCTGGGAAATGGGGCTCTGTGCTACCCCTGACCCAGCTGAGGCTGCTCCTGAGCGCTCTGGGAACAGGGCAGGATGAGAGCAGCCTGGCAGAGTGAAGCACCTCCATCCTCTGTGCTGCTGCTCTTCCCTTCCCGGCTCTGTGACACACGGGGGAGGCTGGGGGGCAGCGAGGGAAGGGCAGCCCACAGACCCCGGCTCTGAGCCTCGCCTGCAGGGGCTCTGATCAGCCCAAGCCATTATTGTCCGAGCAGCCCATCCTCTGAAGCTTTGCTTCATTCGGTTTCCATCACAAACCTCTACAAAGCCAGCCCAGGCTCTCCAGGGAGGCAGTTTCCAGCAGAATTCCAGCTTGCACTGACTGCACTCGGATGCCTGAATGCAGTGTCTTGCTGATAATCCCACAAGAGTCCCAAAATCCAGCCCAGAGCCAGGCGGGCACAGCTCTGACACAGCACGAGGGAAAGGGGACCAAGAGCTACAGGTAACCCCGGGTTTTAGCCAGGGAAATGATGGTTGTTGGTGCACCTGGGCGTGGACAGCCGGGTTGGGAGCAAAGTCCCTGTTCCCAGCTCCCAAACAAAGCACAGAAATGCACATTTTCAGTCACCCAGGAGCCAAGGTGAAACAAATGTCACTGTTAGCCACCGCCACTGTTGAAGCGGTGGGTATTTTAGCCACAGCCTTGAGATCAACAGCGAGACTTCTCGTAAGCACTTTTACTTTTCTGAAAGTCCTAATTTTCACTGGAAAAATCCCACTTGAATGAAGCATTTCTACCTGAAAAATTTCTTCCTCTAAATCCTGACCCGCAGCCTGATGCATCATTAAAAGAAATGCTGTGGGCCTCCTGGAGCCCCCTAAACATCAGCGTGGCCCTTCCAGTTCAATGGGCTGTCCTGAGCCCTTAGAGCGCAGGTTTTCCTGTCCCGGTGTGAGGCCGGAGGGGGCGGGGAGGGGAGGGGAGGGGAGGGGAGGGGAGGGGAGGGGAGGGGAGGGGATGGGAGGGGAGGGGAGGGGATGGGCAGGGATGGGCAGGGATGGGCAGGGCAGGGATGGGCAGGGCAGGGATGGGATGGGCAGGGCAGGGATGGGCAGGGATGGGCAGGGCAGGGATGGGATGGGCAGGGATGGGCAGGGCAGGGATGGGATGGAATGGGCAGGGATGGGCAGGGATGGGCAGGGATGGGCAGGGAAGGGCAGGGATGGGCAGGGCAGGGCAGGGATGGGCAGGGATGGGCAGGGCAGGGCAGGGATGGGCAGGGCAGGGCAGGGCAGGGATGGGATGGAATGGGCAGGGATGGGCAGGGATGGGCAGGGCAGGGATGGGATGGGCAGGGATGGGCAGGGCAGGGATGGGATGGAATGGAATGGGCAGGGATGGGCAGGGATGGGCAGGGCAGGGATGGGATGGGCAGGGATGGGCAGGGATGGGCAGGGCAGGGCAGGGATGGGCAGGGCAGGAATGGGCAGGGCAGGGGAGGGAGCTCAGGGCAGGGAGGGCAGGCAGGGCCGGCTGCAGCCGCATTGGCCGCGGGGCTGGCGCCGCTCCAGACTCGGCTCTATTTAGAGCGGGGCCGGAGCCGGGCTGCACATCCAGCCTCTGCCTCACCCGCGCTCCTCTCGCAGCCCAGGACACCGCATCCAGCCAAGATGTGCAAGGGTTTAGCGGCGCTGCCCCACACGTGCCTGGAGAGGTGAGAGCGGCCGGGAGGTGCGGGGTACCTGGGGGCAGCATCTCCCCCGGGGACCGGGATCGTGCGGCTCCCAGCGGGGAGGGGCTGGCTGGGGGGGCTCAGTGGGGCTGAGATCCTCGGGATGAGCGCTGGTTCGGCCCCAAACCTCCCACTCTGCCCCGGGGTCATTCTGCCGGCTGACTTTGGGCTGCTCCAAACCCAGCCCTTATCCTCAGATCTTCATTTCCACAAAACACGGAGGAGAGGAGGAAAAAATCAGGACAGAGGTTTTTCCTTTCTGAGGTGAGAGCAGCCCTGTATCCAAAGTGCCTCACAATCCTGTTTTATTGCCTGCGTGTCGCTCACCCGTGGAACAGCCAGACCTGGCCCCTCTCAGGCTCAGAGAGGCTCAGCCCGGTACAGAGCAGCAGCTGTGCCCGCCTTGTGGAACCCATCCTCATCCTCATCTCTGTCCCCTCTGGTGCTCTCCCCAAAACCTGCAGCTGGTGCTGGCGGGGGCTCCTCTCCACCCCGTGGGAGCCCATCAGGCTCCAGCGCTGGCCATTTCCCTGCTGATTGGAAATGTCCTCTCCTCCGCTCCCACGGGCTTCCCAGGGGGTCCCGAGGTCTCAGTGCAGCAGCAGGGCACCCCACGCCTCCCCTGAGGAGGAAACTCAGGAAAAGGCTCAATGAGTCCCTCAGTGAGGGTCCCCTCACACCTGCAAATGCCTTAGCGCTGCTTTTTGGATGAGAGTGACTGTGGGAAATTCACCGCCCTGAGGGGAGCTCCGGAGAAGTTCCAGCTGAAATTGTGCCCTGGGGGTTGATGCTGCTTGCCCAAAAGGCAAATTCTCATCTCAGGCACAAACAGGAGCGCAGGCCTGTGATGGTTTCATTGCTGGAACCTTCCAGCCATCCTCAGGAATCCACGCTGACTTTCCCCGCTCCCCTGAGTCTCCTGTGCCATGGGCAGCCAAGAGCACTCTTCCAGTTGTGGGTGATCCACGTGTTTCTGCTCTCCTATTGCCCTTGCTCTCACTCTTCTGACACTTTTTAACACTAAATCTTCTTAATAAAGATTTTCTCCCACTGCTGCTATGCCGATGTTTTTTCTTCTGCTGTGCCCCCAAATCCTCTCTCTCTCAGGCTTCACTCACGCTCTGACAATGCAGGGTCAGGGCTGTGCATCACCTTGCATTGCTCCATGAGGCTTTTCAGCTGCCCCAGTGCCGCTGTCACGGCTTTCCTGCAGCTCCCCCCAGCTTGTCCCCAGTGCCAGAGCCGGGGAGCCAGGATCTGCTGCTGGGTCACTGTCCCCTTCTCCCAGTGCCAGCACAGCCCTGCCCAGTGCCATCCCCACAGGCTGTGCTGCCTGTCCCACTCTGACACCTTCCCCTGCAGCTCTGCAGAGCCAGCCAAGGTGCCCCCCTGGCCCGAGGGGCTGCAGCCCCCTGCCCTCCCCAGCACGTGTGCCTGGCTTCTTCAGACAGGGACGAGAGGAATCTCTCCTGTGGCCAGAGGAGCCTTGACTCCTCTCCAATAGACCATATTTGTCCATGTGTCCACCACGGGGCTGCCCCTGCTGCCACTGCTGCCCGTTCAGCATCATTCCTGCTGCTTTTTGGCTCCTCAAATCCCCTCTGGAGGCTTCTGCACGTGAAGGGGCATTTCCTCTGGCACCTCCCTGCCCTCAGGCACAGCATCACCTTTAGCTTTCAGCCACGGCTTTAAACTCCTTTGAGCTTCTATTTTTGTTTTGTTTTTAAAGCTGGAGTCTCTCCTGGCCCTCCCCAGCAGCCCTTCTTGCTCTTGATATGTTTGACAGGGCCCATATTTTCTATTAATGCTTCTTGGAAGCTATTTCTCAGACTTTTTCTTGGCTTGCTCCCATATGTTCTCACAGTTAACCTTCCACCATTTACAGTCCTCTTGCTTTTTCTCACTCAGCCATAGCTGAGGTTTTTTTTAAAAAATGCCTTTTTTGTTTATAGCTGCCTTTTTTTTCCCTGCTGTTTAGCCTTCCCTGAAGCCTTGCTTGAAAACTTGTAATCCATCTGCTGGAGGACGCCAGGATGGTGTCTTTAAATAGCCCTTCCCTCCCTCAGCCTGCAGGCTTTCAGCCCACTCCCGTCCCTCCTCGCTTCCTTCAACAACCTTCCTTATCTCTGCTGCCTCTCCAGATGTCACCGGGATCCCACTGCTGGGGAATTGCTCTGGTGCAGGGGGAGGCTCCTGTTGCTGTCCCCACACCTGCAGGGCTCTGGGGGTCCCTTGGTCCCTTGGGATGGAGCAGGAGGGGGCTGCTGAGAGCCTCAGTGCCTCCTGAGCCTGACAGCCCTCGGCCATGTCACTGCCAGAGGATGGGAATCAGCAACATTTTGAGCCAGGTCTGAGCCCTTGTTGTGTGAAGCCACCATCAATTGCATCCAGACCTTGTGTAGGTGTTGGCAGGGGGTCCCCAGGTGTTGCTCTGACAGCAGCAGAGTTCCAGTCCTGTCCTCCCAGCTCGCTGGGTCATCCTGGATGCTCGTTGGCTCTCGGTGTCCCTGCTCCCAGCACAGCTCGTGTCATCCCCCTGCCTGCTCAGGAACTCCACTGGTGGCATCCACTGTCCCTGCTCCCGAGGTGCCTGTCCCCTGTCCCCTGCCTCCTGTCCCCCTGTCCCCCTGTCCCCTGTCCCCCTGTCCCCCTATCCCCCTGTCCCCCTGTCCCCTGCCCCCTGTCCCCTGCCCCCGTCCCCTGTCCCCCTGCCCCCTGTCCCCTGCTCTTCCCGCTGCTCCTGCCAGGTGAACCCCCATGCTGTGACACAGGGTCCCATTGCTTGGAAGGGACGGTCCCTGCTGCACAGAACCTGGCACTGGCAACATCCCCACTCATCCCCCCTGAGCACTGGGAGAGGGACAAGGTGGCTCCCAGCATTTCTGCTCCTGAGACACTCCCTGAGCCCCTGTGTCCCCTCCCTGCGGGAACCTGTGGCCACAGGCACGGATTCTGGGAAAGCAGAGCCAAGGGAGAGGCCAGCCTGTCCTCTCAGCTTTCCTGTGGCACCCTCTGCACCCACCCACTGCACCCACCCACCCCCCCTAGGGGGGCTGCCCCTTCCCCTGCCCACCTCACCTGCCCACCTCACCTGCCCACTTCCCCTGCTTGTCTGCATTTTGCTTATTTGCTTACAGCAGGAAGAAGGGCAGCATCCCTGTCCCAGACACCTCAGTGTGGAGCATGGTGACCTTGTCACCCTTTCCCTGAGGTCCTGAGCTCTCCCAGGTTGAGGTTTCCTCAGAAGCTCTAGCCATGGGCACTGCCCCTGTAGCTGCTGACGCTGTCCGTGACAAGTTGTGTTTCTGGGTGTGCCGTGCACCCACGGTGGGTGATCCCTGCTGCAGGGCTGGGCTGCTGCTCTGCCTGCTCCTGCTGCCCACCCCAGCAAGGACAGCTGCTCACAGACAGGTTTCTGCAGCAGAACTGGGCCCAGCTGGCAGGGAGCGGAGCAGACACCCCTGTGCCAGGTCTCCAAATGTCACCCGTGGGGACTGGCGGGTGGAAACCAAAACACAGAGAGAGTTTTACAAGGAGGGAAAAAATCAAAGGAATTGAAATGAAATAGCAGACATAGCAATGGAGCAATCATCCACAGAGGGCTTGTGAAAATAAACAGCAGAGAGGAAAATTGCAGGGAGCCCTAAAGACAGGGAGCTGCAGCCCAGCTTTGCCAGCCACGCTGAAAGCTCAGCTCAGCCTGTGAGGAGCGGTCTGTCCCCTCTCCTTCACCTCCTGTGCCAGCAAGATGCCCTGGAAACCACCAGATGTTGCTGTGCCAGGGGAAAACCCTGCCCTACAAAGATGGGGGTTGGGGGGCTCTGTTTTCACCCCTTTATTTCTTCAGCTCCATGCAGCTCACCTGAGTGTTCCCTGCAAAGCTCAGCTTGCTCTTGCTACCACCCCTGAGCTGCAGTGGGGAAGGGGGGAGTGTCCTCAGCAGTTTTAGGTGCTCAGGAACTAATTACTACTTGTATTGCATGAAAGAGAACATTTTGGGAGACAGCTGGGCCTGCAGCCAAGCCCCAGGACCCCCAGTTTTCTCTGCATCCTCCAAATGCAGGTCTGGAGCGTGGCCTTGGTGCAGTGGGAAGTGGCAGGTAGCCTTTGGCACTCTTCAGCTCCTCAAACCATTTCTGCCTCTCTGTCCAGAGAAGGCAGCACTCGGGAGGTGCCTGTTTACAGGACCCTTCCCATTGCAGAAACGGGCTGTATTTTACTGATAAGCATGCTGTATCTCTGTAGAAGGGCTCTGAGTGCTGCCAGCAGCGTGGGGAGGTGGCACAGTGTGGGGAGGTGGCACAGTGTGGGGAGGTGGCACAGCGTGGGGAGGTGGCACAGCGTGGGGTGGCACCATGGGGCAGGTGCCCCCCAGCACGGCACCTTCTCCAAAGCCTCTTCTCCAAAGGCAGCTCCTTCACCTCCTCACCAGCCCCTCCTCAAGCTCCTCTCTGTAGAGACCCAGTGCTGCCCACACATCCCTAACTCGGCCCCAGAGCAGCCTGAGAGCCCTGCTGATGCAATTATCCTGGCCACAGATGGGCACAGAGCACGGAGATCAAGAGCTGCCGCTAATGCACAGCGCCTGTTTGGAACAGGCACAGCCCTCACAGCATTAGGGTCCATTTGTTCATCTGGAATTAATTACAGAGTGGGTGCAGGGCAGGGACTGTGAGTGTCCCACTGCCCCCTTCCTCTGCCTCACTGTCTCTGCTCCTCCCCTGCTGCAGGGCCAAGGAGATCAAGACAAAGCTGGGCACACTGCTCCAGAAGCCTGACTCGACCATTGACTTCATCATCCCCTACCCTGAGAAGCCGGAGAAGCCACCCAAGGCCCAGAAGTGAGTACTGCACTGGGCTGGGCTGCAGTGCCCAGCCCTTCTGGGGTGCAGAGGAGCTGAAGCCCTGTCGTGGGCTGCCACGTGGAGGGCAGCTCGTGGCAGGCTCCTCATCACCTCCCTGCTAGGTGCAGCCTCAGGAAGTCGTGTCAGGGCAGCTTGAGACATGTCAGCCAATACAGCTCCATGGAAACTAGATTTCCCATGGAAACTCAATTTACTTTTGATGAGATTTCATGTTATTCGATAAAGCTTTTCCCAGAGGCATATGGCACTTGGACTTCTCTGAGTCACCTGCCTCAGCCCAGAGGTGCCAGCCTTTGCAGCCATCGGGTTTGGGGTGGCAGCGTGTCCCTCGGCTGGGTGCACAGCCCCATGGCTACACCTGGCTCAGGGCTCATGGTGATGGGACCTCCTCACTTTATGGCCTTTGGCTTGGCCACTGCTCTCCAGCACCGAGCTGCTGTATAATACTGGCTTATCAACGTGCTTTAAAGCACGGGAAACATGAATTATTTCTCCTGGCAATCTGGGGTGTGGGTTGTGATAAGCAGGGATACGTTTGCCAGCACGGTCCCTGCCTGCCAGAGCGCTGCCCTGTGAGAGCTGCCCGTGCCAAGCAGGGCTGGCAGAGCCATCGTGTGGCTCTCACCCCATCGCTGCCGTGCCCAGATGTCTCCGTGACAGAGACACGTTTGTCTCCATCAGCCATCCCCGCAGAAAGCCAGAGGACATCTCCACTCCCCCCTGTCTGGAGGAGCTGTTTGCTGCTACTCTGGCATCACTCACCTGTCAGCATCTCACTCGCAGTCAACATCATCCCAGGGACAGGCACATAATGGGAAAGTGAATTTGGTGGTTTCCAGGAAATCTGGATTGAGTTAGGCTGCTGCAGTGATGCTCCTCCTCACCGGGGTGAGAAGTCACCTGACAGGGACATGGGGGCAGGGAGAGCTCTGGTTTTTGGTGGAGGTGCAAACACAATTCAGGGTCCAGAAAGCGAAGGATAAGAACCCCCTGTCATGACAAGTGAGGGCTGGTACCCACCCTGAGCAAACCTGGCATTCCTGCTGCTCTCCTCTCCCACTGGAGCCTCCTGGGCAGTGTGACAGGGCTGGGCACCTGGAGCTCCCCCAGACCCACTGCTGAAGCTCCTGGGCCCCCAGGACCAGGACAGGCTGTCCTGCCCACTTCCCTCCCTGCTCCCAGGGATGCTCTGCTCAGCCAGGGGATTTCAGCCCCCGTGTGCGGCCCCTGCAGCACAGAACAGAGTGCAGCACAGAACAGAGTGCAGCACTGCCTGCAGGGAGTGGAGGCTGTCCACAGCCAGCCCAGCACCCAGTGATGATCCGGGGGGCTTCCCTTGCCCTCCAGCCAGCGCTGCCAGGGATGCAGGGAAGGAGCCGGGAGCCCAGGGCAGCGTGGTCAAACTCCTCGGGGCTTAAATAAAACAAAAAAAAAAGCCACAAACAAAAAAAAAAAAAAACCACAAAACTCTTCAGTCTCACGGCGAACATCGCATTGAAAAATCCTAAAGAGCAGAGGGAGCAGCGGGCAGATGGAAGAGGCCGGAGGTTTCCATGGGACGGCGCCGAGGCCGGTGACCCGCAGGGCGTGGGAGAGCTGCGGGAGCCCGGGGCGCTGACCCCGGCCCGGCTGCTCGGGGAGCATCTCTCCCCTCCCCAGCAGGAAAACACGGGGATGCTTCCCAGCCGCCCGCCGAGCCCCAGCTCTGCTCTCCCGACTGGGAGCCGGAGCCCCGCGGCTGCAGAAGGAATCGCTTCCAGCCCAGCCCCAGCTCTGCTCAAGCACGGCGGAATTCTCCCTCCCCACCCCATCCCATCCCCACCCCATCCCCATCCCCATCCCCATCCCCATCCCCATCCCCATCCCCATCCCCATCCCCATCCCCATCCCCATCCCCATCCCCATCCCCATCCCCATCCCCATCCCCATCCCCATCCCCATCCCCATCCCCATCCCCATCCCCATCCCCATCCCCATCCCCATCCCCATCCCCATCCCCATCCCCATCCCATCCTCACCCCATCCCCACCCCATCCCCACTCCATCCTCACCCCCTGCACTCGGCTGCCCCCCGGAGAAGGGCGCCTGTGCTGTGATGCAGCAGCATCCCCATTCCATCCCCAGAGCACTGCCTCCGCTCTGAGAGCCTCTGCAACTTGTTACTCCTCTCCTCCCCGTTTTTAAAGTCATTGTTTAAAATCCTGGAGCCCCGAGGGAGGCTTCTGTGGGTAACCAAGGACCACCTGCGCTTTCTTTACTCTCCTCAGGCCGTCTCTGGAGGAGGCTCTGCAGTGGCGCGATTCCTTGGAGAAGCTCCTGCAAAACCCCTGTGAGTTCCCATCCCCTGTATCCCCCTGGTCCCCTCCCCTCTCCCCACGTCCCCCGGGGTGCCCAGCGAGGGCACAGCCAGTGCTCAGCGAGGTCTCACCTCCCCCTTGACCTCCAGACGGGCTCGCCAGCTTCCGCAGCTTCCTGCGCTCCGAGTTCAGCGAGGAGAACGCCGAGTTCTGGGTGGCCTGCGAGGACTACAAGAAAACCAAGTCCCCTGTGAAGCTGGCGGAGAAGGCCAAAAAGATCTATGAGGAGTTCATCCAGACTGAGGCACCCAAAGAGGTCAGTGGCCATGGGGCTGGAGATGGTGCTGGGAGGGACGAGGCTGCTGCCCTGGCACCTCCATCCCAAAGGAGAGCGATGGCTGCAGGCCTGAGGGGCTCGGGGGGCTGTGTCCTTGCCAAGGGGCAGCCCCATCCCCAGGTGCTGCACTCCCGTCCTCCACAAGCCTGGAGCCCCTGTTTGCATGCTCAGCCTCTGCTGGGCTGTCTGCAGCCACAGGCACCCCCAGACACGCCTGTGCCCTGATGTCAGTCATAAGGGATGCCAGTGTACAGCAATCTTCCTCCCCAGGTGGGCTGTGCAGCAGGGCACAGCTCATCCTCACAGCTTTGCCACCTGTGATTCTTCCAGGGAAATGAGCCTCCCCTCCCCCTTTGTGTGATTGTTGGTGGCACAGAGCAGGCGAGGGGAGCCCATTGCTCAGCCCTCCAAAGGCAGGCTCCCATCCCTCTTACGCTCTCATGGCAGGTGAACATCGACCACTTCACCAAGGCTATGACCATGAAGAACCTGGTGGAGCCATCACCAACCAGCTTTGACATGGCCCAGAAGAGGATCTTTGCGCTGATGGAGAAAGACTCCCTGCCCAGATTTGTGCGGTCGGAGTTTTATCATGAGTTGATCAAGTAGCAATGCAGCAGGGCAGTGCAAGGCATCCCCACTGCTTCTGTCTAAACACCCGCCCCTTCTCCTGCAGCCGCTTTGCTTCCTCCATACCACCCTAGAACAGCACCCAGGGGTGTTGCTGAACACCTCCCCCCGTGCTTTGAACTCTCAGATGTCCTGGTGTTTCCTCTGTTGCCATCTCTTTCCTCTCCCATGAAAGACCAATTTGCAGAAACTCCCTGGTGTTGGGACCCAGAAGGGTGAGGGATCAGCCCCAGCCCTGCAGTGCCAGGGGCCACGTGGCCAGCTGACACATCCCTGGTGCTGCAGAGCTTGGCAGTAGCTGGAGGCTCTGAGGTGCTGACTTTGTCCTCTCAGGACTCCTTAGAAGGTGACAATCTTGCTCCCAGCATTTCCCACATTGCTGGTTTGGCCCAGGCTCGCTCTCTCCTCCCGGCTCCTCAGGGTGCTGCTGACACTGCACAGGTGCCTGCAGGCGCTCCCCTCCCTGGCCAAGCTGAGCTCAGACACCTCCACTGCCTGCTGGGCATCATTTCCTTGCAGAGCAGCCAGCAGCAGCGGCACTGCAGGGACGGGGCACGGCAGGGCCAGCAGTGGCACGTACAGCACGGAGGGCACTGTGACAGGCACGGCAGGGACCGCTGTACGGCACAGCCGGCTGGCACCGGGGCTGAGCCCAGAGAGCTCGGGGTCAGCCTGTTTGCTTCGCTCCAAACACAAAAACAAGAGGATAAAACGAGACCTGTTGGTCCAAAACACCAGGACTGTTCAGCAGCTCAGAGCTCCTGCTCGCTCCAGCCTTGCACGACGCCCTGAGCTCCCTGGGCCCATCCTGTGCCAGGGCACAGCCTGCCTGGTGCTGGGATGGCAGCTCCAGGGCTGCCCCAGGGATCTCTTGTTCCAGTCGCTTCTCCCTGCAGTAGGCACACCAAAGCAACACTTCTGCACAAACCCAACACAGGGACGTCAAGCACAGGAGGGAGGGAGGCCATGCTGGGGGGGAAAGAAAGATTAAATTCCACATGTTCAGATCCAATTTGAAAAATCCAAACCAAACCCAAGAAAAAAAATGCAAACTCAAAGCCATCATTGGAAACATGAAAAATAACCCCCTGGCTTCCAGAGCAGAGTGCAGACCCTGCTGAGTTTGTGGAGCCTGCATCTCTTGCTCCTGCCTGCTCCTGTCTGCCCAGGCCATGTGTTTCCACATGTGTCAAAGCCAGCCCTCTGCTAACAGAATAAATCACACCTGAGGATGGGGCAAGGACACACGTGAAAAGCAGCCCCTGGGGTCTCATTTCAGCCTTGAGGGAAATGTGATAAACCCCTGCTCCACAGGCCTGGATGGTTCATTCCCGTTTGGTTTCCTGGTGCATCATCCCCGGGGTCATGGCTTGCAGAGAGCTGCTTCATCCATCCTGGCAGGTGCCAGCAAACATCCGTGCTGCCCACGGGCTCCCCGGAGCAGCCCCTTCCCCAGGGTGCTCAGCCTCCCTGCCAGCCACGGGACCCCATGCAAAGAGCAATAACACAAACAATGGACTTGCCAGCCTCTCCAAGACTTTCAAAATCTGATCAAAACTCCACCAGCCCCAAATATTTACACGTTGTCACTATGGCGATGAAGAAAAATACATCCGAGCTGCAGACAAATCCGAGCTGCAGGAAATGGGCTGTGTCTTCCAGGCAGGAGAGGGGAGGCAGGGGAAGGACGGAGGCAGTCACAAACGTGACTCTTTTTTTAAGCTCTGGAGCAAAAGGCCTGGGAAAGTCGGTGCTGGAGCAGCAGGGGTGATGCTCAGAGGCATTCCCCTGGGTGAATGCAGAGGGTGGCTCGGGTGACCCTAAAGAGCGCAAGGCAGAGCATGAGCAGCAGGAGGGTCCCATCAAAAGGGCACAGGAGCCTGGCAGTGCCCAGCCTTCAGGAGGAGGAGGCAGAAGCAGGGCTGGGTGCGGGGTGGGGGGCTTGGCCATCCCCCTGCTGCAGGCTGCTCCCCCACCTCTGCCTGCACGCACTCCCTGCACCCTCCCAACGTCCCCGTGGAGTCAATACAAGTGGGTTCAGCATGTTCCAGCTCCTCATTTACAGCGTGACTCAGAAATGCAAAACCAAACAGGCTTCCCTGCAGAAGGACCTGGATCTTTCATTTCTACTTAATCCTTTGGCAGCTATTTCCAGATCCCCTCACCTGTTTCACAGTTAAATGCCACCACCACCACCATTGCCACAAGGCCAGGATGCCGCTGGAGGCTCTTGCCACGCTCCACAAAGCCTGGGACGTGACTGCCGCAGCAGGAACGCGTGGGGCAGGGAGAAGGTGTCTAGGTATGTATGTGCTGAACAGAAAGGTGCAGGCTGGATTCAGGAGAGACGAAACTGCTCTGTTGGCAATCCCTCCCTGGCTCAATTTCTGCTAAAATGCTGGAAGTCTACTTTGGGGGCTGCCAGTGACCTACTGGGTGGTCAGGAAATGTGGCCACTGAAGCATTTTGGAGCTCTAGGGAAGTTGTGTTTGTGTAGAAGGGTCATTTGGCTAATTACTCGAGCAGGCTTGCCCGGAAGGGTGGCAACACCTGTACCAGCCCCATGGCCCAGCTTTCCACAGGCCCAGGGGTATTTACTATCGGGCTGATGCCAACCATATTTCTGGTATGAGATACTTCATGTATTTTATCACTCTAGCTCTCATGAAATTTAGCATATATAGCAGTATATAAACACAACATGTACATCTGTATTCATATATACACGTAACATATACACATACATATATACTTGTAACATGGGCATCCCAGCCCCCGAGTCAGAGAGCCAAAAAGCAGAGTTTCTGGATGTGGTGCTCGGGGTCCATCACAGAGGGGATGTGTGTGGGGTTTGCATGGTCCCAGACCCTCTTGAGGGAAACCACGGCCATCCAGCTGAGCGAGCACAAAGGTGCATCCTCCAGAAGCACCCTGTGCCCTCTGTGTGCCACCCTGGCACTGGGCAGGTGCAGGAGGCAGATCTCGTGTTCCCGAGGGACCCCCATCTCTGCCGTGGGGCAAGGCAACCCCACGCGGCAGCCAGGGCCGTGGGGCACCAGACACTGCCTCCACGCCACCCTGGCACCCGCTCCCTGCCATGGGCACGTGTGGAAAAGGGCTCCCTGCAGCTGCATCCCCCAGAGGAACACCAGGGGACAGTTTGATGTGTGTTTTATGGTGACCTCAGCGACCTGGAGCCTCGCACCTCATCCATCACAGGGTGAAGCACCCAGCTCCTGCCCTGCGTGCTGGGGCTGGGCTCTGCCAGGGCTGCCCAAAGCCCAGTGGCCCAGAGTGACCCAGAGCTCACCAGGCTCCCCTCAGGCCCTGGCCACTCCCTGGAGGGTGCTGCATGCTGTGGCCAATGGCTGGAGCAAAGGCAGAGGGGCACATCAGCTCCTCACACCCTGCAGGTTTTCAGTCTGGACTTCTCCATGGGATTTCCACTGCAGATATTCATGTGGGGAAGATGGGAGGTGTGCACTGAGGAGTTGTGTTAACCCATGTACCACTCAGTAATCCACACATAAACATGTATTTCTGCTATTGTCTCAAAGGACTGTTCATTTTGGCTCTTCGTACTGAAGGTGCAGCATTTTCTTACCCACTGCAGAGCACGCCCAAAACTTGTGCCCCAAAGCCCTGGCAAGACCAAGAGCCTCTGAGAGTTTCTGCCACATTGATGCAGTGGTTTCTCAGTAAATTGGAAAGGGAGTCACCCCAGGGGGCTGATCCACAGTAAACACTGCAAGGCCAGGGCAGCACAGGTACCCCCAGCCCCTCTGCTGCCTCGGGCTCTGGCTCCCAGGGCCAGCTCCTGCTCCAGCAGCAGCAGCAGCTGGGCTGCCCCAGGGGCTGGGCAAGGGCCAGCCCTGCTCTCTGCACTCACAGGGCACAGCCCAGGGACAGGCTCAGCTTCCAGATGAAATTTGTTCTGTCTGCTCGGGGTTGCAAAGCACCTGCATCAGGGAAGGGTGCCCTGAGTGGGCTTCCCTGCTCCAAAGGTGTCAAGGGGAGCCTCACACTCACCCCAGGCCCTTGGGTGGCTAATCCCCATGCTGAGCTGATGGTCAGCCAAGGTCAGACCCATAAAAAGCCCCTATCCCCCAGGCTCGTGGTGCTGAAGGTGTCTGAAGGATGTGATGTGTTGCTTCATCAGCTGTTTCATCTTTCTGTGACTTAAAACAATCTCTTAGTGAGGCCACTTGTAACATAACTTTTACATAACTTTTTAGAGCAACCTTGTCCAATGAACTGGATCCCCAAGCATTTTCTTTTGTTCACACAATGGCATTTTAGAAGGGACTAACGCAAACATTTTTATTTAGACTGCATTCATCATTATTTAAATATCGATACAGGTTTTGCAATAGTTACCAAGAGTTCCCAGTACTAGGGGAAAATAAAACATAGCCACATGCTTGGCTATGCTCAGAGCTTTAGCAAGCCTCTCCATCTCTTAGCTGAACATGCATGGTGATAGGTGTCAGTACACTGCATAAATACAAAATAAAGCACATGTTAAAATAGAAGTTTCTCGATGGGCCTGGAGAGCCACAGCCTCCTCCTGCCATGCCAAACCCCCGGTGTGAGAGCTGTTGTCTGGGCTGGGATGCAGAGCGCAGGATGCACAGTGGCCAGAGCAGCGATACCTGGTGAAGGAGAGACCAAGGCTGGGGGACAGAGACACCTGGTGCTGCCTCCCGTGCTGCCCCTGCAGTGCCAAAGCCACAGCAGAGGCCGTGTCTCACCACTGCAATTAAAACATCAGCTGCCTTCTGGCAAAGCCCCGGAGCAGTAATGGGACAGACACTTTCCTCCTACCATCCTCAGGAAGAGTGAGCCATGCTACTGCTGAAATACATAAATGACACCTTCAAAAACTCCAACATTTTCAAGTACTCCCAAGCAGGGCCTTTCCTCCTCAGATATTGTGGTCCTATTCCCTCACAAACTGCTCCTCACAAGCCAGGGAGGGCAAAGCTGAATCCAAATGGCACCCCTGGAGTCAGGAATACACAGCTGCCTGCGAGAGAAGGAACACATTTCTGTTCTGCTCTGCTGGGGGATTTAACCTGGGAGCATGAAGGTCACAATTAATAGCCTAGGAAATAATGAGCCTCCCCAAAAGTGACAGCTCTGCACAGCCCTAGAAAAGGTCCTTGGCCAGCATGAACGTGGTGCTACAGAGGGAGCAGCAGCCAGAGGGAAGAGCTTCCCATGGTGACCGAGGGAGGCTGAGCTTCCCTGCCACTGTGGCTGGGACAACCGAGGGAGGCTGTCCCGAAAAGTTCTGGTCTCCCTTCAAGAAAGAGCAGGAGTTCTTCCTGTACCTGGTACTGCAGTGCAGCACAAAGTGAGCTCTGAGCAAACACTCCTGGCAGCCTGGGAGCTTTGAACAGTGAGCCCTTTTCACCTCACCCTCTGCAGATTGGAAAGGGGAGATCACAGTCCCCAGCGCTTCCCTTGGCCTCCTCTGTGCCCACACCTGTCTGGGAGCCATCCAGACCGCACGAGGAGCGGTGACCTGGCCAGTCTGGTCCCTGTGTGGGCAGTGCCAGGGCTGGCACAGCTCCCCAGCAGCCTCCCAGGCTCACAAGGCTCTCAGAGCCCCAGCACACGCAGGACTGCCCCCAGCTCCTGCCAGACACAGACCCCAGCGCCCCTACACCGACCTCAGAGGAGGGTTTGCTACACACACTGAGCCTGGATTGGGTTACAAATGCTGGCTGTTGCATGACATGGATACAACGGGGACATTAGACAGCTACTGGAGACAGCTCTGTTGCTTCATGCCAATGAATGCTTTTGCTGCCGTACATTCTGCAAGAGCCCGGCCCTGCCCTGCTGCAGGCTCAGGCGCATTGAGAGATGATGTTGGAGTTGCAGTCTAAGCTGTGAGTGTGGTTTCTTTTGCAGTTTTCGGGCCCACATCCAGAGCCAGACGGGCTGACCAAGTCCAGGTAGTAAGGGGACTTGAGGAAGCGGCGGTAAGAATCTTTTTCCATCAGGGTGAATATTTTCCTCTGAGCCTCATCAAAGCAGGACAGTGTCGGCTCCAGCATGTTGTGGCTCGTCTTCTCCCGTGTGCACGAATCCAAGTTCACCTGGGGGCCAAAGGGACAGTGTCAGTAGAACCTGTCCAGGAAGGTGCATAGGAAGGGGAAGATCCAAGTGTCTCTGTACCACATGTGCTCGGTGAGCAATTGTCTGAAATGGCTGTCTGACAGCCCAGAATCTGCAATCTGTTATCTGTAATCTGTTATCTGTAATCTGTTATCTGCAATCTGTTATCTGTAATCTGGAATCTGTTATCTGTAATCTGTTATCTGCAATCTGTAATCTGTAATCTGTTATTTGTAATCTGTTATCTGTAATCTGGAATCTGTTATCTGTAATCTGTTATCTGCAATCTGTAATCTGTAATCTGTTATTTGTAATCTGTTATCTGTAATCTGGAATCTGTTATCTGTAATCTGTTATCTGTAATCTGTTATCTGTTATCTGTAATCTGTTATCTGTTATCTGTAATCTGTTATCTGCAATCTGGAATCTGCAATCTGGAATCTGTTATCTGTAATCTGTTATCTGTAATCTGTAATCTGTTACCCAGCAGAAGCTGGAAACCAATGGTACCAGAAGAGCTGTCGGGGGAGACTGACACGCATCCCTCTGGATGCAGCCATCCAAACTTCAGCTGCACGGGAGCAGCTGAAACATTGGGATCACAGACCTCTCCCATTTGAGTGTGCACATGGGATGGCCACGTGGTTGTAACTAAACACACTTTCTCTCTATCCAAGTTTAATATAAAATCAATAAAAAACCCACCATGTCCTTCCTAACTGGCAGAGAAGCAGAACGTTCATCTCTTGTGAAACCACTGAGCTCTGCTTGCCTGTGCTGCTGATTCAGAATTCCGGGTGGTGCCTTTGCCCAAGGAATGTTCAGTGCACTTACCTCTTTCGTGGCCTGCACCGAGATGAACTCATCATAGATCTTCCTGGCCTTGGGGCTGAGCTTGGCTGGTGACTTGGTTTTCTTGTACTCCTCACAGCTGACCCAGAACTCGATGTTTTCCTCACTGTACTCAGATTTGAGGAAAGCACGGAAAGCAGCCAGCCCTCCTACGGATTGTCCAGAGGAGAAGCAGGTGAGGTGAGAGTGCTGGTCCCTGGACAGTGGCAGCCCTGAGCCCCAGCAAACCCCAGGGACTGTGGGTTCTCCTTCCCAGAGAAGGAGCTGCCAGTGGGGACAGCTGGTCCATGCCAGCCAGGCTGGGAGTCCCACAGGCCCCGTGGGGATGTCACAGGTGGGGATGTCACAGGTGGGGATGTCACACCTGGGGATGTCACACCTGGGCCCCAGCTGCCTGCTCCCCACCGTGCCCTCCAGCATCCCTGCCAGGGGCACACAGGCAGCTTGTGTGCTCCCAGGAGGCCTTGAGGAGACAGCCAGCACGCTCCAGAGTCTCAGACCATGGGAACAATGCGAAGGAAACCTCAAGGACATCAGTTTAGCCCACAGCTGATGGGAAGACAAAGTCTCCCATGGGCTCAGCTGCCAATAATATCTCCGATTTTTGGTTCTTGTTTAACCCACCACTAACTGTAGGTCCCTCCTCTGGCACAAGGGCTGAACCAGTTGCCTTCACAAAAGAGACAGCTCAGCAGGCCAAAATCTCACTCACGACACATTGGGACTGACCCTTGGGCCTGAGCAAGGGATCCCCACCGCTCCCCGAAGTCTGTGTGGCCAGAGGAGCTCCTGTGTGCCCCTAGGAGCCAGCAGATAATGTCCCATGTCCCCTCCCGGGGCTGCTCACAGCACACATGCTCTGCAGGCAGCCAAAGGGCCCTCTTCACTTACTGTCATGATGGATCAAGTTTTCCAAAGACTCTGCCCATTTTCTGACTTCCTCTTGGCTAAGCCTAGGAGGAGACAAAGGGAGAAACACAGGGCTGAGTAAAAGGGAGTGCAGAAAGGACAAATTTTGTTTGTTTCTCAGCACCACTAGAAAATCTTTTTCCCTGATTCTTGTAAGAACATACACAAGAGACTGAGAATGAAACACCAGCTTGTTTAACAGATACCTTCAGGGATCTCAGATCTAACTCATGGGAATTTTGGGTTACAATCCTCATCACCAGCCATGGGCTAGAAATGAATTTTCCTGGAAAAATTGCCATGGAATTCATATTTATTTTTTGCCTGGCTGCATCTCTTGCTGGAGCACAGAACTGGAATAACTCAAAGGGCTGATTCCTTTAACCTGTCAGGGGAACAGTAGCTATGTGCAAGAGAGCAATGTGGGAACTAGAAACACACAGGCAGCACTTCCTGCATTCATCTCCTCCCTCATCCTAGAGCACCCTAGGGCTCGTCTGTTCCAGGAGCAAACCTTGCCCTTTGGAGTCCTCTTTGGAGAGAGAACTCTCCTTGCAGCTCGGGGAGAGCAGAGATGCCCTGACAGGCTGCAGGCTGGTTTGTGTGCCTACACCTCTGTGCAGCTGTGTGGACCACTGCACAAATGCAGCTCAAAGAGGCAGGGATGCTGATCCTGCAATGTGTCTGGTTGCACTGGGTCTGGAATGGATCATTCCCCAGCGCAGGACACTGTACACACCCTCCCCTGTGCTCATTCCTATGGAATCACGGAAGTGGTGGCAGGAAGGGACATCTAGCTCAGCATTTTTCATGGAAATTGAAGTCCTCAGGTGTGGATGGTCAGCTGACAGGACAATCGAGACCTCAGGGCTGTTCCCACACTAGATCCAAGCACAGGTGCTCAGGAAGGACTGGGAAGCAGCAGCAGAAACACTACTGGAGGAGTAAACAACATGCTGCAGCCAGCCTGGGATTAGATAGCCAGATAGGTGACAGCATCTGCTCTTACCTCTGGCTTGCAGATGCCTTCTCCTTCTTGCCCTGGGAAGAGCTGTAGTCACAGGAATCTGACTTCTGCAGCAAGAAGCCCAGACGGTGCTTCATGTCTTTGGCACTGAAAGAAAAAAAAACAAGGAGGAGATGAAGACGATGCTTTGCACTCCCTCTGCAGCCTCCTCACAGCACAGGCTCCTCCAGCATCACTCTGACACAAATGCAGGTCACTGACAGGGACTCCAGCGCTGATTTTCCACTCATCGCATAATGCGCATTTTTATTTCTAGACAGATGTAACAATGCCAAAGAAGTCATTTTTCGTGTTCAACAGCTTCTTGCTGAGGAGGTCATCAGCCTGGGAGCAGGTGGCAAAGAGGGAGAAGCTGCTGTTTTCCAACTCTTTACAGTGAAAATATTGTGATGGAAAAGCACCACCATGCTGTGTGTGTCATCTCTCCTAGAGCTGGTCTGCCCAGCAGCCAGCGTGTGCTCCTTACACCCTCACTAATCCTTTCTGCAGCCCCTGCCACCTCCCCACCTCCCCAGCCAGCCACAGGAACTGCAGGGCCATGGCAGACCACCCCAGCAAGCCCAGGACACACAGGAAAGGGAGGAAGTCAAGGCCTTGGAGCAAGACTGTGGGGTGAGATCAGGGGATGAGCCAAGAGCTTCACCACAACCAGCCCACGCTGACTGCAAGCTGCTCCCTTGCTCCATGGAAAGCTCCTCTGAACATTCATCCCTAATTCTGTTCCACCTTCCAGCACGCTCAGGACAATAATTTCCTCTCAGCAGCTCCCAGACATGCAGCTGATAGTGGTCTTGGCACCTCTCTTGGTTTCCTTCCAGTTTGAGGGGTGGGCAAACCACTCCTGCTTGCTCAGGGGCACAAGCCCTGGCCTGCTCCATGGTACAGCTGTAGTGTAAAGCAGGAAATTCCTCTCCTTCTCCTCAGCCTGGAAAAGAGCAAGAGGCTGTGGCACAGGGCTCCAGTAGCTGCTCATCCTCCCAGCTCTGCTCTCTGCTCCAGCACCCTGCCAGGCATGCTGGCCATACCTGATCTCACTGCTTGCCTCAGAAATGTTCCCTTAGCAGCTCCAGCGCTCAGGGAGAGCAAAGGGAGCTCACAGCTGCTTCAGAGCAGGGTGCCTGTGACCACCACCACTATCCAGGCTCTGCCCAGGCACACACCGGGGGCTCTGGGCTGCCAGGCTTGGGCTGCCTGGCGCTGTCGTGCTCCTTGCCCAGGAGAGGGAGAGTGCTCAGGTCTGCAGAAGGGTGGCAGCAGGAGGGAACAAGACACTGCTGCTTGCAGCCAGTCCCACAGCTTTCTGGGAGAGAGGGATTTTGCTGGGAATCCTGGACTGAGGTGTTTAAAAAACGTGAACTATTTTTCCTTGCATTTTTTTCAAATTTCTTTTTATCCTCATCAAATGTTCCTGCCAATTGGAAGTGTCAACACTTTTTCCTTGTATTTTCAGCACCTGTTTTCAAATCCAACCATGAGCAGGAAGCTTTATCCTCCAGATGGGAGCCATCTGAGTCTCTGCTCACATTTTCCCAAGCCACTGCACAGCTGCTGGGAAGCAGCCTCAGGAGAGCTGCTGGTGGCACCAGTGGGCAGAAAGGCAGCGCTGCCTTCCCGAGACCCGCATGAGCTGGGATGGGCTGGATGAGAAGGGAGTGCTGTGCCTCCCTCCTGGGCATCTCCAGGCCCCAGAGCACCTGAAAGGGAGTGACAGCCCTCCAGGAGGGCTTGTGCCAGCCTAGAGACCCCTGGTGCTGGGCTGTGGGGCAGGCCATGCTGCCGAGGGCACGTTTGGGGCTGTGCAGGCTCTGCTCTGCTGATCCCACATGCCGGGGTGCAGCCAGGTCCTGCAGGGCCACAGTCCTGCCCATCCTGATTGGCACCACACAATGTGTGATAAGCCCCAGAGCAGCCCCAGAGCTGCCCCACTGTGCCCTGGGCTACAGCCCAGCCTGGCCCCACAACAGCCCCACTGTGCCCTGGGCTACAGCCCAGCCTGGCCCCACACACAGCCCCACAACAGCCCCACTGTGCCCTGGGCTACAGCCCAGCCTGGCCCCACACACAGCCCCACTGTGCCCTGGGCTACAGCCCAGCCTGGCCCCACAACAGCCCCACTGTGCCCTGGGCTACAGCCCAGCCTGGCCCCACACACAGCCCCACTGTGCTGTGCCCTGGGTTACAGCCCAGCCTGGCCCCACACACAGCCCCACTGTGCTGTGCCCTGGGCTGCAGCCCAGCCTGGCCCCATAGCAGCTCCACTGTGCCCTAGGCTACAGCCCAACCTGGCCCCACAACAGCCCCACAACAGCCCCACTGTGCTCTGGGTTACAGCCCAGCCTGGCCCCACACACAGCCCCACTGTGCCCTGGGCTACAGCCCAGCCTGGCCCCATAGCAGCTCCACTGTGCCCTGGGCTACAGCCCAACCTGGCCCCACAACAGCCCCACTGTGCCCTGGGCTACAGCCCAGCCTGGCCCCACACACAGCCCCACAACAGCCCCACTGTGCTCTGGGTTCCAGCCCAGCCTGGCCCCATAACAGCCCCACTGTGCTCTGGGTTCCAGCCCAGCCTGGCCCCTCAGCATCACCCAAGGAGCTCAGGCCGATCCCACCCCGGCTGGAGCCGCATCCAGACCCAGCGTGCCCCGCATCCCTGCCTGCTGGCACACGGGTCCCTGCTCCTGCCAGGCTGCATTTCTGCCTCTGAAAAGCATTTTAGGCGATAATCCTTAATTTTCATCCTGTCTGCCTTGCTACCCCATTAAAAGAATCAAGAAAATTTAGCAGAGAGGAGTCAAGGGAGAAAAGGGGTGCGAAGACTGCAGCAGAAGCAGCTGACAGGAATATCAAAACATCGCAACGCTAAAAGCCGCCGGTTTTGATGATGGGGATGATGGGAAGAAAGGCTTTAGAGCTCCCACAGATTTCTGCAATTCTGCTTCTAGCTGAAAAAAACCCGAAACACAAAAGCCTCTCAGCAATCATTTGTATCTAATCTCGCAAAATAATCAGAGCCAAATCCGTCCTCGCAATGCATCAGCGTGTCTCCGGGCTAGCGAGACCATCTCCAGATGCTCGGAAATAAACAGTACCTTTTTAAGCAAGTGGCTGGCAGCGCAGCGAGTCCCTTGCACATCTTGCTGCCGAGGTCGGGTGAGTATTCCAGGAAAAACAAGGAGGAGGAGGAGGAGAGGCTGCGCTGGCTGCGGGACCGCGCTGTGTTTTATAGGCGAGCCCGCCAGCCCAGCAGCTCTGGGTGACCCAGTCAGGAGTCAGCAGCAGCACCCGGCCCCTTCCTGCCCACCCAGCACGAACGGGTGACGTATGAAACACACACAAAGGGCTGAGAGATTGAAAACCTTACCAGAAACGAAGCTCGGTGTCTGCCTGCAGAGGTGGATTCTTTTAAAAGGGCTCAAAAAGCTCCGGGGACTTCCTCTGTTGCAGGAGGTTGGAATGATGCAGATGAAAAGCAGATTTTCGGGGGGTGGGGTGGGGGGGAACACAGACAGGAAAAAAGGCCAGAGAATCAATTCTGAGAAGCGAGATGAGCTTTGCCGGTTCCTCTGTTAATTTCCTTTCCTCTGCTATTTAAAGTAACCTGGATCAAAAAAGGGACAAAAATTTTAAACAGAAAAGGTTACTGTAATCCCAACAAATGAAGAAAATAGAGCTCTTAAGGAAAGAAGAATGTAAATTCACCAGGGAACTACCCAGGCAGATGAGACTTTCCAGTTTTATTCTAGAGTCATGTGAATATATATTTTTGGTGAGGCTGCAAAAAAAGCTCGGGGTGGCGGGGGGTGCTAAGCGCTATTGGAATTAAAATGTGCATGTCTCAGCACAGAGATCTGAGGACAGCTCACGTACATGCGTGGAAAAAATGGAATTTAGGATGTTGGCAGCACATCTGCCCTAGGTATGGGTGTCACTGCAACACCTTCTCCATCTGTATTTGTAAAATGAAAAGCCAGACCTTGGGACTCTGGTATCCCCAAGGAAAGATGGTTAATTAAAATAAAAGGCTTAACTGTGCCTGCCCAGAGAAGTCTTTGAAGCAGTTCTGAGGGTACTTTGTGCTGAAGAATGAACCCATGAGACACCTGCGGGGGTGTCTGCCCTGCCCTGGCTCTGCTCTAGCTCCAAGGAGAACAGAAGAATGATTTCAGCTCCCTCTCCTCAGCCCTTGGATGGTGCAGAAGGCAGCTGCCCCTCTAGGGACAGAGAGAATTGGCTGATATTTATCGAGTTGCAGCTCAGCACAGCCTGTACCATCCTCATCAAAGAGGGGAAGGCTTTGGGCAGACGGCCGTGCATATGGGCTGCTGCACCTCCAGTCCTGCTCCTGCTGAGAGATAAAGGAGCCTCTGATTAGGAGCAGGCTGCCTGCCCACACTGCCCACTGCTGCATCCCTCTCCCAGAAACCTCCCAGTGCTTTGCTCACCTCTGCAGAAGCTGCAGGATGAGCCTTTCCCTCCTGTGTCCCTGAAGCCTCCAGCCAGCAGCAGAGTCCAAAGGCCAGGAGAGTTTACCTCCCTCGGCATGCTGCATCCTCTCAGATCATTAATTGTGCTGAAAGGCAACGCTCTAATTAACTGGAATACGCTTTTGTAGGAGCGTGACTGTCCTGCTGCCAAACCTGAGGCAATGTGCCTGCGAGTCCTGCCCCGTTCAGACTGAAAATCAGCTCCAGCTCAGGGCAGTGTAAAACTTCACCTGAGTGAATGTCCTCATCCTTTAGCTGCTGAGTTGACAGCACTTGGGTGGATCTGTAGGCAGCAGCTGAGCACTGGCAGAGTTGGTTCCTGACCTCTCTGGTGTCTTCTCTTTGGGGAGAAGTCAAAGGGCAGAATATGGCAAACAGAAAAAAAAATAACTAATTATTTACTAAATATCTAATTCATTTAATTTGACTATCAAACTTGTGCAGTGATGTTTAAACAATTCAAGAGCTCATCTGGCTGACACAAATCAAGGTGTTTGCAAACTCCAACCTTGCCCTTCTCTCTGGCAAGCTTAGAGCTCTGGCTCAGGCAGGTCCCAAAGGCTGCTTGCTGGGGCAAGGAACTTCTGTGCAGAACACAAAACTCTGCAGTTTGTCTGCAAAATGTTGTAGAGCCGGATTTAGGAATGTCACACTTGTCTGTGGATTGCAAGCACATTTACTGCATGGCTGTAACAACACTCAGATGCTGGTGTTGACAACATCAGGTCACCTTCTGCATTTCCCAACTTCTCTGTGAGCAGGCTGTAATCGGAATTTCTGGCACTGCAATCACAACAGCCAGCCTATAGGGCTTTGCAATTAAGACCATCCTCCCTGGCCCAGGCATGGAGACTCCTAGAAGTGCTGCAGTTGAAATGTCCCTTTTTCCAGTTCATTAACACTGACTGGCTCAGCCTGGCCCCCATGAGAGGAGTTTGGGTTTGTGCACTGTTTCTCCTCTAAGCTGTGTTTCCCAGCTCTTGCAGTTTAATATCCTCTCAGCTGCTCCAGCTGGTCTCCAATCTAAAGTATCCCCTTCCATCTCCACCATCACAGGCAGGCCTCTTCTCCCAGGGTACAGGCTGTGCTGTGCTCAACATCAAATTCTCCTCCTCCTCCTCCTCCTCCTCCTCTCTGCCAGCCAGCGAAGCGGCAGCTCATGCCATGTTTTACGCCTGGCACATCATCCCTGGCTTCACCTGCTGGTGGAGAGCTCAGAGCTGAGGATGGGGCTGGGATGCAGGGTTGGGATGGGCTGGGATGCAGGGTTGGGATGGGCTGGGATGCAGGGTTGGCATGGGGCTGAGATGCAGGGTTGGGATGGGCTGGGATGGGCTGGGATGCAGGGTTGGGATGGGATGGGATGGGATGGGATGGGATGGGATGGGATGGGATGGGATGGGATGGGATGGGATGGGATGGGATGGGATGGGATGGGATGGGATGGGCTGGGATGCCTCGGGCTCTCCCGAGGCAGCCAGGGGCTCTCTGGAGCCAGCTCGATTGTAAAGGCCTGTGGTACCCACCGTGGCATCCCTCACCCCCTCTCCTCATCCCTGCTCATCCCGAGCAGCTGGAGACGAGGCTCTGACGGGAGCTTTCCCTGCCAGGGAAGAGCGTCACACGAGCGTGTGGGATGCGTCCCTGGGCTCCGCCGCAGCCAGGGCAGCCCGTGGGAGGAGGCAGGGAGCACGAGGAGCGCTGTGCTCCCGTGGCCATTGCCACAGGCTGCTGCCCTCCCGGCCCAGTGCCTTCCCTTCCCATCCCAGAGCAGCTGCCGTGGGCCGGGAAGATGCCACTGCTGTGCGTCACTGGGAACTGGGAGGGCTGCGAGGATGAGCTGCTGGGCCAGGGCCACGCTGCCTCCCCCGGGCTGCCTTGCAGGGGCTGGGAGCCATCATCACTGCCACAGAGCCACGGGCACCTTGGGCAGGGGCGAGGGAAGGTGCACAGCAGAGCACTGCACACCTCTGCCATGGATCCACATCCACTCAGCATCTGGTGAGGGGCTGGAGCAGCTCCCACACAGCTGCCACCGGCCGGGCTGGCACTGGTCCCCAAGCCCCCAGGCTCCACATGCAGCCACTCTGGTGACATTCCTGCCCAGGTGAGCGTCCCCAGTGCTGTGGGCAGGGGACCTGGACTGCTGAACTTTTCAAAGTCCTTCCTCCATATCCCCAAGCACTCTGTGTACAAAAACCCTTCCAGTGCAACCACCCACCGCTGATATTTTCTCAGCAGGTAAGATTCCCTTCCAGCACCGGGGGCTGCATCTCACCCACGCAGGCGTGTGGCTTGAGTGAATTCAGCTAGAGAGCTGGGAGCAGAGCCCTGGAAGGACCACTGTGCTCTGAGCTGGGATGGATGAGCTCAGCACGTGTCCGTGCCTGACACTGCAGCAGCCACATTTCCTGTCCCAGGGCACTGACTGCAGCCTGACCTCCCTAAGAGACACACGGAGAGGCCAGACTCGGCCCCACAGGACCCCCAGCCAGAAGCACTGTCCCACAGCAGGCTCTGAGGGAATTGTCCTTTCCCATGGCTCTGCAATGGCTGTGTGACTGCCTGGCTCTGGTGGCCAGCCCCCAGAGGTGGCCTGAGGAGAGGCCATCTCCTCCTGGATCAGCCAGGCAGGAGGGATGGGTCACCCTGCTGCAATATGGGAACTTTGCCGCTCACACAGAAACCTCTGGAGCGCGTGGATGTGCCTCCAGGCTGGCCCAGTCCCCTTTCTGCCCTGCATGCACACGGCAAGACGGAGCTCCTGAAGGCAAAGCAGCTTTAGTTTGCTGTCAGTTTCTTGGTGAGCCTGCTCTCCTCTGAAATGATGCTCTGTACACGTTAGCACGTTCGTCTGGAACCTCCCTTAGCTCCACTTCACACAGTTCATACAACCAAATATGCAATCTAGACAAGTCCCCCATGCTCTCACTTGTGTCCTAGCTGTACGTGCACCTACAACTCAGGCCTTTTGTCATTTCTCAGGGCTTGGAATTTCCTCGTCATTCTGAGCGAGAGATGGGAGTCGTATTTTCTTTCTTTACTTCAACCCCAAGGTTTTGAGCTGCCTACTTGTCCTGTTACAACACAGAAAAAAATATTTCAGCTTGTGTCAAAGGAAGAATTTTGTTCAGCCCAAATGGAAGAGTTTTTTCCCTCTCCTGGATTGGATTTGCTAATGAAGTAAGTATTGTTTTTTGGTGTGATTTTTTTTTTGTGGGGTTTTTTTTTTCATTTGATTGGTTGGTTTGGGTTGTTTTGTTTTGTTTTGTCTGGCTATTGTTCTTTTTCCATGGCCATCAGACCACAGGAAAATCTATTATTTGAGTAACTTACCTTCCAATTTCCCGAATCTCTGTCTCCTCATCCATTTTGATTAACAGCCCTTTAAACATTTCCTGCTAATCACTAAGACAGTTTGAATAACACTGCACCACAAACCAGTCAACATATGGTTGTTCACTGATGCTTTCTCAGTACAAAAACCACTTTGAAATGCCTCATTTAGACACTTTTAGTGCATTTAATATGGATTTTATGACACTTTAAGCCAAATATTGATAGCATATCATATTCACTTATAAATCTATTTCACCACCATAACTTCCTCATGAAAAAACTATTAAGCTCATTAGGAAAGGTCTCTTTTTCCATTAGATCATGTCAGCTGGTATCAACGACGTCACCACCTTTTCCAATGTGCCTGCTACTGTCCATGCTAATAGTGCTCCTGCACTCATCAGCAGGTGAACAGCTCTGTGACTGGACAGCTCACCCCTTCCTGGGGCACCACTTTAATCATGAGGAAAATCGTTAAGGTTGGAAAAGACCTCTGAGGTCAACCTTTCACCAAGCACCTCCATCCCAACTAAACCGTAGCACTGAGTACTACCTCCAGTGATGGTGACTTCACCACTTCCCTGGGCAGCTTGCTTTGATCTTTAACCACCCTTTCAGTGAAGAAATTCTCCCTGGTGTCCAGACTGAACCTCCCCTGGTGGAGCTTGAGGCCATTTCCTCTCACCCTGGCACTGGTTGCCTGGGAGAACAAACCAACCCCTACCCTATTACAGCCTCCTGTCAGGCAGTGGTAGTGGGTGGTAAGGTCACCCCTGAGCTTCCTTTTCTCCAGGCTAAACACCCACAGCTCCCTCAGCTGCTCCTCACAGCACTTGTGCTCTCCAGAGCCTTCATCACCTTCACTGTCCTTCTCTGGACCTGCTCCTGTAGTGAGGGGCCCAGAACTGGAAGAAGCACTTGAGGTGTGGCCTCACCAGTGCCCAGTACAGGGGGAACAATCCCTTCCCTGGTGCTGCTGCCACACTGTTCTTGATCCAGGCCAGGATGCCCTTGGCCTTCTTGCCCACCTGGGCACAGCTGGCTCATGTTCACCCACTCCTGACCAGCACCTCCAGGTCTTTTTCTGCTGGGCATCTTCCCAGCCACTCTGCCCCAGCCTGGAGTGTTTCACAGGACCCAGCACCTGGCCTTGTTGAGCCTCATTCAGCTGGCCTTGGCTCATGGATCCTGTCCTGATCCCTCTGCAGAGCCCTCCTGCCCTCCAGCACTCCCACCCAGCCTGGTGTCTGTGAACTGGCTGAGGGTGCACTCAATCACCTCTTCCACATCATTGATAAAGATATTAAACAGGACTGGCCCCAGTAGTGACCCCTGGGAACTCCACTGACCAGCAGCTGGACATAACTCCAGTCTCCACCATGGCTGGGCCTGGCCATCCAGCCAGTCCTTAACCCACTGAAAAATGCCTCAGTCCCAGTCCCGGCCTTCCAACTGCTCCCGGAAAAAGCTGTGGGGAAAATCAGAAAGCGTGGCCTATTTCCAGTATCATTTTATTTTAAAATGAATGGAAAAGAACCACTCTTTGTCCCTAGAGCTCTTTGGCTCATTCCAACAAGAATCTTAGTGCAGGCCAGCTGCTCTTAGCTGCTACAAGACCGTGTAGGTCATTCCCAGGGCTGTGTCCCCCAGGCAGGGAGACACTCGCTGTCTTTGTGATGGACACTGAGCTGCTGTTTATTTAAATCCCCTTTAGGTTCTGTGTTCCCTCCTGCTCTGCAGGAGCTGAATCCCCTTTAGGTTCTGTGTTCCCTCCTGCACTGCAGGAGCTGTTTGCAGTGACTGATTTCTCTGGAAAGCCCATTTGAGCCGGGAGCTGTGCTGGGCCATGGTGGGGCCTGTGGGGCCCATCAATCCCCGCCTGCTCTCAGCCAGCACACACCGCTCACTCGTGGGCCCACTGCTTCACCCCAAGGAATGGAGGAGGAGGAGGAGGCATAAAGGGAGGCAGGAAGAGAGTTGATGCGTCAGAAATGAAGATGTCTTTATGTACAGTGTGCAACAAAACCACTCCTCGTGCCTCCTGCACCCTAGCAACCCAGCTGTGCAGCAGCTCCTGTTCTCCAGCTTTAAAAACCCAAGCCTTCAATGTGAGTGAGCTGTCTTCTGCCCAGACACGCACTGCAGGATGAGAAGTTACAAGGCACAAAACTAAATCTTTCATCGCTGCAGATGCAGTGGGATCTACTGTCTTAAACAGACCCTTCTTGCTCCCTTCCCTTTTATCTTTGCAGTGGCAGCTTAGCAGGAGTAGAGGTGCTGTAGCACAAGGTCCGTGCCAGGGGGCAAAAGCTGGAGCTTTGTTGAGCTGTGCAGAGCCCAGGGGACATTCTGGGAGTGAGGCCATGGCTCTGTGTCCCGGGCACGCTCTCCCTGCTCCGGTCACAGTTTAATTGCTGAGCTCTCTAAGCTGGCTCACAACAGGCAGCTGGAGGCAGCAAGCATCTGTCAGTGCCTGTCCCAAGGGATGGCTGCTATTGAAAAGGTGACATCTGACAAGGCTGTGAATGGAGCGGCAAGAACCCCGATTTCAGGCCAAGGGAACACAAAAGCGAGGACAAGCAGCTGCAGCAGAGAGACAGAGCCTTGTGAAAGGCACCCCGTGATGCCAGCGGGCTGCATGCACGGCTGGGCTGGCCTGAGAAGAAGTAAAAGATCTTCATGTGGCCCCAGCCTGAGGGACAATTCTAAAAGGTGCCGCTTATCCAAAGGATCAGCCGGCTCTGATGTGCAGCTACTTTAAACCTCACAAACAGGGAGAAGAGAAAACGCTGACAGCAATTGATCCTTGCCTGGAGTTTCTTGACCTCTGTCTTGGAGGTGACTGAGACAAATGAAATTGCAAGTGGCAAACATCCAGTGTAGCAAAAATGTGGAATTGGTACCCCGGGAAAATGTGAATTGCTGCGGGGACTGGCTGCACGGGACTGCTCACCCTGTATACCAGACATGCAGAACCTTCTGGAAAACAGACACTGCTTGCTGAGCCCTGCTTTGTCAGGACACCTTGCCATTTAAAATATATCTTGCAGGAGTGCTGAAAATCCAAGCACACCTGAGTTTCACTGTGCCACAGAGGAAGATTTTAAAAACAGATAGAGAAAGAGCTGTGAGCAAAATCTATGGAACATAGTACACGGCTGTGCCCTGCAGCTGATGCTCAGAGGGACAACATTTGATGCCTTATCATTTAGAAACTTCTGCTTTTTAAAAAAAAAAAAAAATAAAAAATTGTTTCATGTTGTTACATTTTATCCTTCTGAACTCCTCAGCAGGATGCAAGTGGCTGAGATTTTAGTGTCTCTTCTGAAACCAGTCTTTCTGGTACTCCAGATGCAGGCTGGATGCTAAAGACTGCAATTACTGGCTCAGCAGTGAGCTGCTATCCCAAGGCACATCCATGTTTTGGTGTTTCAGCTAGAAATAAGCTCTAACACGAAGGGAGGAAATACAGGCTTCTACATGTGTTTTGAATCCAGCCTCCAGTGTAACTGGCTCATCTTACACAGGATCACTTGGATCACACAGGAGTCTGACCAACACCTGCTGCAGCAATCCTAAATGATCATCCACAGAGGACTTGTGCTCCTAAGGACGTAATGCACAAAATCAGAGGAGATACTCCACTGGATAAGGTTATAAGTGGAGCCAGAAAGGCACATTATGGAGCTGGACATCCTCAGATGGAGTATGTTCAGCTCCAGGACACTGTCTCTGATCGCTGGAGAGACAAGCCAGCTCTAAAGATGTGCATCACACTGAAACGAGTAGCAGTGCTCAGTATTGTCATTACATAAATTGACTGTCATCACGCACAAAGAGTTCTATATTCCATAAGTACAGAGTGTTTATCTTATTTGTTCATCATAAGAAATTGCAGTTTGTGACAAATCGTGCTCCCCATTTTGTGAAATAATGCTGCAGTCCCAGTCAGTCCAGCTAAACCTCACCCACCAAAATCTAACATGAGATTTCCCTAATGGACTTGTCCCACCTGGAAAGCACTGCCAGACACAGACCCTGTGCTGTCACACAGGGCACTGGATGGCCATCACAACACACCCAACATCCCATCAGCCAGCAAATCCTGCCTGGGCATTGCTCATCCTCTCCCTGTGTTACTGGGAGCTGCACACCACGGCCAGGCTGCCCTGTGCATTCGCCTCTGCTCCACAGGACTTGTCCTGCCCTGTGCTGCAGGGCTGCATTTCTGCTGTCCTGTGAGCACCTGCACCTTGGGGTGCTCCTGGAGGCAGGGCCAGGCTGAGAAATGGGATGGAGACAGGCTAGCTGGGAATGGGAAAGGCTGGGGCCGTGAGAGCTGGAAGGGAAAGAACAGCCAGTGATGTGCAGAAGGGGCAGGAAACTCTGTGAGGAGAGGCCCCGAGATGAGCCATGGGAAGGAGGAGGACACGTCCCACAGCATCTGGACAAGATGATCCTTGGGAACACTGTCCAGCAGCCAAGGATCTCCAGGGACATTCAGCTGTCTCTGGAGGGAGCATCTGCATGTGCTGAGTGGCCTTGCTGACCTGCAGGGGAGGTCACTGGGCTGAAAGCAGCACCCCAGGGCTTTAGGACAGTGCAGTGGGATCTCTAAGAGAACCGTGCCACATATGGGCTCCAGAATGATTCTTCAGCTGGGAGACACCCAGCCATCTTTGCTGTCATATTGTGCTCAAGATGCATCATGGAGAATCACTTGTATTCGGAGTAGGAGCTGCTAAAAATAGTGCTAATATAACAAGGATGAGAGATGAATTTCAAAATGGAGCAAGAAAACCCAGAAGCCCCTTACTGTCGTTATATACTCCCACAGCTTTCAGACATGATTTGAACAGCAAATGCTCTTGCTGTTTGTTAGGCAAAGAAGCAAATTGCTTGTGACAGTGGCAGATGCCTGGAAGGTTTCATATTGCAGTGATTTCTTTTTGCCCCCTCTTCCTTCAACATACCTTGCTGCTGCTCTCCCTCTTTTAACCCTGTTTCCTTCAACCAAAAAGTGTGGCTCAGCAGATGCTCTGCCATCACATCAAACCTTTCACGGGACAGAATGGGCATCTGTCATTCTCTAGGTCAGCACTCCCTGTCTGTTTTCAGGCTCACCCTCGGGGTGCTGCAATTTCTGCCACGTGCAGAGGCTCTGTCCCTTCTGATGTGGGCTTGTGCATCCGCAGCTCGATCCCTGAATTAGCATTGTGGATCTGTAAAATCTGTAAGAACTTGTTGATGAAAGACAAGCAGAAGGCTCAGGAGTGGAAACAACCAAGAGCTCAGGCTGCCGTGATATTCCAATCCCCGGTGCTTGCGCCCCTTCAGATGGTGCAAAAAGTACTCCTGGCTGCAGGAGGACACACAGAAAAAAAATCTACTTGCAGCTCACCAGATTTCCTGCCTAGAGACCTCTCAAAAGCTGCAGGAGTTCTGAGTTTAAGCCTTTTGTTAAGAAAAAAGGCCATTTCCCTCCCTCGGTGGAGCCCTTTGGACAGGGTGGTTCCCTGTGCTGATGCTCTCTCACCTGTCTCACCTCATGCTGCCTCTCCCCGCACTTTGCACAGCCCCGAGCACTCCCTGCCCCATTGGCCGGACAGTGCAGAGGACGAGGCTCATTTAAGCTCTCTGAATTGCTCCGGGTTCAGGGGGTGCTTACCCCTCCTCTTCTGGTAGACAAGGGCTCCAGGGAAGCCACCTTGAAATCCCAGCTGTATTTAGAGTGACAGGCAGCTGATGCAAAACAGGCTCAAAAAGGCAGTTTGGGAAAGATAAACTGGGTAGAGAGAGGCCTGGCTCACCCCTCCCAGAGCCACAATAAAGCGTTTGATGTGTCCCTTCTCTGCACTTGATCACGTTCCTGCTGCCTGTGTTTCACATTACGCAACTGATTGACTTGGCAAGATGTGAGAGCAGAGCCGTCTCCTTGCCCCGCTCCCTGATGTGTGCGAAGTGCCTTAGGCTGGAAGGATGGAGCAGAAATCAAAACAAGCCCTGAAGCCGCCTGGTTTCGCTACTAAACGCTGGTGCTCAGATCCCTGTGCTCCAGCAGCCCGAAGGCACCACCCTGAGCACGTTTCTCTGGTCGTCAGAGCCCTCCTGCTGCGGCTTCCCGGGGAGCTCTGGGATGCTTTCTGTGCTCAAACATGACTTTTCCCTTGGGGCATTAATGAGCACCTCTGGAAGCAGCCTCTGAGCCATGAGATGTGAAGGAAGGCACAGAGGCCAGCTGTCCTGCCAGCTGCATCCCCATCACACAACCTCGGTCTCGGGGGGTGGCTGAAGGCACAAAGTGCCCCAACCCCTGAACGCACAGCTCAGGGCATTTCTCATGGAGGCTTGGACTGCTCCCACTCAAGAATGCACTGCCCTAGAGCCAGCATATCCCACTGTAGCATCTTCAGCCTGGTGTCACATCCCCAGGGACGGTCCCCAGACTTCCCAGCACGCTGCTGGCGCCAGGAGGGAGCAGGTCTGTCAGTGATGCCACCCACATGGTGTGCTCTCATCTCCAAGGTGCATCACTGGGATCCTGCTGAGCTTCTCAGGGAGCCTTTGCCACATGAAATCTGCTGCTGACAAGAGTGGGTTTGCTGCTGTATTTTTCTGCATCCAGCCAGATTGCCTTTACTTCCAGCTCCTGGATAACAGAGGCTGAACCCCACTGTGCTTTTAAATTCCCCAGTATATGCACACTTGGTCCAAACCCCACCAGGGCAGTACAGGAGGCACTCTGGACTCTGTCAGCAGCAGAGATCAAAGTAGGCTCAAATTTTGAAAAAATTATCTCTAAAATCCTGCTTGACTTTTTTCTGTATGAGTCACACGAAGTAATACGCAGTGCATGCAGGAAGGGGAGTGGGGACAGCTCTAAAAGCAGGATTTTCTTCCCCCACTGCAATTTGCCTCTCATATATTGCCTAGAGTTGTTCATGAGAGGGGAGGGGCAGGATATTCTGCCCTCAGCCCTGGACCAACAGAGTCTTGCAGCAAATAATTCAGTCTAACAACATCTGCTTGGTATCACAAAAAAACAGTAACAGATCTGAAAGCCAAAATCAGGTATTATCATATTAAGGGCATGGAAATTATTCCCAGACAAAACTCCATCAGATTTTTATCCAGCCATTCTGTGCTCTGCAGCTGCTAATGTGTTTTCAGTTAACCTGTTTCAGTACTGGTGCAGGAACACGACTATCTCAACCAGCCCCCACTGATGAACTAAAGGGCCTAATTACCCAGGGTTTGCAATTCAGTGAAGCAAATACTTTGTTTAGCGGCAAATACCTCCAGGGGCCTCTCTGGAGACACTCTCACCCTTCCCAATCAGTCCAGAATCCCCAGATACGCAGCCATGGAAGGGCAGGGCTGGACCTAGCATGTACAGAGCTCAGAAACAGTTTAACTGCAGACTGGAAATGAGGAAAAGCCTGGAGATTTAGAACATGAGCAATCCTGCCCGGGGAACGAGGGGAGGGAGAGCAAAGTGTGCCATGCACACAGACAGGCTGCTGGAGGTCAGTGCAGGATGAATGGATGAGACACAGAAGCTTTCAATCCACTACATGGCTATACAGAAAACATTTTTTCCCAGGAGGTAAAAGGCCACCAGGACAGTGTGCAGAAAGGGAGCCTTAAGCTGTACACACTGCCCTTCCTGCCACCAACAGCACAGGATAAACCCTTCAGATTTGAGACTTATCTGCTTCTCTGGTCAGGACATGTTTGTTTTCCTGATGGCCCATCAGGAAAAGCAGTGGTGTATGAATTGCTGCAGCCTCCATGGCATTCTCTGGGTGGGACAGGGGGTCTCGTGATGCCTGTCTGTGCTGTGATCTGACCAGAGTGCAGGTCCTTGGGGCATGCCATAAATACATTCCTCAGTTTTACAGCCAGGAATGGCATCCTAGAAACCCAGTCCTGGGAGCAGTGCTCCACCTTGTCAGTACAGGTCATGCTTTTAATCCTCACTCACCCTGTTGTTTTTTCCCCATTCTTTACATGCACTACAACTCAGGCTGCACTTCAACCTTAATATTTCTGTTACACATCTCTTACACGTGGGAAAATCACTGTGCTCTGCCTCCTTCAGACATCCAGTAAGAGCTTGGAAGATGGGTATTACTCTTCAAGGAGGCTGCAGACCGACTGGAAAGGGTCCAGATTGCAGACCTAAAAGGTAAGATGGAAGAATGAGAGTTTGTTCAATCTAGAAGTGGGCAGACCAAAGGGACACAGGGTAATGATACATGAAGTACCTAAATATCACAGCCATAAAAGGCTGCAGTTACACAGAGGAAGATGATAAACTATTAGTGTGTCCAAGCTGGGTAAGGACAAGAAATGTTTGTCCTTAGTTACACCAAGTAAGGATTAGATTAGGCAGCAGACAAGATTTTTCCAGCTGCAAGATCATGAAGTACTAGATTGGATCACCTGGAGAAGGGCTTAAACACTGCTTTGAAGAGCTCCCACTAAAAATATAATTTATCTGCCTCTGCCTTGGAGCTTGGTGAAGCTCTAGAGAGCCTTTCTGCATTCCTTCAGAGAGGGTTTTTTGGGCAGATGGTAAAACAGGAGTTTAAAGTTCAGCTTTGGTCTCCATGTTTGTGGAGATTTGTGGCTGAATGTTGGGTGCATGGCATGTCCTGATCCCAACAATCCCACCTGGCTGCCCTGGGGACAAACACCCAGCTCTTGCTGGATAGCAGGGACCCGGTGGCTCTGCACAACCCTGACCTTCCCACTCTTGCCAAGCTTTGCTGCCCTTTGACCACTGCCCTAAGCCAAGCTAGGCTGCATCATCGAAATGGTTCACTTGTATTTTATTATTTTTTTAGCTAAATGGATTTCCACCTACTCTGCAACCCCAGGGGAAAAGGAAGTTGAATTTCTGGCTGGAGACAGCAGCTCACAGTGACCAGTCCCAAGGGAAAAGATGATATCAGTGTTTCTGAGTTTCCAGTTAATTGTGTTTACCGAAGAATACATAGCATTAGAGTGCCTTGAGCTTTGGCCAAGTCTGTAAAAGTAAATAAGGACAATTCCAGCCTAATGTTAGAAAACTGACCCTTGGATTATTTCTGAGCTCACTTCTTCCAAGAGCTAGAATAAGCCCAGATGTGTATGATGTGAAATAAGGAGCACTGGACTCATACCTTATTATTTCAGCAAAGAAACATGTTTGCTGTAGGGAGAAGGCACCTCTCCTCCACGTCAGGTCAGACCAGGGCTTTGTCTGACCCCTGTGCAGCTCAGCAAACTTCCAGCCACCCTCTCAGGAGGACGTGCTGTGTGAGGAGGCAGCAGCAGGGAGATGCTGCCCCAGGCAGGAGCTGAGCATGACCCCAGCACTGGCTGTGTCCTCAGCGAGGGCACCATCCCACAGCTCCTGAGCAGAGCAGGCTGCACAGGGACAGGCAGTGGGCAGCCACAGCCCTGGTGTGGGTCAGAGCAGGCTGCACAGGGACAGGCAGTGGGCAGCCACAGCCCTGGTGTGGGTCAGAGCAGGCTGCACAGGGACAGGCAGTGGGCAGCCACAGCCCTGGTGTGGGTCAGAGCAGGCTGCACAGGGACAGGCAGTGGGCAGCCACAGCCCTGGTGTGGGTCAGAGCAGGGGATGTTCAGCAGGAGATGGGCTTGGGGACAGACCAGCCTACAGCAGGGCTCAATCCCTGAGTTGAAATGGAGCTCCTGGTCCATGAGCAGAGGGGGCGGGTGGGGGTCCAGGTGGGGCTGTTTGGGGCAGCCAAGGCCTGTCAGTGCCCTCGGGGGCTGTGGTACCTGCCCTGTGCCCTGAGCCTGCCCACAGACAGCAGAGCCATCTCCAGCCAGGAGCCGTGCTCTGCCCAGGGGCCACGGCACCCACCATGGGCTGGCTAGCTCCTCTCTGCCCTTCCCAGCCTCTCTTCCCCTGCTGACCCCTCCTGTGCTTTGTAGCACACCTTGAAAACTGCTCTGAGCATCCCCAGCTCAGCCACTCCTGCCCAGTGCAGCCCCAGAAGCCAGCAGCTCTCTCCTGCACCTTTAATGATTCAAACCACAAAGCCATTTGTCATGCTGCATCTTCTCTCCCAGTGAGTAAAAGTCAATTAGTGTTTTCAACTTTGCTCTGAAACAGCCTGGCTCCCTCCTGCTTCTTTATGCTACCAGGAAACCATCTACAATAATGACTTCCTAGGATGTCTAGTGCTGTGTTGCAGTGGATTATGAGCTCTCTAAACTTCCCTCCCTGTGTACCAAGCACCTGACACAGACACCACGTTTTGCCGCCAGAAATTCCACAATGAATTGGGTTTTGAACCTGTCAAATGGCTGTTTTTATATTTTAATCTTTGTGCTCAAGTAAAGAAATATGATTTTGGCTTCCAGACTTTGCTTCCTATTTCAAACATGTAAATCTTAATCCTGCCTTAGTAGAGGAATAAACCCTTGAAAAATAAATGCTCCAGAAGATCTGCAGAGTCAAAGCAAGGTGGCAGTGCTGTGGCTGTGAGCTCTGGTGGCCTGCTGTCACCCCAGGGCAGCACCTGGTCACACAGCCCAGGCTCCCTGTGGGTGACCAGCTGAGCACACAGGGGCTTCAAACAAGGGACTTTGCAGAAGCTCCAAACCCAGGCTCAGAGTCTCTCATATTTGTCAGTGTTAGGATGTATTAAGGCATTAAAACTCGACTGGCACATGATAATTGTGTTAGAGCTGCAGGGGTTTTAAAGTTAAAAGACAGTAATGTTGCTAAAATGAAAAATTCAAAACTAGTGTTTTCTGTCATATTGATATTTTGATTTGAAGGAATAGCCATTAATCAGAGCTAATTGAAATTAAATAAGATTTTTAAAATTAAGTTATTTCATTGCCTGGCCATTTTTAATTAAAGAAAGCAATTCAATTATGAAATAAAATCAGATGTGCTGGTCAGCAATGAGTTTATACATCTGCTTAAATTTCATGGAATCATGGAATGGTTTGGGTTGGAGGGTTTGTCTTGTATGAGCATATTCACAGCAGGTGAGTGGCATCCCTGAGCTCCTCCACTGAGGTCTCCTACCCCACCAACCCTCCCTTCCACGTTGTGGGAGAGCTGTGAACGTCCTTCTGTTTGTACCTATCCCCTCCTGGGCAGTTTGCAGTGTGTGACCCTCCTCCAGAAGCCCTCACGATAATTCCTGCTCTGTGGCTCACGGCAGCAGAGGTGTGGGCTGCCCTTTGGTCCCTCTCTGGCACCTGCTGGGGCAGGCAGCACACGGCTCCTGGTGCTCTGCTGAGTCCCTCAGCTGATGCTCCCTGGATCCACATCTCCTGCCTGGATGGGGCTGCCCTGGGAGCGGCCCCTGGGCCACCAGCGGAGCCTGAGTCACTTTTGGGGACAGCAGCTGCCCTGCAGACACGGCCGAGGTGCGCGGGGAAGCGCTCGGGAGGGTTTTGCTTGTCTCTGATTCAGCCTTGAAAGCAGCTGGCAAAAGTCACCGGGCCTGGCTTCAGGCCCAGCTCACACAATTAGAAAAGTATTAGCTGAACTTAATAGGAAAATCAACATTAAGCAGATAGGAGCTGGTACAGTTGTTAAAGACTATGTAGTGTTTTTCCCTGGCAGAAGCCCAGGCTAATGGAGGGCTTCCAGCACCAAGAGCAGCCTCCAAATGAAGGCTTAATTGGCCTCTGAAGCCACTCATATAATTACAAACACTTTTAATGAAGCATGAAAAATACAAGAGCCTGGGCCTGGGACATGGAGGGAAGAAATCACCTCATTCATCTCAGAAAACAAAGCAAAGCTGCTTTTCCTTCTTCCTTACACTGAAATCTTCCCAGCTCCTGCCTGGCCAGCAGACTCCTGTCAGGGGCCAGCTTCCAGGGCAGTGCTAAGACCGAGGGGAAATCTAACACAAGACAAAAGTTCTGCTTTCTCCTGACTGTGGGGGACCCCTCTGCAGGTCCCCCAGCCCCGGCTGTGGGGTGGACACTGGGATGGACTTTGACTGCCCACTGCTGGTGTGCACAGCACAGCTGATTTGGCAGAGGATTTTTTGTTTGATTCTGCTGTAACTTCAGCTAAATGGCCCCTCTGATTTCTGTTCAACAGCTGCTCCCTGGAGCACAAGCCTCTGCCCATTCCTCAGCAGCAGCACCTGTAGCACCTGGTTCAGCCAGAGCCACACATTCCCTGCCAGAGCCTGGAACGTGAGTCCCAGAGGAGAGTCCAAGGCACAGCCCCTCTGCTGCTTTGCTGGGCTGAGGCAAAGGGCCATGGGGTTAATGCTGTGATTTTCTGGCTGGCTGGGGGCACCCTGGTGGCTCCTTGGTTTGTTTCTCAAGTCCTCCTGACAGAGTAACCGAGGTCTGGAAGGGAGTCAGAACCCGTCTGGCCCAGCACTCACAAAGAGCAAGGAGTGGTGGGACATCCTGTGTCCTTTCTGTAGATCAGGTGGTGTCTGGTCCCACCAAAAGGAAACTTCAACCAGGAATGTTAGGAAGGATCCAGAGGCAGTTCAATCACAAAGGCTCCCTCCCTGTGTACACGAGCAAAACATCTGCACCAGCACCACACCCAGCCTTGTCCAATTAGCCATGCCATCATCCAGGCTAATTAGCCTACTCAGAGCTTCGCAAGGCCACAGCAATGTTGCTCATTCTTTCAGTGTCAGCTCAGATCACACCACACCACTTCCCCGTATATTTCATCCCAGTGTTTATCACTAAGGCCGGGTTGGGAGCTGTGTCTGTCCATCACCCACACCTCTGCTGCCAAAGCTCACAGCTGCTGATGCAGGGAGAGGAAACACTCAGGAGAGGAGCTCCAGTGGTCTCGTGAGGAAGGGGAATGGCACTGGGACTACCAGGGCAGCCAGAAGGGCAGCAAGGAGGCAGCAGTCAGCTGTGTGCCTGCTGTGGGGTAGATAAACACCACTGAGCATCACTTTGGAGCAAGCTGGTTTCCAGCACACACCTTGAGGGATTTGAGGGCTCATGGCCCTACCTTGGCTTTCCCTCCTGGACCCTGTGTTCCTCTCTTTGGAGAGCTCTGGTGCTCACTTCTCACGTGCCAGCACAGACCCCACACAGTGCCCACACAAAGCCACTGAGACACTCAGACTGGGCATGAGAGATAGGAAATTTCCATCCTCTCCAAGAAACTGATTTTGACTGGACTTACTCAGCCTCCTGTCACTGCTGTGGCATTCACCTGCACCTTCACACTGAGAGATGGACACTGGTCGCTGGACCACAATTTTTTTTCATGTGACTAACACGGTTTGCCAGCAAATTCCATCCAAGAGTCCTAGTCCTGCACAGGCCAGACTGTGTCAAGAAATGCTGCAGGATAACCCCACACATTTGTGATCTCAGGGGGCTCCAGCCAATCTGCTGAAGCAGGCAGTATTCAAGCAAAGGGACAGAGCATCCTCTCCCACCCCAGAAGATGGTGATTAACAGCTACTGTTTCCCTGGCACAACCTGACACAGTCAGCTCCAAAGGAATGGCTTTTTCCTTGGCTTTGCTGGGTTTTACTTTAACAGCTAAAATGCTAACATTTGATCAAATCACACTTGGCTGGAGCAAGACCTGTCATGGGCTTAACTGCCCTCAAGTGATGATGAGCAGAAAGTGCAGATAAATGAGGCACCTGAAGAGGAGCACGTTCTGCAGCAGCCTGAGTGAGCCTTCAGAGAGGCTCATTTGTGCACAGGAGCCTTTCCCTCACATGTCCCAGGCACAAGGCAGGGATTTTGCTTTGAAGTATCTGCTCTGGCTCTGCCCCAAGGGCTTGCTGGGGTTCCCTGTTTCCAGCTCTGCTCAGATAACCATCACACCGGCTAAATGAGTGCAGCATGGCAAACACGGAGGCAAAGCAGTGCCAAATGATCCTTCAGAAGGCAGAAAAGGACCCCAGCTCCCAGCCCACCTGTTTTTTACAGCTGAGATGACGCGGGTTCCTGCACGCGCTCGGCTGCCGGGCGATGACTCTGGGTGCAAATATCAACAGAACAGTTGTGTCTTTGGCCACGTCTGCACAGCCCTGCCACAAAAGTCACAGAAATAAACAGGGCCTGTGCCATCCACACGAATGATTTGTCAGATTTGTCACTGATGGATGTGTCACTGGAAGAGGGTGACCAGGAAAGCAGTGCATGATCGCTCAGCTCTGGACACTGAGATCCATCAGAAGTGAGCGGGTGATAAGAGCATCCAGGTCATTCTCTGCAGGAGCAGAAGGGTTCTCTCATGCAGATCGTCTTTAAACTAAGAGCTGATGCTCTGAGTATGCAGAGTCACCAGGGCCAAGCCTTTTTCCCCCAGGCAACCGGATCTCAGAAGGATCTTCACATTGTGGCACATGTGTGAAATGAGCTGGTGTGAACCAGGCAGCAAAACTGCAGGTACAAGGGAAGGAGGCTGGAGCCAGCTGGGGTTCAGCCTCTCCTCCCAGGATATTTGTGATAGGACCAAAGTTTTAAGCTGTGCCAGAGGAGGTTTAGATTGGTATTAGGGAAAGCTTCTTCACAGAAAGGATGATCAGACACCGGGATGCCCTGGGAGGTGCTGGAGTCACCACCCCTGGAGGTGTCTGAGGAAAGACTGGACACGGCACTCAGTGCCATGGGCAGGGGCACAGGAGGTGGTGGGTCATGGATTGGTCTCAGAGGTCTTCTCCAACCAAACTGGTTCCAGGATTCTGTGTGACAGCAGGGATCTGCTGGAGGTGTGGGATGGACACCTGGGGATGCCAGAGCTGCTCTTTCTGCTGGCTGCAGGTCTGACCCTGCTCACAGAGAGCTCCAAACCTCAGGGGAAACCCTGACAGGGCAGGCTGTGGCCAAACCACCTCCAGAGAAGAACTGGAGCGTGCTGATGAAAGGGAGGAGGGTGGGAGGGCCGGCAGGAGCTGTGCCCAGGGTGACACTGGGAGCCGCAGTCCCGTGCCCTCCATGGCTCTGCCCTGTGCTGAAAATCAGATTTGTGGTGTCTGCAGCACCCCAAACAACTGACTCCTGTCACAGGGAAGCACCTGGGGAGAATATTTCCAAAAGATCAGACTATTGCACTTGATATAATGAATCAATATTATGAAATAATATTATGGAATATATATTGAAATATATGAATATGCAATAACATTAATGTAATTAATATTATCATATTGAATATATTATAATACATTGAATTCATATTCAATATATGAAATAATCTTGATTATTTCTCAGTCCTGAAGAGAGGCTGCTGTGTCCACGCTGCTGAACCGAGCCCCCCGCACCGGCCTGAGCTGGGGAGGACGGAAGGTGCCAGCAGCTCTTTCGGGAGTGGCTGCAGGACGGGCAGAGATGCTCATGTGCCCTTTTTGCCAGGGAGAAAGGACGTGTCAGAGCTTTCCCAACAGAGGGAGCACCACGACAGCCGTGGCTGCTGCCAGCCCTCACCTGCGGTGATTTATTCTGGAAGAGCTGGGTGCCCGTGCAATCCTCTGGGCAACTGTGCCTGAGCTGTCGGGGTGAGGCTGGAACTGGATCATCAGAAAGCAAATGTTTCCAACTTGGAGACCATTCCGGGTTGGAAAATACCGAACTTACTTATCCTCAGTGAAAATCTCTAAATTGGGATTTGAAAGGCGCTTGTGGATCGAGTAAAGCAGCGGCTCTCCTGCTCTGCAGACGTTCCCTAGGAATTACAGAAACTGCCTGTGGTCCCTGCAGACTGGAATGGAAATTGTTTCATACGTGCCACAAGGACACATTTCAGATCAACAGTCTGTCCTCAGACTGGCAACAGATGAAGTGCAACATTTGTATTAGATTTGGTGACCACAGCAATATCAAACTTATTAAAGTTTCATGTTTATCAAATTGGCAGCATAAGCTGATAAATGATCACCTGTTTTCACTCAACAGAGAGATTAGAATAGCTCCCTTCCTAGTGTGCATACTGAAACTGCAAACACCATGTTTCCTCTGTTTGGAGGAAGCATTTTTGGCAAGCTCTGCAAAACTTATTTTTGTGATTCCAGTTAACCTATCTGTGGCAGAAAAACACAGAGGAGAAAGACAGGAGCAGCAGATTGGGCCTGATGAGAATCTGGTGTGAAAACCAGAGGCCACCAAGGACAACTGGTGCAAAAGCTAAGAAGTGTAACATCAAACCCACAATAATCTTGAAGCCTGCCATGACTCAGGCTAAAAGCCTGAAAAATTTGAGGAATGCCCAAATGGCAAGATCTTTTGTCATGGTCATAACAGCACGGGGTGGCAGTGAGGAATCCATAAAATCCACCCTGCTGCCTGGAGTGCAGAATGAAGGATGGGTTCAATTGTTTCTGCTGTTGCTGCTCACATCTGCTGGGTCCCAGAACATCTCAGATCTTTGCCAGCTCACACAGTCTCCAGCACAACACCGCAAACGAATGAATCAGAGAAGATTTCTCGCACTACTGGAATTAAACACTCACACAAGGACTTCACTGGAGCAAAGCCTTATCTCTGCTGTGCCTGAAGCTCCCCTGAAGGCTCTCTGGGATTCACAGCCTCTCACTGTGCTGGGAAACCCAGCAAGTTTTCATGAGGGCTCCTGCAGATCTGAAGGAGCTGGATGGCAGGGCTGCACTTTGTTCAGCTGGACTGAAAGCCTGAACCTCTCAGAGCCTCCCTGTGGAAAGGAAACGTTCCCAGTGTCCAGTACACTCTAGCACTGGGAACACTGGGTTGCTAACACTGTCACTCAGCATCGCTTTCACCAAGGGCAGCTCTTGTCTCTGTACAAATCAGGCGTGACCTGATCATCAGCTGTGACAGGACCTTCTCAAACACCAACAGGAGCCAGTGCAGACACTTCTCAGCCAAAGAACAGGAAGGCCCAAAGGATCAGGAATCACCTCATCATCCTGCCCTTTATGCTCTATTCAATTTGACTTTTGTGTCACATGAACATCATTATGAAAATACATTTAGTATTCACGTAACCATTGAAAAAGGTGTTTCTACATAGAGCATAGAACATTAATGCAATATTGTTCTCACATTTCAGAGAGAACCTTGAATTGAGGGCTTAAAAATCAGTAGCCTCCTTCCCAACAGATTTGTGAATATATTTCAGTGGTTAGAGAAACAGTTGGGAATCAGAACATTTAGTTCTCATCACAAGTTTTTTTTTAGAGCTTTCTAGATCTCTAGTCATGTCATCAACATAATATTCTGTGTCTGTTTTATCTGGTTTTAAAATAACTTATTCATTTTCCTATATCGTCATCTTGCAGCACCCAAAATGTCCCAGAAGCATTTGCAGGGTCATTAACACTGTTGCTATAACTACTGCAGCCTCCAGTGCAAAACAGGGATGCTCATTAGCACCAGCAGCAGTGCTGACAAAACACAGACTGACTTGGAGGCAGTCTGGCTACTTTGTGGCCTGGATTTAATATTAGCTTTCTATTAATGGGGGGAAAAAAAGTGTGTGTGCGTGGGGGAAAGATAGTTTGTGATTATTCCCTCCCTCTCCACATTCCTCCAGACTTCCAAGGCAATTCTCAGGAGGTGCACAGCACACTGCTTCAGTCCAGACTCGATTGCTGCAGTGTAATACAGACAAAATTCCAGCATCTGGGGCATAAAACCCACGCAGAAGAGTGAGTGGGACAGGCCCTTCAGACCATGGCTGGTGGGTGCTGGAAGAGGGGACACAGCTGCTCATCCCCAGCCAGAAGCTGCCTGGCACAGTGGCCACTCATAATTCACCTCTGAATCATATTCCATGCTCCAAATCTTTCTTAAATCAGCCTAGATGGACTGTGGTGGCTACAATTAAAAATGTTTTCTGGGAACAGAAATCAGCAGGTAACAAAATGATGGCAGACGAGCACAGACAGTATTTTATACACGTAACAGGGAAAAAAAGCTCATGTGACCACCAGTATTGCAGAAAAGTGACACAAAATCATGCAGTCTATATTTATTTACTTATCTGTAAAAGGCAGAATGAATTATCAAATGCAGCTGTGGGTAAAGCCAGTTTAAAATATGCATGATACAATGCAAAAGCCTTCTCTGAAATTGAAAATGAGCTTTAAACTGTAACCCTGCTTCTTAAAGTTCCTTGGGTTACAAAAGGCAGTTGTGCACTGTTTCCCATTCAGTCTGAATTTAAAATTTGGATCACACATGTAGCACATGAGAGTTTTTCAGTTTTTCACGCTATTTAAAAAAAAAAAAATCACACTAGATATAATCTTTTTATTCTTTCAATGTTTCACACATTTGGATTCCTAGCAGGGTTGGGGTTTTTTTTATTTCTTTTGAATATTAGTGTCTCAAATTCCCATCCTCCTCAGCTCCACAAGAAAAAAGCTGCAGTGGGACTCTCACCAGAACTAAATAAGTAAAACACAAAAAATGATGGGAGGTGATGAGCTCATGTCTTCTCAAAGCTCAGTGTCCTACCTGAGAAATCAAAATGAGACACTGCCATTAAAAACATGAGAACTATTTAATTCCTAATCAATTAACTACTGCATTAAATTTAACCCTTTCCAGTGCCTCCTTCAGCTAACACTGAAGATGTTTCTTTATTAGATGTGTCATTCCTATGACACCTCCAATAGAAACTTAACTTAAACCCAAGAAACTTCACTGACATCAGACTTGTAAGTGAAGAGGTAATTCGTGCTGAACAACCTCAAAGATTAAAACATTTTTACCTTATGCAAACTGAAATGAAAAGTTTTGGGTTATTAAGTAACAAAATAAAATTGAAAAATCCATATTTATTTTTTTTTCTGAACTAAAGGCTTTTTATCCTGGCTGGGAGATTGCAAGTAAAAATAAATCCATACAGAGAAGTTAAAGAGAGAGCATTTAGTGGACAAGCTGGAAATTAGAAGTGGGTGGTTGTAGTTTCTGAAGAATGGCACAAAAATTAAAATATCTGCTGACAAAATGATTGATCAGCCAAAGCTTGGAGGAGATGCTGAGGAGCTCTGGGTTTGAAGCCAGCTGCTGTGGGTGGACCTGTGGCCAGCACATGGCCCTGAGGCTGCAGAGGGCAGCTGGGGGTGGATGGATCCCCAGGGAGCTGGGTGTGGATGGATGGATGGATGGATGGATGGATGGATGGATGATGGATGATGGATGGACCCTCTGGAAGCTGGGTGTGGATGAATGATGGATGATGGATGGATGGATGGATGGATGGATGGATGGATGGATGATGGATGATGGATGGATGGATGGATGGATGGATGGATGGATGGATGGATGGAGGGAGGGAGGGATGGATGGATGGATGGATGGATGGATGGATGGATGGATGGATGGATGGATGGACGGATGGATGGATCCTGTGGGAGCTGGGTGTGGATGGATCCTGTGGGAGCTGGATGGATCCCCAGGGAGCTGGGTGTGGATGGATCCCCAGGGAGCTGGGGACAAGGCTGCACGCTGTTTTGTGAGGTGTCACTGGCACCAGGGCTGGTTCCAGGAGCCCTGGGCACGTTTGGGAGCTCGGAGCAGCCCCAGCAGCCCAGCCCTGCCGAGCTGCAGAGTCACTTCCCCAAGTGACGGGGACACAGGCGGAGCTGCCCCCGGAGCCTGCAGGGCACGGCCACCTCCTGCCACCTCCTGCCACCTCCTGCCACCTCCTGCCACCTCCTGCCACCTCCTGTCACCTCCTGCCACCTCCTGCCACCTGCTCTGGACACAGGGCTGGCCAGGGCAGCATGTGAGAGCCCCTGGCAGCACGGACCGGGGCTGAGGCAGCCAAGGGAGCCTCGCCACAAGCTCTTCCAGAGGAGGATGGAGAACCCACTGCTTTTATTCCCCCAGCTCAACATTTCTGCTTCTGAGGATAAAGCCCATTTCAGAGCCATGAGATCGGCAGGTCGGGAGGAGCCACAGAAGGGAAACACTGGGTGAGTGTTCAGCCCTCAGAGGGCTCTGCTCACAAGGAACACTCTTCCAGCATCACTTGTGGGGCTGAATTTGGGGCACAGCTCATTTAATTTTTGACATATGTATGAGAACTCATGAACTGCAATCCCAGAAATCATATGTGTAAAATATTAACTCTTCTTAAAGAGTTATCTCAAAGAGCTCTTGTTTTTTTGAGGGCAAGAAACAAATCAAATTAATGATCTAAAAATACTAAGAAAGAGAGGTTGCAAGAAGTTCTGACAAATGCTTCTCTAAAGCCTGAATATGATCCGGGAATGCTTTCTTCACAAATTTCAAATGACAGGAAGTAAAACTTCCTTTTTTCTTTGTGAAATATTAAAAGCAGAAGACGCTGAGCCAACTGTTTATGTTCTCTAATGGCAAGTTTGGCCCCTTTTTCTTTAAAATAAATGAAAAGGATGCTGGAAATGAAAGGATTTCCATTTTGATTTTTTTTTTTTTTGCCAGCGCTTCATATGTAAATTTGTGCTAAGCTATGAAGAAAAAAGCATTAATGTGAATAATATATGTAGGAGAAGTGACACCAACATTACTGTAAGTGAAAATAGGGAGATCTATAACACAGAAGCAGAGAATGCTTAAGAGGGAAAAACTTTCTACCATGTTTCTTGAACATCTGCTCCAATTCTGTTTTAGAGCTAAGCAGAAGAGAAACAGGCTGAGCCTGCTCCTGCAGAGACCTGAATTCCATGCAGGTGATCACCTTGGCAAACCTGGAAGCCTGACAAAAGCAGCGAGGTAAACATTGTGAAAGATGGGTCTGGCTGGGGATTCCTTCCGAGGAGCAGCCGGGTGACTCAGGGTGTTTCCTGTACCCTGTGTGTGTTCAGGGGCAGAGTAACACCTTGAAAAGTGACCAGGGCTCCCCAGGCATGCAAACACTACAGAATTACCTGGTGTGCATCAAATCTCCCACACCACTGGTCCCCATACACCTGCAGAGGGGTTTAAACCCTGTGCCAGCAGCCTTGGTGGGACTCCAGTGATTCCACAGAGCAACAATCAATTCAAAAGTGCAGCTTGCAGGAAAATCCTACAGCTCCATGCAAAGCAGGTGTTCCAGAGACTTCTGTGATGTCCAAATGCCATAGGTGTTCTAAATACTGAATGCAGAGCTCTTCAGTAACTGCAATAATTGGTTGAATACTCTTGTCTCCAAAATCCATAGACTCTGGTAGGATTGTCCCTAGGATTTACCACAAAGATGCAGGGTACAATCCAGGCTTTACTGACTTCCATAAGAGTTTAATCCCTCACTTCAGTGGAGGACCAAGATCTCATTGATATATTAAGAATTGCATTTGTAGGTCCTGGCTGAGAAGAAGGACTGGATAGAATTCTGCAGCACCATGGCCTAAAAAATGTCCCAGCCCTTGCTTTCCACCCAAATCTCCCCAGAACCCTTCAGCGCTTGCCACAGCCTTTTGTCTTGTCCAGCAGGTCCTGTTTTGGGACCAGGCTGCCTGATTTGACCAAAGCTGCTTCTCCAAGCCCTCCTGATTAACGAGCACGTGGCAGAGGTCACCCAAGGGCCCAAACTCTGCTCCTAGAACCCATGGAAAGGTGGCTGGGAGGGGGTATCCAAACACCCCCCAGGCCGTGTTTCCTGCTCTTGTTCTGCAATATCCTGGTTGCAGACAAGTGAAACCATTCTAAGAGTGCATCTGTAAGGAGAAGGCAGAGCTGCCTGCATGCAGACAGGGCTGCTGGCTCCTGCACCCCAGGTATTTAATACAAATTTAAATTAAATTTAATACAAATACAAAGTACAGCCATTCACTGCATTCTTACAATCTGCCAGACACTTTCAGAGCAGAAACAATGAATCTGAAGAATTTCCCCCTTTTAACAGACCATCACTTCCTCACCCAGCCAGCTCTCTTTTACCTTGTTACTCTCAGCTGGTGCCTGACGAACAGAGATTTCGCTGTTCTTGTATGGAAGAGAAACTTGTAGATTTTTGCTGGTCTTTATATTTGGATTAAAGTGGCAATTATATTTGCCAAAAATGGAAAAAAAAACAAACAAAACAAAACAAAACAAACTAAAAAAAATGTACTCTTTTTCAAATAATAAAGTGAGATAATAGTTTGATGTTTATTAAGTGATTTACTTAGCTTTTATGATTTCCATTTTTCCAACAGAATTACTAAAATAAGTAGAATTTAATGAAACACTGCAGATGGAAATTGGGGTGATGGTACAAAAGTTAATTGAAAGTTAATTTCTAGTTTAGATGTTTATCCATTAGCTTAAATTTGTTTGTTCTCATGTTTAGAAAGTGGCAAAGCTGAACAAATCTTGGTTTGTCTGTTATTGCACAAGCTCACTGCTGCACTCAGGGGTCTGTGAGGCTCCGGGGCTGTTGCAGATTCTGAAGGAAGAACAGAAATTCACAGTAGAAGTTTCCAAACCCAGCAAAGATCCTCTCCAGCATCCCATGCCTTTGTGGACTGAGTATGTGGTCTGAAGTCATAAGGCTTTATCTCTCACTATGACCAAAATCATTTCTGCAGGTGCAGGAGCCTGCAGCTGACAGAGCTCACTGTACTTTTTGTAATTCTCATAACCAATGAACTCTGTAAGGGACTGAGGTTTCATTTTGTCTGACTCCAGAATCTCCCTGCTTTCCTGAATTTCCTTTCTCCAGCGTTTGTATCTCTCCTCACAAACTGTTTTCCTCTCTCTAGTGAAAGTTTTCATTCTTGCAAGCAATGACTTCAGCTGTGGAACGTGTGACACCTATTAAAATTAAAATAAATAAATAAAAATCTCCTCCTTTTGAGCTTTGTGCAAACTCAGGATCATTACTGGTTTAAATTCTTTCCTAAAGAGACTGGAATTTCCTTTCATCTAAACTTCATGTGCCTACAGGTTTTGCCGAGGGAGCCCAAACTGTAAATTAGGCAACAGAACAGCAAGCCTTGATGAGGAAGTGGGATCATATTCCAGAAACATTCAGTCCATAAGAACTTGATCTGACCAATTAATCCTGGACCAGTCATTTATTGATACTTTCAGTGTCCTGTGGTTTGCCTTGGAATGAAAATGGTTGTAAATATTCACATCCACAAAGCAACTGATAATATTTTTCCTTTCTTTGCTGTTTCCTTGAAGTGAAACACGTGCAGCCTGTCATACTTGATGAATATGAAGAGTTTTATAAATGAGGCACAGAATAACACAGCATTTGAAATGTTTGTGGTAAACAAACCAGACTACATGTGCTATTGCCCTGCAAGACTGACACCTAAACTATCTTGCTACAGTTTTGTCTTCAGGCTATAGAATGATGCATATTTCATTAAAAGCAGAATGTTGTAACAGCCTCAGAGTGAGAGTATTCAAAACCACATCTCAGTGCCAGAATCTCAAGTGTAAACAGCTGACAAGACCTGCTTCCCTTAGGACTTTTACCATGCTACATGGTCTCAATTCCCTTAAAGATTACCAGCACAACACAAATGCCACAGCAGAAAGCCTCTGCTCTGATGGTTTTATAGAAAGAGGAAAGAAGTATAACTCTGCCAGAAAAAATGTCAGGAAAGAGTTAAAGCAAATATTCCTGAAGTCCCTGAGAGAATGATCTCCCTTAGTGATCTCCCTTCTCTCCCAAATTTGTCCTAAAGCAGGACACAGGATCTGATGAAAGGCTTTGTGAAACAGCCCTGAGCCCCAGTGGTAACAGATGATGTGTGTTACACAGCTCCTCAATGCACAGTCTCAGCAATTCTTCAAACTCCTTTCTGTTTCTCAAGCAGTGTGTCTCCTGAAGAAGCAGTGAAATGGGGAGAGTCTTTTGACAAACTGCTTTCTGAGAAAGGTCAGTGGTTTTTTCTGTCTCCATGCAGACTGGTAGGATGGAAAATGGATGGTAAAGGATGGAAAATTCTAAAATCCAGTTATGCCCTCAACTAGAAGTGGCAGTTACTTAAACTAGGTATGATGGGTCATTTATAGCAGCAGGTATTTCCTGCTCCCCTCGTCTTCTTATGCTATAGCTTGCTGTCAGCTTGTGAAAACAGTTTAAAATTATCTTTGAGTTTGGTGTTTTATTGAACAAAGAAATATAGCAGACAGCAAAGAGTCTCTTCAATAACCAGGAGCATTTAATCTGAATATGTCTCAAATATTCCTGACTGCATATGTTCCATGTACTTAAGAAAATACCTTGTCACTCCTGGCAGAGTTTGTTTCTAAGCCAGTGACTGGATCCAAGCTGATTTGATCCAAGATCATTTGAGAGGCCCTGCTGCTGCCATAATTATCAAATGCACATAAGTTCCTGCCTTCATTTTGGAGGGGCACACGTGTGTTTCAGCTGCAGTGCTGGACACTGTGTGCTTTTCAAACCTGTTCCCTGAACAGTTCACATCCACACAATTGCATTATTTCCACAGATGAAGTGTGCTTGGGAAAGAAAATATCCTCAGCATAGCAGCAGCAGGATAAAGTAAATGATAGAGATGCTGAAAGCCATCCATTTAAAATTACTGCTGAAGAATGGTTTGCTTATGAGCAAAGATTCAAAGAGTCTTTTGATCAACCTAAATTGATATTCAGCTGGAATGAAGTCCACCATTTCCACATATAAATACATGTTTTGCTTAATGTTTTTTCTAAATTTATGAGACCTTAGTAACATTTTTTTACTGATGCTGTGAATTCTGTGATGAGTTGCAGGATCATAATGAAGAAACTGCACTTATTTTAAAACATTTATGTATTTTAAGACAATTATCTGTAATGTGGTATTATCCCAAGGGAGAAAAACATATTTTACTACTTTGAAGGAGTAACTGTCTGATAAGGATATATTCTTTAATGCAATTCAACTTTCCCTTTTGCAGCTGGGCTGGAAGCCTTCACAAAGTTTCTGAAAACGGAGTTCAGTGAGGAGAACATTGAGTTCTGGATAGCCTGCGAAGATTACAAGAAAAGCAAAAGTGCACAAGAACTTCTGCCAAAAGCCAAGACCATTTTTGAAACATTTATACAGAAAGATGCTCCAAAAGAGGTAAAGACCTTCCTCATTATACGCAGGGTCTGACTGACACAACTGCATCAGGTGAAATCTGATTTTAAGAAGTGCGTGCCCACAAGCAGCTTCAAGAGCTAATCCTGCAGTCCCCTGACATCAGAGGAATTTCATAAAAGTCAGAACTCTGGCAGGAGGATGGATTTGTATTGCTTGGCTCCCTCTCCCTTTTCCACCCCTCCACCTCCAATTGCATGTCCTTGGTACGTTACTGTCAGCATAAAACAATGCTGATATCACAATCCCCACCAACACTAAGGCCTTTTGTTAGTATCCTAAGAATGAAAAAAGTTTTCATATTTCCAACTTTGTCATTTTTCTGAAGTGTGTTAGAAATGATTCATAAATGAACAAAAGAAGTATTTTTTTGCCTGCCCTAAGAAGGAGATGAACAGGTTGGGAGATTATCAACTTTTCAGTGAAATCACAAGCAGCCTCTTGAAGAGTTTTTTTGGACTTACAGTTTCCTGTAATGCCATCACATTTGAGCAGATCAAATATGTCACTTGCCAATCAATACCTGTATTTATTTTATTTGCCAGAATAGCAGAAGTTAAACACTGACTTCTGCTTCCTTGTGATGAGGGTGAAAAAGGTGTAATTCTCATTTTAGTGGAAGGATTGCAAAGTGGTGCAGTTTCCACCTGCAATTCCCACAGATTGCATCAGGATTCAGATCTGCTTTTCCTAGGAAATTCCCACTTTTAAGGACTTCTGTCCCTTTTCCTTCCTTTCCCTGCTGTGTGCCTTTATGGGGAAGCAGCCCTGGACAGGTAACAAGTGCTGACACTGTCAGTGCTGATGATGATGAGCAGGAGTCCCACTGGGGCCAGGGAAGTCACAGTAACATGACAATTTCTTTCTGTGCCAAACCTGAGCCTGGTGCAGGCAGCACAGTGGGTGCTGTGGGTCACCCTGGACCCTTGGCTTTGGGGTGCCTTCCTGCCTTGGGTTCAGCTGAGACCACACAGCTCTGGAGCTTGCACCTCTTCTCGGACTCCTTGTCCAGCAGGACACTTTTAAACACAAATTTCGGAGCCTAGAGTTCCATAGGATCATAACATTTTGGATGAGTGGACCCTTCTCTGATCACTAATTGCCCTTCAGCTCTTAGATCGAGACTATTTGTTCCAACTAGCTGTATGGAAATAACAGGCACCTCTCGGGAGGGAAAAGAAAAACATTATAGAAGTCACTTTTTGACAGAGTTAACAATTTATTTATATATATTCTAGATTATTTTTCAAAATAATGTGCTTGAATCAGTGTCTGTCATTCAATTAAAATTCTTATACCATTAATCCCAGGGTGAATGCAGCAGCACATGGAATAAATAGTCATTTAGAAATGCTTTTTCAATCTAAAGACTCTAGAGACCCATTTAAATTTTTTAAAAAAATTTATTAGAATTTTCTCACCTTCCTGCTACCCAAGCTACACAGAATCCAGGAATTTTAACTATTCCTTAACATTCCCTCATTAGAACAAGTTCTACTTTAATCCTTAAATGAGAGAGGGGAGAGCTGCAATAGTCGGGTGCTGCGAAGCTGGGACGCTGCAACGATACAGCCATGGGTTGGAAAGTTACTTTTGGTCAAATGTCAGAGTTTATCTCCTGTTTCACCAGTTTTGCAGGGTGCCAACGATACATTTGAGGAGACTTTCTGAGAGCCATCACTGGAGGCAAACACACCAATTCCGTGATTTAATAACCTGTTGGAGGGGGGACAAATAATAAAATAATAAAAAATAAAAAAATAAAGTGACATAACGAGGGCGCAGCAGCCGTGGCTAACGGGAGCTGCGCTGTGCCGAGCTGACTGAACCCCCTCTCTCTCCCCCTGTGCTGCAGGTGAACCTGGACTGGCACACGCGGGAGGTGACGCGCGTGGCCGTGGGGCAGCCGGGCCGCGGCGCCTTCGAGGCCGCGCAGCGCCGCGTGTTCGCGCTGATGGAGCAGGACAGCTACCGCCGCTTCCTCCGCTCTGCGGCCTACCTCAGCCTGCTGCGGGGCCATTCCCGCTCCTGCCGTGTGTGACACATTCCTGCTAACTGAATTGTAACTGTTATTAAAGTTATTATTAGAGGCAAGCAAAAGAACCAGTGTTCCAAGGCAGATGCACCCCTTTGCAGATGTTACATGTTAAAATTGAGGTACAGGATGGAGTTTGGAAGATCAGTGATGTCCCAAGATGAAAATGGCCTTGAGATGGACAAAATTAGAGCGACTTTAGGCATTGGGCCTAAAACCCAGTAATTATCAGACTAATGAGTAGATTTGCATAACACAACGCTCAGTACGCACGTGCAAACCTGTAAGGTAATCCAAAGGACAATGAGGAAGAGGAGAAGCCTTCTCCAAAAGACCCCAAAAGAAGACTGGAGACCCCCTAACAACAAGTGAGGCATGGGCCGTGAAGAAAAATGACGAAAAGTCAGAAAAATGGGAAATAGGAGGAAACTGACAGGAAGCATGAATGAATATGTATAAGCACACAGTATATGAGTTTAGCTTGAGGTGTTTTGTTTTGTACCTGAGGCAGGGTGGGGAACCCCCTCTCTTGGTGCAGACATACCTTGAAGCTTGGGGCAGTTCTTAAAATCTTAAACATTGGTCCGGTTTGGGAAGCAGCTGCAGGATTTATCTGTAACTATGACTCGTATATTAAGTTGCTGCTTGTGCAATTTAAGCTTTCTCCCTTTCTCCCCCTTTCTGTAAGTGCTGAAGGAGAAGAGGAGCAGTTCCTGAGGATGGGACTTTGTGTTCATGGTTAATTTGAGTGTATATGAACTGCTGGATCTGCAGGTTTCCCTGTCTGCTTTATTAATTTCCAATAAATCTGATCTGCCTAAAGAGTTGTCAGGATTTGATTTATCATCAGTACATTGATGAGGAAGATGTGAAGACTTCACCCAGGGTTCAATTCTAGCTGTAATCACTGCCACAGTAATGGAATCGTTACTGTGCACAGAGATCCAAACTCTGGAGATGCTGCTGAGCCACAGTGACCCAGGAGCCATCTCCAAGCTCTTACCTTTACCTGGGGAGCAGAGAGGAAACATATTCGTGATGATGATCCTTGCTGGTTTATTCCTCATCCTCCCCTGACCTCAAAACACCAGGCACAGGCTCTTTCTGACAGTGAAAGCAGTCAGGGGCTGGGCACGGGGGTTTTTCTTTCTGACAGTGAAAGCAGTCAGGGGCTGGGCACGGGGGTTTTTCTTTCTGACATTGAAAGCAGTCAGGGGCTGGGCACAGGGGTTTTTCTTTCTGACAGTGAAAGCAGGGCTGGGCACGGGGGTTTTTCACTGGCTCTCAGGTGCTGAAGGAGCTGCCCAAGGGAACAGTGGGGTCTCTGGAGCAGCTCAAGAGCCTCTGGCTGTGGTGCCTGGGCTTAGGGGTGACTGTGGATTCACCTCCAGCCCTGAGGATTCTGTGCTGAGGAGCTCTCTAGCAGCACCAGCAGTGCCTGAATTCCAGTTCTCAGGCACTGAAAATGTGCATGCTCCTGTGCCATGGACGAGGAGCCCTGCTGGAAGAAGGGAACAGGTTTGAGAGAAGCCCCACCTGAGTGCTGGCACTGGGTTTGTTCCCACACAGATGTGAGACCTACAACCTTGCAGCTAAATTCTGCCCTGGTGTGATTATGTCCCTTCATATCAGTGGAGAATCCATATCTTGGGTGGATTGCCATGAAGGAAAAGAATTAAAAAATTACATATATTTAATATTGTTTCAAAAATCCAACCAAATGACAAATACAGTACCCTGAGTAAGATTTTTCTTGTTAGCAAAAGCCCAGCTGTTAGTCAGAAGGGTCTACAATGATAAATAGAAGTCAGCAGGTGCCCTTTATTTCATTTCACAGACACATGGAAAATTTGGCTTATCTCCAGGGAGGCCTTCCTCAAACCCATCAGTCTGTGGTACTGACAGTGCTAGTCCCTCTCATGAGTTTTGTAATGAAAACAAACAAATAAGATATTCCTGGTAGCTATTTATGCATGTGTGTTTTCCAAAGATAATTATGAACCCTAGCTGAATTTGCAGCAGACTAGTGCCATGGGAACTACTGTAAAAAGAAAGTCAAGATAAACTCAGAGAAAGGAAAGCAAAGGACACAGAGATAAACCAAAATGGCATCATTATCTGGCAAAGCGTGTTTTTTCCTAGAAGAGGCTCCCTTTAGTGAGAGAAAAGGAGCACTCTACTATTTAGTGTCGTGCTGCAGTCCTGGAGATGAGCTAGGCATGGATTTAGTTCAAGTCTGTGATCCTGGTCAGACTCAGGACTGGCCCTGCACAGATGTATTTACAGCACAAATCCGAGGGTAGTACCAGAGAACACAGCCAGGCTTCTCTGGTTTTGGCAGAGTCTGAACCACAGCTTTGCAAATCGTCTCATTGAGCTGCCTTAATGCAAATAATGCAAATACAAAGCCTGCTGGGCAAGTACTTCTATTGGAGATTGTTTCATGCAGCAGCTATTTATATTTATATTTATATTTATATTTATATTTATATTTATATTTATATTTATATTTATATTTATATTTATATTTATATTTATATTTATATTTATATTTATATTTATATTTATATTTATATATTTGCCACTCAGGGCTCAGCAAGAGCTTCCAAAATATTCCTCCTGTCAATACAATACTGGCCCTACCCAAACCCTGCACTTTACTCCTTACGTAGGTGAGGTCTCAAGACACAAAGCATGAGGGAATCAATCTCCTGACTCACGTGGCACAAAGGCTTCTCCTGTTTCAACACTTCCATCTAATTAGATGCTTTAAATTGGCTGAATTATGATCTGCTGTCTTGTTTAACTCGAGGGAGGAAGAAATATACAGGAACAAATATCTTCTTCGGGTTGTGGATTTGTTATTGAGCTAAAGACAACTGATTTTTCAACTGACAAGAAGCAAGAATGAAGTCTAAGATAAAGAATCTCAAAGAAGAAGACTGATTTCCATCTTCCAGTGAAGCAGGCAATCACTATCACAGCTCTTACATGCTTTTACACGCTACAACTTTTAAGTGACTCACAAACAGCAGATCATTTTCCTCTCCTTTTGTCCCCAGCTGCTCAGCCTGCCTTAATTAGCTCCTGCTTTGAATGCAGTTCCCTCTCCCTTCCACACATGCTGCCAAAGACCTCAGCTGAGAAAAAAAAATTGCAGAAAATCATCTTCCTCTCATCAGTGATTCATACACTTATGAACTTGGTCCTTGCTCAGCTGCCTATCCCAGATCCCACTCTGTTCTTTGCATTTTAGTCAAATGCCTCAGTCAAATGCCCTTTAAGCTCCTGTGTGGCTCTGTGCCCACGATAAAAATGTATTTCCTCTATCTACCACCCAAGCTTACTTCCATTTTTACTTTATTCCTTGTAAATGTGTTCCTGTCTTCCATTTGCTGTGCCCTGAACACTTTATGAGGGCTGGTCTCATAAAGCTCCCAAAGCTTTCCTCTCTCCTTTCCTAAACAGAATCTGTTTGTGTAACCTCCTCCTAATTCTTCCTTGGGCTGTACAGGAAATTATCTGCCCTCCCAGATTTACAGTTTAGCCTTTACCATTGCCTTCTCCACCAAAGGTAACAAAAATTAACTAGGAAGAAACACAGCCCTACAGCAGCCATTTGAGAGTTTTCAAGCAGGACAGAAGATAAGGATGAAGCCCTAAAAAAAGGACAACTCTGAACTCTCATTTCTTCACCATAAAATTTGCTCATAATTAAGACATTCTTGCTTCTTCACACATTTGTGGCCTCATTTTGAATTTCTCCATCTAATGCTATTCCAGTTTTTCCTGATTTCACATTTTCTTGAGAATTGTTTTCAGTTCTTTTCCACTGGAGGTTTGCAATTGTACAGCACTTGGAAATCCTGAATATGAGGAGCCCAGAGTGCTGTAAAATATTTTGACAGATTGTTCTTGGAATCAAAACATTTCACCTGAAGGGCATAGTTTGCTTGGGTGGAAAATAACAGCTCATTTTCTTATGCAAAGCAACTCTGTGGCACACTGAAGGCACACAGAGTTATTCACATGGAAAAAGATCAATTATTCTGTGAGCTGCCCATGCTGTGCAGCACGGTGGGAAGGGGGCATTTACATAGTGCTGTGATTAGGCTGAATTTGCATCCCCCTGGGACAGGCCTTTCCATGCTCTGAGGATGCCAGCAGTGCTTGGATCATGCTGGCTTCTCCCAACATAAGGGATGCACCCAAGTCCCCTGGGCTTCACTGCTCAGGGCAGCCAACGTTGGTTTTTCATTCTGCTGAGGTTGCCTTGTACAAACCGGCACTGCCCAAGCAAATCTGTGCATGGAATGGAATTACCAGAGGAGCATTAACACCCTGAGCCTGCTCCAGGGAAACAGCAGCACATCCACTGAGGTGGGAGCTTTTCTCACCTTGTGCTCAGGTGAGTACCAGGCAGCCCTTTTAGGAGCATGTGGAACTGGAAATGATTTCTTAGGTTAATAAACCAATGGTTTGAATATGTAGCATTGCTTTAGACTGTTGTGATTAGTATCCAGGTCAGAGGAACAAAAACTGGCAGGTCTTAATCCCCTCAACAGCCAGTGGCTTTTCATGAAGGAAGATAATTCAGCAAAGCTAATGCCTAAAGACAGTTAAAGAATAAAAGGTGACACCAGTAAAAGTCAAACTGTGAGCCTGAAAGTTCTGGAGATTTAAACATTTAATAACTCAAGGGTCCTTAGCAAGTCATATTGGCACAGTTGGGAACGTTCAGTCAGGTCCACACTCCCTTTCCTACAGTTTCAGCTCTCCCATGTCATCGAAGGCAGAGGACTCAGAAATCCATAGCCCAGCCCTCACAGGAACTGAAAGGTTAAACCCCAGGCCTGACAGATAAAGAGAAAAATGCCCTGCAGTGAGCTGAGCAGGTAAGGGCTCTGCAGGTCCAGTCCAGCTCTGAGGGAGCTGAAGCTGTAACTGAGTGTGTCAGCTGGCTCCAGATCCACAAGTTTAGCACTAATCCCATGAGCCATTTCCAGCCCATCTCTGCTACCTATTCCTATTTCCTTTTGTTTGCTGGGTGCTGGTTATTATGAATAGCCAACACACTGGCACGAGCAGCTGATGCATTTGTTTTATAACTAAGATCACTTTTTCTCCTTGTGACGTTTCAGTGAAATATCAGTTTCTTTCCAGACACTTAAGTTCCAAACAGAGAGGTACAACCAACTGGTTTCTATGGGAAACTGAACTTACTGATTAGTGAACTTATTTTCCTTGTCCCAGTACAAATACCACAACAACTCCATTAACCTGCTGCACACCTGGAATATTTTCAGCTTGCACAGACTGAGCAGTCACTGACAGAATGTTGTGCAGTGATGAGAGTCCCTGACAGCTTCTTTATGCTTTTGTGGATTGTGAGCAGTGCCCCTACAGTGCAAAAGCAATCCAGCTGCATCCATGCAGTTACTGTGTTCTAGAATATTCCTGAGTTCAGCCTAGCTCTGTGGCTGCTAAGACTGGCTTGAAAAATATCCATCAGTCCTGAAAAATCTTGAAGAGACATTCATGCCTGCTTCATTCAGGCTATTAGGCAGAAATTTAAAACATTCATGTGTGGCACTATCTGGAGTTTTGTTTTGAAATAAATGTATATAATCTGATGATATTAATAAAAAATAGGCACAGATCCTCAACCTTCCCTCTCATAGTTTCACAGGAGTTACTGGAACTGTGATATAACAATGATAATACCTCGTTAAAAAAAGCAAAATGCACCAATTTATGGTCACAGTTCTAAAGAGGGTGAATAGTAGAACCTCTGGGATTAGACACAAGGTAAACACTGAGAAATTAATAGAACCAGCCAAGAATTATGAGTTGCCTAATTTAGTGTCAACTCTGTCCTCACAACTGGACTGACTTTTCTGGCAGGGCACAGTTAAAAAATTCCAGCTGTAATTGTTTACACTCTGCCCAGCCAGAAGCTCCACAGATAAATATTGGTTGGATTTTGAATTATGTTTATTCTCTTTTACCAAAGCTCAGGCCTGGGACTGAATCAGGCACAAAGGGTTGGATGTCAGTACAGATGCTGGAGGTTTTCTCCCCTGCTGAAGTTAGTCTCACTAGCACAATGCACAAAGGGCTTTTGGTCCTCTCTGGCACACAAGGTGTACTCTGGAAATAAGAGAAAATAACCAATTAAGCAAAATAAGAATCACAGAGGAAAATCAGGATGATAATTAACATTTCTGTTCTTCTGCTATAAGGTTTAGAAGCAAGCAGATGCAAAGCTAAGGAATTACCAAAAGGATTCATATTTTGCTACCAGGAATCATTTTTAGTAATATGAGGAACTAAAAGGGCATCTTAGGTCATCATTTCTAGTGTTCTATTAACAAAGACAACAATTCAAAATAATCTCATAAATATATCAAGCTCTATCTTCAAAGTATAGAGGAATAGAGAGGGCAAAAAATTCTACTGGGAGTCTGTAAAAAAACAACAGTTTGTGAAGCCTTATTCTGGTTTTCAGTCTGAATTTGTTCACTGGCTGCTTATATACATTTTTTTCTTTTGTCAATATAGCCATTATGCTAAATAATTATTTTTTCTCACCAGGTTACCTCTCTGTTTTCAGAGGGCAATCATAGCTCCTCTCTGCTTTCCTCTTAGAGACAAACTGGTCTTTCATTCCTCTCCTGCAAGACAATTCAGTTCTCCTGCTCGTCCCAGTAATGCACCTCTCCATATCTGTTTCCATCTGATTTCATCTTCCTGGAGCACAATTGACCACATTTACTGGTTTTTTGTCCCATGTGAAGTTCACCAAATAGATTGGCCTGAAACTTCTTTCACAGATCTGCAAAAGGTAAGGGTAAGGGATAACCTCTTAACATTGCTAAGGGCAAAACGTGGCATGTGGTGCTTGGGCTTTTCTTTCTGACCATAGAAGGTGGACATGGCTAAAATCAGAAAGATCTTCTCAGGCAGGCAGGAGGCAGCTTTTGCTCATGACTGCACCATAGAGGAAAATAAAATGGAACCTTCAACTCACTCCTAAGACTGCTCTATTGGGTGTAAAACATTTTAACTAAGACAAAAATCCCTAAGTTGGGACAGCTGGCATCCCACTTCCTCAACCACTGGAAGTTTATGCCAAGTGGAGACATTGAGAACCAGGGTAATCTGAATAAAGGATTTGGCCTCAGGACAAGATTTGGAGGGAGACAAGAAATCAATCAGTAAGGATTGTTCAGGAGAAGGAGGGACAGCAAGGGTTATACAGAGGAAGCAGAGCTGGGCATGAAAGAATAGTTATCAAGCGCAAGAGACAAATTACACAGACCAGCAGCTGGCCACAATCCCTTCTCAGGCAGTTCCAGGGAGCAGTAAGGTCCCCCCTGGGGCTTTTCTCAGGCTGAACAACCCCAGCTCATCAGACCTGTGCTCCAGCCCCTTCAGCACCTGCTCCCCCTCTCTGGACTCCTCCAGCGCCCGTGACCCAGGGCAGGAGCGTGTTGGCATTGCCCCCAGCCCTTCTGTGCTGTGGCCACTGTTAGCTGAGGATGGCACTGTCTGGAAATGGGCCATGTTTCTGAAAGAAATGATTTTAAAGAAAGTGTTGGAAAGGGTTTGTCAATGTGCAATGTCCTGTTTGCTTATCCACATGCTAACTGTATTGTTCCTGCTGTCACATTACCTTCAGCTTGAAGATCAGTCAGGAAAAGAAACTCTGCCTTCCCTGAGACAGTCAGACAGACAAAGAGTGGAACAAAAAATGCCAGTGAAGTGAGTTGCTGTTTATGGCTATTTTAATTGTAGGAGATTTATGTGGCAGGATGACCAAGTTTGAATAATCTGTACAGCTTTATTTTCCTTCCCCCTTTGAAGGGAATATGACTATTTTGATTCCTTGTTGTCATTTCTGCTTGCCATTCCCATTCAAGTAATTCCCACATGGTCAGTGAGATCATTCCCTGAGTGGTGAGTAAATATTAAAACAACTAATATTACCCATAAGAACAAGAAGCAGAACTCCCTGCTTTAGCTTGGTCTTTCATTTTGCTTTTTTGCTTGACAAGAAAGCTAATAAGCATTTAATAAAAATCCTGAAAATTTGTTACATATTTTATAAAAGTTTCTTATTGTCACTGAAACAAACTCTCTGCTGATTAGTTCCATCATCACATGACGTCTCAAAAAGTACAACAAAATGCTATGTTTAGTTTTCATTTGTATTTTCACAGACTTGATATATTTGCACTCCAGCTTCCCCCATGTACGTATATATATGGACTTTTAAATATGCACAACCTTTTTCTTACTTCAATGTAATTGTTTCACTGTGGATACAAGTAAATGGAGAGCTGCAAAAAACTTGTTTTATTTAAAGTGCCACTGCCACCATCCCTTGTCAGAATTATAACAGAATATAACAGAAGTAGAACAGACACATAATATCCAGACACTGTTTTATGATCTCTGCATAAATTTGCAATTGGAAATTACCATTACTGGTGATGCTGAGAGGTGGCTGTGGAACACAGATCTCAAAGCAGCCTCCATGATTCAGGGAGCAGGGTTTTGACAGCTGAGCCCTCAGTCCCCACCTTAGGAAAAGCAAATGTTTTTTACAGAACTTGGGAGTCCTTGGGATATTTTTTTTTGTGTTGAGTTTTTCCGTTTCTATTTTTGTTTGGTTGGTTGGGTCTTCTTAAGAAAACTGGCAATATTTTATATAGAATGAAGTGCTTGCCCTCATGTCTAGCAGAAGCCTACAGCAAGTTGCAGAGGAAGAGACAAAACTATGAATTTACTCGGTTATTTATACCACTGAGAAGCTCCTTCTAGGCCCATGTTTCCCACTAGTGTTAACTTGGTAACATTTTAGATAGTTCCAGTCATTCCAAGCAAAAAGTGCCATATAAATTAATGCCTAATCCTTTTAAACTCAATAAGTAATTCAGTACACTCTCTAGAACATTCCTATCTCTCCTATGCTTTATTGGAGCTCCAGCAGCTTTAGGGGTATTTTCAGGATGAAGAATGCAGTCAGCAGCAGCCAGATCCCTGTTTTTCCCTGGGAGGGATGAGGGTGAGCCCTGTCCCGAGCAGCCAGCCCGGGCTGCACAGGGCAGAGACCACAATGCTATTTTCAGGGGCAGATGTTGTTTCCACAGGTCAAACGCTGGGGAAACCATGGCCTGGGCTGAGTCTGTGGATACAGTGCTAGCCAGCAAAGGTAAGAAGTGATGGAAAAATACAGGTGTTTTTAAAGCATCTGTCATCCCAGTTGCCAAACATTTCTGCTGGGTTTTCAGCTGCTCTGCAGCTCAGCTCCCCGCGTGCAGTCAGAGCTGCTGCTGGACTGGTGCTGTCCTGAGAGCTCTGGCCAAGCTGCAGGCACTGTCTGCCTTCTGGCTAATGCTCCAGGGCAGGCAGAAATGCTGTGAAATACTTTTTATTAAGGTAACTGCTAAATTCCCCTTGCAATGGTTTCATTTTTCATAATTTCTACACGTAATAAACCACAAACGTTTTCTTAGGGATTCCTGAGAAATGCATGTGCTGTGCAGTGACTTCCAGTCAAACAAATTGACATATCTGAAGTCGCTTCTCCCAGAAATGCCATTTCTACAGACCTGATACCACACACCACACACAGCTTGGAAATTTCCTTGCCCCTGCCCCATTTCCCTGTGGCAATGTGGGGCCTGGACCCTGGGGTGCCTCCACACTGTTCCTGGATAGCAGGAACTTGACTAACACAATTAAATTTGGGTGCTGTCAGCTTTCTTTACTCAGAGCTTCTGATTTGGATTCATTTTAAAACAGTTTCTTCCTAGCAAACCTTTATTTGTTTCATTCTTCCCCTTCAAAGTGAAAAAAGTAAAACAATAAAAAGAGGAACAAAGAAGTAACCAGGAGTCCCTCTTTCATCCAAGCCTTAATCTTTCCTTGCAGGGATTTGGGAGCCCCATTTGGGCAGGGAAGCTCAGCTGTGGGGGGAACACACCAGCACAGTGTGACCCACAGGTCTATTTGCTTCTCAACCCTGGGGTCAGCCTCAAATCTCTGATTTCCCAGCCACTATAAATCCTTTTGAAGACCAAAACCTCCATTTCAACAAATGTACCGGTGCTAAGGAGACCAAACCCCAGCAGCAGCTGCTGGGAGCAATCCTTGCTTGTCTGCTCACTGAAAAACTCTCGGAGTAGTCCCCTCATCAGCACTGTAATTTAATCTATTTATTTCCCCTGCAGCAGCCTCTCAGAGCTGAGATTAGTTTGTAAAGGAGTGGCAGATAGATAGGTTACACTGTACACACCCTGTAAAAACAGATATATTTACATATATGTACACACACACACACACTCGTGTGAGTATGCACACACACAAATTGCACTGGCCATTCCATTTCCCCCACCCACCATCTGATGCACTTTCCCCAGAGGGTCTGGCAGCTTTTCGGACGTTTTTGAAGTCTGAGTTCAGTGAGGAGAATGTGGAGTTCTGGCTGGCCTGCGAGGACTTCAAGAAAACCAAATCCTCCACCAAGATCGCCTCGAAAGCCCAGAAGATTTATTCTGACTTTATCCAAGCTGATGCTCCAAAGGAGGTAAAGGTTTTTTCTGGGTGTGCTTTGGGTACTGAGGATATGGATGAAGTGGAAAGTTCCAGACCTCCAGGAATGACAGAAAATACAATTCAGCCTGGCTGAAATTCCCATTTTCATGCCCATTATTCACCAGGCAAAGGCCTTGTGCAACTCTGGGAAGCAAAAATGTTGTGGTTTACACTTCACACTCTTCACACAGGAATAAGTTTACCTCAGCTTCTGAAATTTCTACCTGAAATTCTAAGGGATTTTATGCTCAATAGAATTTATTTTCTCTAGCCATTTTTCATAATGCAGGAAGCACTATTTCTTCCATATTTATGGTACCAGAGTATTACTATGTTTATGATTGCATTTGTTCTTTTGTATAGGTATTTTTGACATGATGAGAATGCAAAAATTTCCATCACAGAATTCTATTTTATCATTATTTCATTACCGTGAAGGAATAAATTGCTCATTAATCATTATTCACTTTCTGCACCCTAAACTTTTACACTGTTTTTGCCTTTGCTAGCAGGAGTGCTTTAAATGTCCCCATGTCTTACACATGATTGAAATCCATATTATTCTTAAAACAAAAAATCCTTAAAAATTAATAGGGCCAAAATCTAAAATGATGCCGAGTGCCTTCACTTTTAATTTACCCTCTGATGATTGGTACTTCACAGGATTTGATTTGGCAGAAAGATGAGAAGGAAAAGGAAGTTTTTCCCTTCTTTTTTTCGGTGATTCCATCTTCTTAAGAGCCAAATGAAATGAAGAATTCAGTCTGCTAGAAAAGGAAGGGATGAACTCCCTGTTTATTTGCATCAGTTGGCTTATTTGGGAGGAAATTCAAATGTCCTGGGCACAAACAGATCTCAGCTTCCCGAGCAAACTGACGCAGCTCCTTTATTCCTACAGGTTAATATTGACTTCCATACCAAAAACGACATCTCCCAGAACATCTCCAAGCCCAGCCTCAGCTGCTTTGATGCTGCTCAGAGCTCAGTCTACTGCCTCATGGCAAAGGACTCCTTCCCCAGGTTCCTGCGGTCAGAGCTGTACAAGGAGCTGCTGAGGAAGGAGCAGGACAGGAATCAGAAGAGGTGGCTCCCGTTCCTGTGAGGAAAAGCACCGAGGCTTTGTGAATTGATAACGTCTCCCATTGTCACTCTGTACAGATAATTACTCATTATTAAAGTGCTTGCAGAAGCCACTTTCAAGAATCACCTGTGCCAGTTTGTTTCTAAGTACAAATTACACATGATGCTTTCTAATAACAGTAGAGAAATATTCAAGAAGCAGGATGGAATATGCTAGAACCCTTGAGTTACCTTCCTAATAAAAAAGTTTGCCATTGTTACTTTTTTCCAGTGTTTACTTCATTTTTCAAAGAGATTTGAGATTTTAAAGCAGAATACTTTGGTTTTCTTGTTTGCTGTTGATTCCACGTTAGAAGTATGGCCCCCAAAATAAATCCCTTTCAGGAGATTCGAACACCTTTACTCCTTCATTTGTCATTTTATTTGTAGCTTGCAAAAAATTTTAAATCCTCTTTTAAACATGTTTTACATGAACTCAAAACAAGAGATGTAGAAATATGGTTGATAACACACTATGATAATATTTAATAAATAGGCAGCTGCTTTATCACAAATGTTCTTGGCAATCAGAGCAAATTAATGTTTCATAATACAGCTGTCTTCTGGAAGAAGGCCCTCAAAGTTCTTTGTGTTAATTTAATTTTTTATTGAAAAACCTCATTTATTAATTGCACAGGCATTTGGGAAGAAAACCACAAGTGAGTAAATCTTCCTTTGTACATTTCCAATTAATTAATTTTCTTTGCTTTTCCAAATACATTGGTGGCACTGTCCCCCCATGTACTCACGAAGAAATCATTTCATTAATTCCTGCCAATGAAATTCATTTACTAAGTTCATTTCAATAAAATACAGATAAGCAGAAAAGTAGGGATAAATAACTGTTTTAGGCTGTAAAGTAAACATGTAAATCAGGATTTACTGAAGAAAGAATACTTTAAACCATACAGGGAAGAAATAATCTCCATATGCTATGCTACGGAAAAGAATTCTAAATACAAGGGACAGCAATAAGATTTTTCAAGAAGAAAAACATGATAAAAAATAATGTGTACCATTATTCTCATTACTGCATGAAGCCAGCACCAGGAAGCACCAGGTCCACACCATGTCTGGCTCAGCCTGGGCTATCAACAGCACCCTCATTGTCAAAAGAGGCGAGATTTCTTGACACTTTGCATATGACATTAATTTGAATAATTGCACAGTGAAGAACCATGCATGATTTTAACAGAATTTAAATTAATTTAGAATGTTTTTAAGAGAAATGTACAGGAACGGCACTTCTAGGGGGTATCCCCGACTCAAGGGTAAATTAACAGTACTAATTACTGTTCTAATTAAAAGTATTAATTCTTAATTAATTCTAATTAAGTACCTCATAATGAAAACTTTGGTACTTTTAATTGACAAAATTAATTAATAAACTTTTGCTGTTGATCAAGCTTCACAAAATTTTTATTAATCTGTTTCAGATGCTAAACATGAGATGAAACTTGGCGTGATTTAAATAAACGATCACTATAAATTCCTGTGTATCCAAAGGCAATTTGGCTGCCATTCACAAGAAATTTCTCAAACTCTCAGAGCTCTATCTGCCTATAGCACAGGCAATTACACAAAAGCATCTACAGCATACTGAAATGCTTTGGGTTTTAACAATCGGATTCTGAAAATGTCTGTAATGTAATTTATCATTTAAGCATTATAAAAGACCTGTTTCAGAAAGTGTTTGAAAACACCCAGGTGTGAAAGATGGGAGGCAGTAGTCTTTATTTCTCTTTATTTCCTAGGTCTAAAACTGCTGCTTCATTCTCCTACATCACCAAAAAAAGGTCACAGCTTAGCATCCATGCTCTGATAATTTGACTTAGGAAAGGCCAAGAACAGAAGTGTGTTTTAGGGGATTTAGATTGAACTTTGCCAAAAAGACTCAATCTTGCTCAGCACAAAAAGGCAGATTTATCCAAAAAATCCTACCAAATAGAAATGAGAGTAAAAAATGCAAAGTGAATACCACATAATAAAAAAAATATATAAAACCCCAATTTCTTCATGCGGTGCCAATCCTAAAGCTGCAACAGCAGCTAGACACAGAGATCCCACCACATCCATGACAGGACCATCCCAGGTTTAAAATTAAAGGCATATAATCTATGTTTTCATTCTAGTAATATATTGTATATTTATAAAATATGCATAGAAAAATAATAGGCATGTACATAAATATAATAAATGCAGATTTGTCCTCAACACAGGACTGATACCAGTGTTCTTCTGAAGCTCAGGAGCACAAATTAAAGGCAGGCAGGTACATTTTCAGCTGCAGACAGCATTATGTGGCACTCTTCTTTATGTCTTGTCAAAGGTTTGTTAAATTCAACACTTTCTGTAAATGCTGGAGAAGAAAACTCAGTATTTTCTCTTTTGCCAGAAAATTCTCTGCTAACACTGTAATGCAAAGGCCCACTTGAGCAGACACATAATTACAGGCTTTGCACGAGAACCTCTGGGCTTTTGTCTGGATTTGAGCCAAAGAGAAAAGATCCCACGGTGGAATTCCTGGAGCAGTGTCTGCTGCTGAATAACACAGGCATCACTCTGAGAAGCCACACAACCTGTGAGGAGGATTTCCAGTGAGCCATTTCCAGTGCAAGGCTCTCCTGGGGCGTTTGGACTGATGGCAGAGCCCAGGGTCCTGTCCCCAGGGCTGGCACCCCCTGCTCATCCTCTTCCTCCCTGAGCTCCCCACTGGGAAAACAGGGCCCTTCTCACATTGCCCTCATTTTCTGGGTACAAAGCTCTCTCTTGGTGACACGTGTGTGATTACTGACCCAGCCCATCCTTGAGAGGATACATCTTTTGAAATGAACCTCAGTCGTGGAAAGAGGCAAAAACAGCTTTGGCAGCAGCTGAATTTACCCCAACACGAGCTGGTGTGGCTGAACCCTTCCAGTGAGCAGCAGTGACAAAATGTCCACTTTGCCAACTTCCCTACACCTGCACATCAAAGCTGACCTGATGTCCTGGCTCCTGTCCTCCTCCTGCTCCACACACCTTCAGGGATGCTGCAGCTGTGGGAAATCTGTGAGCCACGGTCCATGAGCCAGGGGAACGGCCCCTGCTCCCCTCCTGGGGGTTAGGGCAGACACAAGACAATAAAATCCAGCCTGAACTAGACACAGAAAAGTTCCAGGAATTCTGAAGACTACACACCAAAATTAACCTTTTTTGATTAAAAAGCTCCCTGGGTTTTGGGGAAGAGCAGCTGCTACATCTAGACTTTAATGCAATGTCTTAGAAAGGGAAATCTTCCATTTACAATTTGACTCCCGCAAGGACAAGGCAGGGGAATTAAATTGATGAAATCACCGGAATATCTTTATTTCTGGATGATAATTACACTCTGCAGTGCTGGTAGAATTTTAAAGCACATTATGGATCTGAAATTGAAGTATGGTTTCTGCCTTTTGGTTTAAATACAAGGCAGGGAGAAAACCATGAAGAGAGGCATTGTCACAGTTGTTGACACCAATTAAAGGTCTCATGTAACTCGAGAAGCAGCCTGTGCTCATTAAGAAAAAATGAAATTGAGTAATGAAGAAGAGATCCTCATGCATATTCACCTTCATTCAGCAAATAGTGCACTGCCTAGGAACGATAATTGTCTGATATGGTAATTTGGAATTAATTTGAAATATTTAGTAACAGAAAGTGTTTTGGTGAACTGACAAGTGGCACTAAAATTACTGCTAAAAGCTCTACTTTAAGTATTCTGAATTCATTTGGAGAAAAAACATCTCCCAGCAAAGTTTCTTTTCCATTTTTTCCCAGCTTTTCAACTTCTATAACATTAGACCCTGGAAATTCGACTCAATGTTTTATTACATATTTCAAAGGAGGCCCTGGATGCTTTGATCTTTAGTAAGAAAAATGAGTCGATACTAGATCAAATGCTTCCCTACTTAAACCTTAGGTTTTTATATTGTTGCTAGGGTTTCTAGCTGCAATGACATAATTTCTCTGTTCTAAAAGAGACATTATTTTTTTCCATGTATTGCATGGGTTAGGTTATTTGCATATAAAATGAGTAAAGCTGGGTTTGTCTCTCAGTCCATATCTGTTTCCATTTAGGTTTGCATGGAGGTTATTTTTACTTCTATGAATAGTTTCCCCACTATGCATAACAGTCTTGGAAAGACAAACAAAAGCAAGTACTCAGTAAAAACTGTAGGGAAAACATTTTTTCCTAATACAGTGGCTACAACTTAACAGGATCATAAACCAGGGAAGAAGAAGAGGAGGGGAATCCTTAAATAAATTGTTTCTTGAATAATTTCAAATATTCTATGCTTCTAAATAACATGTTTTCAGGGAGAGAATAGAAGAAATAATGTAGTTAAATTATTTGGTATTTTGGACAAAAAAATGTGTTGCAGAAACCCCTCCAGGACTCCAGGTGCATGGGGAATACAGCAAGACAGGATACAGGGAGATTTCCCAGCCCAGTCTCCCACACTGGTCAGTCACCCCAAAGCTGAGATACACTGGATTCACCTTTCAATTGTTGGCCAAATTCCAGCAGCAAAAAGACTTTTATTAAAATGCATTAATTTTTATCCCTCCAAGATTTAGAATAACTGCACTGCATAAACTGCAGGCTACAGAGTCCTTGGTCTTTAGGCCACACCACACATAAACAATGATATTAATAGTTATTCTCAGATGCTTATAGATATTTCTGCCACAAACCTTGGGAAGTACCCAAGGCTCGAGGGGCATTTACTTCTAGATTGATCATATAAAATAGCAAGAACACAAAGAAGTGTAAATATCACAGACTGCAGAAAGCTCATTCTTCACGTCACAGAACAGGGGAAGCTCCTCTGAAAGGCTGAACTAGTTTGTTATTTAAAACATGATATTCAAGAGGGAAGATGCATAGGCAAATTCAGGCTGAATGGGCTGACAGGAGAAGCTCAGCAATGCTCTGACCCTGCAAAGTGACATCGCACAGAGTGGGAACTGCCAGCCCCTGGTGTTTTACCTGGGAGTGGGACAGGGCTGCTCGGAACAGCAGCGTTTTCCCCAGTCCTGGGCTCTGATTTCCCAGTCCTGAGCTCTGTTTTCCCCAGTCCTGAGCTCTGTTTTCCCCAGTTCTGGGCTCTGATTTCCCAGTCCTGGGCTCTGATTTCCCAGTTCTGGGCTCTGTTTTCCCCAGTTTTGGGCTCTGTTTTCCCAGTCTCTCACCCAGACTCCTCAGCACCAAGGGGCTGATCTTGCTTCAGGCCCATTTTGAATTTGCACAGTGCTTTCTTCCACTTTGCCTTGAAGTGCCATCAGCGACTCTGCAATGGGAATAGTTTCAAATTGATTTGAATTTAATTTCCAGAACAAATGGACTGGATTTTGATCTCTGTGCAATCATTTTGCCTGTTGTAATGAGATAAAACAGCACTAGTGAAAAACTCTTGAACTTATTGAATTTCTTGCCAGCGCTGAGCTTTTGAGGGGATTAAAATGAAAAGTGCTGCTTGATAAATGGCATAAAAGGGGTTTTTGTGACATGATATCTTTTCATGTCAAATGCCAAGTACAACATATTCAAAACTAGACAGACTCATTAATGCTGACACCTTTTACAGCCCCAAATGTTTTTCACTGTTGATAGTGACTCAGTATTGAAAATTACATCTTCTGAGACAGGAATTACCAGAAAAAGCTGTACTTGGATCATGCTTTTTACTTCCTGATATTTTTCCCCCTTTCCAGCTTTTCTCACCCTTTGTGTGGCTCCCTCTGCAGTGGCAGTGCTCTTTGCCACAAAGGCGTTGGTTTTCATAGCAAGATTGCATTTTGGCATAGATTTTAAATAACAAATAATTTGATGTTTTAAAAATAGGCTTGCTGGTTGCAGTTGCCTGTTAATGGTAATCCTCCAAGCTTGTTCTCTCATCTTTATTAGGACTAACACTAGGGGGTTTTGCTTGGCATGGTGAGGTGATAAGGCTGTAAACTGGACTGAAATTAGAATTAGAGGAATGGTAAAGGAGGGCACAAATGGAAGAGTCTGGTTTTAAAAAAAAGCTCATAAAAATCTCCCCAGGTTTCTATGAAGTGAATTAATAAAAACACATGCCTGCCACCATTATTACTTTATACCTAAAAATGCATTTTACAGGGCAACAGTATCTAGAGATTTAATAATTACAAAAATAAACCCTTTTGCTTCTTTCTTAAAGGGAGTGGTTCAATTTGTTTCTTTTTAGAATGGGTGAAAATATGAATTAATTCACACTTTGCTATCATCTGTATAAGCAGGGTTTTATGCATAGGAATTGCCCAATGAACTTCAATTTCCAAAGGGCTGCTTCTCACCAATGTGTTTACAAAGCACAAAGCGTTCACAAAGCGCTACAAAACATTGCAGTCTGTGCTACAAAATCATCTGGTTTTATTGCACAAGAAAATTGTATCTCATGTCTTATTTTTCCAATAGATTTCAATATTATTTTGTATTAGTACCCATTTTTTTTTGAGATTGTGTATTTAAAACTAACTGAGGGATTGATCTTTTGTTGGCAGTCCATATGAACAAAAGAGAAATGACAAAAGGAATTATGTCCCACTAGGGGATCTCTCAAATTCTTCAATTATATAAAAGCAAGGGAAATTCATATGCAAATTGAATCCACTGGCATTAAAAAGGGAGGTGGGTACAATGTAATTGCAGAGAAGCTGCTCAGAGGCAGCAGGATAAGGATAATGACAGAGAAATAGAAATGCTTAATAATGCTTTATAGGTGTTAAGGCAATATAAGTGAGAAAAGACAGCTTGGAATGCAGCCCCTTGGGCAGGTGACAGCTCACAGCAATGTTCCTGAAAGACACTGTGTGCCTTGGTGCAGGAACTTGTTTATTCAGGTTTGTATCAGCTCCCAGCACAGCCATCAATCTGAGCCCAGAGATAGAGTTTACACAATGCCCCTCTGGGCTTCAGGGAGAGCTCAGAGTGCAGAAACTGAATTCCAGGGGCTTGGCCTCGCATTGAGAACAACCCACTGAGCTTTGCTTCGAGGAGCAAAAGCAGTCCAGATGGATCTGAACACACAGACCCACACAGGCTCCTAGGATTCAATGCATGTCCAGAATGCTGCAGTCTGGAACTATTTAGGACTCATTTCTTCTTCAAAATCCTATCAGCATGCAACAGGCAGAGAACTGTTGCTATCTAAAATTTCCATACATTGGCATTTTGAAATTGGAGGCACCACAGTTATCTGAGAGAGGCAGGAACTCAGTGACTGGGTAATTAGGGCTACAGAGGTTTGATTTATGAAGAAACATTAAAGAGAAGAGCATAAATACAGTGTCTCAGTCAAGAAGATGTGAAGCATGAATTTTAAAGTAGCTGAAAACCAAAGGACAGGCTGTGTCTTGTCGCAGGGAGGGTGGTTCAAGGGACAAGGGATGGGCTCACAGCTACAGACCGAGGCTTTGTAAAGATTGTCAGTGTTGGTTCCAAGGGAAAGGACAGAATTCCCAAGAGACTGGATACTCAGATATGGACCAGAGTAACCCTCACTGCCACAGCTGCTGCACTTCCACCACTAAAGAATTCCCCTCTGCCCCTACTCCAGCTGGACACTGACCCCACCTGACACAGACACCAAGCTGCTGCTTAATTCCCAGACAGCAGAATTGTCCAGGTTTCTTGTTCCCTTGGCACTTAAACATCCTGGCATTTTCAGGGGAATGCCTTTGCACAGCCCAGGCACAGCTGTCCTGAACAACTGGAGAACCTTAGAGCAGCTAACATGAGGGAGAAGGAAGGGGAAAAATCAGGACAGACACCAAAATTAATTTGCTTATTGAGGCAGATACCATTGTTAGGAAAACATTAAAATTTTTAATTTTAATGCTGAAATTTCATCACCTAAAGAATCCATCTTGCATAATAATTATGGCAGGAGAGCACATTGCAAACATTGGTAAATTGGTGCTGTCAGACAGACCCAGCTGCTGCTGCCCCTGCAGGAGCCCCTCTGCAGCACTAGAGGGGCATTATCTTCAAATAAAGGCACCTTTTTGCATCCTCATCTCTTCTACATTGCACCTCCAGTAAGAAAATAGCTGGTTTAGTACAAAAATGTCAAAAGCTTATAAAATACTGTGGTACCACCTTGTGGCAGCTTTATAGATAGCTCTGTTGGCATTAAGACTCTGAATGACTTTTAAAAATTAAATTAGAACAGCTAGCATTTGCTCTCATTAGAGTTTTGAGCTGTGTTCTTCACCATCTGCATCCTCCTATTAATTAGAACACCTGACATTTGAAGCAAATTTTAAATGTATTTCAGTGAATGCTGGATATCAACGTTCCAATGCTATTTAAAAGCATTTATACAGATACAATGCCTGTTTCTGAGGCCCCAGGGTGGGAAAGGCAGCAGGCTCGGCTGCCAGGTAGGACTGACAGCTCAGGAAGCTGCAGAGAGCCTGAAGGTATCAGCAACACAGGAGGCAACCAAGAGAGGAGCCCAGGTTGCCCCTGTTGTCTCAGAGATGGAGAGGAGAAGGGAGCCAGAGCAAGGTGCAGAGGGAGGACTCAGAGCAGCTTCTGCTCTCATGGTGAGGGTTAGAGGATGGATGGAAAGCTCTGGAAGGTGAACAGACCTGTAACTGAGTTGCTGTGGTAAGCATGATCTTTTGTAAAGAAGAACACAGAAATCCAGACACTGCTAAGTGAACTGGAGGCACCAGATGCAAAAAGCTTTGATTTTAGCTGGCCTGCCTGGGCCAGCAGCTCATCACCTCCTCTGGGCTCTCCTGCTCTTGAACCCTAGAGACTCTGAAGTATGACAAACAATGACAAATTTAATGTTTCCAGGAGCTTTTGGGTTGCCCCTCCCACAGCCATCTTCAGCCCTCTTTTACACACCACTGCAGGAAATGAGATCTCGTCCCTTAAACAGGACGAAGCAGCTGTTTATTCCTTGTGCTTTGGTTGAAGACTGTCCCAGGGCACTGAAGCTTAGGGACAAATTCATCTCTTACAGCTTTGACTGATTTGAAAACACAGAGCAGGAAGGAGAACTTCTTGTGTTTGAAACCAGGAGTTCACAGGTTGTTTATTATGTGTACAAGGAAGCTCTGTGTCTTTCCAAATTAATGCTTCAAATACGAAGCAGCTGGCCACATCCCAGCTTAAACTCAGGTGTGCTTCTGTTTCATTCACAGCAGTAAGCAGCAGCTTAGTGTAAAAGAGAATAAAACTGGCACAGAAATGAGGCATCAATGAGCACATTTGAAGCAAAGGCTTTTGTCTCTGCGAGGGCTGGTTGTCCAGCACCCTGATCCTCAGCTCCCAGCTGAACCCCCAAGGGAGAAGTGTTGGGACTGTGCATTGAAGCTCTTGATTAAAGTTAGCAATGAAATATGAAAATGCAAAGTTATTGTGGGCATGGGTACAGCATGAGGCTAAAATACAAAGCAAGAGAAGAGGTGAGCAATAGCTCTCTGACACCCTCTCAAGAACATTCTCTGCGTAGGCACCTTCCTGTCACACTTTCTAATCTCTCCTGCCCTGTGCCTGGGTTACCTCTCTAGCTCAGATTTAAAGAGATCACAAAAGAGTGCCAAGGTGCCCATTAGAGGAGTAAACCCCCTTTCTCCTGAAGCACCCAGATGGGTCCTGGCTCCTGCCACAATAATCAGATGTGCACTTTTGACTATTTCTCTCAGTTTTAAAAGCTGCCCTTTAAAGGCTGCCACCACCGTGTTACCAGAGTGCCCCAGCCTGTAACAGCAGTAAAACATTTTTCCACTAAGTGGGCACTTGTGTACCTGGGACACGTGTTTTCCAAACTCTCCTGCAAGCTCTATAAGGCAATGTTGATTGTGACCTGTCAAATAATCTCCCCAAATATCCATCATTTATGGGAGCTATAAGCCCGTGCCTTGATGCTACATTAAATAACTCATAACTCATGGCAAGAGAGGCAGCAGAAAGGGAAGATATATTGAGCTAATTAAAGGAAGGTTTCTTAAACAGTTTCTTTAACCTCTGCACACTAAGCACCCATTTATCACTCTGTGCTTGCAACAGACCACGTCATATGTCCTCTGGCCAGTCCAGAAAGTGTTTAAACATGTGCTCACCTCCCAGCTGCTGAGCAGAAAGGCAAGTCCTCGCTGAAAAAGCCTGAGGAAGAGCCAGACCACTTTGAGAAAACACAGCATTTTGGGGTTGGGGTTTTTTTCCAGGCTACAGACTCGGCTGAATACTGCCTCGGTATTCAGCTGTAAAACACCATGCACAAACCATCTGCAAAGTGGGGCACAGAGAGGTGGCAGGGACACAGAGCTGGAGGAGGCTTTCATCAGATATTGCTGTAACAGAGAACATTTTTTGCTCTCAACTTCTTTGTACCTCATTCCTCAGCAAGACCCTTCGAAGTCCAGACCCTGCAATACGAATGAACAACCTGAAAAAAATTCTGTTTCTTTGTGTCAAGGCCAGGATTTTTCCACAAAAGCTTTTTGATGGAAAAATTATGAGTGAACCCCCAGACTTCTTAAAAAAAAAAAAAAAAAAGAATAAAAAAAAAAAATGTTTTTTTTTTTCTCAGGATATGGCTGGAGAGGAAAGAACAAGAATAAAAACTATTGTCTTCATGACTGCAATATTTCCTCCCTCATTTGGAAATAACCAGTGATTTACAAGCTAAGCTGGGACACGAGGAGGTGCAGCAGAGCCCAGGAGAGCTGTGTCAAGTCTCCCTCACTCCAGCTACTGCTTCTCTTGTGACTAAGGGGTGTCTGTCTGCCTGGTGAAACACACTTTCAGTTCTGGTTTGGGGCTTTGCTTTATGCCAAACCCCTCATGCCCCAACTTCCCATTGCCCCCTGCTGTCTTTTTCCTTGGTTTGGTGCACTTTGGTTTTTGAGGTCCTGGTGATGTGGTCCCACGCCTGTCTCTGCCCATGGAGGGTGAATGTTCCTCAGCCTGGGGGTGGACTTGTGGCCTCATGTGCTTTTTTTGGTTTGTCTGCCTTGGGGGAGGGTGATGGAGATAGCACTCTGGCCCACACTTGAGCCTCTCCATCTATATATAGATGTATACTGGTGCTATTTCCACAGCTGTAGGGTTTAAAGGCCATCTCAAAAAGCCAGAAAGAAGGTGGTGACTTGGCTGGAAATTTCTGTCGCTGTGCCCAGCTGCTCTGCACGCCTGAGTCATCCTGGAGCGTTCCCCTCCTCGCCACTCCTGACCTGCCCATCCTGCCCCAGGCTGGGCCACAATCCCCTTCACTGCTCACAGACATCTCCTTGCCAGTCTGGGAGTAAATCTCTAACTACAGCATTTGCACCACCCTTTTGAACGAGCTGTTGTGAGAACCCAGAGGCCAGGGCAGCTTCTTTTCTCTAGGGAAACTCGTGTCTTCTATTCTTAGCACGACAAAGTCTCACCGTGCTTCCACCCACCACCTCACCCTTCCATGAGGTTCCATCCTTGCACCCACAGCCCTCCTGTTTCACACCTTCTCTCCCCACTGCCTGCAGACCTCTGGCAAAGCGAGAGCAGCGGGGGAGTCAGAGTGAGGGGCCTCACTGACCCAGCCACCCAAGCACAGGCACAAAAATAAAACAAACATCAAATTTACCAAGGTTTAGAGGGACACAAAGAACAGTAGTTTGCAGAAAAGTAGGCTTAGACAAGCCTAAAGGTTTTTTTAAAAATGTGAAGTTTGTGACCAGCAGAGGACAGCAAGGCTTTATACATGCAGAGACTGATTTGCTTCTCTGCTCTGGGAGACGGGACTGGTCAGTGTTTAGATATCCTTGGGCAAAGGCTCCCAAAGAGAGAGTCAAGAGTGCACATAAATGTGCTCCAGGAGCAAAAACATCTTAAGAAATGACTGAGCTGCCCACCTGGCACAGGTTTTACATCATCTGGATACTGAAAGGCTCAGTTCCAAATCCTGTTTGCCTTCAGCACCAGCCAGACCTGTGGGACAGCAGCAGTGAACCCCTGGAGCACGGAGAACAAGGCTCAGTCTTGGATTAGAAACACAACTCCCTGTTCTACTTCATCAAAAGCATCCAGGAGGAGATTCAATTTTTATTTAATAAAGCTCTTTAGTGCTGTTTTACATTCTGAATGGGTTCCTACTTGCCCTTAGTTGCTATTTCAGAAGGGCAGAAACTGCAAGTTCAATGTCACAGCTGACAACCCTGTACCTTCAAGTTTCAGGGCACCTGCAGTGACAGCATGCACCTATATTTAGGCAGCAGCCTCACACTCTCTGGCTTTTGGGATGAGGAAGAAATTTTGAAATGCATGCAGTAATTTCTGGTCATAGTTGTCCTTCTCCATGACTTCATATTCCACAAGACTTAATGACACTTTATTACTAAGGAATGACAACATTTATGTAGTCCCCCATCACAAATTAACAAAAACCTCCACTATTGTCTTTAAAGATCAGGATGGGAGATTCCTTCTTTAAAAGACTGGGGAAAATCAAGGATTCTTCTTTTCAACCCTGGCAAATAAGGAGTGTCCTTTTTGAAACACTCCCAATAAGACATTTTTACTTTGTTAAAAATGTTTTCCAAAAACATGAACTACTCTGTAAAAATCTCAACATATGGAAAAAAGAATGAGACCATCCCCAAATGCAATATAGCATATGCATGTGCATTCCAAATGTGATTAGGGAGTTCATTTCTGTACTTTGATTATTCATACAGAGAGGCATTAATATCCTTGCATATCGAGAGGGACATAAATACCATCCCAAACCTAGTTTTTGTCTCCATGTGTTAAAACCATCCCTTCCAAATTTAAAGGGCTTACAAAAAGAACCATAATTGGGGCACAGTAATCTCCTTATCGATAAAGAAACAAATAAGTTAAATCTATTTAATTTGTCATGGAACAGATCAACAAATAACATCATCATAACCTATAATAGAAGTAGGAATACAAAAGCAAGGCCAGTTCAAACTAGAATGAGACACTGTTTAATGACAAGATCATGTTAACACACAATAGACTGGTACTAAGCTCTAAACTGGATATCTAACATTCTAAAGAATGTTTTACTTGCACACAAGTAAAAAAAAGTTGTAAAGCTTTTATTTTTCAGCACATCAAACTAGGTCATCTAGGTCTTTTGGGGGTTTAAAAACCTTTGAATCACTATATGAATTTATTTTGCAGGTATTTTTTAGCCCTTTAATCTTCTCAGCACTTCTGTGACCTGACATCTAGCCTCACTGTAGAGTTTACTATAAACCCCACGAGCCCCAGAACTCCTCACACAGACTCCAGAATCAGCAGAACCAGTTGCTGGTTTATTGCTATTCACAAGGGACATTACAGCACTGTGCCTGTCATCTGTTTTCCCCTCAGTAGATTTTCTTCAGGCAAGCTGAATGTACCAACATTAATCAAATAATGCTCAAAAAGAGAGAACACAGAACACCCTGGCTGTTGCACATTTATTCTATGATACGCACTGGTTGCTATTAACAGTGAGAAACAGTCTCAAACTTCTGGCAGTAGTACTGTCTCATTGTCAACAGGATTTGTTAGAACATGAAAATCATGCCAATGATTAATGGCCTTGGTTAGGGAGCATTGCTCAAGTTACATTTCTGCAGATCCCAGCTGAAGGTCTGAGGCCTGAACAACTTCAGACACAGAGCCAGGGGATCTTATTTCTTAGAGACTTCATCTTATCTTGTCCTTATTATCAGAAATGTGAAACTAAACTTGGCATTAATATAAAAGTACAGAAAGATGACCAGGTTATGGTGCATTTGAAATGGAAGAGAATGCATATGAACGCATCTGAATTTTACAAGTTCACTTACTATTGGAGTCATAGCTCTCTGAACCAGGACAGTCTTGTTCCCTTTGTGTCTAATTTAAAAATAATAAAAAAATCCCCAAGCCACAAACATCAATAATGACTAGAATTTCCCTTAAACCTTTATGTAGTCTTGTCCAAGGCAAAGTTTAATAAACCTGATTGTGTCTACATATATTCATAAGAGTAACACCTGTATCAGTTTATGACTTATAGCATAATTGAAGAAAGGACACCATCTTTTGTTCTGAAGGTCTATTAAGTGGCGTGGACATGTGCTGTCACTTTATTAATGTAAAGGGAGAGGATTATAAATATCGATGTGATAAATAAATGGATTTATTTGATGCATGCAGTTAGCCTGGACAGGTGAAGCCCAGTTTGGCCATGTGAGGGATGATGTGTCAGAGCAGCGTGTGGTTCTGTGGGACGTGTGTTCCCAGCTCACAGCCACATCCTTCTGCCCCCCAATTTCCCTTCTGTCCCCCAATTTCCCTTCTGCCCCCCAATTTCCCTTTGGGGCTGGCTGGGGCTGGCTGCTTTCGCTTTAACAGGAGGAGTAATCAGCCAGGGGCTGCTCTTACTCACTGCCCTCTGTCTCTGGGACCTGGTGGTGAGCTCTGTAGAAAGCTGTGCAGGCAGAAGAGCTCACCACAGAGCATCTCCAGTGCTGGCCAGGCTCCCCAGACACGCTGCCCTGCCTCGTGTGGGAGCAGACACCCTGCCCAGAGCTGACGTGAACCCAGCAGAGCAAGTTTTGCTCTAACTCACACGGGAAATCCATGGCAGGCACAGGAACTCAACCCAGCTTACTCAGGTTTCAGCCCAGAACTCTGCGAACTCTGAAGTGCTGCAATGACACTGAAACTGCCTCATGCTTTAACACCAAACCCCACTCTCTATCTCCCAATCACCTCAACACCTCTCAGCTATTTTCGTAGCCAACAGTTGATCTATTTCCTTCTGCTCCGTCACGTTCTGTTCTTGCTCACGTCCTGTTCTCTCTGCTGTATCAGTAAATAATGCTGATGTGTGAGCAGCACACTGATCGAGGCCCTCTGGAGCTCCAGGTTTCGTATCTCTAATTCTAATCCAATTTTAATTCTGCAGCATCACACGTGCACTGCTCTCTCTGGCAGGGAAACGGGGCTGGCAGATAACAGGAGGCCTTAGCTTACAAATAAAACCAGACAAAATGGATTGGAATTCAAAATGTACAAGTTTCCAATCCTTTGTATATTTTGAGGGAGCACGCTGGTCTGCTTTCCTCCCTCACGCCTGCACAAGGCCGCTTGTCACCAGCTACAAATGTCCTCAATGTGTTTTGATGTTCAGGCAGGTTCACAAGGCACTTTGTGTAAGGATCTCCACTTTTGGACACTTGTTTCCTCACAAAACTTCGAAGAGATTACAATTTAAAGAGAAACTCTATGAAAAAGCTCATGGGTTCAACTTTTGCAGGCCCAAAGAGTACAGCATCACCTACCATTTTTAGTTTCTTTGCTTTGTTTTTGTTTTAAACCTGTGTCAGTGGCACCAGGAGTGTCACGTGTGACGTTCAGCAGTGGTCCCAGGAATACACAAAGCACATTTTGCATTGCAAATATAGACTGGTACACATGTTGGGGCTCAAGATCAATACACCCCAGAACAGAGTGTCCAAATTTCTTTGCTGTCATTTTATTAGTGCTGGGTTTTTGTATTTTTTTTTTCTTTTAAGTAAAACTTCAGCAAAATAAAAAAATAAACAAATAAAAAAAAAATTAAAATTTTCTATTATGTAGAATATACCTCTGTATAAACAGCCAACAAGTAACCAGAACTCTGTGTTAGATAAATTACACCCTTGGCAAACAGGCTGGATAGCATGTTAAAATAAGAATGCTTGCATGTATTTACTCCAAATTGCTCATGTTTAAGTGAAAAAACACCATTAGCCAGGTTCTACAGTGATTAGGGAACCACTGAGCTGGATTTTTGGTAATGAACCAGAAAATTTATCTCAAATTATGTTGAGAGAGTTTTCTCATTAATACAGGTGCAACTCAAGTATTGTTTTTAAATTAGAGCATTTTAATTAAATACAGTGGCACACTCCAAGACTGTCTACTAAGAATGATGAATAAACTTCCTAATGCTAATCAGTATTAATGCTCAGCAGTTTTCTCAGAGATCACAGATTTCTTAGAGATCCTTTCATCTGCCTTTGAAATAAGATCAGTTCTTTTCACTGTCAGGGAAGGCTGACAACAGTCATTTATTTGTACTTATAGAGAGCATCCTACAGTTCTTTGAATGCTGCATAAAACTCCCTCGTCAGCCTCTGCAATATATTCTGCAATAAAGGAATGAATACTCAGCAGGGACCCCACCAAAGGCAGGCAGACCCATTTATGCAGAGGGAATAAAGAAGGGGAGTGCTAGACAGGCACTGTGTGTATGTGACACATTTTCAAGTTTATTCCAAAGAATCCTGGCACTGGGGTTGTCCTAAGTCTCAGGTATGCCCTCCCTACCAGATCTTGTCAGCCACTGTAGCAATGAAATCAGCTGCCTTTGAACCAGGCTGATAAAGCTTGCCCAGACAGAGGAAAACCACACATTCTGAAGTGGTTTCCTTTTGCCAGCCCCTGGGGAGAGCAGCTCGGATGCTCAGGTGTCCACAGCTGCTCCAGGTGTTCCTCAGTCAGTGCAGATCAGGAGTGCCTTGGAGCTCTGCATGGATTCTGGAGCCAACAGCTTTCTGCAGGCCAGCCCAGGAGTGCCACAATGACATCTCACTGCCCTGCTCAGGACACTGCAGAGTTTAAATCTGAGAGCTTTTCATCTATTCTAAAACCTCCCTTTACACACCCTTGGCAAGTCTTGCATTTGGGACTGAGCTTTCATTGCTATTTTCACAGAACATGAAGCTTCAAGCTGAACTGTACTATCAAATTTAGGGAAAAAAATCAATGTGAGAGGAGTTGGTTTTTTTTATTTTTTTAATTGCCTTGAGAAAGTACAGGGTTGGGACTCATTCCACAGCACAGCAACAGGTTGTATGGGAAAAGTGCCCTCTCACTCTTTCAATCCTTTGCTTTTTTCTTTCTTTCCAGCTCCATTGTTCGAGTCCCTCTCAGGCTGACCTCCCCCACAGCCCCACTGCCATCATTTTGACATTTACAATGCAGCACTGCCAGAGAGAGAGGCTGAGCTGAACAGTCTCCAGCACAGAAGAGATGCCTCATAGAAAGAAGAGAATGAAAAGCAAAGTTGATGGTCTAAGGGGACAAGGTTCCAGATAAACTAAAGGTCCAAGCTGATAAATAAAAATATACAGTTTTTAGGCAATTATGCTTCTTTGTCTTCGCAACATCACATCCCCACTTTTTTCCTTGAAAATGTGAGCAGCCCATACAGTACTGGGAAATCAGGCAAGAAATCCCGAATTCTTTGTGAGTCCAAGGCATGAGACAAGTGAGGCAAAAAGGAAACAGGTGTCAGTATGAGCCACTGAAAGAAAGAAAGCAAAATTCACAGAAATTACATTTTCAGAAATAGCAGAAAATTCTGAAAACATGTCTGGTCTTGACCTGAACCTGCCAACGGGCAGGTTGGGTAAACAGCATCCTCACTCCATCGTGAACCATAAGCTCCATGAAATGTGTGTTCCACGTGTTGGAGTGCCCTGAGGCCTGTTTTAGGCTCTTGGGTTCAGGGATCATATTTTTCCAGTTGTTTTCTCTGTGACTGGAAACCACATGGAGCCTTGGGCTATGCAGTTCCGCAGTTCCCTAATATTTGGAATGTTCCATAGCAACCCACAGAGAGACTAAACCAGATGACAAGTGAAAGTGGTGCTGGTTACTCAATGAACGTAAGAGGAGTCAAAAAGAGGTTGGCTTATAAAATACAAATCTTGCTACAATAGCAGTCAAAGCAAGCTATAAAAAGAGAACAATATGCAAACAGTATTCTGAGCTTCAAATGACGCAAGTTGGTGTTGTCAGGTCTCTTTTATTATGACCTGACTTTACAGGGTTATTTGCATGAGCCATGAGAACACAGAAATGATATTTTAAATGCTCATCAAAGTTCATTGCAGCTTTCCATTTAATGTATTCTGCTCATAATATCGTGGAGGGCCGCAGTTAGAGTGGCCCTGTCATGCAGAATGTCATTTTATACATTTTATCCCTGCCCAGTAGTCATAAAACATCCTTATTTTGTCATTTTCCAAGCAGCAGTATTAGTTTATGTGAGGGGGAAGCTGCCACACTCAAGATTCTAAGCAAAATGTAACCAAACAAAAACATAACCACAGAAAAATTTTTCCTATTGGAAATAAGCTAGTAATTCATAACTGATTATTACATGAGAAGTAAGTGGCAGGGCAATTCACTAGAAAAAGACAAATAAACAGGTACAGGCCATTTTGTATTGATGGGAGAAATTTTATAATCAATTTTCCACTATTTATCTGTGTCCGGGGGCAAGTGAATTCTTATTTCTTATTCAGTTCAGAAGGGATCTTTCTTATTTGCTGAACCATTGTCTTTACTTATTTTGGTCATAGATCCCAATCTGTTATTAAAAAAGTCTAGAACACATCTTTCCCACACAAATGTTAACAGAACAAAAATACTCACTGTGAATTTGAGTTTCCTCTGTTTGAATAACAGCAGTGAGAGGAAGGAAGTGACAACTAAAAAAAAAAAGCCTCCAGGCTGAGGGAAGTGTCTCTTACCATCACAGTTAAGGGGGAAATTTGGCAGTGATCAGACCAGGACCTCTGACTTTAATTCAAACTGCATCATTACCCAACTTGCTTTTTCATTAGGAGTAAACAGCTGGGGGTGTTATTCTTCAGTTTAAAAAAAATCCCAACCAAATACAGTGAGAAGTAGGACTTCAAAAGCATTAACACATGCATGAAAATGAGAATGTGACACCAAAAAAACTAAGTCATCTTCCATTTCCTTCACTTGCTGTGGCTATTCCTACATTATGTGAGTTCATGGTAAAAAAGAAGGGTGCAATCAAATTCTAAACAATTCTAAGAAAATGACACCCGTGTTTCTATACATAAAAATAATTATTTTAATAGATTTTTATTGTCCTTCTGTCTGTCACTGCACACTGTTTCAATTCAGTGCTCCAGTGTAAAACATGACATGGTTTAAATAAAAACCAAGAATAAACTGTGAGAGGAAACTTTGTGACTTGGATGTCACAAAGTGGATTTTAAATAATGCTATTGATAAAACACACGTAGATATCTTCAGATATTTCCTAACAGGCATTTGTTCATCCAATCTGTTGCAAGCATTCTGATGTTACGTATCACATGTGGAAAGAGAAAAGGATTTTGGAGATAATCCAGTTCTACATACACATATCAATACCCACACATGTTTTTATAAATATCTACACTCTTAAAAAAAGAAAAATATTTTTAAGAGTCTCTTTTTGCTTCCTTTCAGCCCTGCCTGGGCAGTGCCAGCCAGCAGAGCAGGTATCTCTCTAAAGGTTTGCTAGCCTGTGGTTTCCAGGCCCACGGCTGAGGTTAGAGGAACACGTACATCAGTGTCTGATGACTCTTTCAGAGTAACTCAGAGCAGCACAGGAAAGCTCAGCAGTTAGGAGCAGAACTATTATTGTCATGAAACTCAGTGGGTTCCGCTTCCTGCTGCTCATACAAAACCTCCCCTCCAGATCTGCTTATCTTGCTTCGCACATTGAAATTTTTTTTGTGTTTGTCTTCAAATTCATTTCAAAATGAAAGGGAAGTGGTGGCATGTGTCAAAGCTCACCTGGTTTCCAGCCACGCACAGCACACGGGCGGTGGGGAATCCCAAACAGGGCAGCCCACGCTGCAGGAATGATGGCAGTCTGAGTTCTCTGTGGAGGTCAGAAAAACAAGGCTGAAATAAGGAGTTTTCACCACAGGTGGGGAACTGGTGGAACATGGGAGTTTGGTTTTTCACAATGACACATATTAGGAAAATCCATTCTGAGGATATGACATCCCCTCTTTTGCACAAAGATTACATTTCAGTACTCTTGTCAGCTGAGGTCTGTGAGCTTCCAGACAGGTAATTAATGAAGAACTGAGCAGAGGTTCAGAATTACAGGGGCCCATGTCCTGTAATTTAGATGTAAATTAGAGCAGAGTCATTTCCCACGCACTTTAGAGAGGAGACAGAGATGCAGGGACACAAAGAGGTGTCTATTCATTTTAGCAAAACCATGGGGACATACATAAACTCTGTTCCTAACCCTGCCAGGAGAAGGTGTGTGAAGGATCAGGCTGTGCTCAGTGGAACTCAGACACCAAAGGCTTTGCTGAACATTCATTCATTCATTCTTTGGCACAGGCACCAGTGACATGGGTGAATAGTCAGGAGCATTTGTCTTGTCAAACACAGACCCACTTGTTTCTTACTGATAACTGTCCTTAAGGTTAGGGAGTTCAGTGATCCAGGAGGAGTTTGGTGTTCAGGGAACTGCAGCAGAGTTGAAGTTTAATAACAAACCTTTGCCTCCATCCTTCCCAGGAATGATCAGCTGCCTGCTGGAACGTCCCCAGATGCGCGGCTGTGCCAGCATTCTCCAGCAGCAGCCAGGCCAGGGCAGGCACTGCAGAAATTCCTGAAGTGCTTTGACTTGGAAGGGGCCTTGAAAGGCCAGGTCCAGCTCCCTGCCTTAGGCAGGGCCACCCTCAGCCAGGCCAGGAACCCCAAAACCCTGCCCAGGCTGAGCTCAAGCATTCCAGGTGTCCCAGAGCTTCGGGGGGTGAAATTCACGTGGAAGGGAGGGAGGTCACCAACAGCATGGATGGGTTCTGTCCCTGGGACACAGCACAAAACTACAAATGCAATAAATAAAGGAAATTCAAGTATTTCTGTTGCAAACATTCCAGTTCCTGAGAAGTGAAATTAGACAGCAGGTGAGATTCAAAGTAAGTGACAGGAAATACAATGAAGCTCTCTTCCTTTCCTGGTTCATCACAAGAAGAGCTGGTTCTCAGAGATCATAATGGAAAACATGTAGCTTTTAAATCTTTATAGATTTAAATTGAGTCCTCATAGCTATCTTCAATTTTCCCGTTTCTTGAAGTAACTTTCTGTTGTTTCACCTATATGCCAGGCAAGTATTTTCAGAGGGAGATGGAAGAAATGGGGATTTGAATGTTGCACTTCCAGTGTGTACTTCTCATTCAAAAAAGTCAAGCTGGAAACCTGGATTAATGTATACAATTACCATTCTTTGCCAAGTAGTTCTTTTTTAACTGAATTAGAATATTCCAGTCATTATTCATTAGTTATACACAGAATCTCAGGATAAATCATGCTGGGAATAAACTGAGGAGGTTTCTAGTCCAAACCCTGCTTTCAGCAGGATCAGCTCTGAGCTCATATTGCTCACAGCTTTATCCAGTCTGGTCTGGAAAACCTTCAAGGATGGAGAGGACTCAGCACAAAGATGATTTTCTCTATAGCCATAGTTTAGACAGTGCTTCTAATTCCCTTCTCTTTAGGACATCCATTTGTCCACTCCCTGTAAGATGTTGGGGTTTTTTTGGTTGCTGTTTGAGTGCTTTTTTTTGTATTTTGGAGGTTTTTTTAAGTGTTGCTGATTGGTATGGTTGCTGTATTTGGGTTTTTTTGTTGTTGTTTTTGAGGGTTTTGGTGGGTTTTTTGTGTATTTTGGGGTTTTGTTGTTGTTGTTTATTTGTTTTGTTTGGGTTTTTTGTTTTTTTGGGGTTGGGTTCTTTTGCTGTTGCTTAAGTTTTTTTTAATCTGAGCACCATCATGTGTTCCTTACTTAGCCAAAATAGAGTCCTGGTATATCTGCTTGTCCTCCTGAGTGTCAGGACAGATCCTCCTTGTGTCTGGAATGGTTTCCATGAACAAGGAGATCTTTGGGTGAACCCGTCCTTGTGAGGGTTTTTTTGTTAAAGACACCTGAAGACATCTGGGCTGGCACGGAAGTGAAAACTCAATCAGGAAATTCATAACACCAAGTACAAAATGGACGCTCAAAAGTGCAATTCTTCAGATATGTCTTTATCAGCATAATGCCACTAAAAGCTTCAGTAATATTTCTGTGGTTTAGAAGTTCTTAAAAGCATTTTTTAAATGGATACCATGAGTTTTAGCTTGCTGCGTTCAATCAAATAATTTTATTTGATTGATACAATTAATATAATAGATTATTATATATTATTACATACTATCATGTATTATTATATAATATAATAATAATAGATGTAAGAATATAATACATATAATTAATTGTAATTATAATACTGAAATATATATAATTTTAGCATCTCTGAGAGAAAAAATGCATCTGATTTTTCTCCATTAAGATTCAGATGAAACTGAAGCCTCCAAGCTTTGAAAGCTAAGCTTGTGTTGTGTTCCCATATCCCATTTCCATTCTGGCAGTGGAAACCCAGCAAACTGCTCCACACCCCAGTGCCACAGGCCCTGCTCTCACTGTTTTGCTTAATAACACATGAGAAAGAAGGTGCTGCTCCAGTGCAGGTGTGAGGAGGCAAAGAGAAATGTGTGTGTTTCCCAGACAGTGAGCAGTGAACACTTCCTGCCCTACCCAGCAGCAGACACAGGAAGCATCACCCAGAAGTCACTGTGCTGCACAGTCTTCTCCTCTCTTCTTTATTTCTTCTTCATCAAGGGGTCAGCTGAGAACAAAAAGTCCCCTGATTTCACAGAAATTCAACAGTAAATTTATTTCAGATAGAAAGCCCCAGAAAGAAAAGGATCAGGTTTCTGATAAACTGTATAAGCTGCTTACAGTCAAATTAAGAAATGGTTATAAGAAAGAAGGAATTACTGGGTATGCATGTCAGTGAAATGTTTTTTAGTATGGAGAAATACACATCTAATTCCTTGCACTGTTATATGAACACAACCCTTAATGCCAACAACATTTATCATAAAATATTGATAATATTTTTCTTTAAAGCCAAGCCATGAAAGTTTGAAAGCTTTAAAAGATGCCATAGAGAAAATAATAACCATAAGAATAAATTTCTTCAGCAAAGTTTCAAATCAAAGGCTTCCTGTAGGTAATGGTGACTTACAGCAGCCATGGGAAGCAGTCAGAGGGGTTGGGGACACAACTAAAGTCACAGCAGCTGAGAGCAAAGCACTGTGCTTAAATGTGGAGACATTTAAAGGCTGAGACAGACAAAGGAAGGACCTGTTGTCATCTCTTCACAGAGCCAGTAAGCCTAGGAGAATGGGTTTTAATAACTGTATTTTAATCCCCCTATGACTGATACAAACAGGGAAAACAGCATCGTGTGCTCTCCACAGTGACTTCAAGAGCCTCTGCCAGGTTTCTCCTTCACTTCCACGGTGCAGAAAAACCCCCAAAATTCCACAAGGTTCCCTCAGAAACGAGGGGAAGCCCTACCAAAGGACAAAAAATTTCCCCTAAAAGCATTCTGCAGATACTTCAGAGACAGACGGGGCAATTTGGGGCTGAACTGGAATTTCGCAGGAAAGTTCCTGCATTGTCATTTTATAGGAAGGAAGTGAAAGAGCCAAAAACAGATTTTAGGAAATCGCTGGTCCCTTGTCCTTCAGTGTCAGGTCTCTCACGGACCTGATGCCACGAGACTCCCTCAGGTGCTGCTCAAAGTTTTTCACTGCTCAAAGCTTTTCACTGTTCAAAGTTTTTATCACTGCTCAAAGTTTTTCACTGCTCAAAGTTCAGCTTGTAGCTTGTGGCTACTCCTTGATGTAGGTTGGCATTGGGCTCCATTTATTTTTCAAATCCAGAACTCCTCCTGTACTTTAAGGAGTCTGATGCCATTCAGCCCTACTCATGCCTTAATGGTTGCAAAATTAGAACTCACTGAATTAATCAGGAGCAAAACTTAACATGGGGAACATTTTAACTTCGAAAACAAATAGCCCTCAAAAAGACCCAATTCTCAACCAAATCAATCCAAGCCCACTAAAACCATTAGCAAGATTTTTATCTTGGTAGGCTCATAATTTCTTTCCTGAAAACTTTGCTTGTAGGAGAAAATAATTCTAAAAATAATTGATGATGGCTACTATTACTCTGTTATGGACTGACCTCATAATTTGAGAGAAAATGTTAACATTTCAAATGAATATCACTGCAGCGCAAAAGCACCTTTTTTTTTTTTCAATGCACACTATTTCCTCTCCCACAGAAACTAGTTTCTATTTCGCTTAAGTGACAGAGAGATGGATTATCAGTAGTTGATTTCTTTAGGTCACATAAGAGACAGACGCATTTCAAAGAAATCACTTGTTTTCACAGCTGAGCTAAGGCTCAGTTACAGGATGGGCAAGGGGAGTTCTGCAGCCTGGCTGGGCACTGGAGCTCAGCACAGATCCGCTCCAGGGAGGTTTGTGCTCAGCAGCAGAGCTGGAAATTGGCCACGTGAGGAAGACAACAACCTGCCCAGGCCAACAGAAAACTCAGAAACAAAGAGGGGCTGAAATGGAGAACGAGTGAGACAGATGAGAATGAATGGCCAGACAAGAGTGACCAAAAAGAAACAAAAAAGAAGAAGTCAGAAGGAGAAGCTTGAAATTATTTTGACCAGCGAATGGGACTTGGAGTTCATGGAACTTTTTGTCCTCTTTGCTTTAAACAAACTTGTCCAGTGTTGTAACCTTGGAAATTTTCTCTTTTTTTCTCTTATACCACATCAAATGGTCTCCATAAAGAATAGAAAATGAATCACAGACACAGGTTGAATATCAGCAAATATTTGTAAGCATCTTCCGTGAACATAAAATTACTCTTCACAAGCCTCCAAGAGATCTGGAATAGAGTAGAAAGCAGCTGGTGACAGCCAGCTATGCTGCTGCTCCTGCAAAAAGATTTTCTCTGTCCTTTTACTGGACAGAATCAACCAAGACAATGCCAACCTTAAGACAAAGAGGGTTTTGTATCAAATATTGGGATTATTCTAATAAGCCCTAAAAATGTAAGGCTTAAAATATATTTTTTGCAATTTCCTGTAATATCAGGAAAAGAGACTGGTTATTAAGCAAGAGAGTATTTCAAGCAGGAACTGGCCATCATGGATGAAATAGAGAAAATTATTATATTGGTAGATTAAGGTTGTGGGAGATTAAAAAGGCAGCTCTGTTACCAGCCATTCCATGATGAAACTGAAAGAAATCCAGAAAATTAGGAGGGAAGAAGTTATGTGAAAAGCTTTCTGCTGGGTCAGGACATGACTGTTCCTCCTGGTATCACAAAATCCCACCAGACATTTCTGTCTGCAGGAAACAAGCACAGTGACCCTGAATATGGATGAATGCATATTGGTTTGAAGCATCGTATTTTTGAAGTTGAAAATAAGTAGACTTTTGTCACTAGAAATGTCAAATCAGAGTGTTCAGGACAATAGAATCATGAAAACTGTAGGGAACCAGCATCTAAACCCACCTGGGGGACCTAGTCCAGCTCTTTCATAAAGCAGAATCCCCTACAGTAACCAGAGTTAGCAAAGAATTTTTTACTTGGGAAACTCCATGCAGGTGTCTCCCTGGTTCTTCTGTGGTCTGTAGCAGCAGAGTGTTGCTCCAGCAATAAATAAAATTCTTGCCAGCCCTATGAATCTTGCAGTTCCTCTTTTCCCTCTTGCTTCAGTTGTACACGTACCGAATTCTCGTACGGAGTTTTTCCCATGGTTGAGATTGGGAAACTTGCACTGGGCTCAACAAGTGAAGTCTTAAAGATGAGTAGGCTTGCACAGAAAGAGTGAATCAGTCAGTGAAATATTCCATTGAGAATAAAAAGGATGCCCTGAAGATCAGACTTACTCAGAGGAAGAAAGGATTTGTCCACAGTGGAGGAAAAAAGTGACTGATAATCCCACACTGATATGTCAGCTAACGAATGCAGTGGGTTTTGGTTCTGCAGAGTTTGAGCAGTGTTTACAGGAAGATAGGAGGATATCGAGGCTTTACGTTGTCTTTACACTTTCTATGACCCTAAGCTATGAGTTTATGTGCCAAATGTTAATCCCTTCTCCAAATCACACACTCACAACTCCCTACATTTGTACATTTCTACACATAACCTCTTGCATGAATCATTACCAAGTTTACAGATAGACCTGGCTTAGGGTGAACCAGGGAGGCAGCACTGATATATACATATAGACAGATAAAGATATATAGATTTATTTTTTTATTTTATTTTATTTTCCCAGGGATAAGGAGCACCAGTTGTAATGCAGAGACTGGGGGTTAGTGAGGTGAAATACTGGAGAGGACTCCCCAGTGTGCTAAGAGCACAATTAATTCAGGATATGAAAACAGAAGAACATAAGAACATCAGCTAATTCCAGGTGGTCTGCTTAGTAGACACAACGTTTTCCTCCTTCATAGTACAGTATTCCACTCATTCCTACTTCACTTCTGACTGCATTCGAGTCCAGTAGCATCAAGACCCCAAAAGCAAAGGTTACCACCTCCCCCAGGGTCCCCTGTTATGGTACCTGTACAAGCAGCAAGTCACCTGGGAGTTATCCCACACTAACACCACTGGTCTCCTCCACTGAATAAAGTACCTGGAAAGCAATTAAAATATTGTGTGATCCAGAAAAAAATTAAAATATTGTGTGACCCAGAAAAGAATTCAAATATTGTATGACCTGGAAAACAATTCAAATGCTGTGGGACAGCAGCATCACCCTGACATAAATTACAGGAATGCCGTTTTTTCTGTACTCCAGAGAATATTTATTGCAGGAAGGTGAAATACAATGAGACTCAGTGGTGTGAGAATTCCTTTCTACAGGAAGGTCCGACTCAACACCTGCTATGTGTGTTGATACATATAAAATAATCCCAAAGATAAAGATAATAACTTCATTTTAAATGGGGAAAAGGCATTCCTCATCTTGTAAATGACCTGTCAACGGCCCATCATTGATAACAGGTATAAAACAGCAAACCTTCCTGTTCTTCAAGGAATTAACACCATCCCTCACACTCACAGACCTTCACTGGTGCATTTTTTGTAATTACCAGCTGCTAAAAGCTCAGGACATTGCCCCACTTTTAGCCTGAGGCTACAGAGTTCTGGGAGATGAGACGGGAAATTATTTTCCCTGCTGAGGAATTTGATTTTCACCCTTTTGTTGCCCCTCTCTGAGAAGGGCTGGCTGCAGCATCTCCCTGACCTTCCCAGCAATGGGACCTGGCACCGAGGACAGCTCCTGAGGGAGGGAACGCGATGAGACTGAGCGGAGCAGAATGTCAAACCCCAGCAGGTGAGATAAGAAACAAATCCAGCACCGATAACATCTCTTCCTTCCTTCCTTCTGCACCCTGTCCAGGGGGTAAGGGCCGGTCAACAGCTCTGCCCCGCACGAAGGGCAGCGCCCACCTGACAGCGCAGGGATGAATTCCTGCAGACACCTTTGTGTCACCGCCAGCACCCAGGGGAGCGGCCGTGCTGCGCTTAAAACCATGGTGATGCTGTCCGTCTGTCCTTGCACAGCTGTCTGGCACAGCTGTCCTTGCACATCAATCCTGGCACATCTGCCCTTGCACATCTGTCCTGGCACATCTGTCCTTGCACATCAATCCTGGCACATCTGCCCTTGCACATCTGCCCTTGCACATCTGTCCTCTCACCTCTGTCCTTGCACATCTGTCCTGGCACATCTGTCCTTGCACATCTGTCCTCTCACCTCTGTCCTGGCACATCTGTCCTCTCCCATCTGCCGGTGGCTCTCGGGCTCCCAGTGCTGCGTGTCCCAGCTCCAGGGGAAGCTGGGGATGTGTCAGGAGCTGCCACCATCATCTGCAGCCCTGCACACACCACTCACAAACTGCTTACAGGTGATACACGCTGTTCAGTGAAAAACAAAAAATGAAACAAAAACAAGCAAACAAAACCCCACACCAGCTCTGAAGCATCACAGAAAAAAAGAACCCAAGCAAACAGGCAGAAATTGGGATGCTCAGGGGCCAGATTAAATATTTCAGCATCTAAATCATCATCCTGGACAGATAAATAGAGAGTTACACTTAATTCTTTGTCTTGCTTTATATCCATGGCTGCTTTTTTGCAGTGGAACTCAAGTATGTACAAACAACTCACACCTCCCTCAAACAGCCTGTGATACTCACACTGTTTTTACAACAACAGCTCCAACCTAATTTAATATTTATATGTGCCAAGTCACTTAAAATTGGGCAGGTATTCCTAAAATATGGTATTGTGCTTCCAAAGAACCTGACTCGAAAAAATTAAACTAAATTAAATTCTTGCTGCTTCAAAACCCCTTCCTGAGAAAACCACTTCTAAATATTTTCACATAACCTGTCTAAACAAACCTGTGTAAGGTAATGTTCTGGTTTGAAGGGCAACAGGGGACTTGCAAATAGGTTGTTGCATATGGAACTTAATTACTGGGGTATTTTAGAGTACCTTTCCTTGTTTTCTGCTGAGCCCACCTAAACAACTGAAAAGTATGAAATTCAGGACACAGGCATGCAACAAGTGAATTTTGTCAGGAAAAAACTGCAGTATTTGCATCTCTGTTGATCAAACAAAAAAATACTTCTGACTTGCAAGTAGCTATCAGAAATGGACAAGAATTCAAAGTTCTAGAGGGTTATGGTTTGGTTTGTTGTTTTTTTTTTTGGTAACAGACATAGACAGTCACACATAACAACCCCAAAGCAATTCAGCCTCATCTGGTTTAACCTCAACCACGAGACACCGCTGTCTGTTTTCTTTCTCAAAAAGACTCACGTCACTGAGCACTGAAAGGGGAACTTGCCGAGCTTGTGATGAGGATCCACGATAAACAGCTCTGCTCCCCCCAGCCTGCAGGGCTGCCTGCCTCAATAAAAGGCGCAGCAGAGGCAGGGAGCTCTCAGCTGGGGCTGGAGGATCAGCGTGGCCAAGGGCGCTTCACCTTAAAGCCCAGCAAAATGCCAGGATTCTTTTTCTCCCACAACAATGTGACTGAATTAAATGGAAAAGAAGATTGCAAGCTTGCAGAAGGCAAAGGCCATAAAAAGAAACAAAAAGCTTTGTAAGTATATGCAACTTAGTATAAAATTTAATGTATTAGAAGTGAAAATAACACCCTACTAATCCTGGGGATTAAAAATTAGCACTATCGTTCAGGCTAAATGAATAAAACCTGCTCAAAGCCCAGGACTGCAACATCATTAAAAAAAGCTTGTGCTGAGGCATACCCATTAATTGATTCAGTAATCAGAAATAGAATTTGGATACTGTGGGGGCCTCAGTCTTTTTAAAAAAATTACTTGGATATGTAACTTCCCAGACTTTGGTCATAGGATGGAGCTGTGTCTGTTTGAAAGTCTGAAGAAAATTTAAATAGAAGTTAAGTGCAACTTCAGTTCTAATGGATTAAAATGTGTCTGTTCATTGTTTCAGTGGTGCAGATCTCAAAAGTTATTTGAAATGCATGGTGCCACATATTGAATCTGGGATCAAGACTTCCAACTCCAGAAATATCATGTAAGTACAGAAACAAGCCAAGTAATAAAATACAGTTGTAGCTAGATCAATGTGTAGTAAATTACTTCATTTCTAAACTGCTTCTAGAACAACAAATCTTGTAAAAATATCTAGAATTTCCAAAATGCAGGAGAGGAGAACATTAGTAATAAGAAACTACTCATGGAGTTAATGATTTTCAATTAGTGATTTGATTTGTTTGCATCAAATAGTGAGGGAGAAGACACTTCAGTTAAATCCATTTCTATCAGAGGGACATTGTAACTGTTCTCTAAAGCCTGACAAGAAAAAGTACTTTTCACTTGAATGAGGAGTAGGGGTATTACCATTCTTATTGCAAAAATATGGAAACAGAAATACAGGTACAAACTAATTTTATCACAGTTGCAGTAAAAGACTATATTCCTGGGAACAGAATTCAACATCATAGCTTCGTATTTTTTCCATCCCTGATTATTTTTCTTGATGTGGGCTGTCTCCAGGATCTCAGATTATGACAAAGCCATAGATTTAGTAAAATACCTGGCACATATTTCTGGAATATAATAATAAATTATAAAAGTTTTCTCCTTCAGACGTACAAATAAAACCCCCATGGTTTCTTGCCTGAAGCCTTTTATTTTTCTTGTCACCTTAGGCTCTCTGCAGAGGAAGTTATTCAGTGGTCACAGTCTCTGGAAAAGCTCTTGGCCAGCCAAAGTAAGTCTGTTACTTCAGTCTGACTTTGTTCTTACTCTGAGGACACAATTTTACCTAATCTCAGCAAGTAGGCAAAGCTGTAGTGTTGTATAAACACTGTCAGACAATGGGCAGCTACACTTCAGTTTTTTACAACTCTAGTGTAACCTGGACACTGCTACAGCTCGGCTTCCAAGTTGGGTTTTGGGGTCTTTTCCCATTTTCAGTATAGCAATTAACCCCCAAATAGCTCATTTTGATCAGTCTTCAATCCTTGGATTTAATACATCACTTTAATCTGGAATTTTCTCACCACTTATACCCTAAGACAATCCATTTAGGAAGGACTAGAATCCATTCTTATAGGATTGTTATGGGATCAGGACCCAGAGTCCAGATCTAAAAACACTGAACATAATTAGGAAGACTCCCATGAGCCTTACTATTAGAATATCTATGAAGAAAGGAATAAAAGTGTATTTTGGCAAGATTTTACATCAGATTTCAATCCAACTCCTGCTATTTATTTTCTCCTCCCTGGCCACAGGTATCATAGAGTAAATGATGATTTATTTGTGTCGGCTTTAGGTGGCCAAGGTGTCTTTCGGGAGTTCCTGAAGTCAGAATTCAGCGAGGAGAACATCGAGTTCTGGTTGGCTTGTGAGGATTACAAGAAAACCAAGTCTGATCACTTACATGGCAAAGCAGAGAGGATTTACGAGGAGTTTGTCCAGTCAGATGCCATTAAGCAGGTATGTATAAAGCCAGCTGTGCAGAGTTAGAGCTGTGGCTGTCCTGGGACGCCCAGACCCTCACTCAGTGGCATAAGAAGACACAGACAGGCTGTCAGATCCCTTCTTGCATCACAGCTTCTGCAGGGCCATGATCAGACCTCACACACAGTCACAGCCCCCAGCAGAGCCCAGCACAGGATGCTCTCAGCTGAGCCAGCCCAGCTTGAATTGCTGGTGGCGTTTGGACATTCTTTGTGTTTGCCAGGGGAAGCACCACAGAACATTTCTTGTCTTTTAAAATATGTCAGCCTTCTGGAAAAGTTAAAGTTCTGTATGTTGGTCATACTTAAACTGGAGACATTCAGCACAGGATTTCTCTGAGTAACTGGAGGCTGTTCCTCCAAGCTGAGCTGTAATAATTCCGACTCCAGAACAAACTACATTTCTATAGTGAACAACAATTTTTGTGCCTAACTGGGATACAGGCATTTGATTTCCCCTAGTTTACAGTTCTGACATTGAACTATCATAGAGTTCTAAGGCTGCCCATGCATGTATTGACAAAGAGATATAGAAGGAGAACACATTTAAAGTTAAGTTTCTAACAGCATTTATATTTTTTTTGTTCCAGATCAATATTGACTATCAGATGAGGGAAGCAACAGCCAAAAAGGCTCAAGACCCAACTCACACAAGTTTTGATGAAGTCCAGAAAACAGTGTACATCCTTATGGAAAGGGACTCATATCCCAGATTTTTAAAATCCAAATCCTACCTGAACCTTTTGAACCAGCTGCAAACTAACACTTCAAAATAAAGTGTCTGAAGTGTGAAGAGCCAAGTAGACTCTGTCAAATATCCTGTGAAGAGATCCTCCACAGTGGCTGGATCTTGCCAAGGAAAATCTCTGTCTTGGGAGGAGGAGCACAAGGGAGCTGCAAACAGCTCCACAGCCAGAGGATGCAGGATAGGAGCTGGTGAGGCTGTCCCAAGGGTGAGAGCAGCACGGGGAGAAAATCCCCTCCTCCCCCATGCCAGAGTCAAGGCAGGACAGGGAAACAGAGGTTTCACCTGCACTGTGAACACTGAGCCGTGCCTTACATCCCAAAGATCTGCTGATTGTTAGGAAGAGCAAGACTCAGGAGCTGAGCACTGGGAAAGGATTGACAAGCTCACAAGACAAACTAGGATGACTGACAATTTGAGGCATAACAAGAAAATGCCAGGACAAGACTGACCTCTCTTTTATGTGATGTTTGATGAACTTTCATGAAGTGTTAATAAGTGTGAGTTCCACAATGTTGTTATGCTATGTAAATATATTCTAAATCGACATGTCTTAAAGTCTGTATGGTTTAAATTATATAAGAATTATATAAGCTGTATTTTTATTAAGTTTGTATTCAACAGGCAGGTATGTAGGATCTTTTCTGTTTAATTTATTGAAAAAGAATAAAATATTCATTAAAATATACTTTAGAATAAAGATTCATTGTGGTTTTACATCTTGTTTGAAGTGATTTTCCCATTGTAGTTACTGAAATATTGAAACACAATTCCTTTCAGTCTCACTGTGCTACTACTTCTCATCTCCATATTCAATTACTAATTTTACCTCCACCACTCCTCTCTTTTTTCCCATTTTACACAACCATAATCTGAGTTACCTGGAGCAGGTAATACTGACTTACAGAGACCCATCCTCACCACCCCCAAAAAAGAACAATTGTGACTATGCTTGAGATATGTAACCAAGAACAAGAGCACTCCCAAAACTCAAGTGTTTGAGACCTCGTGACATGAGAACTTATAATGAAAATAAGTCAAAGAATGCCTTGGTTTTCATGAGTTCCCATCATGAGACACTGGTATCACATGGGTGGCAATACAAGATTTTATCTCAGCCTTGCAAAGTTTCCATTTTTCCAGAATAACATGAGATTTGTGAGCCCCACTCTGTTCTGTACCAAAGGGAGAAGCTATAAATTCAGAGACATCACCTCTTGGTGAGAACAGACCATGCTTTTATTGCCACCCTTTAGGGACTTTGGGACCTCCAGAAGAGAACCAAAATCCGTGTTAGAAGCAAAAGAGCTGGAAGGAACACAGAGAAGTGCCAACCTCCACTATCACCTACTGTAGTAGCTGGAAGCCATTGCAAATTCCATCTTCCTTTCAGGACTAATAAATGCAGAAGAAAAGACTTCTTGCAGTATTATTTTTAAGTTATATGGTCCTGAGATTCTGACTGCAAAACCTGAATGTTCCTGGAATAATGTAAACTAATCTCCAGCTGGCATTCTTACATGAATTGATTTTCCAGGATCACTAGGAATAAATCTAATTGCTGTGAAGCAGGAATAACCACAGTGCCTCCACACAAGGTGCATCACCATGTTTGCTCTGATATGGTTTAGGTGGACCAAATGTCTCTGTTTGAAAAACTTCAAGCTCACAGAAAATAAAAGAGAACTTCAAAATATCAGCTCTAATAACCTCTAAACAGACACTGCATTCAACATTATTCTTCTGACTGTAAATCCCTTCAATTATTATGGCCCCGATCTTCCTTTGTTCCCCCTGTGGTTTCACAATTTTGCTGTCATTTAGCCAAACACCCATACGAAATTTCTGACTAAAATAATATTTCACAGCACAGATATTTAGGATTTTTACGTATTTTGAATGGCTTGTTGCTAGCAGAGAAGATTATCATAGCAATTGCACCAACTTGTATTACACAGTTAGGATAGACCAGAGTTTCTGAGGAGGGAAGAACAGACTTTTGACTTTCTTCCACAAGCATCTATCCCTACTTCACAATTTGGTAGAGTGAGAGAGCAGAAATGTATTTTTCTTCTTAAAAAAGAAGCTGTTCCACTCTGTACAACACAACAACCTTGGCTATTTTCAAATATCTCACCCTATTTGCAGTAGATGATATCAACAATAAAAGTAAATTGGATATTGTTGACTCCAGAGATATTCCAGCCCACTCGAGCACCCCTGACAACATGACCACAATTCTCCAAGCAAAGAACAGCACAGCAGAAATTCAGGGCTGGCTCTGGGATGCTGGAAGCCCGGGATTTTATGTCTGTTGCTATAGCAGGTCTGTCCAAAGTGGTTTTACCGAGGTCTGAGGGGTCTGGATGACACAGAACACACAGAACAAAGGACTCAGTGCTTCTGTCACCCTTGGTTGATGGACAAGGTGGGTGCACTAATCCCCCTCCACTCGGGCTCAGGAACAGCCCCAACATCACACATTGGTTTCACAGCTGCAGGTTTGTCCTCTTCTTTAAACTACATTTCACTTTCCCTCTTTGGAGAAGATGTACCATGAGAGAATGGAAATTTGCTGTTCTGTTCACTGTCTCTAAAAGAAACGGATGAACCAGGTTGGCCATCAGCCACAGAGCAGTGCAGGAAAACAGGACACAGCACATGGAAAAGCTTTAAGATCTGACAGTAGTGACTCAGACTTTTCTTTAAGTGTTCTACCTTACCCTTGAAAAAACATTTTCATTGTTTGTTAATGTTCCAGTGGAAAAATCAACCACTGTACCATCTTCAGGTACATTTGTGAAGCAAATTAACTTCTCTCTGTTGCTGTTTTCTTTATGGAAGGACTCAAGAGTCCAGCAGACCCTGAATGTGTATTTAGAAGACTAGCTTTGACTAGTATTTGACTCCAATTTGGAAAACTTAATTACCCAAAACAGATTTTTTTTAATATTATCCTAAATAAAAATATGGTATAGCGTAGTATAAATGTCTCCCATATATTGAACAGTCCACCCATGGAAACATTATATTATTATGAACACTGAAACAGGAAGGAAATTCAAGCTGAGATAATGATGAACAGTTTGAATTCACCACCACAGACCACTCAGTGCCACCCACCCCAGCCCACACTCTGAAGCAACAGGCTTTTCACATGTCACCTTCTCTATGGCTGTGAAATGAGTCTGAAAAGAAAAAATAGATAGTAGAAAGTGGAAAAAATAGATGCTCTCATCTTGCATTCATAGACATGAGTTGATTATATCAGAGTGTGCAATGTCTACAGACGAAGCTCTTAGAAATTAAATCTTTAGTCATTAAACAGACACCTAAATTGAAAAACAAGCTTAATGTTTATTGGATGATTAAAATTTGTCTTGGATGCTCAGAAACAAATTTAGAGTAGTTTAAGGTTATCCCCTGTCTTTGTTTGGGTAGATAAAACCTCAAGGGTTTTAGTCACTAAAAGGGAATTTGCATCAAACAAGAACCAATGTGCCTGTTTTGGAAATAAACTCATTCCCCCTCATTTCTCAAAACATCCCCAGAAATTACCCTCTTGAACGCCCCCAAAGATGGCAAACATTTACATTCTACTGAGCACTTCCCTTCAATTTCTTCAAGCACCACACAGCCTTAAAGCACTTATCTAAACTAGTTCAGTGACCTGCTGCCACATGGTCCCTTCCACTAATAAAATTAAAAATAGCTTGAGAAGGGCATGAAATGCAGAAATTTAAACCTTTCAGGACCACTCTGGTCTTGTGCTCAGAGAGAGAAAGAAACAGAGCAGATAGCAATGCTCCTCTTCAAAGCCTGTGACACAGCCAAGGTACTGAAGTGGCAGCATCAGCTGCCCTACAAACTTGACAGCACTGCACTCACAAGGGGTTTGGGGCTTTTTTCAAGGCACTGTGGCCAGAAGGTTTCTTCTATTAGAGGGCTAACTTTAACCATAAAAAAAGATAAGCACTCTTTGCACAACACTAATAACTCAGTAACCCATGATTTCCGTACTACCTATGGAAAAAGTCTGTAATGTATTTACTGTGGTAAATGGTTTGTCAACCATGAGGGTCAAGAAGGCAGCTTCAGATCCAGAGAAGAGACTCAATATTGAACAGAATTCAACCAGCCATGAGTTTGGGAATATGCTTATTTTTTATACCAGTCTGAGGAAACGCTGGACACACTCTGGATGTTCAAACAAAGCCCAAAGTCCAGCCAGGATCTCTCCAGGTGCTGGAACAAACATCTGGAGGAAAGGGGAGCCCTGGAGAAGCACAATCATTCTGACTTGGCCCACACTGAAATCAATAATTTGGCACTGAACTGGCATCTCCCAAAGGAGGACAGCCCTGCAAGGGTGTGAGAAGCCTTGTTCACTGCAGAGCTTTGGTGGAAGTGTGACCCAGAGTCTCAGAGAGAGCTCAGGGCACACAGTGCTGGGTATCCAAACCACAGAACACCTCTGGGAAGCTTTACTGAAGGGCTAGGGTGAGAGTTCCTGTAAAAACTAGTCCAAGCTTCTCATGGCACCATTTCCTCTCCTACTGAGATGGCCGCAGAACATCAGGCTCACACAATGACATCACAGATTTTAGGAATAAAAAGGGAACAGAAAGGTCACAGAGTACAGCTGAGGTCAGGTTTCCAGAAGTGCTCTCTAGACTCCAGCCTGTTCTCACTCAGCAGGACAATGGTTAATAGAGTTTACAGAAATGAGTCACAATGTAAGATTTGTCCAGCCTTACTGATAAAACCTAAAGCTGTGAATATGGAAATGATTCAGATTCCTCAGGCAGTGACTATCAGCAGGCCATGCCAACTTCTACCCAGAAACAAAAATCGCTTCATCATCTCATTATCTGCAGACAACTTATTGGTTGTTTTGACCTGCTGTAAAGACTGAAGCTGTGAACGCTGTTCCCTGCATCCCTGTGAGCAGAACTTTGTTGCACAGAGAACCTAACTTTTTGTGAGGTTATTTTGAAATTTATAGCCAGAAAGTTCACAGCAGAATTTGTCAAAACCACCAAGTAAGATGTAATTAGAGAAGCACTTCTCTGGAAACAGCTGTGGTTGAAGTGATTTTCCCATTGTACTTACTGAAATATAATATGAAATATGAAATATGAAATATGAAATATATAATATATAATATATAATATATAATATATAATATATAATATATAATATATAATATATAATATATAATATATAATATATAATATATAATATATAATATATAATATATAATATGTAATATATAATATATAATATATAATAGTATAGTATAGTATAGTATAGTATAGTATAGTATAGTATAGTATAGTATAGTATAGTATAGTATAGTATAGTATAGTATAGTATAGTATAGTATAGTATAGTATGGTATGGTATAGTATGGTATAGTATAGTATATTTATTATAGTATAGTATAGTATAGTATAAATATAATATTATATTAATATAATTAATAATATAAGGGTGGAAGGGGAAAAAACCTGAAGAGAAGACAAAAATTAAGAAAGCTGATGCTAGGTCAGTGAGTGCAGGAAAGGAAATGAAAGACTGAGCAAGAACTCCTCTGGGAGATTTATTCCTAGTGATAAGAAAAGGTGGTTGCTATCAGCATGGTCAACATACACTGGCTAAACTGGCAGCTGAGGGTTAATCCCTAGAAAAAGAACAGGTCTGACAGTAGATAAACAGCTCTGATATGATATGGCCATTTTCTCAGTTTTGGTACCCCTCCATTTCCCTTCATTTCTCTCTGGACAGCTCGTCCAGCTCTGGAATAAACCAAGCAACAATTGACTCCTGTGTGGTGCATCCCTTCATGGTCACAGAGCTGTGCCCCACGGCTGGCTGGATCCCACACATCCCATCCAAAGGGAAAAGGCCCCAGCAGAAATCACCTGCAGCTCTCAGAGTCTCACCTGGAGTCCTCCAGGCCAGGAGGGAGCATTTGGAAAGGTGACACTCAGTGTCCCCTCCCAGACCCTGCACCCTCTCCCACCCTCCCAGGGCCAGGCAGAGATGAGGGACACGGAGCTTCCAAGCCTCTCCTTCACACGACACCAGGTGACATCTAGTGGAGTTCGTGTGCAGTACCAGAATGCTGGGATTTAGGTTAAATCGTGTCATTTTACAGCCGCACACCTGGTTAACAACTGAACTATCCCCTCTCATGGGCTCTGATCACTCTGGAAAGGGAAGTAGGGGCGGAACGTTCTGGGTATTGAGCTATAGTGATGGTAGCAGAAAGAGCTGACACAGAGAAACACACTGTAAAATCATTTTTGCAACACATTAAGTCTCAGTTTTTCTTTAGAGCATGGTCAGGGATACAACAAAACATTAAACTAGCACCTAATCCTGCACCTAAATACCCCTCCACTGTACAAGGCATGAGAGGTTTGCCCAGGGATTTTCTTCAGTTTAATAGCAAAAAAAACTTCATGAGTAAACTCCAGGATGAGTTTATTTCAATTTTAAGCAGTATTACAGCACTTTTTAATGCCTGTAATACAGAAAAGAAAATGTTTGCACACAAAGTCATTGGTTACTGATTCTCAGCCATTGCACAATTTAACTTTATAAAGATATCTGATCTTATTTGTGGTTCCCTGAACATCAGCTCATAGAAAAGAAACCAAACCCTAAATAGTTCATTATTGTTCATTTTAATAATGATATTTTAGATGAGTTTTCCTTTAATGCAAATAAAGTTTAGAGTAAAAAATAAGATATATTTAGGCCTTTGCAAAAGAACGTGCATAAGCACATATAAGGTTTTTCCAAATAAATGTAGATCAAATGGTTAAATACTGGTAGAAATCACTGGAGACTATCACCATAATAGGGATTTTCATTCTGTAACTTTTCCAGAGTCACATTTATTAATAAGGTGGGGTTTCTTTCTTAGTTTAGATGTAAGGAGTTCTACAAATGAGATTCTTTATAGACACATTTTAACACGTCAAGTTCAGGCCCTCAGGTGCTTTAGTATATAATTGCCTGCATATGAAGCATTAGAAGTATGAAGAGGCATGAGACAAACTTGAAACATCTCACTGTTGTGATTATTTGAGCAATCAACTCAGTTTAATTTGCTCCTGTCCATTCCCCTTAGAGAAATGCAAGAAAAAATACACCAAAATCCTGTGTAAACTTACAATGAATACAGAATGAGATTTAATGGAATAGCAATCAGCAGAAAACTGATTTTTGCCCTTCCTAGGCACAGGCCAAGGTCTCAATGCTGCCCTGCTCTGCCCAGGTTGTGCTGGAGGTGAGCACACCACACACATTTCCTCCCCAGCAGCACCAGGGCTGTGGGAAAAGGGATGCACAGCTCAGACACAAAGCCTGTGTACCAGCAGGGTGAGCTGCAATAAAATAAATGATTGTACTGCACTGCTGGATCCTCAAACCTCAGTTTAAGTTCCAATCCTGCACAGTTCCTGCTCTGCCTGGGAGGCTCTGTAAGGGGAAAAGAAGATGAGTCAGAGCAGAGAGATAAGACTGAAGGAAATATCTCAGCACAGAGCTGGGCTGTCAGAGGGAGCAGGGACGTGACCAACCTTCCCCTCCTGACAGGGTCACTCTGTGCTTCGTAGGCCATGGCAAATTCCCAAAGATCCCCATCACAACCACCCCAGGAAGGACAGAAAGCCCTCCAGAAAGATCCCCTCCTCTGACTACTCTGCAGCAAGCAGCTGAGCCAGTGCTTACTCTCAAATCTTGGCAGTCAGTCTTGTCAGTTTTTCCCTGCCAAACTTCAGTGCTATTGCACTGCACAGCTCTTTTCAAACAGCTGGCTGGAGAAGAACGAGCGAAACGTGGACCAGTCCCAAGTGAAAATGAAGCCAGAACCTGGACAGCAGCTATAGGAAAAGTGATAGAGGATCTCACACAAGGTTTAAAAAGTTTTAACATCCCTGAGATGCTGTGCAGTAACAGGTTGGCCAGGTGGGAGCATGCAAAATCCAAACACTGATGGGTCAGAGCAGAAAAAGGTTCAGCCAGAGCACTCCAAAGGGCTTCAGAATGCTGCCTGTAAGAAGAAAGTTGGTTTCAGTGCAAGGGTACCCGTGCTTTTTGTCTCATTTCAGCATGGACTTCAGATGTCATAGAAAGAGCTTTGATAAAGGGATGGAAAACATTAGTCACAGGGCTTGGACCGTACATGCAAGATTTCAATCAAGTAAAGCACAGCTTTGTGTCATTACAGCTGATCAGTGGAGATGTCAAGATAATTCCAGCACAAACAGGCTCTATCAGTGGAGCATCAGAGACCAAAGGAGCTTTTCCTGATGGCAACCATGGCCACTGTGTGCCTGGGATATGTACAAAAGAGAGCCAGGCACTGGTATGAGCAGCACAGGCACAGACAGTGGGGACTGAGAGCATCCACACCAAGAGAAAAGAACAAAACAAAAAAGCAGGTCAAGAAATTTGGAAAGCTGCCCCACCAAATGCAACTACTAAATGAAGCTTTTTAATCAAGGGAAACAACCCAAAAGAAGTTTCTGTAAGTATGAGATTTTGCACTTTGAAATATGATCAGGAAAATGTAGCATAGGTGGGGGACACATGTTTTTTTCTCTTGGCATGTAAAGTTCTCAGCATTGCAAAGGCATTCATGTTAGAAATGTTTCTGGTGTGACCCAGCTTTAGCCCTATATATGTGAATATTTTGTGTAACAGTCAAAATAATCTGAATAACGTCACATGGGCAATCAGTTAGAACTTTGATGTAGCAGCTTCTCTCTACTGAAAGTTACGCTGTTCACTAAAAGCTGTGACATTTGGTAGTTTACAGACTCATTGGCACAGGGTGCTGAAAAATCAAAATGCATGTTGTAATTTGAAAGGTAAATAGATCACATTTTTTGATGCACCAAATCAGTTTTCCTGATATTTCTCCAATAAAAAATATAAAAACAGTTAAACAGTCATTTCCAGACCAGTACTACTTATATCATTTACAGGCATGAATAATTCCAGCACTGAGATTAATTTATCCTCAGTCAGGCAATTCCTTCTGCAGAAGCCATGTGGCTTTCTGTTGATCACCAGTCCTGCAGGAAGAACACAGCTCCCACACATTAAAGAACTTGTGGCGTTGTTGCAATAATGTCTTAGGACAAGCAGAGAGAAAGGACATTACACATCATAAATATTGGGTGAGGAGAGTTCCATAACCCAAGTCATCTGAACACTGCAGAGTTGTAAGGATGTAGTTAAGATGTAGTTTAGAGATGTCAGGACACTAACAGGTAACAGGCTGTTCTGGTGGGGGTTAGACAATCCAAAACTCACACCCTGCTCCAGGCTGTGGTGTAGCTTTTGTGCTACTCCTGTCTTGTTTTAGGGCTGACCAAAAGTCACACTAATGAAACACAGACTATGCCTCAGTGGAAAGATGTTCCAAATCAGCACTGGTAAAGGTAAAGTCAGCTTGTTCTGTTCCTTGGTCTGTTAGGAAATGAGTCTGATTTTAAAAGAAGAGAGAACCACAAAGCCCTGGATGTGTATTGCTTGGAAAATGCGTGTTCTCAACAAGTTTAAAGCTTCTAACTCAAATTAAAATGGCTCCTGAGAACAATAACATTTCCTTACACAAAGAAAAGCCATCACCTGAAGAAAAAATTAATAATTGGCGCATTGAATTCAGATGCAAGTAGCTGAATTTGATTACTTAATATTGCTTCATCTAATATTTCTTGAGCATCTCTATATAAGAAATGTACATGAATTTTCCCAGGTTTCAAAAAGCCACAAAGGCTGGATTTCATTTGCTTTTCAGTGTACAGAAGATGAATGATTGCAACATGAAAATACCCAAAATGGAGGGCATTGGGCAACATAGCCTAAAATAAGATGAGAAATAATTACCATATGCCAGAATTTAATGCATAATTTCACCTTAAATATGGAATAGTGTGTATTTTAAAAGGTTACTTTTAGGCAGAGGGTGAGATGAGTAAATTCTAGTGGAACCATTCAAAAGTCACAGAGACCTAGCAGAGAACACAGTGGAGAGAATTCTGAAGCAGGGAGAATTCTGCTCTCTAGGGCTGCAGGAAGGTGAGCAGGAGCTGTGCTGTAGCAGCTTGGCAAAGTGATGAAGTTTCAATACCCTGCAGGAAATGTACTGGGTAAGACTGATATAATATAAAACTGAATATATATATATATATATATAGACCCCAGGGAAACAAGGGAAACAACACTAAAGGCAAAGGAAACATTTCCCAGCTTCAGAAAGCTGGGAGAAGACAGAACATTGTCCCGTGTTTTACTGAGTGCTGCAGCTGGAAGGAAAAAATGGCCGTAGGAATATTATGTGCCAGTCAAGCCCAAATCTGAAAGAAACTCCAAGTTTAAATAAATAAGGTTATTTTGGTTTCAGGCAGGTCTATACAAACTTACAGTCCAATGTAAACTCAGCATCTGGCATTGCTTGAAAGCCAAAGGAGAAGAACTAAACATACCCCATGTCACATGAGATTTTTTAAAATTTTGTCTTTTTTAGACAAACATTTTTAACTGCCTCATCCTAATAAACAACACCATCTCTTATGGATATCATATCAATATAAAGGCAAGTTTTATATGACATATTGCCTTGGAGATACATGCTGGACAAATACCAATGTTAATCTCAGACACTTAACAATTTATTCAGCCTTGTCCAGCTTACAATGAGCTCTGATCTCTGATCCTGGTCACCCTGAGCTTTCAGGGAAAAAAAAGACTTCTAGTTTAATTTTGCTTTGGGTCAGGCTCAACCTTCAATCTCCGTTCATAACTGGAGAAGCAAAGAGGGAAAATTATTAACATTTCTACTCTTCCCTGAGAGACATCCACTGGACTGCCTGGTAATTTGTTTGTTTTTTTAAGTTCTCATACGCTACAAAATGTATTTTTGTCAAATGCTTAAGAAATGACTCATAGACAAAGATCAGATGTACAAAATAAGAACACTGTTAAAATTGATTGCAGTGCCATATGTATAAGTTTTTATATAAGAAAGCCAGAGCTCAGCACAGCAGATTCAAAACTGACATATTTTCCATGTTTAGGAGAATGAGCCCAAACACTTGTTGGCTTTGCAAGATATTCAGAGCAGAAGAGAATGGGATCAGCCCTAAGTAAGTAAGGATAACAATCCTATGTTCTGCAGTCCACGCAGCTGAGTAAGAGAAGCAAATCCCTCGAAATTCCCAGTGGAGGTTTTCCCTGGAAGCTGAAGTTGGTGCTCAGCAGCTCAGGGGTGCCTGTCCCTGGGAACCCCAGCACTGTTACCCAGACCAAGACTCACCCCGGGACTCACCCCACGTTCGGGCCTGGGAGGAATTAGAAGGGTGGATATTTTGGGTCCCTCCTTTAAAAGAATTCAGGCAGTTGGCAAAGGCTGAACATTCACGTGGTGCACAAGAGACACGGCCAAGTGGCTCCTGCAAGTCCTCAGGTGCCACCAGGATCTCTGTCAGGGATTGGGGGGACATGTCCCACTGGGGTGGGGGAGTGCTTCCATCCAAATGCCTTCAGCTGGTGTCAGATCAGACCCAGAAGGGATTTACTGAGACACATCCCCCATGGCAATAGCACCTGACAACCCCTGAAATTGCCTTTTGGCTGAAGTCAGGGCAGGAACCCAGACAGTTTCCAAGTACCAGACAAGAATTTCTGCACCATGGTGGTGAGGGGAGCCACTCACAGTGGAGGGCATACAATAAGTGAAAAACATCTCCCACAGGACACTACAATTGACATTTTTGAGTCCCAGCTATAAAGCCTTAGTTATTTTTGGAGAATTGTTTTTAATAAAAGAATGTATTTTATTATGTACTGTAATATATGTACTTCAGCAAATCCAATCATGTTGCAGTCAGTGCAGCAAGACATTTACTATCAGCACTACAGCTATTAAAAGGGGCATTAATACAGATCATAATAACCTATTCCCTTACTGCCCTTCATATTTTCCTGATTTTTAAGGGAAAGTATGAAGGTAAACAGGTTTTCCTCTGTGTCAGCTGCCCCGTCAGGCAGGATTCTTTCTGCTTCACAGATTAATGCTAAAGACAAATAATAAGAAATGGAAATAAGATGGTTCTCCTGATGATGGTCAGTGAGACAGACGAGATTGTCATTCGTTCTATACAAGAGCTATTGCTGACAGAGGTGAAAAATTATCTGCGTCAGGAACAGCAAATATGACTCAGAAGCAGCTTGTAAGGAGAAAAAAAAAAATAATTCAAAGAACTAGAGATTCTCACTCCCCATAACCACATGCTTCCTGAGTTTTCACAGAGAGAAGGCTAACAGCTCACAACAAGGAAAAAAATATCTTTTTTTTAAGCAAGAGTTACTAGAGAGTTACTGATGCCACAGTTCAATAGTGGTAGCATTTCTCTTACTCTGTATTTCTTTGACCAGGTCAGACTGATCAGGGAAGCCTGAAAAAATAATCACCTAGTGACACCATGTACTTTTTCAAAAGAGAAAGAGGGAATTGTATCAAGTTATAAATAAATTATAAATCATTGTCAATTAAAAAAGCTACAGAGCAGGTAATGGCTGTTCAGCAGAAATCTATAAAGCATCATGAAGCACTCATATCAAAGCCAATTTTGATTTTAATTTAAATTTTAAAAAGCCCTGTGATTCTAAATAGCTGTTGACAAAACTACAGCTGCCCTGAGAAGCAAACACTCAATGAGAGGGGATCTTACTCCAAATTTGGCTGACGCATGATGGAAAGCACCCACTGGAATACATCCCCTGGCCTTTCTTTTACTGACATAAGCATAAGCATTTTTTCCAAGTTACCAGCACTGGTGTCCTAAAACTGCAATGCTTGAAAATCAGTTGGTGTAAATGGAGCTACATGCACTTAAATGGAGCTACTGCCTTCAAACATTTGTTTTTCCTTAAATTGTTTAGTCTCTCACCTCTCTACTTCCACGCTCTTTCCCAGAATCAGGCAGGAGACTCCTACAAGCTTATGAACTTATTGCTTAAGAACAGCAAACATGAAAGTAAAATCTGATTTTAGTCACTTCCAAGGGCAGTGTAGATTAGTAATAATGTGTCACACTGCACTGTAAACAACTGGTGAGAGATGGAAGTCTCTTCCAGCTAAGACTGCATTAACCTTTCATTATTTACCTTATGCTTGGAGCTTATATCCAGCTCTCAGATGATAAGTCAACTTAGATTTTAAAGGCCTTTAAATACTACAATAAGATCTTGTGCCCCAAAGACTTTACTACTAAATACAAACATAGATATTTCCTAAATTCTACGATTCCTAGGTTCTATAATAAATTTCTGTCTCCAAAGAAGTTGCTCTTTAGAAAGACATTTCTTTTCTTGTGTTTCTCCTAAGCACAGTTTAAATAAGTGAATGCCATTTCTAGAGGAATTACATGGAGCACCTTGAAATGGAACTGCATTTGTTACAGAGAGAAAAATATTTGTCTCATCATAGTAGGCACAAGACCTGGAAGACACAGGAAAGCCTTTTAAAATCTAAGTTTCATACAGCTCATATTTAAATCAGGGGACAGATTTTCAACAACATAATTAATTTTTTTATACTTTGAGCCGCAGCTAATCCTGCAATAATGAATATTCCTCCTCTTTTCTAAAGGGTGTCTTTGGAGGAAGTGCTACAGTGGTCCCAGTCTTTTGAAAACCTGGTAACAAGCAAACGTAAGTAATTGTGTGTTTGTGTCCCAGATGGATGGCCGAGAAAAGTTCCCAGAAAGCAAAATCAGTAACTCATGCTGCATAATGTAGGCTGCCTTACACACAACTGATGCAAACCAGCTTTGTGACATGCCAGGCATGCATCACACTGGAAATAAACAGCTCAAACTCCTTCCCAAACTTGCCATTTCTGCCATCACACGTAATTCCTCCACAGACATGATGAGGGTGTGGTTTATCTGCCACATCCCCACTCAGAGCACTGGACAGCACCTTACATTGGCAGAAAAGTGACAAAGTTCACTTGGGAAATGCTGCACACACCAAAGACACCAAATAACAGCAGGGGAATGCCACGGGGGTCAGCTCTGGCATTCAGGGGTGGCAAGAACTGTAAATGCAGCAGCAGTTCTGAACTTTCCCACTCCACCTCCCTCTGCCTCATACAGGCCTCAGAGCTCTCCCAAATTTCTCACATGGGCAGCAGTCCAGAACATCACTGCTGAATTACATTTTTTAAAATAGTGATGAAAAAGTCACACTGCAGCACAAACCTCCAAATTTACTCCTGGCAGTATTTTCAAACTGCAGAAAAATTACAAAGAGCTGGAAGATTAACAGCATTTGTAACTCCAAAATTAAAATCTTTAACTGGAATTAAAATCAATTAACTGGATTAAAACCTTAAACTGGAAACAACTGAGTATGTTACAGCACAGGGAGAAGCTCCTCAATAGGAAACCCTTGAAAGAGACAAAATGCCAGCAGAAGCAGCAGGCACACATGTGATCACCACCCCTGCCAGATGACAGGCTGTGCTCAACATCTTCACAAATGTGAAAGGCCAGAATGCTGCACCAACAAGAGAGTTTGCTTTAAATAAAACACTTCTAGCTTCCAGCAGTAGCCAGAATGATGCCCTTCTTAAAATGCCTCTTTCATCACATATAAAAACACTACTCATTGAATTTTAATTAATTTAAAAGTTTTATGACATCCAAAAATGAAAAGGTGTATCCACATAAAAAGGCAGAGACTAAACCCAGTGGATTTGCAGCTCTTTAGGGAAGGTGGGCAAAGTGTTTGTGGGATTAGATTTAGTAGGGAGCCCTGCACGTGCAGGAAAGGGCAAGGTTGAAGCGTAGGAGCGAGATGCTGAAATTAATTCCCTATTTTGACATAATCTAATAATATTTACAAGGTATCATCAAGAATTAGACTGTTTTTTAAATGTCCCTATTGCCTTCAAAGCACTCTGAAAGTAATGAATATAGAGAGGAAATATAATTTTGGCTTCTGAAATATTTACAGATGGGCCTATGATCTACAAGACCTACTTGAAGACAGAACACAGTGATGAAAACATAGAATTCTGGCTTGCCTGCGAAGCTTATAAGAAGATAACATCTCAGAGGAAAAGGATTTCCATGGCCAGGAAGCTCTTTACAAGTTTCATCCAACCCCAGGCACACAATGAGGTGATTCTTTATTTCATCGAAATGCCTGAAGTGTCACACAGCAGACCCACAACAAATGCCCAGCTCCCCTTGCACCAAAGAGAGTGAGAATTTCCTATTCATCCTCCCCACAAACTTTTTTCCACACAGAATTTTAATATTTGAATGCACATCTCATCCGTAGGCAAATCTTTCAACTACATCCACCAAGAACACAAACAAAATGCACAACTCAGTTAAGAACCAAGTTCTTGGATCTGTTCTTTTTTTTCTTTTTACCATCAGATCCAGAGGCCATTGATACCACTTCTCTATGTTTTGGATTATGCCATTGCCACATATATCCATATCTCTCCATATATCTATAGATATGTATCTCAGTCTGGTCTTTGCAAGAGTAAATGTAAAGGTGTAAAAGTAAGAGCAAAGTAAAAACTCTATCCAGTGCTGTCTCGTTTGTAAAATGGGTGAGAAGAAAGATTCCAAGACACATTACTTTTGATTTTTCCCCCTGACAAGTGGCTACAGAAAAAAGTCCCTCCTGCTCAGCCAGATATGTTCTGTGACCTTTAAACATTCCTGCTTATTACTCTCCTTGCAAAACTGAGCCAGTGCTGGCTTTTACTGCCACTGCCTGTGGCAGGCTGCCATAACCAGAAAGTCATGCTGCATTATTTTCTGGTTTATGTGTAACAATGAAATTATTACAGGGTCTCAAAATGCAGACTCCCTGCTGGCACTGGAGGAAAAGCCAAACCCAAATCAGCTGGATTTCCAAATGTTGGCTGAGAGCAATTGCTGCTTTAAATGACTAAACCACTCCCTCTAAACCAAATCTTGAGCAAATTTTAAAGTTCCCTCTGTCGGTTTTAAATGCCAATTGGCACGACAATGAATTCTTGTCCTTTTTTCTCAGTTTTTATTTTTAGTACGTGCAGCTATAGGGAACTCAGCAAGACATTTGCACTTCCAAAAGAGAAATGTCAGTATTGCCAACCACAAATTCATTAATCAAATGTAAGGGCTTAAATCAGGACAGTTGTAAATAAGTTGTGCAATTTTTTCTAAAATAGCGTGTGTTTGAATCTTGCTATTGGCTGTCTGGCTTCTGGAGCTTCAGGACACCCCAATTTCACATTTTCTTGATGTTCACTATTAACACAAGAACTATGTACCACTCTTAAAAAACAGATGCTCATGAGGATATGAACACAGTTTATATTCAAATTCCAGCAGCATTTAGAAAGGGGCCACTCAAATGACTCCTCTGGAAGAGGGAGACCTCAACCCATGAAAGACATCAGCACCAACCAAATCTTCAGATCTCCACACTAACACACAAGGTCAAGCTGAAAACAGCCAATGGAACTCGCCATGAGCTGATTATCAAAGGGTTCCTTTCATCTGGTGTTTTTGCTGACCTCCAGACCTTCCCGCTGTTACAAACCTGCAGAGCTTCACTTTATCTGCTACAAACCATGAATTGCAGCAGGAAAACTCCCAGAACTAAAACTTTTCCTAAACAAGGTTGATATATAGGCTCAATTTTATCTCAGGCCATAACACTTTCAGTCATTCTTTTTCCACTGGTACTGTGCACCTCTGGGCACTTGGACTCATCAGAATTCAGGGATTTTCTGCAATTTAACTGTAGCTCTAGGAACAATTCTTAGCAGAGGAAAGCAGAGCTGGATACCAGCAACTTTCAGCTACTCCTTGCACTACAGCCACTCCATCCAAGCCATGTCCATGGGACAACTCCTGCCTGAATTGTTCCTGTTCTCTTGTTCTTCCTAGAAGCAGGGAGCAAACCAAGCTCCTCCTGCTAAACTCCCTCACATTTGGAGCCATGAGCCCACATTCTGCAGTGCTCCTGCCCTCCACTAATCACAGCAGTCAGGATTGAACTGACTACTTGAATATTTCCATTTTTGTTTCAGATAAACCTTGACAGTCCTGCAAGGGAAGCAATTATAAGGAATATTCAAGAGCCAACACGGTCCTGCTTTGATGAAGCGCAGAGAATAATCTACAGGCACATGGAAAGAGATTCCTACCCACGATTTCTTGAATCGCAGCTCTACCAAAAGCTCAAGCACAGTCTTCAAACTAAAGGCAACAATTCAATGAGAAATTGAAGAGAATGGTTAAAAATGGAAAAAGGTTTATTCTGGCACACAGGGGTTTAAGATTTAAAGAAGACAGGAGAAATCAGGCAGCAGAGGAATACTATTATTATACTAATAAATAATAAATAATAAAAAATTATTATTATTACTATACTTGTTTAACTGCTCTGTTGATGTTAGAATTCACAAGGCACTATCTTCTCCCTCCCCAAGGAAGAGTTCTTGTTTTGCTTTCCTCTCCCAATAAAGCCCTAAAAACTAGGGTAAACTAAAAGTATTTAATAAAAAAAAGCATTTTGTTGCTGGGGAGTAAATGTTTATTTGACCATGCGTTACAGGAGAAAAAATAATCTGCATTGCTGCATTTGCTGTTGTTTTAGTCTTTCAACATAAAAAGCTAAGTTTGAAATACAGCTGTTTGCTTAAACTATGGAGTACAGTATTCATGTGTATTCATTAGTGTGGGTTTATGCTGATTATCATGTAAAGGATGTGCTACTTGATCTACAGTGTACTGAAATTTTACCAGGGTCTTCTGGGTTTTTCTTCAGTGATAAAATGCATTGGTATTCTGGCTTGTTTTTCTGGGTATGGACACACAAACACATTACTTTCCCTTCAGACTCCCTGGGAATTGGATACAAGCAAGCCTGACCCTCGAGCATCCTCCTGCAGCACAGACAGGTCTCTCTCATCCATAACCTGTCAAAAACAACATATTGATATGTTCATCAATTACTCCAGTGTCCTGGCTCAGACCAATAACCAATCTGATCTTCTCAAACCTCATTAAAACTGGCATCTTAGCAGCACTATTATTGTGGTGCACAGCACAGGCTGCTCCTGCAGAGACACAGGGATTTACTGACAACAGATAATTATGCTGATCAACAAATACCAAATGTACAATATGATGTCTGGCTTTGTGGGGAGTTACACTGGTAAATTGTAACCACGTGGGCCCCAATGACAGCATGGCAATGACAACATGGGATGGAAATGAACATGTTTAACTTGTCACTTATCTAAGGCCTCAAAAATTCTTTTCATCCATCAGTTTTTTTGAATTCTCAAGCTATGATCCATGTATATGTCCATAGCAGAACACAAAGCAAGTCTGAGCATAACCTCCAGCAGAACAGAAACCTTTAAGAGAATTTGGTGTTGTGAGAAAAGGGAGTGCTACTACAGCAGATAATCCTTTCCTTCTGCAGTGACTTCATACAAAGGGATTATCATGCAAATATGTGATTATACAGCTAATAAAACAATTCAGCAAGAAAGGACTCCCCAGAAAATCCAGCTAGGGATAGCACAGCTTTTGCTGCTGCTAACTCCTGATGGGTGTACAGAGTACTGGACTTTAGTCTGATTAGGCCTACAAAATACCACAGAAAAGAAAAAAAATACAGGATCTCTTAACAAAAAAACAATTCCTGCAGGGAAGGAAATCAGTGACAAAAGCCAGCCTGAGCAGAAGTGAAAACAAAACCAATAAAACACACACAATAAATAAACCAAGGATTACACTAAGGAAAGTCTTCCCATTTCTGTTTGAATGAGAAATTGAGAAGACCTCGATATCTGAGTGGTGACCAGGAACAATAACTCTGCACACCCAAACAGGCTCAGCATGCACAGCCCTCCTGGGGGGTCACTGCTCAGGCACTGGGCTGGCAGAGAAACCCTTCCTCCCTACACAGAGGAGATTATCCAGAAGGAAGAAAACACACACACACAGAGAATACTGAGGGAAATCACAGAGGGACTCACAAACACGTTTTTATGGCAAGAAATGTTCAGTGGGAATTTTACAGCTCATGAGGCTACCAACCCTTATTCTTGGTACGCTTATTAATTTTTATTTCCTTCTAGATATAAATAAAATGTTGGGTTTGGGGGCTTGGTTTCCTCTCCCCCATGTCTATCCCACACACCCCAGTTGCAGATAAAGAGGGTTCTTTTCCCAAAACAGAGCTGTTTTTAACTGCTAGAGATCTTTCTCTTGCTTGACTTTTCTTTTGGGTTACCAGATGCAGGGCAATAACAGAGTATTTCCTCAGAGCATATGATTTATAAAGCAGTAACTAATGGCAGCAGCAATAACAAACCACTGCTTTTATCATGTTCATTAAGAGCATTTGAACAAGCTCAGGTATACTTTTCCACTGGCAGACAAACCTAAAAGGCATTTGCTCACATTAATCATTCAAAGCTACTGTTAAAAAAAGACATAAAACTTGAAAATAGCTAAACTGGCAGAATTCTCCTTCTTCCCTCATTTATTTAAGAAGAATGAAAAAAAAAGACCCAAAACCAAAGGGGTGATTCCTTAAGCTTTAAGTTTGGCAAGATTAAAATTCAGATTAATAAAACCACTATAGCAATTGACTGTATTCAACCCTGGAAACTGTTGACCTATGGAGGCTTCTTTAAAAAAAACACCCATACTGGACAGATGGTCTAAGGCCTTTTTGGGTTTGGTTTTGTTTCTTTTTTAGAAGAGCTGACAATTAGATGTTTTTTCCTTTGTAAATATGAGCTTTGTTGGCCTACTTTCTTAATAACAGCTGTGAAATTTATTGTTGTACTGGTATTTCCATGAATTTTACATCAACTCTCTGTGTATAGATGGTAAATGTAGAATAAAAAAATGCAGATTGTAGATCAGATCTATAAAACAAAGTAAAAATCTGTTTATAATTAGAGTCACCCAAAACAACACCTAGCCTAATTTTTTTTGGTACAGATGGGTAGTAAATGAGAACAAAATGTCTCTCCACTGTGCTTTCCAATGATTTCAGAGAATAAGTTGTTAGGAGGCTTATCTCTCAAGTTCTCCTCATTATGTTTGTACTTCCATACTTCCATTTCATTCAAGAAATTAATGTCAGGCAGTCTAAGTGCATCAATGAGCCATTACACAGAGCGTGGTACAGTAGACAAGGGATATAAACATCTTGTGAGCAGAGATGTTTATCACCAGTTCCAGGCCAGAGGAGGATGTTTGGGAACTTACAACCTCACAGGAAAGGGAAATGACTGCAGCATTTCCAAGTATTACCAAAGGTACGGCACTGTTGCAATCACAGGGCCCTGCAGAAAATGATGTTTGATCTAATGTTCACTAAACACAGAGCAATGGAAGAAATCCTCCAAAAAAGAAAATTTTGCTGCATGTGCTGATTACCTGGAACCCACAACTACAGAACACAGCTGGTTTTGGGCAAAGACTGCATCCTGACACAGGTTTGCCTACAGTCTCCTACAACGCAGCCTCACAGAGGTGGGCATCTCAGTAGAATTATCCATTTAATTTTTGTCAGCAGTTTAAAGAAGCTTTGCTATTAAAATCTTAAATCTCAAATTTTAAAAAGGCTTTAGAAATTATGAACTTTAAAAAAAATGAAATTTAAAATAGCAGACCCAACTCAGGGTCTCATTAGAATACATAAAAGATGGGGGGGTTTTAATAAAAAAGGAAAAAATAAGTGGGTGAAACAATGTAGAAAGAAAGATAAAAAGATGCAGGAGGAGAAAATTACGTAATGAGGAAGCAAACCATGCAGTCCAGCACTCTTTGAGATATTACACATCATTATGTACACAGATTCTAAGAACTGAATTCTCATTACGCCTGAAACGAGATCTCAGCCACTGCAGCCACATTGTGCAATGGGTTCTTCAGAAAGGAATGCAGATTATTGAGAGCACGATGGTGCCATATTCTAGACCCCAGGCAGTGCCTTTCTGTGGATTTTCACATCCTGAGAGCAGTGATGTGGAACAGGACGTGGTGCAGTGTCCTGCAGCTGCTCAGCACCACGAGCACACACGTTCATTCTGCCTTGGCTGAGCTGCACAAACCCTCCATGCTCTGCAGTGCTCCTTGGGGTGTGTGGGGCTCTCCTGAGGCCAAGACATCTGGCCAGGACATCCCTTCCATTCTCTGCTACTAGGTGGATGCCACAGGGGACCCTAGAGCATCTCTGTGGGACCAGAGGCTTGTGCTTACACAACTGAATCAAGGCTGCTTCTTAAATCTACCAGCTGAAGGTTTCACATTTGCCAGCCTTTACCCACCACTGGCATCTTAAAGCAGCCTTTCAATAAATGGTTTCTTTATAAATTTTTTTCCTTTCCGAAACTGCCGTGACAATTATTTCAATCTGTACCTCAGATTTTGCTCAACTCAAAACATGATCCAGCTATCCAGGGACTGAGAGCCGCTCCTCACTGCGAGGACAGGCACCTCACAAAACTGGGAAATGGGGTAAGTCCACACTGAGCAGATCACACAAACAGGGGGTTTCAACCATCCAAAGCTCCATCCATGAGCCACAGCCCTCCTTCCCAACCACAGCTCTCCGGTGCCACGTCCCCTCTGGATTTCTGCACCAGGTGCACAGACCTGAGGATAAGGGGGAAACCCTGAGGATTTCCACGAGGCCAGGAACAAAGTCCTCTTCCACAAACCCATCCCCTGTACATTGCAGGACCCCTCAGATCCAGAGTGGGATTTCACAGTGCACGCTCTGCTCGGTGGGACACAGCCCAGGAGCCAAAGCCTGGAGCTCAGACAAACATTTCCGTGAGCGCTGCCCTCCTGCCCAGCAGCCGAGAGCAGCAGCTCTGCCAGGCCTGGGCACAGCACCAAACCCCGCTGGAGATGGAAATTGGGACTGCTGGCATTCCGGATTGCTGGAACTTTGGATTTATGGAATTTTGGATTGCTGGAAATTCAGATTGTTGGCATTTCTGATTGCTGGAAATTCCAGATTGCTGGCATTTTAGATTGCTGGAATTTCAGATTGCTGGCATTTCGGATTGCTGGCATTCCTGGCACTCCTGGTGAAACGCAAGCTCCTGAAGGAACTGAGTTTGCCACCCCTGTGTTTGCTGATCTCTCGAGTCTCGGGCTGCAACGTCAAAACTTGCCCTGAACATCGGCACGAGGGCTGTCACTACACACAGCACCAGCAAATGGTCTTTTCTCCCACACTCCTCAAGTGCAAGTGTTGATTCAAGTAATCACCTCAGAAACAAACAGGTGAATAAATACGAACAAGATTTCCCCCCAAAGAAATTTTTACATGCTCAATTATTTCATGGAGTTATTTCCTACCTGCTATGATCTGCTTTGCCCTTGAAAAGAAAATGGGAACAGGGCTGTAGCTTTACCTGCCTAAATTTCAAGGAAAGAACTCCAAAAATTTGTAAAAGCAGTTTTTAGACATTTGCAATTGTTAAAGATTTTCATTCACAACACATGACCCAAGCAGTTATTAATGAGTCTTTCAGGACCATGGCAGATTACATTAATTCTCAACAGCAGTAACCATTTACATTTTCTATTGATTACTTTACCAATGAATTTTTAGTTTTAAATATAATATTTAGTTTTAAATATAATAATTCCAAAAAATGCGCATTTAATGAAAAAACTTCAAAAAGAAGAAATACCTAGCCTGTGAAACATTGCCCAGGTTTTTTTACTCATAATCGTGTCTGTTGCCAAAATGATGTTTACAGTAATGAAAGAGGATTTTATAACTAGTACATGAAATCTCAGTTCAGATACCAGTGCAGACATTACTTGTTTATTCCTCATTACTTTCTTTACACTCTCACTACTTTTCATTTTAGCTGTATCTCTGCAACAGTTTCTGCTGGTAGGCACCCTGCTCTTGTTTCCTAGAACATATTTTCTTTATATATTTATCTCGGTATGTCTGCAAATTCCTTCCCTTTCCATCTGCCTTCTATATTTTTACATTCAATACAGAATTATTTTTTAAAGCATATTTAACAAGCACATATTTCAGGATTTTAAAGGCTTTGATGTTTGTTTTAAATAACTCAAGGTTTATATTGTGCACATGGCATTGTTTCACAGCCCTTTTGGATGAGCACACACTCTCTCAGGAGTAACCTGATGCTGTTTCAAAGAGCTCTCTCCACTCTGTCCCTACAGATCCTTCCCACATCACCACGTTCTGCTCATTACCAGGCTGGGTAACGTGTCCCAAAGCACCACTAAAACAGAGCACAGCGAAGCCCTCACTTCCACAGCTCCTCCAAACAAATTACAATGGAGCAGCTGGTGAAATTCTGCTACTTCAGCACAGCAATTACCTCCCTGCAGCACAATTTGTGCAAAAGCAGGATAGAATGCTCAGAGGATGATAAACCTCTCTTGTCTTTGCAACTGCAGTACACTGGGTGTCAGTTCACTGACATTTAAACCAGGCAGTTTTACTTTGCTTTGTATGGAAGAGTGGGAGGAATCTACCTCTAGTGTCAATTACAGAAGTGCTAAATTCAAAAAAGTTACCAAGATAATTATGCTCTGTCTAGCCCTGCTTCTCTAATAAACTTGCAAAGTATAGCATTGCAAAATCTTCAGGGAGCTTTTTTAGGAGATCAAACAGTGAAGATGAAATCTAGCAAAGATTTTATCTGTTTTAATAGGTAAATGTTTAATAGATTATGCTAATAATTTTGCCTTTAGCAGCTGGCCCTGAAATTACTGATAATTCTGCAGTGCTGCATGAAGCTCATTGTCTAAATGATCCAGATAGTAGTTCTTTCACAGATTTTGAAAGAACTCTTCCAAATTTTGTGCCTGCACTAGGTCTGCCAGCCATTTTGGCTATAAAAAGAGCTTTTCTACCCAGCTTCCAGATGTTTACAAGAGAATCCAGCCAGCTGGAGTGCACCCACACTTACAGAAAGGTGTTAATCTACTCCACCTGCACTTCACATAAGCAGAAGAAAGATCATTTCCAGTGCGAAGAGCTGCCTGACCCCACCAGCACAAGTTCATAAGCATTGCTGAGAAGCTGCTCTAATTAAAGCACTCACGCCTCTGAGGCTGTGGGGCTTTAGCAGTGATGTAATGTGAAAGGATTTCTGGACAGAGAGGCTTTGACTGTCACCTATTTACATTTTGTTAATGCTGGTAGTCCCCGTGGAAAGCCCCGGGCCATTAGCACATACTGCTTTAAAAAAACACAAACACGTGGAGGCAAAAGAGGTAAGAAACAATGAGGGGCATTTCCTAGGGGAACATTGCCCCAAATAAAACCATGAGCAGAAAGGGGTCGGGGTGAGGGCCAGCTCACCCCAAACCTGATCTCTTCCCTTGCACCTTCCTTTTTGGCCAGGGCCACGCCTTTAGACACCTTTAGACAGCCACGACAAACCCTTGAGCCCTCCGGATATCCCAGGAGCTGCAGGATGCCTGGCTGCATCTCCATCAGCACTCCCTAGGCAATGGAAATGGAACTGGGAATGAAATGGAAATGGAAATGGAACTGGAACTGGAAATGAAATGGAAATGAACTGGAACTGGAACTGGAACTGGAATGGAAATGGAAATGGAAATGGAAATGGAAATGGAAATGGAAATGGAAATGGAAATGGAAATGGAAATGGAATGGAAATGGAAATGGAAATGGAAATGGAAATGGAAATGGAAATGGAAATGGAAATGGAAATGGAAATGGAAATGGAATGGAAATTGAATGGAAATGGAATGGAAATGGAAATGCCACCACAGCCGTCCGGGGCTCCTTCACCTGCTGCAACCAGCCAGACAAACACTGTGAGAAACGGCAACCCAGGTGTTGGACTTAGTGACTCCATCAGCTACAGGACAGCTTGAGGGGTTACTGCCGTGACATTAATGGTAATTCTTAATGTTCAATTAAGGATTAATGGTAATTCTTAATGTTCAAAGAAACAGGATTAAAAATTAGGACACACAAATAAACCTCAGCTCTTTATTAAGACAGATTCTTCTACGATTTCCATCTAAAGACAGAAGATCCACATTACCACATCAAGCTGTCTTAAATTACAGTTTCTATTCTGGTAAGAATGCATAATTCTGTATTTTTATACAAGAAAATTATTTTTAATGCGTACAGCTTAAAAACCCACAAAACAGTTACTCAATTATTTAGTTATACAGAGGCATCTAGAGAAGCAAACTGCACCAAACATCTAAACATAAAGCAGAAAATTAAAGTTTCCAACAGACTTTTTTAATTCCATTTTATTTGACATTTTTTCATTTAGAAACACAATTGACATATGTTCAACAGGCTTCAGAAGGCAGAATGTTTTAATTAGGACACCACTCCTGCAGGACCAGAAATAACAAGAGCTAAGAAAGCAGAGAAACAAAACTATAAAAAGACCTGGCTTCCCATTTAGCCTAACACAAAACTTTCTCAAACCCTCACAAACAATTTGAAAACTACCACATGTAGAGGATATCAGAAGTTTGCTTCTCCCTCCAAACTTGTGCACAGTCCATTCCTGCAAATGCACAGTAACAACCAAGACTGATCACATTTAGTCCAGATGTGTAATAACATTACTGAAGCAATGAAAAAAGTATTTATGACCAATGCTGTAAAGGGGGAATTTGAATCCAGTGGGAAATACCATTATAGAAACTCAGCATTCCTTTGGTTTTCAATGAATTAAAATTGCCTATGGTCTGTTTTCCACTGTTGCTATTTTTAGTCTGTTTGGAGCACCATTCTTATTTCTTTTCCTTGGCCAAGCAGCTCTGTTGATGGCAGTGCAAAGCAGAGCCTTGTCTCAGGTGATAACAAAAATATGGTCCCCAAAGGCTTTCAGGAAACTGAAATTGTTATTGCCCCTTGTCTAAAGAACCCTATCAGGAGACAATTGCATCATTAGGTTTGTCATTTAAATTCAGTTGCTTGCCATTAACCTTTCTAATGTGAAGTGCAAGATTTGCAAAGAATTTTACATCAGGATATCATTAAGGCCTGTGACAATTAATAAGCGATGAAGCTCACTGACGCTAAAAGCACAAGGTGTACTCTGCTTCACTGCAGCATGGCAAATGAGATGGCAACCATACTATCCAGTGCAGAATTAATCCCAGACAGATTCTCAGATAAGTGAGAAACAACAAGTGCAGCCTCACAAGAGGGATGTGGCTGTACCTGTAACAACCAAAAACAAACAAAAATCCCAAAGTGGTGCTTTAAAAGAAAAAGTTGATAACTTTATATGAAAGTAATTTATTTTTCAATATAATTTATATTTTATATATATTTTTTATATGATTCATACATCTATATTTTATTCTTGTATCAGTCCTGCAGTGGTACTGATCCATACTGATCAGGAAAGGGGATGAACAAGAAGCTGCACCTGGACATGGAATGGGGGAGCAAAAGAAGATCCCTGAGATACACAAAGCATTTAGGGAAAAGATCAGGAAACAGGCAAATTATGCCCTTTCACACTTCTCCTTTCCAGCCTCTGCAAAGCTGCATTTATTGCAACATGCAAAAAGGACCAGTTATGTCTCTCAGTTGCTTTAATATTAAGTCCAGTTGGAAGCACATTCAGTGATTGCTTTTCAGCCCAAACTGCCCAGAGAGAAGGGAAAGCCAACAGCAGGACACAGCTCATGAGTTCTGTCATGGAGCTCTGGGTCTTGTGCCTCCCTCCCCTTCTAATTCAAGCTTTTGAAAGCTACTGTCAGAGATCTGTTTGAACACCCCCAAAGGCACTTGGAGGCCTCATCAGCTCCCAGAAACAAATCACCCAGCGCTGCTTAAAGCAGGACTGCAGCTGCCACAATTCTAAGGAGCATATTAAGACAATTTAGGGCCCATAGCTGAAGGGGGGAACCTGGAAGCGAAATTTTCAAAATTCCCATGCCAGTTCCCTAGATGTTTAGGGCCTTCTTTCCATGACAATCAGAATTTCCATTTGGATCACTTGCCAGCTGAATATTCTGTGGATTTTTATTCCAGCTCTTCCTTGCATGGCAGCTGTGCCCATTTCCTCCCCCATGAAGTCCCCCCGTGTTTCTGATCCAGCCCTTCCCACCTGGTCCCTGCTCCTGCAAACTGTGGCCCCAGAGCTGAACCTGAGCTCCTCTGAGCACTCCAGCACTGGCTGGCTGCTCTCCCAAGGGCTCCAGTTAGCCACTGCAAAAACCAGCTTGCTCCATCCTCACATGGGAAGGCATATTTCAGTGCCTGGAATGGAACCTGAATTCCCAATCCCATCCATTGCTGCCAGACTAAACAAGGAAGAAAAAAATACCCCAGATCAAAACGAGCCCTCGGATTTTGCCATTGCCTGATTATGTACTGGCTACAGAAATTCTGCAATTCTAAGTTTGTTTACTCTCAGAACTTCTGCACAAGTGCATGACACCCAGGTATTTTGGAAAAGTAACTTCCCACTGATCCCTTCATTTATTATCAATAGATATTAGAGCTTTGTTATTTGCTGCCTTGAGATGAAGGTACAGTTTAAGATAGACAGCAGATCGCTGCACTTACAGCTTAGGTTCAGCAGGAAACCAACAAACAAAATAGGAAGGAAAAAGCAATTAATTATCCTTTGAAAGGTCACTTCTCTTACTCCAGTAAGAAGAGTCAACACATACAAGAGCACACCATCTCCCCAGCATTAACAAAGCACACTCTAAAAGGACAGATGCAACCATGGGGCTTGGCAAGGAGCCTGGAAGCACATTTCTGTCCTGATAGCAGCCTTGGAGGTATTTTCAGAAGCAATCCTTCCCTTCCCAGAGGTTACATGTCTCCCAAAAAGCACACAGGCTTAGAACTAGCTGGTGCTAAAATAATGCCTTTCACTGCCACAATATGCTGGTTATGATTTAAAGAGAGGCATTGTTGGGGGTTAGGTGTCCTTTTTTTGTTGTTCTGGCCTGCCCGTGGAATTTTTACCCATTAGCTGCGGGGACAACTTAACTGTGGGTACTTAATGGGTGCTCGAGAAAGGACCAAGAGTGGCCGGGCCCAGAGGGGGAAGGGGGCAGGAAAGGAGGGTGGGGACAGTTTTGGCTGGCTTTCTTCGGCTTCGGGGAAAGACATTCTTTTTTCTGGGTCACGGAGCTGCTGGGGTAGAGAGAAGGGAATTTCGCCATCACCCAGACGGAGCTGCTGCTGCTTCTCCTTCTCCCCTCTTTGTTGGTGGCCTCGCACCCCCTGTCCTGCCGAGACGTGTGGCAGTGCCAGGCACCGCCGCGGAGCTGCTGATCCACCTCATCTACCAGCCCAGGATCTCAGCTCATCCCTGCTGATCCACCTCATCCACCAGCCCAGGATCTCAGCTCATCCCTGCTGTTCCACCATCCTGGGATCTCAGCTCATCCCTGCTGATCCACCTCATCCACCAGCCCAGGATCTCTGCTCATCCCTGCTGATCCACCTCAGCCACCATCCCGGGATCTCAGCTCATCCCTGCTGTTCCACCATCCCGGGATCTCAGCTCATCCCTGCTGTTCCACCATCCTGGGATCTCTGCTCATTCCTGCCGTTCCACCATCCCGGGATCTCAGCTCATCCCTGCTGTCCCAGCCGACTGTTTCCTCAGAGCCCTGCAGGAGCACCGGGACTGACTGCCCGAGGGGTTTGTGAAGCAAAGCCTCTCCTCCATCCCTTCCTGTCCCAGCCGAGAAAGCTGTCCCGGGGCCCCTGGTTCTGTTTTCTTGCTAATGCTGTAGTTATTGTTATTTGTTTGCCTGGTTATACCACTAATGAACTGTTATTCCTATCCCCAGATCTCTGCCTGAAAGTCCCTTGATTTCAAAATTATAATAATTCTGAGGGAGGGGGTCTACATTCTTTCATCCCAAGGGAGGCTCCTGCCCTCCCTAGCAGACACCTGTCTTCTAGAACCAAGACAGGCATTTAAGGATCCCTTTAGAGGGTATATAAAACTCAGGGGTCTAATTTGCATTGCTCACAGGAAGTAAGGACAGGATAAAAACCCAGGCAAAATCTGCTTTGTGAAACTAAAAGCATTCCTTATTGGTGTCTCCACACACTGCTGGGATCATTGTCAGTAAATACAGCGGAGTTTTCTATATTTGAGATGTTTCACTTTTCTCCTAATGCATCCACAGTCTTGCAAATCTCATTTTTCATCCCTGCCTCTATCGTGTGCCATTTTTGAGAAAGTTAACCTTTGTTCATCAGAGCTCCCTTTCTTCATGTAGATGCCTGAACAGGCATAAAACTCATGAAACTCTGCAGGGGCTCTTGAAAGCACGTCCTGAGAGATGTGTCAGTACCAGAGGTTGGAGAATTGACATATTTGACCAAAAAATTCCCAGGGAAAAAAAGAGCAAAAAGCGTGTGGCCTCTGGTGCCAGCTGGAATAAGCTGTAATGAGTTAGAGGAGCAGGACTGCTGAGTAAGAATATGTCAGTGTTAGTTTGTAACCTCTCAGAATAAACTGTTTTATACCCTGTTCCTGGAATATTACCAAGCAGCTTCAGTGTATTGGCTGACTCCTTGTGCCGGTGACATGGGATAACTGCTCAAAGGAACAAAACCAAGGAATTCAGAGTTTCAAGTGCTAATGCTGGAAAACTCGGTCACCTAACCCTTGGCAAGTTATCAAAGTACCGAATGGTAATATATCCTCAAATAAATTGAAATTGCATAGTGCTGGCTCATCAATCCAAGAAAGAAAGTGTGACTGTTACAAAGCAGATGTCTCGATTAATTTGTTATGATACACTGGCTCCAAAGCTGTGGTCTCTCAGGCAGTAAGCCAAGACAGATCCAGGATTGTTAGCATCAGACAAACAAGTTAGCATTTACAAAGCAGGGTTTTTCTATAGCCCCCCAAAAAGTAATCAGCTTTTTCAAAATCATATAAAATACACGCTGCTCAGGATGTGGCAGTGGCTTTGTTTCAGCCGCATGATTTCCAGGGCTCACCTCTGGGAGGCTCTCAAAAACTCCCCAGCAATTTCCTCCAGCCTCTCCCAACCCCCAGGTCGATGGAAACACCTCCCATCTCATCCATGGTGAGCTCTGTCATCCCCTTGGCAGTGGCAGAAAGATTTCCTGCAGGGATAAGTTCTCCAGGTGACCTCATGAGGTACAATCACTAATAACCAAATTTCACTAAGAAAGTGTTTAAAAATGCTGAAACAGTGTTAATTGAAGCTGAGTACAGGCTGGGAATGGCATCTATGAGTTTTGGATGCCCACTTGTGCTTCCAGGAGCCAACCACATGAAATAACAAGCTAGCAGTCCATGCTGTGCTCATTCAAAGCCAGAGGTTGATGTGTTAAATCCCCAAATGCGCAGCTTTGGGTTGTACTCCAGGGAGCTTCCACATCCCAGCATCCTGGTGAAATGATGGTTAGATCAGCACCCTCAGCTGCTGTGTGGAAGGAAAAGCCCCTGTTAACCTGAGTTGCACACAGATGAACAGAAGGGAGCTGAGCCAGCCAGGAATCTGTTATTTTAGACAGACCTTTGAAAACAACTGGAGCACTTTGGGGGTCCAAGCCACCACAGTGTCCAGGCAACAGGTTTTAAAAGTGTTTTCTTTTCAACTCTGGCAAAACAATTTCACCACAAGAGCTAAGAAATCTTCACCAGCAGCAGATCAGATACCACTGATTTTTTGTCAAAACCAAAAAGACTAGTGAAACTGACATTTTCTTTCAAAAGAAAGCTACTGACAGCTTCTGATAAGGAGAAAACATTAATATACAAAGTGTCTGTAGCCAGGGAAACTGAAGGGCTCAGCTGAGTAGACTTTCATTTCTGATAAGAATGCAAGCGAGGAATGAAAACATCCATATGAATGTTGCCTTTGGTTTGTGGGTATGTTAATGCCAGAGAATTGGAATAACACAGGAAACCAGACTTGCAGATCTTGCTTATTAGCAGGGTTAGAGACCAAGGAGGGAAGGAAAGGCAAGAACACTGAGGTTCAGCAGGTACATCTCTAACTCACTGCCACACATCTCTAAGTGATATTTGCCCATAGTAAATTGTTCCATTACTTATCAAGTGGAGCTGCTGAACCATCTCATGTTAAGCTTCAACCCCTTTATGTCAAGCTCCAAATCCTTTATATCATCGAGAACCCACCCCCCCCCCCCAAAGTGGGGGGGGAAAAAAGCACCATTGCTGTATGGAATCTTCACACTTGTTCAGAAGCACAGATCAGATTACAGGAGTCATTGAAACACATCCATCCTCACAAGTTTAAAGTCAGGGATGCTGAATTACAAAAATCCTGAGCCAGAGGCTTAGATGAGATGTAAAGATTACCCCAGTTATCTCCTCATCATGCACAGCACACCAGGGGGCTGCTCTGTCCCTTCCATCAGATATGGGCCAAAGCCCTACCCAAAAGCAACCGAGAGCAAAGTTAGTTAATCAAGAACAAGCTTGGCATTTCCAGGCAGTCCTATGTGAATTACAATACTTGGAACAGAAAACCCAACAAAAGTGAAATGGGCAACATGTACTTGCCACTGTAATTGGAATAAGAGAGATTAAAATGTCTACCCACTGTGCAAATAAAGGATCAAAGCAAACACCATTGCTTCTGGTTCCCAGGAGGTGGGTTTTGCTTTTTTCTTGTTTTGTTCAAATAAAGTGCTGTTTATTCATTCTCCCATCTTTCAATAGAGCCATGAATGTCCCCAGTCAATGAGGCATGCTTCCTCCCAGGGGACTTGGAAAAGCACTGCACATTTAGAGAACTCTCTCTGTCACAAACATTGATTCAGTGGTGTCTTCAGAACACCATCCATGTGATCCCTCTCAGGTTTTCTGTTTGGCTTTTTTTTTTTGCCTCTCTTGAAGCCTGGACTGCAGGAGAAAGAGCACTTGGTACCTGGTGAGACCCAACAGGCTTGGCCATAGAGAAAACCCCTTAGCAGGGAAAGGAGCCAGAGGCTGACAGCTTCTGCAATAAGATGCAAAAGAGTGCAGGAGCGATGATGCAAAAATCACACCCCACTCTGCACCAGCATTGCATCCTCAGGAAAAACTCTGCTGTGTAAGGCTTTGCCTGTTTTCCCCTGTGAAGGAGCCCAGCTGCAGCTCATGGCCCTAAGGCAGACAAAGCCCCCTGGATGAGAGTCATCCACCTCACCTTCTTGCCCAGAAACACCCCAGGAGGAACTGGGAAAGGCTGCCTGCTCTGCCCAAACTACAATGGGTGTCAGATTAAGACACCAAAACCACAGCAAAATTGAAATAAGACAAGAGCAGGGGTTTTCCCCTACAATGAATTGATTTTGGTTACATTTCAAACCATGTTTCCTTTCCAGGTTCTGAAAAGAAAGATTGAAAAAAATAGATTTGAAGATATTTTGGGAAAGGAAGATTTGTTTGAAAGGGTGAGTGGTGCATTTCAGAAAGATGTAATGAAGAGATAAATAGGTTTTAGCCACCTTGACCCAGGACATGGTACTAACAGCCATTACTGATCTAAATCTTTCCAGACTCCTCCCAGATTGAGGATACTTCAGTTTTAAGAAAACATGGTGTTGACCTCGGGTTTGGCATTAAAACATACTTGGAATACTGGAGAAACCTGAACCAGCCCTTCCAGCAGGAACCATGAACTGAAGAAGCTCCTGCTTGCAGCCTCTCTCTCCAGGAGAACAGCTCTCTGCTCCTCTTGTAAAGCAGCTGAGCAATTGTAATCTGTAGGGCGCTATTGCAATCATTTGTAGTCACTTCTCTCCTGATTTGTAATTCCTATCAGCATAAAAAGAAAAGCATTACAGAGCCTGCCAATTAGTTCAGCACAAATTTCCAGTAAAGATGGACTGGTGGAAGGCCCTGGCCGAATTCCTTCTCGGTTCAGAGAGAATACAGAGCCGGAGATTAAAATGTGATGATCTGAGCCTGTCCTTGTTTTCTTTGTACAAGTTTCATCACAGGACAGTCATCACAATCCCCATCTGGAGAATCCATCAAGTAGCAATGGCTTATACACTTCACTTGAAAAAAACTGTGCCAAACCTCTCCAGAAACCAGCTGCCAAAAGTTAGATTCTTGTCTGTGTTTATAGTTGTACGACCCATATTTGATTAGCTCCCACAGGTTTTGGTTTAGAGGCAGGAATCACAACTGCACAAGGTTTTAATCAGATATTTGGTCACTCTACCCTTTCCTGAATTCCAGCCATTTCCTTGCATGCTCATACACAAAGTTGGAAGCCTTTCGGGAGTCAGAGTGAAATCTAAACCTCCCCAAGCTAACAACAGATAACTAAACCCCCAAGGTAGCATAAGAAATCATTTCAGTGGGAGCAGCCCTTTGCCAGAAATCTGGAGTTTAGCAGGTAATTGACAAGTGTGCATGTGGCTGAGTCAATACTGGTGGTAATAAAGTGATTTTAAAGAGCTGCTGTGATTTGCACATCACATATCACTGCTACAGTATGTCTTGCCAAATAGTAATACAGTTTTGTCTAAAAATGGTGGATTAATTTCCAGTAATAGTGGCACATCCTCAGTATCAGTTTGAGAAAGGATGGAACAAAAAGCACATCTAATGCCCATGAAAATATTTTCTTTCCAAATCCAATTAGTCTCTAAAATATGCCTCGTTGACTAAATTCTGGCATCAGGCTAAGAAACAGTCTGAACTTACAAGAGAACACGAGATAAGACTAATTTTCATAAATTTTGTGGTTCAGTACATTCAGTTTGTACTGCAGCTTTCTCAGATTTATTGCAATTTCTGCTCAGCTCAAGAGTGTCTTACGCAAGGGAACTGTCTCACCTACAGTCTGAGCTCTCCAGGCTCATTGAGATGGACAAACAGCATTTTATATACTTTCTCCTGCTTATCTTTCACTTAGTCCAGTCTGCAGTATTCATGGCATTTATAGAACATGGTGCAATCAACAAATACTGCCCCTATTCCTTATGTTCCCTTTTCTCTCACAAAACGAAGGGAAAATGTGTCTTTTTTGTGGAGAAAAAATAAATTTCTTTGCAAGAGCACAGTAAGACCTACAGCCTTCCTTTTATATGCACACCTCAAAACTGTGCAGCAAACCCTGGCTGTAAGCACAGGCATTATAAAACTAACCAATTTTAGTTTATTTAACCAATTTAAACTAACCAATTCATCCTCAAATTTATAAAAAAAAAAAATTCCAAATTTACTCATCCAAAACCGGACTCCCATTTCCTATTCCACTCTAAACATGCACACACTTAAAAATTAGAAGTTATGGCACTCTGCAGCCCACATCTTAAGCAGTATCCTTCCTGATCTTCTCAGTGTTTCTTTTCCTTTTTCTAACTCTTACATTTCGCTGATACAATTCTGCTGTCTTGCAGTTATGTTCTCAAATAAATTACCTCCAAATTTCATCTTTCCCCTATTAGAATGACCAGTTTGTGTCCTGCAACCTAACTTATTCTTTCAGCTTTCCTATTGCAGGGATGACTCAGCTCATAATGAAACAACTGCTGAAACCTCACAGCCTAAACCAGCAATTTTAGTTTGTCTTGACCTGAGGTCACCACCACCAGCTGCTCTGGCAGCTTTGCTGGCCAGCCAGGATCCATCTGAGCAGTGCTGTCACCTGCCTGTGCTCAGCCCTCTGCTCAGCCCCAGCTGAGGCTGACAGCTGCTCCTGGAACATCTGTACAGGCTGCACGGCACTGGGGTTCCTGCTCCAGCACCTCTCACGTGTTGCTTTATTCCCAAGAGCTAGTTTGTTATCTTAGGAAAAAAAAAAAAGTCAATAAATAGGATAAATAAATCAGAAACACAGGCATATTTTTATTTGAAGGTTAAAACCTGGCTGTCTCACAAGTCCTCTGAACTGTGCCAAGAGTACTTTAATGGTGCTCGTAATGAAAAGAAAAAAGAGTATTTGATGTCATCTGTATCCATGGTGAAATCTGCTGATCAGAAATACGGAAAGGCTGGTGTTTTCTGCTTGTGAAGGAAAGAAATAATAACTGGTTTCTCCAGGGTCCATCAGTACTGGGTTAAAAGGAAATGTTTCACTGGGAAGGGAAGTTTTTTGAAATATTTTCCTTAATCTAGCTGCTGTGCTGGACTTTTTTTTCTTTTAATAATTACAAAGTCCCAAGGAAAGCAAGGGGAAAAGTCATGATTCCAGATGCAGACTAAACATTGTGCCATGGGACCACCTCCAGTCTTTCAACCCAACATTGTTTTTCATTGTTACAACACACACTTCTGAAAACTGGCTTCATTCTTATTGCATCAATTATCACCAAAAAGAAGATATTTGATCAACAAAATACCTGTTTTTCCTTCTAAATGTCTGCCCCTGAGAATATCATTTGTAGGTGTCCCAAATTCCGGATGAGGAATTTGCACAGGAGTAATCTCCACATTTCATAGGGTGTGATGTCACTCAGCAAAGGCAGTGCAGGACATAAAGATTTCCCCTGAGCCCTCTTCCCATTACTCCTCCCGGGTCAGACCCAGTGACAGGGAAAGGGACAAGTTTGGCACTGTAGTCGCCAGCTGGGTCACAGCCAGAGGCCACCTGAGGGTCAGACCCAGAGCAGCAAGACCACCCCCTGCAGAAGCAAATCATCATTTGCTGTGCTCAGCTGCCAGGTGGAACCCCAGCCCTCCACATCCCTTTTTCAGATGCACAGGGAGTAAGGCTGAGGGACAGCTGGCCTCTTCCAGCAGGAACATCTGGGAGTTAGAGAGGCTGAAATGGCTCATGTTTGAAGTCACTAATGGTTGTTCCTTCCCATGATATAAACATGGTTCTGTAAACATATTTTTTCTCTTTTGCAAGAATTATTTGTCAAGCAATTGCTCCATTTTTCTTCTTCCTTCCTTCCTTATTAGTACAGTAGTTTTCATATGGAAAAGACAAAAATTAATCCAAACTTCCCACCCTCAGGATACATTAGTCCTTACACTGTGATCAACAAACATAAGTGACTTCTTTATTTCTCCTTGAGGTAAAATCTTGCCTTGCCTTCCAGGAAGGGAAAGTCCATGGCTGACATTTCTTCCAGTCTTTTTCCTGGAATATGACTTGCTGAGCTCAACATTTTCATGGCCTCGTACGTTGCAAAGATCTGACATCTATGGCACGAAGACATAAATTACCAAGCACAAAATAAATCTCTCTGATGGAGAACCTGTACACCTTGGAGCCAAAAATGTTACAAATATTATAACTGAAATAAGGAACTGTTTCCCAGTCAAGAGGAACACACGGTCGTTTGTTCCTGCTCTGTCATTCCAGCAATACTCATGGCTGTAAAAATCATGTAAAAACCAGTAAAACACTCAGCTAAAGTGAAAATTTAGGTTTAGAAAACACTCAAAATCATCCAGACTTATGATGTGCCTTTAGGCACAATCCCATGACTTTTTAAAAGGAGTGTTTGATAAAAAAGTAGGTATTGAAAGAGATGAGCAGACTTGGCAGAGGGGAAATGCTGCAGCCTGGTGTTGCAAGGTGCCTTCCTGGCAGGGGCCTGTTTGCCCTGCTGTCACCTCCTCCCACCTGAGGTGCCATGGCAGTGCTTTTTCCTCTTCTCAGACAGCTGCTGAGACTTTTTCTTTTCTCTTTTCAGCCCCTGTCTCTCCACAAGTAGCATGAATCATTAGATTTGATGTATGCCATAAACTGTGAAACCCACTAATAGATTTTTTGCACAGGCACCTTCCTCAGCATCCTCTGTGCCACAAGTTCTGTTCTATTTTTATAAACAAAATAAGGGTGAAGCTTAGCATTTGCCATTAGATGTTAGTGCACTGCTGAGGGCAGGAATAATCCAATGTCAGTTGGCAATATTTCAGAAAAACACTGAAAATTCCTCTTGATGTCCAAATCACTAAACAAGAACCTACTGACATTTTTCTTGCAGGAGAAAAAAAACATCTGCTGTATTCTCTCTAAGGGCTTTTTTTGCCTCCAGGCTCTTGGTATATTAATGCAGCTGCCTGGAAGATTTTCTATGCAGCCTGAAAAATATTTCAAACATATGAAAAAATATCATCTGCAATGGTAGACTTGGATAGCCAACAGAGTCAGCTGATGTGGCTAGAAGGACAGATACAGTCCCTGGCTGCAAGACCAGCCAGGAGCCACTGCAGAGGAAGATGGGGAGAGCTCACCTCTGTTCCCCCTGCCAGAGATCCTGGAAAAGTGGGGGAATAGTCTGAGCAGAGCACAAAAGACATTTTTATTGAGATTACATTTCCTAGCAAGATGTTATCCTTTGAAAGAGTCAGCCTTTTCTACCAGAAAACCAATCAGCTGGAACACCTCCAAACAGCTCCAGTCCCCAGCTGAGTCATTCATGGTTTTCTACCCATCTTCCAGCTAATTAGCTCCAGCTAAGACAACACATGGAGATTTGCTACCTCTGCAGGTAGCATCTCTTGGTGAGCTGTGCACAAACCGCCAAAAACAGGATGTCTGTCAGCAGCCACTGTGGACTGTTTGTAATCATCCCCTGCTGCTCATTAAACACAGCCTCCTAACCCAGCCATTAGATGTGTTTTTGTTTCCTGTAAAAGATTAACTTATTTTTCTCACCTCTTTTATTTTTAACTGATAAACATTTTACAAGTGACAGGATACTAAATAATTTTGCTTATCTGATTTTATCTATACCTCATCTTCTAAACATACTTTGAGCCAGGGTAAAATTAGAAAGAGATGTTCTAAGTCCTTGGCACTTAAAACCTCTCTTTTGGCTCAGCTGACAGGACTAACTGGACAAGATTATTTATATAGCTCTGTGAATGTTCGTGGTTCTATTTAACCAAATAAAGTATAGGGTCTGAGTCTAGCAAAATCTTGCACACATACAAGGTCTTACTTGTAGAATTTTCATGGGTAAATGCTTTAAGCCCTAGTTTTGTGGTGGTCTGAGCAATAAATAAAACTTAGAAGGGCACAGAGAATGCCTCAGTGCGGCCCTCTCTAGCCCTGCAGTCAGTCTCCGGTGCTGGTGAAGAAAGCAGGTAGGGAAAGCACAAAAATCCAGCTGCTGTCTTGCTCTGTTCCCCTCACAGTGGTTCTGCATCCACAGCTATTACAATAGGGATTTTAGAGCACCTACATCCTTTTCAGCATCTCTTTGTGGATCTGTTGTCCATAAATTTACTTGAACCCAGTGACTGGCCCATCCCCACAGCCTCCCATGGAAGCAAGTTCCAGGTGGTCACTACCTGCTGGCTGGAGACAGGTTTGCTTTTATTCCAGCTGCTGTCCTACTGCTTGTACCAAGTGATCCCCTAATTGTAGTTTCACCTCTTTGGCCGTTGTCATTTCCCTTCTTTGCACTGTCTCCTTGCTCAGGTTAGATAAGCCCAAAACAACTGTCCTTCAGGACCCATTTACAGACCTATTGCCCATGAACATCCCAGCCCGCTCCCAGCAAGAGCTAAGGCATGAAATAATAAAAAAACATGGAAGACTTACCACCACCACCACATTTTTCTAGTGTCTCTGAACATGACATTCCAAAAAAGGGCAGCAATTAAGCGTCAAACACTAATTACCTGGCAATGATTTTGTGTTGCATCTTGAAAACTCACAACACTTCTTGAGCATATCCACATTTAACTACTGACTAAAATCTGGTTAGGAAAAATGAAAAAAGGCAACAGGAGCAAAAGTAGTGTTTCAGTAGTTCAAAAAATGCATGTCCAGGAAATGGAGAGAGCCTTGTGCAGCCCTGAAAATGGCACTGGAGAAACTTAAGGAGCTAGCAGAAAAGAAGCTCAATTCATTCAGGAGCTGATGAAAACCCAGCCTGGCAATGACTGAGCAAAGGCTGTCTGTGGCAAAGTAAACAACACGAACAGATATCTCTACCTAGAGAGGATTTAACCTCAAAATGGTTACAGAAAAAGAATAATTGAAGCTCTCAATCTCTCTCTCCATAAAACTGCCCTAAATTCCAAAGAGCACAGAATCCTGTTATCACACTCTGAGAACATTCCAGTTCAAATCGAACTTGGCTGTAGATGAGGATAATTTCACATGCATTTGAATCTGCTTTGTGAAAAGGTTGTTTAAAAAAATATACCTATTTAAAATGCTCAAGTGGATTGAGCAGGAAGCTCAGGGTAATTACATTGCTGGCTGAAAACATTCAAAGGTTACATGTATCTTAAGGAAAAGAATGTAAACCCTTGCTAAATAATGACAAAGACAAAAGACAGAAAACAGCCACTACTTCTGCAAAAGGTGATGCAGGTCAAGGCAGCTGCATGAGTTAGTACCATGCAGTTTCCTCTGCATTGCTCACAGTGAGTTTAAAACTACACCGTGTTCCCCAAATGTACCCCAGCATTCTGTGGTTTGGGTTAAAGCTAATCACTACCCTCTAGGAAGGGGGTGACAAACAGCAGGGCAAAATACAGGCCAGTACAGAAACTTCTGAGACTGCAAAATCTAACAGTCCTCTATTGCTGTAAAAAAAAACCAAACAAACAAAAAAACAAATAGGATGCTTTGCAGGTAGCAATTTCTTTTAGGTTTCTGGAAAAAAAAAATAAAAAAAATAGAAGCTTAACTCTCCCTTATGTACTCCAAAAAAGGTTACATTCCAGACAGGACTATTTTAACTCAGAGTCTGTAAAGCACAACATTTTAAAAGTTCATTATTTTTGCAAAAAGAATGTCTGCTGGCATTTACATCACCTACTTTTTATACTCTTGCTAAACAGTATATAATTTGTTAGTGCAATTAAACCTCAATTACTATTAAATCTTGCTGATCTGGTCCTCAGATCACACTTTCAGCTGTTTCATGCAGTTTATGCAGAGCAAAGTAGGTGAGGATAAACCTGCAGCACAGGTTAGAATAAGCAATATAGGCACCCAGAAATTTTCAGGATGTTTCATGCTTTCCATTTTCCCCAGTGTATTTACAGGCTGAAGGGAAATCTTGGAGCTGTTCATTGGCAGCTTTCTTACCTAGGAGAACTCACAGAGCTGGAAAATTGCTGTAAATCTGCTAAATGGTGCCACATGACCAGGTCAGTATAGGGGATTGGGGAAAACATTCTCAGTTTCTTGTCTCATTATCCTTTGGGTAAATATTTATAAATAAACATGCCCTTAAACTTGAGCAATTGCGAATGGTAATAACCTGCTGCTTTTAAAAGCTTAAAACATTGGGCCAGTATTGCTGTTTCACTGAGGATTTGAAAAAAAAGGAAAAAGAATTGCAATCAGAGCAGCACAGAACGCATAGTTCTCAGAGTGGAGAGAAAACATGAAAAGTAGAATAATAAAAATAAAAATACAGAGAGGGAAATATTCAGCCTCATTATTCAGAAGGCACTTTCCAGCTGCCAGCACCACTTCAAAGCTCTTGCTGAGCCCGGGGGGTTCACACACAGAAGAAAGAAGGCAGGGGTGTATTTCCCTAGAGAAGAGGAGCTGTGAGTGCACACCTGTCTGGGAAGGGAACACTGTCCAAGGGAGCTCCCAGTGCAGGGCTGGCACTGCCCAGCTCTGCCCTCGGACGGTGCCACAGCCCTTGCAGTGACCTGAGAGGGCCAGGGAGCCTGGGCTGTCCTGTGTGGGACATTGGCTCGGGCTGTCCCACACAGAAGGTGCTCCTGGGCTGGTGCAGGAGCAGATGAACAGCAGGCAGCACCGGCCCATGGCAGCAAATGCTCCTTTCTCACCCCTCCCTGCAACCTCTTCCCTTTCTCCCACGGCTGTGCTTGAGTACACATTTGCAACGTGGATTTTTGGTCCTGCCAGGGAGGACAGAGGTTCATGGAGAACAAGGAACAGCCTGCCTGCTCCTGAGGGCTGCTCTGCTCACAGGGGCTCCAGCCCCAGCAGAGCTTTGCCAGAGGTGCCAGCTGGGCAGCTCAGATCCTGCAGGAAAGCCACAGCAGCAGGTGTGCCACAGCTGGGAAATATTGCTTTTCACCACCACAGCCATCATGGGAAGCCAGCTCCATCCACAAGACAGCCAGCCCAAGCTACAGCAGACACACCACAGGTCTGACTGTACCTATTCTTTCCTGATCCACTTTCCACAGCTCAAAAAGGACCTGCTGCAATAACATTATAAATATATGTTCATTCTTCACCCAGAAACTTAAACAGCAAGCAGACAGGCAAGCAAAACCCAGTCTTACTAGATTTCCCCCAAGGAGGGAGAAAAGAAAAAGGGATGGTGGGGGGGTAGAATGTAGTTTAATAGAAACCTGTTGATTTCTCAGCTGTACTTAAAACCAAAAAAGAAAATGAGCTGGCTAGTAATGAATTATAAATGTAAATGCAAACTGGCAAAGAAAACAAAAGCAGCTCATTTTGACTTGTAAAAAAATAATCTCTTGCTTCAATTTGTTTTAATAAAAGCAAATTAAATAAAACTGGCAGACAGAAGATTTAGTAAATATTATTCAAAGTACCATGCCCGTATGATGCACACAGGGCAGTTGTGTAATACCTGCTGCAAACCCAAAAGCACAGCAGAGAACCTCACCACATCCTTCTTTACTCTCCATTTACTTGCAGGGAAACTGTCAATGCAAAAACACCCTCTAGCTTCCAGAAGCTTTCTCTGTGTTTAATCTGTGTCCAGTTCCAAATCTCCCTTTGCTGCTTACTCTGTATGGATTGGAATAGTTGTCTGAAATAAAGAAAATACATATGCAAAGAAGGAATAATTCCATAATACACTGAAAAATAATCCTCACTTCTCCTCTAAGCAAAGCAAGCAGAACAGTAATATAATCAATACAGTGGGTGATAGTTATTCAGTGGATATTGGTACAGCACAGAAGAAGGAACAGTAGAAGGAACTGGAAGAAACAGAAGAAATTAGAACCCTAATTTCTTCCAAATATTTTTTTTTAATTCTTTTCATTACCCCTTGCAGTTTACCTATGCATCCTATATTTCTAATATGCTCACATATATCCCAGAGAGCTGTAGCAAGCCCTCTTTTCCCTTGGTTTCTTTCTGAGTTATAAACTTGCCAGGAATGTTGTCCCAGTCTTCAAATAAGCATTTCTGTTGGAAAACTACCAGAAAAACAAACTTACTTAAAACAAAGACACTAGGTAAACAACTTGATTAAAAAAATAAAAAAATCCATAGCAACTAAACACCAGTTTAATGTTAAATGTGAAATAAGTTCACCGTCCCAGAGCTTGAGCTGCAGCTCACGTGTCACCCCTCAGAGCAACACGCATCAGAAAAAGTACTGAAGGATCCTGTTTTGAAGTGTGTGTTTACAAACTGCCACACATGGGTTTCATTTTTAAAAGAGTTAGGAGAAGCTTCCTGGAAGGAGCAGGAGAAATCACAGCCAACATCACAGAGCACCCCCTCCTCTGCAGTAGTTCATCTTGGAAGAGATGAACCTGCCAGGAGAGAAGTGTTGAACAGACATGTTCAACTCTCCTCTCTGTCACCTCCAATTACCCTGCCCCATCCTTTAAGAACTGGCAAGATTTCCTTTTTTTCCCTTTAAATTAGCTATTTGGGACACTTTAGTACTTATAGCCAGTGAAGAAATGGTAAATTTTTGTTGATTCTTTTGTTAATTCAGGATTCTTGCTCTCATTTCTCACTGATGCATCAAGCAATCCTTGAAGAACATCCTTGAGAAATACCAAGTGCCTAATGTGGAGATCTCATCATAGCTCCTAACTGGGGGCTGTGTCACGGTGTGACACTGACCACAGTCCCTTCAAAAAGGAGTTTGCCAGAACACTCAGTGAGTTATTTGCATCCTCTCAAAATTCTGAGCACAACCTGCAGTAATATACAGTCCTACACTGACATTTCCTAGCACTGCAAGCAGTCCAGAAAATGTTTCTTTAATGCAGAATTACCTGTCATTGTTATTTGCTGTGACAATAAGTGTTCTGACTACATCTAGCACTGCAATGTCAGCAAGGAGAGCTTTACTAATTTCTGTGGAATTTTATCTAACATTCATTCAGACACAAGAAGTTATCATTCTCTCCACATATTTTTATAGGCTTGGACCTGTATTTTCCACATGGAATGATTCACTTAAAGTCAGATATGAATTGTTCTGCTCTGAAAGCTTGTTTGAATACTGAACTAATAAAAAACAAAGTGTTCTGGTGGGAACCATGTACCTGTCTATGGCTGCTTGGAGGATGGGGACATTATTTTGCAACATTTGTCATTGGGGGAATGATTAATCTGTCAATGTACTTGGCTATGTCTGTCTCCCAGACCACCCCAAAGACACCCTGGTTATGGTCTGACCTCCTCAGTGTGCTCTTCAAACAGCCAGGAGGGAATTTCTACATTTTGATGAGGACAAATTTCACCCTGTCCCTCCTTTTACTCCCAGCCCTCATTCTGAGAGTAGCCCAGGATGCCACTGTGGGATTAATAACCTTGTACAGGGAACCTTCATTCTGGCCTTTTCTAACTGCAGAGAGTTTAACCTACAAATTTTGAGGTAGTTTTTGTCAGTATGATGACAAGAAAGGGTGTAAGGCCGCCCTTCCTAAGATGTCTCCTGACTTGGAAAAGCAGATTTGCTCAGATGGTGCTTCCTCTCCTCTCCATTACCATGCAGCCTTTTTCACATCTCAGAGACATTCATCACCTTTCTACTCTTCAACAAAAAGCCTACACTGCAACACTGAAAGTGATAAAAGGAAAATATCACCCTAAAATCATTTTAGAGAAGTTAAAAAATTTCCATTGGCAAATTTGATATTTTGCTATTGTTTTTATTTTCCACTAAAAAATACTAATTAAACTTCTGCTAGTTCTACCCAGCATGGAGATCAGGGTGTCTCAAGAAGTGGGCTTTTTAAAACTTTTTTGCCTATCGCAAAATAAGAAATAAATTTTATCTCATTTCAAAAGAAGTACTTGTTTTCACTTATTATTTTCAATGCTTATTTTAATTTCAACTTTTAAGGTGGTGCACAGATGGTTATACTCATATACTCTGACACCTCTAGCTTTCTTGCTATTGTGCTCCTGGCATTGTCCACCTGTGGGAGCTGTAAAAGGGACAGAGACTTTCTGAATCAATGTTTGACTAACACCATTCAAGTATTTGCAGGGACTTTCATTAACATGGATTAAAGAGTCATCAGAAGGGCTGTGTTACATGCAGATAACTTGATAAAGATGGTGCCCACATCCAGATTTAATGAACATATTCGATAGTTTAATGTCCCTCTGCACACCCAGAATAACAAATACAGTCTTTGGGGAGAGGGAGGGCAGAATAGGCTGCAAGTGGAACAGGACATGGAGCCAGTGTTCTGCTCCACCTGGCTGACCTCAAACAAGATTAATCATCTCTCTTCACCTGAGACAGTGTAACCCAGCTTGCTTCTGCTAAGAAAACTTAATTGTTGAAAGTGCCCTGCTTCTTGCTAAGCTGTTTGCTTTCTGTATTGACAAAAGGCATGAGGAATTTGAGAATGTGCTGTCCTTTAGAATGCAGACTGTATTAGCAGGTCTCCTTTCAGCTTTTTTTGCAGAAGGGATAAAGCAGATCTGAAACAAGCAGGACAGCCATCCCTGCTTCCCAGGGAACCTGCTGTTCCAATTCCTGATGGCTGCTGGCCAGTGTGTCCTTCAAAACCAACATTCCCGAATGTCCAGGGGCAGAGGGGGAATCACAGTTTGGGCTCAATGCCTAAATTCACTCTCTTTTCACAGCATCACTAAAACAGAGACATACGCATCCACACAACAGCAACCCTGTTTGTAGATACACAGTCCCAGCTGGTCCACTTGACAAATTTCAGCTCTATTTTTAGAACTTTTATAAACTAATGTCAGTGTTTATGCAAAAGAAGGTGGCTGAGGGCTGGGACTGATGAGTTCTCAGAGAGCTCTGTCTAGTTTATAGGTTACTCAGAGGATTTTGCTGCTAAGTGAAACAAAATCCATTTGTAATGAGATATATTTTATTTTTATTTAGGAAAGACTCAGCATATAACTGGTTCAGGTTAGTGTTAATCCATATTAGTGCTAAATTTAGATCCAGAAATGGCTTCTGGTCATTTGCACATTTTGAGTTTTATGACTGGAAAATAATGCTGGGGGAAGTACAACAGCCTGTCAGGCACAACCTGCAGGGCCAGAGGCAGAGAATGCAACAACTTGACTTCAGCAATCTTAAGCAATCAAAAAAACACTAACAAACAAACAAGATAAAAAATACACAAAACCCAAAACAAAACAACCACCAAAAAAAAAAAATCCAAAGGAAACAGCACCCCCTACTACATGTAATTGAAATTCTAGCAGGAGTTAGAAAGGCAGAATGCAATGAGCAGGATTAGTATTAGACTAAGGGTTTGAGTGAAATTCTTCGCTTATTAGAAAAATGAGAAAGAGTGGCAATTTTAATATTCATAACCATAACCTTCATTTAGAAACTAGTGCCCTACCACACAGCCTGGGCTTGGCTGCTGTTATTCAGCAATGCACAGCACAAAGTCTTTGTTGGCACCATAGCTGGGCACCTCTGTGCTCCTCTGTACTGGTGCAGATCAGCCCCTGCACTTCAGAGAAGACACAGCCTGAAAGGGAGGTAAGAACAGAGGGTCACAATGTGGTGTGCTTTGCTGATCGGTTCTCATGCCTACATGAATCATCTCACAACAAGCTGTACATTCAAGAACAAGAAAAATACAGGAAATTTGCAATTTGCATTACAAAACAAAAAGACATGGCTCGGTATCTTGTTCCTTCTTTTGAATATGATTTTTCAGGTAGTCATAGCTGAGGGTTCAATAAGATATCCCTCAAATAATTCCCATGCATGCTTTGAACTACCAAACTCTGGACCACTTTTCCTGTGTCCTACCAGCCAAGTAAAAGAAAGAAACAAGGGCTGGCATTTCACTAAATGCAGACACAGATTTAAGCATCATTCAGTGAGAACAACTCACTGGCGACTTCCAAAGATCAGCGTAGCTATTGCGACATAGAACGTAACTGAGATGGAAAAATCCTAATCTTCTCCCTGAGATGTTTATTGCCACTGCTGCGGTCCCCTGTACATCTAGCCATCCCTGGTGACCGTAGGAATTGTATATGCAGAAAAAGAACAGAACATTCTCAAGAAAGGCTCTGAAAAGCGAAGTGTGATCTCCAGGGTGAGTGCTTGTGCCGTTAAATGTCTGACATCAGATTTTGCTGCAGGCGATGGCAAATTTGTCACCGACTTCAATAGCAAAGTTTGGGCTCTGGGCTCTCTCCTCCCACCACTTTCCCTCGGCCGTGCCCCTTGCCAATGAGATTAGTGGGACAGAAATAGACGGAAGCTTTAAGGAGGACGTAAAGGAAAAGCTGGAGCACTATGTTTGCGTTTGTCCTCAGCTACCAAGAGCTTCCCTGTTTCCAAAGGGCAGAGGTCAGCACACCCACAGGCAGATCTGCAGGGCTGCCCTGGGCACTGCTTGGAGCCGCTCAGACCCGTTCCCAGTGGAAGGAATCACAGCTTGGAGACATTGATTTTTCCAGCAGCACTCCATATTGTGCTGTGCTAACACACCTGAACCTGTGCTGCAACCCAGGGCTTTTCCTTACAACCCCAATTCCTGGTTTTCCTGGAATTTTCAATATACTGTTGCAAGACACAGCGCAGGACAGGGCTGAGATGCCAAATGCCCTTTGCCCAGTTAGTGTATGGCACCACTGGTCTGAAACAGATCCCCCTTCAGAGGGGAGAGCTAATGACCTGAGCCATTTTGCCAGCTTGCTTTGAAAAACCAGAAACTGATGAAATGAAGTAATGCTTGGGTTTGGTGCCTTTAAAACTGCTCAGTGAACCCAAACACTCTTGCAAGCAGTGCCAGGGCCGCTTCATGGCCACCTGGCAAGTTCTCAAGGGGAGAAGTTGGCCGGCTCCTCCCAGCATCCTCTTCCCTTCCATCCCAGCCCGGACTGGGAACAGCGCACTGGTGGCACTGTGGGAGGTCAGATGCTTTTCCTTGCTCTTGGAACATAATTGGAGAACACGTTTTATCATGCAGATGTGTAAGTGGTGTCCTGGCAAAGGTAACTGTCCCAGCCAGAAAACACACCATGCTGAAGCACAGAAGTATTTTGTAAAGTGTCTCTGTTACTGGAAAAAACAGCAATATTCATGCTTTAAAAGTGTAATAAATATATAAACCAAAATATACCTAACACAACCAACAAAATTCAATTTTAATCTAAATAGTTTTAAACCAAATGTTACAATAAGAATTTTTTATAAGGTCATCTAACCTCACAATTCCATATTCAGCCTAATATTTCATCTGTTTTTTCCATTCTTGAAAGATATCACATATGTTATAACTGCCTTCCTTAACTGGCACTTCCATTTTATGGGTTTCTGAAAGAAGCAATTAAAAGTTTGAAATAGAAAGTATCAGATAGATACGTGATTCATGCTGCAATTTTCCACATGCTGACTACTGCCAACTTTACAACTTGGCAGATGCTGGGAATATCCCAGCTCTACACTTGCAATCCCCCTCTAGAACCATCAAGAAAACATTTTGTCAGGCTTTAAACATCTGCAGGCTCTCTGGTGTGCTAGGGGTAAGTTCCCAAATTAATATAATTGCTTAACTGAACCTTTCTGTAGCATGCTGGACTCTGAAGATTCCCATTTCCCAACAGCCGGCACATTTTCCCCCATTCAGCTTTGAGAGTCAGGTGAAGGAAACTTGAAACCAGCATCCAAACCACAGAAATCTGCAAGTCGTGTGCAGGTGGGGACGCGCTGTTCTTCTCTGCAGATCATTTCCCCCTTTCCAGAGGCTGCAGCCTTGGGGAGGGCCAGGCCTGAGTGTCCCGGTGTTATTCCAACCCTGCCTGTGCCAGGCCTGCATGTGTTCCCGTGTGTCACTGGCACTGTTCCCGTGTGTCACAGCCGCTGTTCCCGTGTGTCTTTCTCTTTCCATACTTTCTCCCATGGTAACCACCCTCACAATAATTTTCCCTTTATACCATATTATATTTCCCTAGATTTCCCAATATTTCCCTTCATGCCATATACAGGACTAAGAGCTACCTGTCGTAAAAATAATTTAAAGTGATTTGGTAAAATTTATAGGATTTAACTTAATTTTCTTATCAGATCATCAATATATACTGCAAAGTACAACCAGAAGCACTGAAAAGTTCTTTAAATGCTGTCACAAATTAAATGGCATTCCTTTTCCCCAGACATCTCATTTAAAGCAAAATGCTTTAGTGCAGCGTGTGAGTGTTCAGTAAGCAGAGGTTGTAAGGACACAGTGATTATCTAAAAGGATCAGACATTTATGCTACATCATTGTGTTGAAGTCAGCTGGTATTTTGGGAGTCAGTCTCTCTGAACATTGCTTTTTGTGGCAGGAAAGACAGACTCTAGGGTACTGTGGAGAGGAAGACACATGCACAGAAAAGAAAACAGAAACGCAGAGAGAGGGTAAACTCACACGGTTCCTACATTCAGATTGTTTGGACATGATACCTTCCAGCTGGACACTGCTGAGAAGGACCACACGGCCTTTTCAACAAGCCGAGGGCTCAAGTAGGGTGCTGCAACTTCGGCTCCCAGTACTGGGAGTAATTTACAGAATTCACTGCTAGGGGGCAACACTGCCCAGAGCTAAACCCTGCGCAGACACGGGCTGGAAGAGAGCCACAGCCACAGCAAAGGGGAGACCCCAAAAGCACCGTACGCTCAAACTTAGAGAAACTTCATGTTTTTGAAGAAATATGGCTAGGTCCTTTCTTTTTCGCGTACTGGCCACACTCAGAAAGCTGAATGACCTTCAAACACCTCCAGAAGAGCAGGGTACGTTTTTGACTGACGGGAAGGACAGCCGGGGGGACACGCCGAACGATTTCCAAGAAGAGGGGGATAAGGGAAAACCAAATGAAGGGGTGAAAGGGACGCGATGCGGATGAGAGGCGAAATTGGCTCTGCAGATCCCTGCAGGCAGGCGGGGCTGCCTCGGTGCCGCCCTCGGCCCGGCCCGGCCCGGCCCCGCCCGCCCGCGGGGCCATAAGAGCGGGCGCGGCTCGGGCAGAGCGAGCGAGCTGAGCGGCGGCATCGGGAGCACCCCGAGCGGTGGGAGCACCCCGAGCGGTGGGAGCACCCCGAGCGGTGGGAGCACCCCGAGCGGTGGAAGCACCGGGAGCAGCCCGAGCACCGGGATGCAGAGCGCGCTGGTCCTGGCGGTGCGGCACGGCGGGCGCTCGGAGCGGGGCGGCCGCCGGCGCAGCGAACCGGAGGAGGCCGACAAGGGCAGGATGAAGAGAACGATGTGAGTCCCCCCGCCCGCACGGTCGGGAAGCGTTTTCCTTGCCTTCAGGGGCTGTGGGTGACTCCCGCTGCAGGAGCCGCCTCAGGGGACAGCGCTGCTGTCCAAAGCTCTGCGAGCTGTCATCTTTAACGAGCATCTCCCTCTTCTTCCTTCCAGCATTAAAGATTGGAAAACAAAGTTGAGCTACTTCCTTCAGAACTCTTCCAATTCTAACAAAAGGAGATCTAAGAAGGCAGGGAAGCACCGCAACTACTTCAGGTAAGTTAGGAGAAAGACTCTGTTTAAATAACTCGAGTGTTCTTCAAAAGCAGTAAAGCTTGAGCAGAGTAGTCTGATGTTCTCCCTCTCTTTCTGCAGACCTTCCCCTGAAGAGGCCCAGCTGTGGTCGGAAGCCTTTGATGAACTTCTTGCTAACAAATGTAAGTTTGTCTTCAAAAACTAACATTTGGGAACAAAGGGATGGAGAAGTTTTTATGTCTGTAAGAGTCTGCTTCCTTCAATGTCAGCATTGTACCTCTCATGGAAAGAGCTCCAATTCTGGTCTTGGAAGTTAAATGCTTTTAACAGTTTAAAGCCAGAATATATAGAAGTGTTTTTTTATAAAAAATGTAAACTAATAATAAAACAAATAATACCTCCATAGATTTTGTTTTTCCCTGAAACTCCCATAGCTAAAATCATACTTGTCAGCTTGGTTTTGCCAAATGAGAAAAGGGCATTTATTCCCTGAGCTCACTGCATAACCAAACCAAGTGCTTTTCAGTAATGTGGGAAGGATTCTGCAACACAGGTTCAGTGATCTTGGGGTTTTACTGTAGCTGTACAAGAAGCAGCGTTCACTGGCAAAGCAAAAAGACTAAGAAACAATACTACTGTTTGCTCTTTGAGCTTGAGTCATCCTTTCCATTGAAAGAATATTCCAGACTATGGTAGTCATATTTACTGCAGTGCAAAGGTTAACAGAGGAGAGCTTATCTAGAGAGAAATGTTTTTTTAATGTATTCTCAGGCATCACAGGAGGAAACATAACAATAGAAATGGTTTCATTTTTTGTGTTTGCCTAAGAAATGGCAAACTCAAAGTGAAACCTGCCAAATTGTCCAAGCATTAACTTGCTTTCAAACATAAATTATGGAACCTTTTTATTGCCATGATATCGCTGAAAAAAAAAAAAACCAGACCTACAACAAAACATTCTGAAATTGATGTGATGAATAGGTAAAATCAAGATTCCTGAAATAGTTAATTGATGGTGAGTATTTTTTTCTTTCCTTAGATGGTCTTGCTGCTTTCCGAGCTTTTTTGAAGTCTGAATTTTGTGAAGAGAACATTGAGTTCTGGTTGGCCTGTGAGGACTTTAAGAAAACTAAATCACCCCAAAAGCTGACATCAAAAGCAAAGAAAATCTACAATGACTTCATTGAAAAGGAGGCTCCCAAAGAGGTAAAGAAAAGCTGCTTAAAAATAAATTCTCTGTTCTATGAGTTCTTACAGCCATTATTTCTCTGAACTCAAGACACAGATGTCAAACTGCATTGCACATAAGCTCACAGTTAATGTCTGGGTCTAGATACAACTGCCTTTTCACCAAACTGGAAAGTGGCAGAAGCACTGTTGCAGAGAATTTCCATTTTAACTGACAAAAGATGTATTTGAATTGGTTTTGCTTTTGTGCAAAAGAAGAATTTTCTTAAAGAAAAGTATCTTAAAGAAAATTTCTTAAAGAAAATTCTCCAGTAATTTGACCCTGCAGTAATGGGGTTTTGCCTTTTTCACCTTTTCAGAAGTTGTACTGTGCATTACACTTACTTGAATTATGTTCTCAGGAGTAATGTCCCTCTTTCTGTATTTCAGATAAATATAGACTTCCAGACCAAGAGCATGATTGCACAGAACATCCAGGAAGCCACCCATACCTGCTTCAGCGCAGCCCAGAAGAGAGTTTACAGCTTAATGGAGAATAACTCCTACCCACGCTTTTTGGAGTCTGAATTCTACCAGGAACTGTGCAAGAAGACACCTATCAGCAGAGCAGCCCAGGGCACCTGAGTGATGGAGAGGAGGGAGAAGCAGCCTCTGGGCTGGCGAGGAAGCCAAGCCACAGCTCATGAGCAGCATCCTGACCTGAAAGGCTGGGGCACTGAGCACTCAGTCTGTTTGCCACAGTGCAAGGACAAACGCTGCCTTGGGTGCAGAGCTGCTGGCCCAGAGTGCCGCTGTTGGAGGGCGTTCAGGGGCGCTGGCAGCAGTGGCAGCCAGCTGCAGGCTCTGCCCTTCCCTGCCGGCGCTGCAGCCAGAGGTGGCCGTGCAGGAGCCCTTCTGTCACTGCCGAGGAGCAATGCGGCAGGTCCGGACAGAGCTTCCTTCTTGTGAACAGAAGCTGCTCTCTGCACTTGGGCACTGCTGGGAACTTGAGTAATTGCCTATTTATTTTTCCTAAACATCCCCCAGCGCTGCTGTTGTCAGGCTCGGTGTGCTCACACCGGTTCTGTTACTGCCTGGAGCTGCCAAGAGCTGTGCTGGGTTTCTGTGCAAGCTCCTCACAGTAACAGCACTGTGAGGGGAGGAAGGGATGGAATAACTCTGTTCCCAGAGGAACAGGTTCTGCAGCTGAAGTATGCAGGGCTGGGTTGTGTCAGCAGGGCTGTACGGGGCCAGACTGAGGGCAGAACTTGGCCAAGGCGAACAGGAGCTGTATAGTATTATATTTATATGTGGATTATGATTGTGTTGAATGCTGCAATGTCATAATTCTGTCTTGAAGACAGCAAGCTTCAGTGAAGTTTTGTTTTTAATAAACTATTTTGATACAAAGCTTCTTTTGTTGCCTAATTTGTGTTGCACACACGATACATAGAGAGTATGGAGACTGTGGGTCCTGGGTGAGATCTTAATAGGGCTAATTTTAAAGCCATTAGCTCTTAATCTATTACGTGAGTTTTCTGATTGGGTTTTGTCAAGAGAATAAAAACCTTCAGAGCTTGAAAGCTTAACAGAGAGACATGTTGAACCACATCCTCTGTCCCAACATGTCTGTGAAGCAAGTCTCTAAGACATGTTAGGCATACATTCAGCTATCTGAATATCTATGCCAGACCACACAGAGCAGCAGTGCTGCTGTAGCTCACAGGATGCCACTGGGAACATGGGCACCCATTGTACTGTACCTGCTCCTGCCCCACCTCTGCTTCAGAAAGGGTTTAGGAGGACTTCAGTATCACAGAACCTGTGCAAAGTCACGAGAGGCAATAGTACAATAAAGGCATTTGTTTCTGGTCATTGTTATTCCATTGCTCAGTTCACAGCTTTAATTGTTTATTTCACAGGTATCCACAGTAGCCATTTCTGTAACACTCCATTTTTCCAAGCCTTTTCAAGAAAATTCTAACAATGGTATTTTTTACTTCAATTATACATCCAAAAAGCTATTCAAAGCAACTCCTTCAGGTCTGTATATGTGCATTTCAGGAGAGGAGCCTACAAGAAAGATGGAGGGGGACTTCTCACATGAGCATGGAGTGACAGGAAAAAGGGGAATGGATTCCAACAGAGTAGGCCAGATTAAATTAGATATTAGGAGACATGAGCTATTACATTAGATATTAGGAGGCAGCACCTTGCCGTGAGGGGGGAGAGACACTGGACCAGGTAGCACAGAGATGCTGTGGCTGCCCCATCTCTGGAGGTGCTCAAGGCCAGGTTGGACCAGGCTTCAAGCAGCCTGGGCTGGTGGGAGGGTCCTTGCCACCCTGATCATGTTTAGGCCTTCTTCCAATCCAAACCAGTCTATGATTACATGAGGACTCCGTGTATAGTGGAGTGAATACATACCCGCAGCTATACTGGCTCCATGCACAGAAATTCATTTGGTACAGCTCCTACCTTGCATTAGGTAGCTGGAGCTGTGAGAGCCAGCTTTCATGCAACTACATTTGCTGATCAGTTAAGTCTGCATAAAGAAAGCACAAGAAAAAGCCATCCTGATATTTTACTGCAACAGAGGTTTTTTTACTAACAAAGGAAAAGAGATTTGGGCTGATAATTGCTTTTGTGATATAACAAAATAAAAAAAAATAGCCAGAAGTATACCTATTAAATACTCAGACCTGGGGCAGGAATAAATCCATGAAGATTCAATTGTTCCAATTTGGGATGTGGTAATTAACCACTGCTGGTGTCTGGTTTTAAGGAAATAAACATTTCTAGTTTCAGCAGGTGCCTGAACTACTTATAGCACAGTATGTAGAGGAAATTAAATGGGGCTGTTAGGCCTGGCATCCCTGCCTGAGGCTCTACTGGGGTGTTTTTAAAATCTGACTCATGAGTATTGAGCATTAGGAGGGCCATGCAGGCAGTTCTGCAGCTGCCACAGAGCGAGCCACTGGGCTGGCAAAGCAACCAAGCCTTGCTGAGTCCCTGGCACAGTCTGTCTGCAACACAGAGAGGCCTGGCCCCAAGGCCAAGCTGTGCAGAAAAACAACCTGGTGTATCAACAGCAAAAAAACCCAAAACACAAAAAAAACAAAAACAAAAAAACTCACAAAAAAAACCCCCATCATTTTTGTCAAATCCAACATACAATGTTCCCTCCAATTGCTGCTTTTTCATTTTTAATCTATTTTCCCAACTCCTAGGCGGAAGCTTCACTAGAAAACCAGGTACTGCATGCAAATTGGGAGTGCTGCAACCCAAGATATTGTTATGAACATTTCCTGTGGAAATAAGACCCCAACAATTGTTTTAATAATTGCTGGTTCTGCACTCCTGGCAGCCTTACAGCTGCCATAAAAATTGGAACTCTGGTATCAGTATCCAATGGCAACAAGTAATAAACTGCTCCTTCCCCCACAGCCCATCCACATTCACACACCCCACTCCCAGCAGACTGCCCACAGCCAAACACACGGTGATGGCAGGGACAGGACTAGCGTGGGGACAGCAAGGGGGGGGGTGACAGAACTGGGGGCCTGCAGGCTGAGGTGTGGGTGCTGCTGGTCAGGGCACTGTCCCTTTGTTAGAATACATCATATTACAAAACTGCTCCTGCCCATATTCACTATTTGGGTTATGGGCTGGAGCTGCTGAGGCAGAAAAATAAGAAGGATCTCATCCTCAGAATAGCTGCAAAGGAGCACAGAACCTGGAGCAATGTGTAAACAAGCCCAGCACTGACAGGGAACGTGCTGCAAAGAGCTGAGGAGTGCAAAGAGGGCATCTGCAGGAGGACACCCCAGCACATGGGTGCTGCCTGCAGCCACACAGTGAGCCCAGACTGACCCCGAGCAAGTCACTGCCAGCCCATGCCATCCTAACACAGCTGATAACTGCACACAGGTCTGAGGATCTGGAATTGCTGAAACACCCCAGCAAACCTGGAGTAACAGCAACTTCTAACTATCCACATATCACTGTTTTTAAACCAGTGTCACAATAGTTGGTGTTCTTAGCTGCTAGAGGCAAGCGGTTTCCCTACTCGTGTATCACAAAAATATACACCTCTCGCCTTTATGACAAGGAAGAGAAATTCAAAATTGCAGCTGGAGTATCTCTAGCAATTCCTCAAACAAGAACTTGATGCAAAGACTACACAATTATTTCAGAAAGCAGTAAATCTAATTTTTTAAACCAAACACATGATTTTTAGAAACTAGGTCAGGAGTTTCAGCTGACCACATCCAGCAACAAATTGGGTTTTGAAGGGCTTACCCTGACACCACAGCACAGGAAAGCTGATGGACAGTCCTCCATGCTGCCAAGAGGCAACATGTAAATTAACCTTCTAAAGCACAGCACCAAGGCTGCTGACCCTCATCAAGTGCTCTGTGGCACAGAGGCTGGAGAGGGCCTCTGAGAGCAGGGCGAGCTCAGCAGCGAGGATGATTCACCACGCCAGGAGAATGGGAAAGCAATGCCACGCAGTAAACAAATGGCAGTGCAGGGACCTTGCTCCATGGATTTGTGTATTGTGGCTGAAAGATAAAACCAGACTATAAATGCAATCTGCTTCTTCACTTGAAATTGCAGCTCTCCCTTTGGAAAAGGGGACAGTAATGATGATTTAAAGGGTTGTATAGGCACATATATATGTGTGTGGAACTTTGTAATCTGGCAACTTGAACAGACAAGAAATGTGACCTTTAGAAATAGTTTTAGGATCTTGATAGGTTTTGGTTGGGTTTTTTTTGGGTTTTTTTGTCCAGATTTAACTTATTGTGATTCAAAAGGGGGAAAACTGGTCAGAAGCTGGGACAGCATTCCAAATTCAATTTCCTTCAGGTGGCACAGCTAACATGTGCCAGGGAGCAGCAAGGCTTCTACATCAACACAAGGTGCACCCCAGAGACAGGCCAGAAGCAGGGCTGGGAACAGACCTAACTGCAGCGTGGGGTGTTGATCCATCTGGGAGCAGGAGCTGTACGGGAGGCTGCACCTACAGCAACATTCTGGGGGAAATGGAGGCACCTCTAGGCTGAGCTGAAATGGAGCCCCCTCCAATGGGCAGCAGGTGGGGGGTACAGGAGGGACTGGTCAGGGCAGTTAAACCCATCAGTGCTCTCAGGGCCCTGACACAAATATGTCAGGAGATGTCCTTTTCTGAAGGGTCCTGAGCTGTCCATATGAGCCCATCAGCTCAGACTGTTTCTGAGGAGGCTCCACAGTCAGATTTGTGGTGAACACCCTCAGCAATTTGCTTCATTGAGTTCTTTAGCTGTGCTAATTGGCATTACCCTGAGTGCCTTGACTGGGAAACGAGGGCTGGCCAGCCCAGGGAAAACAGTCCCACTGTTAGCCTACGTAGGAGTTTCAAATGTGAGTCCTTTGGCAATCTTTCATTTAAATAATCATTTAGATCAGAGTTTCCAACAGCTACAAAGTACCCATGAGCAGCAATTAAAAAATGTTCCATTAAAAATATTAAATATTCCATTCAAGATAATCTAATTGACATAAATTAGTACTTATGTTCCCCAGCCAGTTTTCCCACTTGGGATCTCGTGGAATAAGTTGCGTTTCTGTGTTACAGATTTAGACCAGCGGTTTTTTGGATGTGAGCCTGCTTTTGGGCTTCCAGGGGACATGGTACTATTATGATATTTACAGGGCTCGGAAAATCGGCTGTCCAGTATGGAAAAGACATTCGGGAGCAGAGTGGGCAGTTTAATGAGCTGGTGTGTCCCTTTGCCTTTGGGGGTGTCTAAGGGAAATGGAAATACAGGAGCACGGCAGAGGGGCTGTGCCGGCACCTCCTGACCCGAGCATTGCTGCCAAAGGCCCGGGGGATTGCCGGGTTTGCTGGGAGCAGGCGGAGCTGGTGGGGCTGAGGCCGGGAGCTGTCCCCAGTGTCCCGGGATCACCTCAGCTGTGGCAGAGCCTGGAAGGCTCCCCTCTCTCAGCAAGCTCCGTACTGGGAGATTCTGTGCCCGGCGTGGCTGCCCTGGCCGGGCCCTGCCCAGGCTGTGGGCAGAGGGGAGCCGTGTCCTGTGTCCTGTGGGCAGAATGGAGCCGTGTCCTGTGGGCAGAGCAGAGCCGTGTCCTGTGTCCTGTGGGCAGAATGGAGCCGTGTCCTGTGGGCAGAATGGAGCCGTGTCCTGTGGGCAGAGCAGAGCCGTGTCCTGTGGGCAGAGGTGAGCCGTGTCCTGTGTCCTGTGGGCAGAGCAGAGCCGTGTCCTGTGGGCAGAGCAGAGCCGTGTCCTGTGGGCAGAATGGAGCCGTGTCCTGTGTCCTGTGGGCAGAATGGAGCCGTGTCCTGTGGGCAGAGGTGAGCCGTGTCCTGTGTCCTGTGGGCAGAGCAGAGCCGTGCCCAGTGGGCAGAGAGGGGCTGTGTCCTGCGCCCGGGTCCTGCTGTTTGCTGTCCCTGGTGGCTGCAGTGGGCTGAGGAGGAGTCCTGCCGGCCAGGACAGCGCTTTGCTGTGCCATCGGCACACCCAGATGTGTTTCTGTCCCCTGTCCCCTGCTGCAGGCTGTTGGCTTTCCGAGCAAAGTCCCTCTGTTTTCCAAAGGAAAGGTCAGCTTGCTCGGCAGCAGCGGCCCTTGGAGACGAAAATGCCAGATAAATGTGCAGCGTAAATGGGTCACGGTTGAGATCTGAGGGAGAGATCAGCCGTGACTTGAGGGGCAGAGCCCGTGGAGGTCAGGCTGCAGTGCCCCAGTCACACGATCCCACTGGCTGCAGCTCTGTGATGCTGTGGAGATTATTCATGTTCCAACAGGCTAATGCCTGTGTGAATGCATAGTTCACTACTGCAAATATACAGAATATTCCCAATAAAGGCTCCTAGCTTCATTTTGTTCAGAGAGAAACACAAAGTGCTGCACAGAGCCGGCTGTAAGAAGGGGTTGGGTAGCTGTCTTGTAGCTGTTTGAGGAAACACGAGAGCCCACAATTTTTCTGCAGTGTGGTGTTCTGAAACACAAACACACTTGCAAACAGTTTCTCCTTTTGTATGTTTCCTCATAAAAACAAAAAAAATCACAGTGGTATAAACCCCACTGTGCTCTGAAAGAAGCAGCCTTTGCACACTGAAAGGTCTCTTGGTCTGCTTTTGTCCTGTAACTTTTGGAGAAAGCACCTACACCTCACATGCAAGAACATTAGCAAATCCTTTAGTGTTTATATTCTCAAGCTCGCTGATTTCAGGAGAACCTCCTGAAACGGGCTTTCACCTACCTTCCCTTTTCATGGCTGGAATAGGAAGAAATATGTTTCTTTATCAGCTCTGTTGGACACCACAGTTAATCTCTTTTAGTAATTTCATTCCCATGAGAAAATCAAACATTTATCAGGGCAATAAACTAATGACAATGCCTAGTGTCAAAATGAACAGCATGCAGCATGATTTGCAGCCCACATCCTGGCTGATGCACCTGTTCTGCAACATACCTGCTATATTTAACCCAGACTAATTGTTACATAAATCCTACTTGAGCAAAGTCTATTTTTTATGGTGTTCATCAAGGGTTTGAGCACGGTGCTAGATCTGGTGCCAAATAGCCCCAGCACACTGCAGAACTCCTGCCCTGAGCAGAGTTAAGAGCCTGCAAAGGGAAAACTGGCTCAGCATTGCCCAGCTGACCACCAGTGCTGCATCCAGGGGTAACCAGAGCCTTTCTCCAGCCTCCTCTGAACAAGGGGCTGGACATCCCTGGTTCATCCCCACAGCCTCACTCTCTGATCTAGACAGGGAAACCAAATTGTTGATTGTTAGTTAAGGGATGTACGTAAGAGCTAGAATGATATACTAGGAAATACTAAATACAGATCCTCAGCTTTGTGCAGGGCAATGATACCAATCCAGAGCACCCAGAAAATCTCAGTTAATGCAGTATAACTAAAACAGCAAAGCAGGGACTATACCCACAATCAGGTTGTAATAGCTAGCTCCTAAAGATAGCACCTAGAAATCCCAGAGGATGGTGAGTCTCTCCGAAACACCCCTGCAGCAGTCCCTGGAGTGTGACTCCAGCCCAGCAGCCCAGCCTAATTACAGGAGTACTGGGATTGACGAGAAGCACCCCTGGCACGGGAAGCGCCTTCCCTAGGGAAGACAGAGCATTCCGGCCGAGCCAGCCACGTGGCTGGCAGCATGATCAAACAGGATGTCCAGAGCATGGCTGGCCACTAGTGAGGGACAACCTGCCAAGCTTTTGCTTCAGCCTCATGAATCACCCCTGAGTGAGGGTTTCAGGGTGCAGGTGAGCCTTCAGGACAGGAATCATCTCCTGTTGCCACATGAACAGGTAGAATTATCACGGACTCGGAGAGGAGTCCCTGTGGAACACATTTTCCACTAGGAAATAGTAAGTGCTTAACGATGATGGCAGTCATTAACAAGGCAACAAGTTAGGAAATAATAACCAAAGACAGCAGCAGCTCCTCTGAGTAAGTGCAGGATGGTGCAGCATTGTCCTGCAGCTGTTGCGGGGGAGAGCTGGGCTCTGGCAGGTGCTGCTGGTGACAGCCAGAGGACCAGGAATCGATGCCACCAGAAACAAACAGACATGAGGGGAACAAAGTACCATTTACATGCAAAGAACATATCAGCTACAGGGTTTGCACAGGGTCTCAGTGACACAGACAACAGAGGAGCGTGGAAGAACTGTCACTAAGGAAGTGTGGGTGTAGCTGACAGCAGATTGCCAGCAGATAGGAAATATTCCACCCTTCAGATCAAGGGGAGCTTGCACTCCCCAAGGGTGGAAATAATGCAGCTGCTTTGCTGCTTTGCTGACAACAAAGTATAGCTTGTGCCCATGGGACTTAGTAGGGCCCAAATTACTTTTTCTGGGAACAAGTCACTTGCAGAACTGACATAACCACAAATGAATACACAGGGTTATTTTAATAGCAGTTTACCAAATCCAGGCACATTGGGGCAGCTTTTTTAAATCTCAACATGTTGCTAACATGTGTATCAAAGGACCGGGAGTGACATCACCGGCTGGGTGACAGCTGCTTGGTCACATCCTCCCCAGTCCCACCACACCAGGGGACTGACAGCGAACAGGATATGGCTGCACTGGGACAGCATCAACATTCTACAGTGAGCTTTCTATTGGGTCTTGCTAGCTGCGTGGATTCAGGGAATTCTGCTCAGACAAATGAAGGATGTGTCTCTCATGTTACGCTGCGGTGTGACGCACCAAGAGCAGCTGCTTTCCCGAGAAGGGGGACAGTCACCTTGTCACACTCCCCCATTCCCTGCCTGTCCCTCACTTCCCTTGCATCTGATTTAGCAGCTGTGCAGCTGCTGTGGAGCTGGATGAGCAAGCTGGTCAGGCAGGAAACTGTTCTTTTCTCGGTGGATTTGTTTTCCACGCAATCAGATCACTGATCCAACTTAGCCTGCAGCCACCCAGACACTAAACGAGGGTGACAGGGAAGAGAGGGACACACTGCTGAGACATGGCCTGAGATACAGGAAGGTGTGGCCAACTGACGTTGAGGCTCAAGTCCCTCGTCACCGCTCTGTCATACTTTTCCCTTTAGACTCCACCTCCACGTTGCTTTGGTGCATCTTCACAAGGAATGCCATCAGTCCGGAAACGGCACTGTTGATTTTCTGCCTCTCCTTCCTTGATGACCCAGCCTAGTCACAGGGCAGCACCCAGCCTAGTCACAGGGCAGCACCTCAGGAGGTATTAACAGACCGTGGGAGCAGCTGAAATGGAAGATATCACCAGCAAAGCTGTGAATGTGGTGATGTCCAAACAGGGAAGGGGCAGCTCGGGTCATTCATTAAGAAAGAGAAGGGCCGGTTGGCTGGTTTAACATCCAATAAATAATTTCATGTTACAGATCACCTGAGCACCTACTGATGTTTAACAGTCTGGTTGGGACGTACAAGGTTCAATTATGGCCTGGAAATAATTTTAGTACATTTGTAACATGACCTGAGCTGAGTCACTGGTGTAATGCAAATGGGCAAAAGTGTCAATGGACAAAGCTGCTCAGAACATCACCACCTTTTTTCAAAAGCAGCCTACCTGGCTTCCAAATGGAGCTGGAAAAGCACTGATGCAAATTCATATCTTCCAGCAGTACATCTTCATCTGTTTAGTGGCTTTATGATGACGAGCACAGTTTCCAGAACAAAACTCATGCTGTTGCAGAATAGGATACACTGCCTACAGTGTATTGATTTTTATAAGGAAAATATCAGACTACAAATCTGCTGCCAGGAGACCATTTTAAGTGATTAAAGTAGCCAGCTTTTTTTTCCTGCTTTCACCAAGCAGTAATACCTTCCCAAACTAGTTAGGATCATAATGATTCTCTCATGGATCCAGTATATTTGAGACGAGGATTAGTTCTGACTGTGTTGCTGCATCTTTCTTCCTGTGGAGTTTATAAATACTCTGCCCCTCTCAGGCACTACCAGTAACACAGAAAGTGGTTTACTGTCATCAGGCACCGCTCCACAGCAGCAGCTGAAGCTGCTGCTTTTGACTGCAGTTACCAGTTACATTTTGACTGGGGCCAAACAGTTCTGATTAAAGCAAGGACTTTAACTGCTCTCGCTTGAACAGCTTCAACTTGGACCTAAATTTGCTCAAGTTTCAAGGAAATTTTATTTACAGCACGTGTGTGTTCCTAACTAACCCATATTTCCTACTTTAATCTCTCCCAAAGAGTCAGGGATGCATTACTTGAGAATGGGGATGGAGCAAGGCAGTGCTGTGATTGATCCCCAATGCAGTTTTGGGAATGCAAAAAGACTCTTATTAGCAGATTATTTCCCTTTCCCAGAGCCTGAATACTGATAGTGATTTCTACTCTTGCAATCTTCCCCAGCTACTGTTTCTATTTACTGCCATAGCTACAGTATTACAAAAGTCAGGGAATCCTTTTCACCCACATTTTTCCCCTTGGCAGGAGTAAATGAAGTCAGCAATATCAGATATCTTTTTCCCTCCATCATCTTTTTATGAAGAAAGCGGTCACTAAGATCTGGATCCGATGGACAGAAAACAACTGTGAGGCAGATTTCTGGTTTGAAATGCCTTTGAAATGCAACTTTTCCGTATCACCAAATGACGACAGTTGCTAACGAGCACATCTTGAGCTGCGGCACAACTTTCCTTCCATTAACCTCGGCAGATGCTGCCCTCCTCCTGGGGGGAGCATCTGGTGTTTTCCAAAATAGATTCCTCAGGCAGGCAGCATTTACATTTCCCATTAACCTTTCACAAGAAGCCAGGTTTTGTCTGAAACTGGCGTTGGAAGCTGAGCCAGCGCCTCTTCAGTCACATCACACCTGCAGTAACGCCCACTCGCCTTCTTCCAGGGTGAGGGTCAAGTGCTCCAAGACCTACAGCTCTGCTGGAAAGTCTCAGCTTCAAAAGTCTCCTTTATTTGTCATAAAATCATAGAATGGTTTGGGTTGGGACCTTAAGGATCACCTCATTGCCACCCCCTGCCATGTGCAGGGACACCTTCCTCTATCCCAGGGTGCTCCAAGCCCCATCCAACCCAGCCTTGGACACTTCCAGGGATCCAGGGGCAGACACAGATCCTCTGGACACCCTGTGCCAGGCCCTGCCCACCCTCCCAGTAATATCTAATCTAAACCTGTTCTCTTTCAGTTCAAAGCCATTTTCCCTTGTCACTACATGCCCTTGTAAGAAGTCTCTGACACAAAAGGCTAACAGGTACAGCTCTTGATTTAGACCCAAAATAAAGCACATTAAAGATACTGGAGCACTCTGGAGGTGGTTTAAAGCATTTTTCTTTCCATCTGCTGTTATGTAATAAATCCAAGTTATTAATTAATAGCTAGGTCTGGTGCCAAGGGAAATCATTACACACTTCCACAACTGACCATATACATCTACCTATCAGCCAGTGCTTGGAGAAAAGTTACAGTCTGTAAAGACTGTTTAAAATACAAGAGCTCATTAATATTAAAATAAAACATATATTAGGTAGCAACTCTTTTGAATAAATAAATATTCCCCTCAAGTTTAGCATTTCAGAAAAGCCTGAAATGTAAATCAAGTAATCAGCCACAGAAGCATTAACCTCATCTTTTCTCATTGCTCCATCTGAGCATCTGTACAGGAATTTTGTAGGAATGCAGCTAAACACATTGAAGAGGGACTTAATTATTTACTTTTAAATTTAAAACTGTAAAGACAAAAAAAGTTGAAGCAATGCAATACTGGATTTTAGGAAAGGCTCAACAAAGGGCACTAGGAACTAAACCAATATAAATGCATACATTGCATTTATGCTTACAATCCTTTGATATTCAAGACTAACCAACACTGTTTTAGGAAGAAAAACTATTACCCTGGACATAAAAGGGAGGGGTTTTTTTCTGCAACATTAAGCACAACTGTTGTACTAGGTTCTGGGCCATTAATTTTGAGTTAATTAGGCATATGTGCAAACTGCAGTCAAAGTTGTCACTTAAAACCACCTTTTGGAGAAGAGCTTGCCACATTTTCACAGCAAACGTGGTGTGGTGATGGGGCAGCCCTGGCAGCAGAGGCAACTTTCCTCCTATCCTGGAGCAGCCCCAGGTTATCAAAAAGTTTTCTCTCTACTCTACCTCCTGTTCCCAGCCAACATCAGCTTTCCAGCTCTGCAGATTTGTGAGTTTATAGAATTGCAGAAAAGTATTTCCTGAGAAGTTGTGCCTGGAAAATGGTGAGCGTGTTTAATAATTACAGTCTGGGGAAAAGATGAGTGTCACGAAGATCTTTCAGCTTCCCACCTGTGTGGGCATGTGGGAAATGGAGATGAGAAACCTCATTTTGGGGACACATACAAAGAAATATGAAAATACGCCCTGGCTTTGACTTGGCTCTGCCCTAAAGCAAGGCTGGCACACTTTTGTTACAAAAAGAGAAGTTATTGCTATATCTTTCTTGCTTCTCAAACTAAAATGAGGCCTTTTAGACAGAGTATAGGATTTTGCTACAAAGAGATGTTTGGTATAAAGACTGGCATTTATAAATATCAACATAACAGAATTTTTTATCCAAAATATCCTCTCAGTCCCTGAGTCTGGGAAAATATGAAGCAATTCAATGAGGTTACAGTGATGCCGTGATTTACTGGAAAAAAAAATGGGTTTAATTCTTTCCACAGTTCCACTAAACATTTTTTTCATCAGAGATTTTGCTGGAATAGTTAATGTGGAATAAAATAAGCCAGAGTACTCGGGCCAGGATAGAAATATTCAGGTGCCTGTACCCAGCTGTCATTTCCTTACTTAGCTTTGCCTATTCAGGGAAATGCATTAAGCTGAAATGGACTTTCATATGGAGTAAGGTTCCAGGAACAAAAACATTCAGGAATCACTTTAAATCTTGGACAAACTCAAGCTAACTCCAAAGCAATTTCCTAACACTAGATCTAATTTTAGTGCCATACATTATTGAGAGGAGGTGGAAAATAGAGAGACATACGAAATCCCCAGGCAACATCAGAGCGGCTTTCAAAAGCAATTTTAGCTTCCCCGTGCCCCTGCTGCCTTCAGCAACCAGCACTTAAGAGAAATCCCATTACCAGGGCAGACAACTTTCCCTTTCAGAGATTTGTTTCCCACAGTAAAGCCCATGGGAACAGGGCAATACACAGAAAGCCCCGGATTGTGAAATCAGAGCATGTTCACCTCCACACTGCTCCAGGACCTGACAGAGGGTCTCTCCTCAAGAGGGATTTCACACCTTGCTCCCCAATAGCCAGTCTGACACCGTTTAGTATTTTAAGCCAAGAAAAAAAGGTGGCAGAGGGGCCTGTTTATAATTTTGCAAATAGTGCAGAGGATTTTTTAAAAAATCAACAAAACAAACCCTGCTTCACACAATGCGGGAAACGTCTGGCACCCAACTGCATCTGCTGGGAGGCAGATCTAAAACAAACAAGAGGGAACATGTCCTCGCACACTCTGTAATTACACTCTGGATCATCCAGAGGTCGAAAGTGTCAACAGCTTTAAGATATGACTGGCTAGATTTAAAAAAAAAAACAACAAAAAAAACCACAAAAAACAAAACCAAAAAAGCAACCAAGAAAACAAACAAAAAACCACAAGCAAAACAAACAAACAAAAACAAAGAAACAAACAAACAAAACCCCATACGAATTAGGCTGAATGGTAACTACAGCTGATGGCCTGCTTGCAAGATCACTCCAGTAGTGGCTTGCTGCTACAGCACGAAGAGAGAGGGAGGGATCTTCTCATCTTTGCTCCTTCAGCTATGCTGGCAAAGACAAGGAGCAGAGATTTGTGTCACTGTGCAGAGCCCCCCTAAGAGTTACAGGGATCAGCAGACGTGGATCTAGGAACAGGTCAGCAAAGCTGAAAATCTTCTCAAGACTTTTGCCAGGTTGTAATCAGGACCTAGGAGCTTCATATTTTCTCTGTCCCTCCTGTACGCTTTCATAAGCACACACAGCTGGTGATGCCAATTGCTGAATCCTGCAGCTAAGGAAGGGGCAAAAATGCAGCCATCCACAAAGAGTAAAATATCAGTGTGATTAAAAGTTGTCTTTCTGAATTACCACTGCAGGAGTCCAGGACAAGCTTATTTAACATCACAGACAAGGACATGCACTCTAACATGAAAGTACTTGCCCAGCTTTATGTCAGGGATGTGTTTCTATATTATGACAACATTGCTCGCACACCCAGGGCTTGAAGAGCACAGCACAAGGCACTTTAAAAAGATGCAAACCCAGCACTACGCCGCGAAAATGCAGTCTGAAAATCACGTACTATTGTCAGAGACTGGAATGCAGTCCCACAGCAGCGTAGCTGGGGACTTCCCATCTATATTTAGGGTGTTGCAATGCTACCCTCTCGCCCACACATCGCCACCCCCAGCAGGATGCCAGCTCTGACATTCCTGGCACAGAGAGGGAGCGGGCTCCCGCATCTCCTTCGCGGCGGGGTCGCAAGTATCAGTGTCGAGCTGGTGCGAGAACCACGGCGGGGCTCGGTGGCAAAGCCGTCCATCACTCCCACCTACTTGTGCTTTGGTTGAGAGAAAGGCTCAGGAGCGACTCGGATCTGTGGCACACCTCGCTAACCTGCGCGTTTCCCACGGGAGCTGCTCCCGTAGCCTGACCCGCAGCCTGGGCTCTGAGAACTCTCCTGCTGACAGGGACCGGGCTGCTCCACAAGCGCTCACGCTTTACCCGCACGTTCCCCCGGGCACGAAGGGGTTATTTACACTGCGGAACCTGGGCACATCCCCATGCTCCCAGCCAACAGGAGCGGGGACTCACATCCAGTCCCCATCATCACACACACTGTAGAAAGGTGCACCCTTCACTGCTCACACATCATTCTGCACAAAACCAGAAGGAATGTTTGGTTTAAAAATAGAAACCTGATGTTCCCCGCTTGTTTGATTTGCTGTTCACACAAGCCACCTCAAAAAGCAGAGGTGCAGTCTTTTTTCTCCCCCCGTCGATTTAAGGCTTATTCAAATAATTGTCAGACAGCACAAGACTTTTTTTAGTGAAGCCCCACTTACATCCAGCACTCCTACACACACTGCTCATTATGCCACTTCTTAATACTTTCCGTATCAGTCACTGCTGCACCCCAGGATACACAAATTGAAATTTGCCTTTCCCTTTTGATTCACTGGCAGATGTCATCGTGCCCAGCTGTGGTGTCAGGCACCGACACATCCCCATGACACAGCTTCCTGAACGGAGCAGTAAAAGCGGGGCAGCAAGGAAATAACTCCTTGCTGCCACCAGAGCAGTGGCAGAAAACAATCAGGACGTGCTAATTAACCGGCTATTTTGTAGTGCGCTGTAGAGAGATTATTCGACAAGGTTTGGGCAAGGAAAATGGAAAGTGAAAGTTTAAGGCTTAGAACCAGAGGTAGATCAAAAGCACATTGCACTTGGGCAGCATTTTTAATTTCTCTGCTGTCCTTTCTGCTTTATGAGAGCTATAAGTTATTGGAGCTGTTGTTTAAAATAAAACTAATTCAATTTTCTTTAACTTATGTATAGCATTTGTGGTTGCAAAGCAAAGGCTGAAATGTGACTTCCAAAAGCACAAAAGACTACAAGGTTAATAACTCCCACTTGCCTCCCCAAACTAAATCCCCTTTTTCTTACTGTTTAAGAGATCTTAGCTTTTTAATTTATATTGAATATTTAGGACTAACATAAAATGGTGCAATGCCATTGCCTTTGTCTGGAGCCCCTGTTGCTGCACAGAGAATCTGCTGGGGGGTGATAAGAGTCATCACTGTGGAACATTTAAAAATTACTATTTAGAGTTCCAGAGGGCCAGAGCCAGACTTCTGGCAGCATCTTCTTAAAATAGCAACAGTTTTACTTGGTTTATAAATCTAAATACCATGTACGGCCATAACCCCTCAGCCGGGGGTGGGATCCCCCTTTGATGTATGAACCTTGCGTTTCAGACCGCAAGAATCAAACGAAACTGCCAAAATACAGGCACATCATGGAAAAAGCTGCAGCCAGACACCAGTGGGGCAGTGCGAGCGCGGAGCTGAGCACAGACACAGACTCCCAGGGGAGTGTGAGCAGCAGGGTGAGCCGCGCTCTGTCCCTGTCCCTGGGGACAGCCACAGCCAGCCCTGCCAGCAGCGCTCGCAGGACCCGAGGGGCAGCAGCAGCACACTGCTGCAAGAGCAGGCGGCAATTGCCTCCAGGATGGCCAAGCAGTGATTAATTAATTAGTACAGGAACGAAACAGGCTGCCGCGTTTGTCACCTCTCCAGGGAGTGTCGCAACGCCTGTGCCCCATCGCAGCAGCACCTTGTCCTTAATTAAGTGCCATCAGCGGCAGGGGCCAACAAGGAGGGCTTAGGGGGGATTGTTTGGGGGTTTTTGTTGTTGTTGTTTCTGGTTATTTGGGTGGTTTCTTTGTTGTTGTTGTTTTTGTGTGTGTGTGTGTGTGTAATTCTAAATGTTTTTAGGGCCTCGAGGTTTCCAGGGTTTTTTTCAGGGTTGGTTTGTGTTTTTTGTTACAACAAGCCAGATACAGGTAGCATTCCTCACATTTAGCAGCACATTATTCTGGCTTCCAGAGACAACCGGTGGAGCTGGACAGAGAGGTATTACAAATGCTGAGTCAATCCCAGGGTAAAGGCAGCTCTTTCCTACTGTCCAGCCCTCGCACCTGCGTCTGTGTGGATTTAGGATCTGAGCACACAGATATCACTGACCTAAATATGTTGGGCCTACATCTCTTTTTGTTCGCACATCTTTCTTCTGTGTTGATGACAGGGCAATGAAAAATTTGGAGAAAGAAAAAATAAAATCCAAGCAGAACCCAGAACTCAAACATCTTACGTAAGAGTCCCCGAAACAGCGCATTTTTAAACAAGTGCTGTAGTTTAACTCTAAACCTGGTTGCACTTTTGTAAATGCAAGAGGCAGACAATAAGTAAGCTTTATAAGATATATTTATATTTTCTATCTAAACATTTCAAGAGACAGAAAAAGGATCGGTGCACAAGAAGTTAATGCACGACAACATTGTTTATAAATAAACAATGAGGAATAATCTCTGAGGAATCTCTGAGGAACGATACAAACAATTTTTCTAACACAAGGCTTAAATTCTTGTCATATTTTCCTTAAACACTTTGAGGAGTTTTGATTATTCTTTCAGAGGAACTGCCAGTGTCACATACAAATCTCTGAGGTAGTTTAGCGAAGCGCTATGAGAAAGGCCTCCAGTGCCAATTTGCTCTTTGCTGCTGTGCTCCACAGAGGAGTTGCTTCATGGATGAATTTCAGAGTGATTGAAGAGTTTGATAGCAGCTGAAAGAGCTTGTTCCTGTGGGACATGCAGACAGCAGTGCTGCAAGCCACTGCACTGCAAGGTAAAAAGACATTTCCATCACCAGCCATCCCCTACTCAATGGAAACGCAGGTTTTGTTTTGGGTGCTCTAGATCTGACACTGTCCTGAAACCACAGAAGGCCTCTGTCTGTGTAAAGTGAATAACTGAGTCCCTTTGATCTGTGCAAAGTTTTGCACTTTTGCCTTTAAATGTGGGGCAGAAACCTCACCTCCTCCTGCCAGCCAGCCCCGACCGCTGACAGAGGCTGTGGCATCTTTCCTGCATCACTGGAGGTAGATTGCCTGTACATCAGAGATTACTGCAAAGTCCAGACCAGACCATTCTTGTTTGGGGAGAAAATGAGAAAGTACAAAAGGTGACTGTGGGTTATGTTTATAGACGTTCCACGCAACAGCAAAGCCGTTCAGAAACTAGAGAATGCACAAGGGCACCAAAAAATACCAGTTCCATGCGGATTTCATATGTCACCTACCTGTGAATGATCTGCACAGGGATGGGGGTACGAGCTGGCCACAGCCCTGCCCAAACTAGGACAGCAGCATGCATTTAAAAAGTGTCTCTGGAAATCAAAGCAGTACTTCAGTCCTAGAGGGAAGAGTAAGCAAAGTTTTACAAGCAACCATAACTCAAGCATTTCTTTTGCATGCCCAGTTTTACAGTCATGATTACCCTTTCTTGTCACAGATGAACCTGTTCCTTTTACGCACCAATGCAATATCTGGATAATACACAATGCTCTGTACATTCTGAGAACTCAGAAGTTCTCAGAGAGGAAATCCTGACACCTTGGCACTGCCTTTGTGCAACCTGCCCTTCCTTCCTCCTCTGTACAGTGCAGAAAGTACAGGGGATGTCTTCTGCCATCAGCTCTACATCTAACAGCACAGATCCCTTCTTACTCACTTCCCCAGATGGTTCAGACTCATCTACACTGTTCACAAATGGATACACCGTGCTGTCAGATGCAATTTCATGGCATAAAATAGAAGTTACCTTATCTCTCTCCTGGCCCTATGCCCTTCTCTTTGTGCTTAGTACACAAATAGTAAATATGTGCATTACATGTGGTATTTTGTCTCTGGTTTTGAGAGTCTGCTTCTTCTAGATAAGTAGGTCTAAATGTTTGTACTGGATCCCTTGGAATAATTAATCTTGCAGTAGGATCAGTAGAATCTCACTATTGACTTCAAAGGAGTTTAAATATAACCAGTATAACCAATATTTTGAATCGAATACTTCTTATTTTTCCAACAGAAACAGTAACTCTTGATACTCTTGCTAGTGCTTTATCCACCTGTCATGACTGTTGATACAGTCTTTGACAGGGATTAAAAAGGCTTGGAAAACACAGGGGAAGGAATGGAAAAACCCCAGAGCTGCTGGCTTGGGATCTATCTGAAATGCATTGATGGCTGCTGATAGCACTTAGGAACAAAACTGCCACCAAGATGTCTATAAATAAAAGAATACTGAAATTGGCTCTTCCACATCCAGCTCATTTCAAAGGAGGCAAATTCTCACCTCATGTTATACTGAGGTTTCACCACTGAGTTCTCAAGTAGTTTTTAAGAAGAAAAGACAATCTTTTCTGTAGACAGAAATGCCAGTAACTCTGAAAGCAGATTTCGTTATCTATCCATGTTCAGTTTTTCAAGTTTTACACATTTCCACAGAGATGTTCACCCTTCCAGTGTATGCCAGCAGTGAACCACTTGTAACCAGTAACATCCAGCTCTGAGCTATAACCCATATGCCACCGAGCATCTGCTGTCTGCCCATTTCTTCCACGTTTGGAAACTCTTACTGGCCTTGCAGCTGCTCTGGGTAGCTGGAAGAGGACACCATCCACACAGACTCCGAATAAATTTACACCTTCTCATGTCTCTGTTTTTCCAACCTGCATGCACATCTCCTGGGTACTCGTGCCAGACGCTTCTTACCAAATGCAAGCATCTCTGCCCAAAGATAAAGTCTCTTCCTGACGGGAGGTCACATTGCTGTACAGCAGCGAGAGTCTCCCCAGCACCAGGGCTGATTCATTACTGGCTGGCGATTCTGACCTGATAACATTATTTGTGTTGGTAGGTGCTCACGTGTCAGGATTAGGGCAAGACACTGAAGAAGGAACACAGTGTTCTGCTCCTATTTATGTTTCTTGCTGTAGTTCCCTCAGAGACTAACATTATTAACTTCCCCTATCAGACAAGGGACGCTCAATTTCAGGTCATTTATACCTGTCTCTTACACTTCAGGAGTTGTTATATGAGCTTAAAGTTTGATGGGAAACTGAAGTACAAACGCGGCAATGTGTAATACATATATTTACATCCAAGTAGATGTTTGTGGGTGGCTCCTGTCAGAATTTATGACCTCAAGCCATCAGCAGAACATCAGGAAAAGCTATAGCGATTCAGTGGCATTACTGTGCTTTGCTAGCTTCCTTTCTGGAATTTTTGAGTGACACGAAGAGAAACCTGGCACTCTGGCAAAGGGACACTCACTTCACAGGGCAGGGTGGCCTCTAGATCTGTATTGCAGAGCCCCAGCTTTCCAAAAACACCCCTAAAAGGAACCCCACTGGGACCAGTGGCTTTGCAGACACCTGCAAGGGTGAAGCAGGAAGAGATCTGCAGAGAAAAGTCTGCCAAGCGAGACTTCCACTCATGGCCAGGGCTGGGACAGCGTCTGCTGCATGTGCTCCTGGCTGTGGAGCACCGAGCAACCAAAGCCCCAACAGCAACATCCCGAGCGTGGTGCGCACACAGCCTGCACACCCGACACCAACCAGACTGCTCAGGCTGCTGCCACACGTAGAAAACAGAGCTACTCGGTCAGAGGCTGACATTTTTACAGAGCTGCTCTCCAGAGCCCAGGCGCACTCCAAGCACGGAATAGTTTCCACTGTTTCCCTTTTCACACACGCTCAGTTTTCCAAACCATTCACCTTTGGCAAAAAGCTTCATGCCTGGCCCCTGCTAGAAGGTCAGCTTGTTTTGCAACATGAACCAAACTCCTTCATTTGTTAAAGACCTGGAGCAGCAAATGCATCTGCTTTTACATCCCAGGTTTTTTTACTTCATCATTGTCACTAAATTTGTACACACATTTCCTTTTAAAATGTATAATTCATTTTTTAAAAGAGACTTTGGCAGACTGATAAACAGAATTATGTCCTAATAATTCAAATATGTAACAGGGAAATTAGGTCTCTCATTGCTACATAGACTTTCTTTTTTTTTTTTTTTTTAATTTAGCAAAACCTATTTTGGTCCTGTACTTTTTGTGCCATTGTCAGATTTTTTACGTGCGCACAGTGACATTTGCATAATTTCCATGAGGGAGACTGAAACCTTTCAGGGAAACACAATGCAAAGTCCAGGAAGAAAAAAAACTTTTCATATGGGGGGAAAGGAAACAACAGTGCCAAGGAGACAAAAGTGCCAAGGTTAACTGAGCAAGTGCTTCCCACTGTGCCCCACAGGGCTTGTTCCCAGCTCAGGCTGATTCATCCTGACGCTCTCGGAACCTGACATTTTTACCAAACTGGTGCATTTTTGACAAGCTCCTGTTAAGGGAACTTCCCTGTCTGACCATCCAGAAGCCACAGTGGCAGTCACAGCTGCACCACCTGAGCTGGGACAGAGGTCCCTTCCCAGCCACACACACATAGGTTTCCTCTCTGGCTTGGCCCCAGGCTCCCCACACCCACATCTCAGACATCCTGAGCCTTAAAGAAGCTTAATTTTGGTGCAATAACTAAGTGAGAAATCGACAGCTCAAGCTGATGTCTCTGAGCAGGCACCCCGAGCACAGGAGGCCCTGGGCTTTTATATCCTCACAATCCACGTGAGGCTAAATCTGGGGCCATCTGCTCCTTGTGTCCCTCACCTGGCTGTGCCACAGGTCTCCAGGCCCTTTTTTATCCAAAGAGTCAGCAATTCAAAGCCTCCTAGGCCTCCTGCTTCCCTCATCTACATGCACTGAACATATTCCTCATCACAATAAATGCGAACAGCCACGATGCCAGACGGGCTTGGCTCTCGTGACAGAACTGATGAATTCCTTTGCACAGACCATCATTTTCCAGCCCTCCCCCTCCTCCCCACCACTTCTCAGGCCCTTCTGTTTTAAGTCATTGAAAGGACAGAAAATTACCCAGGAAAAAGATTTTACTATATTTTATAGACAGTTAAATTAAAAGGTAAATTAGCTCAGTCACAGCTCAGAACTTGTTCAAAGATGGGGCAGAACTGCCCTGCTGAGAGCAAGCAAAGGGCATAGGAAGGAAGAGGTAGAACAGGGATGAAGAAAAGGCAGCAAAACAAGCTGTTGCAATGGCCAGACTGTAAACAACGCTGAGCACCTCAAAAATTTCATCCTGGCCATCAAGATATGCCCCGGCAGGAGCATGAAAAATAACAAGGGAGTATAAGAAACAGTCAGACTTTGTGGAATAACAACGGTAATCTTAAAAACCTCAAGTGTGCGATTCTGTATCGTAAGTTAGCACATTAGCAAACGGAAAAAGAAAATCATCTGAGAGACAGTATCAGCTTTAAACCACTCTGGAGCTATCTTCCACTTCCAGCTTTCTTCTCTTTCTGTGATTACACTTTGGTAACTCTGATAATTTATTTCATGGCCTCGACAAGCATTGCGCATGTTTGATCATTTTGTCATTCAGTTTCCATTTCCTACAGAGACCCCATTTGCTGTTCTTACCAAACCTCCTTCTCTTGAAGCCATTATTATATAAACAATGACTGCAATGGGAATGACATTTCAGTGAGAGACACCACCACCATTCAGTATTTCCAGTTGTCCCAGTTACACACAAATGCAAAGCCAGGAGCAATAAAAATAAAGTGGCTGGACATTTTAAAAACAGCACCTACATACATTACAACCTGTACCTCAACTTCTACTCATCTAGAGTCAAACTCTTACATGACCAAGATACCCAATATGTGAAACAGCTCAGAAATCTAAAGCTGGAGTAAGATCAGGAGCCAGAAGGATGCTAGGACAGAGGTTTAGGACAACATTTCTCTAAAATTACCAGCAAAGTTGGTGAATTGTGGTTTGTTTTACAGTTAAAAGTCACATGGAAATGTAGAACACAACAGGAAACTTTCATCTTGGGACTGAGAAAAGCATTCATGGAAATAAATGAAATAATTCTGACAATATAAATGAGAAAATTATCTTCATTACACACCAGGGAGAAAGACTAAAGAAATTTACACTGATGATATGAAAAGGCAAGCTCAGAGTTCAGACCTGAATCCTTAATCTCTAGTGCTCACCTGGCTATTGCTTGCTATCCTTTCTCCACATTTCTCAGAACACCAGAATTATTCATCATTATTATTTTTGCCACTTCTTCCTTACAGCTATTCACCACAACATAAGTGAGAAATATATATATACCTTTTTGTTTCCTCATTAGTGATTTTTTTTATTTATTTTCTTTTAGCCTCAAACAAATTTCAAATGCAGCAAAGCACTGTGTTAATGTAGGAAAAAGCCCTTATGACCTCCATGGGGACAGAGTCACTTCACATTTTTTACACCACAGTACAGTCTTCATTTACTTTTCATAGTTATTAGAGCTACGTTGCACAGCTGCAGAGTAAACCTCATTTGGTTGGTGTTTTAGAAAGAATGATGCTTTTTCCACTGTCATGTTTCAAACTAATTCCCCATATGTATCTCCATCTCTTAATCTTTCACTTTGATCTTCTCGGTAATCTAGATTTATTAAAAATAAAGAGCAATAGTGAAAAAAATGACAGAGAACAAGAAAAAATACACAAGCCCACAGCTGGAGTACCACTTCGACAGTCACTGGCTGAATGGCACTGGCACTATTTACAACAGTATGTCTTTTTAAAAAACACCTCTTCCCCCACAAACAAGGAACTCAAGCATTCATAATAATATTACGTATGTAGAACATGAATAGTTTAAAATTGGTTTTAAAAAGTCTGGCTTGCAGTGCTTAATGGAAGATGGAAAATAACACAGTCAACAGAGAAACACTATACACAAGAGAAATGTTCTAATCTATTCTTAACTCAGTTTTATCAATAATCCCCATAGCTGGCTTCTGGCCATCCCAGATGAATAATTTAGAGCCAGGAAAAAACAGAGATCTGGACAGACGTTGTCCACATCTGTAATTCATCTGCCTTGCTATATTAAGTTATTCACCTGTTAAAATCCAATTTCCTACTATATAGCTAAATATGCTTAAAGGTTACACAGCCAAAAATAGCACTGCCTGCAGTATTTTCTATATTGTAGAACACATAAATTACCACTGTCAATATGTCACTATAAAAAGGCATTGGCTTGTATTTCTAGAAGGCATTTCAAAGATGTCAAAGGTTGCCTTTTGGTCAAATAGCTTTGCAGCATATATAAAAGTGTATAGGTAAAGTCTGTAAAGATACTTTACTATTGCCATTAAATTGACAAAAAGAGTTACCAGGGCTCTCATAGGGAACAGTAGCACATGCCTAAAACTAGCAAAATTATGGCATTTGGGTTTCACTGGGTTTTTTTCCCTTAAAGATTTTTTTTTCTTTGGTGTTGCATGGCTGAAACAACTTAAACCTGCAGATTTTCCTTCTGCAAAGCTACTGCCCGAACATGCTCCTTCTTCTTGGAGAAATCTCTACTCCAAGCCCCCTTGAGTAAGAGGGTGTGTGCTTTACTCCACCTTGAGCCCATGAATAAAACCATTTGCAAAGCTCTACATGTGCATCACAGCCTCTGCGTTGCTGTTGCTACAGCCCTGGTAGGGCTTTTTGGAATATTTATTGTTTGCCATTATACACAAGGTGGAAAAAAATACTCTTTGACTCTTGGGATCCTGAGATGACTTCCACTGGCCTAAAAGTGACAAAGGTTTCCATCTGAATCATGGATCTGGACGCCACTGGTAGGAGGAGAGAACTCTACAGCCTCCATCTCCGGAGGCCAGGACATCAGCCTTTGGTGCCACTCAGCAAGGTTTCACCAGAAATGAATGAAGCTACATGCAGCCATTGTCTTGCAGCTTCCTCCCCCTAAAGAAAATGCAGCAGAAAAGCTCGTTTGTGGCAGAATGCCAGTTCCATTAAATACAATGCATGCAAGTAGTAAATTTTTGCCCATAAACCAAGTTATCTGAGGGTCAAAAAAACAATGGAAAATAGTAGTTTTAGTGTTAACACTATGCCAAGTATTGTCAGAAATAGAGGTTTGTGCTCTGACCAAGCAGATGGAAATTATTCTATTTTTCAGAGACATAACAGAGCTCCCAGCCAGGCCCTGACAGCACAATTACATTTCTCTGTCTGAGCCCAGCCCTTCAAACACCCCCCATGCAAAGCAGCTTTCAGGAAGAAAGTCTGATACTGCAGCTATTTTTACTTTTGCTCCTTATTTCTCTTGTCCAAAGATGCAAATGCGAGGATGACTGGCTCCATGAAAAACCAAGAGACTTCCTTTGATAAACAGGATGTTGGGTTTTCTATGGAGTCACCCCCCCCACACACACCTGTTCTCTTTATGGCTGCATAAACATCCTCAGCTCCCCACAGATCCTTTCACACACTGTGCACATCAGGCATCTTGCTCTGGCCCTGTTCCTGGCTGGGCTGCAGTCAGGGTGCCCACGTAGTCAGCAGGGTACCTTAACCACTCCTTATCTTGTTTGCAGAGCTGAGACAGACAAACGTAAAGACCAACACGCCAATCCATTCACAAACATTGCAAATACTCAAGTTTTCCTTTCAGCAGAGCAAATACAGGGAAGCGAGCTGACAAAACACGAGGTCAGCTGGCATCCTGGTCTATAGAATTACTTCTATTTACTTTCTCTTGCCTTATCTCCCTTGAATAACTTGCGTTCGGGATGTAAGCATACATTTGTGTTTATCTTTCCGAATATAGGATCATGACTGGAGTAAGCCTCTGCTGGAGTGAAATTCCACTCAAGTCCGTGGTATCCAGCCATGTTCCAACACGTGGGCTGGGTTAGCTTTTGCTTTGACTCTCTAAAATGACATCCTTAAGCAGGGCTTTAGCTGCACTGAGGTTCAGCACTGCCCACACTGCCCTTCAGACGCAGGGTGTAGACGTGCCAGCCTCTGCCTCCAGCAGGAGACTTTGGGGTGCCAAGCTCACAGGGAGCGGTGTCCACCTCTCCTCACTCTTGTGGTCCATGCCCTTCACCCAGTTTTCTTTTTCATAGCTCCACTTCTCTCCACATCCCCAAATTACTACAGGCCTTCAGTTGCCCACATGTTTCCCCTCCAACATCCCCAAGGACCAAACAATGGTGCAGGACAAGCCTTGGCTGCCTTTCTCCAGGGAGGTTTAACTGCAGCACATCAGCAGAATCAGAGAAACATGAGACAGTCAGTTGGACTCAAAGACAAGGTTTATACACTGTAGTGAGGGCGTTGCCCTTGAGGCAGGAGGCTCCCCCAGCAGCAGAGGTGTGTGAGCTCTCACCAACTCAAAGCTGGCTCTAAGCAAGCAAAAGTGCAATTTTTTCCCTTTTAAATCAAAGCATGTGACAGTTTACCAGATGGAAGAAACCTAGGCTGACTTAGGGTTCTGTGTAGGAAAATAACACTGGTTTCATAAGATTTTTAAGACTTTAAACCTCATGAAGAGCTGCAGTCTCAAACTTTTGACTTTGAATCTTTTGACTCTGAAGTTTGAATGACAAAGAAGTAGCATAGTTATGGACCTGAAACTTCCAGGCTTTGCACATATCCGATTTATGAGCTGAAGCAAATTAAAAAAATATGAATATTTCTGTTACAGCAGCTTCTATTTAGAAGTTGTTTCTGTGATAGGCACTGAGTGGATGTTGGTTTCAGAGAGGTAAATACAAACCATCATCTTGCCGTTCCTGGAAAACAAATAGTCCTTTGTTACCAGCACTGTGGAAATGAAGTAATAAAACAAAGAACACGGAGGTTTTTCTTGAGGTGTTGATGGCTGTTCTGGAGTCATTAGGCTTGTGATTCAGCTCTTAAATTCGGTGTAGAAACTGTCATGTAAGAGAGATACGATACAGGTAATAAATGACAGACGATCTTAAAACATTTATCATCTTAATAATCAAAACACAGGGAGAGAGACAGGAAATCAATACATTACTTTTAGAAACAGCATCAAGAACAATGATCTGAGGGAGAATAATAAGAGGAAACTGAGGAGATAAAGCACACTAGGGCAATTTTAGACAGAAAGGCGACAATAACATTCTTCTAATGTAGCAAGGGAGCTACAGTGGCTGATAAAGATCTGGGTAGCTACATGTTATAAATAGTATGGAACAATAGAGACCAAGAAATATCAGAACTTTTCAAGCTGAGGGAGAGAAAAGAAAACCAAGCAGTCCCATAAAGCATCTTGTGCAGTAACTAATCCTCATGTGAGTGGGACACTACTATTTTTCTCATCCATGTTTACAAGCGTCCCTCTCACCGCATGTCAGAGTTAGAAAGACCAGAGGTGAAGCAAAGCCTTACCTAATAGCTGGGTTACTGGCACAAAGCCACAGGGAAAGATCAGAAAACCTGTCCTTGAGCATTCCTTTCCACAGCTCCTGCTGCCATGATGTTGATGGAAATGATGGATGAGCTCCATGACTGGCTCATCTTTGAGAAGAACCATTCGAGTCTAGTAAGTTGTTCCTTTTTTTAGAAACAGTCATTTCGCAGGGATTACTTTTTCTCTTCCTGAGAATATTCTGCTAGATTATGAAAGCATTCTTCTGACCGCTCCTCTGGTATAATTTGCTTTAATCAAGCATTAAAGTACAGTAGCTGTAGACATTTCTACTACTCTGCAATGCATAAGGAGAAGTTACAAGGAGAAAGAAGAGATGCAGGAGAGGTAATGGTAACCAAAATAAGGACCACACTGTAATACTTGTTGTGATTTAAGAACTCTTAAGTATTCCTGTAGCTCAAACTCAGGCAATCCCATTTCCCAACATATTTAATGACTTGCCCAAATCAGCACCTGGACATTTCACCAAATTCCCTTGTTTAGCTTATGGAAACCTATTTACAACAGTCACTGTAACCATCCAGCTTTCAGACCTTTCATGGATATTTCATTACGTTCTCTGTTTCCAAAATGAGTCATTCTTCCTTCAGAGTCATTCTTGAAGATGACAATAAAATATGCAGAGATAATGCAATATTTTCCTCTCTCCAGACATTTTCTCATTTAATTTCTTATTCCATTTCAGAGGATATTATAAACATGTATAATGGCATATCTGTTGTTCGTGGGTCATCAGCTTTTAATCAGCAGAGTTTCAGTTCAGTTACAGGTTCTAATGAGGTTTGTTTCCACTGAAACTGATTCCACGAGAGGCTACCTAGAACAGAGGCTAGACAGAGTTAAAGGAATAAAGTGGGGATTTATTAAAAAGGCCTTCAAAGGATTCACCCTGGGCACTACAAGAGCCCAGCCATGGCTCCACCCAAGATGAACAGTTTTCACACTTTGATCAGTTTTGTTCATTTCCATATTGGGGTTAATTGTCCCATTCCAGCTGCAGGTGATGCAGTCCCATCCTCCCAGATTGCTCTCCTCAATTCGCTGCTGGTTGTGCTTTTTGGGGCTGGAGCTGCAGCGGTGTCCTTGGTTGTGGGGCTGGAAAAGGATTGTTGTGTGTGCCTGAGCTGTGAGGAGAACTCGCTGACATTTTCTATGAAGTTCAGAGTTATATACCAATGCAGTACAGCATCTGGAAAATATGAAAGCTATGAAAGCTAGAACTTAAGGCATCAAAACTAATAGAATAACTAATAGAATGATTAGTTAGACATTTGATTAAGTTTGGCCCAATTACGCTAATGCCTGTAAGGAAGAAATTACATCTTTATTTTTAAACACCTAGAGAAACAACAATTCATTTAATTGCATAAAAAAATATTAAGGGGAGTACAAATAGGAGGAACAATGAAACATTATCACATATGTGAATACAGTAATCTAAAGGGGTAGGCAGAATTCTTTTGGATCAGCTAGCAACTTTTAAAAATACCTTGCAAATCACTGGACAATTTTCCCCCAAAAGCAGTGGAGGATGGCACCTTCTACACCAGTATTGTATAAACCTCAGAGTTTGGTAAGCATCAATTTGAAATGTTTTAATCAAACATGGTCAATACACTGTGGTATTTCCCTGTATTTTAGACATGAGGGGAGACAGAAGGTAAAGGGTACGATCCAAGTTTCAGTTTTGTCACTACCAAAACTGGCATTTATTTATGAGCCTAAAAGAACAGTGGCCTTTCTCCCATCTTACTCTGTCTTAAACGTGAAGCTACCCCATGACATTGCCCAGGAGGCATTCAGGAAAACTCATAAATCTGTGACCACCCAAACACACAGACGTGCAGGATGCTCAGCACAGGTCACTGCCAGATCGTAATTTGCAAGTGTTGATTAAAGAGTAATCTTGGCTATTTTTAAATCTAGAAAACAAGCCTAACAAGGACAGACAATTAAACTATTCTGTATTTGGAAATGTAGTTGTTGAAATGGGTTTGGCTTCCCTTGCCCTTGCTCTGTTCTCATCCCAGTGATTCCATATTTTCTTATCCTCATCTTGAAACTGAAAGACCAGGACAAGATGCACTTGATTTCTATGACAGCTCTTTAAATATATTGAAAAATTCTTGTCTTAATTCTCTGTTGCACCTCCTCCTCCCTCTGCTCTCCTTCAGGCAAGAAACAAAAATACCTCAACCAACCTGAAGTTCTATTTGACCTCATCATACAAATTTCAGTCAGAAACCATGTTCTGAGAAAAGATTTTGTAATACAATCCCTTCTGCTCTGCTACAGGAATATCTCTCACACTGGTTTTCATGTAAATAATATGAAATACAAAAACCATAGAGGAGTTTTTTTTCTTGACTTTCCTTATCATCAGCTGGTACATTTTGCAACCAAGAAAAATAAAAACCTGGATTTTGTACAAACCCATGACATTTATGTTCATTTCAGTGAAAAGCAAACAGTCTCTGTTTTGTCCCCCAGAAATATACACAGGTTTTAGTTATTAATCTTTAGGAGAACCCACAGCATCCACTTCTGAAATCATAACTTCCAAAGTGCTAAAGCCCATCTAAGTCAGCATAGCAGCCATTAAAATAACCACTGACCAATAATCTCTAATAAATTGTTAATTGATAAATGTCCTATAATGTAGAAGACAACTTTAGTGAAGAGATCATCACTAAACCTTCAGATTTATTTAGGAGATTATAATGACAAATTGTTGATCATTTAACATTTGCTAGATTTCAATTTGTCAATTCAAGATTCTGACATGTCCCACCACTGTAGGTATTTTATATTTGAATAATACTCACAAGAGTCTACTAGATAAATTTAAAAAAGAAAATACTTATTTTCATTTTATGGGTCACAGAGATCAGGTTGGTTCCTCAAGACATGTTGATATGTGTATTTGTCTTTTACTGAGGTTAATCTGAATTTTCAGAGATGAGTGTGTCTCTGAAAGAGGGACAGATACAGAAAAGTGACTTACTCATTGCTTCATCCTGTCCTTAAGTAGCATCTTTATGTTTGTACTCGGCTACTCCAACTGGCCTGAATTTGAAATGGTTTGGTTTGGATGAGTGCCTATGAAAAATGGACAAAATCAACCTTTGCCTAAGTCCTACCCTGCAATAGTAAAAAGCTTTAGCTGCCTTGATGGTGGAAAATCCTGATCCCTTACAAGGAAATGCTTTCAGCAGCCCATAAGAGACTGAAGTGCCCCACAGACATGGACAGTTGTGTGTTAGGTGAGATCCCACGGAAGCAGCCACTCGCTGTTTGTAAACAAGACCTACATTGCAGAGGTCTGTGCTTGAGTATCTTGCTCTTTCATGGACCTAACAGTGCAGTTAAACAAAAACCACCAGCCCTAAGAGCAGATATCCCATGTAGTCAAATATTTCCCTATAGTTCATCTGACATTTGTCAAGTATGTAGAGTAAAAACATACTTAGAGACAGTAAAAAGAACTCATCAGGAGGAGTCTACATGAAGTCCTACAAAAATGATTTCAAATTCTGCAAAAGCAGAGGGGAAAGGGTGCAAGAGCTGTTCCCTTTGCAGGCATCAAGCTTCTCAAATACTGCAGTTCCTTTGCAGCAATCCATTTTCACAGTGTTTATTGTGTTTAAATAGGTCCTGAAACATTGGTAGCACAATCCCTTATCTCAGCAGTCTCACCTAGAAGTCTTAAATCTTGCCTTTCCTTACTCAGTGTATCATATAACATCACTTACTAACTTTGTAGTGCTTTGACCTGTAAAAGCCTAATGAAAGACAAATTTAAAATATATTCTTCAGTAACTCAGCATGATTCACTCTTACCTCCAAATTACAAGGAATGAGAGACTTATATTTTTGCAAAGTGGAAATTCGAAGCATAGCCAGGACAAGAAACTTCTGCTACAAAGCTAGGGATAAATCAACAAACCAAGGTTTGTCAAGAGAACCTCGTTCTCAAAAGGGTGAAAAAAAGTTAAACTTCAGAATTTCATTTCATCTTCTAAGTTTTGGCATAGCTTTTGAGGCAATCTGAATGCAATCTCTGCAGACGCAAAGTTCACAGACGTGACTGTCTGCAGAGGTGTATTAAAAGGTCAGTTATATTTGCTTTTGCACACAAATGGAAATTATTCCCATATGTATTTACTGGACTCTTTGACAATGGTATGGAATAGATCTGGCCAGTCAGAAGATTATTCAGCGTCTTTCAGTGTATCATATGCTTCCCTCAGAACCATTGTAAAATAGAGAAAGATTTCTGGATGAAGTATCTGAAGACACAGGAAATTTCTTCAAAGAATCTTATTCAATGGCTTCCTGGTGATCATGTCCTTACTGTGGCTCTGATTGCTCCTCTCTCCTATCAGATGGGTACTGAAGATAAAGTTGTGCTCAGTCACAGAGGCTGGCTTATTATTCCAGCTTTTGTTCAGGCAAAATGAACAATACTGACACAAACCTTCCAGCTAAGCCAGATATGGTAAAAGATCGAGATGCATCCACTGAACTTCACATCTCTTGACATTTACACAGGACAGCAAAAAACTCTGCTGCCTCAGGCCACTCTAAGGTACTTATTTGCAGAAGATAATTCTGTAGGCAAGGAACTGCACACCTCAAAATCATTGTCTTTTCAGGTTTCGGGTTTGTCATTTTACAAAAGATACAGTCCCATTGGAATTTCCACGTACAGCAATTCTGATACAAGAGAAATATCAAAATGATCAAAATGGTATTGAGGCAACTTATCTGACAAATTGGCTCAAAGTTGTAAATTATAATAAGGAGGGTCAAATCTTTCTCTCTACTGCCATGGACTTCAACAAGACTAGAGCTGTAACAGAGCAGGATTTGTGTCACTTAAGTGATACATACTTGAACATAAGTGATGGCCAAGTGTCACTTCTCTTAAGTAGATTTCATTGCTAGTAAATAATTAAAAACTCCCAAACCAATCCTGGCAGTTGTGCATTGCAGCATTCAGTGAACACGTTACCTCCACCTTATTGAATAATAACACAAATCAAACCCAAGAAATTTCTGGACAAAAATTTTCCTTCAGCTTACCCATAAGGAGGAGGTTTTGCTTTCCTCCATTTGAATCTGAGAGCAACTTAGTACCAAGGTGCTCCTTAAAGCAAGTTCAGCTACTCGTGTCGAAGGATTTTAAGAATCTGCCTTTAATTTATTGCTGGAAGAAGCAAGACTGTTGAACCTTAAGGCTTTTGCACACTGTGGAAGCTCATAAAGCCTTGAGAGCTTTGTCCACACACCCCACAATAAGTATGACTCATGGAATGCTATTCTTCTCTCAGTATGCAATAAAGAGAAATATTATTTATAGCAGCATACAAACTACTAAGAAACTGTTTTTCTTTGAAGTTTAGACATAGCAAGGGAACAATAATTTGGATAAACGGCAGTATTTACAATTTCTTTGAATTGGGGCCACACATGGTATCATGGCCAAATATGTGGTTACGATGAAGTATTCCAATTTCTCAAAATAGTTCTGACATCCACAAGTTCACTGAGGTCTAATATCTGATTGTTTTTGGCTCAGAAGTGACTTGAGCTCTAAAGTAATTTTAAGAGCACAAACAATGGAGCTGCTTCCTTGCCTTAGGGCTCTCACTTCCGTGCCTCACATTAGATCTTTACATACATCCTCAAAAAGGTCCTACAGTTCTCCAAAAATGTTCCTGGTTGGATTTGTTAAAAGCCTTCAGAACAAGCTTGTCTGTTCCCAGCAAAGTTTGTGGCAAGAGCTTGGTAAAACCCACTAGAGCAGGGAGTTGTAACAAGTTGTACATTACACGACTGCTAATGCTCTCATCAACTCTTCTCTGAGAACTTAAATCACGCAAAAAAATCTCTCACCAGCATTCATTTTTGCCCAGACTAAAGAGAGGAAAAAAAATCTTCCCAAAGATGAAATTTGAGGCACAATCAGCTGTAACAAAATGTTCTAGAATGGCGCTAGGTTTGTGGCAGACATTTTGTACAGAGGAAAACTGTGACTTTTTCTGAAGCTATAAGGAAGACCAGGAAGTCCCATCCTACCAAAAATAAGAGGGAATTGATCCTTTCACCTGTAGCAGTCAGAGGAGAAATGTACATACATACAGTTCCAAATAATGCAGCACCTTTCAACCTGAGCTATAATTTGCAGCCCAAAATATGAGCGTTTAAAGCCAGGCCCAAATAAATCAGTTTCAGGCCTTCTCTATTTAGGTTAAAGTTTCTCATGCCTGCAGCTAAGTAACATTTCAAGTCTAGTGATAGTTATGTACAAGACAAAATAGTGCAAAAACAGCCTACCCTCTGTGAAAAGGAAGATGGCAAAGGTCTATTGAGGAGCAGACACCAAAAAATGCATCAGATTCCCTCTCTCTATGACTTTGTTCATGCCCCAGGCTCCCCTAGTGAGCAAGGAAGAGAAGAGCCTTCATTGGTAGTCCTGCTAGGAAAATAACGTGCTAGTTGTACTCCTGGAGCAAAATGTCTTCTCCAGCAGCTGTTCACTGAAAAAAAATTCATTTGTGCTTCAGAGTTTAGATAAAAAATTCAAAAATGTGCATACTTTTGTCTTCCCTACCTTCCTGGCATGGTGTGGATCCATGCAACATCCACAGACCCTGAGAGCAGGTGACCTTTCCCCTTATAAACAGAATATTGCCACAAGATTTTGCGCTTCCCATGTTTTCATTCAGTACAACAATACAGGAATCAAATGCAATAAAAAGCAGTCGTTGAAGCATATTCTGAAACACCACCTGGGTTGAAGGAATAACCGTCACACTTTGCACAAAATTCAGAAGGGCATTTGGGTTCCTGCTGTAACCAGAAGTTGTATTTTAATCATTACAGAACATGATATGCCTGAGACAACCATGCAAGAGCCACATAACAGCCAGTAATTTTCCTCAGGTCGTGTCAGGCAAAAAGTACCATGGTTTCTTTTCTCCCCATCTGATTTTATGCCCCAGAAAGCTGTTGTCTGGCCTTTCTTGTCCCCGTGATATATTGCATCAGTCTGCTGGTTCCCACAAGTTCATATTTAAAGAGCTTCTGTTCACTTATGTCTGCCTTGTAAAAGATCTCTTGCGTTGTTTTTCTCCCCACCCCCTTTAAGAGCAATAAACATTCTGCTAAGGAAAAGCTTTAGCATCAATCAGATTTCAGTGCTGATTAGAGGGGAGGTACTCTGGCTGCATTTGAAATGGGCCTCTTTGGACTGTTTTTGCTTCTAAAATTAGCTGGGCCATTTCCCGAGAGAAGCCTGGGGATAGATGCAGACATCCCCCCTGGCCAGCACGCTGGAGCTGTGCTGGAAAGCACAGGCAGGGAACTGCAGAGCTGCTCAGAGTGGCCAGGAGAGCTGGGAAGCTGCTCTCCTCCTGGCTCTGGCTGCCAAACCCAACCTGCAGGTCGCTGCTTCAAACCCTGAGTGTCTGAGGCACCAAGGGAAGGCCTGAAACTGCAGCCAGGGACAAAACCCCACTCAGCTCCAGCCTCTGCAGAGCCAGGGCTGTTATTATTTACACCAGGACTTGCTCTCCCCTTGCTTCACTGCTGAGCAGTCACAACAACATTTCTGCCAGCAGCAAGGTCTGCGTTTCCCAGAGATACCCTGGGAGCAATACTGCAGAAAGGCAAAGGTAGCAATTCCTAAAAAATGTTTCCTGTCCTCATGCACAAAAAGATTCTCTACATGATTTTCCAGGAGCTGTTGAATTCAGCCAATTCAATGGAAATCAGTAAAACAAGATTTGGACGAAAGTTCCAATACCCGCACTGTAAGTAATGAACATATCTGTGTCAGAATCTGTGCAGGCCCTATTTAGACAGGTTCACACCCTGACAGTAGGACAAAGATAAAAATATGTTACAGTCACTTTTGCAAGACACGCTCGCTGGTCTCTCTTTGCCGGGGTTTGAGCCAGCCCCTCTTACGAAACAGGAGACAAACGCTTGCTTCAGGTCACAGTGCTGTGAGTGGAGGGCAAGGGATTAAACAGAAGACGTTCCCTTTTAAAATAAAGAACTGGAAAAGCATGTGCTGTTATGGACAGCTCTGTAACGGTGCACTGAGCATGGATATTTGTCACCCTGAAAATTAAACCTTCTGATAATGTTTTCATAGTTTTAGTTACTTTCCCATGGAAGTCCTATAATAATGTGATAAGTTATCACATTCCTTCTAAGGATGATGTGTTTTGATGGACGTTTCTCATGACCAGTGTGCTTGGGAAGGTGGTAACTTAATTATCCAATTGCTGGTTATTGTTGAGAATCTATAAATACTGGAGTCAGAGAATAAAGGCACGTTTTTTTGTTCTGACATTGAGAGTGTTGGTGTGAATCATTTTGTGTCCTTTAGCGACAGATATTTAGACTAAATGGAGTTTCTGACAACAGCTCAGAAGAAGAAGAGTAAGACAGTGACTGCTTTCGAGGTTCTGCTCTAGCAGTACTTACCAACAGAAATCAAGTTGTAACAGAATGGGTGGTCTATCTAAAATGAGCGTATAGATTTTTATCAAAAATGTACTGCATAAATAGAGAAGATCTTTAGTAACCAAGTGAAGGCAGCGTTAAAAAAAAGAGACTCAGCCTGGGTTCCCAGAGAACCAATACTATAAATCCTGGGCATCCCCTTGAAGTAGGGTAACTTGGCAATCCTGTGAGAAGCACCTCCAGGTTTTTAGACAAAGTTTGGGATGAAAGAAAGAGGCTGGAGATCACTTGCTCTTCTGTTTCTTTCTTCTTCCTGACCCATTAGTTAGAAGATTTCAACTTTAACTTTCAGGATTTTTTTTTTGTTCAAGATTGTAATAAATGGAATTGATTCCTGCTAACTGAATTGTAACTGTTATTAAAGTTATTATTAGAGGCAAGCAAAAGAACCAGTGTTCCAAGGCAGATGCACCCCTTTGCAGATGTTACATGTTAAAATTGAGGTACAGGATGGAGTTTGGAAGATCAGTGATGTCCCAAGATGAAAATGGCCTTGAGATGGACAAAATTAGAACGACTTTGGGCATTGGGCCTAAAACCCAGTAATTATCAGACTAATGAGTAGATTTGCATAACACAACGCTCAGTAAGCACGTGCAAACCTGTAAGGTAATCCAAAGGACAATGAGGAAGAGGAGAAGCCTTCTCCAAAAGACCCCAAAAGAAGACTGGAGACCCCCTAACAACAAGTGAGGCATGTGCTGTGAGGAAAAGTGACGAAAAGTCAGAAAAATGGGAAATAGGAGGAAACTGACAGGAAGCATGAATGAATATGTATAAGCACACAGTATATGAGTTTAGCTTGAGGTGTTTTGTTTTGTACCTGAGGCAGGGTGGGGAACCCCCTCCATACCCCGGTCGGTTTTGCTTATGCTTTAATCATACTCAATTACAGGAAAATTATATACATAAATTGTAATTTTTTACTAAATTGTATTCTTTTACTAAACTGTATTCTTTTATACCAAATCACTATTCAATTTACTAAATTGCATTCATTTTTAATGAAACTGTTATTAACTCAAAGGACCTAGTTGTCAAAATTCCAATTTCATTTATAAAAAAGATCAAAATTAAGATTAGAAAGAGAGGGAGGAGCATCCCTTTGTAGTTTTGTTACTGTCTTTACGCACCTGAGGTTTGATTTACACAAACTAATGTTTACATGCAAGCATATGGAACAGTCAAAACCGGTTTAAAAACAACAAATTGAAAAAAAATAATACACCTACATATACACTAGGAATATTCCCACTCCTGTATTTCATAGATTCAATAGTAACATGCAATGATAATATTCATACCAGAACTGCTTCTGCTCTTGTTCTATCTGAATTTGTTGACCCAAAAATGGCAATGGGAGGAAACAAAAATTAATAAAAAAAGGTAAAATTTTGCTTTCAGGAGCTTCACTATATTTTCTTCCCACAATTACATAAACAAATGGGAACTAGTGCTGCTGCAGACTGATTTCACATCATTGAGTGCAGAGGGGATAAATCAATTGGTGCTGAGATTTTTGCACCCCGTTGGTAACTTCCTTTGCTAAATTTGTATCACATCTTTTGTGCCACCTCTATTAGGCCTTAACTGGAGCCTACCAGAGGCTCCACCGAACTATCAGCTAGAAAGGACTCCTTTTGAATGTACCTATTCAAATTAAATGCTATAAAATAGAATTTTCCAGTCCTTTCAGGAAGGGGAAAACTGGTATTTCCAAATTAAAACGTATCGTAGCTTCTTAACTCAGGTAATTTTTTTTCCTGCTGAAATGAAATAAAAGTTGAAAGTTCTCATAACTGTTTTTTGGCAGATACACTAAGGATTGCGTGAGCTAAACCCTCCAGCAACAACAACCATAACTCAAGTACTCACAGTTAAGCTCCAGTTCCAATTCCTCAAGAGCTCTAAGGCAGATGTTAGTTTGAAGTCTGTGAATGGCATTTGAAACCCTTGTATTTCTCCATATCCAAAGCTAACTTTGCAAAAGGAATGTTATTTTGGACAGAAAACAAATGAAACCTCATGTGAGCTATGCATACCAATGCAAATAGGATGATTACACTTGAAATGTCACTAAAATACATTTGGTATTTTCTCCATTTGCATGTGGAATAATGAAGGTTCGTGGTGTTTGTAGGGCATACAGGTGTTCAAACTCAGAACAGATGTTGAGAAACAATGCAGTGACTGACAAGCAATAATGCTTTTCTATGACAATGGATATCTTATCTTGCCACGAGATTTTTTCCTTTCCTTTTTTGTTTTTTTGATGGGAGGAGAAGCTTTCATAAGTGATAACATATCAAAATAATATCAATATTTATGTAGTATCTTAAATGCAAATTAAAGGTTGATGAGGAAAAAAGTTATTTCATCATACTGCTCACCAAGACAGTGATATTGACCATTATAGGCCAGATTTTTTTTAATCTATGTAAATACACACTGACATAACTATTTGAGAACACAAAATGTAATGTCTGCATTATGATTATTTATTTGTCATAAATAATCAACAAAATAAAGATTAAAAGAGAGAAAACTGCATTAAAAAACCCAAAGAGAACCAGAAAGCCATTAGTTGCAGGTCTTGAGGCAGAAATAGGGTGCTGCTGCAGGGGTGATTTTTTTCAATCCTGTTAAGGATTTAGACAGTGTTTTAACTATAGGCATGACTGCTCTCTTTAATAATTTGTAGGTTTCAAGGACTTGTAGAAAGAAAAAGATGCAAGCAAAATGGATCATAAGACAATTGATGCAACTGAACATGAGCATAAACATCCTCATTTAATGAACTTCCAAAAATAAAAGGTAAGGGTGATTTTAGTCTAATTGAGCTAATATTAACTAATATTAAGTTCTAGGAGCTTATAATTAATTTAATGTACTCTCTAAATCACTGCATATAAGACTTCCCTACCCCAGAAGGACTATTGCCAGCAGCTTCCTTATTATGATTCGCTCCAATTGCAATTAAAACTCTTTTTTTTTTTTCTCTGAATGCTTAAAGCCAAACCACATTATGCTCTGTAAATTAGAAAGCAATTATAAACAGCACTCATCCTCTTGTAGCCTAGAACAAGCAAATCCCACATGCTGCAGCAATGCCTTGTGGAGACTGGGCATGAGAACATCAAGCAGGGACTGAAGAGCAGTTGAGGGCAGTCCTGGCGTCACCCAGAGCACTCCTGCTGTGTGCACTGATCCTCCCCACTGCTGTCACTGCAGAGACGTGGCTCCCAAAGCAGCACATCACGTAAAATGTGTGTCGCCAAGGAAAACACCCAAAACGGCTGAGGGCAGTGATTTTCAGAGACACTCATGCCATCCAACTCTCCACTAATGAATCTGAGAGTTTAGGTCTGTATCTTTTAGTCAGGTCTCTCTACTCCAGTAAAATGCTCAGTCCTACAACACTGAGGAGGAACTCAGTGTCCAAAACACATCAAGAAGATGGAAACCCCTACTGGCGGTCCATAACCCACCCCCAGTGTAGTATCACAAAGAGTGGCGCTGTGTGCAGAGTCCAGAGCAGACCTCATGAGCACGATCCCACCATTTTCACTCCAAACAAGAACAGGATTTACACTCTTCTTCTAAAGCTGTGCCGAGAAAGAGAGCAGTGGTGGTGCTTACCTGCTCCATAACCTCCACATGGGTAAGGGATTCTCCAAGGAAGAAAGCAAAAATCCTCTCCTTTTTCCACAGGAACTGGGTGTAGCATAACAGGAGGGGCAGATGTACCTTCATCTAGATAAAGGCAGAAAATAACAGCACAATAAAAGCCCAGAAACACTGCCCACCCTGTAAGCACCAAAGTGCTTTCTACAGCAATTTCTGCTGGCTCCAGTTTCTGCATTTTCACTCCAATTAACCACAATAAATTACAGTTACAATGTAGCCAGCTTAAAATATGCAGGTACAGCCTGAAAACATGAAGAGCAAACATCTAGAGAGGATCCAATGCTATCAGCTCTGTTTTCTCATCCTTTAGGAATAAAAAGCACTCACTGAAGTCAGGGTGTTCTGAAGGCACCTACAAACCAGAAGAGGCTCCACTGCAGGAGAATATCCAGACCTGGCGCTCCCCCGCCTGGCTGAGGGGAAAGGAAAAGTCTCCTCTCTGCAGCAAACTCATCCTCCCAGGCTCCTGACGTGCCCAGTTGTACATGGCATCCAAGAAATGGGGTTCTCAAGTTTAAAAACCCGTTACTGCATGTTTTATCCTCTAGGAAACAAAACCACAAAAGCATACATTAGGACTGGATTAATTAATTAGTCCTTCATGCAAAGCAGATTAGTCTAATATTTTGTAATTTTGCAATTTTAGTCTTTGCACCTATAAATATTACTAAACTGTTTATCTCCAACCTCTTTCTATTGGGAACTCATAAAATTGATGTATTTTGCCTGGCCATACTACAAAAGAAAAACAGGTCAGGAAAGCAATGACAAGAGAAACAAAGAATAAGTGTAGATAAATATGAGGAATAGGAACAGTACATACAAGATTTTCTATTAGTTCAACGGATGGTTTAGCAGAAAAATTGTGACCACAAACACTGAGAGCTTACAGTAAAATATAAAACCTCTTATAAATAATGGACTAGGAACAATATGAACTGAAGCCCAGACTAAATTAAACATCTTGCTTCTAATTCATCACTCTCTCACAGCCGTTCTGAACTTACTTTTGCTTACAGTGTGAAAGAAAATGTTGAAGGTATATCTCACCCTCTGCAATTAAGACACCACGATCTCACATTTGGAAACTATTTAGAAATACAGTGAGCAGTTCCTCAGAGACAAGATCTAATCAAAAACATATAAACAATAAACAATAAAGGCATGAACCTTTCTACCTGTCTACGGGAGCTGTGTATGTAAGAAATCTGACTTAAGCAGGACTGTTCACATGCACAGACTTTCAGAACTAAGAATAAGTCGAACTCTACGAAAAAAGCACTCTTCATACACTAAAGTTTTAAATACCTCATGACCCTGTTGTCCCTGAATTGTAAGGGTTTGAACCGAGATAAAAATCCTCCTTTCCCCATCATTCGAGAGATTTGAGGGAAACCTCTCACTTTCTGCTGTTGTAGGGGATTAAATTGAATTAGGGGAGGACACATTTATTTGCCATTGCACTGGTTTAAGGTGAACACCCCCTGTTGCCTCAGTTTCCGGGGTTCAATTGACGGGAACACCGGCTTTTCCAGCATTAGGCGGGTTCACATGGAGCCGTGCCGCTGCTTTTGAGAGCGCTTCTGCCCCCTTACACTCCTGCAGGGCAGCGCTCCTGGCATTCCCCGGGGAATTGCTGACGTGCAGCGGGAATTTGGCGGCTGGGCAGCCCCCAGGGAGCGACAGAGCCGTGTGGAGGCGAGGCGAGCTCTGCCGGGCCGGCAGGCGGGAGCCGCGGCGCGGAGCTCTGTCCGTCCCGGCCGCTCCGCCCGCTCCGGGCGCGGGGCTCGGGCACCGCGGGGCCCCTTCGGGCCGGTCCCGGTGCCGCTGGGCGGGCCGGGCTCTCCCGGGGCCGGGAGCGCGGGGCCGCCCCCGGGTGCCGAGAGCCGCCGCTGCCGGGGCTCGCGTGGCTCCCCCGGTCCCCCCGCACCTGGAGCGGCGCCAGCCCGGGAGCGAGTCCCGGCTGTGCAAACCCCCGCTCTGTCACCCCTGGAGCCGCCGCACCCCTCAGGGGAGAGAGCATCCCCGGGCTTCCCCTTCCCCCGCCTGCGCAGCTCCGGGGCTCCTGCGGATCCAGCGGGGCTGGGAGGAGCCCCTCGGCCGGGCCGGGCACGCTTCCACTCGGGCCGCTTCTGCAACACCTTCCAGGTGAGATGCTCCCCCTCCCCCTGCAACTCACGCTCTGGAATGGCAAAACCTCTTTTTATAAAACTCAGCTCCGTATTTTCCTCTGTATTTCCAGATCACAGGAGCTACTGAGCTTGAGAGGGATCCTAAAATACAACTCTCGAGTAAACGGCCCGTGTGAGAATTGAACTCACAATCCAGCCATTCCTGGGATTCTGCTCCAATCAACTGAGCTAATCTGGGCTTGAACCTACCTAGGAAGGGAGTTTTCCCTAAATCCCGGCTCTCTGGGGCTGCCTTTCCTGCTGGAATATGGTGAGGAGAAATCCCGGGGAGTGTGGGATGCCCCCAAGAAGTTCGAGACTTTGGGGCTGAAATTCCATTTACAAAGAAGCATCCCCTGATGGGACAGCAATAAAATAAATAACTGCAATAAATAAATAAAGTAAAATCCACGTATTTTGCGTATTTTACGCATTTTGCGTATTTTACGCATTTTATTTTTTTAACGAGTTTTTTCCCATTCCCATTCCTCTTTTAACGAGCTTTTTTTTTCCCACCCACTTTCCCAGCATTTTAAATTTACCCCACCAAGCTTCTCCCGTGTCGAGAACCCTGTGCCTTCCCACCGTGGGCACCAGCTACATCAACTCCTCGCTGATCCAGGACCACAGGCATCCATTCCACATGACACCCGTGCCTTACGACCTGCAGGATGAGTTCTGAACAGCCCCCAAGCACTAAAAATAATTTTAAAAATCAAGATAATGATTTTCTGCTGAACAGAATTTGAGGTTTCAGCAGCATTAGGTTGGTTTCGTTGTGAAAGAAGCGAAAAAAAATGGAGAAACAGAAATTGTCTTCTGTTTGGAGAGGCTGAATTTTGGGGGGGTTTTTGTGTCTCTCGACCGGTTTAGATTGTCACCTGACAGGAAAGGGGAGAAATCTAAACCTGTCCAGAGGTTTAGGTTTTAACGTTCTTAACTTTGTGGTACACCTTGTAACCAACATTACACTGCAACACCAACGTTACATCGTAACACAGACCTTGCTTTAAAATGGTTTTTCTTCATAACAGGTAAGTTGGGGAGAATGAAATCCTGTCGCAAACGCTTTTCCGAGCAGGATTTGCTGCGTAGGAAGTGGCACGGCGGCGTTGTCTGATCGCAAGAGTGGGATCAGGCACAGCAAAAAGAAACTTTTTGGGGAGCCAGGGGTTAAACTCACTGGCTGAAGGTGCAGTTTGGTCCCTTTTCCTCCAAAAAGAAATGGAGGTGGGACGTCTCCCTGGCCTTTCTGCTCTTCCAAGAAGGGAATTTGCACAAAAACTGCACAAAAATTACACGGAAAGTCAAGGGATGCAGAGCTCCTTTTTGGGAGGGGGTCTAGTCCTAGAAGGGCTTCCAATAAAGCAGGGTGCTGCTGTCCAGGGCAGTTGGAGTTGTTCTGTGCCTTCTTTGGGGGTGAGGAGCAAAGGCTGAGGGGGACGGGGTGGGGACTGGGGGGCTCCCATGTCCCTTGGGGCACGCCGAGGTCCCCGGCAGAGGGAGGCAGGCGCTGCGCTGGAGGAGCAAGGTGAGCGGGGAATGGGGAGGGCTCGTGCCGGGTACCCTTGCCCAGAGGGGACCCCGAGCTGCCAGGAAATTCCCTGGGAGGGCTGGATGCAGAATCCAAAAACCTGTGGAGTTGTTCTGGTTTTTACGGTAGGCATTGGCAAGGAACAGGAATGGATCTCTCTAAATTCCCTTGGAAAGAAACCCCCTCTCTGTGCACGCCGTCTTTAGGGTTTTGTTATGTCAGGAATGGCTTAGTAAGAAAGTGGCTTTTGTTTTTCCACCTCTTACTTCCCTGTAAAAAGTGAGTGTATAAAACACATCTGTGCATCCATGAGGTACTAAAATGCACCGAGAGAAATTTCTGTGCCTAAGTTCCATAGTGACGAGCGCGTTCTGCACTCGGGGTTCACCAGGGCTTTATATTTTTGTCATTCTGACCTGTCAGCTGAATGAATGGGTAGAGTTTCAAAGAGAAAGAAATGCAAATTTCAAAAAGCAGAACATTAGAAAGAGAAATATATACCTGTAAAAATAAATATAGGGGAGCTAGGTAGATATATATATATAGAGAGAGAGAGAGAGATAAAAAAGAAATAAATACAAGAAATCCATATCTAGACAAGTAGATTAATAATCTGTATAAAAACTATATGGATAGATGCTAATATAATAAATTTTAATATCTGTTATACAACATATCCATGTGTATAAATAGAGAATATCAGTATGATAGAAGTAAATATTAAAAATATTTAAAGGAAGGGACTTTTTGTTTATTATTTGGTTAGAGGCATGGCATTTAAATGAATAATATAGAAATGAAAATATACACATCTATACTAAAGAAATAAATATAGGGAGATAGATAGGGAGATAGATAGATAGATAGATAGATAGATAGATAGATAGATAGATAGATAGATAGCCATAAAATAGAAATCAATACAAGTAATCCAAATCTGGACAAGTAGATTAATAATCACTATGAAAACTATATGGATAAATGGTAATATATTTTAAAATCTGTTATGCATTACATCTGTGTGTATAAATATAGAAGATCAATATTATAGTAATAGATATTAAAAATATTTAAATGAGGGACTTTTTGGTTTTTTTTGGTTAGAGGCATGGCATTTAAATGAATAATATAGAAATGAAAATATACACATCTATAATAAAGAAATGTATATAGGGTGATCTATATATATATAGAGAGAGATAAAAAAGAAATAAATACAAGTAATTTAAACTAGACAAGTAGATTAATATTCAGTATGAAAACTATATGGATAGATGTTTATATAATAAATTTTAATATCTATTTAATATCTATTATGCTAATATAATATATTTAATATCTGTTATGTATTATATCTATTTGTATAAATAAAGAAGTTCAATATGACAGAAATAGATATTAAAAATATTTAAATGAAGGGCCTTTTTGGTTTTTATTTGGTTAGAGGCAGGGCTTGCTTAGTTCCGATGGGGGGTTTTTTGGGGCGTTCCTTGTAGAAGGGTTTTTGGAAGGGGTTTGCACACCTTGTTTCTTGCCTGGCTTCTTTGCAGGTGCGGGGGCGGCCCCCGCCCAGCCCCGGGCTGAGCTCTGCGGCAGTGCTGCCATCTTGTGGCCACAGAGCGGTACTGCAGCTGTGCCCCGGCGCGGGCGGGGCCGAGCGGAGCCGAGCCGAGCCGAGCGGAGCCGAGCCGAGCCGAGCCGAGCCGAGCCGAGCGGAGCCGAATCGAGGCGTGCCGTGTCGAGCCGGGACCCCCCCCGCAGGAGCCGGGTCGGGCTGATTGCCACACTGAAGTTTGCGGCCGGCCGGTAGGACCCCGGCAGAGGCGTCGACTCCAATGCCTGCCGCCGCAGGCGCGGCCGCCGCCCAGCTCTGGAGCCGCTGAGCCCCGCCGCCATCGTCCTCGCCCCGGGAAAGGCGGCGGAAAATCGGGCGGAGTGCTCGGAGTCGGCCGGCTTCGTCCGGTTTTTCGTTCAGGCAAGTAAGCTAGACAGACGCGCTGAGAGCAGCGGGGGCCTCGATCGTGCCACAACAAAGATGGCCGCTCGGCCGGAAGTGGCTTCAGCCACAACAAAGATGGCGGCGAGGAAGGACGGAAGTGACGTCACGCCACTCACAAGATGGCTGCCGAGTCGTGGCTGGCTTTGACCTTCCGAGCATGGCAGCCAAAAAGGCGGGAAAATGCAAGGACCCCGGGCAGTGGGTGTCTACTCGACTGCCTGACAAACACCCCGACGCCGACGCCGCTCCGGCGCAATTTTCCGCGGCTTTTCCGGCCGTGCCGACACGGGCTGTGCGCTCAGCGGCGCCGGGGCCGGACGCGAGCCAGCCGGGCGCCGACAGGCAGCGGTGAAGACGCCTCCCTCTGCCGGGGTCCTTGGCGCGGCCGCGGTTTTGGGTTTGGCCCTCGCGGCGACCCGTACCTTCCCGCCGCTCCTCTCGCTCCGCTCTCTCCCCCCGGCCCGGGGAAATGGAGGAACCCCTGATGGCTTCGGGCCCGAGCGGTCGCTCCCCGGCGCTGGGTCCAGAGCGGCCCGAGGAGGGGATGCTCTGTGTGCCGGAACGGTGAGCGGTGCGGGCGGGGCGGGGGGAGTTTATCCACCGAGTATATACCTGGAAGTATAAAGATGCTCAAAATAGATATTAAAAAATATTGAAGATAAAGGGGCTGCTTGGTTTTTATTTAGTTAGAGGCAGGGTTTTTAAATAAATAAGAAAAATGAAAATAAATAAAATATTTAAAGAATGAATATGTAGAGGTATAGAGAAATATATATTTTTATATTTTATATATAAATTTTGACCCCTCCAGGGTCAAGCTGTTCAGGTATGTGCAATTTATTATATGGGTAAAGAGAGGGGAGACCTGTGTCCGCCACCAGCCTCGGTGTCCACATGGTCCGGGGGAGGAGGGAGAGAACGGGGAGAGCAGGAGAGGAGAGGATGGAAAAGGGGAAGGAGGGAGTAAGAGCAACAGAGGGAGAGCGGGGGAAACCAGGGAGGCTCAGGAGAGGGGGGAGACAAGAGAGGAGTAAGAGGGGAAAAACCAAGAGGGTAAGAGTAAGAGAGGGAAAGAGTGGAAGAGGTAAGAGAGGGGGAGAGGGGAGCTGAGAGAGGAGTAAAGGGGTAAGAGAGAAGAGCCAAGAGGTACGAGAGGGGTTAAGAGGTAAGAGAGAAAAGCTAAGAGAGAGGTTAAGAGAGAGAGGTTTAAGAGAGAAAAGCTAAGAGAGCGAAGTTCTTGTTACAATCCAATATATCTTTTTCTATAGTGAATATTCTAATTCCCAGTAACCAATCACTATGAGATACACCCACTAAAGATTTTACATACAGTGTTGCATTTGAGGCTCTACAAGATTTACAAGTTCTTCCCTTGCTTCTTGACCTTTAGGCTTTCTATCAGCAGAAGGACATTGTTTTATCAGCAGGGATTCTCCTTTAGCTGGCTAGGCTATTGTTCTTTGGTCATATAGTAACCAGTACTCTGTATCTCATGACTCAAAGCAGACTTTCATTTCTACTTCGATTCTAGCCTTCTTTTTTCAGAATCTTCTGCCAAACCATCACATTCATAAGGTTTCCCTGTTTTACCCTCTCCAACAGGCAGTGAGTTGTGCTGCGCTCTGATAATTCCATACTCAACCTGTTCCTCATTTCTTAAAGGTTCACTTCAGCCTTGAATCAGCAGGTCCCTAGGTTTGATTTTTTAGGATGCCATTCCTGTAAGATTTTCCCCTGTGAAGACCTGAGTATGTCCAGTTTGACCTCCAGGATAATGAAGGGAGAGGAGCTCCCGTTGATTCAAGAGTGAAGCAAGGCCTCCATTCTTGGCCTGGGGCTGTTTCAAATGGGGAGGGATCAGTGTCCTGACTTCTCTCTCTCAGAGGCAGGGTTCCTGGACGAGGTGACCCAGGACAGCTTCGTGCTGGGCCCGGGCTACGACCGCCCCTACCAGCTGGAGCCCGCGGTGAGGGAGCCCAAGAGCATCCAGCTGTACCAGCACCTCAGCCTCAAGAGCTGCATCTGGACCTTCGACGCTTATTATGACATGACCGAGTTAATTGATGTCTGTGGGGGCTCTGTCACCGCTGACTTCCAGGTGAGAGGCCCATCCAGAGCTCTCCAGGTATCCCAGATCTCTCTCAGTTCTCAGGCACAGCTCTGCGTTGCGTGGAGCTGCTGCTCTGCCCTGCACAGGTGGAGTGTGGCTTTCCCCCCTCATCTAACCTGGAAGAAAACAGCGCTGTGTGCATTTATTTCATTTATTTTCCATTTCATTCGTTTTCCATTTATTTTATTCTCTAAATCTTCAGAGTGCCAGGAAAATACTGTTTTTTTTAATGTAGGGCCATACTGGAAATACAAAACGTTCTCAGCTGGGCTCTCTTTTATAATTTTGGCTGTGTTCTCGGCCAATAGAAATGAGCAGAGGACAGAGCAGAGGCAGCTCAGTCCATGCTCCATAACATGGGATATTTTAGCTCATTTCCTAATTAAGAGACCAAAAGCCAAAAATGTTCCTCTAGAAACGAATGGGTTTCCCTATTTGGGGTGTCTCACTGTCCTCTCCTGGCTGCATTATCCATCTGCAGCCCACTCCCTCTCCCCCAAGAACTGAGGGTAGCCGAGCAAAATTGACCATGAAATAGCATTTGCTTCCTGTTCCCTTGCCATCCCCTAGGTTATGGTGCTGTGTTGAAAGTTCCTGACAAAGGTGTTGTCCTGGCACAATATCTCCTTGCCCGAGGCAGTGGAGCATCTTTCTGCTTCCATTTGGATGACCCAACACAGAAGCCAGGGCTCCAGAGGTCTGTAACAGTCGCTTCTTTCAGCAGAAACAGCGTTTTGGAGAGCTTGGGAGCCACCACAAAAAACCACGTCTGTGAGAAGACGCCGATTTGTGTCCTGGAGTGGGAACGTGCGAGCTCTGTCAAAACGCGATTGAAGGTGCCTAGCAGCCGGCTTGTGTGCAAAGCTTTAGTACTGCAAGAGGAACGCAGATGCAGATAGCCCACTTGCCCAATTGATGTTAGCTGTTGCCTTGAAGAAGTTCATCCACGGCTTCTTTGTGCCGGTACCCATTCCTAGGTGATGAGAAGGAGACGTGAGCCAGCTGCAACAGCTATCTATACCAACACAACCTATTCACGGCTCATATTCGGGCAGCATTTACTGTGTCAGGACACCCAATGAACTCTGTTCCCTGGGTATTTCCTTTGGTCCATGGGACACAGCTCAAACATCTTCTACAAAAATAGTCATCAACAATAATCTTTGATACACCTTTTCCCTTATATTACTTCTCAAAGTCAAATAAAAAGCACTGCTTTCCAGACTTAAATTGAACATACCTCAAAAGAGGAATACCTTTTATCCAAGAATATTAACTCCCCAAAACAATAGTGTGCCTTCTTTCTACCTCAAATTTAGAATGCATATACTCAAGTCACAAGGCTGTTGACCTCCATATCATAATCATCTTATCCTGTAATAAAATACCACAGAAAAAAGTTTGCCAAAATAAAAATGGGAATATTTATTATCTTTTCTACTAAAGCAATGCAGTTCTTTTGAGATTATACATTGGTCTTTGCAAATGTTTCTACAGCTAAATTCATACTTTTCCATTTTGTAAAAAAATTAGACACATACTTCATAAAAACACAGACACAGGCTATGTCACTGAACGACTGGAAAGGATTGTTAGTAGGGATGAGCAAAGAAAGCTCACGCTTATACTTAAACCTCTGGCATTTGGATCATTGTCATGTTCAAGTGGGACAAAATGGGGACATTTTCCTTGCTCATTTCTGGGTCCACTTCCCAAGCTTTCAGCAATCAGACAGACTGTTAAATACTGAATGTGACCAGGAGAATATAAACATTGCTCAGCAGTAATATATGCACAAGATAGGGAAAGGAAGAGTCAGACCCATGCAAACAGTACAAGACAAACCATTACAATTGGCAAACGTGCACTGGACAAAAATTGAAGTTTATGAAAAGTTTTATTTGTTGTCATGAAAATAGTATGAGAAGCAAGTATGTGTTTTGCAAAGTCATCTTCATTTGGCCTCCTGAGCTTTCTTGGCATTCTGTTTTTCTTTTGCCTAGGAAACAAGGGAAGATAGCATCAAGCTTTGAAAGATGAAGATCATTCTGGAGCTTTCAATGACTACCCATTATATTTCTGAATATTAAAAATATGCTGGAAAAAGAAGAATTTAAAAGTAAATTTGGACCCTTCAGAAGCATCCTACTACAATATTATTAGGTTAGTATATAAAGCCTTTTGAGAATAAATACAGGTTTAAATAAATAATGCAAGAGAAGCTCAGATAACACAACTTCAGTAGGAGAAAAGCACAATTTTAAAAACATAATTTAAACTTTCATTTTTCATATCTCCATACCAATTTCATTTAACATAGAAAAAACTCTTCCTAATGGAAGTATTTTATGTCACAAGAAAATACCACATTCAGATATATAGATTATCAAAACTGAACTCTAAAACAAACCAAGATCTTAGTGGTTTAGATCTTTCAAGTAAGTGGAAAAACTCCCCACAAAAGTTCCTGCCAAAATATTTGCAGACAGATTCTCATAACTTGTATCAATCATAAATAGTTCAAATTGATAGGGAACCGGCACTTTCTTCCTTATGAATTTACTTAAGAAACAGATTGGGTAAGAAGAGGGGACAACTCAAGCAATATAGGCAAACAACTTTCTGTCAAAACATTAGTTCTGAATCAGGCTGCTGCTTGTTATCACATGTTATTGAACAGAATACCATCAAATTCAGTGATTTAGAATTAAGATTTGTTACCACTAGTTCACTGGTCATTTAATTGTGAAAGCGGCTTGGTTGCTTTTTTTCTTATAAACTGTGAGCCTGCAAATTTACCTCCCTAAATAAATTCAACTAAAGAATGTACTCATTAAATAAGATACAGCTCTTCTGTGGAGGCCGGGGAACCGGTCAATTCAGAGATTCTGGCTCTCCCCCGGAGAGCTTCTCCCTTGGCCAGACACTTTACCTCATGCAGAGAAAAAGTGTCACTCCCAGAGGCCTCTGAGTTGAACACGTTAATTTGTTACACCCCACTGGTTTCCCTCCCTATCAATCCACCCCGATACATGTATCCAAGTTTCCCCCGCCCCTCTCCTTCCCTAAAAATATCCCGGTTTTTCCCCTGTTTGGGGAGCTGCTGTCACTGGCTCCCTTCACTGAGGGCCCTGCTATAATAAAGGCTGTTTCTCAGTGGAATGCCATACAGCTCTCTAGTCTCTCTCTCCGCGTTGCCTGCACACTGCAGCTGAGCTGAGATCACTCGCGGGGCAGAGGACGTGCCCGTGCCCCTGGGCAGTCCTTTCCAGGACGGCTTCTTCAGGGTAGTCACGGCACCCCTGCCATCGACCCCGCCACGGCACTCTTCCTTCATTATACTAGTTCAGACGTCCTTTTTCAGTGACTACAAAATCAGGGATCCTGCCTCTGGCATTCAAGCTTAAGTGCACACCAGCACAGAGCTGAGTACAATTCAAGTACTTGACCAGTTTAATAACCTTGCCAAAGTGGCAGACATGCTTAAAGTTTTAATACAAACCTTAGCAGTAAATCAATATTAATGGCTAGATACCTTAGAAAGGGGGAAACCCAAGCCAGTAAATGAGCATGAGAGCAATGAGAAAGGAGGGATCGAATTCCCAGCACTGTGCCACGGCTGCCACTACGCAGTCACCACCTGCTGCAGTGACCACAGGACCATGGGGAGCCTTCCCTGGCCAAAGATCTTGGAAGAATAAATGACATGGGCTTGTTTATTTAAAAGAGAAGGTATGAAGAATTATAGTAATATACTATCAGCTAGGAAATACTCACTTTTTCTACTAATGGTATTAACTGCTGGTGCTCTGCTAGAGTCTTTAATAATTCCATGATGAAAGGCAGGTAGTTATGTTTTCTTCTAATATTTTCGATCTAAAAGTAAGTTAAAAGCATTAACAGAATTATTAAATAGCTGAACTATCTTCTAGTCCCCATCCAGTTCCTTCAGATTACTTGCAAAGCTCCCATATATATACACACACATATATATATATACATTATATATATATATAAAAATAAAAGCTAGCTTTTTCTTACAACTGTTCCAATAATTTAATCAGAAAAGCAAAGGCTACATACCTTATATCTTTTTAATTTTTGATTCTCTTCTTCAATTAACATCTGGTATTTTGCAACTTCTGATTGTAAAGAACTTAACATATTACTACTTTGATCTGTATCCATAGGCTCCTCCTTCCACAAAACAAAAATTTAAATAGATGATGTTACTCCATTTTTAAATATTTTTTTTTAAAGCAAGTTTTGTCTTAAGGCTATTTCTATCACATAAAGATTCAGTTTCATCTACTATTACAGGAACATTCCAGGAATTTCTGCAGTTAGTTACAAGCAGGTACTGGGAAAGGAACAGTTCCAGCACCACAGCAAATGAGTCAAGGCAGAAAGTCAAAATGACATGGTCAACACTGTGCTGAGTGCTCAGCTCAGAGCTGCAGCACTGAGTGCATCCACACTGTGTGGACAGATCTCCAGCAATCACTCCCTGCTTTTTTAATGCTACACCATTTGGAGTAAGGAAGGGAAGTGACTACTGAAGTCAACACACAGAACTATCAGAGAACTACTTTAGCAATTTCAATTCCATGGCCTACCTCTGCCAGTTGCTGCTGTAGCTCTGCAATCCTTTGCTCATATATCATCTTCCTGTCAGACACAATAGCCATCAAGTTAAACCTTATTTCACCTTCACTGTATCTAAATGAGGAACAGAAAAAAAAAAGCAACAAAGACAAACCACTTTCAAAATTAGTTACCATCATGATAACTGAAAAGCCCCCTCCTTGATTTCATTTTAAGGACTGCAGTTCATGGAAACAAAATTTTAAATGGGTCTATTAAATTAAGTTGTGCTACAGATCCAATCTTTTTATAAAATAAAATCAGACCACAAAATAATTCTATCCCATATATAACTCCAATATATAATATTTTCTCTCCCCAAAATTTACTATTCCTGTCTGTGGTCACAAAACAAATAGGGAAACTGTCCAAAAGAGAAAAGAAAACATGACAGCAGAACTTACAGAAGATGCTTCACTTACAGAAGATGCTTCACACAATAGTTATTACTTTCTCATTACTATTACTTGTCAGAAAATATTGGAGACTTCTCCACACAGTGTAAGTAGTACATTCAACACTTAGACTAGCAGGCCCTTTGGAGGTTAGAGTCTCCAAAAGCAACTTGGTAGTCCTGTTTTGCTTACAAAAAAAAAAGTCCTCAGGGAAAAACTTAGAATTGTTTTCTAAAAATGGCATAAAATCAAGATTATTTCTAACAAATTTGGGCCTGCAGTTTGGAATCAGAATTAAGAAGCAGGAAAGTTCCATAGTATGGTTTCCTAGCTTCAATTACTAAGAAAAGCCATATTCCTAAGAAAAACTTATCTCTAAATAACAGCTGTATGTACTAGCTAGTATTTTTAAGCACATAGGCAAACGTTATTCATGGTCATAACACTCTTAGCTTTCACTCACAAAGATCCACAGCTGAGTAACAGAGATAACAATCTTCTTTTCCAGAGCACTCGTAGGATCTCTCTTCACTACACAGACACCTACTTGGATTAATTATGCAGGAGCACAGTGTATCTGAGATTTATCTATCATCACATTTGCCTCATGCTGGGCAACAGGTTCTCAAGTCACATAGTGATATGCATAAAAAAGTAATGCATAAGTGTCATTGCTTAGAAATTCAGAAGAAATCCTTTAACTGAAGGAAATTAAGACTACAGAATTTTTAAGCATAGGTCAGGTGCTATATTTTAAAGGCATCACAGCCATTTACTTTTGTATGCGCTTCTCTATGACGGGCCGCACTGCACTTATCCAGTCATCCTGACGGCATGCACCTGGGGAAAAAACAGGAAAAAAATTCATCATCTTTGCAAAATTTAACAAAGGAAAATATTCAATATAATTTCAAAATTTATTGCAAAGTCAACTCGTATAATTCAGGCTTACACAGCAACTTCAGAGTATATAAGCAGTTTTCCCCTAGCTACTGCATTCTGAAACTACTCAGGTGGTTTATCAGGAGGTGGAAGACATTTTATTAATATTAACAGAATTAAATAGATTAAAAGATAACACAGTGGCCAAAGCAATGGAACAAAGCTAAATCTTAAGAGCATAAGCATCTAGCATTTGTTTTGCCAGTAACATGAAATAAAAGGGTGGGGCAAAGTATGTTATGTAAGATTTTTATGACACGAGGGAAATTAGTTGGTATGACAACACTGAAGTAGAGCAAAGGAAAATGGACAGGTACACTATGGACAGGAACAGCTGTTTAATATTAATTCTTGATTTTATCTATGTAGATGAACTATAATGTTAAAAAGTCAGGCAGAAAGAAAAAACATAAAAGGATATATGATAGAGAACTTGATTTCAAGATATATGACACAATACCTACAGGTGTCTTCCTAAGTTGAAAATGCCTCTTTTGCAATTTCAAGACCTTAAAGTAAATTTAGAGACTCATGATCTTCTGACCATACAAATGATGTTACTGTTAGGAAGGCAGACTGTACAGTATATCTAGGCAGACTAAAGACAAGATTAAGCAGCAAGTTGTTGCTCAGCCTAAATGTAAATAAAATTGTCAACAAATCTGGGAAAACACTCTGGGAATGGAGTGTGGAAAACGCTGTTGACAATGTATCAGACTCTAAAGTACAGATACATGATAGGCAGTGCAGAGCTTTTTCAAGACTCAACCAGGCACACATGTCAGGAAAGACTACAAAACAGAAACCCATCTTACAGAGAATAAAGATATTTTCTTTTAAACCATTAGGAAAACACTTGCTATCTTAAGAAGAAAAAGGACACTGTGCAAACACAAGCCACATAATGGCAAAAAAATACTTGGAGTAAGCTGTATACATTCTCCCTTTATCCAAAACTATCAAGGTTTTGGAAGGGATTGCAGGACCTGATAATTTGATTACTAAATGAAAAGAGGAAGCATCAGAGACATGGAGGAAGCAGGGAGAAAATTGTATTTTTAAACCAACAAAGCTAAAACAATACAAATGACTGCAAGGAAGTACAAGCCTACAGCACATTCAGAAAACTTTCAGGATATTCTTTAGTTTAATAAATCATTTGCTTTGAGTCTATAACATATGATAAATTTGTTGCAAAAAGCCATTGTCAATATAAAGGATGTTCAGCAAAAATGTAAAATGTTACCTAAATCAATTGGTCCTTCCCTTAAGCCATCTAGCTCATATAGCCTCCCATTAACAGGAACATAGCTTACAAAGTGAAAGGCATCTTCTTCCTTTGCTGAAGACTTTGCATCAAACTCAAACATCTGTTGTCTGCAAAGAAAATTTAAAACCCCCTAGATTAAAAAGAATTTGCTCAAATTTTGGCCAGATTTAAAACATATGTTACCTGGCAAAACTGTTGTGAACTTGCCGAATCACTTCTGAGTTGCTCAGTGCCAAACCTTTCATCTGAAAGGAAGTAAAAAACCACTTGTAAACCACCACAGCTATAACACCACGACACTCAAAATGCAGAAAACATTGGTCACTTACTGCAGCATCAAAGCTTTGGGAAAATTCTTTAAACTCTGACAAGGTCTCTCCTAGATGAATGTCTTGATGAGCACAGTTTAACAGCACACTTACTATGGCTTGAGTTGCACAGGCATTATTTATGACCTAGAGAAAATCATGGAGAATTTGGTCAGCACTGGTGATAAAAGTTCACTCCAAACTGTTTGTTTTTACAAACACACTTTCTATGTTGATTCACATAAGAGCTGCAACCTAATACAGACTGGATTTGCTGCCTGGGTAGCTACAGAAAAGCCCTTGCTGTCATAAAATCAGCTCTGCATGGTTGTCATATACAATTCACTGATGAAACTCGTATTTCACAGCTGTCCTCAGAAACTGTCATTCCACTGCCTCACCATCTCTCTAAAGTGATTAATGTAAGGCGTAGAAGAAAAGTGGAAATCCTCGGATCACTGTGGAAAAACACACAATAATATTCAAAGCAAGCTGCCCAAATGGTGTTATTTTGTTTATGCCCTTAAAAAAAAGTCAACACTCCACAGAAAAGTCCTTCGAATAATCAGATCTCCTACTAGGAGTAGGAGGTGAAAAAAATTTAATTTGAAGCAATAAAGCAGATTATGGAACCTACAATTTTTATTAAAATGTTTTATTGGACAAAAATTTTCAAGTAGTTTAGGGATAAGCTAATAAAACTAGAAGTGTTCAAAGATGTAGAGATAGTTTAAATGATGGTTAGCTGAATAATACACTTGTCCAATATACCTATCCTTTTCTAGTTAATGTTTACTAGTTTGACAGTGACTAGTTTGTTAAACTTCAGTGTTAAATACTCCATTTTTAGAAAATATAAACAACCCCCTTCATATTAAATCCATGTCTTTAATGTTGTTTACTAATAACCAAACTAAAACACTGTGTTTAAAGAAAGAGGCTACAAGGATTATTAAACATAATTTGAGATTTATCTAAATGCACTGTCATCAAGTAGTATGAGGCCATAATGCACGATTTTATATTAGCATTTTTTTCCTCAGAGAGCTATAGGTTAGGAAAGTGTAATGTATCATTAGTCTTTGAGACTATTTTGCAATTGAAAATGCTGCTTAAAATTTCCAGAGAGGATGTGAATTTTGTATAAAAAAATGAGAATCAGTCCGGGGCCATGAATGTGAAACGACTTCCATCAAGAAAGGAGAAAAAAAAAAAGAGAAAACACAAGCAAACTGTTTTACAATCAAGGCTACTCCTAACAAAGGAAAACCTAGTTTGTTAATACTAAAAGCCACATCATAATTTTATTTTCTATACTTCAGGCTGTTCTCAGTTCAGATTATATCTGTATGCAGATGATAAATGATAAAACACCTCTTAATTTAAGAAAAATGCAATCTAGTTGATCTAAATGGTAACCATGTAGTTCTTTACAAACTACACATGCAGAACAGATTACAGCAGCCAAAACTCAAATTAAACCAACAGCAGGTATTCAAGCTAAGGGCTAGAATACACACAGATGTAAAATAAAGGACATACGAGGAAAATCCATCAAGGGCAGCGAAATAACAAACCAGAAGCAGAAAAACTCAAACCCCCAGACTAGCAGAATAGCATACTTTGAATTATACTGCAATATAGAAAAAAAAACTAAGAACTAATGACTCCCTAAGATACAACTAAAAAATGTTATCAGAGACAGCTGTAAAGTAGTCCTAGGATAAAAGCAGGGAAATCTCAAGCGGATCAGAGTGGGTGAAGCTGATGCAGTGTAATTAAGCTGATAGAGAAGCAGAAGGTACAGACACCTGTGCTGACACACTGTTAGAACAGAGCTGTTAAAATGAAAGCAGGGTCACTACAGCAAATTGTATTTGTAAATGATAATTAATAAAGGGCATTATAGGAGGGACAGGACTAAATGTTAACTAATTTTGCTGAAAAATCAAGATGGAACAATCAAGAGTTGCTCTCTTTACAGACAATAATGGCTTGAAAACAAGAAAGGGAAATTTACTGAGATTTTGTGCCTAGAGGCAAGATCAACACTGAAACTACTGAATAGCAGGATACAGAAGTTTGAAACAGAAAATTAAAGCAGAGGAAAAAATTAGACTTGCCAAAGAATTAATGGGCTCATCAAATATTGGCCTTCAAGCATATTTTGTATTCCAACTACAGAATGAGACAAGTCTGATAAGTATATAGGGGCCAAGGTAAAGAAAGTCTGAATGCTAGAAACCAATATGCAAAAGATGCACATCTGAAAGCAACAGCCTCCAGCTGTTGAAATGAAAATACATTACAGAAATACCTTCTACAACTTCAGTCAAGTGAGAGGCAGGAGGTAAGGAAAAGGCAGCAACAGCAGTCCTATAGCAGAGGACTAGAAGGAAATGCAGGTGATGTGCATAAAAATCCAGTGTGCTCCTGGACGTAGATGACACAGGAGAACTACCAAGATGGAACAAGGGAATATCTAGCTAGTGGTAGCTCACAGGCAGGGCGAAGAGTGCAGAGGGAAGATGTGACTGCAGGACTAAATGTGGGCAAGTGCCAGATTTGTCACACAGACACAATGCCATCACTGCACACAGCCCATCCAGCACTGCTCCACACACAACCTAGAGAATCCTTCAGGATATGTATCTCTAATTTCCAGTGTATCTCTTACTTAGGGTGCCTCAGCATTAGCAGAAAACATTTTTTCCATTTAGGTAATGTGATAATAAATACAGGTTGTTCCCAAAATATTTTTATTTGGACTTGAAGATTAAGAGGATTTTCTGTATTTGTCCAGAAGTAACCAACATTTGCCTGGATATTTCTGTCCAGGATGTCTTGGTGAGGTATTATAATGATCAGTACAAGAGACTCCAACTTAAAGCAGTCATAGTTAAAAGATTTTGTAGGCAAAAGTCCAAGGTGTATTTAACAATATTTTAAAGAAAATTGTAACATACATACAGACAAAGAAATGTATCAAGAGAAGACCGACCTATCCCCAAGTGAAGCCCAGCTTAAAACAAACCAAGGAACCAATTGATTAGGCTACTCTCTAAGTAAGATGCATTACTTCCTAAGCACACACCTTTCTCTACGGATCCAATTTGACCTTCTGGATCACCTTTAGGCAGAAGCACTTGAAATTCTTGACTCACATCTTCTACCTGATGGATTATGCATTTTGCTTTTCAAAAAAAGCTATGGAAAAGCCTGTGCTCCAACTGGTAGTAAAACCAGCAAATCCCTGGGCCCCACTTACTAAACACCCCAACAGTACAGAATAGTTGGTTTTACAGAGCTCAACTGAAAAATTCAGAATTAGCACAAAGTTCTGCAATTTATTCTTGTTTAGAAAACCGATACACTTTTTTTTCCATTTTAATTTTGTTGGCGTAAAGATATAATCTTTCTACAGCTATATTCAGTTACTGAAAATCTTTTTCTGATTTGTTTTATGTCTTGAAGTTGTACTTCTTGTAAGTTATCTGTTACACCAAACTCAGCTTTAACACAGATATCTGGTCTATCTTAATGCTACCAAATCTCAAAGACTCAAAAATTTTGAGGTTGAAATCAATTAAGTACTATAAATGTAAAAAAAATTACATATGCTTCCATTAGTGCCATGAACGTAACCAGAAACCGTTTTCTTATCAATTAGTGTAATTAATATAGTATAATTTATAAGCTACTCCTTCTGAAGGTATTCACAATTAATGATGTTAATGTTCTGTCATGACAATGCAAAATAAAATAAATACATGGCACCTAAGAAAGGCAGGATACCAACAGTTCCATACTAAAAGCTGAAAAATGTATTAACTCAAAATAAGTAGTTTCAGGTGTGCAACATGTCATTCTTTTTTGTCCAAAGACACCTCTGCAGTGCTTGGCAGAGAATGCAGCTCCTCCAGAGTGTGGCAAGGAGCTGAATACATTGAGCAGATGTAATAATGTATCCACTGTGTGTGAAAACAGCACGCCCCATTGAAGCAACACAGAAATCAGGAAATTCAGAGTTAAGGCTGAAATTATATCCTTAACTCACCTCATTGTGCCTAGGTATCCTAGCTCAAAGGGTATGTAAGATCATCCAGAGTTCTGTGGCCTCAACTAGAGGACCAAACCATACCTAGGCATAACAGGGAGGCCAAATTTAACATGATTGCACATAAAAGTGACCATTAAAAAAACTCCTTTAATATGCATGCATACCAGACAGAACTCAAAATTCAACCCCCCAACATAGTTGTGATTTAACTTAGAACAAGATCTAGTTGCCATTTGGCATTCAACTACATCATCACTATGGAAGTGGAAATGAGGAAAATGTAAGCATGCATAAGCTTCTTACCAAAATGGTGCTTCCTAATGCAATTTTAAAGATGTTTTACTGGACAGTTTCAGTGCTGTAGACTTTTACCTCTAACTAAAGCTCCCCACAATGAAACAATTTTTAAGACTGAACACATTAAAAAATTGAACAGAAATAAAATTTATTTCATCTACTCAACTCTTGTTATATATTAACAGTAACCTTTGTCTTGCTCACACAGGATTCAGGAAGACACTTGAAAACATGTCTACAGTAAAACCAATTTTACCAAATGTCCTTAGATTGGAACATTTAAAAGAAGAAAATGTGTGAGAAAAGAAAGAGAGGCAAAGACTTGCTGAGATTTTTCAGGCTCCAGTGTCATGAGAGTTTTGAAGATATAGATCAACAGATCAATAATCTTATATGTCATAAAAATTGCCCTAACCAATGTTTGTTCTGGGATTCCAGCGTACAAATTAACATAGTGTAATTTTATTCCATCAGTTTAGTAATGGAGAAAAAGGTCTTCTGGAAAGACCCTCAAAGCCAGCATAAAATTTGGCTTAAAACATACAGAGGAAATGAAAAATAAACATGAACCCAGTTGCACGATGGCTGGGAGGACTTGCTCTTTCATAATACAAATATTCAATACTAATGCTCATCTTGCTTTGTGCTCCTGGGTGACTCAGAAGGATACATGTTGTTAAAGGACATGAAATGATTCATATGAACGCTTCTCAGTGTTACAACAGTTACCACCTTCCCAAGCACACTGGTCATGCAAAACGTCCATCAAAAGACGTTTCTTAGAAGGAATATTGTTTATATTCTATGTTTATATTCTATGTTTATAGAACTTTCATGGGAAAGTAACTAGAACTATGAAAACATTATCAGAAGGTTTTAGTTTTCAGGGTGACAGATTCAGACAGTGGTTTTGAGAAATGCAGTAACTTCAGCACTGCCATGAAGAACCCCATTCTCTAACTTACCTGTCACCCGTTTTGTCCTGTACAGACTCACTGAACAGACACATCTCATGGTACAGCAGAGACCAGCCCAGATAATAGGCACAGAAAACTGCATGGGGATGAGCTTCACTGGCTCACAGAAGTTCATTGCACCTGGCTCTCATCAGAAGCAAATCATAAGATCAGACACTTGCTGAAGAAAATACTGTAAGTCCTCAAAACATTGCTCGTCAAGTTGGATGTCTAACTCAGGCTAACCTTCTTCAGTGTGAAACTCACCAGAGATGAACTGGTATTAAACAAATTCCTTCAAAATATCCAAAGCAGCTTCTTCTTGTTGACTTTTAATAATAATTTCTCTGTACCTATTTCTAGTTGTTCAGTCACAATAGCTGAATCCAGGCAAAACAGAACTGATATGAAACACAAGCATATATATGTCTACAAGGAATGTTTTAATTTTGCAAAGCCACTGCACTGGACTGACAGGTCAAAAAATTAAAAATATACTAATTCTAAATTTTTTGCAAATGACTTTTGAAACCTCTATTCCATGCCATCAAGTGGAATAACCAGGCAGTACTATTGTAAGAGTCAACATTTCTAGAAATTGCTATCCATGCTAAAATTAAGAGACACTCCAGCCCACTCTCTTTAAAGGCAGCAGGTGAAGGAAAGGGACAATTAGAAAGGAGGTTTCAGTTCAAGAACACATTAAAATATGAGTATTTCAAAGAAAACTATAAAGAAGACTTTTCACTGTTAGCCTTTAATTTTGTGGGGATGGTTATCAAATCTAACATTATCCAAATTTTGTGATGCACATTCTGCAATCTCATCTTAAATCTCAAGAAAGCTTCTCTTAGCTATTGCCTTTAAACACAGTGTCAAGCTTCAGAAAAGGGAAGGGGCGGGGGGGAAACACAAAAGAAGTGGAGCAAGCAGACAAATGCTTTGGAACTTTTCACAAGAACAGCAATTCTAGGACAACCTCAGCTACTCACAGGAAACAAGACAAAACCCTTGAGTAAGGGAAAATTTACCTTCACTTTAATATAAAAAGACAACATCCTCCAAAAAAATCCCTCTCTAGATCCCAATCAGAGTAATATCCTCCCACCATACAATTACCTTTTGAAAGTTACGTCAAGGATTTTCTCTGAGTTATTTGCCTCATGGCTGTACTTTAGCTACAGCCCATGGCTACTAACAGGATGTTTGGTTAGGTAGAAATCACAATCTAAACCAGTGTCTATGAGAGTTATCAAACTATAAAAACAGTTAGCAAACTGCTGCTGATCACTGTATCAATTGTTTGACAGGACTCAAGAACTGCAGCAGGGGAAGAATGAAGAAAATCAGCATTAAAAAAGGTGAGCCATGACAGCATGAAACAGGGAGGCAATTATAAAAGAAACAAAACAGAAGTGCAGGTACAGAGTGGCCAGGATGGCCATTTGCATTGTCTTCTATATTTCTATACTTTTAACTGGAAGTGTGTAAAGATTTTTTCATACCCCGAAGTTTACTTTCAAAACACTTCTGCATTTTTGGTGGAAAATAAAACAAGAAAAATCCAACTACAAAAAAAAAAAGAGTCCCCCAAAACCTCCACCCTAAAAACCCCAACAAATAGACTATATAACAGTTGTCACAGAAAACCTAATACTTTGCCCTTTGATATCAATGTTTTGTGATTAACACCCGTATTAAATACTCCTACTTTCATTCTGGTCACTTTCTCTTGCTTTTCTTGCTTGTAAACAACACACACAGCAGTCTGTTAACTCTAAGACAAAATTTCAGTACTACTCTGTATTTAATAAAACACAATGGATTATGTCAGCGAAACAAATTTTTTCCTGTTATTTCTAATTTAAATAACCTTTTGGAATTGAACACTTACAAATTGAATACCAAATTGGTCTGCAAACCCTTAAAGGAAAGCATTATCCTTCACATACTCCCAGCTTCAAAGCATTTGAGAAAAACAAGAAATGAGAACAGGACCAAAAAAAATTTCTTCCAACAAGTTGTTGAAAGTGGTTTCAAAATAAGTACTTTGGTCATGGTGCTGAGAACATTTACCAAGTTGCTATATACCACACAGAAGACTGAGTTACTTTATGGGTGAGGGCTGACAAATAAATAAAAGCTTTACTCTTCCACAGCTGCTGTTTTTGTCTGCATTGACAAATCAAACTGATTTGCTTTGTCAACACACAGCTCCTACTCTCAGAATTTGTTGAAGCTTTCTACCTTGCAAAATATTAATTTCTGTGGTCATATTAACAAAAAATAGTTTATTTTTTGGTATTGAAAGCTATGTTTCATGATCTATCTTAAACAATTACTGAATTTCTCATACCTGCTTAGCAAAAAATATTGTATCCAGTCTGGAATCCTGGACAACAGAACCTGCTGGCTCCTCTCCAGGCTGCCACTTGAAGAGAAAAATCAGCCCATGTACTGGCCTGAAAAACAAAATTTTTAGGGAAGAGGTCACCAGTACTGACGAAAAATATTAAAATTATCTGTACTGTAGCCTATCTGTATGCTGGTATAGTAATTCTGTTAATTCTCTCTAAATGTCAGGAACTTGCACTGAAATTTTCAGATGTGCTCTTTTAATTAGGCAGAAGACAATTCAGGCTTCTTTCTGTAAGTGCTAAACAATTCCAATCTGAATTAGCATTTAGCCAGTAATTTTCTAAAATCAGGACCAGTTTTCCTGGTCACTGCAACTTTTATAGTTGCAGAACTCTCATTTGAATTGGTTAGTGATAAAGAGCTGTCAAAGCGTTTGTCAGTCATACACAAAAGCAGGAACTAGTTTTGGTAATCATCCTAGACACAACATGAAATATTCAAAGAGGAGCTTTATCTCTAACAACAAGTAAGAGAAACCCAGTTTTGTCTTCTAGCAAAAAATGTGTCTTGCCTTTCAGATTGCATGTCTTGAATAGTAAACAGCTTTTATTACATGTTGCACTGTATTTAGTAATCCCAGAACACAAAAATTTATCAGTGAAGGAAATAGGTCTTACAAAATCTACAGATACAGTAAGACAAAAACTCATTCATCAACTTAAATCTAAGGTCGTCATCACAAAGAGACCACAAAAGGTTTCTCTACAAAAGACAAACATATACCTGTACTGCATAAGGGACTTTTCCTAAGCTCTGACCAGAAGTCTGAAATGCATTTTTTCAAATTCTCTCAGTGGACCTGCTGTTTAAAAAACCAAGACGTTCCTATGTTCTTTCACCCCCAGTGTTTATACACTGTGTTGAATACTGCAGGCATAAAGGGGAAGGGAGGATGGAAGCCAACCATCCTTCAGGACTAGAAAGACACACACCTCCCAGGACACATAAAGCTGTCACTTAATGAATACGTAAATATTCTGATGGTGCAGACAGCATATATATGCCTCTTAGGTATATACTGGCAACATTTCTGCCATTCAGGTGTTGCTTGTCAAATATCTTCCATCAAAAATTCTAGACGTACATCCTCTGTACTGATTCCTGCATCTTTTGAAAGATTAATCCTACAAATACGGGGTATTTGCACAAGATACAAGTGTACAGTCTGGATCAAATTATATTTTCCTCTTAAAATCCTGTACGTAAACATGGATAAGACCATAGGACAAAATGTTAACACAATTAATGTTGCTTAATGAGGGCAAAATTGTTCCACATGCCACCAGTCATTATCAATTATAAAAAGCCTATTTGCCTTCACATACATATGAAGTAGTTTTGCAGGAAAAACGAGTTACAAAGGAATCTAAGTACTTGAAAATAATTTGAGACAACAGAGGCAACATTCATGGGATGTGAGAAAGAAGGGAGATAAAGCAAGGAACAGAAATTCGCCCAAGAATTTGTTAAAAGCTATAAGACAAGATAATGGCAGAATCATTAGAAAACTACTTCCACATTCCAGCTACTATCAGCATCTCTTTCAAAACCTGATTAAGCTAGATTAACTACCAAAGCATTAATAAAAAGCAATTTAACTGCCATTAAATCAAAATCCTACTGAACTTCTGTAGAAACTGAAGGAAAAAACACAACCACAAAATGCCCCAAACAAAAAAAAGTCCATCAAAAATACACCTGAGTTTGGCACACCTTCCTTCAGGGATTTCAGACAAATCTGAATAAAAAACATGTGCCTTACTTCAATTTTTCAAAGTTCTCTGGCTCCAAACTCCATATTTCTTCAACTTGTGCTCCTCTACAGCCTGAAATAAGGAAAAAGTACAGATTTCTTCAACTAACCTGTTTAAAAAGGGATGCAGCCAATAAAGACAGACTTATGAAAGAAGACACAAAGACATTATGTAATATTTACAACTAATATGTCCAGGCTATGGAACAGTCTATCTATGGGCTTTAATAGACCCTGATTAAAAAAAAAAAACAAGACAGGCAGAGAGAAATTATTTCAAGAACTTCTGAACCTGTGTATGGTGATGCTGTCTTTATAACATAGCTGCCTTTAAAAAAGAAGCAGAGGAGATTAAAATATCTCTGCTCACCTCATGTCCTTTGTTTAATTGAAAACAATACTGTTTATAAATGCATTATCAACAAGTCCAAAGCAGAATTTTAAGCATCACCAGACTAAGACCCTTGGTAGTACACCAAAAATGCTGTACACTCAAAGTAAGACATTTGCATAATAAAGAGCCCAAAAGGTTCAGATATTTAGTATGTGGAAGTTTAATTTATTAGCTAAAAAAAAAAAAAAAAAAAAAAAAAAGTGGGTCTGGATTTAATTTCTGAGAAAAAGACATGATAGAAACTATGAATCAATAAAACATGGAGTAAAACAATTTTGATTCTTTGGCTGAAAGCCTGTTGTAATAACCGTATATTCATAGTTTTAAATAAATTTTAAACGCAATTTAACACAAAATTTAACATCCCAGAAGGCCAGGCAGCTGCTTGCAAGCTACCCAGCCACTGCCAAACCCTACAGCTCAGCCTAGGCACAGCCCTTTCCCTAAACGTCCTCATTCCTGGGGCTCTATAACCCAAACACCTTCCCAGCCTTAAGCTGCGCCAGGGAAGTTTAGGTTAGACATTCGGAGGAATTTTTTCAAAGGTGTGATTAGACATTAGAATGGGCTGGCTACGGAAGTGATGAAGTCACCGCCTCTGGAGGTGTTTAAGGAAAAACTAGATATGGCACTCAGTGCCACGGTCTGGTTGTCAAGTTGGTGTTGGGTCATGGGTTGGACTTGACGATCTGAGAGGCCTCTTCCAGCCTAATGGACGCTGTGACTCTACCCGGCACGTCCCTGCCGAGCTGCTCCGCAGCAGAGCAGATGCCGGGGCGAGGGCTCGGCCGCGCCGCACAGGCCTCACTGGGGCCGGGCTCCCTCGGGCAGGGACTCTCCGCTGACCGCAGGCGGTCAGGCAGAGTCAGGCCAACACCGCGGACGTCAGGGAAGCTGCGCTCGGCAATCGTGTCCCACCGCCCTCCCGGCCCTGCAGCAACCGAGTCCCGCGGGGCGCCCCCTGCATCCCCTCCCCGCCCGGCCAACGCCCCGCGCAGAGAGAGCGGGACTCGCAGGCAGTGGTGCGGGAACAGCCCCACGGAGTCCCCATCACCTGCCCGGCCCCAATCGACCCTCACCGAAGCCCTTGATGAGCTCGGTAAAGACACCCGGGTCGCTCTCCATGAGGCACCACTCGCCGGCGCTGCTGCTCCCGGACATGGCGGCGCCGCCGCTCAGGCTGCGAGGCCGAGCCGCGCCGCTCCCTTCCCGGCAGGACCCGCGGCAGGCACCGCCATGGAGAGGCGGGGCGGCCGCAGGAAGCAGCCCGTGGGACTGGATCCGGGGCAGCTGTGGGTGCTGGCGGTACCGCTCCGGCCACCGGAGGGCCGCGCCACACCTCGAGGATGAGCTCCGGGGTGTCTGGGGGTGAACGGCGGCTGCGGGGCCCTCGGGCGGTGCGGCGAGGAGCGGGGTGGGCTCCAAACACGGTTCCATCCGGGCACCGCTTAGGGGGCGCGGCCCCATCCGGGTCCCGGCAATGCTGTCGGGGCGCGGCGGGCGGGGCTGGAGCGGGAGACGCGGATCTCTGGCGGTCGGAGTGGGACGGCCCTGCCCGCCCCCCGTGCCCGGAGCGGCCCGGCCGCCGCTCGGTGTCCCCGGTGCCTCCCCTGCCCATCGCCCCGCGGCCCCTGGCAGCCCCTTCCGGGCCGCGGCCTCGCAGGCAAGTGGCGCTTCCCGGGCTGCAGGAGTGGGGTGCGGGGTTCCTGCACCACCCCCGGGGGGCCGCAGGGATGCTTGGGGAATGCGGAGAGGCCGGAGGGGCAGCTCCGGATAGCACCTGGGCGTGAGGGGCCCGCGGGGTGTTCCTGGGCGTGTCTCTGGTGTTACGCGGCTTCCCCGTCACGCGTGTTTATCGTCTTTATGCAGACTGACAGCTGCGATCGCAGCTCTTCTGGTATCCGCTTTAGGCGCTTCTATCTCCTAATTCTGTGCTATGTCAGCTAAGCTGCCTTTGCCCCCCAGTTAGTAAATTTTTTTTAAGCAGACAGGCTCTTGCAAATTCTGCAGCAAAAATGTGTGGGCTGGTATGTGATTCGTTTAGTTGGATGCCTGCTGTGTTGCTGTCGTGTATCGCTCCATTGCTGATTTGGGAAGTGCTCTCCTGGCATCCTAGTTGAGATAGAGGTGCTTATTTTCTGAAGTATAAGAACTGTCTTGTCAGAGCTAATCTGTAGCATAAGCCTGTTTTGTTACAGCCATAGCTCAATGTGATGGTTGTGGTTTCTCTGCTCAGTTAACTAGAAGGCATTCCTTATAGTCTTCAGTTTAATGCTTATACAGAATTTAGAGAGCAGAGAAGGGAAATACAGTTCCTCGTAGATTGAAGTATATATGGTTTTGAAGTATTTGAAGGCAACTTGAAATGTTGTCTTTAAAACGTTAATGCTTTTTTTGTCATAAAAGATCTGAATTTTTCAAAGTTTAATTCCATGGGATTTCACAACAAAGTTTGATTAGTTGTTAATGTAGTAGTTAAACTTAAGAACTTAAATTAGAATCTAGTTCTGTTAAAGCTTTGTACTTTATTTGTTTTTTTAATCCATCCATGAAACTTGTCAGACATTTTATTTCTTAGGAAAGCTAGGGCAAGTTGGAATAGTTATCAGAATTAATGGATGTCAATTTAAGGAACTGAATCATGCTATAGTACAGCAGCATAAAGATATTGACTACTAGTAGACGTGTAACTGGTGTATAGACTGTTCCAGAGCAACCAAAGTCTTATTTTATGTATGAATTTATATCACAGTTGAAATATAGTGGGTTTTCTCTTTCATTAATAATGATGAACAGCTATGGGGTTTAGTTTAGTAATTTTTTGTTATAAAACTCCTAGTCTGGGACTTTTAAGTCTGGGAATTGCTGTTTGCATTCCCGTAGCTCAGAAATTGAAAATGCTTGTGGAGCCAGAATATTGTTGATAAATCCTCCACAGGTGTTTTAAATTCAAGTTCCCTGCTGCAGCTCAGCAGGTGAAGAGTACACTTATAGTAGAGCATATGTTAAATGAGCCTTTGTGTTTATCTACCTATTAGGGTGAAAGTTGTTTCTGTACAAGTGTTAAATGAAAAAACAAACTTGAGGTCTAGGCAGAGGAGAGGGACGGGTCCAAGGGAGTGAATAGCTTTAGGAACTTGTGAGGCTGAGATGTAATACAGGGTTAAAACAGTGCTCAACTGTGAATAAGTGCTTTTCCAATAGCTGTTGGTGAAGTGTAAATCTGATACTTTTGCTGTGACTGTTTGGTAGTAAGATTTGCGGGTTGCATCAGCTATTCTGTATTTTAAAGGTAATTTTTAAAATACAGATCTATTTTCAAGAATTTACAATTTGCGTTAGACAGTTGTTGGAAATTGTAACAGAATCTGGGATTGTAGTTTATAGCACATTTCTAAGGAAACAAATTTAGGAGCTAAGTGTCAGAAAAACTATTTGCAACTATCTTTTCTATTTTGGATTCGTGTCAGAAGCGTATGGATGCTGGCATGTACCTTCTTCCAGTGTTGCAAGTCCATGAATAGCCTGGTCTATACAAAAGTAAAATAAAAATTATCCGTTGTTAATATCCATAAGTTTTCCCGTTTGTTTCATTCCAATGTAGTAATATTTATTATAGTAGGGGTATGAAAGTTACAGCAAGAAGTAATTCTCGGTATTTTATATACATGGAGAACTTGTTGCCCATGGGTGGTCCTTTATGCTTCCCATTTTTATTTTCCCTCCAAGATAATGGTGTTTCTCAGTATCTTTCATGTACTCTTTTTTTCCTGACAAATAAATGGATGCTTACTGTTATTTCAGGATTTTTTGTTTAGATTTTCTGTGTTTAATATGAGACTTTACTGACAGTTTAATAAAATGAGCTAATGGAACCGTATTTAAGTAAAATGTATTTAGACATGAAAAAGTCCTGATATGGTATTCATGCATGGGGAATACCACTCTTGTTATTTTCAGTGTATTTGCATGCTTCAGATGTCAGGGAAAAAGTCAGTTCAACCATGATCTGTATTTAAATAGGTTTGGCAGAAAACATGGTTAGAATATATAATTTTAGCTGAGCACTGATACTCTAAAAGATACCAATGAAAGTTATTTCTTAGTTAATTTTCAATAAAACCTGCTTTCTTAAACCAGATGTCAGCATAAGGCTTCTATTTTTTATGATTTTATCCGTTTGTAGAATGTGATGAGAGCCCTGATGATGTTTAATTCTGGGCAGAGTTTAGTGCAGATATGCAAAAAAAGGGGAAAGGTGCATTTCTAGTTGCTTGCAGGAAAAGGGAAATTCTTCTGTCAAAGAAGTAGTGTAGTAGGTTGGCATTTAAGAAAAAAGTGAGAAATATCCATGGAAGTGACTCCTCTGAGACAGGCTGCTGGGAGTTTCTTCTCTGCTTGAGGTCAGGCCAATAGCTAGCCAGTTTTGAGACTGACAGCATTTTGGACCACTGAAAAGTAAGATCACCTTTGTGAATACCACATTATAAACACAAACCCGGGAACTGCTTGTTTTTTTGCTTCCAACCTTGAAAAGTATCAGAGCTGTAGTGTGGCTGGCCTGTTCCACCGCCTGCCCAGCCTTTGCAGCCTGGGTGGGGGGAGGAGGCCAGGCCAGACTCCAACAGCTCCTAGGCAGGGGATGGAGACTGAAGGGATTTCCCTGGCCCTGGGCTGGGCTCTGCCATGGCCCCCAGCTCTGGGGTGGGGCAGGCCACAGCTGCTGACATCTCGCCCCCATGGCTCGAACAGAGGGCTCCAGACTGAAAAAGCAGCAGGAAAACAATCTACTGCCTTCCAGCACTGCCAAGCTGAAATCCAACACCATGAATCCCTGGCCTCGGTTTAGGGCAGATTTTTACCCTTTCACTACCTAATGAGACCTGCACATTTAATCCCCTCTCCAGAGAGAGGGAAGCAGGAGCGATCAACATGTAAAGAGACAACATCAAGCATCAAAGTCAATAAGAAAAGAGTCAAGCCTCAGATAGAAAGAGAATGAGGAGATGCTTTAATAAGCTGAAATATTATTTTAGTAGAGCCATAGGGATGGACAATAATGTTCATAAAAACTCATTTAACTCATAAAAACGTATTAGGGGAAATGAACTATTCAAACTGTAAATCAGAGCAAAAGTATCCCTTGAATGAAGCTAAGCAGATGGTGAAGTAGCTGTGATCCCATGAGATGCTTGAACACAGAGAGAAGTGAGAGTTGATGAAGACCCTTTGCCCCAGGGAGAAAAGGAGAAAACCTCTGTTCCCAAAGATGATCATAGAAGAAAATGAAAAGAACCTTTGCCTTTGAATAACTCATCCTTAAAAGAATGCCTCTTGAGTTCATGGCCCATGAGCACAACTCAAGAGTGGTGTGAAAATGGGAAGAAAGCATGTTGGCAGAATTTTTTCCAGGTGGCTGCCAGGCATGTGTAGTGGTTTAGATTTGCCAATTTCGTTTCCCAGCCAACACACCAAATAAATGTCATGGTTTTAAAGCAGTAACTAAAAAATTACTAGATAACTTAGTTATTTCTTGCTGTGAGATATGGATTAGAACAAGAGCAAAACAGGCTTAAAACTTAAAAGGAATAAAGAAAGTTTATTAACAAAAACTATAAGAATAAGAAAACCAGAATAAAACTTCCAGAAAACCCTTTTCTCCCCCGCTACCCAACCATTCTCTTGTTCACATGACAACAGACAAAAAACTTTGGTGTTTAAAACAGTCCCAGTTCTTTTTAGAGTCTTTTCATCAGTCTTTGTAGAGAAACAGAAGTCTTTTTCTGCTAATCTATGGAGTTTCTCACAAGAAAACTAATTTTCTTCATAGCTTTCTATTTCTCTGATGCCAGCTGCCCAAAAATCTGCCATCAGTTCTCTCCTCCCATTTCACATCACTCTGAGGTGTGTTATGGGTCAAATGAGTCTAGGGATGTCATTTTTAAGGATGAGTTATTCAAAGGCAAAAGTTGTCTTCATTTGTCTCTGTGAGCCTCTCTGGAAACAGAAGTTTTCTCTTTGCCTCTACAATGGCCCTCAATCTTCAACTATTACTTTTTCCCCTCTGTTCCAGCATCTCACTGTATCACAATTACTCCACTTTTTGCTCAAAATCCACACTTTGAACACTCCATTCCTTCCAATATACTCTGTCATGAATTAAAGGAGTTTTTTTTCAGAACACTATTGTCCATCTCCATAGCTTTAACAAAAAAATATTTCAGCTTATTAAAGCATCTCCTTATTCTCTTTTCCCCATCTAAAACTTAATTCTTTTCTTCACTGTCTTTGATGGTGAGACGGAGCTCTGTTACCTCGTCAGAAGCTGGAAACCAAAGAGAACAAGAGAGCCCTGGCTTTACACCTTAAGGTGGTGTTCACAAGTTGATCTCACTTCTCAATGGTTAAAACCGCTGCGAATTCTCAAAAATGACCAATAATTGGTCAGAAGAAAAAACTGCCATCAGCCTCCAGCAGCTTCAACTTCCCTAGCTCCCAAAGCTATCTTAAAGGTAAAGTCACCCCAGGACAGCATGGAAACGAAAAGCCACAAGGAAACTGTTTTTCTTGTAGAAAACTCTCCATGGAATGACAAGAGAAAACTCCTCTCTCTACAAAGACTGATGAAAAGGCTATTGTATAGTTAGTACTGCTTTAACATCCCAGGTTTTGTGTCTGCAGTGTCAGTTGGGAAAAGAAAAAAAGTTAGGTGGAGGTAGGAAAAGTTTCTGGAAGTTTTATTCTTCTTTCTTATTCTTGTAGTTTTACTAATAAACTTTCTTTATTCCTTTTAAGTTTTAAGCCTGTTTTGCCCTTCTCCTAATCCATATCTCACAGCAGAAGATAAATAGGTACCGTGGTGATTCTAGCTAGAGCTAAAACCCACCCCATTATTTGGTGCATTGGCTGGGAAACACAAATTGGCAAACCTAAACTACTACGAGTAGGGAAGTTGTTTGTAAATTAGAGTGTTACTTACTGAAACTAAGAGAAAAAATATCTGTCCACATTAGTGACGTTTGTGCTAGCATATCCTGTTAAATGGAGCAAAATGGCTTTTATTTGTCTTCACTATCTGAACAGGCAAAAAAAGTCAAAAGTAGATACCTGCAATCCTTGAAAATTTTTAATGGATTTCTTGGAAATGTCATTTGTGTTCTCAGACTTTAGTCTCTGTATTTTAAGATTTATATGCAGTTTGATGGAGTAGATTATTGTTTTTGCCTTTTTGGTTTTCAGTAGGAGCTCTTGGTGCTATTTAGTCTCATTTATTGTTTGGTGAGAACTGAATAAACTAAATTTATTGTTGTGATATTAATGTTTTGGAGGTAGTGGTGATGAGGAATTTTCATACCGTTACCCCGCTAATTTATTTTCACCTGTATTTGCTTCATTTTAAATGTCATGGCTTGAGTTTTACCATGCGGGATGTTCTCCAAATAAGGGCAGTGGTGTTGCCGTACAAATATTACAGCTCTCTTGCAGCTCAGGACTGTATAAATAGAAAGACATGAATGATTGTGAATTTTTCTGCCCAATTTTGCTTAACTTCAAATGTAAAGCAGTACAGAATCTGTTATGTCTCTGTTTTCTTGGATCTCACTTGGAACAGCAGATTATTTGAGCCTGTAGCAAAGATAATTTGTTCTTTAGCTACTCAGTTGTTAAAAAGCTGTTGTCTAAGCCTCATTAAAACCTACTATATGTAAACTCTCACAAAGTCTTCCAACTAAACAGTTTTTCTGTATCTTAGTTCTTCATTTATCCTCCTTTTTCTTCAGTTGGTCAGTATTAGCAATCCTTAAGCAAAATAGAGGAGTGCAATATCTGAATTTTGAGCCATTTAGTCTGCAATATAAAAATCTACCTAAGTGTCTTGGTTTGAAAAGACAGGCGTCTGCTAAGGAAGGTAGAAATGTCCCTTGAAATGGAAATAATGTGAACTACCCCCCCCCGCCCCCACTCACAAATTATTACATTCTTGAAATCAAGAGGCTGTCAGGCAAAGATATGGAAATAGGAATATTTCCTATTAGTAGGAAGTAGTTCTTTACTAGGAAAATTAAAATAAAAATGCAGTAGTACAAAAAAGAAAACCGACAAAAAAACAACCTATTGACAGAGTCAGAATACAACCTGACACCCTTTTAGCCAGGATGTTGGTAGCAGTCCAGTTAAATGATGGCTGCAGTCCTCCTGGAGTGACAGGTGTGGTTTTGTTGAAGTAATGGTCCCCTAGAAGGGCGTAGTTTTCCTCTGAAGGTCCAGTGGTGATGTAGATGGGTCCAGTCTCCTGCCTCTGGTAATTCAGTGGAGAAAGGCTGCTGTGGTGTTCCGAGTCTCCAGAGATACACATGTGTAGATGCTTGGCTCCTCCCCCTGAGTGGAGCATCTCACAGTGGGATGATGTAATTTTATCAGTCATGTAATGAGACTGAATGGCCCATTAACAGAAGATATCCCTCTGGAGGGAGGATGGGTTGTGGAAGAGATAAATAATACTGCCCCACCTGGTTTCAATAGATAGTAATAGAATGCATACTTTTGGTTACATCTTGCATTGCAACCCAAGACACTAAAAGTGATGTAATACATTAGTGGCAAAAGGCAATAACACCAGATGGTTTTTGTCTGCCACTTATTGGGGTTAAGTAGTTTCTGAGTTGGTTTTAAAGAAATAAGTTAGTTGCTATTACAAGTCAGAGATTTTTTTGTGTCTTTTCCCCCAAGTGAGATGTATTATCGCACACTTGGAGTACCCTATGATTACATTTGTGAAAGAAAACTTAAGATTACTAGTTTATAGAGAATATGTATTTACTTTGCTAAAAGAGTAGTCAACTGTAATTCTTAATAAAATGTGTTATTCTTCCAGCAGACCCCTGGAAGTCTAAAGGATGGAGGTAGAGGAGAGCCAAGCGCAGTCCCTGAATGAGATGCCAGAGCCCAGCTGTGCTAGCGGTGCCAGTTGGCACCTCACCGACACCACCCGACTGCAGCACTTCCTGTGCTTTGGGTCCGAGGGCAGCACTTACCATGTCAAGGAGCAGAAGCTGGGCTTTGAAAATGCAGAAGCTTTGCTAAGGCTGATTGAAGAGGGCAGAGGCTGCGAAGTTGTGGAAGAAATAAAAGCATTTAGTCAAGAAGGCAGAGCAGCAAAACAGGAGCCCCTGCTCTTTGCCCTTGCAGTTTGCTCGCAGTGTTCTGATGCTAAAACAAAACAAGCAGCATTTAAAGCTGTCCCTGAGGTGTGTTGCATACCAACCCATCTCTTTACTTTCATCCAGTTTAAAAAAGATCTGAAGGAGGGCATGAAATGTGGCATGTGGGGCCGTGCTTTGAGGAAAGCTGTTGCAGATTGGTACAATGGAAAAAATGGCATGGCTCTTGCTTTAGCAGTTACAAAAAATAAGCAAAGAAGTGGTTGGTCTCATAAAGATCTTCTGAGATTGTCCCACCTAAAACCTGCCAGTGAAGGTAATAAATTTTTATTTACCTGAAAATACTGTGTATTAACACCTTTATGATTAATATGAAAGTATTTTGGAAACCCAAGTGCCACTGTAGATGAATTCTTAGTGAGGATTGCACTTAAAAATGTAAATTGCATCTTAAAAATGTGGATGTTCATATCAAAACCACACATGTTTATCTTCAAGGTAAGCAGGGTTTGTTCCTTCTTCCATATGCCAACAGAAGATAAAATAACAGAACTCCCTAATTTTCTTCCTGCTTGCTTACAAATGATGAAATAACACTTTTTTGTTATGTGGGAAGATCTGTTGATTTAAAATCTTAGAATAACAGAATGATTTGGATTGGGAGGGACCATGATGATCCAGTTCAAACCCCTCTGCCATGGGCAGGGACACCTTCCACTAGCCCAGGCTGCTCAGAGCTCCATCCAGCCTGGCCTTGAACATGTCCAGGGATGGGGCATCCACAGCATCTCTGGGCAATGTAGCAAATACATAAAGCTCCTTACTTCTAAGGAGATTAATACAGTAATTAAAAGTGCCGCTCTAAATTGTGTGTGGCTGACCTTTTCAATAGGTGTTTGGCACATCTAAGAATAAAACCTGCTAATTCATTTGCATGCTAGAATGATAAATGCCAGTATACAGATGGTAATCCTGCTTAAGAAATTGTTTTCTTTTTCATCAGGAATTGCAATAGTCACTAAGTATATTACCAAGGGGTGGAAAGATGTCGAAGAAGCTTATAAACAGAAAGCAGTTTCTGCTGAGACTGAAAAACTCTTGAAGTATCTGGAGGCTGTGGAGAAAGTAAAACACACAAAAGATGAATTGGAAATTATTCATTTGATAGAGGAATATGGTCTAGTTAGGGAGCATCTCCTAACAAACCATCTGAAATCTAAAGAGGTAAGTAAACTTCCTTAGCTGAATTCTCCATAGAAGTATGAGTTCTCCATAGAGTAATGCTGTTCAGAGTCTTAAGTCTAGATTTCTTTAAAAAATAGCCCTTACACTGTTTTTCAAATTGTTTACCCAAATAGTTAATTTACAATAATTAAGATCTCAATATAATTTGTATATCTATTTTAAGGTACACTTATTCAATGTACAGATGCCAGTTCTTGTACTTTGAAAATCTCATCTTTCTGCGTTTCCCTTCTCTTTCATCGTAGGTATGGAAGGCATTACTCAAGGAGATGCCTGTATCTGTATTATTGAGAAATTTAGGAAAGCTGGCAGCAAATTCAGTGCTTGAACCACGAGGTTCAGAAGTGGCAATAGTATGTGAAAAACTGAGAAATGAGAAGCTGCTAAAAAAGGTAAGAACTTTATAATCAATACCAGCATTGGTAGATTTTACTTTTTATGTTTAGTTTATTCTGTTTTAAAACTGCAGTTTAATGCCTACAACTTTATTTTAAAACTTGTGCTTATAACTTCACATTTGATGCCCCACCTGCATTCTGAAACATTCTGATATAATAGGTGTATTGGCAGGTATTGGATCTTTTCTTAAACGAGGGCTGTGTCAAACTTTGTGAATTGAGTTCATCAATTTCTTCTGAGTCTTTTAATTTTTAAGGGAGTTAAGAAATAGCAGCTGAGGGAAAACACAAGATGGTCAAGGACACTTTCCTCTTTTTTGATTGTTTTATTGTCCATCAAAGTGGTAGGAAAGTAAGAAGGAAAAGAGGGTTCCCCAAAGAGAGAATAAAATTTTGAGGGATTTAGTCAGAGGTAGACAGGACAAGTGTCTTGAGCAGCAGCTTTGTGAGCTGGGAAGATTAAAATCAGGACACTTAAATTCTTCAGCACCAGAGCTGAATTGAGCACAACAACAGTCCTTTTTTCCCCGTCCTACTGCAATTGCTTTTCTCTGGTTTCTTCCTTAATCATACACAGGTACTGGAGAAGGGAGAGCAAAGATCATGGTGCAGTACCTTGATGAAAGATAGACGATGGACAGGCATTCAGATTTACTGAGTTTTGATGCTGGCAGTGATTAAGGACTGAAACACCTTTTTCAGATAAAGATAACAAAATGTTGATAAGGTTATATAAATTAAGTTTATATATGGAAAGGAAAAAAAAAATCGTTTAAAGTGTTTTATAGCATGAGGAAAATGAATGCTCTGTTCCAAAAATAATTTCTTGTCCATTGTTACTGTATCTTGTATAAAGCTAGTTTTAAGTTGGTTCTTTTCCTTGCTCAGCTCCTTTCTCTTCAGCTGGGCAGGGACTTTCTCTTACTGTAAGCCTGTGATGGAAAATTGCAGTAGACTATCATAGAGCTGCAAAATTTTAGCAGTATTCTGGTGACGGCATCCCATATGGTGTTAGAGGATTCTTGAGAGGGAATGAGGTCTCCATTAGCAGTAACCCGCAAGTATCCGTTCATCCAACACCTCTATAAAACTTAATGAACTCTTTAGATTTAACAAATTTAAAGCAACCATATACAAAACCTGAGATTTTTTTGTAGTAGGAACTTATTTTCACATTTCGTTTGTTACTTTTTTTTAAGGAGATTAAATTTGCATACCCTTATTTTTGATTTCTGTCTGTAGGGTAGAATACATCCCTTCCATATTTTGGTTGCATTAGAAACCTATAAAGCTGGACATGGACACAGAGGGAAGCTTTGGTGGCATCCTGATGAAGACATTTTAGAAGCCTTAGATGCCTCATTTTACAAAGCTTTCAAGGTAATAATATGTAGTGGTTTAGGTTCGCCAATTTGAGTTTTCTGGGCAATGCACCAAATAATGTGGTGGGTTTTAGCACTGGCTAAAATCACCAGGGTACTTAATCATTTCTTGCTGTGAGATATGGATTAGGAGAAGGGAAAAACAGGCTTAAAACTTAAAAGAAATAATAAAACTTTATTAACTAGACTACAAAAATAAGAAATATCAGAATAAAACCTCCAGAGTACCTTTCCTCCCCCAAACCAACTCTTTCCTTTCCCAACTCACGACATAGAGACAAAACCTGGGATGGTAAAGCAGTACCAACTATACTTTAGTATATACTTTAGTATAGTCTTTCATCAGTTCTTGTAGGGAGAGGAGTTTTCTCTGGTCATGCCATGGAGACTTCTCCACAAGAAACAGTTTTCTCGTGGCTTTTCATTTCCATGAATAGCAGCCGCCCGGGCAAAAATTCTGCATCGTGACATTCCTCCCATTTTCACAGTCCTCCTAGAGGTGTGTCCATGGGCCATGAACTCATGGGGTAATATTTTAAGGATGAGTTACTCAAAGGCAAAGGTTCTCTTCATCTGTCTCTGTGATCATCTCTGGGAACAGAGGTTTTCTTCTTCTCTCCCTGGGGGCAAAGGGTCTTCATCAGCTCTCACCTCTCTCTCTCTGTTCAAGCATCTCATAGGGCCACAGCTACTCCAACATCTGCTTGGCTTCATCAGTGGATGCCTCTGCTCAGACCTGTAGCTTGATACTTCATCCCCCCATACTCTCATGAATTAAAGGGGATATTTCAGTATATCATTGTCGATATCCATGGCCCTCCCAAAAGAACATTTTAACCCCATTCGGCACCTCCTCATCCCTCTTCCATCTGAGGCTTGACTCCTTCTTTTACTGACCTTGATGTTTCATGTTGTCTTTCTACGTGTTATTACTCCCTTTCCTCTCCCTGGAGAGAGGATTGAGGTTTGCAGGTCTCAGCTGTGTAGTGAAATGGTTAAATCTCGCCAGTGCCACAGCAGTCATGGTGTTGGATTTCAGGCTGCACTGCAGGGTGGGGGGAGAAGGGGGGGCCTTGGCCTGGAGTCGTTGGTGGAGGCTGGAGCGGTGGCTGGGGGGGTTGGTGTCGGTGAAATGTCAGCAGCTTTTGCCCAGCCTCAGGCTGGGGCCTGCAGCCTCTGTCCCCCTGCCTGGGAGCTGCTGGGGTCCAGCCTGGCCCTTGCACAGGCTGTGGGGGAGCAGGGCTGGCCTCAGCGCAGCTCCACTCCCTTCTGGGTCTGGAAGCAAAGTGGGCCAGCTCCCAGGCTTGTGGTTTTTAAAATTTGGATTATCACAAAGGCGGATCTGATTTCTAAATGGTGCAAAATGTTGTCAGTTCTAAGAGCTAACCAGCTACTGGCTTGTCTCAGGCACAGAGGAAGCTCCCAGCAGCTTCTCTCAAAGAAATCACTTCTGTGGGTGGTTCTTACTTCTTTCCCTAAATGTCAATTAATGTCAAACTACCACGTAATAGTTCCCCAATTTGTTAAGCTTTTTAAGAGTTCTGTGTTTTGTGAAATCTTATCAAGAGCTGGTCCTGGGGTAGGTAGCAATTCTGAAACTTTGGCAACTGAAGAAGAAATTTAATATATAAATTATGTGTACCTGTTATATTTTTGTCTTTTATTCTTTCAGACATTGGAACCAACAGGAAAACGCTTTGTAATTGCAGTTGATGTCAGTGCATCAATGACACAAAAGGTCTTGGGCAGTGTGCTCAATGCCAGCACAGTTGCAGCAGTAATGTGTATGGTGAGGCTTTCAGTGTATTTTATTTATAACTGTTTTCAGCCTGCATTGCTTTTTTGATGCAGAGGTGCTCTAAAGCCTGGTTAGAAATCAAGAGGAATCTTACATATAATATTTTTTGGGTTCAGAAAGCGTGACCTTGTGCCTCATTGCTGAAAGCTACTAGCAACCATATTCAGAAACATCAGTTTGCAGAAGTTGGTTTCTGTTGTAAATCAAGGTCATCAGGTCAGCTTTTTCACTTATCCATAATAAAATGGCTTACTATAAGAAAAAAAATATAGCTTTATCTTACACATTTTAATTTTTTCAGAGGCATTCATAGAAAAGTACAGATTAGATTAAGAAATATTGGGATAATTCTTAGATGTCTATTTAGTTATCAATGTGGCCTTTTTTTGCAATCACTTTCCCTTCAGTTTAATATTTTAAAGCTTCTTGTGCTGTATTCTTTTACTGCAGAGGAGTTGAACTTTTGTTGGCCCTTAAAAATGGTCAAGGTTTTATGTCAGAAGAGAGAGAAGAAAATCAGAAGTATCTTTAGTTACAGTAATTGGAGCAGTTGTTCAGCTTTTTTTGCGGTGTTTATTTGCAGTAATATTACAGAATATTTGACATGTAGAGTGAACCATTACTGTTTATGAGGAACCATGGTGACTTAAGTACAAAAGCATATATCATGCTGTGTGTTAGTAGGGAATGGCTCAGTTGAGACATGAAACTTCAGAGTAGTGTAACTGAATTATTTTTGTCTCCCTCTTTCACAGGTTGTAGCACGGACTGAGAAGGATTCCCAAATTGTTGCCTTTTCACACGAAATTGTCCCTTGTCCAGTGACAGCTGACATGACCTTGCCTCAAGTTTTAGTGAAAATGTATGAAGTATGTAAAAAAAAAAAAAAAGTCTCAGCAGTTACACTGTATCTTCATTATAATCAACTGTTTTTCCTTGTTTAATCTGTATCTCTCTAGTGCAAGATTGGATTTTTTTTGGTGCATTTTATTTAGAGAATGCCCAGCAAATGTTGTTATTTTATTTGCTGGATATTAGACACTGCAATTTAGAATGGTAGTGCTAGGTCACAATGAGTTGGCGCAAAAAGAATATTAAAAAAAATTCAAACAAAAAACCCCTTGACAAACTTAGATAAAATGACCAAGTTTAACAAAAAAGCCTTTTTGCATAGTAACACATGATAAAACATGAAGCTTGCATCAAAAGTAATTTTTCCATGGTTTGTTAATTTCTGTATTAATGTGTTCCCTGTATATTTATTTTTTTCTCTATAAGATTCCAGTGGGTACCACTGATTGTTCCCTTCCGATGATATGGGCTCAAAAAACTCAGACACCTGCTGATGTCTTCATTGTATTTACTGATAATGAGACTTTTGCTGGGAGTACTCCTCCTGCAATGGCCCTTACAGAGTACAGAGAGGTAAATATGCTTCTGACTGTTTATGGTTAATAAATACCTACGAAGTACCAGCACTTTTAGAGGTTGGACTGGTTGTGGCTTTCTTCACTAAATCCTTACATATTATTAAAAACTTATAAATACTGCAGGTAGGCAGAATTAGTGCACATATTTGCACTGATTCTACATATTTAAAACCACAGAATTGCTAAAAGAAATTGTAATTGCCCTGCACCGTGTGCTGCAATGTCCATGAAATTTTGTTAGTCAGGGACTGTATGAATTTCTACATCCTGTATATAATTGATTGAATAAGTTTTTATAGTTGTTACAGAATGGAGTTTGACTCTCTGAGCTAAATTCAACTTCGATGTCTGCAGTAGATGTCAAAAAGTTTCAATGAAGTAATGAAGACAAGTATCAAGAGGATGAGGTGGCAGTATCTTGTGAAGAAAGCCCATTGTGTCTTAAAGGGACTGCTCTAAGTTGTATACCTTCATAATTTTACAGTAGAACAAAGAAAAATACCTTCTCCAAACACATTGCTATTGGAAACCCTTATTTATTCAGCAAACAATCCTTTATGCTTTAAAGAAACTATTTTTTAACTACCAAAAATAAGTTTGTCAGGCATGAGTGTATGAACTTTATTATCATTACATAGTTTCCACCCACTTGAAATGAGTACCAAAAATCTTTAATTTGGTTTCCTTAGTTGAGGTTAGCTGCCATTCCAGTGTTGACAGGCATCCTGCAGTTCCCATTCTGGCATTCCTCGCTTCTGTCAGCACAGCTTTTAAGACGGTGGCTTACACAAGCGAGATTTGGTCCTCTGGCATATTTAAGTTACTGCATATATGAACCTGTTTTACTCTATATGTGTTTTCTGATATTTTTTCTCTCCTAGAAAATGGGTATTCCTGCTAAGCTGGTTGTTTGTGGAATGACCTCCCGTGGTTTTACGATTGCGGGTACGGATGACAGAGGCATGTTGGATATCTGTGGCTTCGATACAGGAGCTTTGGATGTCATTCGAAACTTCACTTTGGATTTGATTTAAGTTTTTCAGGCATCTGCTCTTCCCAGTGGGTCCATTGCTGGCAACAGACTTCACTCTGGGAACTCCCAGCCAGATATACTTTATTAGCTTACGGCATATTGTATACATATCAGAATGTTACAGGAGGTGGTGGCACTTCAAGTATCTCTGACTAGAGCTTCTCACTAAGGTGTTTGTAAGGTTGAACAGAACTTCAGTCTCATGCAAATCTAATAGATTCAGAGAAACTCAGCACTTGCATGTCTGGTCTCAAACTGTCAGTAGCAGCCAGTGATCCCCTGCCACTGGAGGTGGCAGCCACATGTCACCACTGTCATCCTGGGACTTGGCGCCATACAGCAACACAGTGCACATTTGGATACTCATGGTAATGGCTGGCAGTGCAGTCACATCGCCCTTCAGAGTCCTGCAGCACAGCTCACAGCCCTGCTCCATGCCCCTTCAGAACGGCATCTCCACTCCTCAGCCACCTTCCTTGTATCCAGCACACTCATTTTCCCAAGGCAGCTGGTTTCTTTCTATACACACACTCAAAACTCTAATTGGACTTAATTCCCTGACCAGCCTGTGCTATATGTGAGCTGGAATGCCAAAGAGTGTCATCTCTTGTGTGATATCCACAGTAATTGTGCTCTGAGTCTACAGGCCAGCAACAGCCAGTCTGGATGTGTCCCAGGGGGTAAACAGGACCCTCTGTTATGATGGGATGATGGCAGGACCACAGTGTACTTAACAAACTCTTGGTCCCTGAGCTTCACCGAAGTCTTCCTGACGAGGAACACATGAATTATCCCATCCCTGTTGTCCTCAAGCTCTACAGCACCCACTGCCTTGAGGAGAAGGGTGGCTTTTCCTGGGCCCAAGGAAGACACCATCACAGAATACACTTTGTGTCAGCATGCTGGACCCTGCTCTTGCTCTTCACCAGTGCTGGAGTCAGCCCAGACCCCAGCTTGGCCACATCCAGTTCCTCAGCAGGGTAAGTGAAGAGGACCACATTATTGTCCAGCTCCTCACAGAGTTTGGAGTTCTTGTGCTACAGGTACCCCTGCTGCAGCAGCAGGCCCAGCACCTGCTGAGGACATGCTGCCTTCATCAGCCACAGGAGCAGGGGGTTGTACTACAGGATGTCCAGCTCCTTGTCCCCCAGGACTTCAGCAGCAGCAGTGACAAGCAGTGCCAGGAAGCAGGTGGGTCACCTCCAGGGTCCTGAGCACCACCTTGGAGTCAAAGAGGGTGTAGGGCAAGCTGAGGAGCCACAGAGGCCAGACTTTGGCCTTTTAGGATTCATTCAAGCCTGAATGAAAAGGGGTTCAGGAAGGCTGGACATTCTTGAAGAATCTTAAAGATGCAGGAGCAGGCTGTCCCCATGTGCTGGAAGATGAGTCAGTGGGGAAGAAGACTGGCCTGGTTGAGCAGGGAGCTGTCACTAGAACTCAGGAAAAAAGACTTTTAGGAAAAAAGGCGGGGTGCTCTTGAGGACTAGAAGTATGTTAGATTATGCAGAAAGGTTAGAAAAGTGAAACCCGAGCTAGAAATTAATTTGGCACTGCTGTAATAGATAACAAAAAGTGTTTTTACAAATACATCAGCCACGAAAGGAGGGCCAAGGGGAGAATCTCCATCCTTTAAAGCACATGAGGGAAAGCATTGCCACAAAGGATGAGAAAAATGCTGATGTACGAAGAAGGCATTCTTTGCCTCAGTCTTTAATAGTCAGACCAGTTGTCCTTGGAAAGACAGAGAAAAGGAACAAAGTGAAGTCCATGTAATTCAGGAGGGAACAGTGCTCCACTTAAATGTTCAAAAGTCCATGAGGTTGGATGGAATCCACCCGAGCCACTCCACAATTTATCATCAATCCTGGCTAACCAGGGAGGTCTCAAGACGACTGGAGGTTGGCCACTGTGGCACCCATTGAGCAGAAGGGCCAGAATCAGGATCCAGAAAACCACAGGCCTGTCAGCCTGACCTTGATGCCAGGCAAGGTTATGGAACAGATCATCTTGATCACACAAGCATATGCAGGACAGCGAGGGATCAGACCCAGCCAGCATGGCTTTATGAAAGGCAGGTTTTGCCTGATCAACCTGATCTTCTATGAATGGTGACCTCCCTAGTGGATGAGGTAAAGGCTGTGGATGTGGTCTGCCTGGACTTCAGCAAGGCCTTGGACACTGTTTCTCACAGCATTCTCCTGGAGAAGCTAGGAGCCTATGGCTTGGACAGGTGTACTGTTTGCTGGGTGAAAAACTGTCTGGATGGCTGGTTCCAGAGAGTGGTGGTGACTGAGTAACATCCTGCTGCTGGCTGATCACCACTGGTGCTCTCCAGGGCTCACTGTTGGGGCCAGTCCTGCTGAGTACCTTTATGGCTGATCTGGACAACAGGATCAAGGGCACCCTCAGTCAATTAGCAGATGACACCAGGTTGAGCCAAAGAGTTGATCTGCTGGACGGCAAGAAGGCTCTGCAGAGGGATCTGGACAGACTGGATCCATGGGGCCAATTGTGTGGGGTTCAGCAAAGCCAAGTGCTGGGTCCTGCCTTTGGGTCACAACAAACCCATGTAATGCTTCAGGCTGGGGCAGAGTGGCTGGAAAGCTGCCCAGTGGAAAAGGACCTGGGGATGCTGGTCAGAGTGGGTGAATAAGAGCTAGCTATGCCCGGGTGGGCAAGAAGGCCAAAGGGCATCCTGGCTTGGATCAGAAAGAGTGTCAACAGGACCAGGGAAGGGATTGTTCCTCTGTACTTAGCACTGCTGAGGCTCACCCTCAAATCCTGTTTGCAGCCAAGCATTGGAACAGGCTGCCCAGGGAAGTGGCGGAATCATCACTGGAAGTGCTCCAAAACCATGTGGATCTGGTGGGACATGGCTCACTGGTGGACCTGGCATTGTTGGGTTGATGATTGAACTCAATCTTAAGAGCTCTTTTCCAACCCTCATGATTTTGTGATTCATTACCTTTTTGTGAAAGGAAAACAAGAAAAGCAGATGAGGAATCTCTTGTACTTTTTCTGTTGCACACAATTTAAAAGAACAGTGAGAAGTTTGCTAAAAGTGGTTACAGGGTTACATAGTATATAACTTAATTTCATTTATAGTATGTTATAAATACAGAGAGATTTTTAATTTCCCCCATTGCTGTGGAATGCTTATTTGCAAGAATAAAATCATTAATTACTTTTAGCATGGGGCTGGAAACAAATGGGCTTAGAATTTTTAATAATGCAAATTTAAGAGCAACTTCATTGAGAGGGACTTTTCTTTGGGCTTTTTTAAGTGTTTGTATTTTAATTGTTACTAATGTTCAGTGGTTTCCATGATTACAGTTAAAATCTACAAATGGAGTTTTTTCTGGTATGTATTGAGACCATGTGACTGTGATACAGTGTAAAAGTCACCCAAGTACATTTTATACTGATAAAACTGAAAGTGCAAGACTTTATGCTAACCTTTTTCTCTCTGGGTTTTCAGGAGGAAATAGCTCTAGATAAATTGAGGGGCAGTTTCTGCACAGTACCATTTCAGAAGCACTAGTTTAGAATTAAAACACTTTCCAGGAAATTCTAAAAACTGTTTTTAGTAGAAAAGGACCTTGGAAATGACTAGGATGTCACATTCAGTCCTTGTCATGACTTCAAGAAGCATTAGCATACCTTCAGTGAGCAAGATCAACAAGTGCATGTTTGTCTTGGCCTGCTCACCAAAGCTGAGTGGGAATACCAGAAACAAAAAGCTACATTTTTTTTTCCAAAAGTATGTATACAATGACTCAAAACAAATATTCCTAACAGGAGAGTATTTAATTTTTTTAAATCTTTTTGTAGATTAGTGTTACTTCTGATTTCATAAATTAATTCAATCTAACAAATTTCAAAACTACCTCCAGTTTATAGTGACCAATTCTTAAAAACTTTAATGAACTGTACAGTTGCCTCCTTCATATTCACAAAATATTGTTTAGGAAGTGATTGAAACTGGATTCTTCATTTTTAATTTTTTATTTTTAGTCTGATAGTAAGATTGTGACAAGAAGACAGTGTATATTCTACCACTTTGGAACAGAAATTGATAGCAGTTTGTGTGTATATGTATTTAATTGTGTGTTTTCTATATGTGTGTATGGGGGGAAGTTAAAAGATCTCTTTAGTAGATCAGTCTTAAAAAGATTTAAAAGGTTTTTAGTGATGCTTTTAGGACTTCCTCTAAAACATATGTATTTCAGCCTCTTTTATGCTGACTGTTTTAAACAGTGAATTTGATGGTAATTTGAAAATAATTATGATTTATAAAAAGATTATCATGTTTACCCATAGTGGTAGATTACATGTAAGACCATATTTTTCTGCATAAAATCCAAGCTTTTAAATGTAAAATTGAAGTTCCTACTATACTTTTGGTACGTGTAACACTTTTCATTATGCCTCATTCCTATTGATTATAAATTCAAAGCTTGCATTCTATAGCCAGGATATCTCTTTTGGTGCTAAAATAGGATGTTACATGCTACTGAGGGTGTTCTGCTACTTACTTACGCTCTCCTTTAATGCATAATCAATCCAGTGAAGGAAGCCTTTCCTGATATAAAACAGGGCTTAAAGAACTGCTGGGTAGAGTGTTGCCTTTCAGCCAACATGAATGTAAGTCACTACTGAATTATCACTACTCTCACAAAACAGCTCTGACAGAATGCTTGGAGGACACAGGACTGCTACCAGCTCCTCAGGTGAGTTCTAGAACAAACCAAGTGTTCTTGCAAAAGCTAAGACATAGCACTTTTGGGTTTGTAAAAAGAAAATCAGCCATTTCTCGTGAAACATTGTGTATAATTTTTAGCATCTAAACAAAACACCATGAATATGGGGAGTAAACTCATTTGCTCAATACGTGTTAATAATTACTTCAAGTAAATGCACTGATATTTTGGGGTTGAGTTTGGTAGTAATGCGTTTTAAATGACACAGTAGTCAAACATCTGATTAGGTGTTCTAAGCTAAAGTTGTCAAAAAATAACTGATAGATGAGTATCTTTTGCAAGTACTTTTTCTTATTTGGAGTAGTATTTGTGAAGTAATAGGAAATATTTTGGACTAAATATAAAATGAAAACTTCAAACCAGTGTTTCAAGTAACTTTCACGTAAATTTATTGCATATAAAAATTAAGAATAGTTACTAACAGATTGAGTGTATGGTTATAGTGCTGTTGCATCTTTGGAAGCACTCCAGAATGCAATTCCTTTAAACTGAGTGTGGAAGGATGAACTTTTTAGTAGGACTGATAGAAATTGTAGATCCCTGTATCTGTTGGCACTGGGATAGCTGTGACCAATGCTAAGAGTTAGTCATCCCTGCTGGGGTACAGAATATGCTCCTAAACATTTATAGCATTTCTGGACTAAAAACCTTGTCAGTGGTTTATGTGATGTAAAACCAGCACTTACAAGACCACGATGCCATCTGCTCCTCTTACACAGAGAGGGGAAACTGAAGTCGATGCTGGCAGCTGTAATGTTAAAATATGTGGACCTTTGTTTCTGGGGGTCTGTTTTTGGTTTTGTTATTCGCTTTTAGTAAAGGGCATAGAAGAATGATGCTGCAAATTCCTTGTCCATAGACTGGATCTTTTTTACCTGCCCATACACTGAATTTTAGGAGACAGCATGACTCATTTGCCATAACATGCATTTGTCCTCTTTCTAGTCCTTAGTTACTAAACTGGTAATTTCCAAAACCACATCTAGACTTGTAAAGAGGCAATAATAACTGTAATGCGTCAAAAATAATTTAAAAAGTGAGCTAAGACAAAATTGCTAAGCTTAAGCTTTACCCCTTGACAGTTCTGGAGCATTAGACTGTAATGTTCAGGCACTTTGTCTTTAAAGAAGAAAAGCATGTTGTGGCTGGAAGCACAGCAGAAATGAAACATTCTTTTGTAATGAATGAACATCAGAGGTCAGGTTTCTTCATGGAAGGGACACAGTCAACGATGTGGAGAGGGCAGGAGACTCGAGTTTTTAAAAATAATGCAGTGAGCACATCATCATTGTGTAATAAATTCAATAATGACATTAATAATTTTGCCAAGAAATAGAATTTCATGCCAGGAATTTTAGACCTGGATCAAGGAGTAGGAGAGTTTAGGAGTTTGTAGTGTTAGATTGCAGTCTTCTGTGTTTCAAAAAAGAAGTCTAAAGGTAGGTGTAGTTCTGAGGTCAGCAGGGCCAGTCTAAATGCCCACTGTGTGAGGGCTGCTAATAACTGATACTAAAATACCTTCCTGCTTTAACACCACTCTTAAACCTGTTCATTCAACATCAGTCTTAAGGGAGTTCATTGTTTTACATTGCTGTTGTTAACTGGTGCCCATAAATGGGCATGGCTTTAAAAGGCTGTTCAACAGTTCTTGGCTTAAAAACACAGCAGCAGTTTGGGAAATGTGTTTTAATAATGTTGCTGTCTGTAAAAACACTATGAAAATGTTTGTCTGTATTTCAAATACTGCTTAACCCTGTCCCAATCTCACAGGCACCATAACAGAAGCTTTAGTTTTGGTTCCATTTGTTTCTTCTTCTTTTGCTGTACTCTTTTCTCTATTAGTGTTGGGGTTTTTTTCTCCTTTTCCATCTTGTCACCTCAGGCCTATACTTGAATCTTTTTTCACAAGCTCTCATCCATTCCTTTTTTATTTTTTGCCTCTGTTCTTCTGTCTTCTTGCTATCTTGCGTCTCTTGCTGTCACTGAGTGTAGTTCCCTGCACCAGAACTGATGGCATAGTATTTAACATTTTTAGTAATGAATATTTTTTTTTCTGTTCTTTAATTATATAAATCTCTTACAAAACATCTAATTTGCTGTATCTGACAGATTTTTGGTAAAACTCTGTGTAAAAATCAGTGACAAAAGTATACTTTGTTACAAAAAATCCAACATCTGCCTGTGAATGGCTTTATACGAAAATAGTAGCCTCTTAAAATTGGCTTTCCAAATGTAAAGCTTTTTTCTAGAATTAGTTCAGTGATTTCAAAATTTTTATTCTTTTAAACAGTATCAAGCTGCTGTCATGCCGAATTAGGAAAACATTTAAATTAATATTCTGGACAAACAGGCAGCTTCTCTGCAGTATTGACAAGATAAAGTTTTCAAAGAATAGGCTATAGAAGTAAACCTAAGTAAAGAATCATTTGTCTTCTGGTTTTAATCATTTTCTTTCAGTTTCTGGGTGAAATCCCACCAGTTTCTAGGTTTATTTTGCTGTCTGCAGTGGTTCAGAGTGCTCAGATATGCTGTAAGCAGCTGTTCTAATGACTTTCTTGCTGGAATGGTAGAGATTTCATTTTACCGTGACACAATGGAGTGTACAAATGGCTGAGCTAGAGTTCTGGGGAAAAGGTAAAACACTGACCAGGACACTGTTTTATGGATATGCTGCTCTGAGGGAAATCATAAAAGATTAGCTAATTTCAGCAGAAGGTATGGTGTCTTTAAATATGTGTGGTTGCATATCTGGATTTATGATTTTGATACTGTAAATCATGGCTTCTTTAGGTATTTCTATATTCTGAATTTAAGTTTAAATATATATATATATATGCACATACATATATATGTATATATATATGGTATGTTGAGAACTTTCACAAATGCTTCATTAACAACTAGTGAATATGAATTGTTGTTTACCTAATGTTACCAACTTGAGACTTAAGCACAACTAGTTACAAATAAAATGTCTTTTCATTTTCCTGTAAAAGTGTAGTTCTACTTTTAAAAATAATTCTGTATTTAAAAAGCAACACATGGGCACATTCACTGCTCTGTGTGCTTCATTAAATAACTCAGTGTTTGTTTTCAGCTTCTGCTTCTTAGAAGCGTGGGATTTAAGATGGATGAGCAGGTATCCAGATTTTCTAGTGGATATATTTTAATATTTAGATCCCAGGACAAGCATATTTTAAGATAAACAGCTTTGTCCTGGAGACAATGCTGGGGGGGGGAAAAAAAAGGAAATTTTTAATTACTGTTCTTGAGGTTCTTCATTTTGGTTGCTTTTTTTTCCCCCCTAGAGTAGAACCACACTTTAACTGCCATACCATGTTTAATTAACTTAAGCATAACATGGCTTTGTACCATCCAGTAACAAAGGCACTGTCTTGCTGCTACTTTCTGTGAAATTGTACACAATGAAAAAACTTAGGATGGGGAGCCTTAATGTGGTTAAAAAGAAATATAATTAACCCTTTGGGTGCCTTAAGCTAGATACTATTTACTGATGGGGCACTCGCATCTGCAGGCACATAGCTTGTTTCAACAGCTGCAAGAGAATTTGCCTTAAGTGACAATGCCCTGGGATTTCCAGAACTTGGAACTCAAAGGGTTATTTTAGACTACTGGCTAAATAAACAAGCCTCTAAACAGGGAACAAAATGAAAAGGTGTTTGAAAAATTCCTTTGCATACTATTGTTATTTTTACATGATGGGTTTATCAGCTTTGGGGACAAAATTATTGTTAAGCTTCTGGTAAAAACATCACTGGCTGAAGAATTCTACACAGAGAAAAAGGATACTTGGTATTCTTATATGACTGTATGTGCAAAATAAATTGCTTTATTAAGTGTAAATTCAGAGAGAGATGCACATTTGTGTGTTTACCTTGATGACTGTGTCCTAGCACCATACACTAAACCGCAGTACTTAAAATGAAACAAGGTCAGTGTGTTGAATTAGCTGATTACATATTAAAGATGAACCATGCAGACAACTGTATACTAGACTTTCCACAAATGATGCAGTTTACATTTAGTTCAAACCTGCATCACAAAAACAAAGCTGTCGAGTTTAAATTATACTCTTGTCGTCCTAGTTAGCTGGAATTAAAGATTGATGGTTTTTTCCCTTGAGGGGAAAAAGTAGTTTAGGTACATGGAATACTGAAAGCAATGGAAATAACAGGAGTCTTAATTCACAAAAAGTGAGTAAAAAATTGACTAATGTTTTTATTCCAATATGTGAACCTTTAGTAGTGTAATGGTCCCTTTAACTGAAGAATGGAATATAATTTTCTACTTGCATATGAACTTCTTTAAAATAACCAAGAGTCTTGGCATTACCTGGTCTGGCTTTGGATGTACATTGTACTGAAAATATGGAATTTTAGTAATTTCTTTTAGACATATAACTGAAAGTTAAAATGGCTAGTAAACTGCATTCTGACTGTAGAATTTAAGTACTAAATAAACTCTATGCATATTAGACCCACTTCATTTGGTCTTATGTTTCATGCTGTTGTTGGCTTGGTAGTACTGTAGTCTGCAGTGGCAGTTGAGTGTGCCTGTTCCCCCTGGAAGGACAATCCTGAATGACAATACAGACTGATACCTCACAGTGCAGAGTAAATATGAAAGCTATCACTCTCTAAAGCTGCCAGAATCTTTATTCCCTTTTCTGTTCCACTGGACACATGATTTGGGAGCTGGGTTATCAGGCACTGGAATACATGCGAGGCAGACATACACACAGCAATATGACTACAAACTGGGTTTGCTATACACTTTAGTTAGACAAAGAATTATATTTAAAGAAACCATTAAATGAAACTGACAGTTTATTAAGACAAAGATAGAAAATAAACTAATGTGCAGCAAAACCCACAGAATTCTTTTTGCAGAGCCTGGACTTCCCAGGAGCAGGATGTAATCATGAAATGACATTACTGGCTCACTAAGAGCCCCAAGAGTTACATAATGTTTGCTAATGACCATCTGGGTTGTGGGAAAGCTGAGGAAAAGACACCAAGTAATTTTCCAAGTCCATAAAATCTGTCAGAGTGATCCGTAATTCAGAAAGCCATGGTTTGAGGGTGTTGAGTGCAGTTCCTGCCATTTGTCTGTGATCTTCTGAACTCATCTGAAATTGTTCATACAAAGGAAGACGAAGCTAAGAGATGGTTCTCAGTAATTTGCTTTCATTTGACACTGATTAATTAAAGGAAGCAGTCTGCCTTCCTCGTGAAGCTTTTGAGTATCTGTTGCACCTCCAACACAAGTCCCATTGATAAACACTCTTGGGACCTATCAAGAAAACAAAAGTTGCATTAGTTACTTACTGGAAAAAAGGTAAACATTAAAGCAAGCCCATATGGGCTCCAGTACACACAATTATTGTATTCTTCTAGATGTGTGTATAATGTTAGTGTACAACCTATACTTTTCTGTAATATTTACAGAAAAGGGAAACTGTGTGCCACTCAAAAGTGGGATGAAGTCACTGTGTGGATGATTGTAATAAATTCCAATAATTGAGTAAATTGAGACTATATAAAATAAAATACAAGTGTTAAACATAATTGTTTAAATATACAAATGAAAAATGGCTTTATTATTTTAATTATTTCAGTGGCATTATGTAAAAGATAATTTTGAGGAATAGCCAGAGAGGTTCTAGAACAAGAGATAGAAGCCTCCTGCAGTATTTAAGTTAGAAGCTTGTATCCTAAATTTAACTGTCTCAAAACAATTAAGGACTTGCTATGGATATAACCCAAGAGTGATGTGTGTAGCCCAAGCTGTTCTTACATATAAGAGAATATACTCACTGTTCTGCCGCCAGTCATCTGTTCCAGAACGTCTTGGAACTGCCTTCCGTTTGTATTTATGTCCAGTTCAACAGCTGTGTAATTGACATTCAAACCCTCAAACAGTTTTTTTGCCATTTTGCAGTATGGGCATGTTGTTTTAGAAAAAATCACCACACAGTTGTGTGAAATAATGTCCTGCATGCTCAAAAGAAAAAGTCAGTGAGCTTCAAGCCAGTGCACTTTGAACACTATTGGACAGTATCTTGGGTTGCAATGCAAGATGTAACAAAATTAAGTATTCTATTACTATCTTAAAACCAGGTGGGACACTAGTTTTTATCTCTTCGAGACCCATCCTTCATAACTTCAGGGGGATATCTTCTGTTAACGGGCCACTGAGTATCATTACATGACTGATAAAATTACATCATCCCACTGTGAGATGCTCCACCCAGTGGGAGGAGCCAAGGATTCCTACCTGGACATACTTTGAGAATTGGAACTGCAGTCAGCTGTTCTCCTCTGGGTTCCCAGAGGAAGACTGGACCCATCTACACCACTACTGCACCTACTAAGGAAAACTACACCCTTCCACAGGATCATTGCTTCAACAGAACCACATCTGTCACTCCAGGAGGACTGCAGCCAGCATTTAACTGGACTGCTACCAGCACCCAGACCAACAGGGTGTCAGACTGTATTCTGACTCTGTCAGTGTTTGGGGTTTTTTTGTTTGTTTTGTGGGGGTTTTTTGTTGTATTTTGGGGACTTTTTTGGTTGTTTGTTTTTTTGGGGGGTGTGGGGTTGGGGTTTTTTTGGTACTACTGCATTTTTATTTTAATTTTCCTAGTACAGAACTGTTATTCCTATTTCCATATCTTTACCTGAGAACCCCTTGATATCAAGATTACAATAACTGGGGAGGGGGGGGGGGGGGGGAATTTGCATTTTTCCATTTCAAGGGAGGTTCCTGCCTTCCTTAGCAGACACCTGTTTTTTCAAACCAAGACAGCCATGAAAGTAATACACAAGTTAGAAACCTGTTGTTAGAGTAGCAAACACAGGAAAATCTCTGCTGGCACCTTTGAAGGCAGGTTTGACCTGAACCTCGCTCCAAACTGAGCACAAGGATGGTGGAGTATGTGGTACAACTCTGCTTTGCAGTCTGCCCGACTCCGTGCATCCCCCTGAATTGTTTAGGGCAGTTTTCCCTGTCTTTTAAGGCACTTGGAGTGTACCAGTGGCAAGCACAGCGATCAAAAGCAAGGGAGTGGAAGATATAGCCTTATCACTTTACTGTAAATTCAAGGGAATTTCAGGCTATGATTTGTTATCAGTAAATTTATTAAAAAAACCCAACCTCTTAAAATACTTTACTTGATATCAGTAATTTTACAAGGTTGTATCCCCAGTGTCGATAGCAGCACTGAATTTGAGTAGAGGTCTAAAAAAAAAAAACCATAAAATGAATGCAGCCTAGGAAGATCAGGCTCCAGGGCTGTGGATAAACAAAACTGCCAGCATGACTTGATAACCATAATAAACATAGGAACAGATTCAACAGGCAGAACTATTTACAGTATTTCTTTGTATAAATAAGAAAAGGTTTGAAGTAACTGGCTTTTAAAAATGCCGAAAATCAGTAAAAGCAATATAAATAATGCTACCTGTATTTGATTCACAGCAGCATCATTGGACAGTCCTACAAAAGTGGTCTGGCTGTTCCCCATTCTAGAACTAAAAAGAAATGACACTCAGATATTCGAGCTTTTCTTTGAAAGCCACATTGCCCTGTTTTGTTTCGGTATTTAAGTGAATTCTCCATGCAAGTTCACTTGAGCTGCAACACCTGCAGCCACCCAGCTTCTTGGGTGCCTCCAAGAAGGAGGGAAGGGGAGCTGCGTGATGGGTGCCTCTGCCGAACAGCCCGGCGGTGCGGTTACACGGGAAACGCTCCCTGTAGCCAGTGACAGACACACAGACACACATACACAGACACACACACACACAGACACACACACACACACATACACACACACAGACACAGACACACACACACACAGACACACACACATACACACACATACACACACACACACACACACAGACACACGCACACACGCACACACACACACATACACACACACAGACACACACATACACACAGACACACACACACACATACATACACACGCACACAGACACACACACACGCACACACACACACACAGACCCACGCACACACACACATACAGACACACACACATACACACACACACAGACACACACACACACGCACACACACACACATACACACACACACACATACACACACATACACACGCACACACACACACACATACACACACATACACACACACACACACACACATGACACCCGCGACACCGCCCGGCTGCGGCAACAGCCCCCGCGCTCCCTGCCCTGATGGAGGCCCCGGCATCCCGCCCCTCTCCCGATCCTTATCCTGATCCCGAACCCTGTTGCTCTCCCGATCCCGATCTCTGTCCTTGTCTCCGTCCCGGTCCCAACCCTAATCCCAGTCGTGGTCCCGGTCCCGATCCCTGTTCTGGACCCTCTCCTTGTCCCGGTCCTGTCCCGATCCTGGTCCCAGCCATTGTCCCGACTCTAATCCCAGTCCCGGTCCCGATCTCTCTTCCGATACCGATCCTTACCCCTGTGGCAATCCCAGTACCTGTTCCAGACTGTGTACTTGTCCCGGTTCTGATCCCTATTTCTGTCTCTATCCGTATCCCGATCCCGATCCTTATATCTGTCCCAGTCCCATTCCCAGTTCCGATCCCTGTCCCGGTCCGGCGCCGCTCCAGTGGCACCGCTCCAGTGCCCCGGCCCGCACTCACCGCCCCCCACAAGCCGCAGTCACCCGGCGCAGCGCCGCCTGCAGGGCCATAACTCCAGCAGGAAGGGGCGGCGCTCCCCTCAGTCCTCACGGCGGTCCGGTCCCTGTCCTCGCAGGCCCCCGGACCAGCTCCCGGGGCTGTCCCCGGCGGTGCCGGTGCGCCGGGAGCGGCGGCGGCACAGCGGCTGCAGGGGATGGGGCAGCTTTCCCGGGACGGGGTCAGGAGAAGCGTTGAGAGGGGCTGCATTTCCCGGAGGCCCCCGCATGCGGCGGAAATGGGGAGATTTGGCCTCCTGCCCGGCCGACTTCCAGATGCGGCGGTTTCGGTGGTGCCTTTGCTTTGTCCAGTGTAAAACTTTAAATATTCTCCGTCCCCGTTTCTGTTGCCTGTTCTTACTCACGTTTCTTTCCTGCCTTGCAGTTCTTCAGTCAGAAACTGACCTGTGAAACAGGAGCTTTGGGAACTGAGTAAATAACGTGTGGGGAATGAAGAACTCCTCCTGGTACCTGGGAAGTTGTGTTAGTGGACTTGGCTAATCGTGTAATGTGTAGAATGTTTTTAGTAGCCTCTGGGAAAAGAAAAATAAAAGTGGACATTTTACTTTATGTGAAGGTGTTGGGTTTTTTAATTTCCTCAGTCTGCCCAGTAAAAGCTGTAAACCAATACTCTGTTATTTCACCCTCACATACCTTGCTGTGGAGCCTGATCAAATACGTGCCCTTGGCAGAGCACTCCTGTGGAATATCCTCTGAGCATCCCTTCTGAGTTCTGCACAAGTATTTCAGTAGAAACTTTTCTACTCCCTCTTAGTTGAGAAGGTAAATTGTGTTGTGGGTCCCTGATCAGTGCTCAGCCTTATGTTTTAAAAAATACTGCAAGGAAATGCACTCTTGTACTGGTTTGGTTTTGCACACATGTATCTGTAAAAAATGGAATGTATGTTCATGTATGATGTATCTTTGTATTATCTTTCTGGATGTTGATTAATCTTAAATGAACTTACCTATGATGTAAAATTGTCTAATGTTTTGCACCTTAATTTTGCTTTCCTACAAAACATCAGTATAACCTGTAAAAGAAGTGAAAATGTGCAATTGAAACATTGTACCCGTGTAATATACTTTAATTTTACTAAATGGTGACTTGCTTGCTCATTTTGGATAATGATTTTGTAGCCTAATCTTCTGTGATAAAACTGATAAACTCTCAGGTATCTAATGCCACATGAAAATAGTTTCAAATCAAATCCTGATTCAGTGATATAAATGCTGGTTAATAATATCACTATGACCCCCAAAGTAAACTGTAGGGACTATTTTGTAAACTCCGAGTTAAAACTTATAATGAAAGTGTCACATTAAGAGTAAACTCACTATATCTATTGTATTAAATTTGGCAGAAAATCACCCTTTGGCATTCCAGCTGCTCCTCAGACATCAGAGGGACTGGGACAGCTGGGTTTAGATTCTGAGCTGTGGTAAATTCAGCAGCAGACATACAGAGCTGGTGTGGCACTGGAATTTGGAGTTCCAACCCAGCCCACTCTGTGGTTCTGTGGTAGCAGTGAGTACCCTTTTTGCAGAAGTGTGTGAACATATGAAATATGAACAATACAGCCAGCCACAAACACGTTCAGTTGAGAGATGCTAATGTAGTACTAAGAGTATGATCACAAACAGGCTGGTTTTCTGAATTTCCTGGGCAAGCACCTGGTACAGCTGAGCACTGGAGTCTTACCCACTAGTGTCCCTGTGGGAAGGAGATAGGTAGAGCCCTCTGACAGTGCCAGGATATAGAGACAGAGTCTCCTCTGACCTCCCTTCCCAAAGGGAAGCTGTATTTATATGATTTTCAGTGAGTGACAGGAGAAGGTGAAATTATGGCTGACAGAATTTCCTGTTTATGTGGAGTTTCATTTTAGTCATGAGCTTATATGGGGGTTGTTGACACAGAGCTGTGTCATGGTTTGGGTCATTCCTTTGGCTTAGTTCCTGTTACCTGCATTGTTCCTGCCAGAGCATGACCACAGCACCTTTGTGCTGCTCCATCCTGTTTTTCATATCTCCACTGATTTCAGCAGGGCAAGAACAACTCGCTCTGTACTGCTCCCTGCTTTGTTCCCTCCTCCCAGAGCAGCACACTGAGCTCCCACAGGGACCCTGCTCCTAAGGGTGCAGGCAGGTTGTCCCTGATGAACTACTGCCAATGTACACACTCCTTGCTCAGCTTTCTTTTTCAGTGTTCTCCCCAGTGAAGGCAGCCTTAAATGAGAAAGGACACCAGAATCACAGTGTTTTCTGGAAACCTGAAAATAAATCCCTTTCCTGCTGCGTGTGCAGCTGACTGTGCACTGCTCTGTTCCTTGTTCCCTGCACCCTGAGCAGCAGAATGGAGCAGAATTGAGACGAGAGGCTGTGTAGGTCTATGGGCTGATTAACAAAGAATCCACCACTCTCTTGGAGTGAAAGCTCCTAGATGAGTTCCTTCTTTATTATATGTTATGTACCCCATGCAAATTCTATGTAACCCATTGGTCCTTCCCCTTTGCTCCGCCCCTGAACCCTCAATTGACTAGTCTGCTGCTCCTATACAAACCCGTTTCCCTCTGACTGTGGTCTTTCATCCCTGAACCCTTCTGTCACTGTCGGGCATGAAATGATTCACATGGATGCAGCTCAAACTATGGTGAAAAAAGAAGATAAATTTATTTGTTCTTTCAATATTTATAGGTTTTCGACAACGACTAGGGATTGGATAGTCAGGTTACCACCTTCCCAACCACACTGGCTGTGAGAGACGTCCATCAAAAGGCATATCTTTAATGGAATGTATAAACACCTATGTTTATAGTTACTTTCCTGGGAAAGTGGCTAGAAATTAAGAAAACAATATCAAACAATAGAAAACAATACCAAAATCCCCAAACAGAGCTGAAATCCCAAATACCACTCCTTGGGTCCACCTTTTTAGAGCATGCATGTTTCTTGGCTTGTGAGTTTAATTCTGTTCTTATCATATTTTAATTTGGGCCTTGGCTTTTTCTTTCCACAGATGGTGAGTGTTGATAATCAGCAGCGCCCCCATCATCTGTTCATTGAATGTCGGACAGTTCAAACAGACAGTTCAAACATACTATATTGACTATTACAGCAAAGACAGTTTAACATTATACATATAGCATTAATCTTAATACTTGCAAAAAGCCAATATTATAATATGCATTTATAACAGGACCACGACTACTGCCCTGGGGGAGCCTGACCACCCTCTGGGTGAAGAACCTTTTTCCAATGTCCAGCTTAAACTTCACTAATACTGCTCCCTGCTGCTCCCTGTGGTCCTTTTACACTGTTTTCTTGAGGTGTTCCTGTGCCCGTGCTGTCCCAGCCGATACCAACGCCGTGCTGCCAGGCACATGGTTAGGAGTAATGACATAAAACCCCCAAGCCCCTCTCAGGGCCCTTTAAAACCTCTTTAGTGTCACTAAAACCTCTCCTAGTACACCATAAACAATCCTACCATCCCCAACTCCTCCCAAACCTCCTAAGCACCCCCAAATCCATTTTAGCTCTGTCAGACCCGTCCCAACACGACCTAAAGCCCCATTAGCACCCCAAATCCCTTTGAGTACACTGTAAAACCTCTTTAGCTCCACCAGAACTCCTCCCAGTGTACTTACTATCCTTCAAACCTCAACACACCCGAAACCATGTTTAGCTGTGCCTTAGCATCCACAAATCCCTCCCAACACTCTGTAAAACTCCGTTAGCACCTTCAATTCCATCCCAGCACCCTCAAAAATCCCATTAGCACCCCCAACCCCCTTCCAGCACTCTTTAAAACCTCTTCAGCACCACCTCGTTACCCCCACATAAACCATCCAAGCGCCCGGGGAGCGCGGCGCAGCTCCGCGCCGTGACTGGGCGGACACCCAGGAGCATCAAAGCTCCAGAGAAGAGAAGCAGCGCCGAGAAACTTAGGCAGTGATTGTGTGTAAAGGCTCTAATTTCACATATAACATAAGAAAGCTCTGTGTGCTCAGGACGGAGAAAGCCGCTACAACACACCTCATCCCGCCCGGGCCACCAGGAGGGCGGCAGCGGGGGCGGGGCCGCCGTGAGGGCGAAGGGAGCGTGGCCTCTCACCCCGCCTCCTGCCGGGGGCGGGGGGGGAGGCACGTCGCTCCCATGGCAACGCGTCCGGCGTCGCCCCTAGTAGGCGGCGCGGCGGCGTTGGTTCAGGCATTCACGGCGGGCAGCCCGGGGCGCGCCGGCGGGGTCCTGCGGCGGGCGGCGGCGGCTGGAGTGCTGGCGGCCGGGCGAAGATGGCGGACGTGCTGAGCGTGCTGCGGCAGTACAACACGCAGAAGAAGGAGATCGTGGTGAAGGGCGACGAGGTGATCTTCGGAGAGTTCTCCTGGCCCAAGAACGTCAAGACCAACTATGTCATCTGGGGGTGAGCGACACGGCCGGGGAATGGGCGGGTTGGGGGAGAAGTTGCCCCGAAGTTACGCCCGGGAAGCGGGGACGGGGTCCTGCCGTCCTTGGCCCACCCGGTGCCCTGCAGGTAGCGAGGCGGACGGGGTTGGACAGGCTGGTGCCGCCTCCTGCAGGGCCTCGGGGCCCCGGCACCCTGTGCGGGTGTCCTGTGGGCGATTCCTGTCTACTGGCAGCACGACCGGGCAGGGAGCGCTCGCCGCTCTCTTCGGGAACGTTCCCAAGTCCTGCCCTGGGCCAGGAGAGCCCGGCCCGGGTCGTTCCTTTTCTCTCGGCGCTCCTGTCCGTGCCGCCCAGAGGGGCCGCTTCCTGCAGATTTATGTGATGAGGTGTCAGGAGGCAGCTTCTCCCAAATTCTTACGGGTGTTTGGTGAAAAAGAGCCATTATGTTGTTGTTTGGAGAACGCTCTCAGGCGCATGGTGGGATTCTTGGACTATTCCTCGCAGGGTTAGGAGTTGCAGTTGGTGATCCTGATGGATCCCTTCCCACTCAGCATAGTCCATGATTCTGCTGTCTTGGCTTGTCACGGCTGCTTCTCTTCTCCTGGAGCTTTGATGCACCAGGACAATGCCAGCGAGATCCAGACCGGCACTCCGTCTGATGAGCTGTGCAGGTGCTCTGCTCCCACCTGAGGCCTTTTCCTGTGCAGGACCTAGTGCAGGCTGTTTCCTGGTTGATCTTATCGTGAAAAACAGGTAGAGAGAATGGGTTAAATGATTGTGTTAGATAAAATGCTCGGTTTTAGAAAACTTCAAGAAAATGAGGGGTTTTACCTGTTGAATTCTCTAATATAACTTGCATTGCAACGCAGTTTTTCGTTTGCCTTTCCCCAGAATTTAGTAGCCGCTTGCTTCCTAATGTCCTCACTAGAAGGGTTCCAATGAGTCTTTTTCAAACTTGAGAGGGAAAAATGCTTCTTGTTAAAGCTCAGGCACTGATCAAAGAGGACATGTTATCCTCTGAACCTTTGTGGAAAAGTAGAAGTACCTGCAGATTTCTCAAAAAAACCCAAACTTGTAGTTGAGTCTGACCAGAAACAATTTTTTGTTCTCATAATTATGATATGACTATTACGAACTATAACTAACTAGATGGAGAGAGAGAAAGGAAAAAAGTATACTTGCTTATCTTCAGTTGTAGGTGGACTTTTTGCAGCTGATTTTACTTTATATCTTATGTATTGCTAGAAATGTGCTTTTTCATTAACGGGTTCAAGTTTTCAGAAACTGATTTTGGAGTTATTTGTGCTTCCTGGCTGAGTGGGGGATACTGGTGTGCACTCTGAAGAGGAAGAAAAATATATGGACAAGTAGTTGAAAGTCTTGCCTGTATTTTTGCTGGGCAAGGTATAAACAGTTGTGGTGGTTTCCTTACTACGAGTTGCTTTCCCCAAGTGGTAACAAGTAGTGGTTAAGTAGACAAACTAGTTTCATTTCACTTCTGCAGGGAACAAGAAACTGATATGCCAGCCCTATTCTGTTGCTCAGGAGAGCTTGGATTAGACCCAGAAATTGTTACCAAAAGCCTAAAATCAGCTGGAGGGCAAACTTTGCAATGTACGGCCAGGCAGCTTTATCTTCCTGGTCAAGAAAGATGTGTGGGTGAACAGAGGATTCTCTGAGCACAACAGCAGCAGCTTCTTGGCAGAGCTGTGAGTGCTTACCTCCTGGGGTAGATGTGTGGTGAAATTTGAGGGGTTTTGTTTTTTGGTTTGTTTGGGGTGAGTTAGTTAATCTTGGTTTAGACCAGTGGCTCCTGAACTTTTGATAGGATCAGACTACTCTAAGTTCATAGCATTTCTTGTCAACCACTGTGACATTTCGCATGTCAGCTTTAAATTGAAGACACTGTAAAAATGAGACCAGTTCTGCAAACCATGCTCAGTAGCTTGAGCACTATACTTTAGGAGCTGCTAATTTAGGTAATTGCCACACTCAGGAGGGACATTTTCAAAAACTTTTATTAAAGTTCAAATCCTTTTATATGCAGGTCACTTGAAAGGGTCCAAATTATGTTTGCACTGAGCAGATGTTGGTGGCTGTCTTGCACAGAACAAACCTTGAGTTTTGTTTTGGGTGTCCACAGCACAGTTGCTGTAATTGCATCTCCAGTCTGAGGAGAGTAATGCTAGGCTGAAGAGCACCAGTGGCATTTGTCCCTGCTAGAATTAGAAGTAGTCCCATGAGACATTTAGCTCTGGCTCCTCGAGCAGCTTAACCTGCAGAAGTAAGCAGTGCTGCGCTGCATTGCCTTCTCTCTCTGCTAGCACAAGTGTCACCCAAAGAGGGAACTGGTTTGAGGAATCAAGCCAAATTAAAGGTAACTTGGACAAAAAAAAAAAAAGGGGGAAAAAAGCAACTTTAATCCAGTTTAGCTTCTAGGTAATAATTATAGGAATGCTCCTGCTGGCATGTGAAAAAAGCTAGGTGGTCTGAGATGAAGTGGTTTGTGTATTTTAACCTATGGGCCCTGGAGAGTGATTAATGAATCTGTTTCAAAACCAAAGGAAAGATTCAGTCTACCAGAGAAATGTATTGCTTTGTTTGCCTAGTCAAGGGGCTTGGATATGCACCTGAGTTTTTAAACAGTGAGCAGCTGGCCCTGGGTATTGTCAGTTGTGTGATACTCTGTGCTTTTTCTTGTGTGTTTAAAGATTTCTGCTTTGTTTTGTGGATGAGACACAGGTCCTTAGTACCTCTGTAAAACTTCAGGCTTTGAAACAGGAAAGAGGAAAAAAAGCTGTTAAAAATTAATAAATTCCCGATGCCCAGAGGTGGAAGATGAATGAATGAGAAAGAAGTTGCTGGTGTTAAAAATGAGCAGACGAAACTTGCTCTCTCCTATTAGATAAACATTTTCTCCATATATGTATAAGTTTATTTTGTAAGAGGTGCAACTCTTCCTTCTGTTTTTACTTTAATGATTTTCACTGGGTTTGTTGAGGTCTGCCTCCCCAGATTTTAATTTTTTTAAGTAATTGATGCCATAACTGAATTTGGGAAATAATAGAATTAATTTCTATTTCTACCTTGGATGTTTGTAAATGGAATGAGGCAAGATACCCTCAGATCTGCCTGGTTTTAGTTCTCTGTTTATTTAGCAGGAACACACACTGATGTTGAAATGTCAGTTTAAGCTTAGGTTTCCTCCTAACTGCTTGATATCTGATGATTTCCAATTAATGTGCAATATCTTGTCCTAATAAAACATCATCTTAGACCCATAAGGAGCACAGGGAATTCTTGTGTGTGTGGTTGAAGTGATGAAGTACCAGCTGTGTCCTGCTGAGTTTTGGCAATGCCTGTGGCTTTGTAATATTGTATTTTTTCAATTAATAGATAATGGTTCAGTATTTTTTTGCTTTTATATTTTGTCATTTATTGCCAAATATTGTTAAAGCTTGAGTAGATGACCAGCTGAACTTTTATATCATGCTCAGTGCATATGACACACTTCAAAGAAATAATGAGTTATTCTGAACTAAGACAATCTAAAGCGTTTGTTTCAAAATGAAGTGACAACGGTATCACATGAAATCATGGCTTTGCTTCGGAGCCAAGCCTGTGTGGAGGAAGTTTTTGTTTTCTTTTGTTTCTGCTAGTGCTTCCAGTATATTTAGATACCACCTTATCAAAGATCGTTACTGCTTTGCTGCTTGTTCAAGCAATTCCTTGCTGAGGTATCCAGTTCTGGTGGTTGCCTGTAGTTGTGAAGCCAAGTTTTGGCTTCTAAGCAGTTGAAAGAAAGATCCTGTGTCTATTCCCTTTCCTCTGCAGCAACAAAATGTACAGGCAGCCTCCACCTCGTGCAGACCAAGTTTTTGGAAAGAAGGGACAATGGTAGGAGAGACCCTTTATTCCCCTTATTCTACAGTTCTGGTATCCTGAATTCCTTGCATGTTATTCTTATATTGGTTTTCTCAGGCATCATTGTGAAGGTGAGGTTTTGAACTTTACTGCTAATAATAAGTTCTAAACAGGTTATTGGGCACTCTTAGGTAATTCCAGAAGAGTAATGACAAGCAAAGCTGTAGGTGGCATTAAATCTACAGTACTGAGAAAATAGACATGTTTCTGTTGGTTTCGTAGATTTTTGTGTAGCTCTTTCAGGCTCCATAAAGCTGTGACTGAGTATTTTTTATTTCTTCTCCCTTCCCCCAGTGAGGTTGGCACTTCTGTGGTGTGTGTTTTGGTGCTGATGAGTGAGGCCACTGTACTTAAAGGGAAAACTCTTTTAATGAAAGGGTTTCTTCCTGAAATATCTTGTTGACAATTCTCTACCAGTCTTAAATTTATAGCTTTGGGCTGGTTTTGTAGTGGCTTCTCTTTCTCAGGCTTTAAGGTGAGCCATCTGGTTTGCACATGGACTGGGCTATGTGGAGGAGCCCTGTCCTGCCTGGAGCTGGGGTTTGACAGGTCCCAAAGTGGGGGTGGGTAGTGGAATTGCTATTCTTGCTGCTTTCCTGACTGCCAGGTCTGTTCCTCAGAGCAGCTGAAGTGTTTAGGGAGCTCGGTTCATTGAAAGAAGGACAGGTATTGCTTCCCCTACAAAGTCTTGTAGTAATAGCATAATGTGTGAGTGTGTGAGAGGGGGAAATTATGTTCAATGTACATGGAGCCAAGTTGAGGCAGGGACTTATTTTGCCTTGTTTGGGTTTTTTTTTTTTGTGAATAGTTGCACAGAACAAGTTCCCTTTTACACTTAAAAGCTGTATCTTTGAAACAAGCTCTTTGGAAGCTGAGATTGAACTTGATGCTGTTGTCTTGCTCTGATGTAGTCTGACTTCAGTATGGGAGTTCACTGTGATTTTGTATCCTTCAGGGTTTTGCTGGCTTTGTGTGCAATTAGTTTGTAGTCACTACTTATTTTGATCTTTTGGCACCATTTTGAACCCTTTGCTCCCTAGACTTTGTGGAATTTACGTATTAAGTTCTCACTGTGCTTTCTCTAGTGCTGCCAATTCTGGCCTGTTGTACCTGAAGATGATGCAATACTTTATTTTTGCAGCTCAGTTCTGTCTCTCTGGTTGTCTCACATAGTATAGACAGTTTCTTTGATAATCAGAATGAATAGTGTGAATGAGGGGGAATGTGTACTTGCAATTTCCCTACTCTTGTTTCTTTATTTAACAACGTATCCAGCTCTTATTTTGGAGTATTGTGGGAAGGTTTTTTTAATAATTCATTCAGTAAAGAGGCTGCAAGAACTCATCTCCCTCCCCTGTGTTTTTTAGCACAATTGAGAGCTCATTAGTTTGGCAATAGCCTGATAATAATATTAACTGCTTGCTTTTTAAACTTTCATCTGGAAAGAAAAGAGACCTTTTTTAAAAGAGGGTGTGCTTGAGACAGAGATGGAGAAGTTAAAAAATGTCACAATGTTTTCCTGTGTTACAGGACAGGAAAAGAGGGCCAGCCCAGGGAATACTACACTTTGGATTCTATCTTGTTCCTGCTCAATAATGTGCACCTTTCCCATCCTGTGTATGTCCGTCGTGCTGCGGTAAGTAGACCATACAAAATGTGATTTTTGTCTTGTGATAATGAACGTGTGTAGTTATTTTCAGTGAATGATAATAGCGCTTGTGTGTATGAATTTGGCTGGAGAAAGCAAAGATGATACTGTGAAAAATGAGGTTCATATATTTTTTATATAAAATTTAAAAAGTTTAATAGAAAGACAATTAGGAGATAGAAATGAAGTATACAAGTATGGCCGGGTGCCTCAGCATTCAGCTAAGAGAGCACATTTTACTAACAAAGGATTGTCCTTTGAAAACAGAACCCTATTACATATTCATAAATTCTCATACATGATTCAAACATTCCTCTTAAGTTTTAGATGTTCTTTTTTTTAATTTTAACTTGCCCCCTCCCCAGTCTTCTTGGCTCCGCTGAGTTTCACACTCCCTGATAACAGAGGGTCAATAAATTCTTCCCTTGGAGGTCTGGTCACTGCTGTCTTCACCTGGATAAGATAATCTAAGAATGCAGGGTGGGGCGGGGGGGGAGGGGAGTGGGGGTTCTGACTATCTTTTTCAGTCTCTGGGTTATATAAAAAAAAGTAGGTTTTGCTTTAATACCATGCTGCAGTCTAACATACATGTACTATACCACTATATCAATAACAGAAATAGAAGGGACTATATTAATACAACAAAGTTTTCTAACCTTATACATATTACATTCATTGTAATATTTGTGAAAAGCCAATAATATAATATGTGTCTATAACAATATGCAATTGTTTAAAAACAATCACCTCTGCAGAAGGATCACGATAGGTCCTATCACAGTGGAGTATTTTTCTTGACAATTCACTTCCTGACAGATTATCCCTTCAAACCACCAAATTGAGTTTACAGCAAGAGTTTGTCAACCAATTATTAATAGCAATGGCAGCATTTATCTTGATATTCTATGGACACAGTAGTTTCCAGCACTAAACTATTTCAGGAGTGCTTTTGTCCATCTGTTGTGTGGAGTGATCCCAATCTAGATGATCCTTTAGTGCCTTAGATAGCAGGGATCTACAGAATGGAGAAAAGCAAACAGCTTTGGAGTGGACTTGGAAGTAAGCAATACAATTAAAAAAATTGCTGGTTAAGCCCTACCAGTAAAGGTACAGAAATTCGTTAAAAGTCCTTTTGATTTTCATTTGACTGCTTTCTACGAGGCCACTCTTTATCTTTCCTTGTGCTTTGTTGTTACCTGAGACAGCAGTGCTGTGTTGAGACAACACAATTGAGATACATGAGTTCTACATAGCAACACAGTCCTCCTGGCAGAGAAGTGTGTGTGTGTGTGATAAAAGCTAGTTCTTAATCTTATTTGCAAGTTTCAAGGGAAGGAGGAAAATGACTGCCCTCTCTTTCAGTTTTGTAGCAGGCTGTATGTTTAATTTTGTGTAGCTGAACATCCTCTATGATGTGATTGCACTTTAGGCTTGATAGTTAAGCTTCTTTGGGTGGCAGGACATGTGGTCATTTTTTTGTGTGAATGAGTAGTTTTCAGTAAAAGTGAAAAATCTTAAAAAAGAGTCTCTGTGGGTGAAGAACGGTTTAATGTCACATCTGCTGTCTTTTCAGACTGAAAACATTCCTGTGGTAAGAAGACCTGATAGGAAAGATTTGCTTGCATACCTAAATGGGGAAACATGTGAGTGATGTGTTCTTTTGACTTGGACACACAGTACTCTTTACTGCTTCATATTTTTGGCACAAGTGAGGGGTAGATTGGGTGAGAATAGGCAGTTTGCATCTTAACTGAATGTGCTGAAACTTCTCAAACAAAGTTATTATTTCTTGCGTTTTTAATTGTATTCTTAAATTAACTGTTTTGCTTAGATAGGAGCTGCATTCCTACATGCATGTTTAAAAGTGAACATTATTATTATTGTTACTATTAACCTACTTTGGTTAACAATTATGTGTTAGAATGCTTAGCATGTATGTTTTTTCCTTCTCTAGACTATGGGAAGCTTTCAGTAGTACATTGATCTTGAATTCAAGAAATATGTGGGATGAAATCTTCAGTTTAATAAAATATAATAAATCACTGCTCTGTCAGTCTGGCAGATTTGCCTAGCATTTCATCTTAATTTTTTTGTTAACAATAGTTAGATAAGAGCTTTCTCTGAGAAAAACAGATATATCGCCTTTGTAAGATGCTCTGTTTCATAGGTGGTCTTCAAATTTGAAGTATCTTGGAGTATGAGATTATTCTGTAATATGATGAGTAAAATCACTTTATATATATATATTTTAAACAGATCAACAGGTTGTCGTTTTTAAAAAAAATTCTAGACAAACCCAGTAGATCTTGATTCTAGGTTCTAATTCCCATTGTGACTTGGTTGTCTTTTATGAGCTGTATATAGAGATCATACAATCATTGATTAATTTATGTTGGAATGGACCAGAAGAGGTCACCTGGTTCAATCCCGTTTTCAAAGAAGGGCCAAATGACCCTGAACAACACGATTTAGCTTTACATTCAGTAGAGTTCTGAATATCTTCACTCCTCTACTCCCAGTGTTTGACCACCTTTGCTACCTAATATATAGAATTTCCATTGTTGCAGTTCATCTGTTGCCCTTCTTTCTTTTATACCCAAATATTATTGCAGATGTTTTCTATTTAAACTGAATGTTCTGTTTGCGTGCAGCAACCTCATCAAGCATAGACAGAAGTGCTCCACTTGAAATTGGTCTTCAACGATCCACTCAAGGTACGATTTAACTAAAAAATAACTTTGAGGTTTATTTTATAAAAATCTACTACAGTCTTGAATTTTTAATGTCCTCTTTTTCTTGCAGTTAAAAGAGCAGCAGATGAAATATTAGCAGAAGCAAAGAAACCAAGAATAGAGGTAATGACAGTGACTGTCATCAATACAAATTGAGGGTGGAGGTAAATTACGGTGTTTATATGTTTTTGTAGGAATTCCATTGGATTAGCTGTCCTTTGGTGTACAGAGTGCTTCTGTTCATGTGAATGGGAACTGGAAGGGGTTAGACATTTGACTTGAAGAATTGTGGTTCTTGAGAGGAAACTTCCAATAGCTCTGTGCTTAATGCTAGTGCCTAGATTAAAAAGTCATTGGAAATAAAATTGTCCTTCCAAATGTGAAGAAAATACTTCTGATGAGCTTTACTTCTAGTTGTATTTATATTTGAAAAGAGAATACACAAGGATTTAAACATGACGGTTCCTTCCAGGATGAGGAGTGTGTGCGCCTTGACAAGGAGCGCTTGGCAGCTCGGCTGGAAGGACATAAAGAGGGCATCGTGCAAACAGAGCAGATCAGGTGGGATTACTTTTCCTTATGCCTAATGCTTAATTACAGTATGGAGAACATTCTTGTGCTGTTCAAAGCAGCCAGTTTTACTTCTGTCCAGCAGCTCTCAGTGAAAATTTTCCGCTCTTTGATACTTTCAATAATGTTGAAGGAGCCAGACCTTGAAACAGTTATGACAGTGCAGATTTCAGGCATTTATGAAATCCATAATTATAGCTAACCACATGAAAAATAGGTATTTTGAACAACTTCTTCCTATCTCTTATATAGGTGTACTTAAAAGGAAACTGTAGGGAAAAAAAATCTGATTGTGGCATGATTAGAAAGCATAAGAATAAAAAAATCAGAAAATACATGTGATTTTGTACAAACTAGTAATTTGGATGCTACCTTGAGTGTATCACAACTTTGCAGTGCTGCAGTGAGGATTACTAGGTGTTGTTTGAATTAGTTTGTGTTCTCTAGTTACCAATTCTTTTAATGCTGAATGTAAAAGACTGCCCCTTTAAAAAAATACAAATATATACAGGTGGTGAGTTTCAATGCCGTGCTTGACCCTGCTGTGAAACAAGTAGCAACACAAGGAAGTTCCCTTTCCAATAACATAGTTATAAAGGAGAATGCTTCACAACCAGTACTTGCATTATCTTTTCATGTATTCTCAAAGAAAAAACAACCCCGTGTAATAGTGAATTTGGTATAGACAGTTAGAATTGTGCAATTCAGTCTTTATCTTTTTTCTTCAGCTCACCTGCAAAACAGTAGGGCTCACTGACAGCCCAATTCTGTGTTTACAATTAAAAGCAAACACATGTAGGTGTTGCTCTCTTGGACTCTGAGCTCTCTCAAACCCAGATTATTGTGGACAAGGTCACCACCATCTGTTGTTTGCTGGCCTGCATGGTCTAAGAAGGTACCACGTCTTCCAAGGGACCAAGTCCACATAACTACACCTCAGCCAAGATTTAGAGTAGTGCTTTGAAAGCCTCAGAGCAGCCAGGGGTTGGTTGACTGGACACAAAATTGTAATCCACTACAAATAACAGGGAACTGACATTTGAGTGTTGTTATAAAACAAAGGTGTTGGTCCTGACACTTTACATTTGGATTCTTTATTTTTATTTGGTATAGTTGGGATTTTTGGATGGTATTTGTGTTAATAATGTGAGTCCTGTCACAAACTGGATTTGCATGCCCAAAACAGCCATGCCAAGCCCATATAATATTTCAGTGTCTATATAAGGTGACTATTTTGTGGTATATAGCATAGCCTTAAACTTTGGCAGGTTGAAGTTACTCATTCAGAAATTCTTTCAGAATTGTTTGTGCAATTATTCTCTACTGTTACTTTTGCTCATTTAGGTCCTTGTCTGAAGCTATGTCAGTGGAAAAAATTGCTGCTATCAAAGCCAAAATCATGGCAAAGAAAAGATCCACTATCAAAACTGATCTGGATGATGACATAACCGCTCTTAAACAAAGAAGTTTTGTTGATGCTGAAGTGGATGTAACTAGAGATATTGTCAGCAGGGAAAGAGTATGGAGGACAAGAACTACAATCTTACAAAGCACAGGCAAGGTAATGCTCTGGGTATGAAGCTGGATTTTATGATCCTTATGACAAACTGCATTTTTATTTTCTATATCTAATTTGTTAATCAGAGATGACAGGCGTATTATACTTTGTGTTCCATGTGAAGGTGGACTTGGAGGGCAGTTGCTGCAGTGACAGAAGAGTTAGTCATTATCACATTGCAGTAAATCTAAATTGTATCTCCAATTACTTGCTTCAGCCATTAAAAGATACTAAGTAATCACTTAATTGCTGTTAACCAAAGCTGGCTTGAGCCCTGCAGTGGGGAGGGCTCCATGAAAGTACTGGTGGATTGGAAACAGACCAAAGTGGGGAGTAACTAATAGAATGAGTACGTTGAAAGCCCAAAGGCCTCTACATTGTGGAAAACACCAAAGAAGTAAGGAGGAAAAATGCTGGAATGAACAAAACCAGAAAGCATTATTATGAAGAGGTTTTTGTCCCTTTATGATGCTACTTTTGGCTGCGCTTGGTTATGTACTATTCTGAACATGGTTGCAAGCACAGCTGACAGCTTGCTCTCTTTGGACAGAAAGGCTTTCTTTATTGCAGAGCTACTTGGCACTAAATTTCTCAAGGAAGCAGTAAGTAAATTCCTAAAAGATTTCAAGGGTCTGTTTTCCTGAGGTTATTGTCAAACTGCATCCTTTGCCTTCACTATTTCTTTTAAGTATTGTCACAGGAAAACAACATTTAGAAGTAAATGAGCTCTCAGTCTTCATTTGTCTTATTTTTAACAGTATTTTACATTGCTCTCAGCTTCCCAGTATTGTCCCAGGGCATTAGTGGTAGAATAATTTAATTAATGAATTATGGGGTAATTACTGGGTATGTGGCACATCCCTGTGTGCTATCTACAGAGTGAATGTTGCTTCTTTGAATCTGAGAGATTTGTAGCAGCCTCACTGCTGAGGAGCTGATAAATTGGTAAAAGCTTTGATGTTTTAGTCATTGGAAAGGTTTGTGCTGAAGGAATCTGCATAGCTTTTCTTCCTTTTGTGAATCATTCATCGCATTCCTATCTACTTTTCTTCCAAGTGAAATTGCAAAGATAGTAGGGAAGAGATGAATGTTTTTGTTGTAGTAACTCTGTAGTAAATGAGATGAGGTAGTGATTTTAAGCAAAATATGACACAGGGAGAAAGACAAGAAACAAGAGATGAAGTTTGTTCTTGGACTCTAGCATGCAGTTACTGTGAGCAGCCTGATGAGTGTATGGGCATAACAGCAAATCTTCTATTTCGGTTTATGCAGGATTGCAGGAACATTCTTGATAGCTTGGACACAAATCACCTGAGTGTTAATGTTTATATTTTCCAAGTAGCAGTGAGAGTAAGTAGATGGGGAAACATCATATGTTAATGGGCTGTGATTTATCCCATAGCAGTTCAGGTTTTATATTGGTTGGGAGGGCTTTTTGGTGTGTGTTTGGTTTTTTTGGTGGTTTTTTTTTCTTTTTTCTTTTTTTTTTTTTTGTTTTTGTTTTTTCTTGGTTTTTTTTTTTTCTTGAACCTTTGTGAAGACCTTCTTGAAAGTTGTGAAGAAAAGATATGTTGTCTCAGGCAAATAATTTCTTCCTTTGTCTCCTGCTCCTTTTAAGAATTTTGATCAGGGAAGCATGATACTGCTCTGCAAATGCTGTTTTGACTCTTCTGTATGGTACTTGAATTGCTGATGTGCCTGATAATTATTTTTATTGTAAATTTTTGCTATCTGCTTGTTATGAGTTTATCTTCAGTCTTTTGAATCCTTCTAGAGTATTTAAAACCAAAATTGACTTTAGCAGTGCACACTTTTTTAATATCTGAATTCCTTTGGAACTCCTGGGTAAATGGTAACAAACAGTGAGAACTCCTAAATCTAAAGTTTGTTGTTCCTTTGCAAAAATCGCTTCAGTACAAGGCTGCTTCTCAAGCTCTTTTCCACAGAGAACCCTTCCTGTATGTGTAAGTTTTCCCATTGTTCTCTATAGTAAACTGAGATGTAGAACTAGCTTAAGATGCAAAACGGAAACACTAGGAAGATCAGGCCACAGTACAAAAAAAAAAAATCTCTTGACCATTTCAGCTTAATGACAGGTTTCCTCTGGTTTTCAAATGTTTGAAGAAAATATTGATTCTTACAGCAATATGCTCCTCCAAATTCTTCATAGATGGCAATAATATTAACTGTATTTCTGAAGCATTTAGTTTCTCCTTTTGGACACACTTCCCAATTCTTAAGTTTGCTTTATAGAACTGGTCCAGGATTTTTTTAAGTCTCCAGTGATGTAGTGTTCTTTTTTTAATATTTGAAAAAGTTATCATGCATTCTGTCATTTTACCTGCTGCTTTTATTGCCAGCATCTTCATTGTCACAAATCTCCCCTTGCTGAAATTACAATGATAGATTTTTTTTTTCCTGGCTGTGGTGGTTTTTTTATTTTGGTTTATGAGAATGCATAATTTGAGTGCATTTATGCTCCTGTTGTAGAAAATGCTTCAGCAGCTGTGTCATTCCCAGTTTATTTGGCCCTTAAGATTTCTGTAATGTGTCACACAGGTCCTTTGTCTGTATGGCCTCTCTGTTACCCTCTTTTAATCACATGTTGCATTGATCCCTGGATGTCTTTTTACTGATTTCTGTGAGGTTCTTATTGCTTGTAGAATCAGACATTTCAGTTACCTGTCCTCTTTTGGTTTTAAGATTTCTACATTTGCATTTATCTGCTTGCTTATTGTTATGTTTTGCTTAAAACTTTTTGTTATTTTTCATAGTTTTCTGTATGATTATCATGCAATTCTACCTCTTTTGGAAAGTCAGTGTTTGAGTTAATTCCTAGTAGATAAGTCATCCTACTCTGTCTGTTTTAAATATTTGTTGGCTTTCCCCAAGTCTGTAGTGTAGTCTTCTAGATTTTTATGAATAATGTGGCATTTTTGTGATCACTTTTCAGAGCCAAATTGCATTTAAGTGTTTGGGGTTTTTTTTTTATAGTAACTTAAGTTTAGAACTCTTTGACAGATTATATTGTTTAAAGGAATTTCATTTCCGGAAGAGTTTTGAATTCATACATAGACTATTTACTATCATAAGTGTTTGAAATGTTAAATTTTGCATCAGTGCTCCGCACAGGTTTTAGCTGTGTGCATGTTCTTAGATAAATGTGAGGCTGTTTTGTAAAACAAACCATTGAACACATAGAAAAAACCCTGTGTTTATACTGAAATTGATTCTTTCCTTTCATATCCCTCCTTTAGCTTTCTTTCCTAAAAATCCTTTCGTTTTTGTAATCTTCTGTAGCAGGCAACAACAATCTTTTCTGAAGGAGAAACCTCCTCATTTCATCTCTTCTGTAAATGTATTTGGCATTTGAATTTTTCCTGTGAATATGAGTTAAAGTAGACTAAGAAGGAGTTTCAACATTCACAGATGTGATTGGAGAGTGTGTTTTTGCCTGAGACTGCTGGTGTACTTGATTTATATTTTGTTATTTATTTTTACTCTCCCAGATTGCTCAGAACTATTTCTTAGATAAGCAGCAAGGTAACTGGGTGGGCTGTGTTGAACATGCTCTACTTGTGTGTAGAGAAATCTTAAAGCTGGAATCTTGGAAATGCACTAATACTGGCCCTGTGAATTTGTAACTTTTTGAAATGAACCAGTGTTCTGATATGAGCAGCTCTGAGCATTTCAGATATTCTTTAAAAAAATATCATTCTTGTCTTTGTAGGGTGTGGTGGGTTGATGTTGGTTGGATGAGTGATAAACAGGTGCCCACCATGATGCTTCCCTCCTCAGCAAGATGGCTGGGAAAAAAATGTGAAAAAATGTGTAGGTTAAGAGAAAGGCAGTTTAATAAAAACAAAGGATGTGTGGGGAAGCAAAGGAGGACAAAAGATGTATTCTCCACTTCCCATCAGCAGGAAGTCTCTAGCCACTTCCTGGGGAGCAGGGCTTGGGTGCATTTAGCAGTTGCTCTAGAAGACAAATATTGTAACAAGAAATGCCTCTCCTCCTTCTCTCTCTTAGCTTCTACTGCTGAGCAGATGTCATGTGATGGGGAATATCCCTGGAGTCAGCTGTCCTGGCTGGCTGTCCTCTCAAGATCCTGCCCAGCTGACTGGTGAGGAGGAGGTGCTGGAGACAGCCTTGGTGCAGGGCCAGTACTGCTCAGCAGCAGTCAAAACACTGGGCTGTTGTCAACACCTTTCTGGCTACCAAGACACAGTGCTGTACTACCAGGGCAGCTAGGAATTAACTCTACCTCAGCCAGACCCAGTTTATGTGAAAATGCTACTGATTATTGCTAAAACTTTAAATTTCAGCCAGCACTCTTCGGTTATCTTTTCTCACAGTTACAAGTATATTGGAATTATATATATGATGTATGTATACTATATATACATAATATATAATAATTATATATTGTGTATATAATTATATGTATTATGTATATTAGATTTTTCTCAAGTGAATGCTAACCCTGTGTACAATGAAATAACATAATCCAACCTGTCAAAGATGTGGGAAGTCTTATAGGTTATAGCACATAACCTTTCTAAATCTGCTCAGCTGTGAAGCTGAACAGTAGCTACACACTTCTGATGTAGGTGCATTGTCCAGGCAGGCACATTTGCACATCTGTGAGCAGCTGGCCGAACTGCTGCTTTGGTGCATTTCTCAGCTTTTAGCATATCTGTAAGTATTTCCTCCTCCCTGAGCCTTGTGTAAATCTTTTTGAAGACGTTGCCAGGCACTGGGAGTCTAGAGTGACCTATATGGCACCTTAACATTACTGCCTGCCTGGAGACAGTCTAGGGAGAAAAGCACTGAAGTAGAACCATGTAAGTTGGACAGGAGAAATTAGCATTTGAGGTATACATATTTCTAATGGAGTTAGGTGTGTATAAAATCTAGGGCTCTTTCTGCAGGTTTATGATGGAAAAACTATTAAGATATGTATGGGATCAGAGTTGGGTGGAGCTGAGTCTCTGTAGTTTCATAACCTTTACATTATGAAATTGTATCTTTTTGTAAGTGTAACCTTTAAATGTATATTACTTACAAGGTCAAGGTTAAAATGTTGAAGCAATGGTTTGTTTTTTTTCTTGTGGTTGCTTCACTGCTGCAGACAGGTGAATTTGATTCTCTTGCAGTGTAGTTATACTTTCCCTGCTTAATATATACAAAAAAATAAGAAAATACTATAAATTACAGCTTTTTTAGTATGAAATTGTTCTTTTTTCTTTCTAATAAGGTAGGAACTGAGCCTGATTCAAATAAAATATTTTCCTGCCTTAATCCTTATATTTATATATCCTCTGGTTTATGTGAAAGACTTAGACTGGGCTATCTAGCACATTTTGTTAAGTTTCGTTTTGAAAGCATGGAAACCTTATACTTTATTTATATAAAACAAGTAATTTGATTAAATAAATAACTTTATTTTTTAAGCCTTCATAGTTTTTCAGCTTTTATATCTTTAGTTATTGCAGCCCTGTTGTAATGTACTAGTTATCTGGACTTTCCTTTGGAGAAGTTACTTGATGTCCAGTATATTCTTATCCATGACACAAGATGTTAATACTGAAGGGAATAGACTTCAAGCTTCAATTTACAGAATCACTAGGTTGGAAGAGACCTCCAGGATCATTGAGTCCAACCCATGCCTTAGTACCTCAACTAATCCATGGCACCAAGTGCCACATCCAGTCTTTTTTTAAACACATCCAAGGATGGTAACTACACCACTTCCCCAGACAGACTAATCCAGTACTTTATATACTTTTTACCCTTTCTGTAAAAAATGTTTTCCTAATATCCAACCTATATTTCCCTTGGTGCAGCTTAAGACTCTCTCTGTTTATTCTGTCAGCTGCTGCCTGGAGAAAGAGACCAATCTTCAACTGCCTACAACCACCTTTGAGGAAGTTGTAGAGAGTGATAAGGTCACCTCTGAGTCGCCTTTTCTCCAGACAAAACAGCCCCAGCTCCCTCAGTCGTTCCTCACAGGGTTTGTGTTCCCAGCCCCTCACCAGCCTTGTTGCCCTCCTCTGGACATGCTCAAGAGTCTTAATGTCCGTCCTAAACTGAGGGGCCCAGAACTCAAGGTTCTGTGAGGACACAGCACTCAAGGTTCAACCTCACCAGTGCTGAGTACAGGGGAAGAATGACCTTCCTACTTCTGCTGGCCACACTATTCCTGATACAGGCCAGGATGCCATTTGCCTTCTCTTTAATTTCATAATTCTTGACTGTGAGTTTTATGTATTAAATTTCATAATCTTGATTTGTACTTCCCCACTGTGCTACCCCCAGCTTCTCAGTATTTTTGTGTGCATGGTGAGAGAAGACCAGAACTGAATAGGATGATTGGAGTTTATAGTTTACCTAGCTAGAGGGATTGGCATTTTCCTGCTATGTGGCATTTACCTTGGATGTAACCCACAATTGCAAATTTATCAAATGCAGCATCTGAACTATTCCAGAATGTTGTTTTTTTGTGGTCTTCTGTATTCTTGTACATAAGTATTAAAGAGCAGAACTGTTTTTTTTCTGCATGTGTAGCTGATCTTTGTGGTGTCATGATTTTTCATTTTGTGTTACTGCCTGCAAAATATTGCTACTGCAGTTAGTACTTGCATATTATATTTTTAAAATTATGTATTTTCTTTATAGGCTTGATCCTTTTCACAGTAACTACCATATCTGAATCATGTTTTCAGTTACTTTCAGTTCTCATTTTTGTTCTGATGACTCTTGACCATTCTTAGTAGGGAAGTCACCTGTCAGGAGGTTAATACCACAGCTATATAAAAGTTATAAGTTTTAGTAATTTAGCTGGGAAAACTATTTTGAAGAAAGACTAATAGTATTTTAATCACTTTAGACAACTAAGAGATCTGAGAGTAAAATTTTGGATATTTTAAAATAAATTGATTGTAAAAGCATCTTCATGTGTGGGCTCTAGATGGCAGAATTGTCTCACGTCCATGAAATTCACAGCAACTTTAGTAGCAAATGGAAAAAGGAAAGGTGTGCCAAGCATCTGGTGTCCTTATTAATCCTTCAGGTGGCACGGGAGGGTGGGTTTGGAGTGGTTGTGCACAAATATCATGGTACAGTTTGAGTGCTCAAACTTCTGCAAGACTGGCTTTCTTAGTAAAACTAGACATACTCTTTTATTGCTGCCAAGCACTATGGAAAACATTTTGAATGTAGCACTTAAAGGAAAGATGGGCCAGATTTTAAAAACTGTATTTATACTGGGCAATAATAAATCTTGTTTTGTCTGTATGTGCCTTGAATTCAACTAAGGAATCTGTAGAATAAAGCATTATGTTTCCTGAAAGAATATTTAGGTCAGCTATAAAGTAATTCCTTAAACACTACTCTAACATAACTATTAAAAAATATGTATTTCCATATGCTGCATTCATAGGAAAAATAAACTAGGATAATGTATCAAGGGGATTGGAATTTTTGAGATTTTATGCTATACTGTATCTTCAGGCTGTTACAGTATTGCTGCTCTTTCACACTTCTGAATTAGCATTTCAAGTTAAATGTTTCAATTGTCTTTCATATAATATTCTGGCTATAAAAATTCAGTGAAGATAGCACAGAACAAGTGAAAATTGCACCTTTTTATTGAAAACATAGTCTACAAATATACAGGGAGCTGTACAACTATACAGGGAGCAGATATACTCACAGCTCTGTTTTCAGTTCAGCTTTAGTAATACACAGTTAACTTTTTGAGTGGAACACAAAGAAATCCCCAGATTAATTTTTTGTGAAAGGAGTGTCTGATTTTTATTTTTTTCCCCTGTGACAGTTAGTAACAAGTTCAATTTTATCAACATTTTTTTATAGGCTCCCTAATCTAAAGCTCGATAAAGTCATCATGGGCTCTGCTTTCAGTTATTTAGCAATATTAATTTCAGTAGTGTAATGTGAATTGGTTAAAACTACCATCGCCCTGAAAGCAGGATTACAAGCACCTATTTATTCAGGTGGTTAATCTACAATCTCGTGGGTGTTAGTGTGCTTGTTGTGTGCCCCAGAATGGCCTGTCTAGCTCAGAAGTGTGCAGAGAACAGTTTGAGGGGTACTGTGAGTCCCTGTAGGTGGGAATGACAAGAGCAGGGAGGAGAGAAAATCAACTTCAAAGTTGGTGAACAATTTTCAAATTAAAGATACATATTCTGAGGCACAGGAGAGTGATGCTGTAAATATTTTTTTTACTTTTTGATTTGGATTCCAGATTTAAATATGTGCTTTGATTTTAGATGTACAAGATATTTTATTTTAAATATACAGTTTATCACTTCATGTTCTTTATGAGCAGTGTTTTAATTTCTGCTGTACTTCTATGAGGCCATCTTAATGCTGTTTTCATTTTTCTTATATATAGGAATTACTGAAAATGTGTGATGGGAATATTGCCTTTTTGGTACAGCATCATGCCTTTCAGTCTGCCAGTGGCTGTAAAGGATTTAGCAGTATGTCTCAGAGTAGTAAAGAAATGTAGTGGGGGCTCAATTATTCCTTCTCCAGCCCTACTTAAGTCTGGTCAATGTTTACAGCATTCTTCAGCTCTTGATCTTCCTGCAGCGCATGTCCAAGAAATCCTTACTGTCAGTTCAAATAAGAGGTTTTTTCTTAGGTTCCTCTTTCACTGCAGTGAAACACCAGCATGTAAATCTGATTAAAAATTGGTTACAACTTAGGTTTAGGAAAGTTTTGAGGCACTGTAAGCCATATTGGGTATATACTTCTAGTTTTACATGTTAGATTTAAGGTTTTATTTTTGTCAGATGATTGAGATGAAGTATACTTTTCTTCAAATTATCTTCCATCTAGAATTATTTTCAATGAAGCTGAAACCAATGTTTATGATTGATGATAACTATTAGAAAAAATATTTATTTATTTACTTTTGCTAGCATGATAAAGCTGCTGAAGAGACTAGAAGTTTTCGTTAATGAGAACTAGGGTTACGGTGAGCTACAGGAATTAAAGACTGCAATTTTTTAGAATAAACTGTGATATATTGCAATGGAAATATTACAAAAGAAATTCAGTTAGTGATATGGCTTCATTAAGCCTTCCTCATTAGAGCAGTCTGATCTGACTGGCTCTGGGATTTCTCCACAAACATCCTGGCATGAAATTACCACCAGTGATAATAATTTGATTTGGTTCTGTGTTAGTCACTGTGTTGGCAAGGGGTAGAGCATCTGTGCAGAGAAACAAATATTTTGATGTTCAGGGGTTTTTTTCCCTCTTCTTTTCTTCTCTGTCCCCCAGATCAGAAGTTTTTGGTAGTAAAAATGTTGCACTTAATAATCAAGTTTAACTAAATCTAGGGTAGAAGCTAATGGATATTCATATTCTGCTCTCTGAAGGATGAACAATGACAACTTAGCAGTCTTCAGCTCTGCAGGGCTTTACAAATCAGCTGGTACATGCAGTGAACTTCCTGCTCAATCATTTTTCTGTCATAGTAATATAATCCTGTCCTGACCAAGCCAGTGACCAGCAAGAAGATGATGTTAGTTTGAGTGCTTGTTAAAACACTGCTGGTTTTCTCCCCTTCCAAACAGCCATTAGTTTTGGTCCTAGAGGACTTGCATTTTCATGCTGTGGAAAAAAGACATCAGCAAGAACACTTCTAATTCCATGCTTATTAGTTGCTTGTTTTCAGCAAATGGGAGAAGGAATCTTCTGTGTTTTTTTATGAGTTTTGTCCTGGATGTGCAATTTAAGGTTATTAAAATCCCATATGTTTAAAGGCCTTTGAAAAATTCATCATTTGAAGTTCAAACTCCCTTTAAAACTATGTTAACTGTAGGTTTTATGAGTAAAATACAGATGTGAATGTTGGTTGTAACTTCCTTGTGACTGGGAGATTTGGCTTCTGCATGGACAATCACTCTTAGAATATTGCTCCTGTTAATTAGTTCCTCCTTGCGAGTTTCAGAAAATGAGCCTTGTTTCCTAGAGACAGTGTGATAAAGCACAGCAATTGCAAGAATTGATTGATATGATGCCCAGGCCACACTTTGGGAGAAATCTGAATTTTCAATAAAAATGCCTGTAGTTTAGACTTTGAGTATCCTCATATAACTGATATATGCATGGCCTGCAGCTTTTGAAAGGCTGTTCCCTCAGGATTTTTTGACTGAAGTGAACTTTAAATACAGTTTTGTGTGAATTCTTTCAGACTTCATCAAAAGAACTGGGTTTGCTCAGGCGATGGCTTTGCCTTTATAAGTGGTTTATGGTGGTCTTCCAATTCCTGTCTTTGGTGGCTTGCAGTGGCTTGACAAGATGTTCACTGAGGTCAAGTGAGGAGGCTTAGGGAAGCTTTGCAGTACAACTCTTTAAGTGATTTCTACAAAATTCATCCCAGAAATCTTTTTGTAATTCTTGTGTTTGTTTCATGATGCCAGTGGTGTTAACACCATTTAAGTGTTAATCTACAATATTCTGGAACAGTATTAACATTTTGTGAATACTTTATATTATTCTGAACCAGGAGAGAAAAAAAAAAAAGAAGTTGTTTTCCCTAATTGATAAAAGGTTTCTTTTACTGATGAGTCATTACTGAAAATTTGCATTAGTAAGAAACATTGTGTACACTTAACTCTATAGTTTATAGTTCACAAGTGCTTTGAGGGGAGTTTGGTTTACCTTGTGGTGTAATGAAGCCAGTTAGATTTAGCAGGTGTGGGCCTTAAAGAGTAGGGGATAGCAATGATGCCTTAAATGCCCCGTTAATGTTCGGATGCTGTCACAGAAAAGGGATCAGAAATCAACTATTTAGAAAATTGGTGCCCCAGTTTTGGTTTTCAGTGAAACGTAAGTTAACCTAGTGGTGCCTTCTACCTGGATGGTTGTTACGTGAAATGCAGATGGTCAGAAAGGTTCACAGGTACCTGATGTATTTTTCAGAACTTTGCCAAGAATATTTTTGCAATTCTTCAATCAGTTAAAGCCAGAGAAGAAGGCCGAGCACCTGAGCAAAGACCTGCACCAAACACAGCACCAACGGTAAGAGCAGTGTTTGTCTGAACACGAGGGCTGGGACACCAAAAGTGAGAGTACAGGGTCTTCTCAGTATTACATACACAATTTGTTTTGGTTTACTTCCGAAAAATGCACATTTTTCAAGCATAACTTCACAGCAATTCTTTGACTTAAGTTGCATTTATTGATATTTAAAGAATTTACTATATTAGTTCAATATGTTCTTTTTACTGAGATATTAAACTCCTAGTGCCAGCTTCTGCATCTATCAAGCATTAGCCACATGCTGCATCTATTTGCAAAAAATATATTCAATGAGAGTACTGCCATTTCAGATGAAATGTTTTGCTGCTTTTCTGACAGATAGGGTAGCAAATGTTTAAGAATCTGGAGCATGACTCATGAGTGGGAACAGCTCGAACCAGCTTTCTTTTGCCTGTAATAAACCAGGACAGACTTAGAGCTGCATTGTTTACTTCTAAGTATTAGACAGGATTTGTTTAGAATTGTGTTGTTTACTATTGTGTTCTATTAAACCTAATAAATCTTTGAACATGGTGATAGTTTGCTCTAAAAGCTGTTTAATCATACTGTGTTTTGTTTTTGCTGCTACTGCATTTAACAAAGAATTAAATTTAAATAGCAAGATGACTGCTATTTACAACATGTAAATATTTGATTTGTGTTGAATTTCTTAAATTATGCATGGTATTATTCAAATGTCCCACTCAGAATAGGTGTGAATACATAACTAAGCCATACATATAAAGGACTGAATTGGTATTGAGTGTGCCTCTAGATTGGTGCTTTTAAAAAACTCCTTTTCCAGAATGCATCTTCTCCTCAAAAATTGGTTTTTATTTATTTTATTTCACAAAATTTTATCTTAATCAGACTGACAAGGGAAATTTTGTGTGGCTGAAGCTTTAATCATAAATTGTCAGTTGATGCTTCTTTCCTCGCTAATTCTTTAGGTATAACAACAACTCAGTAGAGATTTTAGTAGTAATTTGTTACTGTTCGTTATTTTAGTTTTGCCTCAGGTTGTTCTCTTTGCATTCAGTACTAAACTCTGTTTCTGTAAGACTATAAGTGGCTCTTGAATGGAAACATCAGAAGTTTTCAAATGCATTGAAACTCCTATGAAAATGAACTGGTTTTATACTCTTGAGTAGTTCTAAGTAACTTTTCATTAAATTCAAAAACCATCAAATACCTTTTAGTATGTTTTACAAATGTTATTTAACCTGTTTTAGGATCCTACTTTACGAAGTAAGCAACCTATTCCAGCTGCCTACAACAGATATGATCAGGAAAGGTTTAAAGGCAAAGAGGGTAAGTTGACTGCAATGCTTTTCTCAAAAGAAAAAAAAAATTGAGAACCAAAACTGACAAGTCATAAAGCTCATACTAGGGGATTTTCTCTGCTATTATTTCATAAACCTATGAAAAGACAGAAAAAGAGCCATAACTATGCCTAAAGATAGCTTTCCAAGTAATAAAATCCAAAAGTATTATTTCATAGAAATGATTTCTACCTCTTAAGAAGCAAACTGAAAGGTTAAAGCCAGAACTTCTTGGGGGAAAAGTAATTTGTTTGGGGAGGGTCCTATGCAATTAATAAAAAACACAAGTGCAAGGACAACTGTCAGGTGCATAACATGTAATAGGTTCCCTATCCTCAATCACAGTTACTCTAAAAGTTGCCTCCAGTAGTTCCAAGTAAATATTATCTAGTTGTATCTATTTAAATTAAAAAATAAACTGGGAACAGCAGTGTAAAACACAAGCGTCCTTCTGGAGAGGAGATGGAAACAATTACAGTATTGAACAATTCCCACCAGTTTTAAAACATGGTGAACATTGAACTTGAATGATGATTTGTCTTTCTAATGTAATTTTTCTCCTGTCCCCATTGCTTTTTTTTTTATCTTGTTTTTAGCACAAGTTCAGTTACTTCACTTTCATGTCTTGCTGTGGTTTTATTTTGCAGTCTTGTGTTTCTTGTGCTTGGATGGTTTTGTGCTTCTTGCAGAAAGTCATGCAAATTTTGTTACACTTCTGAATTGCCTCTTCCTCCCAGTTCTCAAACAAAATAATTTTCCTCTTTAATGAAACTTCCCATGTTTTTAAGGGCTTAATGTTTTTAATAGCTTTCTGTTCTGTCTGCAAGGACTTATATCCTGCTAAATGCCATTTTAAACTGTAGGTGAGCAATTCAGCTTGTATTTTTTAGAATATTTGGCTTTGTCCAAGTAATTACCATTTTTTTGTCCAGGGAAACTGTAGCAAACTCATCTCTGAAATTATTTAAATAAATAATAAAAAAAAAGTTTTGTAAAGATGCATTTACATGTGAATACATTCTTTATCTTTATGGGGGTGTTTGTTTGTGTATGAAACTTCCTATGGGAGATTTGGTCAGATATTGTATTATATATTCTTGAAGTCTATTCCCTGTTGGCCTCAATATACTTATATTTCAGTGCAGTGGTCTTATTTACTATTGCTCATTGTCAGTTGCATGGTGGGATGGAGAAAAAAGCCAAAGCAGGATGCTTGGTAGCTTTTTCAGCATTGAAAAATAATCTAAAGTAGTTTCCATGAAGATTGAATTGTTACAAGAAAAGCCAAGGAAATTTGTGAAAGAAAGGAACAAAAAATACAAAGCTAAACCAATCCTTCCATGAATATTTTTACTAGTCCTTGCTCAGTTTCCTTCTGTTAATATCTTAAACCTTCAAAACTCATCCATCTGCCAAGTTGTTTTCCTTTTAATACCATTTCCTGTTAAGATTTAAAAGTAGTAAATATCTAAACTGGACAGTGTGAAATTAAAAAGGCAGAGCAAGAAATTAATGGTCAAGTGTAACAGTTAAAATATACCAAAATTCATTGTGGACTCATTTACAAGAAGCTCAGGTACACGGATGGTGCTAGGGTACTAGGAGGTCTGGAGTCTTCCTAGCTGCCAAATGACAGGTCAGGAGCCCTGCAGACAATATCTGTCCTTAACAGGTGGGTGGATTTTTTGCCTTTTACCGCGTGTGGTTCAGGAGGGAACAGGTAATAACAAGTTTTGCATGGCAGGAAAGAGGAACCCAGAAGAGTTTGTGGAGGAGCTCATGAGTGTGAGCTTAGTGTAGAAACTTCTGAGCAAAAAGCAGAGATGAGATCAGGTAACTGACAGGGAAAAAAAGTTTGTCTGTAGTTAACAATGGTGAAAAATCCATTTCAGTCTTGTGTCATTTTGAGAATGTGGTGTTGGAGTTTCTCTTGGTGCTGAAATGGGATTGACTGGACTGCAGCAATTGTTCCAGTTCAAAGATTCCTTTGTGATGTGGTCATATTCTACCTGTCTAACTCACTGTCACATTCCATTCTAGGGTGTGTTTATCTGCCTTAACTTTCTGGTTACTTATATTTGGTGTAGTCACACTAAGTTAATTTTGTATTTCAGCTTTCTAAGTATATTTAAAGAAATACATAGGTTAAGAATACCAAGTTAACTAAGTGTAGGGTAGCATTGGAAATAAAAATGAGATGTTGGAAAGAAAGTATTTTAAATATGAGATTGACTTGTGAAAGGAAGTGGTACATCACATGGAAGTTACATAGAACTAGTAATTAACATCTGGATTTCTTAGGAGAGGACCTAGAGATATTTGAGATCTTCTTTGGCTTCAAATTAATTTCAGAAAATAGCAAATATCTCATTTACTTCTAGGGTATTCTATTGTAAAACTTTTAAATTGTAATCTAACTGGAACTCTGAGTACAGGTGGTTTTCCTGTCATAATTAGTCATTAATGCACTGATAATGTCATTTGCTTAAACCTGAATGCTGCACATCATTTGCAGTTCTGTCACAAGTGAACTCATTCCTTATGGGATTTTTAATTTAGTTGCTGTCAAAATGAAGATGTGACTCCCAAATATTCAGTGTAGAAGTGAGACTACTAGCAGAAATAGTCTTCAATAAAAATAAAATAAGGCATTTTTTTTCATTAAACTTTTTTTACAATAAGTCTAGTAAGACCTTGGAATTACACATGTTTATGGAAAGGTTGTAGTATTGTGACTTTCGGGAATAAATTCTGAAGGAAAAGAAAGATAATTAAGTTCAGAGAGTAATAACTTGCAGTCTTTATGCCACTGTATCCACAGTTATTTAGTAATGATGGATAACACCTACAGTAAAGTTGAATCCTACAGATTACTGCCATTCTGAAGGGTATCTACATCTTGCCCTCTATGGCTGCCTGTGGTTGGCTACAAATTGTGGAAGGCAGGGTGGTGTGATGCTTATTATAATAGAGGCAGTGGTGGGTTTGGCTAAAGATTAAAACAAAGCCAAAAGGCAATGTCTCTATGCTTTTTTCTTTGTGTCTCACCTGTTTACTCTTTCCTCATAGGTATTGAAATCTTAGGAGGGATTCACAGTAGTCCTCTTCTAGTTGCAGCAGGGTTGTGGAATATTGCCTATATTTAGTTTTGTATGATACTACGGTATTTAAAGTTTGGGCAGAAAAGAGGTGAACTTGGGTTTTTTTTGAATAATTGTGTGCTTTAATAGAGTTTTTCCATTAGCTGCCTTGTCCTTAGAATAAGAAGTTCAAAGCTTGTAGTGCTAAGAGAGTAAATTTAGGAATTTTAACATGTATTAAGTAAACTGTTGAGTTGCAGCCAAATTTCTCTTCTTCTTCTTGTGATGGATCATTATTTCTGATGTGGTGTATCAGGATGCCTTTCTGGTAGTCTAGCTTAAAATTTTCATGCCAGATGAGACAGGCTTTGCTGCTACAGTGGTTTAATAGTCAGTGTGAGGGGGGTGGTAATTGTGCTGTTCTTGAAGAGCAAACAATGAGTGGATTTGCTCAGCAGCCCAGGGGGCAAGGCTTGGTCACCTTTTGTCCAGTGAGGGTCTTGTTCCTGGACCTTTGGTCAGGCAGAACAGAGAAACCCTTTTTTTTTATGTTCTTCAAGTTCTGTGATGCATTAGAATGTTGTCTGCAGTAGGAATTGCACATCCTGGATTATTTCCATATGGAAAGGGGAAGAATATGTTGCTTGGCAGTGCACCCATCCTGCCCAACTGCTCAATTGTTTTTGAGGTGAGGTGGTGAACTGCTTGTAATCACTTTCCCTTGGTGCTGTTTCCTTCAGGTTGCTTTGGTTTCTTTCATGTAGGCTGTTAGTGATGGTACCTTCTCTTCAACAACACAGAGCTCCATCCTGTGCTAAATGTCCTCTGCTTTTACCTTGGTAGTCCTAGTCCTTTCCTTCATATTACTCGCTTGAGTGGTTTTTTTTTAATACTTTACCAATGTGCATCTTTACAATTGGGGATATTTTTTTAAACTGCAGTTTATCATACCTTCTTGAGCAACATAATTTTAAAATCTTTTTCAGCATTTAAAAATCCTGTGCTCAAATGCCATTTGATGCTTTAGGAGCTTATTTTGTGTCCTCTCCTGTGTGCCTTAATGTTTGATATTTAAATACACGTTATTGATATATATGTTTTGGATGCTATACCTTGTTTTCCCCCCATTTTCTTGGGTGGCTTTACCTCAGAAGATCTTTTTCACATGCTTCTTTGTTCTGTAATTTCAAAGTGTACAGTAGTGTTGGGATGGTAGTCTTGAAGATGTAACATTTTTGTGACCCATTGAGTGCATCTCTTAAGTATCGATGGCAAAGTCAAGTTTCCCTGTGCTGCTCCAAGGTTAGGTATTTAAGGTTTATTCCAGGAGCGTTCCTGTTTTTCTCAAAGTTTCAACATAGTGGAAGCCAATTGTTACTACTCCCCACAAAATAAAGCAAAAAACCCCTGAAACCTCCACCAATATTCAGTCCTATTTAATGTAAATCAGAGAGTCTTGCTGTGTGATTTCAGCCAGTAATGGTGACAAGAATATTCTTGACTGTGTTCAAGTGTTTCCTTCAGGAAAGTTTACTGTTGACTTCCTGCTATTGTCATTTTATGTTTTATTTATAACTTTATTGGATTTTCAGACACAGCTGCCATTTTCCAGAAGTTTGTCTGGCTTTCAGTTAGTCCTAAGTGCTAAGCCCAGGGAACAGAGGACTGTGAAGTTATATTTGAGGTGATTCTGGACCATAACATTTTGATGCTCTCTCGTATACATTGTTATAAGAAAGTTTCTTTATAAAGCATTTCTCATTATAAGTTGTTTTAAATTGTGTGATATCCTTCTACACAGGGAGAATAGAATTTGTAGCAGGAGATAGAAGGTTCTGAAGTTTTACTGGTCAGACTTAGTTTGACCTGTTAAACTTTTATTTATTGCATTCACTTTAAAACGTATGTGATTCTTCCTTTTTTTCTCTAACAGAAGAGATGCACATTAGGAAAAATAATGCGGTCTATCTGTATTTTGTGGCGTGGTGTGACCAACCACTTAAAAAACTTTCAGCACTGTACATTCACTTCTGTTCTGGAAAACAAGCATAAATCGTTTTTAATTGTGAGAAATTTAAATTGTTGGTGTTAATTACTGGTAAGATTATTACAGAGCTGTTATATATGAACTGTAAAGTAAAATATGAATTTGTAAAGTAATTAGTGTAGCTTGGAAACTTATGTGTGATACTTTTACTTGTTAGGGTACAGTACTGTAAAGGAGTGTTCAGTAAACTCTCATTCAGAGTGACATTTGGTGTCAGGGATTAAATTACTGGGGCTGTGAAGTGGGGTATTGAATCATTTGCAGGCAGTCTGCAGTGTTGCTATCTGGGGCCTGAAGAGTATACACCTGAAAAAAGAAGTGGTTATTCAGTTTTACTTATCCACAGTTCAAACCAAGTCTTTAATCTGAGCTCTTCGGTGTCTGAGACTTGCTCCATTGTTCTGTCTTTATTTCCCTTGACTTCCTTCCAGAAATTCAGGTTGATTTGAGTCTTTTTCAAGCTTTTATTCTTTTGGTAATGTATCAGAGCTCAAGTTTGTTCAATTGGATGACTTGAGCTACAAAAGGTACAGAATCAAAGTGCAGAGTGACCTAGATGGATGGTAGCAGTGGCTTTAAGCAAATGGAAGGCATTCTGAGCCTTAATACTTATGTGCAAGGAAATGGAACATGCACCTAAATGCTGATGGACAATATAATCAGTCCAAAAAGCTGATGCATTAGGGTGCATATTTTCATTTGCATGTCTGATTATTTTAAGTAAAGAAAAGGCACTCAGATTGATGCATGGGTAATGTATGGGCTGGAGTTTATCTGGCTCTATCACTTTGGCCCTGGCCAGGAGTGGGTCACACCCCAGGAGCAGGATGACCCAAGGTTCGACTAGAGCACTTACTTTATAGCATTTTGGCTGTCAGTCTGGGCTCTGAGGAGACAAGGACGAGAGGGAGGTCTTTTGCATGGGATAATAGAGGATTTATTGCTCTGGGCAATCTTGGGGGCAAAAGACAGAAAATGCAAGCGTGCAACAGCTGAAATATGGAGGTGCTTCAAAGGGAGGGTACAAAGCATCAGCTAATTGGAGATATCCTGGGGAGGGGTAAAAGGCAGGGTTCATAAAATCATCCTCCAATGAGGGAAGTGGGGAGGGAAATTGGGTCACATGGACTAATCAAATGTTGAAATTTAGGGGATTTCTGAAGTGGAATTCCAAGCATGTGGTGGGCTTAAGGTACCCCCCCTGAGAGGGGACTCAGGGTAGATTGACAAGGTGGGGTGGGAGGGTAATTTGGACCAAACCATCAACTTGGGCAATAACAGAACATACCATTAACAAGAAGCACAGTGCAACACATGGGGATGCGAGAAAGGTAACTAATGATGAACCACACTGGAAATGTTTATGCTTCTTTTACCAGTCTTTGGGTCACAGAAATGAGAAACTGTGACCATAGTACATGCAGTGACTGAAGGAGAAAAAAACAAAACTGGTGATAGGTTATGTTTTTGAAGCATTAAAGTTGTTTATTCAGTTCTAGTTATTATGTTTAGTCTCTCAGGATGTAGTTTTAAGGCATCTCTTGATGTTGGTGTTTTTAACAGTACATTTATTTCTAAAATCTGATTATATATTTGGCAAATAAAAGGTTGCAGTACAGTTTTTCATGACAAAATTATTGTTGGGCTTTGCTTGCATTCTTTAGTCCTTAGTGTTAGACCTGTGATTGTAAGCGTTTAATATGGACTGCCCTTTGCCTAAAGGAAATGTGGGTTATAACTTTGTAGTAATTATACTGAAAATTCACCGTATATTGAATCCCCTCAAGTTTTTTAATAGTTGTTCTGCATCTAATTCTAAGCTTAAAAACAAGGGTCTGAAATCTTACCATCATGGTACCTTTATTGATGAGGCTCTTTTTTCTTAAATAACCTTTTCTTAATAGGCGGTTTATCACTTAAGCTGCTTCTGCTACCAGCAGTGAAGCTGGAATTTTGAAGCTGGAGGTATATACTGATTCTTGGCCAACTATTACCTTTTCATCTCAGTGCTGGTGCATGACTCAGCAGCACAGGTTGAAGCTGCTTTGGGAAAGAGGGAAGAAGTGTTGCTTTTGTGTTCTTGGAGGGTATGGCTCAGCATTTGTGCTGAGGGTGTGGCCCAGGGGCTCCCGGTCTCTCTCTTCTGCTCTTCTTACTGTGGCTTGTGATTCCTCTTGTATCCAGGTCTACTTTTGAGCAGCTGTATCAGGGTCAGACCCTGGCCTTGAAGAATAATCTGGAAGAAGTGCCTTTGGTTTCTAGCCTGGTCCTTGAATATCTTTTATAACAACCTGGCTGACACCCTCAGCAATTTCTGAAGTGGGAATGAAACTGGAATTGTGGAGTCCCTGATGTGGAAACATTTGTTTCCTGCTTTGCCCAGGTTGTGCACAGTGACTGGAGCTAAGGGTGCTGCTGGATGTGCCCAAGTATACAAACTATTGGGGCCTTATAAAATGATACAGACATGCAAGGGGCAAGAGTCTTGATTCTGTTTATTTCTTTAAGAGAAGTGATTGGCTGGCAGGTACAGTTTCACATGGTGCATGTGAGAGGATCAAATCAATAAACCTGTGTTCTGAGAAATGTATCAGTGCTGTTACTGCTTCAGGGGGGTTTGCTATGGACCTCTGGAAGCTGAAGATGCTTATCTCTAATTCACCAGTTGCTTGAGAGTTTAAGGCAGAAAATTGGAGAGCTGGTGGGCAGTTTGGGAGGTGGTTTCTTCTACTGATCCCACCCTACTGCAGACAGCAGAGCATGGGCCCTGCAGTAGCTCTTGTAGAGGCTGCAGCAACTGTTTGCAAGAATGTATGTGGGTACCTACACTGACCATTTAACATGTCTTACATTTGAATTAGTACAGAAAGCTACTATGCCATTATTTGCTAATTATCAGAACTGTTTTATTTGCTACCTGAGTAGCTTCTAAATACTACTGGGACCCCTGTGTAGCTGCTGGGAACATTCATCAGGCAGAAAACAAGTTTGCTGGAGGCAAGAAGTCATCCAAGTTATTTACCTCTTCTGCTAGAGAGAAGGGTCAGGACAAGGCTGGAAGCAGGAAGCTGATAAGCGCCAGAGCTGCGGTTTGTGGCTCTTGTGGCTCATTAAATGAACCAGGACAGATTTTATGAGAGATTTGGGAAGACTTTTGCAGAAGGTGAAGCCAGTGGCAGTTGAGCAGAGATTTGTTCCCTGCCAGGTGCCTCTCTCCTTTGATTTACTTTCTAGCTGTGCTGCTGGCTCTGTGGGCCTTTATTCCCTTTGCAATGCTGATGGAGACATGGAACAAACGTGGAGAACTAATTACAGAGTCAGGATTTGTGCTGAGAGGAAAGAAGCCACAGCAGGCCAGGCACAACAGAGGATGGTGCTGTGCTGGTCTTGCTGTGGGGTGTCTGTATTCTTTGGAAAGAACATCTAACCAAAACAGTTGGAAATGCTGTATGTCACAGGCGTGAGGATCCCCTAATAGGTCAGTTTGTAAAGGATAAAGGTTCTTCTGGTGGTGATGTTCTGAAATTCACAAACAACTATTAGCCTAGATTAGGTGCCTCTGATTTATGTCACTCTAAGTGATCAAAAGCATCCCTTCAATTTAGGGCGTTCTGCCAAGTATAGGCTTCAGGCACCACCTGAAATATTAACATGCTCCCTGACCTGCAGCAGGGACCTATATAGTCACAGAGCAAACTGTTCTTCATGGAAGTGTTTGTGTAGTCACATCTTGACCATCCTCAGCTCAAGTTCAGTGGAGTGACCTCTGAGCGAAGACTCAAGGCATATTTATAGCTTGGGGTTGAGGGGGAAGGTGAGAAGGCCTTTCAATTTATAAAGGGAGGCTAGGCTGCTTTCTTTGCATTTTTTGGTTGTTTTTTGGGGTTTTTTAAAAGTAGGAAGGACTGGATTCATATTTGTCTCTACCTGCGTTTTACTTTTTCACAATTATATCTGTAGTTCAGAAATGTTAAATCTGGCAGAAGGGGAGGGGTGGCCTTGAGAAGTGAAGCTGAAGATATGGAACTGAGCTGACTGTAAAACAAAACATGGTCAGTGACACTGGGCATCATGACTTGGTAGTGGGTGGCAGGTCTGGTGGCATAATTGAGGGAGTGAGGGGGAAAAGGTGAAAAGGTGAAACTGCTCAGTAAGTAGGTAGCTGTCTCTGTGATGAGATGAGTATGATGAGTTCCAACACTGGAGTATCTTTTTTAGGCACTGGAGAGTTCTTAAGTCTGTGAAACTTTTCAGCCTTCTTTCCTTTGAGTGCCTGATGATCCTCATCTAAGAAAGAAAGGATGAGCAGCCACAGATGTTTCCCAAAGCATGTGCATTGCTTTCAGTGTTATCTGCGTTTCAGTTTAAGTTAATTTACTTATGATGAGAACAAGAAGCTCTAACAGTTTTGAACATTAAATATTTTTCTTGGACTTTTTTTAGGTTTGGGTAGGAGCCATGCTTTGGTTCTGCCTTATTTCTTTGTCTATCATGATTTTGTGCTGGTGCACAAAATGAAGGGGGTATAAGAAATGACAAAAACGTACCAGTTCCAAGTAGCAGTTTTCTGCACAGTATCAGTTACCTTTACCCAAGGCTAACTGAAATAGCCCAGAAGTTGCTTAGATGTAGACAAATGCCTGTTTATCATGGTTTGAGTGGTAATTATCATGCCATTTTAGGTAGGAATTGTTTGGATGCTTGGGTGATGGGGTCAGTTGATGGTAGATACATGAGGCTAGGGAATTTACAAACTGAAAAAGGTTTTCTGGTGAGTCCTGGTGGCACTATTCAGGAGATTACTTTGATCTTAAAGAGCTGAGACAGGGAAGGAGTATTGAAAAGCAGATAGGCTACTGACTGCAGGTTTAGTCATTGGGCAGTTGCAGGCTGCTAGCACTTAGCATAAATTCAGTCGAATTAAAACTAATTAAAAAACCTACTCCAAGAACTTCCTTTTTTATAACTTTTAATATGGTATTGTGTATTTATGCAGATTCTGTCCACTGTATCGTATGACAATGATGATGTTGCTCTTCAGCACACCAGAAGTGAATTTATCAAGTATAATTGTTATAAATAGCTCATCACAATCGAGTTGGTCAATCAATAAGGCAATTTATTAATTCGTTAATAAAGGACGAGCAAGCAGTGCTGGGGATGCAGGGAGTCTCTGCTCCACCAACACGCCCACTTTACCCCTGGTCATTGGCTCTTTCATAGGCAGTTTCTTGTTGGGCTGTGTGGTGCATTCTGTGCTGGGGTAGAAGTCCGGGCAAGCCCGAACATGTTGGCTATCTCCCAAGCAGCAGTGGCTGGAAGCCCCCACCAGGTCTGGACAAAGCTCCAACATGTGGACAGGTTACACTCTTAGCAAGCAGGTAACAGCAGTAACAAGTTTTTACATGTTCACACGAGCCTGCTGTCTCTTTATACATGAAGAGTGGGTACAATTCATAATTAAAGCAATTACATACATGGCAAAAATACATAACAGCAAAAGCTACCAATTCACAGCAAAGGTATTTAAACAAAAATAATGAAATCATTATATTTTCCTTTGTCTCATGTCCACGTTTTACTTTAAGATCAGTATTCCTGTTTATACTGATTCCATGGTGTGTTTCCATGACACGAATCACTGTATAACATCTCACATAATGACCACACTTTTATAGTTGTCATGTAAATTGGTTTTTTAGGTATATTTTCCCATTAATTATTATTTTTAGGTATTATTTCCCATTAATACAAGTTGAATATGTTGCATTATAACATATTCTGGGAATATGAATGGGGCTCCTCAGTCTCGTAGTGAGAATTTCTGAGACCGCATGCAAGTTTTAACATAATCTCACAAAGATTTAGGTTTATAGCCTTTCTCTGAAGTGCTTTCAATTATTCAGAAGGAATAAGCTTCCATAATAAGCAGGAAAAGCTTGCTCTGGTTACAGAAAGCAGCAATATCAAACTGACCTCTGTCTAAAGAAAGCAGATTTCCTGGTGGCTGCCCAAGTTTTGTACTGGGAACAGAACCTACCAGCAGCAGCAGCAGCAAGATGTGTTCTTTTACAAAATAACTGTAGAGAAATCTTCAGTGTTGTCCATTTAGACATGACACTTATGTTCACAAGGATTTACACAAGACTTCTTTTTCTTTGCAGAAACGGAAGGCTTCAAGATTGATACCATGGGCACTTATCACGGGATGACTCTGAAGTCTGTGACGGTGAGTGGAAAGTTTTGCTTAAATATGTTTTATAGACATGATTGTAAACATATATGCAATATATGTTTAGAATAGAGATATCTTGTTTTCCTGACCTAGGTTCTGGAAGGTCACATAGGCTAGGTAACAGTCAGTGAACGTTCTTGTCTATGAAAATGTGTTTTTTTGATCTGCATGTTCTAGAGGTCTTTGCCCCAGGGATTTGTTTGTCTGCAGTAAAAAGGTGTCCCGGGAAGGCTTCTTGCCATGCAGCTTTTTTCTGTTATACTTAACATACCCAGGTTTTTACTGACTAGGTGTATCTGGAAAGGCCATAAGTGATCATAATCATAAGTGATAAAGCTATACTCAGAAAACTGAAGTAGTAAACCCGAGTTTTGGAGTATTGCTCTGTTTCCCATTCAGCATTTAATAAAATAAAATTTTTTGGTGGTGGAAGAGTTTGACCTCAGCATTACTGTTAAAGCTTTCTAGCCTGGTGAGATGGACTTCTGTTGTATGGCTGTACAATGCTGTCAGCTGGAATTGAACCATTCACAGATGAGAAAAGAGACCCTCAAACAGATTCTCTTTTCTTGCTTTGGCCAATGTTTGTCTGCTTTTGTGGAAGTGAGTTGAATGCTCTCAAATAAATGCTGTTTTGATCTGCTGGTAAGTATAACAGATGCTACAAAACTGCTGTAGTTCTCTCATTAAGGTTTTTCCCAGATGCATACCTATGTAAATGTGATGAACAGACAGCACTAAACACTCTCCTAAAACCGTGCACTACTTCTACTAGCTTGCACTTCTCATTTGAACATAAAATAGGATCTTGAGTAGAAATTTCTGAAAAGCATTCAAATGTTGTTTTTTTTAAATAAAAGTCCTTTCCCAAATCTTTCATTCTTCACTCCTCTTGACTTAGGATACTGTAAAAAAAAATCAAAAATGGAAGGGAATATTTAAGGAAAGAATCTATTTAGCAGTAAGTAGTGTAATTTCTAGATGAATTCAGAAATTGATTGGATGAAGAAAAAAGATAACCTATTATGTCTGAAGATGTGTTCTCAAACTTTGCATTTTGGGCTGCTTTATGAGGAGCCAAAGTGTTGCTATACCAAACCCAGAGGTTTCAATGAGATAGCGTATCTGCTTCAAGAGGTAGTGATTAGAAATGGGTAAATAAATAGGTTCTGTTTAAATTGCTCTGTGGGGAGAAAATAGAAAGGAGAAAGAAAAAAGCAAGATTATACTAAAGCAGAAATGCTGAAATGTTTTAAGCTTAATCAGTGTAAAATCTGTAAAAGTGAAGGGATGTACAGTAACTCTAAAAATTATATGTTTTTTTTAAGGTCATAAAAGTTTGGGGTTTTTTTTAACAGTTTTGAGGTTATTAAACTGTCCTTGTTGTTTTTTTCAATTTAGGAAGAAAATATAATATATATTAAGTTACAAGTAAACCTTTTTTTAACATAAACCAGAATTTTTTGAAATAAGTTTTAAGAGTGCATGACTGCACATAAAGCATCATCTGGTGTCATAAGAAATATTAAAATTCCATCTGTCACTTAGCTTTTGTCTAAGAAAGAATTGATGAGGCATTTTTGGAGCATTATTTCCACACTATTAAAGAGGCGCCCTCAATATTTAGCTCATTCATAAATTGCAGTGACATCCTAGCTTTGTGTTTCAGATAGGGGAGAAATAATCTGTTAATCATGTTAATCTGTTTTTGTCTAAACTTTGTCATAGTGATGAACCACAGAATTCTAACCCTTAATATTAGATTGTATTTTTGTGGAGAATAGTTAATCTTCTGCCACTTGACAAGTTTCATATTTTGTTTTTACTTGTTTCTTGTGGTTTATTAGGGCTTTTTTATGCTACACAAAATTAGGGAGGAAGTGGGAAAGTAATTGCTTCCCCTAGGTGTTTAATGTGAAAGTGCATTATACTCATTGGCTAAATCATTGGAATTCATTCTGCCTGCATGAGCTCATCTGCTGTCCTCATAGTATTGGTTTAATCCCTGTAGAAACTCATCAAACATTTCAAAGGAATTAGAGTGCTAGGTAGCTCCTGGTTAGAGACTCTATTTAAACTTCAGACCTCTGATTTCCAGATGGATGCTCACATTTGAAAGCTTCTCTTTTTATGCCATTGTTCTCCTTGACATGATGGCTACTCCATTTTTTTCTGTGGTGTTTGCTTCCATTAAAGTATTTCTGGAGTGTGATCCGATTCCCTTAAAATTTACAGTTGTTACCTCCAGTGTAAAGTGATCCACTGTTTGGAGTTGCACAACTGTTTCTCATACAAAATTTGTAAAAAGTTTCTTGTTTTGTGTTATATTCCTTACACTTGCACTCTGCCTTATTGTAATTTTCTGTAATGATTTTTATGAAATGTGCACAGCTTCAGTTTTGTGTTTGTTCTTGCTGAAATGTGAGCTGTCCTAGATGCTTGTTCTTTTTAACAGCAAAACAAAAACTTCATCTTGACTGCTTTCTTTTCATCAGTGATGCTGGAAACTTTCTTAGCATTCAGAATTTGTGCCAGAACAGATGGTGAATGGTGGGCTTTTTCTGAAGTAATGTCAGCTAAAATAACTTGTGCTGCTGGCAGTTCTTCCCTGTAACAGGGTTTTTGCTTGATTGCCACCCTATCTCTTAGGAAAAACTTACTTATTTATTGAATTTTTATTGTGAAGGCATGATCTCATTATTCTGGACCTGGAATTGTTTATAGGCATTTTCCCCAGAAAGATTTTTAAATTTTTTTTCCTTTTTTTAATACCTGTGGTACGTTCTATTTGCCTGGCTTGATGGTGTTTTGGAAAATTATTAAGTAAGCTAGTCGTGGTAGCTCTTGCTGTCTGGCTCCCCAGCAGCAAACTGTAGCAAACTGTTCAGCATGACTTTTCAAAACCTGCAGGTCTTCCTGCAGGCTTCATTTCCAAGCATAATCCCCTGTATAGCAGAACAACTTCTGTTCTTTTACCTAGGAAAGTTTGGTGTTTGAGGTGGATCAATCTTTGTTGAGAAGTATGTTTGTATTTCTGTACCACACAGGGTGTGAAGTAATGCTGAGAGAGAATCTCAAGCTGATACTCTCAACATTTTTTGTTGTGTAAATTTGATGTGTTTGTGGCTTTAGTCTCCTGCTTTTCTAAAATGTAATGTTAACTTGGAGGCCAGTGTCATCTGGTGGAAGCCTAGAAGGTGGGTCTTACTTTTTACTTACAATGAAATTGAATTTTGGACTGTTCATTTCTGTAACTAGGATATGTGAATCATTTAACTGTTAGTGTAGCTCAAGATGTAAAGATCAGAACAGACCAGTTACCTGCTCCTAGGGCAGGATAGGAGGAAGTTGCTTGTTCTGTGAGCACCTGATAAAGCTGGCTGTGGGCAACTTCCAAGCTGAGGGCATGCTTTGTATTGACTGTGTGTACTTGCAAATACTTGTTTATCCATTGCAGTAATAGTAGTGGTGATGCTGGTTTTATTCATCTTTGTGCTTTTATCCTGGAGTTCTCATGGCTTTAATACAAAAGAAAGAAACAGCATGAAAGGCTGTGGAGTTCTGTAGGTTCATTTCCCCCGAGTTCTGAGCGTCCTTGGCCAGTCAGGAGCTATGATTCAGGGTGCTGGAAACTTGTGTTCAAGTGAACAAGAACTGCATAGCACTGCAGTAGGCCCATGTAGAAATTATTATTTTGTCTTTCCTAATTGCTGGAAAGCTCTCCTGTTTTCAACTTGGGGTTTCTTTTAGCATTCAGGGCTGCTGAAGCTTGGGAGCTTCTTCCTTTGTCTTTGGTTTTTGCTGCTAGTAATGGAATGTGTTATGGATCATCTACACACTTAAGCAGCCAGAACTACTGTTGGCATTTCTTTCTCTTCATGTTCAGTAAACAGGTAGGTGCAAGAACTCTTCTAGGATTGAGCTGATGGCCTTCCCAGAGTGTCTGGAGCTATATCTGGATGATCGGTGTAGTTATTGTGGACTTCACTGAAGGCACTTCACTTATAACAAATTTAAATGCAAATTTCTGTGGTGTATTCAGACTTTGTAAGTAAGAAATTCTGTGTAAATTTTCAGTGCTTCTGAGTTGAGTGATATTTTTCCTCCAAACTGACAAAAGTAACATCTCTCTTACCATTGTACACTGCCAGGCTTTACCGCAATCTCTGGGTAAAAGTGCCCTGAGTAAACATATATCAATAATTAAAGAAAATACATTACATTTCAGTTACAACAAATACATTTCATAATCCTAACAGAAGCCAAGTAATTAAAAAGGAGTCCCTGTATAAACCAGAGTACAACCAGGTCTAATTTCAGACGAACTGGAGACTGGTTCAGCACCCCTAAGGTCAGCACCATTTTTCGGTCAGTATCAGATTTGGGGAATTAATTAATCGAAGGATGTTACTGTTATTGCCCTCAAAATCTTTTGAATTGTGTAGAATCTCTGTAATTTTTTTTTTTTTTTTTTTTTAACTGAGAGTTTGTTTAACCACCTCTGGTGTATTTTTAAAGGAATAGTGTGTAGTAAAAATAAACGGGATTACTAAATTATGGCACTATACAGACTGAGCCATTGGAGAGGGAGCATTTGGGGCAGAAAAAATTAACATGGTGTGTGCATGTATTTTATATGAAAGACTTAAGAAAATTGATATGCTTCTGTGTGAGTAGGTAAATCTGCGGGATCCTATGTGTCAGTCAATCACAATTGATTGTGAGGAATTTGTGATTCAGTGCCAAAATTCAAAATGACTATTTTGAAGCATATTGTGGAGTTGGACGTTGTCTCTCAGTGGTCAGATAAATAGTAATTTAAAAAAGAAATAAAACGTAATACATCTTTAGTATGAGAGATGGAAGAGAGATACCTACTTATCCACATCGGCAGTTTTCTGTGTCATGTCCTTATCTCATTAAAGTGTTGAACAATGGGATTGAGGGAGGAGTCAGCAAAACAACGGACTCTTTGAAATGTTTGAAACAGTCTCTGAAGTGCCTTATAATTTTTGTGCAGCCTGTGCATAAGGTGGTCATTATTCCCAATGTGAGTGCAACCCCCACTCCCGTCTGCAGGCTGAGCAGCATACTGTGAATTCTCTCTGTGCATCCTGTTCAGTTTTTAACCAGCAAGAGGAGGTGAGGAAAACTGTAATAATATAGAACCATAAAGTTACGTAGATTTGCACATAGGGCAGATGTTTTTTCCATAGATGATACTTGAGGTAGATAATTGTTTCTACTGGGATTGCAAATTATTTTTCACCGTAAGTACACTTCTCTATAACTAATTCAGACATACTCATGAGGTCCTTGGTCCATTAGCGTTAAGGGCCAGGACATGACCATGAAATCAAAAAATCCTTTAGCTGGAGAAATTGATATTTCTTCAGAATAGTCTGCCAACAACCTTACACTCCTCTGGAGAAGCAGAGAAGAAGACTTTGTGTATCTGTATAACTTTAATGAGAGTGGATAAAATGCAAGTTTCCTAAGAACTATTACTGTATTTTATATTTTAGGCCCACACAACAGTTTCAGTGGTTGGCATTTCATTGCCTCAGTTGTATTTCAAATATTAAACTGCTTTCCTTAAAGAGTTTTAGTGTAAATAGTGAAGCTGATACAGACCAAGAAAAATCACATACAAATGCTGCTTTCAAGAGAATGTTAGGTTGAACAAAGGTGCACTCGTTTTCTTTGGGATTGTAAATCGTGTACATTTGTGCCAAGATATCTGACTGTTGTACTGCATTACACAATAGAACTGCCTGTTTTGTTCCATGTAATAGGTTTTATGTTGAGGCTAAGAACTGTAAATTCAAGTAAAGACAGGGATGTTGTATAATCAGTCATGCCTCAGGGAGTTAGGCATTGCTGTGTGGCACCAGTGTGCTGCTGAACAAGAGGGAGCAAGACCTGGAGCTGTGCAGCTTTGCCCCTGAATGAGCATGCCTGGAGCCACTGCCATGTGTAAAACTCAACTGTGTCAGTACTGAGTGTGTTTGTGGCACGTCTGGCAGATCCCTGAGAGGTTTGAATGGAGGAGTGCCAAACATGAGAACCAAAGCATTTCTGAGTATACATTCAATCAGAGCTTTAGGGATCCAGGAAGCTTTGCTTAAAAATGCTTGAGAGCTTCAGACATGCTTGGTATGAGTTCTGAGATGACCTCCTAGACCTGTCTTGATCCAAAGCTGCATGACAGGAGTGTATTTGCCAGCCCTAGGGGTATCACCTGAGAAACTCATCTGCTGTGTACTAGGACTGGGATCCTTTATGAACGTTTCAGGAGTCACTCTTATTTGGAAACATAGCCCCAAATAAAACTGTGTAGGACATTTTGTGGTCTTTGAGTTAGATGTCCACCTTTACTTGAGTCCTATATAGGATTCTGCTTAGATTCATTTGTGTTTCACAGATCTTTGGGTTTGTGTGTATTCAAAGTTTTATAGGGTGCTGCTCAGTGATACTAGCTTAACCTGAGCTACAGATTGTTATACTTCATCCTAACAGTTCTGAACAATCAGACATCATGCACTGCACAAGCTTATTTTAAGCAACTGGGTCAACACCTTTCCCTCTACAAATTATCTCCAAACATCTAATGAATGTCTAACAGCTGCATCTTCACCTGACACTTCTGGGGAAAGAACAACTCTGCTGTTATGTAGGGTTGTAATTTATTCACAGCTGCTGAAGGTGGTGTAAAGTTCTTGCAGAAATGAGCATGTGTCAGATGGAGGATCAAAAAATAATACACTTTAACATACCTTCTTCTCCCTGCAGGTTATGGGTAGCCATCGTCTTGTCTCAGAATTCGAGTTTTAACAAAATTTAGAAGGCTTCTAGCACACTTTGCACTTCATGATACAGTAATTAAGTCAAAATTACAATTAAAGAATTTAATGATCACCTGAGTAATTCATGTAGCTGATGTGAGAGAACTGAGTCGAGATTTCCTTCTCTGGTCAGTTTTTGAGATTATACCATTATCTGTCACTAGAGGACGCAAAATAGAAGCATGGGTTCAATCACAACAGCCGAGGTTTTCATCCCAAGGAGGCAGAAGCCTTTATTTCACTGTTTTCAGCCCCTTTTATAAAGTATTCCAATACAGGTTAGCATGATTGGTAAAAGGAGCAGCACCTCTCTTGTCCCATTGGTGGAATAAGAGAAAAACACATTAAGAACATCTGTGCATCACTGTTTTGGGAATCAAAACCCTATTTACAAAACAGTCCTTGAGAGAGAAAAGTTTCCCAGAAGACTTTTCCTTGGGAAACAGATTCAGCCACTGACATGCTGAAAACTCTCTCAGGCTCAGAAAATAATTTCCACAATTGTCATTAGGCCCTGTGACACTTTACTGCTTGGCTGTTTGCTCGTAATAGAGTAAGGCAGAATTCATTATTTGTGGAAACAAATTTTCTGCTTTTTGTGGTTGGAGTACTTGCTTATACCTGACTTAGTATCATAGTCATATCTTCTTCTGAGCTTGGGAAGTAGGATAGCTTGTTACCTTAGTAATATCCATAGGAACTGCCTCAGAGCCCAGACTTATGTACATCTTATGCTACTTATTACTACTTGAGTTAAGCCAGAGCACACTCTCCTTTATGATTTGTTTATAACGTTTTTTATACATTCTGTGCTTAGTCCTTTTTGTTGCCCTGTTTGAACCCACATAAAGACTGTTGTTTCAAGTTGTGGACCTTGTTCTTGTGTTCTTCTTTTAAAGGTCCGCTTCCTTTCCTTTTTCTTGCAGTTGTGCATTTATTTTGTTGTTTAGTTGAGAGGTTTTTTTCCCCTTCTATTGAATTCTTTCAGTATGTGGCTGGAAGTGTGTGATACCAGAGGGTATCTCAATGTGGCAGATTTTGTTTGTAGGTACACAGTTATTACAGTAGTGTGGCATGGGCAGGTGTTCTTTAGCTCTTCAGTCACAATATGTACAATAAAAGGTAGTGTTTTCAAAGCACGTTAAACCTGCAGAGCTCAGAATTGAGGTAAAGCTTTAGAGGCAGATGATGAAATTGATTAAATGCTGAGGCAAGAGCCCTGGTTTTTAGTCTTTTGAGGGATGGATTATATGTGATGTCATTGGGCACTATTTCCAGGTAGTGCAACATAACTAATGAGAAGATCCAGTTACAGTAGCAAAATAGGACATATTTTTAAGCCTTTTTGGAAGTTCTTTCTTGCACCATTTAGGAAGGTAATTGATTAAGAATGACTATATTTAGGTCTCAAAATATGTGAGATTTTAGTGTTCCATCTAAATCCAGGTGTTAATCTGCCTGTGTCTTATGCAGTCACACTGTTGCTGTTGAATCAGCATCCTCACTTTTAAGATATCTGTAGGCAAAGTCCTAATTTACTCAGGTTTGGTCCTGGTGTTTCTGGATAACAGTCTGTTCAGTGCAGGCTTTCTTCTTAAGTAAATGATTATAAAGGCCATATAATGAACTCTGCATTAGTTACAGCTCATTCTCCTGGAATTTGGGCAGTACTGATCATTCCTTCTGGAATATACCTGTGACTGCAAGTTGCTGAGCCACCATCTGGAGCTGGATTTGTGTTTACACTGAGCAATATGCTATTGCAGACACCACTTGCATCGCTGCTGCTGCAGGGGTGGGTCATGGCTCTTTATTCATCTCAAACTCACTCATCTGAGTTGATGGGGAGATGAGTGTTTATGCAAATGCATGTAGGCAGGTACTGAATGGTGCACTGGCTGGTTTAATTCTCATTCATCACTTTCTTTGTTCCCAAAAGCCTTATGGGATTTTCTGGAGATTTTTGGTTTGGGATTTTTCTAAGTAACATGACCCTCATGCAAATGGAACTTTTAACGCTGAAGAAGGTGATCTGGTAAAAATAAATCTGGTTCCTTACCTTTGTGAATCAATAAATGTGTAGCCTGAATGCAAATTTCTTTGAAAGACACACATTTTGATTTTCTTTTAAAATGTAAAAGACTAATCTTGGATCTATGCATCGGTAGTATTTAACTATTTCAAATAATGAAGGTTTGTCCAATGTACTTAAAATGTCAAATTTATCTAAGGTAGTTGGTAAATTGAAAGAAATTTGTAAATAACTTTGAGAATAACTGGTTTTTTTTACAAATACATCATTTAATTAGCTGGCCTATTTTTATAAACAACCCAGACCCCAAGTGGGAATGAGTTATAGAAGTTTTATTGAGAACAAGACAAAATCAGCAAAGCAAAAGGGACAGTTCTGCGAGCATGGCAAAATGCCAGAGGCTCATGCACAAAATGGTGGGTTCACCTTTTATACCCCTGATACTGCATCACCTTTATGCATATTTATTTTTGGTTTTACAGTGTCTTGCCCCATGTCACTCTTTTCGGTGCTAACATAGTTTTGTCACTGTGGCCATCAGGGTTATCACTGGTGGATGAAGTTTTGCTCCTTTTGAGGTCATGTCTCAAAAATGTGGCTAGCAACAGTCTATCCCAGACAAACTCATAAACCCACATTACAACACATGATATCATATTATCCTTGTGAAATCCAGTTTCACAACTAGGCTATGATAACAACATTAGCCACTTTATAACATATATTACAATCTTAATATTATAATATCAATTCACATAATACTTTGTGAAAGGCAATTCCCACTAGCTTGTTTCTCACACCTCATGTTGTTTCTACAACATGAACATTAACAAAGCATGTTTTTATTTCATCTTACAGTTCCATTGCATTTGGCACATTAAGGTTTAGGAAGTCCAACTATTCAGCTGATTTGCTGCTTTAAGAAGTTTAGGATGTATTTTTGGAATTTAAATCTCTTCCTTTCTGTCTCTCCATAAAGATATATATGTGGGTTTTGTGCATGAGCAACATATATGCTTTTAAAATTCAGTTCAAGTGTGAAGGAAAACTTGGTGTGACTAAGCAAAGTGACATAGTGATGTGATAAGTTTGCTTGTAGTTAACTGTCAGTCTACTGGCTGTAAATTCATAGTACTTTAAATTTAGAATATTGTTAAAAAAATTCTAGTTTTCTTCATATAAATAATGGGTTTTGTCTCATTAATTGCCTCTCTTCCTCCAAGTGAGGTGGGTGCCTCTTTATGCCCTCCCTTCACCTGGAGAGAAGTGCAGCTACTAAATTACAGATGTGTGATTTTGGGTGGCTTGGTGCTGCCATTTTGAGGAGACACAGAGAAAGCACTGCCTGCCTTTCGCTCCCTGGGAGCAGTAATTCGAGGGTTTAATTTCCCTGGCCAGCAATTTTCATAGAAGTTGACAAAGGCAATAACTTTTCTCCAGGTTTTATTGATATTGGGAAGTAGTTTCAAACCATACTGTGGGAGAAGGAAGGGAATGTTACTAAAGTAGACTGAGAAGATCTGTATTTCCTGTGGTGGGGAAAAAAACAGCTCTGCTTTTGCTTTAGCACAGGAGACTCGAGGATGCATTATGCAGCACTATCCATCAGCCCTACTTCCCAGTTACCTTTGAAGCAGTTGGTGTAAATCAGGCAAACAGATTTACATATAACTAAAATAAAAATGGAATACAGTCATCATTAAAGCAGATAACCTGCCTGATCAGTTGTGTTTTATCATGATTGTTAACTAAAACAAAAGACTTGTGGATAGAGAGGCCTTTATAATGCCTTAAGACAAATATTTTGCAGCTAATAATACATAGAGCATATTATACAGAACATATGCAGCTACCTCATATGGGTCTATAAAAGCCATTCTGTTTTAGGGTGATGTTGTGTGCTGTAGCAAACAATAATTTTTATAGTAGCTTTCACTTACATAATTATGTCTGGAAAATAATGTAAAGAAAAAGCTTCCAAAAATATCTGGACATGAACAACAGGTGATATTCAGATTAAAGTTGTAAAATACATGTTAAAATCCTAAATGGATTTTAACGCTGTCTTAGAAATTAAAATCTAAAGGGACTCTGAACTGCCTGAATGTTACATCTGATTTTGAAGAGTAGGGTTATAGCTGGCTCAGATTTCAAAGGTGAAGCTTTAATAAGTAAATCAACTTCCTTGTTCATAGCTGAAATATTCTGAAAACTCTGCTGGTTTGTTGCAGTTCCCATTCAGAATAATGAAAATGCCTAATCGGGCAGTGTGCTCATCTAAGGTGAGCTAAATACTTAATACAGGTAGCTTGCATATTTGTGTTGTTGTACTGCACAACAAAACCACAGATTCAGTATGTCTCTTATATTCCTTCCCACCACCATTATCTTCAGACTTATCAGAGAAGCTCATGCTACTTCCTTCACCCTTGAGAAAATAAAACATCTGCCCCACCCATCAGGTTTTAATCTTCTTATGGACAGAATTAATTTAGCTTCCTTTTGGGGAATGTGGTGGGAGAGGAAACTGGCCAAGCCTATTTGAGCCAAAGTCAGTCTTTTGTTTCAAGGAGAAAAAAGAAAAAGAGGGGGGAGGCGGGGGAAAAATCATAAGCTATGAACACTCTTTAGTTATGCCGCATTTATTAAGTATCAATCCTTTCCTATGCATTTTACCATAGTTTAAAGATGTCTTCACTAAAAAACCACTACTTTACTGAACATATGGCAGAAACTCCCTGAAGCATGCCAAAAATTAAATGTCAGGTTAATCAATCTCTTCCATTCCACTTAGGAGAGGCATCAGAAAAAGTTACATTATTTCCTTGAAGGTATGATTTTTATTCATAACTGAGAACTTTCACAAATATTAGTATACTAGTAACACTATCGTAGTGTTTAAGTTTATTCCATTCTGGGTCTTAGCCTGGAGGATGTTAAGTACTTATTACCTTTTATATTCTATTATCTCAGTTATATATAAAGGAGTAATAAAATAATAGTTTTAAATATTTTCTGTGCAAAATTCCATCTATAAAATGTTCCCTGCATATGGATTACTGTTATGGTACTCATTCTTTAAAATTATTAAATTATCTAATACCCACATTTGTATTTGAAAGGATTATAATTCACAGTGTTTGGTTCCAAGTACAGGCAGCTTTTCAGAAAAGAAAATAAAAGGACAGTAAGTGTCCATCCTTTCAGTGTGAGCATTGTCCAACTGCAATTAAGTTAAATTTAAACTGGGTCATAGTTGTATATGCTGAAATGGCTGCACTTGGAAGTGGAGCAGAAGAACTTTGCTATGACCTAGCCAGGTTATGTCAGCATGGACTGCTTGCTGCAATTCCACTGTTGTGAGAAAAAAGAAACAACACTTAATGCTCCTGATCATTTGTTTTGTCATGAAGATCCTATGATTTATCTGTTCTATGAGTAAATCAGGGTCTGATGAATTCAAGGACTATATTAGTGCTTCAGGTGCTAATACTTGTAAGTCCGGGAGAATATAGTGATAAGAAACGGGGGAAGAAACCACTCCATTCCATGTGAAATATTTTACAATGAAAAAAAAAATAATGCAAGATTCATAGGTGTTTTTTTCTTACAGAATTGGAAAAGGTAAAACATTAATACTTGACTGGTTGTCATAAGGAGTCTTACAGGCAAAACCAAAGTAGTGTTTCATAAAACTCAATTTATGGAATGTGTGCAGAAGACGCTACTTAACAAATGTGCTCATGGGTATAAATTTTTTTAATGAATAGGAAGAGGGGTAGGGAAGAAATGTCATTGTGTAGTTTATTCTAGTTTTTCCATTCCACTCTGCTAGCATGGAATTTGGACAATAATTCATTCAAACTGCTTAACTTCTACTAGTAGAAAATATGGAGATGGTGGAAGGGGAAAAAAAAATTAAAATGATTGAGGGGTCCAGGCAGTGCACTTCTTAATGACCAGGACAACATCATATTTCATTCAGGCTTAGGGCCTCCAAATTATTGTTATGGGGCTCTCATTCCTTTATTAACATTAATGAAAGCTGGATATCTGAAGTTGTTTGCAGCATGCCTTTCTCAACTGAATTTTGGTTAGAAAAAATTCATGCCTTTGATGGATGTAGCACACAGATTTGCCTGCTTTTTAAAAAGGGGATAATTCACAGCTGTATAGTAGGAAGTAGTGACTACAGCTTTTAACCCTGAATAAATTTTAATTTTTGTAAAGTAAAAGAATTGTAATTATCCATCATTGTTCCCCTATTTTTTATTTTTTTTACCATTTTGAGAATTCAGGGAAAAGATTAGATTTTTCAGTTAATGTGGATAACTTCCAAAATAGTTAAATCATGTAAAATGTGATCAAATAATAAAAGAAAACTGATGCCTCAGGTTTTTAAAATAATTTCAGATTTGGAAGACAGAATTTTGTCATGACATAAATAGAGATACATCTGTATATGAATAATGTGATTTCTGGGGATTTGTTGGGTTTTCGGTTGATTTTTCCTTTTTGCCTTTGGCATGACTCACTATAGGTACAGCATAAACTTTGTCATTTGATTTCTGAGCAATAGAGGTGTTAGTTGTTCCCTCAGGTATATATGAGTTATTTACCTTTATTTTAGAGTCTCAAGTAGCATTAAGAGTACCTCTGAATTGTCTAATTTCCTTACATTTTTGGGACATAAAAATGTTATCCTTTTCTGCACTAAAAACCAATCAATAAAATACAATATTTTAAATTAGTTAAAGATGATACAATGGGAAATTGGTTCTCTTCATTCAGAAGGCTGGATAATTGAGTTGAACTTTTATGGCAGCAAAAATCAATGTCTAGATGGACTTTGGAAGAGTGCCTATAAAAGGACTGGCATTTGCATTAAGTAGCAGCACTAAATTTTTGACTGAGTCGCAGATAGTACTCTCCAGTATTTTTGTTTTTTTTTTTGTTTTATCATCTTGTATCAACCTATGCATTGATAGGGCAAAACAGGTTTAAAATGTGATGTAAATTGGTGCTTCTTTTGAAAGTGATGACAGTGATACAAATCCTAAATGAAACGTGCAAGATTGTAGGTTATTCTTATTCTCACAACTGTTCTCAGGCTTCAGCTTATTTAAATACAGGGTGTGTTAAATATTTAGGAAAGGCAGTGAGGATGGTTTTAGTTTCCTTCGATGTCTTGTCTGGTATTTTGTTAACAAACGATTTCTTGTGGCAGTTGGTTTGTCTCATTTTAAACTTTGAGCCTTACTGTGATGTGGGAGCACTTGGCCTTTGTGGAAGAAAAGATGTGGCAGGGTTGTGTTGTAGGGTTTGGTGGTTTTAGGATCGCATGGATGTTTTTAATTTTTAATTTAATATAAAACTTTAAAAATGTTAACAGCAAAAGAACTGGGAATATTTGCTTTCTGAAGACTTTTTTGTGTTGAAAAGATTCCTCTCTTAGATCCTTGCAAGCATGACTGTTTCTTCTAAAATCTGAATTTTTGTCATCTTGGGAAATTTTTTAAGATTTCACATTATTTTCAGTATCTTAATCTTTTTTAGTTTAATATATTGCAAGGCATTATCAAAGCTGGTATCCTTAAAATGCTAGGATGACAAACATTATTTCACACACTTCACTTTTTAATGCAGTAAGGAAAAAGAGACTTCTCCATAATGCCCACACTGAGCATCTGGGAGATCAAAGCGAGTGGTTCACAGAATATTCCTATTAAACAGTTGAAATGCCACTTATTATTAGCTGAAGCTAAATGGGCTAATAGGAGGTGGAGGCATTGCTGTGATGCCCTTGTCCTCAGAGCACAGTGTGTAATCCTCAGTGCACCTTGGCCTCCACTGAGGTAGAACAGTCGGCAATGTTTTGTTAAAAATGTATATTGGTTACAAACTGTAACTATATAACTGATTGTATAAAAACACCAGTTTCTTCCTCCTTCTCTTTTCTTGAACAAATGACATCTTGAAGGTCACCAACAATTCAATCTACCCTTCAGAAAGTGGGTTTTTTCCTCCAGCCTTCCCAGGCAAATGAAAGCCCTTTGAGAAAAATCCCTCAAAGTTTTTAGCAGTCTTCTCCACCCAGGATACGGTGCACAACTTAAGCATTCAGATGGAAACCTTCGAGAGTACATAAAGGTTTAAGCCATGAATATTCCCTGAGCTGGAGGGATTTTTTTTTTTATTTTTTTTTTTTTTTTGGTGATAATTCAAGGTTACTGTCTTGGTCAGAACGATTTGACCAAAAGCAGTCTTGAGAAAAGTGAAGGGAATGGTTCGTACCCTGTGGTTATAGAGCAGTTAGCTCATGAACCAAAATGCATCATTACTATGATTCAGTTAGTGTTATCAGGAAAACTGTCATATTTAAATGCTTAAGAGAGCTCTTGTACTGTTGCCATGGCAATAGCAGAAAAGCAAAGTGGTAGTGTTCATCCATATCCCATGTTCAGCTAAATTCCTTTGCAGTCTTTCAGCTGTGAAAGGAAGAGGTACCATATTGTACCAGGCTCTGTTTCTTTTGAGCTGGAACAAATGAAGGTTGAAATTAACTCTTTGTGTGAAGATTAAATGCAAATCCTAGGCACAAGTGATCTAATTTGCTTTGCTCTTGGTTTGTTTTTATAATATGTGTAAAGTACTCTCTGTGGAGTTACTGATCTGCTGTTCATGCCATTGTGTCATGACTTGGAATTTGGTTTGGGCTTTAATAAGACATGCACTGCAGTCCCAAATGACAGATTTTGTTAGAAGAATGGATTTACCTCATAGGTTCCTATTTTCTCTAAGTGCAGAAGTGTGAACACTTACGACAAGAATTCCAGATCCTGCTTTCTCCTTTGACCTCACTTTTGTAACACTTTCCCCTGCCACTGAGCATGCCCTGTATTTCCAGCCTGTGTGATGTTGATCAGCTGTGCATTTTTAGTTTCACTCTTCAAGCTCCTTTTTCACTGATTTGCTGCAAGAAGTTGTTTCCAAAGCCCTCCTCCTGACCCAGAAAGCCTTTGCCTTCACTCTTGGTACAAAGCAGAGCCCCTGTTCTGTCCTTGCTGACCTACGTTTGCACAGTGCAGCGTTTCAGAGCTGGCAGTGCAGCTGCCCTGCCTCCCTCCTTACCCTGGGCTGCCCACAGAGTGGCTGGGCTTGGGAAGCAGGGCTGGGGAAGGAAGGCAGTGCTAGATGGGCTGGAGATGGGATCTGTGTAGGAATAACAGCCAGTGCCATGTCAGCAAGGGAGGGGTAATACTGTGCCCCAAGTCACATCCTGCTTTGGAAGGACAATCGGAAGTGAAAAGGACAATAATGCTCTTCATTTTGAGGTGCAGTTCTCACAGTGTAACTGAGTGATTATCCAGTATTTACTTATTTGTGCTATTTTACAGCAAAAGAGGGATTGAGAAATAGCATCTGAAATTAGGAAAATATGGCAACAAGTGATGTTTTTGCAAATCAGTTAGAAGCCTGTTCTTCCCAAAAGCACAAATGGAAGAAGTAGTAGCTTCTATATTAGCACATTCCCTCTCCCTTTCATTTCCTCTTAGGATGTTTCCACACATTGCAGTGAGCATTCATTCAAGAGAAAAGGTTTCCTTGCCCTGTGGGATTATGTAGGTATTTTGGATTGACATGTGATTAGGGACTGAGTTAATGTATCAGGAAAATAAGTGGGAAGAGGGAGGCAGTCTAAAGTAATGGCCTTTAGGTGCTTCCCTCCCCTCCAGTGCCTGATTTAGCCTGGGCTTGGAGACAGTTAATGCATGTCTTAACATGTTGATATATTCTGAAAATATTTTGTAAATAAGGACTGACACATCTTATCTTACTGCACTGCAAAGAAAAGCAGATTCTAAATTGCTGTTCTGGTAAGGTTAACCTGAAAAGTAGTCTGTCTCATCTCTTCTAGATCACTGCTATCCCATAATTTAAGTTGATAAATTTAAGTGAAGATCTTAGTGGGCACTGAATTTTCTCTTAGAACAACCATTGACACTTGGAATTACCTTGACTTGTAATTTTTTAAATTTAGACTAGATAGTGAACTTTACCCATGAAAGATCTCTCAGTGACTGGGGATGGGATCTGTTCTATTACACCAAACACTGTAGTTGCACATTTTGTATTCTTAATTCTCTTGGTATGGGATGTGCAAGTATCTCACACCGCTGATTTAACTGGAGATTTGAAAGGAACAGTTCTGTTGTTCAATAACAACGTTTTTTTGGTGAGACTTCATTTTGGTCTTGTAGTGTCAATGTGTAAATCTTTATTCAGTTGAAAGTTAAATAAGTATGGGGAAATGATGGAATTCCAATTTCTGTTCTTTGTTACCAGGCCAGCTTTTGTAAGATTTTTCTTTGCCATAATAATGGTGCTGATGACGTTACAATTTCTTCTTCCATCATAATTTTTGAGCCATTATGACTTTTTATATTTGTTTTCAACCTGAAGCAGACACAGAAGTAAAAACATTTAAAGCAAGTATTATACAAATTCTTGTACTTCTGTATTCAATGAATTATATCCTGTATGTTGTATTCTGTATTCAATGAGTTATATATATACTTTTTTTTTTCACTGTATTGCAGATGTGTTAGAGTTTTAGCTACAAGTTTGTATGGTATTGCTAATGAAAAATGCATTTTTTCTTGCTGTATGGGGGAAGTGAGAGAACTTGTCCAGGCTTTTAATGATATAATTAATTATTGCACTATTTTTAACATGAACTGTTTTTATACTCTACTAGAGTGAGATAGTTTAAGCACAAGCTAGAAAACAAAAAAACATTCAGAGAAAAGAATGTAGAGTGTTCATTCTGTAATTGCATATTTCATCATACAAAAGGTTTCACTTCTGTTTCTGAAAGCTTTGTAACAAATTCTGCAAGGAAACAATATTTGGATGCAAATGTTTTTAGTAGCCTTTGACCATACTGATAAGGATTCAAGTATGTTTATGGAGTAGTCTCAGCTTACACCCAAACATTAATACAAATTTTAAAAATCACGTTGGACCCTTAAAATGGCATTAAGAATGGCTTTGTATTTAGCATTCTGGTGCTCCTCAGTAGCCCTGTAAGTAGCAGGAGGTTTGGTATGCTAAACTAATGGGCACTGTGCTGTGGTTCTGCCAAGCTTGGACAGATCAGCATTGTGCAGGAGCTCCGAAGCCCTAAGAGGAGTTTGGTTTGGCTGCCAGACTTGATGATTCCAGTGCCAAACTATATAAGGTTTAGTATTAACCTCTTGGACTACACCCAGGAGCCAGAAACAGCATTTAGGACTAACCAAAGTTGGTAAAATTGGGTACCTCACAGTGGCGCTGGAAAGCCCCAAGGGCTGGGGAGCAGTGCTAAAGTCCTCTCCAGGAGGCTGGATTGCATCCTTGGCCAGCACTGCTTGCACTTACGGCATTGGACATCTTCCAAAATTCAGTCCCCTGCAATTGTAGTTGGCTTCCCACGCTTGCTCTGGAGGTCTAGAGCTAGCACTGTGGTGTAGAGCCTGCCTACAGTGATCTTCAGCCAGGTGCCTTTCAGCTGGATATCAACTGTGGCCTGTGTTAGCTGGGAGCAAGCAACACATTAAGTGAGGGAAACTGCAGTAGGTGCTGAAAGCACACTCCCAAAACATCTGTCCAGGGCAGCTCTCTCACATGAATGCCAACAGGCATCATGAAAACTGAGTATGTGAACTTTCAATTAATTTGGAGAAATCTCTGCAGAAGAGAGTTACTACTTTTACAGATATTTGCTTTCAGATATCAACAAGATAAAATCAGAAATTTATATGATTTGAGATGTGCTGGACATTCAGAAATGTACAATTAGCACGCCCCAAATACAGCAGAGTAAAAACTTTAGTAGAGGATCACCAAAAAAAATGGTGTTGAGAAAATTACCATCTGCACCTTCCAGAGAACCTGCTGGAATTGCTTCAGAGGTGCATCCAGTGCCTTGCGATCTGTTCAGATGTGAGTTCCTGCAGACAGACAGCCCGAGAGCTGCTGAGAATGGCCAGTAATATGATTTGTCTTCTCATTACGAAGGAGAGAACCCTGCTCTGATCTCTGTATTGTGCACAAAAAACAGGCTTTAAGGATGTGGGAACACTAGAAAAACCAAGTAATGCTAAAGCTAGGAATTTCTTTCTTCCTGAGCAGCTTTCCCAGAAAATGTGAAATCTTAAGACCATAAATATAATCAATTTTATTAAATAATAAAAGTACATCAAATATTTGTATTTTATCCAATTAATAAGTCCCAGTCAAACAGAAAACTAATTGCAGTTTGATCATTTGCTAATGATCAGAGGTGGGTATTGCTTACCCTGGCACTGTGACAAACAGTAATAACCTGAATCTGATACAACTCTGCTGTAACAGTTGGGAAAAAAAGCTTTAAAAAATTGCAAACCTGTAAATAGATTTAGCCCACTTCTCACAATTTCTTTTCAGTGGTACATATTGTGACTAAATTGCTTAGATTTTGTTCCTGCCCATATTGATGGCTGGAACTCTCAATCTTTTTGTGACTTAGTCTTCCCCACTTATAAACTCGTGTGGGCTTCATTTTCTCCAGCAGATGTGTTTTCACTTGGCTGACCCTTGCTTTTTGTCAGACAGAAAAGAGCAAAACAATACATTTGATTAGTTTTCTCTAGCTTTGCACAAAATGAAATTTTGTCGAGAATGGTGCAAGACTGGAACTTATGTTTTACATTTGTCATCAGCCTTGGAGTTACCTTGAAGTTACATACGGAAATTATTAGCAGATCCTGTGAATTTGCATAAAGGTTCCAAGTGGAATTAATATTACTTGGCACCAGATCTTAGGAGCTTGCCCTAACTTCTAGAGAATGAAGTAACTTTCAGTCAGCTCTTTGTGGGCTGAAAGTTGCATCCAGAACACCACTTGCATTTCTGAAGGCAATGTACAGAGCAAGTCTTTGCAAGTTTGATTTTGTTTATCTCTCCTTCCAAACCAAATAAGCAAACTTCTCAAAACTGGACCTACTTCAAGGGAGTACATTCTTAGTGCTTTAGGATTTATTGATAGTGTCTTACTAAATTGTGATATTGCTAAATGTGTTGTACATTAATGCAGTGTATAGTAATTGTCATGTGGAATTTGAAGGTAAAACTCATCTGCCCTTTGTGCATTGCCTTAATTTTTAATTTTATAGCAGTTCTGGATATTAAGAAATTATTACATGGAACAGAACTAGAGCTATGAATGAACTCCTTAAAATAAAATTTTAGTGTGGAAAATATGCTCAATTATATTTTACTGGCACATGAATCAGCAATTGTACCGCCAAAGTGTGCATGCTTATTATTGCATGTTAACACATAAATCCTTATATACCATCTCTTTTTTTTATTATTTTTTTTAATCTCGAGTTCACTGGAAAAAGCTTTTGGTTATAATTTCATCATATTCAAGAGCTGTACTTTTTTTTTTTAACTTAAAAAAATAATTTTCTGCCTGCACTATGTGCTGAGCTCAGTGTGGGCTTTGCCTGGGGCATCTCTGTGGTCACTGTCCATGCATTCAGCACTGTTTATTTACACATGCCACGCAGGGTCGGGCAGCAGCACTGGCCCTCAGTGCAGTCTGCGGTGGCGGTACCTGCCGGCCTTGTCTTTGGCCGCATTCGTGCAGGCATTGTGCTTGTTCTGCTGTAAGTGGTTCCAGTATTTGATCAGTTCACTAGGTTGGAACTGATGGGAGGTAATTAGGTGGCTGTATTTACAGCTGGAGTAAGAAACTCGCCAGTGATTGAAGACAAACTCGTTTGGTGGGGGCATGGGGTCAATCCGCAGCTTGGCGAGACAGATCCCCACGTACACATCCTCTAAATGTAAACGTCTGATGCTTAAGGAGACCTTAAAGATTTTTTCTGCTAAGTCTCCAGAAAAAACATAACCAGTTCCAGAGCAGAATACAGGATAACGTTCACTTGGATACAAATCAGGTGGCATATACCACTTGCTATCCTTGTTCCTATTAGGTGCATAACCTCTCATTAAATAACCTGTAAAATACTTGTGCCTTGGAGGAAGTTCTGGTTTCAGAAGCTTGTGTATTAAATATTCAGTATTGACAAACATATCACTATCAGTTTTCATAACATACGGAACATGTGGACAGTAGGTTGCAACCCAGTTCATTCCCATCAGAGTTTTTATAGTTAAATTATAGTAGGTATCTAAGTATTCTTGTTGAATGATGTCATGGTACTGTCTGCTTTCCTCAAGGATGGTTTGCTGGAGGTATCCATTTACCTTGGTGCTTAAGCCCAACAAAAAAATCCGCACAATTTGGATGCCAGGTGTCAGGCTCTCGTTGCCCCAGGTCTGTCGAATTGCTTGTCTGGCCTCCACCTGGCCTGGCTCTGCAGCTATGAGCAGTGTTAGAAAAGGGGTCTTTTCCTGGCACTTGTCAGGCTCATTTATGACATATTTGAAATGATAGGAAGTTGGATACCCCGTTCCTTTCTCGTTGTAAATACTTCCATTGGCGCTGAGGGTATTTTCCAAACCTGTTACTCCCTGTGGTGACAGATCTGTGTTGTTAGGGTTGGTGACTGTCTGAGGCCTAAATGTCTGAGGCACAGCATCTCTCCACATGTTCCTTAGAGAGCTGTGGTTGGTCTCACTTTTTGCAGATCTAAATCCTCGTATGGTGTAAGACATGGGGTTTTCTCTGAATCCAGCCTTGCCTGGCAGCCAGTTGTGGTGGTTAAAGAACAGAAACATGGCAAAAAGAAACACCAGAGAGACCAGGCCAATGAGATGGGTGCGAAAGAGAGACCTTTTAGTATTCCAGGTCATCTTTGCCAAGCAGCAGTGTCGTCTTCTCCACTGAAGCATGTTGTAAGGATCCAGTGAGATATGAGACAATGCTCAAGGAAAAGGCTTTTCCAATTGGTTTAGAATCCACAGCTATTCTTTGGTATTCATTTTCCTTTCAGTTGAATAATTGTCTGCAAATGGCTCACTCTGCAAAGAATAAAGAAAAATAAATCAGAAATATGTCATTTTGCATACTTGTAATATAAACAGTTTTAAATAGAAACTAGATATAAAATTGAGTTAAATTTACTTTTTCAAAGAACAGCCCAAGTAAATGGGAGCAAGATTTGACTTTTGCTAAAAGCTAACCTTGTTTTATGATTTAATTTGATTTGATAGCTTTTAAAAATGCTTTTTTGCCTGATAAAAGTTTTGACAATCATCCTGGATATGAAAGATAAAGAGGAAAAAATGGATCATGTTAGCAGGAAAAAGTGTGAAGTAGATGTAAATAGCTTTATATCCATGGCTGTGAAATCCTTGTAGAGTGTTTGAGAAGGACTTGCTGGCAGATGGAAGGTTTATTGGCATTAATAAAAATTGACTTGACATGCAGAGGCTAGGATGGCTCAGAGTTTTAAAGAGTTTTAAAGCCCTTTCTGCAAATGGCCATGCCTGGTGGTGGGACAGACATTGCAGGGTTGGCAATGGCAGAGCTGTGTTAGTCACGGGACACTGCCTGGCATGTCTCTACTGACCCCCACTGTGCAAGGAAAGTCAATGAGAAGATGCACCTGTCAAAATTAATTTTCAGAGTCCAGTAACCTCGCTGCATAGCCCTCAGATGCTAGTGCAGGATAACATTCCTGATCACCTTTCAGGTGCCTTTCACCTTCTACTCAGCATTGGAGGAAAACATAGAATGGAGCACTGGGTTGTGGTGCCAGGTTCAGAGGCAGCTGAATTGAAATTAAGCTCTTGATTTTTAGTAGACAGATCTTGGGTACTGATCATGTTAACTGGAAATCAAATTGCTCAGGACTAAGTTTCTGGACAACTATCTGATGATCAGGATACTAGATTTGTTTTTTTTTCCTCTACAGAAGTATATGTAACTACTGTACATAGCAGTTGGAAATTTAAGGTATTCTGACCAGTAGCTATAGCTGTAGAAAAAAGTGCCAAAGCAGTCTGTGCTTCATTTTCTCTTAAATTTTTGTTCATATTCAGGAGCAGAGTCAATATGGCAGCTTCATGATGCTGCATATTAAAAGCTGATCACATCATGTTGTAAATGAACTTGCACTGTACAATAGCAATTCGTTTGTGATTTTCAATTTACTCTAATTTATTCCTGGGCCCTAGGGTTTTGTATAGGTAAAGGGATGACAGTTGAACAAGACTCAATAGAAAATGCTGTTTCTAATAGAAATATGTAATTTATTAATTGCTTTGCTATCTTATAAAACCAATATTTTGATTAATTTGTGCATTTAAAAACTAAGTGATACATTACATGGGAAACTACAGGGTTTAACGTTGTAAGGGAGTAATTTTAGATGAGATATCAATCGAATAATAGGATATTAAGTTATCTGCTTGTCATGCAACACTCAGTCTGCCCTGTTCACGAAAGAAATATTCGTATTTCGGAAGCATGGGGAGAGGGGTATAACCGATTTTTGTTTTACTTACTGCCGGTATCTTTATAAACACCCTCCGGAGCGAGCGGGAGGTGCCTCAGGGCCGGCCCGCCGCCTCAGCGACCCCGCCAGGGGGCGACGCTGCGCGGTGATTGTGACGCGAGAAGGGCGCGCACACCTCCATTATTCGGGAACACCCGAGCCCCTTCCGGGAGCACCCGAACGCCTCAGTGCCCTTCAGCTGCTTTTATGCGTTTGGTTTTAAAGCTTGCTGAAAGTATCTTTGATTTTCTTATTAAACTATTCGGGGCTCATGCCACTTCCCGGAGACTCAGTTGCCTCTGTAAAACTCAGAAATGCTTGTGCCTAAAACTGTGTACTTCGGGAATCAACCTGAGACTCCACGCTTGTGCTGCTTTAACTCGAGTGTTGTCCTCCTGTAAAAGACGATAATCCCTAAATTTTCGAGACTCGTGTTTATGTGACCATTTGCACCTGCTTTTCTCTGCTGGAAAAACAGAAACTTCCCCTCAAAACTTGTAATTTTTAGTTTGTCTGCAGTGTGCAGTGAGTTGTAAATGACTACCTTAGTGACTAAATGACTAAGTTAGGGAATATCTCTGTATAAGCAAACATAAATGTCAGTTCAAAGGATAGCCTAGATCTCAGGGAAGTTAATTGTTTGATAGCAGATTGGAGGGCAGCAGTGGGAACGTTTGATTAATTATTGTTCCATTGCATGTGTCCACAGTTTAGGAAGAAAATCAAAGCCAGAATTTCAGGATTGTGGAGTAGCAGCTAGAACTCAGATTAATTTTGTCACACCGAATTGTTCCCCTTATAAAATTACAGTCACTAGATGGAAATACTTAAGCAAAAGTGCACTGCACTGCTAATCTTTCTTTAATCTTTAACTGAGGTAGTGTTTTGATGAGCACCTACTTTGATAAGGCAATAGGCAAAAGTGAGAATCTTAAGTTACAGAAATATTTGTTTAAATTGGAAATGGTTTGCAGGTGCTGTGTTTCCCTGATGCACTGATAAAGTGTCCCAGCAAAGGCAGTTGAAATGGCTGAAGCCTTTTTTTATTAAGCTGCATGCTTACATAATGCATATGAAAATAAGTTTTACAGTGATGGACAGAACTAGAATCAGAAGACATTTTAAGAGAGTAATATTTCCTAGATTTTTTTTACATATTTCCTTGGTTTTTTTACACATTTCCTTGATTTTTCAAGGTAGGAGTGTCTTAGAAAATCTGTCTCTGTTTGCCCTTTAAAAAGGCATTTTATGAATAGGGGAAGCACCCACATCTATATTTCAGCTTCATAGAGCTATTGACTGAAAAAAACCAAATATCTTGGGCTCATTTTCTTTGCAGTTGTGTATAAAATATGTATGTGAAATATACAGTGGGTATTAAGCATTGGAAATTCAGCAATATTTGCGCCTTTGAAAAAAAATACTACATGTTAGGGTGCATTGTTTAAAAATAATGTGAAAAACTGTTAATAGATATTAAACCCACCATCGAATGGTATAATAAAAATATTATTTTCTCTAATTTAATTAGGGCTAGAGCATCACCTTTTTTGCTCAAATACTTTAAATTCCATTTTGCAGAAAGGTTATGAACAGCACCAACTACTGACAGTAGATAAGAAAACCTAAGTATAGCAGAGGGTCTCTAGAACACTAACCTTGTCCTCTGAGAGTGTGTTGTTGCATGTAACTGCATTTTGGAGATATTATTTGTGATAATGCTTCTTCATTTTTGGCACCTGGCAGTGCAGTCATTGATGCATTATCAAATGCCAAATACATAAATTGTGAATGCCTCTTGAATTTTTATTTATGGTCTGTGCTCTGCTGATGTTTTGGTTCCTGGTACTTGCAGTTCTGCACTATAATTACAGCTTTGAAAACTGAAGCATTTGACTTCCTATTCACACGTCTTGGATTTTCATTTTTTGATTAGCTGTGTGGGCAAACTCTTAAATTAGAGGGAAGAGTTCAAAAGGCAGCCTGAGTCTGTATTCTGATGAACAGCAGTTGCATATTAGGCCTCATTTAATGTGGCTGACTTCCGTTACGGACTCTATTAATCTTTTGCACAAAACAATATTTGGGATAAGGTTTGCTGTGCAAGTGTTTAAATGCCTGATACCAATGTCTTACATTATTAGCCAGTACATTATTATGTACTTCTCCAGGAGTGTTGCCTGAAGGTACATTTTTTGTTGTTGTTGTTTTAAAAGTTCTGTCAAGTGACTGTATTCTAAATGGCCTGAAACTGATTTGAAACCAGTGTCTGATGTATGCTGCATCCCTTGGTTTGTAAACTCTTTCCAGCTGCAGTTGTTTTATTTCATGTTGGCATTGTCTTGGGCAAAGAAAACACATTTATATTGACATTTAATGATTTATTATAGCTTATTGGTATATTCTGCACATAAGCACTTTCTTTCAGTGGTGTATTGAATTGCTGTATATTTAGGTCTTAAATTTGTATTGCAAATATTCACCTTTTTTTAGTCACTAGTGACGAAATATTTAAATGTCAACAAAAAAATAGAAATGATTGGCAATTAGATGGAATGTCATTTTACAATCCAAGTTAAACAGTCCGTGTTTTCATATTAAACAGAAATTGCAGTGATGGCAAGAGATAAGTTACGTGCTTACCATTTTGAGTGTGTAGTGTTTGAAGGTTTCCTTTTGGGATGTCAGGGAGCCTGATGTTACTTGTAAATCGTTGTGCCTGATTGCACTGCTGATGGTTTAAATCATGCCCAGTCTTTTGCCTGCTCCCAATTTATGCTTGGCTGGTAGTGCCCTGGTGACATTTTGCTTGCGTTTGGGGGGCAGAAAAGCAAGTGTAAAAAGGGCTGAGGGGACTTTTAAGATAATGTCTTTTGACTGTGTGGTCTGTTTTGATGGTTCAATGCTCTCGGTATGTCACATTATGGCCATTTTATCATGCCTTAAGATTACTTCAGATAAGGATTAATTCTGACCTAGTTTAAGAGGATTTCTGTTTTTTCCGTATTGGAGGGGTTTGAGTTTTTAATTTTTCAGTTAAAAGCAATCATTACAAGAACTCCATTATCCCTTTAATCCTTCCTCTCCAGCCACACCAGCCTTGGCAGACTGTGAGCCGTGCATTTAGTCTGTGTAAGGGAGTGACATTGTGCTGAGGGAGAGAAAAACCTACGAGAATTCTTTCTCCCCGCTCAGAGACAGTGTTATCTCCGGGCTCTGCAAATTAGGAACGATCATTATCTGTAATGGCTGAAAGGTAACAGACAAGCGTATGAATATCACACACATGGGTTTGACATACCTTCCTTGGTCAGGCCATTTATGATGCAGGATTATACCCACAGAAAATAGTTTGGGCACGCCATCACTTCAGCAAAAAAGATGCTCTCGACCGTGTGCACATCCCCCATCATCCCTGCTTCCTGCGACCGCTCTGCTCGGGATCCATTCTGTCCATCTGCCTGCCCGATGCCGATGCCGTGTTACCTTCCTTGCTTCAAAGTGGTGTCCTTGTCTTGGGGCTTTTTGTTCATGCTGCAGACAAAAGGACAGGAGTTGTTGCTGCGGGGCACGGGGTTGACTGGCGCTCACAGCTGCTGCATTGGGGCTCTCACATCTGGTGTCTGTCAGCTCGGACAATACAGGGCTGTGTTCTCCTCTCCTCAGGATCCATATTTCTGGTGGAAATGTTAGCAGGGAGTGCTAGTGCGTAGTGCCTCAGTTGTCTTCGGTAATAGGATCTGTCTCTGTTCCTTCCTTCATTGTTGCTAGGCAGTAATAGAAATGGTTTGGCGTTATTTTAACCCAGAATTGTGGTGTATAAAATCCATTCTGTAGTTCTTCAGCTGCTGCACAGGCAGGCAGCAGTTTAAATGTGGGCTTTGACAGATGCTGTCTTCTGACAGAGCAGAATTTAACGTCACTGCTTGGCTGAATCCCACGTGATTGTTTGCATTCATTTTGACTAAATCCAAAGGCAGACAGGAAGCTTTACAGGCTCATGCTCTTATTTGATAAATGATACATACTCAGTTCATGCACAGTGGTAGGTGAAATTAGTATAAAAATTGTATGATCATTAAGTGAAAAATGGAGGGTTTTTACAGATTGTTTTTACTTTTCCTTGACACTGTAACTTACAATTCTCTTTGAGATTTTTAATGCTAGATGTTCTATTCCCATATTCCAAAAGCTGTTCTGCAGTGCAAGGAAATTATAAGCATTTAAATGCTGAAGCTTGATTTAACCCATTTGGCTCTCTTGGAGTATAAATGGTCTGTGCCTTCATGCCAAAGAAAAGATAGAAATGTCTTTCTTTGCTCATGTTTCCTTTACACATGCTTAGTTTTTAAAAGCTGCTTTTTGTTAGCTGAGGTTATTCATTTGAGCTGTGATGTATAAACACATGCTGTTAAACTGCCTCTGTGCTGTTAATAGCTTTCTGCTATGGTACTGCTATGGTCTGGCATTGCAAAGTCAGGGGCACTTCATTTCAATTTTTGAATGTCTTTTGTCTGTCATAGATATACCTATGTCACAAAACTTGTCTTTTTGGTCCTAAGGAAACCTGTGTTCCTTTCATTTCTCTCCTTTCAATGACTGACCCTTCTGTACTGAAGCATCTTATTATATTTACTGTATAAATAAAATACCATCATACCTGAGAAAATAGAGAGTTAGTAGCATACTTTCCCAGGTATTTATTAGTCACTGTTTGCCCACTCTGTTTTGAAAAGGTAATGACTGGCTCTTAAGACTTTTTTTTAGCAAAAGAGTAAAGAAACTGTGATTTATCTGGTGTTACTGATTTGTAGGGTTGGGTGTAGGCATGTCCCTTACTGGGAAATAAGACTTCCCCAGTCAGCAGTGTGTTTTATTATTCTAGATGCATAATATGATAATTTACTAGAAACGTAATCAGATTTAGATTCTCCTAACTAAATCATCTACGTATATTAACTCTCTCTATTAATTTAGTCTTGTTTGTAATGTGTGTATTTCCTAACCTAATAACAATTTCCACAAATCCTTTGATCCTATCTGAGGATATTTTAGGACCATGAACATATTTCCTAAATAGTAGTTATAAAGTGCATATCAGTAAAGACTTTGTATCTCCTCCAGTCTAAAAAAATCACTGTTTAAAAAATGGAGGGGCGTGGTCAGTGTGGGGGTGGAGCATGAGAAGAGGGCCTGTGTCCAGCATCACTTATTGATCTGGCACCATTATGAATAATTGAGAATCGGTGCATTGAGATGTCCCATATGTGCCCAGACAACTCAATTTCCCACCTAAACACACAAAGCTTTTTTATGCCTGCCCTGTATAATATCCAGAATTTTGTGTAGTCTGTTGCTGAAGCACAGAAGCATGCAAGAGTGTGGCCAGGAGTCCTCCCAGTTTGCTTCACTCTCAGCTATGAGTAGGGAACCAGGTGTGTTATTCATGTGGTCAATGCATCCATGGGGACTTAGGCAGAAGGAAATAATGCTTTTGGCAAACACAAACATGTAAATCTGCCTCTGAGTTACGTATTTTCAGACAAGACATGTAACTTTGTATTTTGGGAACAAGTTCAAATCTCAACAGAATGGTTATTAAAATCTATGCTGTTTCAATTTAATTTATTTGCCACTTTTTCACTGTACCTGGTTCCTAAAGCTTGGGAGCTGTAGTTAGGATGCTTATGTATTATACGGGAAGAGCTGTTTTTATTTTTCTATAAATTCTCATTAGTAAATATTAAAGGTACAAAAATCCCAAGGGCTGTTTTTCTAAAGAGAATCCTTTTTAAAGAAAATTTAGAAGGGAACAGACATCAGCTTTGGCTTTTAATTAAATGGCCATATCCCTTGTGTGTAGCCTGTGAAATTCAGGCAGACCTGTTGTCTGTTGGTATGTGTAAAAATTGTCATCTTGCCTTGTGAACAAATTGAGTATTGAATTCTTAAATATTAATGACCAATTTCTTTTGTTCATTCTTTTTTCTTTTTTTTTTTTTTCCTCAAAGTATGAGCGGTTCTTTTTTCATCTTATCGAAAAGTAAGAAAAAACATTTATTTTTGTACTGCTTTCCATCTGGGACTGACTGATTTGGCTTTAGAGTCAAAGTTTTGGGAAGAATTTCCTTTTCTTTTATAGCACTTTGTTCTTTGCTACTTTCCTGTGATTCTGTGCATTTGTGGGTATTTCAGGACGGCTGGTCTTGCTTTGGACTGGAAATAGGAGCTGCAGGTTTTGGTAATCTTGCTGAGTTGGAGGTTGGAATGAGCATTTTTTTCAGCCCAGTCTCAGTGCGAAGGGTCAGTTGACTGCTTGTTCTCAATGCAGGGAGTAGTGTGTTCTGTAATGTTACTATGGTTACATCCAAAATTAGAAGCTGCAATGTTAGTGTTTGAAAGGCTGCCACCTATTAAGGGTCCAAGGAGTAAGTGAAGATGTACAGCCTGTGTGACAAACAGACGGAGTTACTGTAACCAGGAACCAGATTGCTCAGCATGTCCTGCAGACAGATCAGGAGGGAGAGGAGAAGGCTGCTCACAATACCCTGTGCACATGACCACTTGGAACTGAGCAAAATGTACCAATGCAAAACAAATTTGTGGGGGTTAGGAATACTTTCTTAAAAAAACTTTAAAAACTCTTTACGTGTTGTTTTTAGAGGGTGTCAGCAGAGTTTTGTCTGACTGGTTTTATAATAAACTCTTAGGTTAAGCCGTTCAGTAAAGTTCTGTCTTGACAATATTGGCAGAAATTCCTCAAGCTAATTTGGAGTAATTGCAGTAGTCAGGCATGTACTGCTTGGTAACTTTGCCTGCTGGCACAAGCCCCTTGAGAGTTTAAATACTTAGGCCATAGGTAACCTATCACTATTTCCCTTATGGAAACCCATGCTTTCTGGATATTCCATGAATACTTTGCAAAGTTAATTTTATCATAGTAAAATGGAGTATTATATCAACTGTAATGTGTTGAAAACCTTTCAAGTGACAGCTCAGAATGATTAATGGCAACATTTTCAAGGTTAGTTATTCTTGCTTTTAAGCTTTATTTTTACCTTCTGGAGATGTGTTAATACAGAGCTTCATAAATGCTTAGTTTTAATTTTCCACGTTGAGAATTATTATGTATATGGCCAGTGGCCGTTCTGCTCTTTTCTTCAAAAATAATACTCCTCCAGTAAGTTCATCTAGAGTGGAGATGGTTGGCAAATACTTGGAATTTGCTTGGCTACTCTGATATCCCAACATGTTTCTTAGCTATCCCAGACATGTTTGTAAGTGAATGAAAAATAGCAATCTAGAAATGACCACAAGTGTCAATATTGGCTGCCTTATTTTGCTTAGTAGATTTTCACCATTGCTTATCTGGTAGTGAAATCCAGCTTTTACACTTTGTGCATTTTTTTTATAAATGGTCAAGATTTTGCACTCTGTTCTAATAATACCCAAGCCATAAACTTGGTGATTTCATTAATTACCGAGTGTCATAACTTTAGAACTTGAATGCAGCAATATAGGTCAATCTAGAGAACTAGAAAAAGTTCCCAAGTATTATGAAACATGCATCAAGTTTTATATAGTTGATAATTATGTTTTATTCTGTAAGGAATATAAGCACATCCCCAACTTCACAAAGTTGTGAGAGGGGAAAAGTCCAAGTGATGTTTTCAAGTCAGAAAGGTGTTTCTTGGGAAGCATTTCAAGGAGATGTTCCATAATTTTAAAGCTTGTATTTTTTTATTCAGTAAACTGATGTTCCAGGTGTCCAGCTAGAATTCAGTCTGTTCTCCTATCACAGCTTCCTTAGAGGAACACTGGTTTGGAGTGCCTCAAAATTCACTCAAAAAGCCAAAATACAAAATACAAAGTTTTGGTCTGCTTTGATTTTGTGTGTCATGCAAATGTATATTGGACTACTTTCAAGATCTGTTTCTTTCTTCAATACTGAGCTGTTTGCTTTATCATATCTTTCTTCTGTATTCTGATTTTTCATATCTTCCCCAGGCGTTGCGTACAATTACTGCTGATCTCAAGTGCTAAGTGCAGATTTTATTCTTCCAGCAGATGGACAACATAATTTCATTTGTATTGTGCAGGATTTTTGGTTATATGGTTCTCCCCTGATGAACTGACAAGACAGTGCCAGCAGTAATATTTTCTGCCTGTCAAAAGTGTTGCTTTTGCATTCTGAGAAGAGCAGGGACTTTCTGAAGATTTGATTCAGCACAGCAGGGGAGAGGAGGCCAAGCAGCTGAAGTAGGAAAAATTCACAGGTGGTTTACAGTGGGAAATGGGTTGATGTTTTCCCCCTTACCTCATGGCTTGTTTCATGTACTGGTCTGCACTATATGATCAAGGTACCTCTAACACCCACCCTCACAATCCCAGCATGAGAATTACAAATAAAAACTCCAGTTCTTAAAGAAAGTGAGATTTTCGTGGAAGAACTGGTAATAAATATCCAACTTCAAAGCATGGAAGATGGAATGAAGGAAGATGGGATCCTGTTGGAGATAATAGGCAACAGCTTTTATGCTGAGGAAGGAAAATGTCTTGTTACAGCTGCTGCCACCTAACCAGGCCTTTTCTCTGCCTGATTCCCTCATATTCTGCCCCTTTTCCCTCAGGCTATCCTCAGGCTCTTGAGGCATCCCACACTTCTCTGCCATAACTTAGAGTGTTGGCTCATCAGGTTCAGCAAAGGATGCAGACATCTGCCCAGCACTATTCCGTGCTGGAGGAGCTACATAGATTTTTGTGTGGGACCAATTAAGAGATTAGCAACTCCAACTGTTCATTCTCTCACTACGTTTTTTTCCCCATGGGTATGGTTTGTACTGGAATATGGAGGCATTTTGTCAGCCTCAAAAATTTTTAGTACTGAAATTGGTGGCGCATTTGTTTCAGTGAATGTTAAATAATGTGAAATTGAAGAACTGGACCTTCAAAGCTGTCAGAATTTCCTGTGACTTGGGGTTGAGACCTGTACTGACTCTTTCCATCTGTCACATTTCCTCAGTAGCTTTAGTATGTTAATTCCTACAGCTCCATCCTGTAGGTATCCTCATTTACAGCTAATTCTGGGAGACATGAAAGGTTTACAGCAGAAATAACAAAGATTTAGCAAGTGCCTTAAATGCCTGAATCCTCTTCTTCAAGCACAGATGCTTAAACTAGGAAAACCATCAAAATCTGTGGAAAAAAATTCCTTTCTTCAGTGACTCAAGAGGTCTTATTCATGTAATAAATTTCAGCAATATTTGTTCATAGCCAACAGAAAACTTGGATCATAAAATGGAGAATAAATCCCTTTAAAGAGAAATTCCCTATTGCCCTTTTTTTGAAATGTTGGAGGAACTGAAATTCCTCCAAACACTGTGCATATCAACCAGTCTGACTGGCCAGCTGGGGACATGTCCCTGGTTTTACCAAATATTGTGCCACTTTCATGTTTCCCTGAATATGCTGTAGTTTCCAGTCAGTGGAGATTAAGCTGTAGACTTTCCACTTCTAAAATTTACATTAAAATTAAATTATACCGTTCCTTGAGTGGCTTCCAAGGAAAAGGAATCTGATATGGAAATCATGGATTTTGTCTGAATAACTGTGTTCATAATTCCTTCTGTAATCTGTGTAAAACTCTACATTAATTTCATGAGCCTAAGGATTTTTTTCACATAAATTACTAATGTAGAGTCAGTAACCAGGACTCCTAGACCTCAAATACTTGATTTAGAGAAATCCTCAGTGTCTGGTCTGTATGATGTAAATTGACAGAGAATATTAATTGAGAACTAGAGAATTTTTATTATTTTCTGCTATCTTAATCTGTATTTCAAACTGAAATTCCAGGTGGTTTCTTTTCTGTAATCTAGTTAGGCTTCTAACAGAAGAAGAAATCAGAGACAGCTCTCTTGCCTCTTTCCACCTCAAGACATAATATTAATAATCATTAATGCATTCTGTAGGGAGGTGTGTCTATAACAGAAAAAATACTGGTTGTATTTAATATAAAAATGCTGAATTCATAAAATTCGGCCTAAAATTCAAGATGATATTTTTCTGTTTTATAATAACAGAAATATAGGTATATAGAAGTGTGTGTATATATATATACAGAATAGGTATATAATCTTGCAATTCATAATCAGCATCTGCAAAGAGTTCTATTGCTGATCTGTATTGCTATAGTAAGTTTATAGAGAATATTTGTCATCTAAAAAAACCCCACCCCTTCTTAAACATACAAAAACCTGTCATCCTCTTAAAACCCCCACAAAATCTCATGAACTTGGGTGATGGGTTGCATATTGTGGATTCATTGATGTCTTTTCCTTTTGAGGATTTGTGTAATCAAATGTTCAGACTTCTAGAAATACTTTTTCTGTAAGTTTTGCTTAATGTATACTTGTTTTATCAATGTGCAGGCACTATGGTTTGCACTGCATATCATAAGATTGAACCGTTGATAAGGTCAAATCTTTCTGTTTTTTTTGTTTTGTCGTCTTTTTTTTTTGTTACCCTCATACCTTTGGATCTTCATGCAAGTCTTTGCCTTGGTGTTCCTTATTTTGCCAAATATGAAAAGCCCTTGTATTGCATTCCTAGGTGAACAAGCAAAGTAATAAATAGAATAAAAATTCCTTCTTAGTTTAATAAGGCCTGGATACAGTACAGGAAGGGAATCCCTTTGTTTGAGAATGTAGGTCACCTCATAAGAAGGTTTCCCTACTGTGAAAAATTTACATTTGCCATTTTCTTTGGTTTTTTTCTTCTTCTATTTTTCCTTATGATGTGCCGGTATCTGTACTCTTATGCTGTGTTTGCCCAATGACAAGAGGAGAAGAGGTTTTTTATTCCGTGTAATTAAATGTCACTTATCTGAGGTGCATGGGAGGAAGGGAGTGAGCAAGGAGATACGTCAGTGAAGTGGGAAACGCTGGATGCAGCAGGAAAGGTTAGAGCAGCTCTGTGAAATCTCTGTTCTCCTCTCCCTGGCAGGTTGGTTGGGACCAGTGCCAGAGTAAAATTGGATCTGTGTATGCACAGGATAATGTACACAATCTCCTGAGCCTTGTGGAATGACGACCATGTGGGAATAGATGCACCAGCCTGTTCTGAGCAGGCTGGTGCAGCCCTCAGGTTCCATGGGGTTGGAGCTCCTAAGCTGTGATGACTCTGTGCAGAATTGCCTGCTCATTCTCGGAACAATGCTGAGGCATCCATGAGATGTCTGTAGGACTTATAAATAGCAGGTCCATGTTGGGTAGCAGTGCTGTGGCTGAAGGCCTGCTGGCCCAGGAAGGAAGCGAGCAATGGTTCTGAGAAGCTGCCCTGAGCTAAGGAAATCGTGAAATCTGAGGCATCTCCATCATCTCGAATGGAAAATATGCTACCTGGAAGTATCCGATCCCAGCAGATTGAGATATGAGGGCAATAATAAGATTTTTCTTAAAACAGCTTTCATAGTGGTACTGCCTTCAGATGTGTTTCTTCAAACTAGGCACTAGTCAGTGACAGAAATGTCTGTTGAAGGAGATAAGGATTTTTGCTACTCCTTCAGAATAGGCACATATTCATTTCCCCAGGAATATGCCAATGTAGAACCCGTGAAATAAAGAAGTAGTATGTAGTCTGGCATTAACTCTTGATTGGTTGTTTTTTCTTACATTTTCAAAATGTCTTTTTGGAAGCACTGGTCTCTGTGTGTGAGGTCTCTGGTCTGTGTACGTCTTATCAGCCCATTGAGCTACAGGTAAAATTAGTCCACTGGCCTTGCTCAAAACATGGTGCTGCTATTTTGTTCTGGTGTTTTTCTCATAAAAGAGCATGACCTGACTAAGATAAGGAATTTACTGGATGAGTCTCTATGAAATTGAGTCTGTTTTTGATTGGTAAAGCCATCCTAAGCATGTACAGAAAGTTCCAGGGTGTCATAACAGAGGAATCTTGTTACACTTTGTGTTGTTTTTTTTTTTCTCTCATTGAAGTCTTGGTATTGAAAGCCTAACTCTTTTCCAAAACATTGTCTGCTCTTAGTGGTTTACTCATTTTTATTTCCTGCCACTTAAGTGTTCAGTTTTCTGAACTGAGGGGATTTTACTTCGCAACACATTACTGTAGGAAAAAAAAAAAAAAAAGAATTTACTTATTTTTATCACTGACATAGACTTTTCAAAGGTGAAACAGCTATTTGGAGAACCAGAACAGATGTGAAGGCTGAAGGAGAGCTGAGGAGGTCTTGCTGTTTATGGCAGATTTCCTTCAGATAAACTGTGAAATCCCCAGGATCATCATGGATGACTGATGGTTGCTAACACGTGAGGAGCAGAAATAGTGGTTGTCATGAACCTCACCTGTGAATGTGCTGAGTGGCAGTCTGTCATCTTTGGTGGTTATTCACAGTGGGAGGTTCTTAAAGATGAATTTGTGCATGTGTGTGTTTACAGAGCAAGAGGGCGCAGCCATTTGAAAACTTTCAGAATCCCTTTTGCAATGCATTTTTGAGTCTGCTCATTTAGTCAGGTTATTTTTTTGCAGCGATGGATGAAGCCTGTTTTTGCAGCGATGGATGAAGCCTGATGCATAATAGAAAGATCCTAAAATCTGTTGGTTTTGTAGAGACCTTATCCTGTCCTCATCTTGAATAGGATGGCCCCAGACTAGAGACCTTGTCAGTTGACCTTTATTTAAGAGGATGCATTTCTACACTACCAAAAATATAGCTGAGAACAGTTGTGTGATAAACCAGTTCTCCTAGTGCAATGCTAGAAGCTTGGAGATTAGTCTATCTAGTGTATGGATTGTGTGTAAAATGAAAAAAAATTAAAGTTGAATGCTGTCATCTTAGTGCTTTGAGAAGGGCTTAATTTAATCTTCTGTACTAAAGAGAGAAGAATAATGGAGAATTTAGATATAATGCCAAAGGAAACTGAAAGTAGAGGCAGAAGGCCAAATGGAAAAATTCCTCTTGTGTGATACAGCCAGAAGCCTTCCTGTATTTTAACTTAATGCACAATTTATTGCTACTAGTTAGTTTTTAATATGGGCGTGTATCTTCATGCTCCAGCAGGGTAGTATGAATGATACGTTTCTTCAGGATACCAATACTAACAACCATTTGCACAATCTCTCTGGTGTATGGTATTTTAGCAATAATACACAGATCCTGTTGAAGCCATGCTGTCTCTAACAACTTTGAAGACACTTCTTTAAACATCTCTATTTCTCAAGAAGCACACAAGTAGAAGGCTTTGATGCTGTGATGCAAATACAGTATATATTCTTCTATTGTTTGTCCTCAATATATGAATCTGTGATGTGTGACTGGAATGCTTTTCTGTCCCAGGTGACTTTGTTAGGTGATGATTAATATTGTGATTCTGTTGCTTGGTCCTCCTATGTGGTTTCTTTTTGAAGGGAATCATTCATGTCCAAAGGCTGTATTACTTTTGGCAAAGAACCAGGCTTTCTTCTCCTGAAATGGAGACAACTGAAACTTTAATGTATATTGTGTCTTTGTTCTCTGAGTATAAACCAGAAGGTTTAAGTTTGTTGTTTTGTTTGGGGGTTTATTAGGTTGGGTTTTGTTTTCTTGAATTTTGGAATCTATAGGATAAGTATAAAGGCTTAATTGAGGAAATACAGAATTTTGGGTTCAGGTAGCTTTCTGCTGATATGTACAGTAATATGATTTTGTGCTCCGTAGTAGTGATACCTGCAAACTACTTTAACATTTCCATCTGTTTAAATCTGTACCCAGGGAGGGAAACTTCAGGCCTTATATAGTTACACAGTTGCTCTCAGTGGAAATTTCTTGAAGAAGGGGGAATAATAAATGTTTTAGTCTAATTTGAGTGCTCCTTCCTAATTGTAAATAAAATAATATTTTAATTAAAACAGACTTCTGGAGTGAGAGTTCTGCAGTGAAAAGTATGTGTTGGAATGGATCTCACAGGGAAAGCTGGAGGCAGAGAGAACTGGAGGACAGGGTGAGAAATGGCACATAACATCACCAAACCCTTTGCATTTTTATTTGGGGTGTCTGATTATGATGCTGCATATGAAACTTCTACATCCTGCAGCCAAAAAAAAGCAGTCTAAAAGGCAATTTTTGTCAGAGCTGCTGTGGCTGGTGTAAGAGGAATGCTATTACTGCAAATTTTGGAAATGCTGACTTCAGAATATTGTACTGAGAAAAACAGGTTAATGATGTTGACTCTAGGTGGGAGTAGTCATTTGAGGACACTGAAGGCACAAGTTTTTTTTCAATGATGTTTTATTATGTTAAATATCTATGCTTACCTATGGGACACTGCAGGTAAGTAACTCCTAAAGTGTAATATTAAGATTGAGGTTCTATTCATACATTGCTTAGGAACTTGGTTTTTTTGTTTGAAGTTTGTGTGTATATTCTTTTGAATCCCAAATTGCCTCCATGTCCCGTCTGAAAATGTGGGAAAATGTTTCCAAAGATATGTTTATATTGTTGGAATCTGAATATAAACATTTCAATCTAACAGTACATGTGTTTTCTTTATGTTGAGATACTTTGTTTTACTTGATGCAAAAATGTAAAGTCATGGGGGAGAAAGGAACATTGCAATCAAATGTCAGCTCTGACCATAATAGTTTTCAAAATCAGGCTTTTTCATAGGGCACCTTTTAGCAAGCCTGGACATTGGAAATGTAAAGTATTGTGTTCACAACAGCTGGTTTTTCTGGTTTAGTATTTTTAGTGAAATAAAAGTTCATTTATAACATGACAGGTAACTTTGTGTTTGGGGTAAAATTTTCCAGGTTCTTGTGATAAAATCTGATCTTAGCTCAGTTGTTCTGAACACATTATCAGCCTGTTAACAAGGACTGTTCTGGGGCTGTACATGAGGGAAGGAGATGGGGAACACAGTCTGGTCTGGCAGTATGGGAGAAGTCCAGTCCCCAGGTGGAGGTGGGTTTGGTGCAGAAAGCTTTGCTTGAAGCTTTTGTCACTGTTCCCCTGCATTTTAACCTTGCATATGCTGTGTGTATGTGCAGTGATTGATAAACATTTCACAGAGGCTGTTCCAGTTGTACAAGCTGTAAATGCAAAATGACCAAATTGTGTTCTTACCAAGGAGAAGTGATACCTTTTGCTGCCACTATGATCAGGAGTGCTTAGCTACAGTGTTATAAAGCAAAAAAAGTATTTTCAACCCTTGTCTTCTCACCCCTATCCTCAAGAAAACTCAGCTTACATCCTGATTTGATTTACTTTCATGTTAGACAACATATTTTCTTCCTTTCAGTCTATTTTGTGGTTTTTTTTAAATGAGTTAAAGCAATAATAGCTGTAGAATAGGACCAGGACAGGATCTGAGGGGGTCTGTGAATTGTGGTGTTCCTTTGGTTAATTTTAACTTCTTTTTCCCCATATGACAACTCAGACTGAACTTGTGAACTGAGGCAGCTGGGACAGGACAAATATTCAGAGACAGAATTCTGGTTATCTTATAAGCAGATTAAAATATCCAGTTTTCCCCCATCTGGCGGAATTACACAGTATGGATAACTGCAGCATGTGCAAGTCTAGAAATATTAACACTTTTGTGCTGGACTTAAAATCAGAAGTTTCTGCAGAGAATTTCTGCTCTAACTTGCTTGTCACATGTTGTACAGGTCTCTCTTGTGTCTCAGTATCTTGTCAATAGTTTTTATCATCAGCACCCAAGACAGTGAATCGGCTCTGTCTGAACAAGACACTTTGTTCATCCAAGGGCTTTATCCAATGTCACGCTAGGGTTGCACTACTCTGTTTGCAAATGACATAGACAATTCCTACAAATATACTTATTTTTTTCCTTTTTTGCCTATACGTACTGTTCTGTCACTCAACTTTGCTGTAGCTGTTGAAGCAGTGGGCATCCCACAAGAATCTCTTGGGGTGTTTGTGTAAAAGTCATAAAGTAAAAAAGTACAAGAAGAGTTGAGAAGAAAATCTGAGATAGCATAGGTTTCATGACCTGTGTTGCTCAGCTGACTGCAAACCTGTCATTTAGTATTACCAGCAGTTTATTAGAGTTATGACAGATCTCACAATCATCACCTTCTGGGGTTTAAGAAAAAGTAGCATTGCTTTTTCAGCTGAATTTGCATAGCATATGAGCTGTTGTTCATCAAGGAAGCCTGGAGTACAAGGAACTCTGCATTTTGAACATTTTTTGGTCCTTTTTCTGGCCTGTGGCATTTCAAAATAGCCCTTTCCATATCTAAGTGGTTTCAGTCCCTTGAATGCTCACATCCATTGCTGTCATCACTCAAGCCCTCATCTCTTGGCTTGTTTGTTAGAATTTTTTATAGCAGCAGCTAAAGCTTTTGATCCTGAAAAACATATGTTTGAACTCAGCAGTGTTTTTTTCTAGGCATCACAAACAACTTGGAGTTCATTGCTCTGCTGTTCAGCTTTGCACATTGGCTCCTCAAGGAATTCAGTTTCAGGATTTTCCCCAGATATTTTAAGTCTTGCTGGATGATTACTTGGAAAATGTCTTTCATCTCTTTTCCCATGACCACCCATGATAATTGTGTTTTCTTGTAACATAATGTAATATATAAGCATAGTGCTAAGATTGCTAAAGCTGGTGAGGTACAGAAGAATGATATTAAAATTACTTCTCAGTGAACAGAAAGGAGAAGATCACATCAGGATGAAGTACAATTGGGAACAACTGGTGGTGGATAAATTTGCTGAACAAGCAATCATGAAATAGCTCAAGGTCTTTAATAGCTGCCTGTGTGCTAGACTTCTAATCCAGCATCCCTTGTATTCTTGCAATGGGAGTCAATATAAGCAGGGGAAGACTGAAAGGAGCCTCAGCAGTTTCTGCTGCATTGAGATGTTTGACAACATCCCACAAAGCTATTCAGTTACTTGGGTCTTGATTCATTTTGGCTTTTTTTTGGGGAGAAATTTTCATGCAGAAGTCAAGGATCCATCTGTATTTGTGTAGGCACCTGCAGAGCTTTTAAAAATATTCTTCTCACACAAAGCATTTCACGAGTTTTTCCAGAAGTTGCAAAGGAACCTTTCTGAGGTCACTTAGACCTCTGCTCATGTATTGCTCACTGAGTGCAGGTGTAGGTGGAGTCTTCCTGCTGCTCTGTACTGAGCAGCATTTTCTGTAATGTAAATGTGACTGTTCCCTGGAATCCCATATCCAAAGCTGAATCTGAACACAAAAGCAATAGTGCTGCTCTATATGTTTGGAATTTGCAGGACAGTTGTGCTGTTGTGCAAATGGATTGCTTGAGCCCCTTATTCTGATATTTCTGATAAAAAACACTTCCTGTGAGGGACTAGTCCCTGTCCTTAGAGGCAGTATTGGAACTAGATAGTCCAGAATATGTGAAGTTTTAAGTTAGAGACTCAAACTTGAGCCAATTGCAGTAAATTCACAATTAGATACTAATTCCAGTTCTGTTGAACTGATGTGTCCTGGGCTGACTGTGGCATGCAGAAAACCAGTAGTGTAGAAACTTCACACCTGGCTTTTGAGAAAGATGAAACAATCCCCTGATACTCAAACTGTGCTTCTCAAAACGCTTCCTGGCTGCCAAGTAATATGTATGAGGCTGGCTTAGATAACTAACCCAAACGAAAAAGAATTCTAAGCAAAAATAATGTTTTAGTGATAACTACCTTTGTCTTTCCACTCAGTTCAAGGAAATGAGTCATTAAAATAAACATAGGTAGGTATAGACAAGCTTTTATTTTTCAAACAAAAAAACAAGTCCTCTGGAGTTCTCAGGATTTAGAGTTGTTGTCAATGAAAACAGCTTATCCCCAGGAAAATGGAAGTCCTCACATATTTAATCTTCATCACCAGCATCCCTCTTCTGCTCAAACATTGTTATTTCTATAGCAACAGTTTGAATCTGTGACATGTAAGTTCAAGACAAAGTTCTTAATTTTACAGATTTTCTGTGGTGCATATATATTCAGATATATGATAAAGGTGGGAAGAACTCTAGCACACTTCTGAGAGGACTCTTCAGAGGGGTTGGATAGCTTAACTTTGGGGCTAATGGTTTTAAAGCATCTCAGTATTTGTGTCTTTGATTAGTTATTTTCAAAAGCCTCTTCAGTGATTTCTGTTACTGATATTGCAGCTTTTTTATATGCTTTTGTCCCTAGTTCCTCACTAATCACTACAGTTTGTTTTTTTTTAAGATTCAGTTGTGGTTTGGTTTGTTTCCTTTGCAGAACCAGAATATTTCCTAAGATATTAATAACTAGTCCAGTTAATTCAGTAAAGTTTAAAGTGAATTTCTTCTGACCTAGTAATGAACAAGAAATTGCAGTGAGTATTTTTCATTCAATGACATTTATTGCCAGGTCTAACCTGCTACTGAAAACACCCATCAGTTCTGTTTATGTTAATGGCATGTTTAACAGTGTCAGGGATCCAAATTTGAATAATCTGGTCAGTTTTAGTTCTGTAATGGATTAATAAAGGACCAGATTTTTAAGTGAAAGTTTAATTTACATGGTGTGGTACAAGTGTTAAAGTTTGGGTAGTGTCGTAGTTTTGGAGACAGACACATGACTGAACACACTGAGTTCATGCGACAACAGCCAAAGTTTATTGATGGACACCCTCTTATATAGGGGCTTCAAAATTCCCACACTTAAACATTTGATTGGTTAGCTCACTGGCTAATTAGATGTCTGCCTTCAGTCTTGAATGGGATTGGCTGGGGTCCACTGTTTAAGTTCTAATCCAACCTACCATTGTCTTACCCAGGGACTCATTTACTTCTCTTTAATGAACTAGGCTGGTCGAGTTGGGGTCCATTATGGCTAATTTTATCTGTGCAGCTTACAGACCACCTGTAGCTGTCACAGTTCCCCCTTTTTCTGTTTTAAAAATGCAAAGTGTTCTTTGTCATCTTCTGCAGGGCCCCTTGTAAATAGGATGACATGATGACACAAATGATGAGCCTAGTTTGAATAAGGCTTTCTGCCCAACTGGCTAGCCCCCCTAGTCAGTGATGTATCCCATGTATTATCAGAGTTATAACACTCACATCCAGGAGCTGTCAAGTGAGATCACCAGTAATACAGTCTTTCAGGCTGGCATGCCACAGGCTAGTTACTTAGAAGTTACAATTGTACAACTTTGTTGTTGTTGTTCACAAACAAGAAAAAAATTCAACTTTAGAACCATCAGAAAAACCAAGGAACAGAAGAAACAATTTGTCTTCGTTCGGGTTTGTGATTCATGGCCTTAAATGGATAAAATCCTTAAATCTTCACATATTTAAATAGATAAAATTCTTAAACAAATTGCCACCTCAAGAGTCTCAGATTTCCATGCAGTAGGTGCTCAAGTGTTTTCAGTCACTGCTCTATGACGACTGCTGAGGGGCCAGCAGGAAGGTGTTGCTTGTGGTCCTGAGCAGGATGTAGAGCACAGCATATTCACCTGGCAGGTACCCATTGCGTTCCGGTAGCTGTGGAGATACAAGCGTACCCACATCCCCAATAATAAGATCCCAAGGACCTTCCCATTTATTGGTGATAACGTCTCGCACCAGTACCTTGGGTTTGGGCAACTGGGCATCACTGGATGATTGTAATGATAAAAAGTGATTTAAAATGACTGGATTCCCTGCCCCAGTATGTGGATCTTGTGAAAGTCTTAAGTTTCATAGTTCTTGCTCCTCTACATTGTGTCGCCAGGTGGACTCAAATACCATATATTGGACTGGGATATATGCAAATTTTCTAATACTGTCAAATGGTTTAGGGTATAGATAGCTTTAGCCACTTTACTCTGTGGGGTCTCACCAGATATTCCCCTTTTCTGCTTATCACGAATACATTTTAAAGTGCCATAGGCATGTTCCAGGATGGCCTGTCCTGTTGGTGAGTGGGGAATACCAGTGTGGTGTAACACACCTAGAGCTGTAGGAATTGTCTTGTATTTTGTGAGATGTATACAGGGCCATTGTCTGTTTTAATGGTATGGGGAATACGTAAAGCAGCAAAGGCTGATCACCAATATGCAGTGGTATCTGAACTCCTTTCCCCTGTCTGTACTGAAGCCCATATAGCCGATGAAAAGATGTTGATCGATACATGCACGTAGTTTAAATGGCCAAATTCAGGGATATGTGTGACCTCAGTTTGCCAGATCTGTAAAGCCTGCAGACCACGAGGATTAACTCCCATCTGCAGTGGTGCAGTGTGACCTTGGCAGTCAGCACAGGTATTAACTATATTACAACCCTCTGTGTTTGACAGCAGGAACTGTTGTTGTAGGGCTCAAACACCTTATTGGAAAAAGGTGTGTGATACCTTTGTTTGTACAAGCATGTCTGGCTGTGGTGCTGTCCAAGCAGGGCTGGCTAGCTAATCTGCTTGAGTGTTGCCCTCTGCAATGAAACCTGGTAAATTTGTATGACTTGTGATGTGTAAGATGTAATAAGGGCAAGTTATGGCCTGGATGGTGTGCCACAAGGTTTTTAGTAAGTCAAATAGTGGTGCATTGTCAATTTCTCTTAATAATGCTCGGTCTAATCTCTGTGTAATATCAACAGTGTAGTCAGAGTCAGTCACAATGTTAATAGGAATATGGGGAAAACATTGGAAAGCCATAGCTACAGCACATAGCTCCACCAGCTGAGGTGATCCATTCTCACAACCTTCCAGTTTGCCATCCACTTTCCTCTTTCCTTGTTACAGTGGTTTTTCCCATTTTCCCAGAACCATTGTGAATACTGTAATGCCTTTTAGGGGTGTGTGACTATTCAGTGGCTTTAGAGATAGTGCAGTGGTCCCGCTCAACTGCAGTGATCTATGGCTTGGTAGATGGTAGTAATTTGTCCTGAGAAATTTTGCAAGGCCCTTTGTAAAGCTGTACTGTTGGCAAAGCACCATTCAAAGTGTTCTTGTGGCACAGGTATAATAAATTTGGAAGTATCTCTTGCATTTAATTGTAAACATCTCTGATGGCATTTGATGATTAATTGTGCAATCAACTCAAAGACGGTAGGTGCCGTCTCTTTAGGCTGGTGAGGTAGAAGAATCCACTCTAAAATGTGCAGTGGGTGAGACTGTCCAATAATACTGGTAGGGTGAAAATCAACAATGAAAATAAATACAGTAATGCACACCTCTAGGCATATCCAGTGAACTTGTCCATTTGTTATGGTCTGCTTTACTATTCTGAGAGTGGCTTTTGCCAGTGGGGTTAATTTTCTGGGAGAAATTAGCTCAGGATCACCTTTAAGGATGTTGAATAAGGGTGCCAATTGTGGGGTGTTTTCTGCCCTTCAATACATTTGCCCCCATTAAAAATCCATCCCCACCCGGACTTCCCATGCTGACAGAACATCCCTCTCCCACAGATTAAGTGCTGCCATGGGGGTGTATTGCCTAATCATGGCTGTCTGACCCTCTGGATTATTGACCAATATAGGTCTGCTACTCAAGCAGCTCTGTGTGGTCCCTCCAAGGCCAGCAACAGCAGATCCCACAGCCATGGTAGGTCACTGTGGAGGCCAGATGTTGGCAGAAATGATGGTAACGTCTGCCCCAGTGTCGATTACTCCACTGACCTTTATGTGCGAGGGACTCACCCGAGGCATCATGATGGTACAAACCATATTAGGTCTTTGATCACATGCGACCTGAGTCCAGTACACCTGGGGTTCTGCTGACACGAAGCTTCAGTCACCTTGCATCCTAGAATCTGTTTTGGGGACAGAAGAATTAAAAGGGATGAGTGGAGTAATTTGGGTTTTAGCAGGGATAGTCATGGATGAAGTAGGGGTTGATACCAATGCATGTATTTGTCTTGTATAATCAGTCTGTTATACCTGGATGTACAAAAATACCTTGTAGAGTGGCACTGGATCTTCCAATCAGCAGTGCTCTCAATCCTCTCCCTATGGGTCCCTGGGCCTTGAGAGAAGCCTTATGTACCTTTAATGTGCTTATAGTTGGGACTGAGGTGGAAACATCCATTCCAGCTGATCCTCTTTTTCTTCCTGTGAGTTGGTCACATAAGCTTGCACAGGAAGGCGGAAAGATGCTTGTGTCAGTTCACATCCCTCTCTTGCACTCAGTCTCCAGTTTCCCAGGTCCTTAAGAAGTTGCCCATTAGCATGAATTCTGGATTTGCATTGTCTGGCCACATGGCCGGGTCTCCCACATCAGTTGCAGTTCCCTATTAGATTTACATTCCTCAGTCCTTGAAATGTTCCCAGTAGAATGGGTTTGTGGGGACAGTTTGCTTTCATGTGGCCTTGTTGTCCACACCTGTAGCAATGTGGTGGCAGTCTTACAGCAGCTACAATAAAATCTGCTAACAAAGACATGATATGGGATTCAGATCCAACTTTAGCACAGGCATTTATCATTTTATCTGAAGATGGATTTCCATTCGGCAACAGTTCTGTGATCTTCATTAGCATTATCCCATGCCAATTGTAATATTAATTGATTTCTAGCCTTAATAATTACAGTTTGTTTTTCCGTGGCATCCTGCAGTCTTTCTATAAATTGCAGGTATGGTTCTTTGACCCCTTGTTTGATCTTTGAATATCTTTGGGTCAGGTTAGCCATGTTTGCCACTTTGAACAGGGCCTGCATCCCCCAGTCTTTTACTTGTGCCAGCAATGGATGTAATAGTGCTTGGAGTTGTGGGCCTCCCAGTGGTGGCAATCCTAGGAGCTGAGGAACCCCTGCCCCAATATGTGGATCTTGCTGCGAAAGTCTTAAGTTTCATAGTTCTTGCTCCTCTGCTTTGCATCATCAGGTGGACTCAAATACCACATATTGGACTGGGATATGTATCAATTTAAAGAGCTGCTTAGTATCAGGAGTTACTTCTTCTGCAGTTAGAAATCACAGCAAGCTAGCTACTGCAGGAGACCCTATTCCATGCTTTGCAGTGAGCTGGCGCAGTTCAGAGGATCAGCCGCTGACAGGGCGTGTACTTATCTGGCATGGTTGTGCTGGTCTGGCATGGATCTGTTATGGCCAATTTTATCCATGCAGCTTACAGACCAGCTGTAGCCATCACAGGGTAGTCCCTGGGTGGCACCAGCAGAGTTTTATTTATGCTACCCTCCCCTGGTTCTCCTTTCCCCCTCTCCTCCATCCCTGTAGTGCTGTGCTCATCCTGATTTCCTTACACCTGTGAAATTTGTTATTATGTACTTCAATATTTAGAAACTATAATGAGGCTTCTATTACCTTTGTGAGATTGATATTGAATTTTCTGGCATGAAACTGAATTTCAGGATTGGAAGCCTTCTATGATGAGTTTTGCATTTTGAAATAAACATGTTCTATATATTTTTTGTCAGTTCTTCTTTGTCTTGTTACATCATTTTTTTTTAGCTGCCCAAGTACAAAAAAGTGAATCTATGCTGTTATTTTCTTTAGGTAGTTGGTATAGGAGTTCTTTTCTTCAGTTAAAATTTGTTCTGTAAAACTATCTTTATTTCTGCTTAAACTCCCACTCTCCCTTCCAGGAAATAAGGAAGTTGAAACAATATAATCAGTAGAAATTACCTTTTCATTAATAGTGCAAACAATGGAAGTGAAAGTGACTATAATATTATATAATATATAATATATATTAATGTATAGTATTAGAAGTATTTGCACAATAGTTAGATGCTGTTATCAAATTTTATTTTTTTACTGTATAGTTTAAAATTAGGAAGGGAGTTAAAAGCTTGCAATTCATTATTTAAGTATGCCTTGCGGGACTGCATGTAGATTTCTGTGTACATAGAGGTATGAAAATAAACTATACCAGTTTGATCTATAAATAAAATTATGATGTGAAACACTAGTTAAATTATCACAAAAATTTTCTGGATGCAAACAGAAGCCAGAGAATTATTGGGAAGGCTGCAGAGGCAGAGCCACTGAGTTAGATTATTTTGCATGACTCTTTGAAAGGCTTGGATTTTTTTCCCAGGCTTCTAGGGACAGTTTTTGAACAAAGCTCTATGTTTTCAGAATCCAATTTATATGAAATAGGTATTTCTATCAGACTTCAAGTAGGGCATTTGGACCAGTTTTTAGATACCTTCTTTGAAGTCAACCCTTTGTTTTGGCTGTTTGTTCATACATTGGTATATGCAATATTTAATTTATAGAAAAGTTGTATTCTTTTTAATTGTGCAGTTGTTTCAGGTTTTTTCATAGTTCTTTAGGCTGGCTTTACTAAAATTTTCAAAGGTTCACTACTTTAAGTCAGGAAATTATAATAGAGTTGTGGGTAATTAAAGTGAGTCTACAGTCTCTTGTACTCTAAATTGAATAGATACATTGAAGTCTCTTCTTAAAGATAAATTTTACAAGTTTTCCACCCACATGTGCTTATTTTCCTTCTCTTTTGAATCAAAGTTTTACTGTGTTCCTCTTCACAAACTGAGCTGTCTTTGGGTGAATTCTGTCATGGTTTTATAAATGAAAAGGTAGACTTGCCAATACATCAAGCAATATAGCCAATTTATTAATTTGTTCGATAAAAGGGTGAGCAATGACAGTGCTGGGTGCGCAGGGGTCTCCACCCCAATCAACGCACAAATTCAGGTCTCGAATGGTAGTCTCTCATACCATTCTAGGCACTTCACTTCCTCTGATTTTCAGTTATTTTCTACTTGATTTTCTTCATAATCAGCAGTTGTGGTCTTTGAAAATCTCTTAGGGAGATGGTCCGAGATGGTCTTCTGATGTCTCTCCAGCCTCCTATTCTTCTTTTAAAGTATCTTTTTCCACTGGCATTATTTTTGCTTATACAGTTTGTCTAAGCAAGCATATATATTCTGTTAGTCAGCATACATTTTGCAAGCCTTCTTTCAGTCATTTCACAACCTAAAACTAGCATGTCTAAAAACTGTCTTCATAGGGCCTCTTCCTCAGTTATTACAAAACTCAAAGTCAGCATGTTTCAAACTGTCTTTGTAGAGCCTCTCAGCTCATGTTAGTCCTACTTCCCCTTTTTAAGTGATTACAAATTCTTCCATACTCAAAAAACCCGCAATTTATAGCATATACAAAGGATAGTTTGAAACTTATACTACAAGGTAGTTTAAAGCTTATATTAATTACTTGCCAGTAATTATTATTTTGTTGTTGAAACAAACTGTTAGCTAAAAGTTTCCTGTTCTATAGTTACCTTGTTAAACCCTACTTCCATGCCTTACTTTAGATGATTCTTGAAACTCTTCTTTCTGATAATCCCATGGTCTCTGGCCACATTGCCCGCAGACACACATATACAGGTGGGTGCTATTCGATTGACACGAATCACAACCTGATCTCTCACAATGGCTGGTGAAGCTAGAAGCTGCTCTGTTACACATGCAAGCAGTTGCTAACACTGCTTGCAGAATCAAATGTTACTTTTTGCTTCTACTGATTCTGGGCAGGAGCATGCAAGCTACCCAAAATTTTTCAGATTTTTGGGTGAAATTGTGGGACTATTAAGGAAAAGGATAGTAATTAAATTTACCAAATTAAAGCCACAAGATGGCATCAAATTATCAACTCTGTCCTTTGCTCTTAATGGTTTGGGTTTTTTTAAAAGTCAAAATACTAGAGGCTCTATCGATCTCTACCTAGAAACCAGATGAGAAAGGGATTATGCAATGAAATAGCTTTTCCTTCCACTATTTTAACCTGTGAAGCTGCCATAAGATACTATTAATAATTTGGTTTTAAATAGGAGGGTTTATTTTCTAAAATGTAGCAGGAATTACTGTTCAGGCTGTTTTTCATTCCAGTTTGGAGCTGAAGGTAATCTAACTGGATGTTAATTCTCATTTAGACCTAAGAAAAACACTAAGTATCTAAAACACAGACATTTTTCTAAAATTCAGGAATATAATAGTTGGGTCCTGATGCATGTGTCAGGTAAAAATATTGGTAATGGGTCATTTTTGTTAATTAGTATGCATAATTGCTGTTTTAAAAAATTGTTTTTTTCTAGAAAGGTCAAAAAACACTCCGAAAGATTTTAAAAGGTGTGTAAAAAAACCAACCAAACAAACCCCCCAACACTCACTCTTAAGAAACTTAAACGCAACCATAGCTGTACCAACCACATATAAAGATCTGGGTTTTTTTCTCATGCATTGGTTTGTGAACCCAGTATTTTTAGGTGTTTAGGTACGTGTCCTAGTTTAGGGCAGATTATGGGAGGAGACCTCTAAAAGGGGTCCCTCTAGAGAGCAGGTTCAAGTGGCCCCTCCCTCTACTGGTTCAGGAAAAGATTTCCTTGGAGAAAAGTAGAAAAAACCTGTTTATTTAACCAGCAAGGTATTCTCAATCATGAAAAATGAATAATATTAAACAATGGAATGTCTTGCTGTTCTGAAGAGATGGCAAATTTAGAAAGTCTTTGTTGTGGATTGTAGCTCAGCTCACTCAGTCTCTTATCAGTCACTCCTGTGCTGGAAAATACCGCATCCCGAGCCCCAGTGGGCCCCAGGTTGTGACCTCCTGGTGTATTTCTGGCTTTTCAGTCCAGAGCAGACTCGAACAGTTCAAAGAAAAAAGGAAAAACACAGTCCAGGGAACTTCTCTGCTTCAGCTAGCTAAGAACTAACTAAAAGTAAAGGAGAACTCTGTCTTGCTGTCCATCCATGCTGCAGACAACACAGTCTGTGAGAGGAATGCAGAGGAAAAAACGTGCGCTTCTTCTCCCCCCGCCTTTGCTCTCAGAACCAAACTTAAAGGTGCAGAACTTACTTCTAGGCTAAACAGATGAATGGGGATACAATTCAGCATCATAAAGTCACCTCAGGACAGTACAACAATGCTAATTAGCAGAAGGAATGTTGTAATCCCTGCGGGAGACCCCCTCCGTTCTTACCCCCCCCCGTGGAGAAGAGCCAGCCCTCACAGAGCACGGTCGGGGAAGGGGTCCTGGAGTGGATACAACATGGACTAGAAGTATCTTAGACACAGGAGGCTCAGACCTGCTTGGAGTATTCCCAGGTTTATTGTAGGTGGTCCATCCGGGGCAAGAAAGATGCCAAAATGCTCTGGGCCTTATCTCTTATATTAGGGGGAGGGGGGTGGTCAAAGATACAGGGGTGTTACAGCCAATGGGACAGGGAAAGGGGAAAGGGTTTTCAGGTAGGGATTAACTGAGGGTGAATTCTTCCCTTGGGACATACCATGATTTTTAGATGCACTACAACAAAGGAATACACTAAACACAAACACATTGTTGAGCAGAGATATTTTAAATGTCTAAAATGATAGGGAACATAAGCACTAAAATGAGTCCCACAGAGATGCAGATCCAGCACTATAGGGAAATGAGGCAGTGAGGCTCAGGAAAGTATGGAGCCAATCACATTCTGTGTCAGGTTATTGCTTCTGAATGGTTAAAATGTAAATCATAAGTAAACTATACATATACATATATATATATATATATATATATATATATATATAACTTTTTATGGTAAATTGGCAGAAGTAAACCAAGTAATATGTTTTTGATTAAAAAATAATGTTAAGTGGTTGTCTTAAAGAAGGTTTGTATTTTTCAAATTATATGGTTTTGTTACTAGATTAGTTTCAGTTTATGAATATTCATAATATGCTCCTTAACAGTGTCAAACAGCTTATGCATATGAATTAGGTATGTCATTTTTGAGCAAAACTGTCTAAGTATTCAGAAATTTTGAGGAAATGAATGTTCTTTAAATAGCTAGACAGTGATTTCTGCTGCTTGTGATGCTTAGGGTACAGCTGCATGAACAAAAGCTCCCTTAGATGCAGTTCAAATTTGCAGTGTGCTGGTTACTTAAGAGTAACTTTTAGATTAAAAATTTCATGAGAAGATTTGGAATATCTTCCTTTGTTCTCAGTGAGAAATAACTGGCCTTTGCAGGAAGTGAGTGTGCAAACAAGGAGTTGACTCTGAGTAGCTGAGAGGCCACAAATCACCAGCAGCATCTCCTTTGTGTAGCTGGATGAAGCAACTACAGAGGTTACTTTGTCAGATAAATGCTCTTTTTCTCTGGGAGAAATCCTAGAATGGAGGTCTCTGTGGTTATACCTGCCTTAAGAATAGAGCTTGTCTTAAATCAGTGTGTTGTCATAGGAAAAGCTTATATCTCTATCTGAATGCTTTTGAAAAGCATTCATTTTAAATCCCAACTTAGCAGGATGAAGGAAAATACTAACAAAATTATCCTGATAATGACTTCCTTACTGACACCAGGTTTTCCTCTCCACTTGCAGGTCTTATCAACCATCACAGCTCTGTACTTCTTTTCCTCATCTTCTGGATCATTATCGGGGGTGGGGGTTCGTCCTTTCCAGTCCTCTTAGGTCATGGTGATTTAGGAGGATGGTTGTTTTTTTTGGTTTTTTTTTTTGGTTTTTTTTTTGTTTTTTTTTTTTAAGCAGGCTTACGTGATGCAGGAAGACAATCTTTCATCATAGCTTGCAAGAATATGTTTCTTTGTCCTTTTAGTCTTTTGTTAGCTCGTTGTTTTGGTGTCTTGCATGCCTTAGTTTGCATATTTCTCCAGCGCACAGCTCCCTGGGAGTAGCTTTGTTACATCGTGGTGCAGCCCCATGAGAGCAGCTTTGTTACATAGTAACAGGGAAGCAAGGGAAAGGAGTAGAGGTATGTCTTTTAAGAACTCTTAGAACACTTCAACAACTGGTAAGTAATTAACATTACTAACAACTATTGGAGTAAACAAGTAAACAAGGGGTACAACAAACAAGGTTTACAAATGGGACAAGAACATTAACTGTACACAACTAAACACAGTATTTTAACCGGGGTGGATTTCTTGAGAGATTTTATTAATGACAACTGGTTTGGCTTTGGTTCTTATTTGGTTATAATTCTTCACGAGTTTCTCTGCAGCAGCTCCTGGTTGCCTCCCTTCACTGTAGGACATATTTGAGACATGGGAAGCACTGGATGAGTGGCAGAGGAGGCAGAAATGCTGTACTGCTGATTCTGTAGGGGTGGAAGGAGGAATGAAGGTGTGGGACAGCACACAGTAATGGTTATGCATCTGAACTGGATTTGGAAACTTGAAACTTGGCATTGCAGGAGTTGATGTTTCTTTAGCTTGATAATTTTCTTCACATTTTATCAAGTACTATGAATTTAAGGAAGCGTTATGAGGGAATTCTTGATTTCTTCAAAATGAGTAACTAGTGCAGCACAGGATCATTCTTTTGACACAGAACATGGTACCTTTCTATGGAAAGAGGTGCAAAATGTTTTATTTTTGCTTTCTTGGAAACTGGAAATAAAAAGAAAGATGCTATTTCTCAGTTGCAAGGCTTGTCTCAAAGGTAGTCAGCCTTTCCTGCTGTTCTTCCTCTAGAGTGTAATGGTATTTTCATTTTTATAATTTTCTGAGTAATTGTGAAAGGACATTGGCAAAAATACCTTTTCTCTGCTGCTGTAAAAATAAGTCTTAAAATAACAGGTACTGACTCAACTGCTCTTACATAAATTTTGGTGTTTTAATAACCAGAAAAGAGTACAGCAAAATTTGGGATAGACCCATTACGTTGACCCAGTGCATGGTTAAATCCTTGTACTAAAGAGGAATGTGAGGTTGCTTACATTACATTACATTGCATTAACTGTAACTTCGTAAAAGTTACAAAAGCTGCTCACTGCACCACATAACAGCTCCAGTTTATTGTAACTAATCATGGGTGGCTTCACTAATGATCAGGGAAGAGTGGCTTTGAGTAAATTTGTGTTTTCTATGGGCTTATGTGGGAGCTTCTATTTGTACTTCAGAGATCATGAGATAAAGAGTTCTAACTTTCATAATGAAAAAGTAAAAGCAGTTCCTCTAAGTGTTATTTAAATCATGGAATGTGAGCCTTCTCATTAGCTTTCATTTATTTTGCATTACAAAACACACTGTTATTTATGCATGGACATAGGAATCTGTTAATGCCATATTGGAGTCCTTTCCAACAGGTTTTTCTCTGAGTGGGATCTCTGACCTTTCTCAGTGTCTCATGCTTCTAGGATGCCTTACATAGTGTTTAAGTAATTTTCAGATAAAATCCATGGTTTCATGTTAAAAAGGTTTTTTCCTGTCAGCTCTGCAAATAAAAATGGCTGGAATATACTGCAGCTTTTTAGCATGTTGGTGCTATGTGTTATGTTCAGTGAGGTTTCACAGCAGTAATTGAGAGCAGGATTTGTTCTTGCAGGAATTGTTTTGCTTTGGAAGCAGATGTGTGACCTCACTGTTTTCTTTGGTGCTGTGTTGACTCTGGGGAGTTAAAAAGAATAAACAGTAGTGCGGGTCTTTTTTGTGTTACATTAAGGTAATTAGATAAGGCATGAGCAGAACTAATTATCCTAAGAGTGCTATTTCTGGGCACTAAAACTCGTCAAGTCAGGAATGCATTGCAATTTCTTGGTTCTGGTTTTCCATCTAAAGCATAAGCAGATCTTGTTTGGAAATTTCTACAGCAAATTGTTTACATTTACATTACTAACCCTCAGCTAAAGTGATTGTAGGTAAAATTAAACAATACTATAAATAGGAAAGGTTTCTTTGAATGTATATGTAAAAAAAATGTATGATTGGTTAAAATGTAAGACTTTAAAAGTTTGAGGTTGTCTGTCTTCCCTAAACCTAAAGCAGGATCTATAAAGAGTTTAGAATATTTTCTGTATTTTCTTCCATCTCTTTAGTGGAAACATACTGCTGTTCCTATCATGATATTTTCTGTACCTCTGTGTTCATTTGAAAAACTCGTGTACCTGACACAAAGGTCAGCTGATAATGTTGCTTCTTCTATCTTTTCCAAGGAAGGTGCATCTGCTCGAAAAACACAAACTCCAGCAGCACAGCCTGTGCCACGACCAGGTAAGGTGGCCCACTGTCACATGTGCTCCTGTCCCACATATGCATGAGTTTCAAACAAGTTCTATTTAAAACTGTAGATAGCTCAAGAATGAAGTATGGGTCATTTATATTTGGCCTTTAACTGTGCATATATTGGAAAAAACCAGCGTTTTGTTTAATGCTGTATCATGGGACTTGGGCACATTCTCTTCAGTGTGTTGCCCAATTAGCCTATGGAAAGGATGCACGGCTGAAATTAAAGTCACAGACTTCTTGGTATGTCACCAATTAAAATTTCATAAAATTCCCACTCAGATATCTAACAAGAGCTGGTTCATACTCCAAGGATAAACAACTTAAACAGAATAGCTAATCTCAAAAAGAGACATATTACTTCTAGGGTTAATATACCAGAAATAAGTAGTTCTCTGACTGTGATATCATTATTTACACTTCTTAGCACATAAGGTATTTGTAATGGGGCCAAAATCCTCAACTGGGCTTTTAATTCCTGTTTAGTAGATTTTGGCTACCAAGTCCATTTGTTTGTCAGATTGAATCTTGAGTTTTGAATCAATGATGTATGATAAATATACTTTGTTTAAATAAGAAACCCTTAGGATCAATTTTTAGAAGTACGTAATACCAGTACATGAGAGGGACAGTGTTTGCAAACTGATGTGCAGATTTGTCTCTGGTTTACATCCTTTGAGAGTTTAGTGGTTTGGTGGAAGAAGGTCTCAAGTGAAAGGTGCTATTTCAGGACAAGATGATGTTATGAAGGTCATGGGGACATTTTGGGGGGCTTGGAAGCAAAGCTACCAGTTAAAATGAATACACTTTTTCTAGAAGTACTGCTGGAATACTGTGTATCCTTGTTGAGACTCTAAATGCTTTTAATGTGTGCCTTGCTAATTCCTTGAGATTTGTTTGCAGGATTTAATGCTAAGACTTAATATTGTAAAGCTGCTTCTTCCCCCAGAATCCATTCTAATATTGAATGTTCTCAGCATGCCTAAATGCTGTTGTGCACAGATTCTTCTGCTGGTTATTTTTGAACTGGAAAGGTCATGCTGCCTGTCATACTTATCTCACTAGCCCTGTTAAGCATCCTAATGCAAATGGAGTTGACAGACAGCAGTATGAAAAGGGTAGAAGTGGCAAGAATGGAAATGTGACTGAGTTGTCACAGTCCCTGCGACTGGCTGTGACTTCCTGGGCATTTCCTGCCAGCAGTGTGGCATTTGTACAGGTGATACTGATACTACCCTGCTCTAAGGCCAGCCCTCCATTATCTTGCCTCTATATTGGAAATTGAAGAGAGAATAAAGAAGATAGATGTAGTCAGAAGAGATTTCTTTTTCTGTTTGTTCTAGGATATTTTTCTATTTTGATATTTGGATATTTTATGAATTCTGATGTTCTATTCTTAGCAGTGAAAGCAACTAAACCCTGCTGTTTCCAGGAGGATGCTGCTTTGCACATAGGAATCATTAGATAAATTAGGCTAAACTGTTGTACAGTAGTGATTTGAAGAAAATAATTGAGATGTGCTCTTAAATTTTGTTTTTGGCACCATTTTGCATTGCCAACTTTTCTCCTAACCTGTGTTTGTACAGCTATTAAATTTCTTACAGATGCTTATTCTCCCTCCCCTTTTTGTTTTGTTGTTTTTTGCCTTAAGACAGCTGGCTCTGCCCATAATGTCAAGAATATTTTTACTTCAAGGACATACCTAGATTAAAAAAAAAATAAATTAAAAACATAGGTAGGTAAAATTCATGTAGTTCAATATAGTATTGCCAATTATATCTGCATTTCACAGTGTCAGGAAAAGATAATTAAGGAAATGGTCTCAATATTTCAATACTGGCAAGTATATGCTGTGAATATTTATACTTTTCAAGGAAGTTTCTGAAACAGTTGGTCATAAATAAACAAGAGCAAGTTGGTGCTAAGCAATTGGTAGTCAATTAATGAAATTTGTCCTGCACAGTAGCAGTTGACACTTGAGTTAGTCTGCATCAATCTGTCTACTGCTCACCATTTTCTGAATTAGGATAAACATGGATGATGATGATTATCAAATGCTACACTTCTCTCCTAAAGTTAGGGCTCCTGAAAACTGAATTATAAAATGTTGATTTGGGGATGCCAGGTAGGTGAGTAAAAGCACCAAAGTGAAGAAAACAAAGGTGCTTTTCCACTCTTGGAATGCAGTGTCTCCCGTACTGAGGTGGTCTCAACTTGGAAGACTGAAGGTGAAACATTACTGGAGAGGTGGGGGGCAGTTCTTTGGTTGCTATCAGTCCAGCACTGGTTTTGCAGGTTTCTTTGGTGGTTGAGTGTGGGTTGGTTTATTGAAAATTTTTTTTGTTGGTTTTTTTTTGTTTGTTTGTTTTGTTTTTTGGCTGCTTGGGTGGTTTTCCCCTTGAGTGTCAAGCTTGACTGTTTCTGGCTCCTGAAGACCTCATGTAACTCAAACTGCAATCCAATCCACAATTAACTTGAGTAAGCCTGAAATTCAGGTTTTGTTGAAAGTTCTATATATGTTCAGAATAGCTGATTCTCATGGATGTCAGGTGCAATAATAACTACTAATGAAAAGATGAGATGTAGAGATCAGTTTGTTGTGAAGGTTTTCCTGTTGGTTCAGCACTACTGAAGATGTACAAGCAGCTTTTTTCAAGATTGTTGGGAATTTTTTTCCATGATGTTGTGTCCTGCCCTTTTTTGGAGGATGGAGGGGAGATAAGTAGCTTCAGTAAAACTGGGAGAGATTGACTCAGCTCTCCTAACATCTGCTTCAAGCTGGTCAAAAGCTGTTTGTTTTCTGAATACTCAAACCTGAATTATAAATCCCTTCTTCATCTTATAAATCCTTCTTCATCTTCATCTTGCATCTGTAAAAATTATCTAATGACTGTAGTGTAACTCTTCCCTATTCACTCCTGCAGTTAAACTGATGCCTTGCAATGACATTTGGATATATGTCCTAGTCATTCTGCTTTATTTTTTTGGTTTTTTTTCTCAGTTTCTCAAGCAAGACCACCTCCAAACCAGAAAAAAGGTGAGTCAAGTTTAGTTACATGATCATTTTTGTGTGACTTGTGCCCACTTTTCCTTTTTTTATTTTTTTCTGACACTACAAGCAACAATATAAACAAGCAGTGGAATATATAGCATGTATTCTGTATAGCATAACAGCATTCTATTTTGCTAAGTATGGGTCCTCCACATGTTGGGAGACTCATAGAGATCTGCTTTTTTGGTAAATGAAAACCTTGACTTTAAAAAAGCTTTACTACTATTTTCCTTGACTATTTTTTCATGATTGGGACCTTGTAAGCAAGAATTTTGTTATGTACAGTTCCTTTAATGTAAAAAGGGGGGAGGGGAGGAAACAACAACCAGAACACAACCAAAAAACCCCTCCAGGCAAGTCTAACTTTATTATCTCTACAGGATCTCGAACTCCCATAATCATTATTCCAGCAGCCACGACCTCTTTAATAACAATGCTTAATGCAAAGGACCTTTTGCAAGATCTGAAGTAAGTAGCTGATTAAAACATACTGTATAACAAATTGTTTTCAGACATAAAGTTAGACTACCACCTAATTAGTAATTAAGCAAGTGGGTTCATTTACCATCTTGTGACAAGCTAGTTTTACAGACCAGAATATAAAATTAATTCTTTTTGACTAGTAGGAAAAAAGCAAAAACCTAATTCACAGTTTTGGCTCAATTGTGACATGTGGGCAGATTTAGGAAACTCTTGCAGTAGCAGCTGGAATTTGTGCAGTGCTTTTCTTTGATGTAACATCTGTGCAGTCATGTGCAAGTGAACCCTTCCCATGGAAGAAGGCTGACATAAGCCGACCAAGGGAGCTCATGGAGCTCAGAAAAGATTTTGGGAAAGGACCACAATTACTATAAAGGAAAAGGTGACCAAATGGGTTGTACTGCACTCTATCAGCCAAGCATCTCAGCTGGTTGTGCAAATAAAGAATTTTTTCTTAAGTTCACATATTGTCATTAAGTATTGATGCAAATGCATCCGGGGAAATTTCAGTGAGTTGCTAAAATTTGTTCATCACATCACACATCTCATTCTAAGGTTTAATTCATTATGGGTGAATGAATCTTTCTGCTTGTCCCACAGATCATGCTTTTTAGACTTGCATATCAGTAAATATCAGGTAATTTTTTTGAAACAGTCATTTTCACAGAGAAATACACTGTTGTAGGTTGTCTACAATGGTATGTCCAAAAAATGGAGGGGGTCATCTTTTTATCACCTCCAGTACTCATCTTTTGTGACACTGTTACACTGCTTTTTGTCCAAACCAGGTTGTTGTGGTGGTATAGCTTCTGCCGGAGTTGCCCTAGAACTGTTTAAAACTGTGCTCTGAGATACCAGGTGCCTTCTGATCTGCAGCTAGTTCCAGTTCCTATCTTACTGCCACAGGCCATCAAAGATGCAGTGAGTGTACTGGACTCTTGGTGTCTCTTCTGAAATACTTTGAGAGAAGGCAGGTTTTTAACATTACTAAATATGCAAGCCATTAGAGCACTGATCTGATTGGGTTGACAGAGGATGTTGTTTGTTTATGTGGGTTTTTATATTTAGAAAAGAACCTCACAACAAGCCCTGGCTTTTACAGCTGTGTAATTTGTGACTTCCTGGCACAGGTGTATCCAGAAAGGAATGAAGCATCTGTGCAGTGGGTTGCTGGCCAAACGCCAGTACGCTCACAAAAAATCATCTACTCATCTTCCTCTGCTATAATTGGAACAGAGGTGAAAATAGCCAGGTAAACTAAAGCTCCTGGGGTTGAGAAAAGGATTAAGTTAAACTTCTTTAGGGGCAAAACAGGCTCAAAACTTTAAAGGGTGTAAAGATAACTTTATTAACAGAATTAAAAGGGAAATTATAAGAACTAAAATAAACCTTTAGAACACCTTTTATCCCCCCTTCTTTTTAGAAGATTCTTCCTATTTCTCACCAACAATGTAAAGAGACAAAACCTGGGATTCTGAGTCAGTTTAGCACTGCTGAAAATAAATGTTTCTTCAGTTTGCTTAGGGAGAGGAGTCTCTCCTGCCATGCCACAGGAAACATTTTCTCGTGGTTTTAATTTTCAGGAACAGCAGCCTGCCCAGAAATCTGAAACCGTGAAGTCCCTCCCACGTTTTGGCAGTCTTCTCACAACTGCCTCCATGGGTCATTGGCTTATGGAGTGCAATTTTTTAAGGATGAGCTGTTCTAGTATAGAAGCAAAGGTTCTGTCTCTGGAAGCAAAGGCTCTCTCTGTTCAAGTCAGATCAAAGCTTTGTTCAACATCCTATATTCCCCAGTTCTCGTCTGAGCTGTGGATGAACGCTGCATCCTCCCATGCACTTTATGAATTGCAGGGAAATAGTTTGGTGTATTATATTCTCACCTTGGCTTGCAAAAGGTTTTCAGCTCTGAAACCTGAGCATCTCCTCTCCTTCTTTCTTCTGGGCTTCAGCCCCTCCTTCACTGACCTTGGTGTCACGCTGTTGTTTTCTTCACCTGCCTTCATCTTTCCTTTTCTCTGACTTGGGAGAAGACTGGTGTCCAGAGATTTATTTGTTCTCAAATGGAATTTTTCAGCGCTGAAAAGGTTAATCTCGCCCGGGCCCTGCATCAGGGAATTTCCTCTCGCTGTTGGTTACGAGGAGCTACTCTTAGTGTTGATCTTGGTCGCATTATTACTCGTGGCAGCGCTGAAAGGGTTAATCTCGTGCGGGCCCTGCATCGGGGAAATAGTTCACTGTGCTTCTCGCTGCTAATCATGTGGTGTCCGTCGGCACCCTGCCGGCTGTGCTGCAGGGCAGCTCCCGCTCCTCGCTGCATGGTGTCCTGCGGCGCCAGGATGGTTTTCCGGGAGCAGAAATCTCACCGGCCGCGCTGGGGGCCGCGCCAGAGCCGCGCTGGGCCCAGTGGCTTCCCCTCCTCCAGCCCTGCAGCCGCGCCGGGGGTGGGGCTTTCTTTTCTGTAGAAAGCAGGAAGCAAGACAGAGCTTTCCGCCGTTTTTTCATTCTTAAATATGATTTATAGAGGGGTGTCCTGCTTCTCTAATTGGCTTAGCAGTGTATCAGTTTTCAGAGCCAGATAGCTATTGGTTCTGTCAGCTACAAAGGAAGCTGTAAGTTTGTCATAGGGGAAATTCTGTGGCTGACCCTTTTTCCTCCTCACCAAAAATTCCATTAAGGCAAATCCGGGACAGTCGGTCTGTCATGTCTAAGTGCATCTGTGTCAGGAGTCAGAGTTTTCAGCTGTTCTCAGCTTCACTGGGGCAGAGTCACAGTCAACTTGACAAGGCCTGTCCCAAGAGGATGCTCCTATTTAGAGTGCAATGAACATGATCCAGAACAAACTGAAAGGAAGCTTAAGGGTTCAAACGATGATACTTTATGGTTAGCCTACTTGGAAAAGAAAGGGGAGAAGCAAGGTATGTTAATGAATCAGAAGTGCAATAGCAGAATTCAGAAGAGTGAAATATTAATTTAACCATGACAGGTCTAGCACTCTTCTTGAAAATATGCCACCTGGCTTGTATTTGCATTCAGATTTATGGCAGTACTTTGTTTAGGAATGGCTTCAGGGTTTGTTTTTACTATTAAGGTATGCAGAGTGTAGGACTAGCCTTGATGTAAAGTGTGATTGATAGATATGTGATGATTTTCCAAGGAAAGAAGACTTAGCTAATTTCTGCCTCTAAGTCAGCACCTTCTTTAACTCACTCCCCACTTGCAGCTAAATTTGACAGAAGAGCAGAGATTTCGGAGCCTTCTTTCATTGCCACAAGTTTTGGGATAAAGAAATTTTGTCCAGGTAGAAAAGACACACCTAAATTAATCTTCCTTCCCTTACCCTTGCAAGATGGAGGTAGATTTGCATTTTTTGTATTTCTAGAGATAGCCTGCTTGTATTTGCCATCAGAGGGGATTGGTGATACAGCAGGAGACATTTTTTGAGCTGTAAGGGTTAAGAGCCATTGTAGGAGAGACTGTGAAGAAATGTAGGAAAAGCCTCAGAGGATGATGCCCCCGTGGTGGTTGGGATATGGATATCCCTGAATCTGTGAAGTGTGTGATCATAAAGAATGAGAATTTGGGTTTCATAAATCAACTTTTGTGATTCTGTTCATTTAAATGTTTCTTAAAACAAAATAAAAATTTTAGTTGAAATTAAAGATCAAAAATAGAGATCAAAACCAGAGATGAAAACTTAGGATCATAGCTGGGAATCTGGCTTTTAGGATAGTTTTTGTCTACAATCCTGGATTTTTTTTTTAATTTTTTTTTTTAAGGAACTGGACTGAAATGCATTGTCACTTTGGATATGAGAAAAGTTATTTGTGGTATCATTGACAGATATTTTAGGTTGGTGGTTGTAAAATAAACAGGAGATTTTTCATTCAGTTCTGTGGTAGAACTTAATTGAATTCCCAAGAACTGAGAGAAACCTATTAATTATACCAATATTTTTATTAAGCCTTTTTATAGCTCTGTAGTATATTAGTTTTCATACCAAGCTTGGCTGACATTTTTAAGATGCTTAGCATCTTACTTTATCACTTATGTAAGGCTCTCTTTTAAAGGTAGAGAGTATGGAAAGCAGGAAAACTATCATGTGTAGAAGGAAATACATACGACAAACCCAAAGCATGGCACTGGTTTCAGATTTTATTTTTAAGATATCTAATTTTTCTCTTCTATGTATTTGTTGCAACTTAGATTTTGAAGGAAGCCATTTCTGTATGTGATTGTGATATATACAATTCACCTGCTAAATAATATGCAAATATTCATGCTAAGTTTTTTTGAAAAGTTACTTTTCTAAGGAGCCAAGTACAACATAAAGTGAAGAGTTTCTAAAACAGTAAAAACATAAAATGTAATTTATAATCAGAACTGCAGAACGTTCTGGTATGTTGTGATGCTTCTTTAAAGTATTTTATAGAATACATTTTATTCTTACTATCTGAATGTAACATTGGATATCACAATTACTATATGATATTGTGACTCGGTATTTGAGAATACCTGAAGTCAGGCTTTTCAGAGGCAAGGCTTCTGCTTTACATGGAGCCAAAGCAAAGGAGGAATTCTGTCAGGCAGAATGAGAATGATTAAATGGTGATGATTTATTTTTTTTTATGAAGATGCTCTTGTTTGTGATACATTTAACCATATGTGGCCAGGCAACTCACTGGAGATTTATCCAGCTCTGATACTGACTAAAGTATCTGGGATAGATTCAGGCATGATGTAGTCCTAAAACTCTTTCTTCTCTTGGAAAAATGTGTCTAAAGCTTTTGGGACTATAATTTAACAGAAATACTGAGAGGGTGGTAAAAATAAGTCTCCAGTTCTGAACACAATCAAATGTGTATTGTGACAATCTCAGTTGCTGGTAAGTTGCCTTATTCTCCTTTCATGCCTTTTTCAGTGTGCCTGAGCTGGGGGCCAGAAAGTGCTGATCTGACCTCAGTGAAAGGGTTTTAAAGGCACTGCTGCCAGTGGATATGAGTTTAGAGCTGAGGCAGGAGTAGCTCAGGCAGTTCAGTGGACGGTGTCTTACCAGTTACCTTCCACAATCTGGTGTTCAGTTGCTTGCTTGTTACCTTAGGAAGGGACCTGCTGCATTTGCAAAGTAAGAACACACCATTTTTCATGTGGATAATGATTTTGGCAATTAACAGTGAGGGCTAATAATTTCTTACCCCTACTAGGGGTATAAAAGCGTGTTCTAAGTAGATATGGGTTTTTTGGTGATTTTTGTTCGTTTTTGTTTGTTTGTTTTGTGTTTTAAAATAGGGAATAGTGATCTCAAGAATCAGCAAGAAACTGTAAGGTCCTGCACACTAAGGTTTCAGAACCCATTTCTGGTGTATAAAAGGCTGTCAAGTACAAATGTGTAGTTAAGCCACTGGCTATAGTATTATACAGTAATATTATAAATAATCTTCAAGAGGAGATGGGATTTTTGGTGTTTAATACTCAGTTTTCTTATGCTTCTGTCTTATGTCTGAGTAATAAAGACGCTGGCCATATATATTTATAATCCTACAGTAATTTCTATTGATTCTCAGTTCTTGAGCATATGACTTTTACTGTGCTTACTGAGTCAATGATTCCCATAAATGCAGGCATACATTCCATAAACTTTTTGTAAGCTGTCCTTTATTCCTGTACTCTGTGTGTTTATCTGTAACATTCCAGTGCATCTGTGTGTATGTAAGTTCTTGTTTCAATGCTTGCTTTGTCTTCTCTGCTGTGCCATTTGAATCTGGTCATTGATAGTTTTTCCTTAACAAGGTATCTTTGTGTTGTGTCCTAGAGAATTGCACTCAGAAACTCAGATTTTTTTTCCAGGAAATAAACTGAGGCCATTGTCTAGAAGGAACATAACTGAGGCACAAGTAAATGGTGCCTCAATGGCTGTAACACAGTTTCTAGCCAAAATGGGCAGAAACTGCCAAAAATTGGTGTTGAAATAAATTCTTAAACACAGAAACATTTAAAGCAGAGAATGTGAGAAGTCTCAGAGTGAAGTTGTTGCTCTGTAGCACAGCAATATTGCCTGTACTCTCATCTGGCAGGGCTGCTTTGCTTTCCTGTTTCCATATAAAATGTGTTTGCTTCCTCACATTTACAAATTAAATTTAAAATGTGACCTTTTAGATCCCTGTTCAGATGATACTTGATTATCACTGTAATGTGTTTTTATTTACATATTCCGTAAGAGTTTATTCTTGTTTAGTGTAGGGAACAAAGAATAACAAAATTCTTCTCAAGCTGCCCACCATTTTGGGTGACCCTGGCTTTTCCTATAAACCCTGCCAGTTGGATAAAAGCTGTTTGAGGGCTTGTTTATCTAATTTTTATTTTTTTAAAATTTATCTTCATTCTTTATAGCCCAGATTCCTTTAGTTCCAATGGGTGATGAGAGACTCATTAGTAGTTTTCTTAAAAGCTGAAGGACCACCAAGCAAATCCTCATTTTAGGTTAGAGTTTTCTATCAGTAATTATTGGCAAAGCAAAACCTTTGACAATTTGGCAGGACAGGAGTGCTCATGATAAGTGTGCCTCACTTTGGATTAAATTAGCAATTTGATGAGAAATACTTAAATTCTGGTGTCACATTGGGTGGCTTTTTCCAGTGCAGAACTCAGATGAATGCCTCTGTGTAGCATGCAATTGTATGTGTCAGTCTGTTGTGATAGATAAAATGTATCTAAATATTAACTGTTTGCTAATTTCTTTAATTTTTAGGGAAAATATTATCTTAACTTCGAAAAAAATATATTCAAGGTGGCCAATGTGTACTTTTCTCCCAGTGTCCTGTACAGCTTTTTTGTCTGTATTTCTTTTAGAATGTGATGGTGTTTCACATGTACTAGACAGACAAGCATAATTTAATTTATAGCTCCTCATTTAACAACTGTGATGCTTTTTCTGTGTTTGCAGTACTAGTCAGCTTAAATGGACCATTCATAGTTATTTGCAGGTGTTGGACTTTCATAAATTTCCCAGTGCAGTTTTATCAATTGAATGCATTTGGACACACATTTCAGAAATTGTGTGTGACTTTCTGTTTCTGAAACACTGTTAAATCATGAGGAGTCTGAGGGGAGATCATCTCTTAATTGACATTGGGAAAGTAAACAGTTTCAGAGGTTTATTGACAATTTTCACCTGCTGCTTGCTTGCTTTTTGTTGGGTTTTTTCCCCCCAAAAAATGCCATTTTCTCATTGGATATGTAGTGAAAACTAGTGTTTTTAAGTTGACTGAATAATAAACTTTTCTTCATACTCAATCTTGCAATCTTTTTTCCTGTTTATCCAACAATAGGAAGTGCAGTCTGCCTCTTAAAGCACATTCAAATTTGGTTTTTAGTATTCAAATAGAAATAAATTGAAGAGAACAAATAGAAATGGTGCAATCGAAAAAAATGTAGTAAACTGCTCAAAAGCACCATGTGCAGTGTAATGGAGAGAAATGTTACCAACTATGTACTGTGCTTTTAAAATGTACCACAAATCCTCCTGCTAACTACTGCAGTTAAGGGGAACAGTTTTATATTTATCAGAAGTTTTGGCAATGAAATGTCAGCAGCAGATAGGGTTGTAGTGCAGCTGGGTGGTTCTGAATAGAATATGAGGAGAACACAGGCCTGAACTCTGTTCTTGTGCTGGCCTGGAAGGTGCTGCTGGTCATATCAACTTCCCTTTCCATGACCCACTTCTAGTTCTGTGAAAGCCATGACTCTGTTACCTTTCTTTTATCTATCTCAAAATCCACTGAGATTTATCAGTAAAAAGGCCCACACCACTCTCACATTTATGATTCCAATTTTGAGACATGTTCTGGGTATTTTATTATCACCATAAAGAAGAGAACCTTGAAATGCAATTGCATTTGTTTTTTAAGGTGATGGGGCTGAAAGATTAAGGATCTGTAATTAATTGAAGGGAGGAAAGCTGTGTCACACCTTAGCATTTATTTTTGTCATATGGAGGTTATATATGACATGAGGACCACATTATCTGGATTTTACAAGTACTTATTCCATCACAGAATCTATTTAGGAAAAAACACAAAAAAACTGTAGTGTCATGCATCATAGTAATCACATGAATCACTGATAATGTAAAATCACCATCCTCCAAAACAATAAAACCTTAATCAAAACCATTTTTGACCAAAAATCCCAGCATTCTTGAGAAAATTCTAATTAGTCATAATTCTAACGGCTCTAAGAGGTCTTAAAATTTGCTTCAGAAAGCAATTGCTTTAATGCCCAGGTTACCCTTGGTCACTAAAAAGAAGAGTTGTGGTCACTTTGCAGGTTTTGGTCTGGCTCCTTATCTGCAAATGTATTGTGTAAGGCCCCAAATGTCTAAAAAGAGGTCAGGCTGTATTTTTGAGGCACAGAAGACCTTTTAGTGTGACTGTTTTTATCAAGAGGGCTTCTGGAATATTATTCTTATATTTTTTTGTAAGTGTTGGTGTTCTGAATGAGTAGTGATGGAGACTTGGCATTGTGAGAATGAGGTGGCTTCAGTGACTGCTATCAATAATGCCAAGTTCTGGTAAAGCTGTTACTTTTCCTGCTGATTCCATCACGTAAATTGCCCTTGTCTACTGAGGGGTTTGTTATTCCCTAAGGTTTGTACCATCAGATGAGAAGAAGAAGCAGGGTTGTCAACGAGAGAATGAGACTCTAATACAGAGGAGGAAGGACCAGATGCAGCCAGGGGGAACCACAGTCAGCGTCACTGTCCCTTACCGAGTTGTAGACCAACCTCTGAAACTTATGCCACAAGACTGGTAAGAACTCTTCTCCTTTACACAATTTCTTACCCAGGACAATGCAGAATTTGGAAGGGAACAAAATGCTCTGAAATCTACTGAAAAGTGAAAATACAGTTATAAGGATGGATTTTATTAACTGTATAGGTGTCTTCAGCTGAAAATAATATGAAACTAAATTAATCTAGAAGATCTTTAAAGCTTGCAACACTTTATATTTTAACAGTGTGAGCAGCACAGTTAATACTTGGTTTGCCAGAAATGTTCCAGAAATTCCAATGGAAATGTTTGTATTACTGATCTGGTTTGTGGTAGTGTAACATGCAAGTCACTGAACTGTGATCTGCAAGAAAACCCCTCCTCTCCTGTCTGCTTTCTGAGGGACAGTCTGTTGGGAAGATACGTTCTTCTATCAGGCCATCAGCATCTGACATTCCAACTTTTTTTAATAGTTAAAGAAAGAGAACACATCAGACAGTAAAGACTCATCAGACAGTAAAGACTGAACTGTGATTCCAGTATTGGAACTATTAGAATTTTACTTCTGAAGGAAGAGCCCTAGTTGCAGAAAGGGAATCATAGATAGTTTTCACTTTTATGAGAAAGCTGGAAGTGGATTATTTGGTCTGTAGCCCGTTCTTCAAGGCTATAAAAAATAGCTCTCTTTGAACAGAAAAACTTTGGAGAAGCATTTTTATTGCTGTTCAACATTTTTTTTAAATTTGATGATGTGCATTATGCAGCATTTCTACTTCTTCCTCACAAGTGAGATCTGGCACATGGACAATGACATATTTGTTAGTTGGTTATTTGGTGATTTTGTAATTTCCAAATTAGATTTTAATGGAGAGGAATACTTTAAAAAGGTTCTGTTCCTAAATCAGTTATTCTCTGTATTTAGAACTTGAACTAATCAGAAATCAGTGGATTTAAATTCTGAATATTAAATACCACTTAAAATGTTGAATGATCAAACCTTTAAGAACCATCTAAACTACTTTCTAAAGTACTTCTGACTGAAGACATGAAGTGGTGTGTGTTTTTCCATCTTGGTTTTACCCAAGGAAGCCATTATAAAACCTGAAAAAAAACCCCAAAAACTAGGCCACAGAACTTCACCTTAATTATTCTTTTTCATTTGGGATTTAGTGGATTTAATGATAAATTAAATTTGGGGATTAGATTAGAGAGGTAATTATTTGTTGTGGTAGGTAGGAACTGTGGTTGGATGATGTAAATGTTTAAGAGAAATATAGACTGTATGTGGGGAGGTCATTTATTCTCAAAGGTGGGATTTTTAGAATTTTACAAATGCAAATTTTAATCACAAATTTATTTTCTTAGACCACAGGTAATGGTTGTGTACTCTTAAAATAGCTGAAATATCTGAAATTTCACTTTGCAGAAATTTAGTAGCTGTTACTTCTCATTAATTTTCAGCCTGGAAGTCAGCAGTGTTGAGAATAAAGGCTTTTAAATCTGCACATCTCAGTTTCAAGTGCCATTTGCAGAAGATTGTCTCTGAAAATGTTGGAGCACTTTTCAAAAGCAAAGTAATGATGACCACAAATAAACCCTGACTTATAAAATTGTAACCTGAGAAACTGAGCTGCCTTCTGCAAAGGGACAGGGCTGAAAGCCCAGAGGAATCACAGGAATGGTTTTTTTTTCTGTTTCAAGAGGAAAAGCAATTGTGCTGGAGGTGTGGTTGTTAAATGTGCTATCCTGCTCTATAAAAGAAACAGCTAGGATAAGGCAGACTGCCTGTTTAGGACAGCAGGTCATTGAAATGTTCCAGGCCATGCCCATGTCATCACTCTTGTGTGTTCCAGGGACCGTGTGGTGGCCGTGTTTGTCCAAGGGCCTGCCTGGCAGTTCAAGGGCTGGCCTTGGCTCCTGCCTGATGGATCTCCTGTTGACATCTTTGCTAAAAGTAAGGCATTTATTTTGTTCCTTGGTTTGGGGTTCACTGTTGCGTTTGGGGTTTCTTATCTTCATGACAATGCTGCCAAAGTGCTGTTGGGCATGGGTGGCTGAGAAGACTTTGGGCTTTAGTCTCCTCACAATGGCAAATATTCCCATGCCCTTTGTGGTTGTTCTGCTCTCATCTGTGAAAGCTCATGGAAATCTTCTCAGAGCTGTCAGCTGCAAGAGTCACAAATAGCTGGTGTACAAATCTGCTTTCCAGTCTTCTAAAAAAAGGGTGAACAGACAATGCGTATTCCAGCAATTCATAGATAGCAGGTTCACAGGCTGTCTTCACATTCCAGTGGTATTTTGAAGAGAGGATTAATCACCTAGTGTGCCACGAAGAAAGCGTTGAAAACATGTTTTCACAAAAACTTTTGAGTTTTAAAAAGTTTAGTTTCAAGTGAGCTAGATGTTAGTATTGTATATATCTGAATAGGTTTTTTGAATCACCACAACTGTGGTGCTTTGAGGCACTTCTCTGGCACAGTTCACCCCTCTGACAGAGGGGTGAATCATAATACCTAAGGAATCCATCAGCTTCTCAGTTGCTTCAGTTTGGAGTCACCTTAGAAAACAGGCCTTTTGATGGATTCCTATGGTTTCAGACTGTTTTAAGAAACACCAAACCAACACACACACCCACCCCCAAAAAAAAAAAAGGCAACAGACCCAAACCCACCTTAGTTCAGTTCTGTCATCATGCACTCAATGTGATGAGGAAACAGGTTTGATCAGGTTTTGTGTATCCCCCTGTTTGGTATATGACATAGAATCTGGAAAGAAAAGGCTACTTTGGTGAACTCAAGGAAGAAACTCAAGGGTGGGACAGAAAAGCTAAGGATGGGTCTGTGAACAAGAAAATAGAATGAATTACTTAAAGGGGGGGATTGAGAATGAGCAGGGAAAGAGAGAAAGAGCCTGAAAGTCATTGTGAAAGTAAAACTATGCCACAGGAGAGTTGAACAAAAGAGACTTATGAAAGAAGGAAATAGAACTTCAAGATAAAGATACTGAGAAAACGGCAGTTGTGAAAAGCAAAGCCAAGAAAAATGAAATTAAATATTGATAGTCTAGCTAGCAGTTACATGCTGCTTCCTATTAATTTTATCATTTTTATATATAGATGTATGGAGGGCCGTAAGAATTGTTCTGACTTGCTTTGACATTCTTGGTCTCTACATGCCAAAAGATCACAATCACAGCCTGCACAGTTCAGGCTGAAGGCGTAAGTTTTTCAAGTGAAAGAGGGATATCTGGTCTTAATTCATACACTGAAATGGAGCTTCAATTTAGAAATGCATTCCATTCCTTCAAAGCATGGCATTTTTAAAATATTTTCCTGATAAAGTGTATTTCTAGAACTTTCCCTAATGACTTTATTCTCCCCACAAATGAAAACATGTAAATGAAGGGAGCACAGACAGTATCAGTCCAGTTTTATGTATCTGTATCTGAAGCTATTGTTTTGCCATATTTATAGTGCTCAGTAGTCTTCACAAATGTGGTTTCTGGGATTTGCAACTGTTTATTGTTTCATCTGCAGTTTGCATTAATTCTTAGAAAGAAGAAATGTCTATGTCTCTGGGTCTGTTGTGGTTACCAAGTAGTCCAGGCTTGTCACTGTCCTGTTGGCAAAGAAGCAGATAGCTTACCAGAAGGAACTCCTCAATAAAATATGTACTGAGCCAGAGCCTGCCAAACTGGTGTTATTTGATCAATTGCTTTGTCATTGAACATTTCCTTAGCTGAGTCTCTAAAAGTGTGCTTCTTAGTTTTCCTTATGCATGGCCTCCTGACTGTTTCATATTCATGTACCAAACCAGCCTAATTTCACATTTACAAGTGAATGTTTGTAATGAAGTTTTGGATGCTGTCAGTTTCATGAACAAATACTTAATTTTGACTACCATTTTAAAGGTGTTCCTCCCACAGCACATCAGTGAGCTTTAATAGTGATTTGTTTCAGGCTCAGAAGTGTATCCTCTTGTGCTTAATAACATTTAACTTGAATGCAGAGAGTGTCAGGTGTTGATGGACTTTTCTATAAATGCATGGCCCTGGTATATCTTTGTTTCTTCTGAAGTTATATGAATACATGCAGCAATGTATAGCAGAGATAATGTATATGTATTCTTAATCACAAAGCTTGGAAATTTATTGGGCAGAGATTCAAGTCAGATGATAATTTCTTTAGTTTGTCAGCAAAAACAATGCTAATTTCACATACTAGCCTTCTAGGAAGTTCCCAGATGGATCTGGAAAAGAAAACTGATTTTGTGGAAGACAAAATTAAGAGTGTGGTATCTGAAGCAGATACAACTCATATAATGAAAAATAACGAGTTTCCACAAGACTGATGGCTTTTTTTACTTTTCCAATACTAAAATCATCAGATTGGGTTACGAGATAGGAATTGTACAAGGCTTAAATATGTTGGTTTTAATGTTCACTGTGTAAATGCTTAGGCTTTACCTAATTCATATGTGGCAATAGTTCCCAAGAGAAAAATAACCATTAATATTTTACCATTTTTACCTGAGTATTAGATCAATGGAAATTGGCAGTTACTAGATTCCTCAGAATGCTTTAGGTAGCATTTGGGGGTTACACTGGCATTCTATTATCAATCCTCTTCAGATTCTTTTAGACAGGCTTCCTACTCAAAGGTCTTAGAAATACCTTTTTTATTATTATTTTTAGCTCTTTGACAGTTCAGAGATTTTCAGGTAGAACTTTGTTTCTCAAAGAGAATGTACTTGAATTGGCAGTGCTTTTCTGCTGTTCCCTTGGAATCTGTGCATCTAAAAGTAGAGGCTGCCCTTTCCCTTCACCCTGGAATAGCCTGAGAGCCATTGACCTCTGTATCTAACTGTGCCCTTTAGTGAGCAGTTGACTTCTTTGGGTTATGGGCTTGTTAATTTTACTCTCAGGCTTCATTCTGAAAAAGGAAGGGGGGGGGGGGCGGGGGGGGGGGGAATTTTTTATAACCAATAAAGAAACACTGAAGTCTTCATGTTTGTACCAAATGCTTTCCTGTTTGCTGTAGTTAAAGCTTTTCATCTCAAATATGATGAAGTGCGCCTGGATCCCAATGTACAGAAATGGGATGTAACAGTGTTAGAACTCAGCTACCACAAAAGACACTTGGACAGGCCAGTATTCCTACGCTTCTGGGAAACTTTGGACAGGTATGTTTCCTGCTTAAAGTCCTTGATGTTCATGCTTGCGTGGTTTTGGTGGGAATTAGAAGTTACATCAACCAGGGAATTGTTTACAACTTAGACATTTGAACAATGTTTTAGCTTGGAAATACTGCTTGTTTTGATTTTCTCTGATGATACAGTTAATAAAATGTAGTGGTATATGTTTACAGACTGTAAGTAATAATCTCCAAACTGTGGGTTTAAAGGAAGTGTAGTTACCATTAATCATTTATTAGTCTCATGATTCCCCACCTTCTGACTCAGATTCTCTGGGACACAACCCTCCTGAAGGGTAAGTTCACTGCAATACCTTGTTCACGTTGTAAAAAAGAAACTATTATCATGAAGCAATTCAAGAAATATTGAGGGAGGGGAGAAGCCCATGCATTTCATGAATGTTTAATTTTTTCATGTTGATTCACAGCAAACTGCTTAAATGATTGAATGAAAAAGAACAATGCTGTAGGAATTGTCAAAATAATTCCAATCACCAAACTTCCATGGCTTTCTATTTAAAAGTCTCAGAGGAACAATCTCCCAGGTTCAGACCCTATCTGAACTCCCAGAATGAACTAGCTGTCTTTACAACAGTCTTTCAATGTTAGAGGTCATGCAATGCCTTGGAAAACGTGGTTTTTTTGAGGCAAGGCTGTAGCCAGCTGTTACTTCGTGGGACAGATCCTGTGCATAACACATTGTATCTCTTTGTCAACTTTCTAATTCCCTAAGAATTCTTTTAACAATGCCTGTGCATTTTCCTCCTGTGAGTAAAATTCATATAAATGCCACAAGGGTAGTAATGCTGTCTTCTGTTAATTTTTTTTCAGGTATATGGTAAAGCACAAATCTCACTTGAGATTCTGAATCCTTCAGCTGCCATTCATTTCCTGAAGTACAGATTGAAAAAAATGGAAGGGGCTCCACTTTGGAGACCAGAGCTCGCACTGTATATGTCAAGAACTTTACAAATGAGGAAGGGTCACAGTTTAAACTTTTTTATAAAATCTTATTTGGATGATTCATGCTGTGGCAGGTTGATACCTGTTGTTAATCAGAAGCAAAGGGGTTTTGCTTAAAACTATTTTTTTAATGTTGTTAGCCTTCTAGTCTGCAATCCAAATTGTATATTTTGATAGCAGCAGTTTCTTCTCTGTTTTGTTAAATCAGCCACATTTTTAAATAATGTGTTTTGTTCCTGAATAGATGATAGCTGGATCTCCACGGCAGGTTCCCCGTGTGTGTGCGTGTGTGCATGGATGCGTGTAAATAAATGTGTGGGTGTGTCTATAGATATAGTGTACAAAAAAGTTATAGACACACTGACAGATACATAGATGTTTCCAGGCTTTCTAAACCACTTAGCTTCTCAGCTTAGTTTGGGGTTTCTTTGCTTAATGTTTGACTTACTGAAAATATTTTGTTGTGAATGATACTACATTTTAGTCAATAGGACTTGCAAACTGAGGAAAATGAAAGTTGTTTTCCATAAATCAAAATGTCAGCCTGTATATGTGTATTCTGACAGTCTTTGTTGAAAAAGGGAAGATCAAAAAATCTATTATCACTCTTTTTTATTTGTAATGTCCCAGTTTACTAAATCTTTAAACTTTATTATAGGCGTACCTTCAAGTTATGTTAACTTTAAATTGCCATTCACCACAAATCTCTTTCTTTAAACTGAAAGCATGCATGTGTACATTCCCATCTAGCAAATACCTTTTCATATGAGTCTAAATGTTACCTAGATTAAATGATGAATAGAGGTGGAGAGAGTTGGAATTTTTTTTTCCTGGAACAGCCACCACAAGGAATGAATAATTTTAACTTCTTTGCATTTATACCTCTAATACTATTTTCTCATGACAAAAGTGGCCCATACGTGTCTCCAGGAGTTGTAATTTTCTGAGCAGAGTGGCTAATACGGCCTCCTAAGAGTCCTGCATTGGAATGGAAAATCAGCCTTCTCCAATTACCAAAGAACAGATTTGCTTCATCTATAGTGTGAGGCCAGAGGATCCTGGTATTTGTACCAAATGCTGTATTTACAGCATCTCTGTATCTATGGAATAACATTAAGTTGATGTTGCATACCAGTGAATGTAGAGAATGATCAAATACTGTAACACCTGCATGATTTTTTTTCTTGGATAGGAAATACATGTTTATATTCCTGTTCTTAAAATTCAAAACCATGTTTTTTTAATATACTTTACATTTAAGGTTTGAGAAAAAATAAAGTGTTCTACCTATTCTGTTTTGGTTTTTATTTGATGTTTACTTCATTTTTAATAAAACCCAACGTCACATATCCTTAAGAGGTTTTTAAAACTATGTCTTAAGTTTATGAGGGCTGTGAGGCCTGACTTTTAATTGTTTGCTTCCATCCCTTCTATATTGAGACTGTATTTTCAAATTATCTTAATGGAAATGTGAAAACTCAAGCCACCAAAACAACCCCCCATAAATCCAAAGATTAGAAGCAACTGACCCTGGATTTTGGAATGAATCCAGCATGGTGACTGGGCAGAGTGGGCTCTACAGAGCTACTGGGATGTCTTCTGTTTGTGTGGGCAGTTGTGTAGTTACCATGTTTTCCCTGTATTTAAGCTTATTAGAAATGTGTCCATGTCATACTAGAGCTGGCTGAAACACTGAGTACTTGGTTTTAACCTGTACTGTACGGAGCAAAGCTGTAATGGCTTCTTCCAATACAGCAGCTGCTACCATGAGCAAGTGGTTCAATTCACAGTTCATTTCTGCTTTTAGTGAGATATCATGTATACTTTTTTTAAACTTCAACATTTCCAATTTTTTCAGACTCAATAAGTACATCATGGCCTATGCTGTTTTAAAGAGACTTCTAGGCAGTCAACCTGAAAAGCAAATTTTTGAGAAGTGTGTACTTGGCATGCAGTGTGATATACAGACCACAGAGTGGGTTTGCAATAGGCAGGGGTCAGTTATCTTTTCCATGTCCTGCACTTTACTTGTGTTTTCAACACAATTTTAGGTGTAATCCCAGATCCAGTATTGTATAAAGAAGATGGCTTGGTTTAGATGTAGATTTATGTATTTATTGCCAGTTAACTCCTCTGAAACTACTGAAGTTACACAGATGTGGAATGCACAGAAAAGCAGCATCTATGAAATCTCTGTGTGACCTGTGTTGGTTTTTATGGGTTGAGGACAAACCTTTAACATTTTAAAATTTTGTCCTGGCAAGCAGTTTGTGACCCAAGTTATACAATATGTATTTGTGAAGGAGCTGGCACCTGATTGTATATATTTCTGGCAGTCATAAAAGTAGTGATGTTTATAAAATGAGCCATTTTGCAATCAGATTCCTGCTGACATTATTGGAAGTTTAATTAGGTTGTTAGAATAGCATTACTGCTGCCTTTATAAGTAACTGCATATAGATTATGAAACTACTTGGACTTAAAAATTTAGCCTTACAGCAGCATTTTGCAACACAGGTGGAATTTTAGACACTTATGCTTAATTTATCTACATGTTAATGTAGAATAATAAAGAAAACTGATACTAAGAAGTGGGGAAGCTGGAGGAGCAGACATCTGTTTTACTAAGCTGCTTTCTTATTGCTAAGCAAATTCTACACACTACTTTGAGGTGTATAAAGTGTGCAAATTGTATTCAATTAAAATGTACAACTATAGTTGAGCTACTCCCCTGACTGCAGTTTATTGAACAATAGAATGACACGAGCATGAGAATCAGGTATCAGATTGGCTGTTCCTGTTATACACCTTCAGCATCATAACTACACTGTTTCATAAGTACCAGATGAGTGAGATGAAGCATGGTAAGTTGAGAACTGGTTTGAAGTCTGTTATTGGGCTCACATCCTGTCAGCAGGTGATTATTGCTTTTAGTAACAGGATTGGTGGGGCCAGTAGTTGGACCTGAAGTCATTATTTTATATTAAGAACTAAAATACCTGTGATTTATACTATCTGAGCAAAGCAGACAAAAGGGGAATTTTTTTGTAAGGTAAAGTAGGGCAACTGCAGGGACTTGGATCCTGAAGAAATTGCAGATCAGCATCCTCAGCTGAGTAGGCTCAGTTATGTAGCTATTACCTAGAAAATTTTGTAGGAAGATGGTTTTACAAATAGGTACTAAAGTCAGTGCTTGAGCTAGACAATTTATGGAACTATTCTGCAATGCTGTAAACCTTTTTATGTCTGAATTCAGAAGAAAATTTAGATAGCAAATTGTGTGCAAAGTTGCCTTTCATCATAAATTAAACTGTTATATTTGACAGCAAATTTGGAACAGCAAATTTGTTTTTGACTTTCATTTGCTGTGCAGTCGGTGTATAAAATATTGCCATTCTCTACAGGGACAGGCAAAAGTAAGTTTTATTAGTACAGCCTTTATTCTTTTGCTGGTGAATTATGCACTTAGTTGCTAATTCTTGCAAACACTATACCAGGAAAAAAAAGGGATCAAAATTAATGGCTTAGTGGTTTTAAAATTTAATGTCATGAATGCATTTTAGTTCAAAAGCCATAACTAAAGCCAAGTACTTTATTAGTGCTATGTGTTAATTAAAAATTAAAATCCCTGCCTGAAGAAACTGCTGGCCAAGTAGGTTATAGTTCAGCTAATGTGTGAAAAAATGTACCATGAACTGGAATCTCCAAATGTCATACCCTGAGTTGTTTATTTGTAACCAAATGGATTTTTTTGAGAGGTGGCAGTTCTGCTTCCTTTGCTGAACAATTGCATACTTCAATCACAGTTGTGTAGTTTCCTGTCTTAGGTTTGGATTTACATTGAGATTGTTTGCACAACACAAGGGTTCTGAGGCAGGGACAGAAAACAGATCACTGAGGATGGAGTTGCTGGAGTGGAGCTAAGGCACTTGGCAAGGTTAAAGATGGTGTCTGAATGGGGACTGTCATCAGTCCCATTCATATGGGACATATGAGAACATATCATCCTCATAGATCCTTCCAATTCAGCACATTGTACTGTGCTAATTTTTCTTTAAACAATTAATTTTTATAATCTTATAATATTACATATTTATATAATTATATATAATTATTTATATAATTATATATACTTATATAATTATGTATATTATTATATATAATTTATAAAATTATAATTTTATAATTTTCAAAATAAGAATGCAAATGCAAAGAACAATCTCAAATATTTCAATCTTTATTGCAGATACTAGTTCACATGTAAAAATGAAAGATACAGGGCGGTACAGAAAAATAACTTAGTGTCTGTTTTGTATTTCCATGTGCAGATTCTTTTGGTGTACTTCAAATGCAGCGAAAATGTTTACTTGCTTTACAAGGTTCCTACGTGTATCAATGGAAACTGTCAGAGGTAAATCTTCAGCTGCAGTTGTAGATTTTATGAGTGTGTGGGTTTTAAGTTCTGACCTGTGTCAGTGGCCAAATTTTAGTAGTGGTTTTGAAGGTTGAAATTGAAATGAAATCTCAAAAGAACCCTATGGGAACAGCTACTATTGAATGACAAAGAAAACAAACTTTCCATGAGACTAAACCTTTAAACTATGATATAATTATCATAAACTTGTGTTTAATAGACTGTTAAATTTAAATTTTTTGGAAATATCTTGTCACATGACCCATTATTTAAGATCGGAACTATATTAATGACATTTTTTAGAGTTAAAGTTCAGCATTAGCTGAAGTCCAACTTCTGAAAATTCCTAGGAAAAATATTGTCGTGGTTTTAAACCAATAACTAAAAAATTACTTATTTCCTGCTGTGAGATATGGATTAGAGCAAGAGCAAAACAGGCTTAGAACTTAAAAAGGAATAAAGAAAGTTTATTAACAAACTACAAGAATAAGAACACCAGAATAAACTTCCAGAAAACCCTTTTTATCCCCTACTACCCACCATTCCCTTGTTCACATGACAACAGAGACAAAAACTTTGGAACTTTGGTGGTTAAAACAGTCCCAATTCCTGCTACAGTCTTTTCATCAGTCTTTGTAGAGAAACAGAAGTCTCTTTCTGTTAATTTATGGAGTATCTCACAAGAAAACTATTTCTGTTACAGTTTTCTATTTCCCTGATGTCAGTGGCCCAGAAATCCTGTCATCAGAGCTCACTCCTCCCATCTCACATCACTCTGAGGTGTGTATGGGCCAATGAGTCTAGGGATGTCATTTTAAGGATGAGTTATTCAAAGGCAAAAGTCTTCTTCATCTGTCTTTGTGAGCTCTACTGGAAAACAGTTTTCTCATTGCCCCCCAAAGCTTCAAATTTTCGCTTCACTCTGTTCCAGCACTTCACTGTATCACAATTACTCTACTTTTTACTCAAAATCCACACTTTGAACACTCCATTCCTCCCTATATACTCTATCATGAATTAAAGGAGTTTTTTCAAGACCTTATTGTCCATCTCCATAGCTTTAACAGAAAAATATTTCAGCTTATAAAGCATCTCCTTATTCTCTACTGTTTCTGAAGCTTCTTTACTGTCTCTGATAGTTTTATAAAGTCTCTTTACATGTTGATTACTCTCTTTTTCTCTCTGTGGATAAAAGGATTAATCTGCAAGTCTCATCTGGGTAATGAAAAGGTTAAAATCTTGCCCAGGCTTTTGTAGATGGTTCTGTGATCTCTGCCGGAGCAGCAGCTGGAGCTGTCTGCGATAGAAGATTCTTCATGGCTGCTCTGGAGAGTGCGGTCGCTGTCTCAGCCTGCCGCAGGTCCAGAGCTTTTTTCCTTTCTTCACTCGGCAGTCTCTGGTGAATTCCGTCACAGCAAAAACTGCAGCCGAGCCAGGGACCGGCCTGGCCTGGCCAGAGCCTGGGGCAAGCCCCGCAGGCCCCATCTCCCGGCCGGGAGCCGCTGGGCCCAGCCCAGCCCCGCTCGGGCCACATGGGCTGGGCAGGGAACGGGAGGCCAGCTGGAGCTCTGTTACCTTTCACAGCCAGGAAAACAAAGAGCACAAAAGTCCCATGACTTTACATCTTAAGGAGGTGTTTACAAGTTGACTTCACTTTTTAATGGTTAAAACTGCTGTCAATTCTTAGAAATGACTGATAATTGGTCAGGAGGAAAAACTCCCATCAGCCACCAGCAGTTTCAACTTCCCTAGCTCCCAAAGCTATCTTAAAGGGAAAGCCACCCCATGACAAATATCTTGTGGGAAAAAGTGGGATGTCTTTCTAATTGCCACAGTCAACTTAGCACTGAAAGAAGAAACAAAGCATGTTTGTCATTTCAGTGCACTGCAATACCAAGCAACTGTATTACAACTTTATATATAGGGCTGGATTCATCCAAACACAGACTTCAGTCGTATATGCATCTATAATTGAAGGACTTTTCTAGATGTACTTTAAATAGTGGAGAGATATAAGCACTTGTAGGACAGCTATCATTTCCTTATAGCTTACATGTCTAAAACAGGTCAGGGAGAGCTATCTCAGAACTTCGACTGTAAGTGAAACCTACATATCCAGATCACATGCAGGTGTCACCACTCTTAATGTCAAAATATTGTTGTGATGGATTGCTCTCTTAAATGAGAAAAAGTCAAATAATGTGTAAGTCAAAGAATATCTGACAGATCTGTATCACAAGCTTAAATCTTCTCTAAAATATATAAATCTAGAGTACATACTAGTAGGAGAAAAGAAAATCAGTTAAGATCAAATATGTACTTTCACAACACTGAATGTATTTGTATTGGTGAAATAGGATATAAAAAAATACCTTAAAGAAACAGCTTATAATGTTTCCTTTTTTCCTTCCCTCTTGAAATCCTTTCCAGAGACTTATCCAGCCACCACTCTGCTTCCCTTACTTGTTCTTCCTGCTTGTTTCTGCCAAACTGGGACTGTTCCCTAGCCCACAGCCTTTTTATGTAAGCACACCACTAGGAATTATTCCTCTGCCCTATCAGGGCACAGAAAGGGCAGTGGAAGCATGAACTTCTCCCTATTGTGTCTTAAAGCTGTTTACAAGCTAAAAAACTCCAAACAAACAAAAACCTCAAATCCAGTAAAAATATATGTATGACCTACTGAATATTTCAACCTGCTTCTTTCTAGTTTAGTTTTCACCTGTAGCAATGAAGCTTTGACGTTTTGAACATAAAAGTTCCAAAGGCATACTAGTTGTTAGTACTTCCTTAATTACTGGTATGTCACTAATTATTCTCCAAGGACCTTTAACTGCAGAGTTCTCCCTGAGACTGAGTGAAATCTAAACACTTAATTACCTGATCCTCTTTGTTCACAGCTGGCAAAGGGTTTGAGAAGCACCACACTAATTTTGTTACTGATTCTGTGAGACAGAGCAAATAAAAAAAATTATGAGCAGCGAAAAAATAAAATTCTGATACTTGTTTTTCAGATGCTATTCAACTCTTATAATAGAGCGATTTACAATTGAATAATAATTGTCAGATGACCACAGCAACTAATACTAATCCCAAGAGCAGAAAGTGTGGATTTCATAGTTTGCCAGGGCTAGCAAATTTTGCAGCATGCCCTTAAAAAGAGGGTGTAGCTGAATGGCACCTCACCATCTGTGTCTGTAGTGGGACATCTGGGCTGAACCCCTCCTCAGCTGAAGTGTCCATATTTGGATTGCATGTTCCACAGGAGACAGGACATCTTTTTATTCTGTAATAAAACTTGTAGGAAAGAGCCTGTGTTTTATGCACAATGGAAGCAATTAGTGTGGTTGCTGAAAAGTTGCTAAGAAGCTAACAATGGGATTAAAGATTAAAACCAAAACAACCAAAAAAAGAAAAAAACATGCGAAACCCACCCAACAACAACGTCAAATTAGCAAAAACACCAGCAAACCAAACCCAAACAACGTAGAAATTACTAAACTGAAATACATTCAGAACAATGCATTGTGAAGTCTGTATACAACAAATATATTCTGTGTGGATTAATGCCCTAAACTGTATTTCAAATAATCTTGTTTTACCTTTGTCAAGTTGACTGATCTACAAATTCACTCACTGGTGTAAAATTCCTCTTGAATTTAATTTTTACTTAATACTGGATTTTTCTGGCTTTTGTCAGTAGCTACTGGTCTGTTCATCTTGCCTTTTCTTTCACCCAAATATCAAGGCAGCTGGATGATCTTGTTAGTACAGAATTAAGTAAATAAAAAATAACAATTAATTTTGTGCTTATGTTCATAATTTGTGTTTATGTACATTACTGTTCTGAGAAATCCATCATGATGTACATTGTCATTTCTTAGATCATGATTTTTGTAATGTATCAAAATTAAAGTGTGGTGTTCTCCATATGTTAATTCCTTTCAAAACACAGTTGACACTTAGCCATACAGCATGAGACAATAATCAATACCTTAACTAAACTATATAAGAAATCAGAGGTAAGGAAAACTCTGCATTTAGTAATTTGCCTCTCAGGACTGTGTTTTCACACTGATACAGACTGAAGGCCATTTCCAAGAGCAATAAATAGCCTTTGAGAACTTCAGGATAATAAAAAACTGCCAGAAGTCTTTGAAATGCATGGAATATGTCAGGGATATACCCATTTGATATGAGATGTGAAAGGCCAAGCAGGTGTCTTCAACACATTCTCATCTGTCACACATCAAGTGTGCAGAATGGTAATAAATTCATCATTACTGGCCCAGCAATTCTTCCTACAATGTATTTTCTAATGCTTCTCATCTTGTACCCTAACATTGTGATTTTTACTGTTTTCTGGCATTAATACCTTCAGGTCTGTTACCAGTCACATCAGGGAAGGGGACAGGTGTAAATATTTTCTAATTTTTAGCTCCTTAAATAGTCAGTATCTCTTGAAACAGGAGTTATGTCCAGAGCAGGTGTGTCTGGGAAGAGTTGCTTAATTGAAAAACAGGAAAATAAGTAGATTGTGGTCACTGCTTGATTTAGGGGGCACAGCAACCCAAATGTTTGAGAAGTCATTATTTCCACACTGTCTCAACCCATTAGCTAGGTTTTCTTAACTCTTGTACAGTTCTATTTCACAGCATTTACTTACCATTGTTCTCTCAGCCTCTCCCATCTTTGTACTGTATTGGAGTACCTGCCCCCTTTCTCTAAAAATAACTCAGCTAGCCAAACCTATATTGCTAGCCTTATAAACTGATGCAGCTCACCAGAGCCCAGGCTAGCTCAGTGGACACACCCACACCACACCAGGTGTGAGGAACCACTTTGGTATTGGTTTCACCAGAGGCAGAACCTTTCGAGCTGCTTGCTCTACAGTGAAGGAAACCAGCATCTTGGATCAGGTGAACGCAAAAGGAGGAGGCTCTCTATATGTAAAGTTCCAGCAGGGAAGGGTTTACTCGTGCTGAAGGGCTCAGAGATAGAAGACCCCTGAGCAGCTCTGTGCACAGGAATTTAAACAGTAAGGTTTCAGGGGGTGGGTACAAACAATTAACCAATAGGGAAGCCAGGGGGAAGGAGTGAGAGGAGGGGAATAGAATTCAGAATCTAATAGAGATAAAGGAGAAGAGAGGGCAGGTCACATGGGCCAATGGGGACCTTGACCCCGGGGATTTCCGAGGGGGGGGGGGGGGGGGGGGGGGGTACTGCAAGGGACTGGGCTAACAGGAGATTGACAGGGAAGGATCCAGAAAAAGGGCCAGGGTTTACAATGACAGATAGGGAAATTAAGGGGTTGGGTTACGGTGATGGGCAGCATAGGAGAGGCTACAACCTAGGGACAAACCAGCCCTGGGGAAACATAAGAACAAATCATTAACCATACAACTGTAAATTAACAAATTATTAAAATAAGCACACAGCACAACAATGAACAGTCATGGTCTATCTCATATCAATGTCAAATATTTTTCTATAGTAGTAAAAGATGACATAAAGTTTATATCTGTAATAGAGAGATAAATGTCTGGTTTTCTTTAATGCAGCTCTTAATGTTTCACACCACACTTAGCAATGCAGTGGATGGCATTGTCTGCAGACTAAAAGACTCCTTAAAACCAGCAATAACCTTGAAGCTTTTAGAATCCAGATAGAGAAATGGGAGTTCTGCTGTGTCATAAAATGATGATAAGGTGAGGAGGTTCAGGACTATCAAAGGAGTCATATTTCTACAGTGCCCGTGGCAGTCATGATTTTGCAGTGGTTTTATGCTCTGGAGGTTAAATGAAGTCATTAGTAGATTCTCTGTAATATGTCAGAAAAAGTCTATATGTGAACTTTAAGGTTAAGATTTACAAGCTAAAAAAATGATATAATTTTTTCATCATGCCATTGCCTTTGTTAGAATGTGCAGCTGAAACAATCTTAATGAAATGGTTGTCTGACTCAGCTAACTATTGCATCCTTCTCCCTGGGTAAGCTAGCTGACCCTGCATAACAATTTAGGTCATGAGGTAGATTGACACAGCTTTTACATTAGCTGAGTATGGAGCTAATAACTGCTAACAACAGCAGTTTTTCTATTATTGGAAATTGATCACAATGTTAAAAAAACTAAGTATTTTGATGTTAGAAGAAAGCTGCAGGTCCTCAGCAGTGTCAGAAAGCAGCTGCTTGCATGGGACCAGATTAATTTTGCTTCAGCAATGCCATGGCCTGACTGATACAAATGATATTTTAAAGCACTCTCTTTTTGAGGTGGATGACTTGGAATATTTAAATTTTCTAGAAATTCAGTGCTTTTCCCCAATGACACTAGTGTTTGATAACTTTATTTCCCTGTGAAGGTAGCAAGTCCAAATGTTGTATCATATGTGCCTGGAAGGCAGAATTTCTGCCTGATTGCTGGAGAATGTGGATGACTGCTGTTTACTTACACTTGTAAATGGCATGCCTTGTGCCCTTTGGAAAGACATTCTGTTGTATTAACTTCTACCTTCCTGTGCACCCCTTTTCATTCTAATTACTTGTAGTGAAATGTGTATCTTTCAACAGAATGATAAACCTGATTTACCAAATTTGCAGAGTAAAGTGCAAAGTCTAATATAATTATCTGTGTCGTGCAGAGCTAGTGTGATTTTCCTATAATTTTCTGCAAATGTCTATTTAACTATCATGCTTGTGAAAGACCATGGAGAAAGAAAGTTATTGATTCTAGATCAAGTATTTCCAGTATTAAAATAAGTTTCTCTCAAATTAGATGTGCAATGTCTACATAGCATGTAACAAAGTGCAAGCAAATTAAGCAGAGAACATCCTGGCTTTCTGTGGGAACATGTTCTTCACCCAGACTGCAGCATTAATGTAGGTGCATCCTTTGAGGCTCAGTCTAGATTCTGGGTAAAATGGTCAAGAAAAAGAATCATACATATCTGGGGAAAAAAAATCCATTATACTTAGTCTCTTACTAGTTCAGTTGCTGTGGAAGGATCTAAGCCATCAGGGTAAGTCAATGTCTTGCAGTCTTAGCCTAAAACTAGTATTTACCTAATAGACTTCACCTTGAGTTTTGGAGGGCCACTTTGTGCCTCTAATGTAAGCCCTGTTAACTAATTCTTTTATGGGACTTCTCTATTGTATAAAACTATTTTTAAAATGGAGCTTGTTTAGATGGTTCAATGTAAACAGATTATTCTGTTTTCACTTTCAGGGTAGAGACACATGTTTTATTAGTTTTATCTAAGAGAAATGCTATTTGTTTGGGTTGGTTTGTTTATATAGTATGTTTCTCCTGTGTTGGCACTCCTTTTATCACTGGGATAGGAATTAATGTGGGATTTTTGAAGGGTCAGGGGAGGTCTACTGTGTTTTCCAGTACTTAAAAGGTACCTGAGGAGAAAACGGGTTCTTTCTTCACGAGGATGCACAGTGACAGGAAAAGAGTAAACAAGGACAAGTTTCTTCAGAGACAGCTCTGTCTGGAATGAAGAAAAGGGGAAAAAAAAAATTCTTCATTAAAGCAATTAACTCTTCCACAAAACTATGGAGTACTCCACTCACTGGAAGTACTCCAGACTTGGCTCTATGGGCTCTGGTTCACCTGGTCTGTTGCCCTGCTTTTAACAGGAGGTTAGACTCATTGATCTCTGAAGACCATGGGAGTCTTCCATAAGCCCACAAATCCTCTGCATCATCTCCTTACTATCTCACGTTGTTTCAAGGTCACTGATCATTCCTTTATGTGGTAGAAATGTACAATGTGCCATTCAATATTAGGACCTAATTAACCTTATATTTGTCTTTAAACAGAAGTGTGTGAAGTTAGTCACATGCTGATGTTCATTCATGTCAATGGCTTCCATGTCAACAGACTGGTGCTTTCCAAGGAAAGCTCCTTGAGTTTCTTGGGACCCTCAGGTAGATTAGGAACCATCCCTGCCTCAGGTGCCTCAGGATGCCTCTCCCCAGGAGCTGTGGCTCATCCCATTCACACCCCATCAGCCCTGCAGCTCCCCACCCAATCTTTGAACAAGAACCAGGTAATTTTTCTCCGTGTGGCTATGAGGGTGAGGTGACACAGAGCAGGAGGCACTGGGAGGCAGAGGAAAGCAGTTAGTTTCAATTGTCTCCTCAGTTTAATCAGTCAGTTTGTAATCAGCAGAAGGTGGTGGAATTTAAATATTGTTCTGAGTAATCTTCTAATAATAGCCAGGATGATTTTATTATGTAAATATTAACAATCAAGTTTATTTGCTGATTGTTTCCCCTTCCAATTAGCAGTGTGGCTTTATTCACACCTATCTCAGCTTCTGCAGCAAAGAGCAAGAGTTGCTTGCTATCTTTTCCAGATCCAGATGGAGAAAGTTAACTTTTCGTAATGTACCTTCAACACAAGCCTGTCCCCTTAACAGTGGTTTGCTTTGTTTGGTGGGGTTTTTTTTGAGTTTTTGGGTTGGTTTTGGTATTTTGTGGAAAAATATATCACTGTCTTTCTTCAAGTGTTAGCTACGGTTTTTTTCTCTGCTGTTATCAAATAGCCAATTTGCTTCTTAGTTTTCTTCCTTGATTCTCTGACCACCAGTGAATTAATTATGTCCATTTAAGAAGGTTTTTTTTATGTTTCAAGTTATTCTGAGAGACTTCTGTTTCTCTCTGACAGGTTAACAGGGTGATCTGATTTTTTTTATGAATCATGAAGATTGGTAGTCAAAAGCCACTGCCTGTTATCTTCGTAATTTAATTTAGGATATGTTCCTTCTTCCCCTCCAGCTGAAGATATTGACTGAGACAGGACCAAAAGTGTCTTTGATGGTTAGGGTCAGTGAGATACAAGGTAAAATTATGTTATCCATGTCTTAGGAACCTTCAGTGATTTTACTTTTTCCTTCCAAATCCAGAGGTTTTTGAAATTTCACTGATCTGGTCTCACTGGGGTACGTCTCACAGAATCAGTCTTCTCAGTGTTATTGCTCCTCATCCATAAAGGTTCTTTTCACTAACAGCAAAAAGACCTCTAAGATGCATTTACCTCACCAAGTGAAACCAGGTTTTCAGCATTTCTCTTTACTGGAATTGGGTATTGAATGTTTTGGATTAATCAAGTTTAGCAAGCTCCAACTTTTCTCTTGTATGCTAAGCAAAATGTAGTTGAGCTCTGTTTATCAGTTTACCTATCAGTTTACCAATTTCAGGAAGCATCTGTTTTTTCATCCTGTTTCACAGTTCCTGAGGTTAGCAGTAAAGCCCTTTACCAGGGCTGTCTAGGGAGGGAATTCAATGGGTATCATCCCCATTCCTAACATGAACGGAACTATTCAAAGTAAACTCAACACTTTCATGAGGCTTTTTGCTACTGTTAAGGCACCAAGGACTGTTTCAATGCTGGTAGAACTCTAGTTTTTTCTGAACTACAGTAACGTGGTCTATCTGATAATTATGAGGGAGTTGGATTCTTGCTTGCAATGATCCGCAGGATAAATTTATATGTAATTTATTTCTTGAAGTCAAAAGAATGTTGCTTGTTAAATACTGAGGTTCTTCAAGGTGTAAACAGAATAATGAGTTTTAGAGATGAGTTAGATATAGGAATCATAGGATGAAATTCTCTGATTTATTCTGTGGGAAGCTGGGTGAGCATCTCGGTCTTTTCTAGCCTTAAAATGCAGTAATATTTGAAATGGTTTGCTTTACTCTACAGAAAAAAAATTGAGAGTTTGCTGTGCTGTACCAGAAAATACAATCTGCTGTAACTGTCACAAGAATGTCATTTCCTATCCAAAGTCGCTAAAAAAAGGAAAAAGCAGAACATATGAACCATTTACATACTCAACCAGGTTTATTTGGACAATGCTAAAAGGAAATTTAGTAGAGCAGGTTCACACATGTTAAAAATAGCAGTTGCTGAAAATGTCTTGCCCCTGAAAGATGTTGAAGAAGCTCCAGAGTTTGCTCACTTAAGACAGTCTTTATAGGGAAATGCAGTCGATTAAAATGAAACAAATTCCTGTGTGGGAAGGTGGCACATTGCAAATGGAAGGGCCCTTATCTGGCTTTCCAGAGCTAAAGAACTCTTTATCTTGGGATGCTGGGTTTGATTCTGGGCATTAGATTTTGGGTTAGGTTTGCTACCTTACCATGATTTGCTTAGTTTTTGAAATAGACATGTTAGAGATGAAAAGCAGGTGTGTTGTCTTTCCAAGCAGTGTTTACAGCTGTCATCGATATATTTACATTTACTAACAGTCTGATGTCTTTGTATATAATGTTTTAAAATGTCCTCCCTGACCTCTGTGCAAGTCTTTTGTTACATATTTCTAATTGTTCAAAAGCAGCAGTCAAGAGAGACTGGGGGCTCTGGAATTCTGTAGGTGTCAGAATGCAGGTAAACAGCCAAGCTAATAATCAAATAATAATCAAAATAACTATCAAATTGTAGCACAGATTAGAGGATAATCATGCTTAGAAAATGGTCAATTCCCTCTAACTGGAGGTAAAGTGATATGGTCCTCATATCTGCTACACTTCAGAGGCAACCAGAAATTATGAATAGCACTTAAATTCTTACCAATGTTGACTATTATTAGACATAAGATTTGAGCACTTGGGTTCTTTACAGATGTATATGTTATGTTGTAATTGTTCCATTATTTTTTCCTTTGAGTTATTAAAGGATCTGCCCACACAATCTGCTGTATTTTATTGATGCTGTAACATCATGTGTGAAAAAAGGTTTCTTCGGATAAGAATAGAGCATAGAAGTGTAATCCTTTGTTCTCTTTAAAATGTTTCTTCCTTTCCCAAATATTCTGTTAGAACAGAGAGTTTAGAAAAGGAGTTAAAGTCAAGTTCTTCCAAACATTTACCAAATGTGGCTTCTAAAATCTCTCAGCTACCACAATCCTTTTGTTAGAGCCTGGAGCTGGCTTTTGGTTCTTCCATGCATCTCTGCTTGGCATGTGACTGCTGAGCAAAGCAAAGGGGGTAGGACAGACAGAGAAATATGTGATGGAGATAGAGAACATCTGGAGAGACCATTTCAAAGTACAAGAATGACACAGGAATTCTTTAATACAGTCTGATTGCAAGGAGGAAATACTTCTATGCTGACTTTTCTGGGGGAGAGGTGTGATTGTTTTGTAACCAGGAAGATGTTTTCTTCTCTGGGTCTCCCCCTCCTTAGCGTGGTTTCTGTCTTATTAGTCAGATAAGGGGAGGTTTCAGCTGAACAGACATGAAAAAGCTTCTTTGGCAGCTAAGGCCAAAGATGGGCTGCAGCTGATCCATGAGGTAAATGAGCTTTTGTGCTGGGGAGCCATTCCTGCTTTAGAGCAATTAAGATCCAGAAGGCACCAGTGGAGCTAGCAGCAGTTGGTGCTATTGTACCTACTTTAGGAGATCAAAAGCAGTTTTTCCTGCACAAGTTGAAAACAGCTTTCAGACCATTTCTTTAGACTGTGCATATGGCAAAATTGGTAGTTCTTTGTGCAACGTAGATTCAGATTTATCACTTCCTGAAATAAAAGCAGCACTTTATGGTAGCAGCACATGTTTCAAATAGAATTTCTGCCAGAGACAAGTGATTTAATGTGACTCAGTTTTCTCAAGAGGTGTCAGACTCTGTATGCTATCCTAACATGAGAGCCCAAAATTAACTTTATAAATATTTTGCTATCCTGATAGCTGGAAACAGCTCAACTGAGATCTCAGGCTGGTCTCAAATTGAAGAAGGGGCATGGAGAGGGGGTTGTGTCCTGCTGCGTCTGAACAGGTTTTTCCTTGCTTGGGAAAGCTTCACTGCTGATCCCTTGGGTTGTCAGTCCAGGACTGTAGTGCTTTTCCTTTGGCACTGTATTCTCAGGGGAAGGGGGAAAAAAGGGACATACAACAACAGCTTTTAAAATAACAGCTGTTTATCTCATGTGCATTTCTCTGTGGATTTAAAGGCTGGCAAAGCTTTGCTGTCCCTGCAGTCTGACTACATTGAAAAACAAACAAAAAATCCTAGACACACAAAACCACCAGACTCAGGACTTTGAGGTTCAGTCTGTGTCCCAATTTACATCTTAAATTTAGAAGTCTTTGCAGAACTTGCAAATACCCAGAAGTGTTTCTATCCATACTTGTGAGCTGTTTCTGTGCTGTAAGGACAGTTTCCCTCATTTCTAGCTTCAACAGCCTTTAAATATCAAGTCGTCACCTTCATCTGACCACTGTCTTTCCTCAACGAAGACATTGTGTGCCTTGCATTAATACATACTCTTTTACATAAATGAATTCATGTTGAGGTGATAGCTGACTTCTGAAGGATTCAGCTCACAGGCAGGCTCATGGGAAAATTCTGTTTAGGCAGCAGAAGAATGACCCATTTTATCAGGCACTTATAATTTGATTATTTCAATTAGAACAAATGCTTCTACTTCACATAGATATGATGGCAAATAAAAATCACTCTGAACAGGTCTTGTATCTCTGCTTTTCTATGTCTGAAAAAATATGCAAAAATATTAACAGGTGACTTGTAAGGCCATTAAATTTTGAAGTGAAATGATAAAGCACAAACAAAACATGAGGAATTAAGGAAAAGGGACATAGAAAAATCTATGGAGTAAAAAAAGAGAGAAGCAAGAGAAAATACAGAAATCATTTCACAAGGGGCCTGGAATTTTTACTAAATTACTGGTAGGAGGGAACACTACTTTCCATATTTGTTGACCAGTCTAATGAGGTAATTCTAAAGATTTCAAGGTCTCTAATCAGACAAACTGAACTAAGACTAAACATTGGTTTGGAGAAGTGGGGCTTCTGGGACAGCATCAGGAGTCTGACAAAGCAATTCCCAAGGGCAATCCAGAACACCATTTTCATCCTGACTGTTGTGACCAAGCAGCAGCACAGGGATGTGTGCCCAACACACTACTGATCCACTTATCAGATGACATTAAGATTTAAAAGAATCCATTTGATGTTTAGAGAATGCGCTTTTAATCCCTTTGCAGTGACAGGCAAAAGTCAGGAAGGAGAGGTAAGGTCCAGCACTGTCTGAATGTCTTTCCTTCCTCAGCCTGGCTCAGTAAACTCTGCAGTGGGGTATGTCCAGCTGGGACATCACAGCCTGCAGGCCAGCCAAAGGTGCTTTCTGCTGCTCTATCTGTGCAAACTGAGGCCAATTTATATTCAACATAATATAACACCTTTATTGGCTACACCATATTTAATGCCACTAAACCTTTGTGGAAGTTAAGCAATTTTTTTTCTTGTTGGAGAAGCATGACTGTTTCAGAACAGTGGAAAATAGGTTATTTATATGGTTTATGTTCATAAGCTGAAGTTCTCCGGCAATCTCTGGGGAGGAAAAAAAAGGATTATTTTCTCATCCAGTTTCTATTCTGCAATCCCTTCACTTGTCTTTTTGCCAAGTATATTGGAGCTGTGGCTTTTCCTATACTCTTTTCCTATGGAGTGAAAACTGAGAGCATCACTTTTCAGTCACCTATAAATATATATTTTTTCTTATATTATGAACTCAAAGTGCTAGAAAGTGCTAAACTTTTGATCTGCATAAAATTAGCATATTCAAACAATAGTAGGAATGAAGGGCAAACCTAGTTTGAAAATAAATTTCACCTTGAGATTTAGGAAGAAAAATATACATGTTCTTATAAAGCTTTATTTACACTCCCTTAAGGCATAATAAAATTCCTAGTATTCAGAAAATAGCAAACATGGAAATATTCTCTAAAACATAAAGAAACATAAAGAAAAAGGCAGTACATTAAAAATAAAAAATCAAACCTGAGAAGAAAAAAGACAAAACTGTTATCTTAATAAAATCAGGCATAGGCACAAAGCTTACTGGAGCTGGAGAGATTTTTCTGGTTATTTTTAGGGTTTCTGTATAAAACCTTTACTATTACATCTATATACCAGCATATATATATATACAGCCAATGCTTCTCTGCTGGGCCTTCGAATGAATTGCCATTTCCGTTTTCCATCACTAAGGAATAAAAAACAACAATCCACAAGACTTTAAATAGGCAATAAACTTAGCAGGGAAGTTTCTTTGTTTGCCTTCTACTTCAAGGTTTTTAAATGGAATTCTAAAACACTTTTATTCAGAATTTAATTTTTAAGTTCAAATCCTCAAAGCTGTGGGAATAGCAGGAAAACTAATTTATACAATATTCAAAAGTGTTGAATGAAACGTTAATATAAAGTAATTGAATCAACACTGGTATTGATATTTAAAATGCTTACAATTTCTGGAAAAAATGTCTTTCTGCTGGAAAACACTGCATCCTTAGAATTGTAACATTCCCTAGGAATGCTTTGGTTTTGCCTGAGCTTCCATCAGAAATCAGGCAGGGAATTTCAGTAACTTTGAGAAACCAGCTTTTTTGAGGCTTAGACAAAAGAATTTTGATTTCAAAGAAATGTAGTATTTATAACACTTACTGTAAAGAGCATCTGTATATCTGGCTTGACTGGATCTTTTTTTCCATTATTTCCAAAGAAAGAAGAATAACTCCTTGATCAGTCTGCTTTGTGTTTATATTCTTTTCTCTATATTTTATCTGTTTTGTCTGCTCAGGCTCCATGCTCTTTGCTGTAATGAGCTAATCTCTTACAGTGTTTACAATACTGAGTCCTCACTCTGGGCCAGCCCTGAAATATGAGTTTTATGATTACACTTGGTTACTATGGTTATTTTAAAAATAATTAGAAAGTAATTGCTTGAGAGGATATGTAAATACTGAGTGCTTAAGTGTCAGTTTTGACTCTGAAGAAATAATTTGAATAAATGAACATTCTTTAGAATTTGAGTTGACATAGTGAATAGTCTGTTCCTTAATAATGAATGCTGTGGTTTTGAAAAAGTAATTTCAGATATCTAATTTAGAAGTAGAAACCTTTGATTATTAAATGTTCTTTGGAAAGCAGCTTTTGGGGTCTTAATGTGCCCAAAATTGAATGCTATGAAAATTATTTCTCTTTGCAAAGTCCTGGTCTACAAAATTGAATCACCTTCAACTCCTGCTAACTTAAATATAACAATCACAGTAGGGTGTAGCAGTGTGAAAAATGGATATTGTTGCTGCTACCAGTCCAAAGCATCTCTTGAGAAAGCCACTCCAGTTGGCACAGACAGTCACTGTGTCCAAAACTCACACACATGCCATGGATAGGTCAGCAAGGAAAGATGGAATGGGTCTCCTGTATGGTATACCAGAGAGGTTTATTGCAACCTCACCGAAGGGATCCAGTGGCAAAAGCCTAAGACTTCCTGCAGTATCGCAGGTTAAATATAGGTTCAGGATCCAATAGTCTATTGGCACAGGGGCAAGGCAAAGGTCACTGACGAGGGGACGAGGTAAATTTATTTAGTGTGGCATAGCACCATGGGGGAAGCATTTTGTCTCATCACAAGGCTTTCTTGAAGCCTGTGGCAGACTCTTCCAGGGCATATGCCCAGAAATTCCCCTAGTAGGCTCAAGGGCTTCCTTAGTAGGGTGTAATTTATTTGCTCATTTTCCCCAGTTCCCTCTTTAGGAATTCAAAGTTTCTTTCTTGCTTCACTGAGCTACACCTTTTCCAATGGTACTGAGTTTTTGTTTCTTTACTTACAGAACTGTACATATTTCAAACAAATTGAAGGAATTTGCTCTGTGTAACTTGTCTGTTTAGGTACTCAGTGCATGGATGCTAGCAATTCTTGGTGACCAGGGTGGTCCATTCTTGGTGCTAGGCTGTCTTGGACTAACTCATGGACTGGAGTTTATCTACTTCAGTCCATTCCAGGAGTGGGTCACACGCCAGGAGCAGGATGACCCAAGGTGCCACTAGAGCACTTGCTCTACGGCTTTTTGGCTGTCAGTCTGGGCTCTGAGGAGACAAGGACGAGAGGGAGGTCTTTTGCATGGGATAATAGAGGATTTATTGCTCTGGGGAATCTTGGGGGCAAAAGACAGAAAATGCGAGCGCGCAACAGCTGAAATACGGAGGTGCTTCAAAGGGAGGGTACAAAACATCAGCTAATTGGAGATATCCTGGGGAGGGGTAAAAGGCAGGGTTCACAAAATCATCATCCAATGAGGGAGGTAGGGGGCGAAATTGGGTCACATGGACTAATCAAATGTTGAAATTTAGGGGATTTCTGAAGTGAATTCCAAGCATGTGGTGGGCTTAAGGTAGGATTGACAGGAGACTCAGGATAGATTAACAGTGTGGGGTGGGAGGAACTAATTTGGACCAAACCATCAACTTGGGCAATAACAGAACATACCATTAACAAGAAACACACTGCAACACTGAACCACAACAAATCATTTGAGAAGGAGACAGTGCTGCTTCCTGGTCAGGACAAGGTCAGGCACAGTAGCACCATGCCAAAAGATTCCTTCAAGAATGCTCATTTTCTCTGATGTTCCTGCTGGAGCTCTGCTGTTTATTTCTTCTTAGTGTGAGAGGAAGTTTGAATGGATCCTGTCTCTAACAGGTGGTTCTGCAGTGTCAATGTATCACAATTGTGTTTTGGTGTTACAGGAAACTGGAGAGCTGGGAAACAGGATTGACTCAACTGGTATGTGATCTGAGGAAATCAGAGCAATAGGTAATAGAGGCCACAGGGGGTTTATCTGACATGTCTTGGAATTGACTCTGCCCTGTGTACCTGCATTAGCCACATGCAAGTACCCCAAAACATCAAAGCATAATTATTTGTATCAATATTAATGGATCTTTTAATGCAAATTTCAGTTTAAAATTATGCTTTATTCATCCTTTTCTATGTAATTTATTCCATGGGAGAATCTTGTCATGATCACAAAAAGCAGCTCCTGTGTGCCTTTCTGTTTTCCTAGTGAGAAATGAAGTGATTAATGGAGCAATGACATGAATCCCGAGTACATAAGTTAAACTAATGGGAGCTCAGCTGTTGCAACACCAGTAAATGGGAAAAGAAACTTTTCATCTTCCTGATGCTGAAGTGTCCTCCTTCATCACCCCCTTTTCTCTTTTTTCTGCTTGTTTTCATTGCAAAATTCTCATTATCAGAAGTAGAAACTGAGATCTGCTGGAGAGAGTTCTTAAGGATGACTGTTTTCCTGTTAAAAGAGGCAAAAATCTGATGGGGAAAAGAAAGGAGGGAGACCGTATTAAGACACTATTCTCTTTGGACTTGAAGGGGAAAAACTAACAATACAAATGATGATGTTTCTTTTTCCTTTGCTGGAGGATAAATATATGTGAAAAGCCTGGTAGTTCCAACCCTATCCAAGGAAAAGTCAGACCTGCTTACATTCCACGAATCATCTAGCTTTTCTCTGAATATTCATCTTCAGACTTGAAGGCAGAACGGAAGGGCAAGTGGGATAAACAGTTGGAAGGATAGACAGATGTTGCAGAAAGGAAAACTAAAGGTGTGGAGAGGTGTGAGAAGACATGACAGCAGAAATGAATGGAGCAAAGGTATATGCTGCAGTGGGGTGTGGTCAGATTGCACAGATGGCTAAAGAGGAATTACATGAGAAAGGCAAATAATTGCAAGGGGGACCTTTCAGGAAAGGGAATCCCTCAAGGCCTAGATAGCCATAACAGCACCTAGATAGCCATAACAATAATACTATATAATATTGAGATGACCTTGCTAATGGGATCAGAAATACCAACTTTGGATACAGACAGTGCCCTGAGTTTAGCTAGATTTCACAGGTGATTAACGGGGAGTTAGGGGAGACAGAGTGAAATTCACAGATAATTGGAGGGAGCCTTTGGGGAAGTGAAATCTTAAAATACCAACAGAACATGGGTAACCTTGTCATGTAGTAGAAAGCTTAGATAACCTAGATAATGGGATCAGGAACAACAAATGTGGGCATAGACAAAATGGGAACAGTATGCAGGAGTGGGTTTTTGGGGGGGGGGGGTGGGAGGAAGAAAAGCAGATGCAAATGAATGAGGGAAGAATGAGCATGGAAAAAGAGAGAGCAGGGAGATAAAAAGGGCTGGTTAAGGGTGAGCAGGCTGCTGGTCAGCACTGCCTGTTGACACCACGGGTTGCCAAGTCTTTAAACTCTGTTCCTGTTTTCTGTGTGAATGGGCTCATGTAGGCACCCAACTGACCCTGTGACCATGGATCTGTGCCCCTGGTGGTCAAGCCCTTAACACAGGCCTGACCCGCAAAGGGACTGCAGGACCCCCCTTGTATCTGACTGGGTTGGGAGCAGCCCTGTGTGGGAGCACACTGAGCCTGGGAGGGCACCTCCCCTGCATCCCCACGCCTTCCAGCTTCACCTTAACTTTGCACTAGGGAAAATGTCAAACAGTGTGCAGAGAGGGTAGGATTTAATGTGAATAACCATCCATAATTCAGAACCTAATTTTAGGTAAATTTCCTGTCTCTGTGGACTGTTTGCTGTATGCATCAGTAGTGATTGCCATGGCATGTTACAGAAATAGCTCCCCTCCTTTCCTCCCTTCCAGGAACTTAAATTCTTGCAGTTGTGACAAACTAGCCTCAGCTCAGCTCTTCAGGGCACACAGCCACAGGCCGACTCATCTCTTACTGTTGCTGTTTGCACCACGAGTCAGAAGGAGCTTGAAAGAATTCCTGCTAAAGCCAGATTGCCTCTGGACCTCCTCTCTCAGCACTGTGGTATGGGTACGAGTCTGTGCTGTCCCCAAATACACTCTGACAGAGCCATCTGGGTGTGCTACAGGTGATAGGAGCTCATGAATGAATTAGCAGTTGCCACAAGTGAGTTAAGGAGGCAGGTAAGTATGTGTTATGGTGAGAAATTCACAGGAAGAATGTTGATATATTTTATATATTAGTATATTTTATATATAAAGGCCTGTCTGCACAAACCAGCCTTTGAAATAAGTTGTGATATTAAAGGCTAAAGTCCTTGACAACTTCCTGCAGAAGAGAGAGTAAAGCAAAACAATATCCTTGTGTTTAAGAGAAGGAATGTAAACCTGTGTGTATTAGCCAATAGTAACTCGTTTAGCCCACAGACCCTGTAAAACCCTATAAAAGGTGTGCTAAAGATAGAAATAAACGGCATTCACATTTACTTCTGTGAAGGGTCGTGAAAAAGCTGACGGTCTCTCAATAGCAGAAAGAGGACCTCTTCTCAACAGAAGACAGATAGTGGGGTTGGAAAAATGCAGGAGTTTAGGAGAGGATGCCACACAAACCCAGCAAAAACAGCATATGTAGATTTGGAAGGCAGGTGAGTCAGAGTAGTGAAATCTTGGCAATGTCAAAGATTTTCTTTTGTGAGTCAACGTACCTGGAGCAACAAAAATCTCAACTTATCTTCTGCATGGTAAGGATCTTTTCACAAGCTTTTTTCTTAAAAGTCTGCAACTTTTTCAAAATGCAAAGTACATTAAACCTCAGATCTGAGACTACTGGACTAATTGCATTTCCTCACCTTATTTCCTTTAATTCACCTGAAGATGTTGTATGATCTGTCTGTTTCTGAAATGTCATGAAGAACTGAGGGGTTCTGAAGTGCCCCAGCATCTTCATTGGAGGAATGAGAGTCTTTGGCTTCTTGTGTAGTGTGGAGGTTCAACAGATTCAAGACCTACTCTTGACTTATTTTGAGACTTAAAACCTATGGATGTGTTACTAGCTAAAGCCTTGTCTTGGGTTGCAATGCAAGATGTAACCAAAAGTATGTATTCTATTACTATCTATTGAAATCAGGTGGGGCAGTTTTCTTTATCTCTTTCATGACCCATCCCTCATAAGTGGGGGATATATTCTTTTAATGGGCTAGCTGTTAAAACCAGGTGGGGCAGTATTATTTATCTCTTCCACAACCCATCCTCCCTTCAGGGGAATGTCTTCTGTTAATGGGCCATTGAGTCTCATTATATGACTGATAAAATTGAATCATCCCATTTGGGGATGTTCCATCCAGGGGGAGGAGCCAAGCATCTAAACCCGTATATCTTTGAAGACTCGGAACACCACAGCAGCCTTTCTCCACTGAATTCCCAGAGGAGAGAGACTGAGCCCATCTACATCACCACTGGACCTTCAGAGGAAAACGACGCCCTTCTAGGGGACCATTACTTCAACAGAACCACACCTGTGACTCCAGGAAAACTGCAGTCGCCATTTAATTGGACTGCTGGCGACACCCTGGCTAAAAGGGTGTCAGGTTGTATTCTGACTCTGTCAGTAAGCTGGGTTTCTTTGGTAGGTATCCTTTTCTGTACTACTAAATTTTTTAAATTTTACTTTTCCTAGTAACAAACTGTTTTTCCTATTCCCATATCTTTGTTTAAGAGCCCCTTAATTTCAAGATTATAATAATTTGGGGTGGTGGGGGTTGTTTACATTTTTCCATTTCAAAGGAGGTTTCTGCCTTCCTTAGCAGATACCTGTCTTTTCAAACCAAGACAAACCTTTTGACTGAACTAGAAGATGATGCGAAGCAAAGTTAATATTTGCTAGTTTTATTTGGGGTTTTGGGTGAATATGAACCATAAAGGCATTATTACCATATATCTAATAAGATGGGCTTTTTGTAGTAGCATTAGTTTGCTACTAAAGTAATACATGTATCTAAGTCATTAACAGAGATATTTGATAGTTTTATAATATGTTATATGTTATAATATGTTAATTTATTTGATTAGTACTCAAAAGAGTGCCTTGTTACCTTTGCTAGGATTACTCCATCCTTCCTAAAAGGTATGAAACCATTACTTTAGCTCATTCAGTGATATAGTACAACTTGTTTAATGCACAAAAGATGTGGTGACATGCAGTCTTCCTAATCATGATGTTGGTAACATAAGAATGGCATTATAAATAAAAATGACAGTCCACTTAGATTCTTTGCATGGCTTGTCAGTTCTAATTCTCACCCATGTTTCTAAGTATTCCCTAACATGTCAGGATCACAATATGCTTTGAATAACTAAAAGTATAATTTAAAATCTTTCAAGATCTAACAAAGATCAGCACTCCAGTCTTATTGCATCTTGTGCAGAAAAACTGCTACCTGTGGACCTGTATTTTTTTTCATTGATTTGTACACATGGTGTTGATATAAAAATATCAGTACCTATCAGTAGAGTGTATCCACCTATGTTTTACTGACTTCATAAATACTAATGTGGCTCCAGCTCAGCTGAAAAGTAGGACATTTTCTTCCCTGTCCTTGAAGTTTGATCACATTATTATCATTAATAACAATAAGATATTTTGGTTTCGGTGTTAAAGGCCTATAAAGACTGTCATTGCTATCTAGGCTAATCCATGAGGCAACATAAGTAATAGACTTCAACCAACCTGGGGGATAAACTGGAACATATTTTTCAGAAAGAAACCCAGACTTGATTTATCAAGTCTGAATAATGGAGTTGCCCGTGCACACCTTGCTAAGGTGTTTCAGCAGCTGTTGTTTTCTCAGGGATAAAGTTTTAATGATCTTCTTTTCATTAATTTTGCTGATGCTCCTGTGAAAAATGGAATAATGTTTCAGAATTTTTAAAGAATTTTGATAGGGAATAAAAGAAGAGACGGAAGTCTAGCACTTGGGTGTTCCTGGCAAACAGCTAAAGAACATGCCAGTAGTCCCCGATAGTGTCATGTTTATACTGTTACATTACTGAGGTACATTCATGTCACTGAAGGACAGGATGTATTGAGGGTTCTCCAGATAATCGGGCACACACACTAGCTGCTTTGTGAGGCAAAAGCTTTTATTGCAGTGTTGTGGTGCATTTTTGTTCATTATATTTGATTCAATTACCTTCTGTATTGTTAAATTGTACCCGTCCCCGCCCCCCTTTTTTAAATAGTTTAGTTCTGGTTGTGCCCTCCTACCCTGGCTGCCAATCCACCCTGATACCTGCCCTGTTGAATGTTCCCTGTCCCCCTTCCCATTAAGTTGTCAATCGTCCCTTGTGCCAACCCCCTGCCTGGACCGCCCCCTTTGGAATTCCCCTATTCCATGGAGCCCCATTGGACCATGTGCCCCACTCTCCTCCCCTTGTATTCCCCATTGGTTTATGTGTTATGTAACTCCGCCTTGTGCTCCTCCCCTAATTCTTCCCTATTGATCTATTATTTGTACATTCCCCTTGCTCCTTCTCTGTATATAAGTTGCTGTACCCCTGTATCTTTTGTCCTTCATCCCTGGAACCTTCAAGAGAATAAATCTCTTTTGGAAGCCACATGGAAGACCTCTCCCTCGTCCTTGCTCCTGCCCTTGATGCTGGGTTATAGAGCATAAGTGCCGTAGAGCATAAGCCCTAAGCTGCCCTGCTTGCCAGGGGCAGCCCACTCCTGGCCCGGTGCTGGGAGCTGGCTGGGGAAAAATCCGGCACCGCCTCATTGCGGGGTTTTCTCAACTTCTATCTCTTTCTCCAACCAGGTCACCCCGATTGGTAGAAAGAACAATACCTCTCTCATCCCATTTGTGGGAGAAAGAGAGAACACACTAAGAACATCTGTTCAGTATTGTTTTGTGAAATGTAATCTATTTACAATAAAACAATATTTGAGAGAAAACTGTTCCCAGGAACTCTTCCCCTGGGAAACAGATGAACTGCTGACAGGCTGAAACTCTCTCAGGCTTAGAAATCATGGCTACACATGCATATTTATAAAAGTTCATACATTATTCAAACATTCTTGTGAACTGTTTGATGTTACGGGAATTCTTGTTTGGTTTCCTCATACTCTGGTTTATCTGCATGACATCCTGTGTGTCAAGTTAATATATTTTGCTCCTCCCTGTGTCTCCATCCTGTTTTACGTCCTCTGGTAAGGATTTAGTATGTCTTCTTTAAATTAAACTGGTATTTTCTAATTGTGTTCTGCTGCTGTGCTTTGTGACACAGTTACCTTATCAATTGGAGAATTCAGTCAGTGGAGAAGGGGAGGTAACGTGATTGCTTTATACCATCTGTTTTGGTTACATAGGGGTATTTTAACACTCATTTGACTTAACTAAACTCATTATTTAGTTAAGGCTTATAATATCATATATTCACCACACTATTATTTCTATAAGCTAAGCAGTACATACTTAAACTGGTAGATTACGTTATACTAATAAGCAGCTAAATAAAGGTATATATGGTACTATATCTAAATACTTGTGATCAATGCAGAAGCTAATATATAAATGCTAAAGCTAATATCATATTGCAGTTCTTTTTAACACTCCATATCAGAGCATGCTGATTGTTGCAATGATGCTGAATATTGTCTGTTAGATTAAATAAACCTTTTCAGTAGGAAAACTCAGTGTTTTCTGAGTTTATATATAAATATATATATAAAAATATATAAATAAAAAACAATATATAAAAACTTTTATCAGGTCTTACAAAGATTCCCTCCTCTTTTTCATTCACTCCTACTAAAGTCAGAAATGAGAATAAATTAGGTATAGTTCACTTGAATCAGTGTTTTCATTTGAATTTGTAAAACCATTCAAAAATTGTCTTTAGACAGAGACTTATGCTTTAAGTAAAGAAGAGCCTTTTAGTGAAAGGTGAAATAATGAGAAGGTGCTGATGTTGCATAAACTTTTCTTTTTTCGTCCTCATTGCAAAATCCTATTTTGAGGTAAAATATAGAGCAAGAACAGATTTTTTAAAAAAATTAATATTTAATAATCTCTTTTTTAAAAAACTTTTTCTTCTTTAACTTCTAGAGACAGAGCTTATTAAGGTTTACTGTAATTTTAATACTGAAATTCAGAGTTAGAAAGTTTATCCTACTAAAATTAACTTTGTGAAATACATGAAACATTCATAATGCCATGAAACATTCAAAATGGCATCTCTTCAGTGTGTGATAATAAGCTGCATGATGACTTCAGGGGGGAACTGACAACTCTGTACTCTAAAATATAATTATATTAATAGTATTTAGAAAGATTTGTTTTCAATCCTAAATGTAAAAAAAAAAAAGAAGTATGTAATATAACCTTTTCTTTATTTAGGCGAAATTATGAACAGACTTTTGTAACTCTCTCACCCTGTAATTGCCACTTTGAGCTTTCTTTCACTCTTCTGGGGAATCTGCTTCCTTTGTACTCAGATATGGACACTAACATTTATTGCTATATATTTTTATTTCAAAAGTACACTAGTAGCTTGCAAAGGAAATTAATCTTTCATAATATTCTATCTCAATTTGATTCAAAGAAATCAATGATGGGACCTTTTAAATGTGCCAGAGCAGCTTCGGTGACTGTTAAATATCCTTAAGCTAAAACAAAGATCATTACAATGCGAATGAAAAATTATTATTATTGCACAATAGACTGTTGCTTTTAAATGCCCCTGTGTGCTTGTGATTGACAAGTAAGATCTTGATCTTAATTCAGGTCCTGAATTAAGTTCTAAAACTGATGTACTTGATATTGGAAATGAATATTCAAAATTAAACTGGAAGGCATAATTTGCTTTTCTTGTTCAAGACTTTGCTCAAACATTATTTAGTTAAGTATTTCAAACTAAATTTAGGTTATAAGCATACTTATTTTAGACTAAGTTGATTCTTCATTTGTGCACAAGACTTCTGCAAAGCAAAAAAAGTCTTACACCATTACGAAGTTCTTAAAAGAGATAACTACTCCAAGGACTGCTGAAATCATCTTTATTATTTTTTTTTCTGTGTTAATACAGGAAGGCATTATTATTCCACAATGACTATGTAGCTTGTTTAATTACCTCCAATTTATAACTTCTACAAACAAAGTGTGTGTTTTCATCTGCTGTCTCAGAGAAAAAGCTCTGCATAGAGTAGCAGGTGGTAACTAAATTTCAGAAAGGAGATAATTCCAGGCAATTCATACTTTTAATACATACTTTTTTTTGATTATAAAAAGAAGATACGTGTCCATAATATTTTAATTTTTCATTTTCTGCATAAAGTGTGCTAGTGTATCTCTTTGAGTAAACTGCAAGACAAAGAAGAAACAGAAAAGAACTAATTTATATGTTACATGTGTAGTCATGCATGGACATTCAAAGTACTGCCAAAGTTTCTATCAAGCATTTATTGCCATCCTTGCTTAGAAGGGTCACAGAGGTATCTTCCAGCAATCATGTCCTCAGTAGTAAAATCTGGACTGAATTGCATGTTTATGCTGCTGAATTGCATGTTTATGCTGCTGTTGTCTTCTCTTTCTGCAAAGGGAGTTTAATGAATAGTCTGGACTTGAGTGTACTACCAGTTGTGGTTCCTTCTGATTGTAGTCTATATGATCTTAATGTATTCAAGATGCTCCCTCCCCTATTTATGAACTTCTGTTTTAGTTCAGAGAGGCTATTGCTATGTGCAGACTACTGTTGCACTTTTCAAGCTGCTTTTTGAGCAGCTAACACAGAGATAAAGAAATTGTTATTAAAAAGAGAAGAAATAATTTTCATTTAATAGGTTTTTACAAAAAATATTTGGAGCTGTTTGATTTCTTTTCCTCAGAATTTTATATGATAAAGTGTCATAACTCCACATATCTATTTGGTCCATGTGTTTACTTGTAACTTCTGCCAATTTTCTTTCCACTTTTCCTGTTTCCAGCAGGATATCAGCTGCTCGTGGCTTAGCCCTCACCCTGTGTCCGCTCCACTCTGGATCTCTGCTCACACTGTCAGTGGCTGCCCCAGAGAGCTATTTAGAAACTGCAGTGCCTGGACATTGAAGCAGCTCCGTGCCCAGTGTATTCCCTTCAGAAAATACCACTTAGGCTTGCATTTCCAGGAATCATGCCGGTTTCTTATTGATTTGTAGGTGAAGTTCATGGCAGGAGATAGTTCCTATCCTCATGACAGTTGTAGCACATGGTGCTGGGAAGGAATAGTGGGTCAGAGCATGGCTCTTTACCCACAACATGTTGCCTCCGTAGCGCACTGTCTTCTGGGGAATGTCTTCTGAATGAGTGAAGAAGTGGGTTTATATTCTTTGGTTTCCAATTTGGGATATGCCAAGGAGTAAAAATTCTTCAATATTTGTCCTATATTTTGTTTTTTTCTAATGAATATTTTCTGCAATAACTATATGTTCATCTGCCCATGTGGGTAAGTAGCTACACATTAAGAACATCAGTAACCCAGAGCTGTGCAAAGCTTTGGTGATACTGCCAGAGTTGTCGTCTTACTCTAGGCTGTGATCTCTCCAGACCTCAGAAATGGCAGGGGTAGCAAGCATGAAAAGTATAGGCAGGAAAGTCCAGGCTATGATGGAAAGAAAGCAGACAATGTTTTTCTTTTTGGGGTGATTAAAACAAAACAGGAATCATAACATCTCTCATGTCAGAAATCTATGTTCCCAAAGATAACATTTTCATAAATCTTTTCCAATTATGGGGCTTTGATGAGATGAAATTGGTCAATAGCACCTGACTGCACCTCAGAGGAGTCACTTATGAGCACACTTCATTTGTTTATGCCACTTTATCTGTTTCAGCTGACCACAGCATTTTTAATTTCTGGACCTGAACTGGCACTTGGCATTGCAGAGTGCTGCTAACTCTCAAACCAGTCCCTCGCTTTTTTTATTTAATTTCTAACTTTTAATACTGTAATTAACCCAAGGATATCAGTGTAACTAATTTACAGAGACATATAGGCTTCTTTTTTGAATGTAATCATTCAAATCTCTCAGCATACTGGGATATTCACAATGCAATACAAGAATAGTAATATATTCTGCCAGCAGTGACATTTGATAGAAAATTGGAGGATATATTTAATAAAAATCAATCTTTTTTTGATGTTGCTTGCTAATACAGACAACAAAAGTAATAGGGTGTTAACAATTACTTGGAAGTAATGAAGAGGAAAACAGAAAATACTTGTCATGATTACCAGCTCAAAATGCTGAGAAAATTGACATGTAGTATAGAGCTGTAAAGTGCAGAAAGAACTATAAATCAGAAGAACATGTGGAATTGATCCACTGCTAAAAGAGATTAAACATTTGCAGGATTTCTAGCTTGGGAAAAAAATGTACCAGAGGGCAAATAATGCAATGTTATGAGCTGCCCAGAGAGAGTGAATAGAGAATAATTATTTACTATTTCTCACTGTAAAAGATCTAAGGAAGATGAAACAAATGCAGGAGACTGATGAAAACTGGCAAAATACAGCATTGAAAGATGTTCCTTAAGCATCTGCTTCTGCTCTGGTCCCAGTCAGGATTCAGGCTCTGGGATAGGTGCTGTAATATTCTGCTCCCACTGTGAGGCAGAAAAGTGATAAAATACTCAGCTTATACCAGCCCTTAGGAACTGAACACCCAGGATCATGGAGGAGTTTGAGACAGTGCAATCCTCTTAATCTAGTTCTTCCTAAATTCTTCTTTAGAGCCTTATTTTATTTTTTTGTGTGTGTGTTTTGAAAAAGCAACACCCCTCCAAAAATCCTTCATTTAAAAAGAGAAGTCTTTGTTTAAATAAAAAAGGATTAGGTCAGTGTGACCACAGAGCTGAGCCTTTCAGCCAGACAATTTTAAGTCATCAGCGGAGGTTATTCAAGCACTGTACTTTTTGCAGGAGGCAGAATCAACTCCTGTTCCTGCTGTTTATGGCTTGGATCAAACATCTGTGAACAGGCTGCTTATATTATTCTGGTCTTGTCTCTGGCAGCACCTTGTTTGCTCAGGTTGTTGGACTGCTCTGACTATAATTGTCTGAGTATTATGAAAAGTGGGTTTTTAATAATTAACTACCTTTATTTATTACTGTATGATGTAAAATCTACTGCTGAAATGTGCTGTAATCTGTAATACTGTGACTTCATGACATACCACTGAATGCCTGAAATTGGGGTAGAACTCTAAAAATGGGTTTTAAACATACAAGGGGAAAGACAGCTCAGGGAACTTCTAGAATGTATGAAAAACATGTTTGTCACCAGTTATTTAAACCAAGACATGTTTTTATATTTGTATTTATATGTCTTATTTGTGTTCTGGGGGAATTAATTCTGTTTGCAGCCTCATTTTTTACCTCGGGGTTATAAGGCTTCTTTGCTGGGACTACTCTCTGTAGTTACAACAACTCAGAGCATTGCAGAGTTGCCTGTCACATTTTGGAGTAGCTTTGTTTTATTTTCACGTGACAGTGTCTATTATCTTAAAGAGTGTAGGAAAGAAACTAGAAATAGTTTTTTACTGGTATCAGTTCAGTCTCCCCTAAATTCATCATGAGAAACCTCTATTTATTGTGCAGAATCTCTGCCCAGGAACTCCAAAGTCAGAATCTCCAGGAGTAATGAAGAGACTGGCCCCCCCCAGTAAAAATGTGTGTAAATCTTCATAGCTCTAAAAGTCAGGAAATCATCGAGAGAGGCAAATTTTTCTGACAGAGCCTAAGTCAAGTAATTTTTTAAGCACAATCAACACAAGGCATTTCCACTTGATGTTTGATTGTCCATTGGGATCTTGCTTTGTACAAGAATGTGAGACAGAGTGATTATACAATGATACTAGCAACATTCAGAAAGCCTGGAAGATAATTTTTCTGACAATTTTCTTTTTTTTTTTTCTTTTTGTAAAGTAGAGGTGTGGAGAAGGATGGTAATCTGCATGGTTAAAAAGAAACCAATTTTGATCTCAGGGTAAACTTTTTGTGCCAAGTATAAATCAAGAGTGTGAATGAGAAAATGCAGGTATTGTTAAATGAATATAGCAGGAAAAGTAAGAAAAAGCATGAGAGAGAATCAGATACATTTATGATAACAATCTGTTTTATATTACTGTTTTATATTTACTGATAATCATTGATATACTGATGTATATATCTACACACACTGGTGTGTATGGGTTATTATCAAAATAGTAGTAAGATGTGTTTGAACTTTGAGTCTGACTGGATTATAGACTTCACGTTCTGAGTTACCTGAAAGTATAAGCCTTTGTGGATTGGGCTAAGTGTAGTTCTGTTAAATAAGAAAAACTATGCAAAAGACAAAAATTTTTAAATACCAGGAAGAGGATATGACTAGAAGTGGATATAGATCTGTGATACTCTATTGATGGTGCTTCCCAACCTGGGCACAACTTGTTGCTTATAAAATCACACGACATTGTGTCTGCACAGCCCACAGATCAAGACTGAGCATTCTAAAGCTTATTTTCAGACTGTGGAAAAATAAGTGTTAGAAACTGTTGTAGTAGATCTTCTTACAGACAAGGTCTAATTTACAAATAGATTCCCTGACCCAGAAAAGGACTGAAGTACGTGGTTTAAATGTGTAATTTTTTTCCTCCTGAAATTCAAATTTAGTAAAGACACTGAGCACATTATTTAGCATTAAGATCATAATGAGTTTGTTCCTTCCTCTGTTTCTTAATATTGTTGCTTCACTTGCACTGCAAAGGTAGTCACTTCATCAAAATTTGACATAAAATCTTCCTTCCTCTCCCATTTTTTCTCCCTCAAATCACTTTCTAAAGTAAGAAAACAAGTAGAGAATGAGAAACAAAGTAGTAGCAAGTATTTCAAGGTTACTTTGGCATCCTAAATTGCTGAACAGTTGAAGTTGGCACTAGACTTTTATTTGAACTCTGGCACTTTATTTCAAGTGTGGTGTGGTGGCCAGGCCAGGTCTGTTGGTCTGATCCGGGATGCCACGACTTCCCCAGAAAGAGCAGTCCCGCAAGAGACAGCCTTCAGAGCGGGGGTCTCTGGCGATCCCTGGACACCATATAACCTCAGCAAGGGGCAGCCTGTGGCTGCAAGTGATTTCAGCTCAGTTATTTCAGCTCTGCTTGCGAGATTATCCTGGGACGACTCGGAGATATAGAGAGGAGTGTCGTGTGGCAATTCCACAGAGATAGCTTTTATTGTTCAGCAGCTCTGTGAAGGGTAGCCAGCGACAGGGGCCCCCTCCTGAACTGGGCAGAAGCTGGGGTTTTCATGGGGGAAAGCCAAGGTGGTACCAGGGGGGAAACCAATGGGTTACAAAGGATCAGCATAGTCACCAAAGTATGGTGGGATAGCTCACCAGGACAAGAGACAATTGTCCCATCTAAGGAGCATCTCCCCAGGAGAGGGTTGAGGTCAGCTTATTTTAATTTTTCACTAAAAAATCATTTTTTTGTTTCTCTGATTCTGTTGCATTTCTTCTTTATTTTTCTTTTATTTTCCCTGGATTTCTCAGCCTCCTTTGGACTGAATTCTTTTGGGATCCTCCCTCGTGGGGAGCCCTGCTTATTTCAGTTCTTATGATTTGAAGAAAACTCCTGAGCTTGTTAGAATCTTGTTTCTCATGTGTTGTGGTGCATTGTTGTTCATTATATTTGATTCAATTACATTCTTTATTGTTAAGTTGTACCCCCCATGTTAATACTTTGGTCCCAATTGTGCCCTCCTACGCCAGTTGCCAATCCACCCTGATACCTGCCCCTTGTTCCCGAATGTTCCCTGTTCCCCCACCCATTAAGTTGTCAATCCTCCCCTGTGTCAACCCCCGCCTGGACCGCCCCCTTTGGAATTCCCCTATTCCTCGGAGCCCCATTGGACCATGTGCCCCACTCTCCTCCCCTGGAGTTCCCCATTGGTTTATGTATTATGTAACCCCACCTTGTGCTCCTCCCCTAAGTCTTCCTTATTGGGTTATTATTTGCATACTCCCCTTGCTCCTCCCCTACACATAAGTTGCTGTACCCCTGTATCTTTTGTCTTTCATCCCTGGAACCTTCAAGAGAATAAATCCCTCTTGGAAGCCACATGGAAGACCTCTCCCTCGTCCTTGCTCCTGCCCTCGATGCTGGACAGCCACTGCTGTAGAGCATAAGCCCTAAGCTGCCCTGCTTTCCAGGAGCAGCCCACTCTTGGCTCGGTGCCGGGAGCTGGCTGGGGAAAAATCCAGTTCTGCGTCACTTGTGTTTATTGAAAGGTCATCACAAAACTTGTCAGGTTTTTCTAGGCTGGTTGCACAAGGTTAATTCTTTGTAATCTGGTACATTTGTTTCTTCTGATGGTACAACAAGGCCTTGTGGCGCACTTTGTTTGATGCACAAAATGACCGTGAGCTCTACACAATTCTTTTATCTTTATACCTATAACAATTAACAATAGACACGTATATTATTTTTCTTAATGACCCAATGACCCTTCACCTATGTGCTGCACTGTGGCATTTTCTGTCCAATCGCTTACTATTGCCCAAAAACTTCTAGGAGAAGAACATGAAGAAGAAAGAAGAAGGGACAAGTGACAACACCCTAAATCTTCTATCTTGTGTCCTGTTCTCTAAACTAACTTTTTCACTCAGTGATTTAAGAAAACTCTCTAATCTACAGAGATAGTTACACTTTTAGCTTTTTCTATCTAACTTCAACATTTGTTCTCATGTATCACCATGAAAACATGCTCATGAATTTCATGTTATATGAAATTCAGTGTTTTTCTGGGTCTTAAAACTAAGTATCAGAAACAAGGGCACACACTCTGTGTCTCAGACTCCAACACTTAGCACAGTTCCCTCAAGGCACATTGCTCCAAGGGAAAACCTTGGGAGGCTGACGTGTTTCCACATCAAGGCATTATTATTTTTATAAGAAAATGAAGGAGGGAAGGGGAAAGAAAATGAGATCTCTGGGCTATAACAACACTCGCTATTTAATTCTATATTTCACTTGCTGTCTCTGACTCTGGTAGAGAAATCTTCCTCTGAAGTTTCTAGTCATGCTTCATTTTCACTTTAAAGCCATCCTTTATCACCATAACAATAACAGCATCCACAAAGTACATTAATATACTCAGAAAAAAAATAATTCCTGCATCCTTTAAGATGGGCAATAAAAATGCTGTGTCGCATTGTTAGGAACAGTGAGAAGCATGATACGGACTCTCTTGTGAGCTGAACAGGAGAGTGTGGTTTAATACTTCAGATCTTCTTTTATAGACTGATATGTGAGAATACAGAAAGGTAAAACTCTTATTGGTCAGTGAACTAACACATCACCATCATTGGTCAGTGGGGTACACCACGCCTTTACCTTCTCTTGCAAGAAAACAAGAAACTGACAATACCTGCAAGGCTGTCTTCTATCTCCGAGGATTGTTTTAATTCCTACTTATGATTTCCCAGGCCACTTTCTCAGGCAAGACTGAGAAAGTTATGCAGCCTGCTTTTCCACAGGCACTGTGGTCCCTGCTTTTGCTCACATTTAGCATCCATAATTCCCCCTTTTTGTTTTAAAAATAAAAAACAGTAATCTCCTGCTGGGCCCTTGCAGAAAAGAGAACACAGCACAAGAGGTCTCCTTTCAGTTATCAATGAAACCTCGAAAGGACACTGATTTAGAATTATCAGGGAGATTTTCTGGCATATGTTACTGAATCCTTGATGTCTAAGGATTGTTTTCCTTGCAAGGAGCTGATGGTTGACTCTAACAACTAGTTAACACACACAGCAAACAAAACATGGTTAGTCTGCTCAAAACTGACAGTCTAACTTGTTGACAGGGAAGAATGCTCACTCTGTGCTTGTAGAAGGACCATCTGAATGATGATTGGTATCTTGATCATCACCCGAGGGTCGCCTGTTGGCTGCTTTCTGCCCTTGGTGTCACAGATCAGGGTGGACCTTGCAGGTATCCACTGTACCCCAGCATCTGTGGAAACGCATGCATACCCATGACCCCAAGTGATGAGCTCGCACGGGCCTTGCCACTTGTTAGTGGTTAGGTCTCTCACCCAAACTTTAGCTCGAGGCAGATGTGTCTCACCTGAGGACTGCAACAAAAGAAAATTATTCAAAATGACAGGATTGTCAGAATCTTTTTGCACTGTGAGATGATTGATTGTATATAGAGTTTTCTCCAACTGACTGTGTGAAGTTTCTCCAGTCATTCCTCCAGAACACTCTTTAGAGTACCATGAGCACGTTCAACAATGGCTTACAATTACATATTTTTTGAAAATTAATAATTTTTGGCTTAGAGTCCAATTGAATGGAACTCAGGGAAAAGTCCATCAGCTAAAGACGTTCTTCAGCATCACCAGATGTCTTTTGAATCACTCCTTGAAGGTGATGGAGTCTAATGTGACTGCTTGGACCTGCTGACAATAAAACACAAGTATACTTTCTTTTAAATTAATAAATTAATTAAACTTCACTGTTGTTAGTCAAAATGTAGATTTGATAATTCATTTTCCAAGCTGCTAATACTTTCAAAATATTTATGCATTGAGAATACTAAAGCAAAGCAAAAACTTTTTAGAGATGAATGACTATCATAATTTTTCATGTTATTTATAAAACAAATCCAGCAGATATCAAAGATGCAATATTTATATGTATATTTTGCAGTAGGAACAAGTGTTTTTTAACAAAACGTGAGAGAATTCAAATTTCAAACTTGGTAGAGATTAATTTTGAAATAAGGAAATAACAAACTTAAGAACACTCAGACTTACCTAGTGAAACTTTACTTAACTCTATTATGCAATATCTACAAACTTTTTCATTTATTTTTGAAGGCACTTAATTTAATAGAGGCTTCTCTCTGAAGCTTAATTGTGACTGCAACAATTTACAGATTAGCTAACAATGGAACTTACAATGCTTTTAATTTTTTCATTGCCTAATTAAAATCTTTTTTTTTTTTTTTTTGTTGACCATTGCATTTTCACTTCAAATATTATGTGTATTATTATTTCTATTGCTGTGAAAATTGTTTCTGAGGGACTTCTAGAGTCCGCATGGCTGTGGTCAAAAGCTTTTTGACTCTGTAGTCAGTGAAGCTATCTGCGGTGTAGGGATGGTTGCTTCCTCAGGCTGCTGTTGTTCCTAGGGTTCTGCAGCTGTGTTGCTGAGTGGTTTGAAGTTTTCAGGTTTTGAGCAAAGCTGGCTCTGTTGTAAAGTTGCAGTTGCTGCTGTTTACTGAAACTCCTGCTCAGCTGCTGTTGCTGTTCCCAGGGTGGTTGCCGTGGCAACAGCGTGGCAGCAGCCCGAATGGGCAGCGGCTCTGCTTGTTGACCATCTACCCCGCTGCACTGGGCTGGGCACGGAGGGAAGAGACCACGCCTGCCTTTGATGTTGTGGGTGGTTCCGCTGCCGTCAGCGGGTGGTGCAGAGGCTGGAGGGAACACCTCTGATGAGGGCTGGCCTGGAGGCGGTGACATAGAGGCGGGCTGCAGCAGCAGGTGCCCCGGCAAGACTAGCACACCTGCCCGCCCTGCGGATGGATGCGGGGGGGCTGAAACCCATCTCCCCCCGCTGTGCCAGCAATCCGCTGCGGGGACTGCTGTACTGTCCCTTGCGGCGCAGGAGAGCGGGCGCAGGGGGTGCGGGGGATCTGAAGGACACCATTGACAGCGAAGGCCCTCCCGTGCCCACTCGTGGCAGCGCACACAGTGCCAGTGAAGGCACCGCGGAGGGTGCAGGCGGATGCGGGTGGTCACTGTTCCCCCACCGCCTCTCTGTTGGTGGAGCTTGCGCGCTCAACTCTGTGGGTGATGGATACTTGAACTCTCGGGGAGACAGAGACTTTGGGGGCACAGACTGTTTCTGCCCACGGCCAAAGTCTCCCAAAGGCCCAGGCAGAGCCGAGGAAGAGCTATGCTGCTCGTCGTCGGTCCCATCCCCCAGTCTCTCATCGTATGCGAAAGAGGCACCCCCGGCATCCAAGTCTTCTGTCCTGGCATCACCGTCCCCAGATTGGCACCGGTCCAACGCTTTAAAGAGCCCAGGGGGTCTCCAGGCTATACACACTGGTATCTCCTTCAGTTAACTCAGACCATATGCGGTCTCCCACCGACAGCCAAACGTCGAGATCAAAGGCATTATTGACAGTCACACAAAAGCCCTGCGCTTTCGCCCACTGGAACATAGCACGCGTAGCATCTTTGGAAATATCGAGTCCCATGCATGGCAAAGTGTCCTGCCACACAGAGAAGACAAGTTGATCATCAGCTGAACTTCAGTTCGCCATCGTGAGAACTGTGTATCTTGATGTCCCGCGAATGCAATTACGCAAACGCAGCGGCTCAACCCAGGACTTTAAGCTCTAGCTTCATCAAGATAAGCTGTTCCAGGCCCGCTCATGGGCAGGTCCCGCTATCCTATGGTCCGAAAGATCAGCTCCCTCCAGGAAAGCACGGGAGATACTCCCATACCTCTCTCAGGAGGAAGCAGGTGGCATGTCTTCAGTCGGCTGCAGTGAACGTCAGAGGCCACCAGATGTTGCACTATTTGGAATGGCGAGAAGCTCAACATGGACTCTCTTGTGAGTTGAACAGGAGACCGAGGTTTAATACTTCAGATCTTCTTTTATAGACCGATACGTGAAAGTACAGAAAGGTAAAACTCTTACTGGTCAGTGAACTAACACGTCACCATCATTTGTCAGTGGGGTACACCACCCCTCGACCTTCTCTTGCAAGAAAACAAGAAACTGACAAAAAACACCTGCAGGACTGTCTTCTATCTCTGAGGATTGTTTCAATTCCTCCTTATGATTTCCCATGCCACTTTGTCAGGCAAGACTGAGAAAGTTATGCAGCCTGCTTTTCCACAGGCACTGTGGTTCCTGCTTTTGCTCATATTTACCATCCATAATGCTGTAGCATTTTATTTTTCCCCAGGAATTCAAACTTTGAATGTCATACAGCTTAAAAGGTTGTCTCTGCTAATTACAGATTTCTGAAGAGAATGGACTGAAGTCCATGTGGTGAGGACTTTGCCTTGTGTTTTTGTAAGTGTAGCCTCACTTGAGAAAGAGTTTCTAAAACAGGTTGCTGGAGAGTTATAGAGGAGAGTAAGTAAAGGGAATATGATATGTGAAAAGAGGAAGCTGTTCATATACAGCCCACATAAACAGCTTGCAGCAAGCTTCCTCATTAAGTGGAACCTGCTAGGACAACCTTTTCATAAACATAATTGTACATGGATGCAAGATTGACTCTTGGTCACATAACAGGAACAAATGACAAAAGGAATTTATACTTTCTTCTGAAAGTTTGAAATATCTATTATGGCATGACAACTGTAAATGTGTTGATGAGGAGGGAAGAATCACTATACTTGAAAATTAATTTTAGTAGCTGGAAGTAAGTGACCTTTGAAGCATTAAAAACTGTTCATTAAAAACAGTAACGGGATATAATCAGTTTCTCTTCATCCTACTGTGGAAATTAACACAGGATCTGTTGCAGTTTAAGTAAGCTCAATGACATTTGTACCATATAGAGTCTTTAATTCAAAATAATTTATGTATTTCATGTGTCCACTGCTTCAGAAAAAAGAATCAATCTGAAAAGCAACATGCAATGATGTATAGATTTCACATTTGTGTAAAAATGAGTGATCTGCTTCCTTACTCTGAAGAGGTAATTTTACCCACACCTTTACCACTGGGCAAGTGTTTGACCCTGTACTTTTCAATAGAATTATTAATCATATAATAATAAAAGCTTCACTTCGGCAAGTCCACCACAATTTTGGGGAAAGTTATTTTGGCAGATTAATTTTTGTCCATCAGTGTTTCTGTATGTGGGCTGTAAATATTTTCAGTGTCTTAAGGCTTTGCAAAAAAAAAAAAAAAAAAAAAAAAAAAAAAAAAAATTAACTGCTCTTTTATTTTGTTTCATTTAAGATTGCTTTGTTGCCCATTAGATCAGATTGCTGGTTGCTACTGAGGATTGCTTCTGCAGTCTGCATTTATGTGACTCAGCTGTAGGTTGTTTATAGATGCTGTATTTTGTGATACTGCCTTGTTCCATATATTAATCCAGGGCAGGATTTAAAGCACATGGAGGAGGCTAATTCCTATTCACCTATCTCTATAATTGATTATCTAAGGTTTTTGGTTGTAACAGAACTACACAGACATTTTGAGATTTCAAAATATAGGACTACCCTCCAAGAGCTATATCTGGTTTTGTTTTTGTGGGTTGATTTGTTGTTGTAACTCTGTTTAGGTTTTGTAAGTTTGGTTTGGGTTTTTTTTGTGTTTGCTTTGGGTTTTCTTTCCCTTGCTGTTTTCAAGTTAAAGTGAGGCTTTTCTGCATGAGTAACAAACTAAAGGGAAAAAAATGAGCATCTCAACCTGGATCATGGTCAAAGCTTTTTTGGTGGAGACATTTTTGTTGGTCTGCACTCCTTGCTATGTTGTTTTTCTTTTGGTGGAATTTCATTATGTATCATATTAGTTCACCTAAGAGTGGGCTTTTCAGACATTGCAATCAGGTATTGACAAACTTCTTACATAATGATGTGATCTTTTGCTCAGGTGACTCAAATTCAAGAATTTCCAGCAATCTGTTTATACTAATAGTGTAAATCAATATGACATCATGATTGACAAGTGTTAGTGAAAAGCTTTCATGTGTCTGAATTTTCTGTAAAGCAGACATATAGATTGTCCTTTTAGAGGGGACATGTGTGTGATGCTATTAAGTTGGATATGACTGAATTTACTTTTACCATGTCTTAGATGTAGGAATAATACATTCATTAAGAATTAGAAAATATTGTGTAGGTTTAAAGTCACCAGAAAATACTGGATGCTGGAGTAAAATTACTTTCATTGTGAAATCTCCAGTGAAACTTGTCTGAAAGGAAATGATGAAGGTGATTCTTTGCTGAAAGAACCTTCTTTGTATCATCTCACTACTGGCTGCATCCCTGCTATATCCCATAACACATTTTATGTATTTATTACCCATGACAGCAAGTGTTCCTTGACTGGCTTTCTAACTGGTGTGTTTTGTGATCATTCCTGCTGGGTTACATCAGTTTTATTGTGTTACCTCAGTCAATGAGATGTGCACTGGCAAAATCTGTAAAAGCAGCTGGACATTTTAGGATAAAACTATTTGCTATATACATCTAGAGATCTGAGGAAAAAATGGTTTTCTTTTTTCTCCAGGAAATTCTGAGGTTTTTGTATCTAAAAGACAAATTTGGAGGTCCCCTTATTACTGAAATATGTCCAAAGTATAGGAGCAAAAAACCAAGATTATATATGTTTATGTAATTAAATGTATTTCTAATTGACATTGTGTCTGAATGTAAATGAGACAAAGATGCAACAGGATGTAGAGAGAGTTGTTAGAAATTCTGTGCAGAAACATTAGAAAAAGAGGTAAAATGGAACTTTTTCTTTGTTCATACCTTGCTTTCCTGCTAAATTTTGCTCTTTGTTTACTCTAAACTCCATGTCCTGTTCTGGTAGGAAATTTCAGACTCTCCCCTGGGAGGAAATAGGACCACTGAGAGGGATTTAGATTGGATGCCCGTATTAGATTAGGTTCACTACAACCCTGAGCCCAGTCTGGCCAGGCAAGTATGGCAAAATAGAGGGACAGGAATGATGGAATTGCCTGAATAACTTTAATGATGGTAAAATATCAAACCGTAGAAGCTGCGCGTTCTGGGGGCAAGCTCCAAAGACCAAGGGGCGTGGCGAACTTAACAATATATGGGGGTATGTCGCCCTGAGAATCAGGCTTTTCGATGCTGTTTTCATAATTTCTAGCTACTTTCCCAGGAAAGTAACTATAAACATAGGTGTTTATACATTCCATTAAAGATTTGCCTTTTGATGGATGTCTCTCACAGCCAGTGTGGTTGGGAAGGTGATAACCTTACTATCCAAACCCTGGTCATTGTCGAAAACCTATAAATACTGAAAGAACAAAATAAACTTCTCTTCTTCTTTCTTCACACTTCAAGCTGTGTCTGTGTGAATCATTTCGTGTCCGACAGCGACGGGTACCTGAGGGCAGGGGTCCAATTGCGAATGTGGACCAGGGACATGACTTTATATGTGACAGGTCCTAAACCAACTGAGAACCAGAACCAGAAACATGGCCTATTATGGAATGATCCCATTAGCATCCTAATTTCCATCCTTCCAGTATCCCACCTCCCATGGTTTCAGGTTTATGCCTTCTGCAGAAGCCACCTGGCCTAAGCCACTACCCATCCCAGTCGGTTCAGTTCCCATATTTGCACCTTCCTGCTGAACCATAAAAATCCTCTGTAAAGATTTCCGAAAAACTCTTAACAGACAGCCCATAAAACAAAGGAACAACTTAAATGCAACAGTTTTTCAGTCATGAATTATGGCAATCTCAGGTGCTAGCACAGTAAGCCTCCCCAGGCTACATGGTCCGCCCTTAATGTGAGATGAAATGCCGGGCCATGCTCTGTCTCCGCAAATGAGAAATGTCCCAGATGGTAACTGTAATGGGGGATCACTGGACCAGGAGTAGATGGGTGCAAATTGTTACACCACATGCTTCTGTTTTTATAGACCAAATTATGTGGGGGAACATCGCACCATGTATTTTGTTTCTACCTTATAGCTTGAACATCAATGATACTTTGCATTAATTTGGGAATCTTTTCAATATAATGAAATTGAGCACAAAAATCCTTTTTTACAGAGCACAGAATTTCCACTTCTTGGGGTTCTAGTGGTGCATGTTGTAAATTCCTGGCCCAGTAATCCAATTTATCAATGGGATTGTGAATCCATTTATTGCAGAGACCCATTACATGGATGGCATCCTTGGTGAGTGGCCACACATTCTTTGGTAACCCAACTATACAAGTGGAAGAGGGATTGTCAGGGGTGGCTACTGACAGTCACAGGGTTTCCTGCTTGGTGATGTTAGCTAGGGTAGCCCAGACATTTTTTTTCAGCTGCGGGACTTTCCAGGTTTTAGCAAGGAGTATAGCATGGATCAGGATGGGTACAGAGAGCAGGAGTTCTTTAGGAATTATGTCTGGTGGAATAACCTGCAGATAGGACTTAATAATGCATAGAAAGTTAAGAAACTGATGGTATTTATCAGCAGTGGGTAGGAGGCAAGAGAGGGCTATCCCCAAGCCTCAAGGTGTCTTTTCGCCAGGTTCTTCCCAGGGTTCTTTCTGTTGAGCTTCTTGGTGTTCCTGTAGAGGCTGCAGGTATGGCTTGATTTTTTTTGCTGATATTCACCGAGGTCCTTTGCCTACTGTCGGAGGTCCAAGCAGTGAGGTGTGGGAACAGATTTGCAAAACAAAGTAGGGGTGCTGTCTCAGAAATGGTCTGGTGTTGGCGATATGGTCATTGGGTCTCACAAACTTTATGAGCTGCACACTCCTCAGGCTGATGCTGTTACCTCCAATTCCCGATACCGTCCCTGGAGCAGGTGTAAGAGTCCATTCGGGAGGCCACTTGGAATGTAAGATGACCATTACCTCTGCACCTGTGTCAAGGAGTCCTGAGAGAACAATCCTTTTGGAGTTAAATTCTAGTGTGCAGGTTAGTTGAGGCCGGCTGTGACTTATTACCGTAGTCCACATTATCAAGGACTTTGATGTGTTAGTGTCCTATTCAGGGAGTAAAATTGCCTGAGCAATTACCAGTCCCGGAGGGATAAAGCAAGGTGGGTCAGGACACATAGTCAATACAGCAATTTCCTGTTGGGATGTTACAAATAACACAGAAAAATCCCTCAGTTCTTGATCTACAATTCCCCAAAACTAACAGTTCACAGGGCCGATCTTTGGGCCCAAGTTGGCCTGTAAATATGGTATGGCTTGACATTTGCCAGCTCCAACCTGGCACCTGGAGGCAAGGCTACTGGTAGCCCAGAGATGAGGTGTTGAAGTTCTGTGTTACCTGGCCTCCAGTGGTCATGGGCGTATGTTGTTAAGGTATTTGTGTCATAGCATGGGGCTGTCCCCACTTCTGCACTGGAAGTTTCCCAAGGTCAGCTTGCCATAACCCCCCTGTTTTGGGTGACACTGATTGGTATGAGAACAACCCTTGCAAAACCTGAAACCTTGGGCCTCACTTGTCTGGGACAGTCTCTTCTGAAATGTCCATATTTGCAGTATTCAAACCAGGACCTTGCTGTTGTAGTCCTTGGTGGCCAGTTTGTCTGGCAGGGCTAGGACCTGATAAGCTGCTATCCATTCCAGCCAGTTCAGGTCCCATAAAGCCCTACATATATTTTTTTTTCCTACAAAGTTTATTTATATACCAGTTTTATGTAGCTCTTATAGAGGTGGTTCACATGGTAAATGTAACCTTATTCAACAGAAGTGCTGTGGACAGCCCAGGAAGGAATGTTATGAAAAGCAAATTCCATCATGATCAGTAGAGGTCAATGGAGCTTTGTGAAGTCAGCCTACTAACATTGTACTTAGAACTCACTTGAGTTCTAAAACTCAAGAAAGACTTCTAAATTAATATTTATTAATGACAAAATTTCATATTTTATTCATGTTTTAGTCTACAAATGTAGGAATATGATTGATATTCTGCAAGAAAATCAGCCAGCAAAATAGCAAAAACTGTCATAAAGTTTGCCAACTACAACTTTTGATGTTAGAAAAAGTTCCATAGAACCTTTTCAGAATTATCAGTACTGTTATATTAATAATTTAGATAAAATCTATTTTTGTGAAAACTGAAAAGAAAAAAGAAAGAAAAAAACCAAGCTTGGAAATGAACTTTTTTTAAAAAAAAATTATTTATTGCCTAAAAATATCAGGAAAGAATCAAAGTTGACATTCTTTCTGGTATAGTCAGTTCTGTTCCCTTCCAAGTTTGCTATCTCTTGGAAAAGGATTCAAATGAGCTGACACTGGGGAAAAAAATTCTGGCTACTGTAAATTACTGTTTAAAAATACCTTGTTTTTCAGAAAGAATATATATAAAATGTTGCTCGCAAAGGTAAGTAAATTTGCCCAATGGCAAGTTAAGAACAACCCAAACACAATACAAACCCCTGTAATCATGAAGCCTATTCCAATATGATTTTATGGTGTGCTGTAATACATGATATAGAATTTTATTAATATAAATAGCTAATATTAGGTGAACTGCTACTACAGGGCTTTCAGATGAAAGAAACATAGGATAAAAATAGGATGAAAAATAAAAATTATAATAAGGCTATGTTAAAAAAAAAAAAATAAATTGTATTGTGCTTTAAGATATATTGGGGGCTAGGTGTCCTTCCTTTAGTTCTGGCTCACCCATGGAATTTTTACTCATCAGTGACAGGGAAAATCTGATTGCTAGTACTTAGTAAGTGCTTGAAAAACACAAAAAGTTTGACTGGGCCCAGGAGGGAAGGGAGGCAGAAAAAATGGAGAGTGGGAGCATCTGGGTGCTGGCTGGCTTTTCTCAGCTTCAGAGCAGAACTCTCGCTGGGAGTTGTTGCTGCAGAGAGAAAGGAATTTGCCATCACCCAGACGGAGCTGCTGCTTCTTTTCCTTCTTCCCTCTTCGTTGGTGGCCTCGCACCCCACGTCCTGCTGGGATGTGCAACAGTGCCAAGCATCACTGCAGAGCTGCTGATCCACCTCAGCCACCGGCCCAGGATCTCAGCTCATCCCTGCTGATCCACCTCAGCCACCAGCCCAGGATCTCAGCTCATCCCTGCTGTTCCAGCTGAGTGTTCCTCAGAGCCCTGCAGGAGCACCAGGACTGACTGCCCGAGGGGTTTGTGAATCAAAACCTCTCCTCCATCCCTTCCCGTCTCAGCCGAGAAGGCTGTCATGGGGTCCCTGGTTCTGTTTTGCTGTTAATGCTGTCATTATTGTTGTTTGTGTGCCTTGTTATACATACTAGTAAAGAACTGTTATCCCTATCCCCAGATGTCTGCCCAAGAGCCCCTTGACTTCAGAATTATAATAATTTGGAAGGACGGGGTCTACATTTTCATTCCAAGGGCGGCCCCCGCCCTCCCTAGCAGGCACCTATCTTCCAAAACCAAGAGACTAATTCGTTGTGTGTATTTATATATATTATATGTTAGTGTTGATAATTGTCTTACTCTGAAATGGAGTAATTTCTTCTGGGAACCTTACAGGAAGCTTATAAATCAAATAATTTTAAACACTGAGAAAGAAATGTTCCTCTTTTTTTCTTTTTAAACCCAAGGAAAGAAAAAATCCTCAGCCAGCTTAAGCCTTAATTCCCCCTTTATCATAGGGAATACTGTCACAAGACATAGAAATAGATGTATTTTTAATGCCTAGATGGGACTGTAGTCACTCTCCAGAAACCTTCAACAAAACACTTAGTTTTTGTCATTTTCAGCTCCACTAAAATCCGTATGTTCCTCTTCTGCAAGCTGATCAGTCCAGACAATGACACTGTCCTGAATTTAGGCTGCTTCCCAACTTAAAAGGGCATCTTCCCAAGGCTGTTACAATAGGGATAATTGGAGCCTCTTTGCTTATCTATAATTGCAAGAGAGAATTTGCTTGGACAAGTGCAGACTTACAGGAGTATATGATACAGTTGTTGCTACCAGAGGCAGCCTAGTGAGAAGTACTGACAAATAGAAAAAGGATGGTGCACTAAAACAACATTCCTATGTGCCATAATTATTTCAAAGTTAGCAAAAGAGTGTAGTGGTGATGGGAAGTTTATGTGTAGAAGATAGGGAAATTTCACCCACTGTGGTCAGACATTCTCTGTAAAGAGCAATTGCCAGCTACAAGTAGGCCTTCAGAATTTAACAGTAGTGTCAAATTTAGTGTCTTTCTATAGAAATACTGTTTTGGTTGTAATGCATGACGTTCTCCAGCTAATTTCTGTCCTCTGTTCCCTATAAATTATTCCACAGTATGAAATAAAAAGTCTTAATAGACAACCAACCATGACTTTTGGAACTACGTTTGAGAGGTGAAACTTTCTGATATAGTAAGATTTCTGCATAAATGCATTATTTCAATAAATATTTTACTGGAGACATTTCTTAAATTCAGGAAGGAAGGAATGATAACACAAAGGCAGACTAATTCCCTGTGAAAGGGATCTGTAGTAGGATCTGATTCTAGCTCATTTAGAATAGAGACTTCAATGTTAATTTCTGACTGCCTTTTCCTCAAGGCACTAGAGTCAAGGTGAACTTTCAAGAGGTGCTTGATAGTCCATGGCTGAGGATAGAGCTGGACTTCTTTTCTGTCCTGCTTCTGTGAACCTAATCTGTTATGTAAGATCTGGTGCACAGCTGATTCCTTGGAGAGTATGCTGGTCTTCCTAAACTAGAAGAAAAAGGCATGAAAAAAAAATTAGCTGAAATGGATCACTGAGAAGCCAGGTGAGTCCAGAAATGCTGGAAAGGAAAAGGAGGCAATTCAGGCCTGGAAGGATTGGGACAGTGTATTTGCATCAGCAAATCACTGGACCCAATGTGAAATACCTTAAAAAAATCTGCCAATCACTTTCATGCAGTATCTCCTCTCAGCATGACCCTATTGTATATAAATAAACAATTAGTACTCTGAAAAAGGTTTGATAAGAGAAGCTGATTGATAGGCTTAATTTTTATTCTATTTTTAAATTATCTTGGCTCTGTTCCAATAAAAGAAACAACTGTGTGTGTTTCAGATGTATTCTTCCTTTTCCTCCCAGTAGCAGGGCCAGTTTAGTGCAGGAAAATACTTTTTTTCTGAGGTACTTGAATGATTTTGGCCTATAAAAAGGTTCTGAATGCCTGTGAAATAAGACTGGTACATAAAATGGCATCAATTTCTCATTCCTTCTCTCAAAATCCACAACATTCTACCTTTCTGAAGTTTCACATCATTCTGTCTTAATGCAAAAGTATGTCTTTCTGTCATACTCCTTCTTTTCAACATATCATTTCCAAATGCACTTTTGCATCTGCATTTTTGTCTTTTTTTCCAAAACACCTTGAGAATAATTTATGATCTCATCTAGAACATCACTTGTTTATATGAGACTGCTTGCTGACTTAGCTTTTTTAAATTCTTCTCAGATGTTGAATAAGAAAATGGATTTTTCCTTTCATTTATACCATACTTTTCAATGTTGTCCAAGGGTGACCACAGAAGCACACCATTGAAGGTTTAGAATAACAGAGGATATTAGACTAAATTATTAGAGGAGGAATAAGCTGTTGAAATAAAAATGGTCTCCTGAGTCTAATTTGAGGTCCTTTCAGTCTACCTATTTAGATGGTGATGGTGTAATGGTCCCTCCGGCCCATTACTGTAGACAGTTTATCAAGACATTGAAGCCTTGATGAAATGCTGAGGTCAGGATAGCAGTGAATGCAAAGGGAGTGTGGAGAGATGGGGTCTTTCAGTCTTGTCCCCTCAACAGCAGTTTGTACTGATCCCTGTTCTGCTATCTGCGCTAGAGACTGAACTGTTTGTATTTTACTAATTTGTTTATGTTTTAATATTTACGAGTATTATACTGCTATGAAAAGCATTACTGCTTCATTCACTAAAACACATAGATATAGACAAATATGATCTAAAGTGTTTCAGCTCAGAACCTACAATCTCACACTGGGTTTTTTTGCTGGGCAATATCTGTTTCATTTGCTGATTTGGTAATGGTTTGACATATAGATCACAGTGGTATGAGATACCTGAGAAACATGAGGGAGTTGGAGGATGGAACGCCAAGAAATTTGCTGGAACAGGGGCTGAATGATTTGGGACATTTCCTTTCAAATATTAATCACTACATTTGAAAAAAAAAAACCCAACAAAACAGAACACATGAAAAAAACAAAGGCCATTTTTGCATACTGGATGTGTCAGGTTATCTTAAAACATAATGGAAGACATGTAAGAGAAATAGTGCAACAGTACAGCCTTTGGATTGATAGGAAATCAGTAGTCAGCTGGTGAAGAGACAGTCATTTTTCAGGAGCCAGAGAACCAACATAGTTAAAAACACATTATGGCTGTTGTAAACTAGTTAACACAGGTTATAAAAGAGCTACTCTTCTTTAAACCTCATGATACCATATATAATGTTTTTTTTAAAATGTGGTCTGCCTTCTGGTCAGGTAATTAAAATAAATAATAAACTAGTAGTGAATTGTCCATAGTGGCCACTAATGGAGGGATTTCCACTTTAATTATTAATAGCATGCTCTTTGCTCATAATCCTGGCTATATTTTCCTTCCTGCTTTCCCTTCATCTCACTTGCCACTTTCATTTTCTGCATTTTTAATAGAAAGCACAAGTTTTCTTAGTCTCTTTGTTTGTCATTATATCCATATAATGATGCTCTTTCTTGTCCGTCTCTTCCAGCAGACCAATTTCTATTGCTGACTTTTCCTTGTATTCACTGATAGTTGTTGCTACTTTTTCTGGCAGGTAATTACCACAGATGTCATGGATAACTCCTTTTTTCAGCATTATGGGTTTCAAAGAGTTCTGCATTATAAAATACTTTATTTGTGGATTTTACTGTGTCCTATGACAGACCTCCAGGACTGCAATTCAAAGCTTGTGTGTTGAAAATTTCCACTGGGCTGCTTTTGGTCTTCTCTGCAAAGCCAGAACATTGAGACAAGGGAATAAAAATGATAACAAAATGGAAAGGTTCTTTTTACTATTTTAATCCAGAAGAGTTCAGTGCTAGGTTTACAAGTGCAGACTACTGCACATTACTGTGGAAGTGATTGCACATGGCAGGGTGAAGTAGGACAAAAAAATTCCTCACTTTTTATATCTTCATAAATAGCAAAACAGAGAATTGATTCAGTATTTTGTGTTTGTGACTATCCCCCAGCTTTTGATGCCTATGTAGGAAGCCATGTGCATGATGACTGTAGAAGACAAAAACTTGTGCCTCCTCTGTGGTGGAACCAAGTGGGTATTGGAGGTCGTCCTGATTGTTTTAATTAATTTCTTGAGGTTTTCTTTGTATTAGGGTGCTCATGGTTCACATCCTTGGAAGCTTTTAGAGATTAGAGGAGTAAGGGGACCACTTGTGCTTTCTTGAGGCTGTGGTGTGAAGCAAGTGACTCTGCTTTTGCAAGACAAGTTATGCAGTGGCCTTTCTGGTGGCCTGGAACACCAAGCCTATAAATGGGTCTTAAATGGCAATCATTTCTCCAGGCCATGTCATTTTGTGAGCCTATGTTTTTAGAGGAGTGCCAGCTTAAGCTGAATTTATATCTGCATGCATGGTTTGACCTTCTGAGCTGTGCTAGTACAGTTGTCTACGCATAGATATGGGAAAAATTTGGGGTTGATATTAAACAAGCCAGAGAAAAATATTATCCCAGATCTGCTCTATATCTGTATTCATTGCACAACCACACAAAGTTTTGTTCAAGTAAGAAGAAAGGAAGAATATGATTTGTGGGGTGAGGATTGAAATAATGTTTACAATTTACAGGTACTGCAGCTGAAACAAAAGCTGGTAAAGTTGCAATTTTTAGACAGGACTAAAGGATGACACAGTATGTATTCTGATAATTGCACCTGCCCCTTTGGGCTCCTTTGGTGGAGTGGTGGTCCATTGTCCAGAACCCAGAGTCAAGTGGTTTTGAACAGCTGTTGTGAAAAAGCCACAGATAAAAGTTGCTTTTTTTTACATACTGAATAGTCTCTACCTGTGTTCTTGGTGCTACAGGTCACTCATACTACAGTACCTTTGTGCCAGCCCCTTTCATTTATAGTGGAGTAAAAATCCCCAAGTATTTATCAGTTAATTGCATTACTGCTTAAAATACACAAGAGCAGGGAGAGAAAGAAAGCTTTCACCTACAGGATTTAGACTATTAAACAAAAGGTCTTGTGTCATCCTTCTATTTAATAAAATCCTCAATTTTTCACAATTTACTCTTGTAATTAGACTTGCTTCTCTGATCTGAAATATGATCTTCTCTAAGGAGATGTAGCTGTGTTATCAATTGACAGGTTCAAACATTAAAAATAAGATAATGATGTTGCAAAAGGTAAATGAAGCATACATAATACACCCAAAATTATATATAATTTTGTTAAATTACTACACCATGTTTTAAAGGTAGAAGAAATACTGTGAAATGTCTTGATGAGATGGAAAAAGTTTCATATTAATGCCATTCTAATGGAAACCACTTAGAGCAAATAACTGTAATTTGCATTCTGATCCCTGTTCTGTGAAGTGGCTTATCAAAAAGAAATACTCCATTACTTCTCTATAAAAGTTCTAATTTTGAATTAAAAAATACTTTCCAGATGGATTATTAGAACAAATTCCATCCCTTAAAAGCCTGTCTCCCTTATCAGAGTGCAACTTGCAAAAATGCATTTTAAACAATTTAATTCTGTACATGACAGGACAATTTTTGTGTTCAGAGGTGTTTATTTAAACTTGCAAGATTCCTCTTCAATTTTTCAATTTTTGCATACACAGACATCAAATTATTTAAGGAGGAACCTTGTTCTGTTCAAAGAAGATTTTTGCAAGGGCCATTTTCTTTAAAAAAATCTGTCCAAAAGAAAAAAAAAGGTGTGCAGAAACATATTAGTGGAGACAATACTACAGTTTATAAGTATTTAATAATTAATGCTTCTTCATTTATGAGCACTTTAGAAATTTATGCAGTTTAGGTTTTTTAAAATAGACTTTGCTTAAATCATGGAGTTCCCACTAATCTGGTCCTCTGAAAAGACTCTGTACTGATTGTCTCTCCTTCCCTCTCTTTCCTTTTTCTTCCTAAGACTAGTAATTTTGGAAAAGAGACTCAGTTTCTCAATGGTCATGTCGTGATTTGACACTGGCCAAATGCCAGACACTCACGAATGTCATTCACTTATCCTTTCTTGTTATAGTTGGGCAGAAGAGAGGGAAAAATGATTAATGAAGGGCTCATGAGTTGAGATAAGGATTGGGAAAAAAACATTCTAAGGGCAAAACAGGTTCAAAATTTAATGGCGTAAAGTAAATGTATTATTAATAGAGTCAGAGGAGAATAATGAGATGTAAATTAAGCTGGGAAGGGGAAGCCATCCCCCCTGCCCTTCTGCCTCTGGTGCATTTGGCTAGGGGTGGCCAGGCAGGCAAGGCTCGCTGCAGGCTGCACTAAAATTGCTGCATGTTGCACTGGGGATAGCCCTCGGCAGCTGCACTTCACCCCAGAGAAAAAACTACGCATGCACTCTTTTGAGTTTCTTACGAAATATGTCATCACAGAGGCATTAACAACCTCTCTGATTGGGCCAGCAGTGCGCCCATCTCCAGAGCCATCAGACATTGGCTCTCTGTTGGACATGGTGGAAGCTTATAGCTACTTCTCACACGAGCTACCCCTGTGGCCCTGGCACTACCAAAAACCAGACTGTGCTAAACTAACAGAGGTGAAAAGCTGATGATTTAGGTGGGTCTTACTTGGAGAAGGGAAATAATTAGCAAATTATGTTGACCTTAGGGAAACTGCAGATGAACACAAAAAATTATCAGAGGAACTGTGCATCAGAATTTAACGAAGCAGCATAATTAATTCTGGATTTTCTTTGACATGGAACATTTTTAAATTTATGTGCCATACTACACGAACAACCACAAGTATTAATTGCAGCTGTCTCCATTTTTGAGGAGCTGAAAACCTGCTGTGCTCATCTGAGGGTAGGGATTTATTATTCCCATCTCTTGTTCTGACAGACATAATGGATTAAACAAGTTTTTACATTTGGAACTAATAAAATGCTGGATAATCAGTAAAAATTAAAGTGAGAAAATCAACCTAAGTTAATTTCACTAAGTATTGGTAGGCAGCAGTGGAATGTTGCAATTGATATTTGCTTTGATCTTACAGCATAGAATAATGATTTTGATTTGTTTACTTTAATGTCTGGCCTATTTGGGATGAAACAAATCTTACCTGCTCTTCCTAAACTAAAATATGGTTCAGCCAATGCATAAAACACTTAAATGCTTGGCTTCTGTTGATAGCACTGTAATGAGGTTGGAAATGTAGCTATCTGTAGGCATCATACAAAGGCTAAATATAGCTGTCAGGGTACCAACAATCTTGGAAAACAGATTTCTGAAACATTTAGGGCTCTGCTGAGTGCTGAATCATTTCTGCTTTTCCTGTGAAAGATTGCTAGAGACTGCACTGGAGCAGCCAAGTGGCCGGGTTTGTGACAGGAGGGACCTGTGCCTCAGCAAAGGATGAACTCTTCTGTACCAAATTAATGTCTTGTGCACAGCATGCTCATCTGGGAGAAGCTGTGTAATATGGACAAAACAAATGCAGGAAACAAAACATGTCCTAAATTAAGAACTGTGTTCTAAATTAACAACTGTGTAGCAGTTCCACACTTATGGAGGAGAAAAAAACAGAGGGTGAATGATATAAACACTCTTTGATAAAACAGTTAAAAATAGTTTCATAGAAAAGCCAAATTTAGATGCACCTCATGTAGTTTTCTCAGCTTAGGGTCACAACATTTACCAGAGCTTTTGTCATCAGCCAGGAACAAAACTAGTTACATGGCCTGAAAGACAATTTACACAGCAATGAGAGCTTCTTGCAGAAATGACTGACATTCCTTAAAATACAGTCAGGAATGTGTGTCACCAGAGCTAAAATATGTGTGCCTCTTGAAACACCTTGTTGTCTTTAAATATGTGAGTATTTATGTAAAGGGATCTCTTGGCATCTTTCTAAGTGATTTAAGAAGAGCCAAGTTTTGGCAAATGCTACATTTACTTTTCTGTAATACATTAAAGACACTACAGTTAACTATGTGGATTTTTTATACTAGCCACCACCAATTTTTATCTCAATCAGTGAAGGTGCAATTAATCAAAGGCTTAATCTTGCATAATGTTAACTATCACAATAAATAAAGTACCAATTAAATGTTTCTGAGAGAATTTGATATAAATTAATGGAATATTAGTTGAAAATTGTAACATTTTGCTTTAAGGACCAATCCTTTCTCTTGAGAATGGCAATACTGAAGTTAGCAAATAAACCCAGAAATTTAAATAAATGCATGAATACAGTTATTTAAAGAATTAGCTGAATTGCCTCTTTACAAATGGAATCAACCTTTTCTTCTGTTGATTATTACTCACCTATGGAAGACTTTTGGAGAAGTGATTTATTTCTGTCTTTTGAGGATGAGTATTAAAATCCTATTTTTTGTATATTACTTTTACACTTGGTATAGTCGAGTGTATAGAAATTGGAAAATTTAAACTAGCCTGAGCCCTCTCCATGAAGGAGTAGCCCATTGCTGACATTTCAGTAATAGAGGATGCTTCTCTGAGCTGCTGCTTACAACCCAGGCTGTGAATAGCATCCTTCCTTTCCCTTGGCCCTGGAAGCATCTTGCAATTGCAGCCTCTGCTTTCAGATGTGTTAGATCATTATTCCCACTCAGATTCCAGACATTTCTAATTGGCTGAATTCATCAGACTATCATGCCTGACTGTGTCAGGCTTGCTGGCCAAATACAATGATAGCATTTTCAACAGTGTAGGGCTGGATTGTGTGAGGCATGTAAAAGAGAAGGATTGTCTTTGATTTCCCCCCCGTCTAGTTTTGAAAGTGCTTCTTCATTATTTTTTCTGTCAAAAGCAGTATTTCACATATCTTTTTACTTTGGCCTAGCAGTCATTCAGCAGAAAGGACTAAAGTGACTGGATCCTGAGCAGTGTGTTTTGAATCGTTCCTGACTGGAGATGCCAGCTTTTAGTAAAATTCTGCCATATAACATATGTCAATACTGCTGCTTTCAAGAAGACTCTCGCTGAAAGTTATACAGTGAAGCAGTATGAATTATTGACAGGCTAAAGCTTTGTCTGGCACATGCTTCCTGCTCCAGGTGCCTGTATCTGCAGATGTAGTAGACTGGATCGATTCCTCTTTTTGCTCCTTCTGTCTTTATTCATCTCCTAAAGCAATTGATCATTGCCCAGGCACTGTCTTCACAGTGTGTCCCTCCAGCATCTCCCTTGTACCCTGTTTGTCACCTTCAGATGACACTATTGATTGCTGTTTTTCTCAGTCTCTCTTTTAAAAGCCTGAACACTAAACAAACCCACAGAGAGCTTATATAAGTCAAAGGGAAGAACCCCTTTCTTTCATTCTCCACCCTCAAAAAGCACTTAAATGTGTGTGTGTTCTTCAGACAGATGTTATTTCTCCTTGGCTTACCTTATTTCCTGGGAAAAAATCCCCAACAGAATCTCAAATTTTAACACTGGCAGCTTACATTCTTGTGTTTCTTCTCTGAGCCTCTGGGCATGCCTTAGGGAGTTTGTGTTCCCTTCCAAGCAGCCTTAGTGTGGTACTTATTCCTTAGAGCCAGAATCACTGTTTAGTTAACAACCTCACTGCAGCTGGAAAGAGGGAAAATGTCTCAGACTGAGTGAGTTCTGAAACTAACAAAGATGATTAGAAAATCTGGAAGGAAAGGTGATGTCTTGGATTCTGTCGTACCAAGTCATCAATGCCCTGTTCTCTTTTTATTCTATCTATAGGCTGACATCAAAATGGCAACTAATTAAAAGTAAAAATGTTAGCATCTTTTGAACTTTACTGATTACTCAGAGATGAGGAAAGTAGCTGTCCTCAGTATTTTCATAGCTGGTTATTTTAACTCTTAAGCCTGCTTGAAGTCAGTTTGTGTACTAAGTAGTATCAGATTTACCCTGAAATAAAGTACATCTGCTAGTTAACTACTTGTAGTTTTAGCTAAAGTGCCTTTTTTCTTTTCCCTTTCCAAAACCTGTAGTTTTTCCCTTTCCTCTAGAAACTATGACAAATTCACCTCACAATAACAGTAAGAAAAAAGGAGAAAAACACCAAACCATTAAACTGGATTCTATTTCTCAGCTGATTTGGATTCTGCAGAAATTAACAGAGGTTTTCTTTATAAGCTGATCATTACTATCTTTGTAGTATTTTGATATGGGATACTTAATTGCTGCTATTCTTGCTCAGAGGAGGAAAACTATGATTAATACAAGAAATCCCCTTTAGCACAGGTATATCTAGAAGCTGGGATACTTTTTTTTTTGCTTCTTTAGGATGCTTTTCATTCATTGGCGTTTGGAATAGATCATCTCTTTCCCCTAAGAGGGGTTGTATGAAGGGTGATTACCTTTTTCTTCTCCCCATTGTGTGTATGACTCTGTTCCTGTTATCCTCACCACACACATCATCGTCGTCATCATCATCATCCTCATCCTCCTCCTCCTCCTCCTCCTCCTCCTCCTCCTCCTCCTCATCATCATCATCATCATCATTCCCTTCTTGCAAGCCAATCTCTACCCATAGGAGCTCCAGTCCTTACAGGAGGTAGAGGTGAAGTAGTCCTGCACGACTTACTAGCACAGGTTGTTTTCCACTGTACATTTTCATAGCATTTATCCAGGGTATCTTCTGTTAAAATGATCAATGAAGTCTAGTGGGGAACTTTTCAAAGCTGAAAAAAATTAATGTTCAAATATTTAATTATATTCACCACAACTGTATTCTCCTTTATTCCTCATAACTTCTCATTACTCTTTTTTCCAGGTGCTTGAAAGCCTGAGTAAACAATATACCTCCCCTCCCACTTCCCATGTCTCCTTGTAAGTGTGTTGGCATGTTGTACCTGTGTGCATATTGCTTCTTTTAATTATTCTTTATAATTAAGTCTGACTTGCATATCTATAAATTGTGCTGCTTTTCTCTGGCTTCTGTGATTTACCAATTCCTTTGCACTGGCAAGATATGCAGAATATAATTAAGTTCAGAGTTCATTTGTTCACACTGGAAAAATGCAGAGAAAAATAGTACTTTTATGTTTCTTATTGTGTGCTCTATTTTTACAGTATAAAATTGCCTCTCATGTTTTTGGTACTTTATTTTTCTGCTTATTTTTTAATTTTTCATGTTTCCTTGCCAGTGTATCTCTTTTTGTTGATCCAGACATATTTTGAATTTAGGTCCTGTTATTTCTGCACTGATCTTTCATCATTCTTGAACCTTAAACCTCCTGGGTGCATCATGGCCAATCAAGCATCATGAAATTAAAGAAACCAGAAGTATTATCCTTTAATCTGCTCTTTTATTGGGTTGCCATCTGAGCTATAGATTCAAGTTTTTAGCCCACAGCTGTAACAACAAGAAACTTTGCATAAGTTTTAGATAGAAGCTGGCTTGGCCTAGAATCAAATTCCACAGCCAGTGGCTTAGTTATTGAACCCCTGTGATGGACACACCAATGGAGGTAATGTAGCTGTGATACATTTCTAGGCAAAAATCTTTAGCACATATAGTGGTTAACTGGAAATGGACTGAAATCCTGCCATTGGAAAGTACAGCACCATTTACCCTGCTTACAATTTCAATAATGAAAAGGTTGCCTTGTGTAAACTCTAGCAATTATCCTGTACACATATATTTTATAATAATCCTATTTAGTGTATGTTGACTCTGAGCAGCGTGTAGTCAACCCTGTATGGTTCAAATTATAGAGTGAAAAGTGTAAATCCCTACTCAGCTGCTGTGGCTTAGAAACAACTTATCTGTACTGGAAAGAAAGGGCAGCAAATGAAAAAGCTTTTATGAGAAAACAATGTTTAAGAAATATATTGATCCTCGTACCCTACTAGACATACTTTAAGGTTTTTGGTAAACACAATGACTTTTTAATGTAAGGGAAAACAAAAAAGCTTTTGGGGTGTCTGATTAAGCAAGAGTTTATTATTCTAAGAAAAAACTTCTGTATAGCTGATGATTTTTAAATGCAGACCTGGAGTGACTGTGATTTACGAATAGGAACATGGGGAAGAAATCCTTCTTAAAGGAGAGAGTGGATTATTTAATTCCATTGCAATTATACAGACTGATACTCCCTGATATATTGAGGGTCTGGGTTTTCTTTCCTTTTTCTGTTATTGCTGGATCCTTCTTACTACCTTTCCTTACACATACCTTGCTCAATTTCTTCCAGGCTGTATCTCTGTAGTGATTGTTAGGACAGCTGAGGGCTGGAATATAATTTAGTTATTTTCTCTGGCTGAGAAATTAGAGTATTATAGCTAAAATAAAATGGTTGTGCTATAAATGGAGATACTGTCTTTGTCTAGAAAATTTACTTCAGTGCAAGATCCAGGCAAAGTCAATGTGTCCCATGTTTACCTGAGAGGTGGGTACCAGCTGCAGGTATCTCACTGGGTGATCACAAGGTCATTTGCCAATCTGTATTTCTGTCATCAGGGAGCTTTGGGTTTTTAACCCCTCTTTTCCCATGAAGGAAAGGTAGAAGCAAGAGCTCAAGAACATGATTAGACACAGAATCTTCAAAGAGGAAAATAATGGGAAACCAAGATTCAGAAATTTTGCTGCTGAAGAAAGTTTGGTTCTTTCTTTTTTAGTCAGTTAGCTGGAACACAGTGAACTGACAGATAATTTTTCAGCCCCTACCTGAACATGCTGAACACCTGATTAGAAATTAACGGCTATGAGAATATGGGATGTAGTGATGTCTCTACAAGCAAGGAGCAGAATGGAAAGAACAGAGGAGTGTAGGAAAACATTTTAACAGAGCAAAAGCATGATATTTTAGTAAAAGCCTGTCTGCACAACCCAGCTCTCAATCCAGGCAAGAATTCTAAGGGCAGTGTCCTTGAAACTCTCCTGGAACAGTGAGAATAAAGAAAAACAATGGCACTGTGTACTTGGAAAAGAATGTAAAACAATATGTATTAACCAATAGTAGCTTGCTAAGTCTGCGAACCCTGTAGGACCCTATAAAAGTGTGCTAAAGATAGAAATAAATGATATTTGCTATACCTCCATGAGGACTTAGTGAATAGTCTGAGCGGTTTTCCATTAGAGGAGTAGATTTTCCAGCAACAGAAGAGAAAGTAACTGGTGAACTTTCAGATCTGCAGATCATTTTAGCCTGCACTCTAATATACTTTAACTGATGAAGAAGAAAGGACTTATTTTAGGACTTGCTTGTAACCTCAATTCTTTGGTCACCAGCAATTCTCATTTTAAAAAGGAGGTAGGGTTTATGAATTTTTACTCTTTGATGACTTTAGCTCATATTTCATTTTTCATGATGAAATGTTGAATGACAGACTACTTTATTAACTTCAGTAGAGCAACAAATCATTTCAAACTATTTTATCCTTTGTTTTGAACTGTGCAGTAATTCAGTACTTGTGGATTTAACTCAAGTACATGCACTTATTTAGCATAAATATTAAGATGTATCCTTCTGTTGTTTCTTTTTGGTTTTCTGGAATGAAACTTGTCTGCACCCTCTTCATGCTGGCTGGTGTTGTGACTTCTCTGTCTTTTATTAGGCTCTTGACCATTTGTTTGATGTATTGAAGTGCAGATAAATAAAGTATTAAAATAGGTGTTTATTATACTGCTCCTACAGTACTTCTGTTATCTTCTTGGCACTGATATATGATGAATATATGGATGTTTTGGAAGTCATGTCTTGAGGCACTTTTAAATATGTCAATCAGAGTAAACAAGAAATTTACCAAACGTGAATTTTTTTTGGTTCTAGTTCTACATAATTTTCTCTAGAATATTTTACAGCTTATTTAGGCTACTTTTGATCAATTCAAAGATTTTTTTTATTGGAATATTTGGTTGACCTCTAATCCCTATTTCAGATTATAATTTAAAATATATTTATCCCAAACAAAAAGAACTGTAAATAAGACTTTAGGTCCCAGTTACAGCTTTTGCCTGTGTTAAAACTGGAATTTATATTTTTATTTGCTTTTTATAATAAGTTGTGATAAAACACATATTTTTGCTAGGGAGAGAGATGAATGATTTTCCTGTTATTTGCACATATTTGAGATTTAAAATATTTTGCTGATCTGTATGAGGGTGAACCTGACTATGTTTCAAATTTTCAATAAACTCCTGCCCACCCCAAGATGGGGACAGGAGGTTGCTCATTCTGGGAGGCTGGTAACATTTACCCTGCCAGAGCCCTTTCATAGCTGGCTGGATATTGTGGCACAGAGTATTTCTCTCTCTAATTGTCTCCAGTCCTTTGCTATCAGAAACTGGAGTTCAGATCTTGAGATGAAACAGCATTGAACATGGCCCTGATGTTAAACCTTCTCCATCTGTTAAGGTTCCCTTTAAAATCTATCTAATTCCTCTTTTTTATTTGGCATTTCTTATTTGACCAGAAATTCTGTTCCGGATCCAAGAAAGAATTTTCAGTAAAAATATCATCAAAACTTAATTTACTAAGTGAATTCATTTATTCTTTTTTTAAAAAAAATGAAAAGTAGCTGACCTTCACTATTGTCCTTGGAGATTAGTTTTGGCACATGGTAAATGTCACTTTGTATTAAGCATACAGTGTAAATTCACCCTGCCTAGTTATCTCAAAAAAAAAAAAAAAAAAATTCTATCTCTTTATGCTTCCTTTTCAAAATTCTGTGATTCAGTGGTTGTTCTTCCACACCATTGGCCACAAGGAATATTCAGGTACAATGAGTCTGTATGCACTGAAATGTAGATCATCTCACCATGGGGTTTAAGATGCAACCTTGCAATCTGCCTGATGGGGAGGTGTGACAGCAGGTAATTACATTTACTCAGGTGCAAACCACAGAGCAAGTTTTGACTCAGTCAGGACTGTTTTCCTGTTTCTTTCTATGGGGGAAGCAGAAAAAAGGAAGTAAGCTACTCCATATCAATAGGATTGTGTCCTCTTGTCTCCTGGCTGTCTGTGCCAGAGTTTCTCCTACTTTTTCCCCTCAGTCCAATCTATTAACTCATGCTTGTTAATTCTGGCAATGAAAAGCCAAAAAGCAAAGTGTAGAGCTCCTATTCCTTGATCTACTACGTAAGACCTGTGACATTCCTATTCTGGTTCATTTACTGCTAAGAAATGCTCTCAAAAATGGAAAATCAAAACACTTGAAACTTTCTCTGTTAAGAATAAGCAGAAGAGTGAAGTATTACAAGGACAAGATGACTGAATTCACTGTAGTTTTTTGCCAATACAATGTATAATGTAGCTAAATTGCACAGTATAGAAGCTTAGAAACTTCGGAAAAAAGAAAGAAAGAGAAAGAACTTGGTGTAATGCAAAGAGTTCATAAGGTCCCAAAGTATAGTGAATGTGCACAGAGCGCAGATATTTAATCTCAGCTGCTCCTATCTTCTTTAAACTGAGAGCAGCAGCATTAAAATAAATACCTGGATTGACAGCTAGAGTATGTTTCTGTTTTTATATTTTCCCTGGAAACAGCACAAACCTGCAGTCTGATAAGCATTCCTTAATTAAATACTTGCTACCTGGCTGTCTGCTGTAACATAGGGCTAAACTGAGCGAAAAGGAGACACACTCCTGACAATGGCTTCTTACGTCTGAAATGATTTATTTTGATTCAAACATGGGAATCATCCAGGCTGAACCTGCCAGTGTAAGTGTATTGGGATAAGGACTTTATATATTTATATATAAATATATAAATATTTATATAAGGACTTGTTTTGGAATAGTAAGCAGGCTTGGTTGACCCCATTGCCAGAGTTTCCCAGAAGCAATCTGTCAGGAATGTGCTTCTGCAATGGAAGGACAAACTCCAAGGATGTCCTGCAGTGCGCTGGGGTGTTACGCTACACTTGCACTTATTACATCTCTGTACATACTCATTTAATTTACTGGGGCCAGCCCCTCTGTCTATAAGTGGAGCAGTTAAAGACTCTGAACAAAAACCTCTTTTGTGCAATGTTATTTAAACTGTTCCTCCTGCAATAGACTTAACGAATGTCAGCAATGTTATAGCTAATTTAATTCTTGGTGCTAGGAATATGCAAAAGGGAGCTGTGTTACTGTTTTTGAACTCTCATTTAGCCTGGCTCTAGAGAGGCAAATGAAGATATAAAATCATTGTATTGTTGTAAAAACACCCATAGAAGCCACACTTTAAAAAAAAAAAATATTTAAAGCAACAATAAACATCACAAATGTGTCAGTTTTGAAGGGAACTTTTTTTTTAAGTGAATCTCCTAATATTTAGTCCAGATTCTGAAAAACTTATTCAGACTGCTGAATATGAATTAATTTCAGTGATTCCATTGTCTCAAATCTGTATTGCATCCTAAAATGAGGTTATCTAGATGGTAGCTGATGGAAAGTCTTCAGCTTCCTAGATGCTTGAGCCTGGACACTTGAGGAGCTAGGGAAAGAGGGAAGAAAGTCTGTACTGCTTATCTGTGGAATAAAATGTTCTGCTGGGTCTGAGCTGTGGGTGGAAAAAAGATGGGAACCTAAATTAGTGAGAGGAAGGTAACATCCTGACAGTATGTACTTTTCACTTAAGTTAGCTCTCTGAACTGTAAATGGCATTTGACTGCAGCTGAATTTTTGCTGGAAAAAACATTTGCCTGCCTGTCTGCCTTTATGTTTTACTATTTGCAAGCATACTTCAGTTGAATTTGCCAAGGTTTTTTCCTTATTTAGACAATTTTAGTATGATATCCTGCTTGTGTGACCAGAAATTAGGCTGAAAACAACACAATTGCTTGAGTAACTGGCGTATTTGTAAGGGAGATAAATTTTTTTCTGATGATGCTTATTTTTCATGATGTATTTGTGTACTGTATCTGACTAGATAAATTTTTGCTGGAGATATTTCACTAAGTAATTTGGAGTAGTCCTGCAACTGAGATGAGACTAGCAAGTTTAATCTGTATGTAAAGACATAAAGAGGACCACTAAGCTTCTCCAACATTCTTGGGATTAGTGCTGCTTTTTTGTCTATTCTGACAAATTGGCCGAGGTTCTATTACTGTGGAAAGAGAACCTTTCCTTCTCTAGTGTCAGCTCTCACAGTACTGGGTCCAAATGGGGCTGTGACAAAGGCAGCAGGAAACTGATGGTAAAATGGAGTTTTATTAATTTTTAGCATTTTTCTTTTTCTTTGGTAACATCTTTAAAAAAATCTTGCCCTCAAGATGTCTTTTTGCACTCTTGATTTTATCTAATCTAGGAGCTACCTATGAGAAAAACCCATTCACTTTCTCTGCTGTCTTATTGCACAAAAATATTTTTGCTCCCAGACTATCAGATTGCATAATTCTATACTTTCAAGTCCACTTTGTTGATAAACATATTCCCATAATCCTGGAGATCCAAGTGTGTTCTTTGAATTGCCTACAGTAAATTACAAATTTTATTAATTTTAAAATAGCAATGACCCAGGAGAAATTACAGCATAACAAGACAAACTTGCAATGGCACAGTCAATACTGCAGTTTCACATAGTATGCAATGCATTATGTGAATTAAGGATAAATTCAGTGAGTAAGAATTGCAAAAGTGATCTTCTACCCATTTATTGTACATGACCAGCTAAATCTCAGAGTAAAACCTACTAGTGACAACAAAAGTAGTATTAAATGAGAAAGTTGTTTTTAACTTCAATTTGGTTAAGTCTTTACTTAAACAGATATTTAATTGTTATTGGAATAATACTTTTCTAAAGGATAACAACCTCCTCTTATTCTGCCACAATAGAAATATTTAAGACTCACTTTTTTATTTATGTCTAGATAAAGTAAATTCACTGAAGTATTAAGTTGAAACAGGATCAGATGATATTACAATACCATTTGTATTTTCATAAAATGATCTTGTCAAAGAACAAAAGAACCTTTGTATGAGAGTAAAAAAATTCAATTTTTTGTAACCATATATTTAAAATGGCTAAACCCAGGTATCTCTAAGGAAGCTAAAACCTCCTGTTTCTAATTCCTAGAGTATGCTAATCTGGGCATTTCTTTAATATTTTCCAGAGCATTTTGCTGAAGTTAGAAAACTGGACAACTACTTTTTAATTAACTGTTTAAAAAATTAAGTATTTTTAATCAAGTTAGCGCAGGTTCTCATATTCATTATTGATTATGTACAATTTACACACAAACCCCTTAATCTGAAGTTGTATTTTCCCCTAAAATAAATCTGTGGATCTTTCCCCACAGATCTGGACCAGAAATGGCAGTTGAAAAGCTGGTGGCAACTGTTTTTGTCTATGAAACCAGATTCTGCAACCCTCTGTGTACATCCTGCAGGTACTGTGTGTCTGAGAGTGTTCCACACTTGTTAGAATATTCCTCATGTGTGGCAAAGGCAAATTGCAAATTTTGTGGATTTTCTTTTTTTCTCCCCAAGGCCACAGAAGATTATCCACGGTCAGTCATGGAGTGTAGAATGATGAAATTTATGTGTAATTAAATGTGAATATTCTATTTAATTCTGTAATAGCAAGATAGCTTTGGAGATTGGATGATTTAGACTACATTTAGTCCAGCAGACTGTCAGATGAGAACATGGCATGACAAATGGAGGCAATCACCATGAGTCTGCTGACTTAATATCACTTAAGTCAAATTGTATTCCATAAAGCCTCATTTTGTATAATGTTTTGAGGATTCATTTAATTACATTTTAAAAATTCAGGTTTACAAGCAGGCTAACTGGTATTCAATTCCTCTTGGATCATAGTATTTTTCCCATAAAAATTTTTTTGATAGAGGTATTTAGAGTAGGTTTGACTTTGCAACTCTAGTAAAAAACCCAGTATTCTCATTACAAATTTTTAAAGAATTTTGTGCTGGGTACATAATTGTTTCTTAACTGCTAATAGACCTGGGGGCCTGACTGGTTGCAGCTGCAGTAAAATAAACCCATAGTTGTCTCAGTGAAAGCAAAAGGGTAGCCTGAGATGTTGCTGGACAGCACTTCTCTGTGCCTCAGGACAAATGTGGGACCAGTTTGCTCTGAAACACTTTTGTGTTTAATCCTCAGAGAGAGAAACTACTGTGTGACCCTGGGTGAGGAGATGGTGAACGCATGGTTTTCCCCAATATCGCTCTGAATTACCTCCATGTACAGGTGTTGCAGTGTGTTTCTTGTTAATGGTATGTTCGGTTATTACCTAAGTTGATGGTTTGGTCTAAATGAGACCCTCCCACCCCATGTTGTCAATCTACCCTGAGTCTCCTGTCAATCTGTCTTAAGCCCACCGCATGCTTAGAATTCCACTTCAGAAATCCCCTAAACTTTGACGCTTGATTAGTCCATGTGACCCAACTTTCCCCCCCTACCTCCCTCACTGGAGGATGATTTTGTGAACCCTGCTTTTTACCCTCCCCAGGATATATCTGATTAGCTGATGCTTTGTACACTCCCTTTGAACTGCCTCCCTATTTCACCTGTTGCTCGCATTTTCTGTCTTTAGCCCCCAAGATTCCCCAGAGCAATAAATCCTCTATTATCCCATGCAAAAGACCTCCCTCTCATCCTTGTCTCCTCAGAGCCCAGACTGACAGCCAAAACGCCGTAGAGCAAGTGCTCCAGTGGCACCTTGGGTCATCCTGCTCCTGGGGTGTGACCCACTCCTGTCACAGGCCGAAGTGATAGAGCCAGATAAGCTCTGGTGAGATGCGATATACAGGCAAGTTCTGAGAACACACATGCGAAGGATCCTTGCAGGAGTTATGATGCTTTAAGTTTTCTGTTCTTTGGTGTGCGGTTTTTTATTCAGGGTTACTAGGATCTTTCCACGGGGTGTTGAAGACACAACAATCCAACTCCAGTTGGGGACTCAAGGACAATTTTTCCAAACTTCAGGCTCAAAGTATAAACAGTGTGAAAAAGGAGGGCAGGCAAGTGGGACTCCTGTATGCAAATGGACCAAAACATATAAAAATGTGAGATCTTGTGACTAGGCTCTCATTTTGCTTCCATCTTGGAGCCATCCAGGCAGAGCCCCAATTGTAGCACTGGTACTGCCAGGGTGTGGCCTTTGAAGGCCTCAATAAATATCCTTTATTCCTCTTAACTGTCTAGCCTCTGTTCCAGCTCCTTGAGGTATTAGTTACTTGGGGAAAAGAGGAAAAAAAGAGGTTGACTGCTGTGAGGAAAGCAGATGAAAGGCAACACTAGAGCCAGCCTCATCTTTATGCAGTGCGTGCTGCACTGCCATGTTTCCCATCAGCTGTATATGTGGAAAGAGGTTGGAACTGGAATTAGGCACTGACTTGGAAGCTTAACAAGGTTTGATAAACTGTTGTCAATATTTCCTGTGATCTGGTCATTTGTTTCAGTAAATTGAATGACCTTAGCTTTATGCATTTTTAATTACTGATTTTGCAATTTTTGGCACATGGCAGAAGAAACAGTGTCAGGAGTGCCTTTATTCTCTTGTAGTGCACCTTAATGAGCATATTTTGTTTTGTGTGGAAACTCAGAGAAGTTATGGCAAAGCCCAGGGTTCATAGGATTCTGGAATGTTTAAATATTGTTCTAAATTGTACTGGTGGTAAATGTATTCCTTGTGGAAGAAGAACTACTGTCAGATTTTCTGTGGAATGGGTTAGTCTGTACGAGGTTAGTTATACTGTTTAGAAACAATGATTTATTGTATAAAACAAGGGAAGGAAGATGAAAAGATAATTTAAATTTGTGTTTATTTTGCTGGGGGTTTTGTTTTTTTAATTTAAAAAAATATATGAGAGAAATTTTCTACTGTAGCACAGCAACTTTTACCTGTATTGTATCATGATTTTTTTGTTTTGTTTTGTTTTTTGTTTTGTTTTTTTGTTTTTAAATTTAAGTTTAATTTGGACATATTTATTGACTTCCTGCCTCAGACAGGTCAACTGGTACCAGTGGTATTTTTTTCTTTCAAAAGCAGATTATTGTTTTATTTACTTGGTAGTTACAGTTTTCAACAGTAAAAATATTTGCTCATGTAGTTAATACCACTCTATTATACCAGTATATATAGATTAATGATATATGAAACTCATTGGCATTTTCGTCTTGACATTTCACCATCAAACAACTTATTAATTAATGTTGATTATTTGGTAATGACTTTGGAAATTGTGGCCCATTTTACAATGTGTTGAAAGCCTCCCCTTTGATTTTCCATAAGTAAACTATAAAACAAGCAAATCACCAGTTTTAAAAATTTCACTTATTAAATTTGTCTATATGGCACTTTCACCACAACTCTTGTGTCAGAGAGCCTACTGAGGGAAATCAAAGTTGCCAGGGAGTCAGTCAACAGAAGACATGAAATACCCAGTCCAGGCAGCTAAGTCCAGTTTGGTTTTGTCAGAGAGCAGGACAGGGCCACTGTGAATGCTAAATGCAAAAAGTAAGCAGGGAACAGAGCCTGTGTGAAACTAAGTCACACAGGCTTCTCATTCTGGCCTGAGAAAGCATAAGAAAGAATCTAAACAGTCCTTGGTAAAGGACAACAATCTTTGCAGGTGGTGTTTAGGAAAACAGTCAAGGGGTGGTGTTCCACTTAACCAATGCTGGTGATGTGTTGCTTTAATGACTAATGGGAGTTTTACCTCTCAGACCTTCTTGAACATGTATAAAAGAAGATTAAGAGTAATAAACTTTGCTCTCTTGGACAATGAAGCTAAGGGAGTCTGTGTTGTACTGCCTCTAATTAGGAACTTCTGCTCCTAATATAGTGTGCTAGGCCACAAGTGTTAATTTAGAGAATGATGAATGTTACTTCTCAATTGTGTCTGAAATGCCTTGTAATTACAGCTCAATGAGAGCTCCCTTTTAGGGCAGGACTTCCAGAAACTCCTGGTTTGGTTAGGCATGAATCAATTAATCTCTTTACTTTTGTGTTCAGAAGTAAAAATGAAGGTGATGATACGATGGGTTTCCCTCACTGTGCTACTTTGTCGTGTTGTAAACCTCTGGTTGTTTTCTAGTGTGAGTTTGCATGTCCATTTAGCTCAACATGGTTCTATTTCATGTGGGCAACATTCTGAAACAGAAAAAAATTACCTTTAGGTCTAATTATCTTTTAGCTACTGTCATACTATCTGATGAAAAATAATCATTAATAGTTGTCTATATTTTAACCTTGCCCAGCTAATACCAGGTAAGCATTCTCCAGAGGCCGATTTGCTGTTGATGATCAAATTCTTGACTATAATCACATGAAGGAAGATTTTTTTTATCAATCATGCTAAAATGTGCATGTTAATTGTCATTAACCCTCTACAGCAGGGTGCTCGTATTTGCATAGTGGGGAATGCGACCCACTGGCTCTTTCTAGCATGGTGGAAAGAATGATAGGCAGAAAATGTCGCTTCCAGGGGACTGATGACAGTTCTGAAGAATATGCAAATGCTTTTTATTAGACATTTGGCTGAATTGCGTTGGTATTTTCTAGTACAAAGATACACTATAAGAAAGCATTTAATATTATACTGTGTATCTAGTCTGCCTATAAAATTGGACTATCAGCAAACACAGGAAATATTATGATGTTAACATGGTTATTCGGCATTACATGTTCTGTTTATGTTGTTGTGATGGGGTGGAGCAAGTCTTTGCCATGGGATATAAAAATCATTAACAAAGAAATCTACATACTTAAATAGCTTAGGTACTGCCGTGGCAATGGAAAAGCCGGAGTGTCGCAAATTCTCTGTAGAAACAGCCCTGAAAAGGGCTGGGCTGAAGCGCATGAGAGCAGCTTCGGGCAGTTGAGTGATTCGAGCTCGGCTCAGCAGCAGCGGGCAGGCGACACGGGAAGCAGGGATGAGAAAGCTGGTCCAGCGTTCCGCTAAGCACGATCCTTTATTCAGGCAGAGCTTTGGCGAAGGGAGCCAGCAACAGCTCATCTACCGAACAGGGGAAAACCCGGGATATTTATAGGAGAGGAGAGGGGCGGGGGAAGCCCGAGATACCTGTATCGGGGTGGGACAGCAGGGGGAACACCAATGAAGCACAACAGTTTAACATATCTAACTCAAAGATTCCTGGGAGCGATACATTGTCTCTCTCTTACAGAGAAGTATCTTGTCTCCAGGGGAGAGCCAGGATCTCGGGCTCGGTGGTCTCCTCCGCACCCACAAGGTACCCATAGTTTCACTTTTAGTGAATGACTGTGGGGGCCGGGGAACCTGCTGGCTCAGCGATCCTGGGTCTCCCCTGGAGACAAGGCACCTTCAGTCAGAGAGAGACAAAGTATCACTCCCAGGGATCTTTGAGTTAGATATGTTAAACTGTTACACTCCATCGGTGTTCCCCCCTGCCGTCCCACCCCGATTCAGGTATCCCGGGCTCCCCCCGCCCTTCTCCTCCCCTATAAATATCCCGGGTTTTCCCCTGTTCGGGAGAGCAGCTGTCGCCGGCTCCCTTCGCTAAAAGCTCTGCCTGAATAAAGGCTTGTGCTTAGCGAAACGCCAGACCAGCTCTCTTGTCCCTTCTTCTGTGTCGCCTGCCCGCCGCCGCTGAGCCGAGCTGGAAGAGCTGAGCTGGAATCACTCACCTGCCTGCAGTCGCACACACGCGCTTCGGCCCAGCCCTTCTCAGGGCTGTTTCTTCAGGGAAGTCTCGGTGCTCCGGCCCCCTTCGTCCCCGCGGCAAATGGCATTTCTCATGTTTCCACAGTAGTTCCCTGTGTGAAAATCAAAAACGAATGGCTGAAAGCATGAATGTAGCTATATTCCATTGAAAAGAAACAGTCACTGGAAACACCTTTATTTCTTCAATGTCCTTAGCAGACTTCAAAAGCAATTATTTTCCTAAACTAGAGTTTCTAAGTCTATTGGAAGAATCTGCATTCCATTTTGGGACTATTCCTCAGTCACAGGGTTATTAACTCATTGTCTAAACCTTGTACTGCACATGAAGATAAAGACTGTGACAAATAAGGTCCAGGTGATAAGCCAGCTACTGTCTTTGATACCAATAAACTCCTAAATCACTCTGAATAAAAAGCATTTAATGCATCCTGGCCTTGGTATCCCTTCCTTGCTTACCTGGGAAATTGGTGCAGGACAGCTGCTTTCTTCAGTGGTGGCCCATATCCTGATACCCAGATATAATCCAAGGACAGCAACAGATTTACAGGAGAAATCATTAGTGGGGAGCTGAAAGTGAAAAGGGAGCTGCCAAGGGAGAAGAGTGAGAAATCAGCACAAGAAAATGAGTGTCAGGTGATGGAGCTTTTTGTCAGGCTTCATTTGATAGGGAGAAAAATGGCAAAAAGGGAGGTGAATATATGCAAAAGATATGTAACATCATTCATAACTCAAGAGCTGAAACAAATTATTAAGTCACATTTCTTGTTTTGATGTATACAGTGATGTATACAGTGATGTATTTTATCACTGCCTTGTTTGTGTGCTTAAATAAATTCCAGTATATCATCAGCTACAATAAATGAGTTACCATAACTGTGTTTTTGAATATCCTAAATACAAAATTGTTGAAGCAAACTTGGGGACTTAATCTTAGGGACATGTTTATATCAGCTGAAGCTGCCAAAATAAATATGGGGGGGAAAAGTGTGTATTTTTGTGATTTATATTGCTCTGAGGCTATATCAAGTGTTTTGATATTTATTCAGTAGCATTTGGTTGTATGATTTCTATGAGTCTTATCTTCAAAATTCCATTTATTCAAGGGTTCTGTTTGTTGTTATCAGGCTATTATGTGAGAGTTTATCCTATTTCTCCCTAAAGATCAAATTTAAGCATGAAAAGAATTGCTTGCTGTTTCTGGAGGGTTAAGATTTTATACAAAATTCATGTAATTTATTTGCTTTCCTCTGCTTAAGTACACCACAATCTGCCTAACAGATGTGCTGAGAATGAAACTGATATAAAAGTAGGAAAATATTTGCTAGGGCTATGGGAGATTGATAAAATGAAACTTATTTGTCCACTTTTTTTACTGCCCTAAGTTCTTACTGATCACTCATAAGCCACCTGATTAATGCTTTGAAATTCCCTTTCACTTCAGTATAGGAGGATCTTTGTGCTGGTTTTGCATTAATTAATATTTAGTAAAGAGGAAAAAAACACCTATGGAAATTATTTTCCTGAGAGAAGCTGCTAAGAGCTTCCTCTGTCCCTGGAAAAAACCAATAGCTGACTAGCACTGAGAATTGGCATCCTATTAAACCATTTAGAAACTGGGTCCGCCTCTGTGAATTCCACATTTTAAAAGCAGTCAAGCCTGGTAAAAGCTCTCTCTTGCTACCGGCCTGGAAAGGTAAATGAGCTCCCTAGTGGGGTCGGCCAGCCCTGCTCCACCGTTGCCGGTGCAGCCTGGCGGGGCCTGGCCAGGCCCAGCGGTGGCCGGGTTGGGGAGGAGGCCGCGGGGCCCCGGCCGAAGCTGGGCTGGGCAGTGGCCGCTCACATCCTGCTGGCACTAAGCCCTGCCCCGAGCTGATCCAGGCTCCACTGGGCCCCGGGAGCGGCTGCGGGCTGGCTCTCCCAGCCCAGCGCAGCCAGGCCGACCTGCGGGTCAGCTGAAAGTCCTGCCACAGCTGAGTTTCACCAGAAACTGCCGGGAGATACTAGCTTCCCCCCCAGACTAGCCCCGAAGAACTTTCATTGTAAGCAGTTTTGGCACAGCCTGGCAGAGATCCTATGACCATCTGCAGACCTGGACAAGATGTTAACCCTTTCACTGCACAGATGAGACCTGCAGACCATGATCCTCTCTCAAGGGAGAGAAAAGGACAGAGTGATGACACACAGAAAGACAACATGAAGACACCAAGGTCAGTGAAGAAGGAGTCAAGTCTCAGATGGAAGGAGAATGAGGAGATGCCCAAATATTGAGGCTGAAAGTTCTTTTGGTAAGTCCATGGACATGGACTATGATACACTAAAATATCCCCTTTAATTCATGATAAAGTATGGGCAGATGGAGAGTTCAAACTGTGGATGTGAGCAGAGGTATCCATGATGAAGCAAAATAGATGCTGAAGAGACTGTGATCCCATGAGAAGCTTCAACAGAGAGAAAGAGAGTGATGAAGATTTTGTCCGCAAGGAGAGAAGAAGACAACCTCTGTTCCCAGAGATAAAGATGATCTCAGAGATAGATGAAAAGAACCTTCGTGTTTGAACAACTCAAAATAATACCCCATAAGTTGACATGGCTGCAGGAGCTCAGGACCTCTGACCCGTGAACCAATATGATTTCGCAGAAGCCATCTATTGTTTACATTACATACTTATTTATACATTCAAACTATTGCTCATGTGACCACACATCTTTTCATTGGTGCCCCTATCCTGTCCATGCACTGTGCAAGCACCCCTAGGGGCACAGGACTGGTTACAGTCCAGGTGTTCAACTGCCCTCTGTTATCTGGCTCTCGTGGTCTTGTTTTTGGGTTTTTCAGCCTCTTCTTATTTTTAGAATAGCTTATGTCTCAGCAACCTTGAGAAATTCCAGAGGGTTTGGTAATGAACTCTAAATATGGTTTGGCTAGAGTACATCATGGCCCAGTCTGTTCAGATACATTGCTACACATGGCCCATTTATCCAGCTGTGGGAAGGCTGTGAAAATGGGAGGAACTTCAAGACTGGAAATCTTTTGCTTGACAACTGCTATTCATGGAAATGAAAAGCCACAAGAGAACTGTTTCTTGTGGAGAAGTCTCCATGACATGGCAAGACAAAGTTCCTCTCCCCATATGAAAGACTATTGTAGTGTTGGTAACTGATTTTAAATCCCAGGTTTTGTCTCTGCATTGTCATTTGGGAAAGAAAATAAGTCAGGCAGGGAGAAGAAGAGGGTTCTGAAGGTTTTATTCTCATGCTTCTTATTATTTTAGTCCTGTTAATAAAGTTTTCTTCATACCTTCTAAGTTTTGAGCCTGTTTTGCTCTTCTCCTAATCCATATCTCACAGCAAGAAATGAGTATGTGCACTGGTGATTTTAGCCAGCACTAAGCCCACCACATTATTTGGTGCATTGGCCGGGAAACTCAAATCAGCGAACCTAAACTATTACACTAAATTGGTGTTTCCACCCGGTTACGAACTGAAACAGCCACAGTCTTCCAACTGAGTATGAATCTCTCTTATATAACAAGACAGGTACAATTTACTGTAGTCTCTTAAAAGATATAACATTAATTAATAAAATATACAAAATATGTATTTGGCAAAATAAACACAATTTTGCAGTTTGTTTCAGTTATCAGCCAGGAACATGAATGCAATGTACAGGAACTTTGAAACTTTGAATGTTTTTAGAATGTTTCATATTTTGAAAACAATCTGATCACACCCACAGAAGCAAGATGTGGACTAAATATGCATTGGCCTTGGGATTAATAATGGTAAGGTTCTGCTACCTCTATCTCCATCAGTACCCCATGCAGGAGCTCTGGATGCACCAGAGCACACTGACCTTGCCTCCAGCATCACACTTGGCTTTCCTTGCCTTGCTATTGCCTCCCCTTGCTTGCCTACACCTTCAGAGCTCAACAGAGAGAGCAGTGTCTAATTCACTGTCATCTGGGGATGCCTCCTAAGGAATGAGCATGTCATGCATGTATTAAAATACTTATATACACCTTCCAATGTTTTTATTACTGCCTTACTTGATCACTTTTAGGTGTATTCCCACAGTACAATGGAGCCAGCACAGCTGTAGGCCAGTGGGTACTGTTACTCAAAACAGCAGTGCCATGTAGTTACAAGCTGAGATTTTGCAGACAGCAGCGATGAGTATTTCTGTTCAGTGCATTACATCTCTTGCAGAGGCTCAGTAGCAGTTCCATGTGTCTGCTTCCCTGGCCTCTGCCTCATCTGACTCTGTCTTAGAGCTGCCTGCACCATATACAGGCCTTCCCTATCCGTATTGCACAGTAATTGTGTTATTGGCTGATGAAGCTATCCATCAGGAAAAACACAAGCTTTCTTTATTTCTGCATAGGGAAAAAAACTACTGTTCATAAAACGTTATACATCTGCATTTCGTACAGTTTTCAACACACTGTTGTACAAGATCTTTAGTGTAAGAACTTGTACTTCTGAAGCAATAAAATCACAGACAAAAGACTCTAACTATTTAAAGTTAGGGAGGGTATTTTTTTTTTTGTTATGGCTGGGCAGCACGCTGGAGTCCTCTCCCAAAGACATGCCCCTCATTCTCTATTTATTCCCTAAAGTATTACATATGCATAGGATTACACAACACACCTAATACATATTTATTGTCTGACTCCACCCACTCTTGCCTTGTATGGCAATGCGCTCTGGGCCCTTCTGGGCATGCTCAGTTCCTCTTTTGAAATGTGTCTGGGGTCTTTTTAATGAAATCTTTTTCCTTGGGCTTGAACTTTTCAAGTGTGTCCTGTTTGCAGTTCTCCTGGTTCTCTTGGACACAGTTCAGATCCCTTGCCTGCAGGTATAGATACGGTTCCTTTCTTTTCCAGAATAGTCCATTCTTCATGTCTCCTTCTACAAACACAACCTTGACAAGAGAAATTATATATATATATATCCTTGGACCATTCTTGGATCTTGGCAATTGTTGGCTACATTGTATTCCCTTTGCAAGCAGGACCTGTATAGGCTTGCCTTTAACTAAACATGCTTAGTCCTACATTGTTTCTAGCTTAAATTCTGTCTTAATTCTGTCTTAATTTTTTTCATCTCTTTTACTTTGAATTTTCTCATAAGCTACTCCTATTTTAGTTAAATTTTAGTTTAATTTTCTAATTTTCTTAACTCACTTCCAAAGACAGACAATCTTCTGTAAAGTTTCTAAATCATGTTCCAAAATTATTAGGCCAGAGATTTTGCAGACTCTTAATGTTAACACTTAATGATAGGTCAGTATTCATCTCATCAGTATATTTGCTGAATTTCACTTCAGCATGCTTTAGAGAGCAATTTACTAGTAATTCCAAGTAAATTTTAGCTAGAAAATAATTTGCCCCTATTTGTGTTACAAAAATAAAAAAGCAAACCACATCACTCTAGTATAACGTTGCAAATAATATTACTGCTTCAGAGGGCATTCTGCTTTTCTTAGGTCCCTTTCTGCTTTTTCTGTTAGTTACCTTGCAGCTCCAGTAATAAAAGATAATGAATTAATTAGTACAAATGTACAATAATTATTGTCAGATGAAATAAACATAAAATACAAGTGGGTTATAACTAATCAATAATTATGTACTGTGCTCAATCTTCAATATGCAGGGCATGTCTCAATAAGTGCCATTATAATGAAAATCAAATTATTGCACAGCTGTATTGATTATGGAGCACCATTATAACTTTCATCCTGTTCATTTGGTTCCTGCTTAAGTCATGCTTCTGTGCCCACTTCTTAATACTGGAAAATGTCTCTCTCTTCTATACACTGATTTAAATTTGAGTCATAAAATTTCCTCTTATTGTGGTTTTCTCAAGGTCTTTCACAGGTATTATACAGACAGGCTCAAAATTCTTTCAGTGCAATAATATAGAAGCATAGAAGCAATATGGAATATTGTCTTGGTTTGGAAGACAGGTGTCTGGTAGGGAGGGCAGGAGCCTCCCTTGTAATGGAAAATGTAGACCCCCTCCCTCGAAATTATTAAGATTTGAAATTAAGGGACTCTCAGGCAAAGATATGAGGGTTGGAACAACAGGTCTTTACCAGTATGTATAACAAGGCAAACAAACAACCATTACTATGGCATTAATAACAAAGCAGAACCAAGGACTCCATGACAGCCTTCTCAGCCAAGATGGGAAAGGATGGAGGAGAAGCTTTGCTTCACAAACCCCCTGCTTCACAAACCCACCAGTTGATCCCAGTACCCCTGCAGGACTCTGAGGAACACCTAGCTGGAGCAGCAGGAATGTGCAGAAATCCTGGACCAGTGGACGAGGTATATCAGAAGCTCCGCAGCGGTGGCTGACACTGCTGCACGTTCTGGCATGACAGGGGGTACCACAGGAACCTGTATAGGCCCACAGAAGAAGAAGAAGAAGCAGCAGCTCCATCTGGCTTATGGTGAATTCCTTTCCCCAAGCCACAACAGCTCTGAGTGTGTTCTGCTCTGAAGCCGAAGATGTGAGCTTGAGAGCAGCTGCCCCTGCCCTCTCATTTTCCTGCCCCCTTTCCCCCTGGTCCCAGCCAAGCTCTTTGTTTCTCAAGCACCCAATAAGTACCAGCAGTCAGGTTTCCCTGCAACTAATGGGGAAAATCCTATAGGTGAGAAGGAACAAAAGGAAGGACACCTAACCCCCCAAAAAATATTAAAGACAAATGATATATATCCCTGTGTTTGGATTCAATCCAAAATCGCCAAATTTATTCACCTAAATTACTGAATATATTGAAGTTTGATAGGAGTTATCTGAAGCCAGCTCTTTCTGAGCTACTCAGATTTAACTTCATGGAATATGGAGCAGATAAAATTATTTATGACCCATTCAGTCCCTTGTTCTTGCTTTGGATTGAATCACAGAATGAACTAGGTTGGAAAAGGAGCTTAACAAGTTCAGCCTATGACCTAACCTAACACCTCCTCCTCAACTAAACCACATCAATGAGTACCATGTCCAGTCTTCTTCTAACATGTCGAGGGACTGTGACTCCTCCATCTCCCTGGGCAGACAATTCCATTGCCCACTCCTTTAATGAAGGATTTTTTTCTGATGTCTAAACTAAACTTCCCTTGGCACAGCTTAAGTCTATGTCCTCTCGTTTTGTCAGTGGTTATCTGGGAGAAGAGACTAACCTTCACCTGAATACAACCACCTTTCAGGAAGTTGTAGAGAGTGGTAAGGTCTCCCCAGAGCCTCCTTTTCTCCAGACTAAACAACCCCAGCTCCCTCAGCCATTCTTCATAGGGCTTGTGTTCCAAGCCCTTCACCAGCCTTGTTGCCCTCCTCTGGACACATTCAAGCGTCTCAACATCCTTCCTAAACTGAAGGGCCCAGAACTGGACACAGCACTTAAGACAGAAGCACAGAAAATATTCCTTTATCTGTGCTGGCAGGCTCTGACACCCAAGAAAACACTAAGTTTAGCCTAAAACTCAGTAGAGTTTTAGACAGCTTCTAATGCTAAGTAAAGAAACTAGCAATGTGAGTGTGTGAGTTAGAATTGTATTCAATCACTGGGTGAAAAACTTAGAGTTTGGAGTTTTAGTTATATTAATATGTGAGATACAAGATGGAGGATTTGGGTGTTGTCTCTTTCTCCTTGTTCTTCTTCCTTCTTCATCTTCTTCTTCTAAGGGTTTTTGGTAAAAATGAGTGATTGGATGAAAGAATCCACATTGCAGCACACAGGTGTTGGGTCATTGGGTCACTAAAGAAAATAAGTTACTTGGCATTTGATTATTGAGTAAATGGACACATAAAAGGCCTTTGAGAGATTCTTCCTCCTCCATTTTACACCTTGCTACCCTAGTGTATATAGCTCCTTGTACCCTGTAAATATGTAATACAGATAAGAAAGAATAAACGGCTGAGCCCAAATACAAGAAAACAGGTCTCTCATCAGTCTTGGAGCTGGGGAAAAGAACCAAGCCAGCAATGTTGTACCCCAACAATCCAGGCCAGGATGCCTTTGGTCTTCTTGGCCACCAGGGCACACTGCTGCCTCATGTTCAGTCAGCTGTCAAACAGCACCCCCAGGTCCCTTTCTGCCTATGCACTGTCCAGCCACTTTGTCCCCAGCCTGTAACGCTGCTGGGGCTTGTTGTGGCCAAAGTGCAGGACTCAGCATTTGGACTTGTTAAACTTCATGTTATTGGACTCAGCCTATCTATCTAGCCTGTCCAAGTCCCTTTGCAGAGCCCTCCTAACCTCCAACAGATTGACACATGCTCCCAGCTTGGTGTCATCTGCGAATTTACTGATGGTGGACTCAATCCCCTTGTCCAGGTAATTAATGAAGATATTAAAGATAAATTAATGATCATTAATGGTCATTAAAGGTCATTAATGAAGATATTAAACAGGACAGGCCACAGCACTGATCCCTGAGGATCAGGGATCTGAACTGTGTCCAAGAGAACTAGGACAACCACCAACAGGACACAGTTGAAAAGTTCAAGCCCAAGGAAAAAGATTTCATTAAAAAGACCCCCCCTGTGTGGGGAGGGACACCATTAGTGACTAGACCACTAAGTGGATGCAGCACTGTTCACCACCACTCTGGGCTCAGCCATCCAGCCAGTTTTTAACTCAGCAGAGTGCTCCTGTCCAAGCCGTCGGCTGCCAGCTTTTCTAGGATTATGCTGTGGGAGACAGTGTCAAAGACCTTGCTGATGTCCAAATAGACAACATCCGCAGCCTTTCCTGCATCCACCAGGCAGGTCACTTGGTCATAAAAGGAGATCAGGTTGGTCAAGCATGACCTTCCCCTCCTAAACCCATCCTGGCTAGGTGTGATACATTGATCATCCTGTAGTTGCTGTGTAATGGCACTGAAGAGGATCTGTTCCATAATCTTGCTTGGCACTGAGGTCAGGATGATTTACCTGTAGTTTACTGGATCCTCCTTCCCACCCTTTTTGTGAACAGGCATCACATTGACCAGCTTCCAGTCATCTGGGACCTCCCTGGTGAGCCAGGACTGTTGGTAAATGATGGAGAGCTGCTTCACAAGCTCATCTGCCAGTTCCCTCATCACCCTGAGATGGATCCCATCTGGTCCCATAGATTTGTGAGCATCTAAGTGGCTCAGTAGCTCCCTGACTGTTTTCTCCTGCATAATAGGGGGGCTAATACTGCTGTTTGACAGCATCTACCAGCCCAGGAGTACTGTTGTCCTGAGGAAAACCTATCTTTCTGTTGAAAACTGAGGCAAAGATGTTAAGCACCTCTGCCTCTTCCTCATCTTTAGTTACTAAATTCCTTCCTTCATCTAATAAAGAATGGAGGTAGTTCTTGCCATTAATGTAATTATAAAAAGAATTTTTTATTGTCCTTCACAGAAGTGGCCAGGTTGAGTTCTAACTGGGCTTTTGCCCCACTAATTTCTTCCTACATGACCTAACAACTCCCTTAAACATTTTCTGTGATACCTGACCCTCCTTTCAAAGGTGATACACCCTCTATTTTTTTTCCTCAGTTCCTTCAAAAGCTCCTTGCCCATCCAGGCCAGTTGTTTTCCTCATCCACTCGTCTTTTGGTACATAAGGACAACCTTTTCCTGTGCCTTCAAGATTTCTGTTTTGAAGCACACTGATGCTTCCTGGACTCCATTGTTTTCAAGGGCTGTTTCCCAAGGAACTCTCCATATAAATCTCATGAATAGGCCAAAGTCTGCCCTCTGAAAGTCCAGTATAGAAGTTCTATTAATGCCTCTCATTGTTTCACCAAATACTGAAAACTCTATGATTTCATAACCACCGTGTCACAGATGGCCTCTGACCACCACATCTCCCACCAGCCCATCTCTGTTTGTAAACAGGAGGTCTAGCATAGTCCCTCTCCTGGTAGTCTTGCTCACCAGCTATGACAAGAAGTTGTCCTCCTGTCATAGGGTGACTTTAAGATAGCTTTGAGAGCTAAGGAAGTTGAAGCTGCGAGAGGCTGATGGGAGTCTTTTCTCTTGACTAATTATCGGTCATTTCTAAGAAATATATATCTTATATAAATTATATTATAGAATCCCAAATGATCTTATTTATTCCCAAGAACTCACCTTTGAAAAAGATAGTTAATACTATCTGTAGGAATGACATTAAATGCTGAGAGAGCAGTAAAAACACCAGTTTGGCTTCTATTCCATTCAGCACATTTGCCCTGGACATGGTAATCCTAACATCCCTTAAAAATTGTGGCTAAGGTGGTGGTTACTTACCTAATGGGTGATTTTTCATGTGACTTAATGAATGAGGACATTTTCCACTCTGCATTTGCTCATAGGCTGCACTGTTCTAACTCAATTCTAAGGGGGAATTGAGGGGTAAAAATATTAGGAAGCAGCACATTAGTAAGGAGCTTTCCACAAGCTTTAGAATTGCTGTTGACAAACATTGCTAGCACTTAGCAGATACAAAAGTGATTCTTTTACTCTTTTCAAGTGTGAAAAAAAGGAAAACTGAAAGTCCAAATCCTGATTTTTACTCCTGGGCTAAATGTTTGTAGAGAACTTCCCTGCTTTACTAACATTGTAACATAAATTCTACCCTGTCCTCTGAGCTTTATCCTGCTGCCTTGTAGTGAATAAAACTGTTGATTTGAATAAAACTGTTGATGTTATTGATCTGGTATCGTGTTGCACTATGTTACGATAAGTGGTTTCACCCTGTTGCTCCCCCTCTAGGTCCATGGTGTATTGGTTCCTTCCCCCTCACCCATCCCCTTCGGTTTCACCCCATTGGCTGTAACCTGCCTTCCCCTCCCCCTTTTCCCTCAGTTTAAAAATCCCTGCCATCCCTGTTCTCACCCTCTTTTTTCCCTGGAGTCATTTTGGAGTAAGCTGGGGGCAATGTCCCGGGAGAAAAGAGCCTCCCCTGTCTTTTACCTTTGTCCTTGCTGTACCCCTCCCACCCCCGGTGGATTGGAGGTAGCCGGAAGAGTTTCTGGGGCTGAGAGCTAAGGGATTTTGGCAATCTGGCTCCTCTACAATCAAAATACCTCAGGAGTGTGATAGAGGAAAACCCTCTGCTGTAAAAGTTGAACATTGAATTTTCTCCCAGGGTAAATTCTTGTTTTGCTTTTAATAGGTATCTGGTGGGAGCAAGTATGGAGATGTTGTAATGCAGTTAGGAAAAATGGTATAACCCAAAGAATGTACTCCTGAAAGTGTAGAATTGTAAGTTTATTTACATTATCTTTTTCTCCCCAGTTCCCCTTATTGGTTGTGTGAATTACCCCCACCCCGTTCCCCTGCCTTCAAAAAGGGGTGCTTATCGATACCTCTTCCTCTTTCTTTCCTGCTACCTCACTCCGTAGGATCCCAAGAAATAAAGCTCTAACTGCCATCTCAGCAAAGGAAAAGAGCCTCATTTTTAGGTTTTTCTTCGATAAGCTAAACTATCTCCCCGTCTCCCTGGCTGCTGCTGGGTGGACAGTGTTGACAGAGAGGCAGGGGACGTTAGAAATTATAGCATGAAGACTGGGAAAACATTAATGTATGGAGAACTGTTGGGGTCAGAGATGCAAGATATATACCTTTATCTGTGATGCCTAACTCTGACACCCAAGAAAGCACTGAATTTCACGTAACACTATGGAGACAACTTTTAAAGTTAAGTAGATAAACTAAAAATGTGAGTGTATAAATTAGAGAGTTTTCTTAAGTCACTGGGTGAGAAAGTTTAAAGTTTAAGCTAATTTAGAAAATAAGAGGCAAGATAGAGGAATCAGAGAGTTGTCTCTTTTCCTTCTTCTTTCTTCTTCATCTTCTTCTAGAGGTTTTTGGGTAGTAGTAAGTGATTGGATAGAGAATTCTGCAGTGCAGCACACAAGTGTTGGGTCATTGGGTCACTAAGAAAAATAATTTACTTGGCATTTGTTAATTGGTTAAATAAACATATATAAAACCTTGAATAAGTTCTTTGTTTTTTTGCACCTCTCTATCTTAGTGCATGTAGCTCCTTGTACCCTGCATACGTGTAATGTAGATAAAAGAAGAATAAACAACCAAGTCTGAACAAGAGAAAACTGCCTCTCTCTCATCAATCTTCAGTCCAAGGGGGAAAAAAACCCCAACCACAAGTGTGTCATCAGGACAAAGTGGCACCCAACCTGGGACACCTTGGACTGAAGGCCCCTTTTGAAAAAAGGCAGCAAAAAGCTGGAAAACTCCTCAGAAAGGGGAGAAAGAAGACCTTGGTCATCCCTGTGTGCTGGTGAGAGCGGGAGAAGCCAGAGCCAGATGTCTGTGAGCTGCGAGATGGACCACAGATAGAGGAGCTGAGAGATAAGCTGACCCTATGGTCAGGTAAGCCATCAAAAGAGTGCAGAAATATGGGAGACATTGTGTCCAAGCCTGAGAGGGATGTTTTGGCTATCTTGGAAACTATGGTCAAGGAGCATCCAATCTCTGTTTCCGTGGATGAGCTTAAAAGCCTTCTATCCTGGATACAGGCAGAATTCTTTAACATGAATCCATAGAAAATTTTTACCCCAAGCCTGTGGGGTAAGATAAACATAAGAATATATGAAAAGGCAACTCTTAAAGACCAGGCAGTGGCTAAACTTTTGCTGGCTTCCAGAGTGATTTATGAAGTCATCTTCACTAAATGGGACTCTGAAACCCAGGCAGGGGACACTATGGATCCAGACACAGGAAGGGAGACCCTGATGAATATGCTGGAAAAGGCTGGGTCTTCCCCTGCTCTCTGTAATTCCATGGGGATTGATACATCTTTGGCTCAGAAGACAACACCCAAAGTGTTGGAAATCCTTTCAAAGGGTGAAATTACGGCAGTAAAAGCCACACAAAAAACGGTATCTCCTACAAACATGGCAGAAGCAGGAAATGGGGGAGGAATGGAGAATACGAGCTCAGATAAAAGTATATATCTTTCATCTCTGGCCCCAACAGAGAACTCCAACAGCCAAGGCTGCCTATTTTCACTTTATTATATCCATCACCTTTTGCCTGGAATTCTCTTGTCTTCTGACATTTTCATCTAGATTTTGATTGAGACTTTCTGACTTTGTCTTTTCCTTGTTTAATGTTGTGCTCCTGTGGTTGTCTGGAGGCAACCTTCAGTGCAAGTCTGGAGTGAGGCCCAAGCGTCAGTTGTGGATGCTTGGTCAGATGCTTTCAAGAGCCCATGGAAAGTGAGTGGTGTGTTGGTTTTGACCCAAATCGAACACACAGTTGCCATGAATGACTTCACTGCAGAGTCCTGAGCTGGCATACTTCCTAGTATATCCATCTTATTCTGTGTGTCTCAGGGTATCCTTATACCTCCTTATCGTGGCTCCTTATACTTCCATCCCATGTCCCTTATCTTGTACTCATTCTCTCCTCTGAGGTATCAAACAGATATCAAACATTTTCCCACCAGTCAGAACCTTAGAAAAATTCTGACAGGGATGTACCTGACTTGACTCAGCACTTCTCTGCTGTTTTGAAAATGAAGGAATTATTCTACCTCAGCAATTAATTGCGTATATAATTAATTTTACCATAAAATTGCTTATATTACTATCCTACCATATGTTCCATTACATTCAAGATTGAGAGAAATTATTTGTTGATTTTTTTTGAAAATAAGCATGTCTATGGATTTAAGAAACATTGGTTGAAAATCTGGGATGACTGGCAGGCAACAGCTGGCACTGTTAGGAAGAACTCTTTGGTCCTGAATGGACCAGATGTCAGGAAGTGTCTCTGTGTGAGCATAACTCTGTGCCATAAGCTTTTTATCCCAAAAGAGAGTTCCAAGTATCTTTTCCAATCTCATTTAGCAAATCACTGAAGAATTCCCTTTAAGCATTCTTTCAGAATTTGGGCTTTAAATTGTAGTAAGATGCCAGAGTTGTTTAAAATCCTTACATCTTCAGAAATGTGTTTGCTTTTGTCATGTTACATTAGAGATATTATATTGGTCATTGACAAAAAACAAACACACCTCTGGTTAAGTCAAAAAGAAAGTTATGATCATTTTGGACAGAAGAATCAGAAGAGGTTAAAGATCTGCATTTATAAAAATTTTATTAGACTAAATTCCTGTGTCACAATATTGTCAAAGTACAGCTGGTCTGGACTGGACAAAATAAATCTGGCCATAATATAAATCCAATTTGGCTACCCTAGTTCATGCCATAACAAGTCCCCGGATAAGTTACAGGGGACCCTCAGCCATTCCCATTCAAGCTTAGCTGCAAGCACACCACTGGCCAGAGATCTGGGCAGAGAGAGATCCCAATGAGATATGTAAGCCTGGGAGTTTAGAATTGACTATGTAAATTCTGAACAATAAAATGAGGCTGTTTTGTCTGATGACCAAGAAAACCAAGGCAAGTTGTGGATTCTGTCTCCCAACCCATTACTGGCACATAACATTCCTGTACTTTAATTGAAGCAGTAATTGTACTTATAATCAATTATACATATATATATACATTATTCTGAATTTATTAATTTTAAATATTTTACTAATTTATTCCAAGTAAACCCAAATATACTTAAAGAGAAGTACCAAATTTCACATTAAATTCAATTATTTTAATTAGTAATAGTTTCACTTAAGATTGCTCAGCAAACCTGTATAGGTTACAGGACAGAAAAATATCCAACCAGGGATTCTATGACTGTAGGGATTGTGGGTGATGCATCAGTGGGGTTAGAGATGAGGCTATATATACTAGTCTCTATTCCAGACACCTCTTGGTAATTCTCTAAATGTCTTTTTGTGCTTAGTATTTGTGTCACATTTACTGTGGAATTTAAAACTGTTCTTAGAGGAATTTAGTGTTCAGCTGAACTAAGATACAGATACTCAAGAATGACCAGTGTTTCTTAAAAAAAAAAAAAAATTAACTGAAATGGCAACATTTTTTCTGTTTTCTGTAGTCCTGACTGAATTGCACTGCCATTCAAACATCCATTGGAAAGCATTGGAATCTGTTTTCTAACAGAACAACCTGCCCAGGGAAATGGCTGAGTCACCAGCCCTGGAAATACTTAAAATATATGGAGATGTGGCACTTGGGGCCATTGGTTAGTGGTGAACTTGTCAGCGCTGGATTAATAATTGGACTTGAAGATCTTAAAGGTCTTTTCCAACCTAAATTATTTCTACCAGACTGACTTGGCAAGCTGCTGAGTTTTCTGGAGCTGCAGTACTGAAACTGCACTGCAATTTGGGCTGCAAGGGCTGGCTACTGTGCTTTTTTCCAGCCTCATCATGCAGGAAAGTGCCCAGTCATCAATCAACATTTGGGCTGATTTAGGAACTAGAGATTGACACAGTAACACATCTTCAGCAGTTGTCTCTTTTAAAGTTCCTCCCCTTTCTTTCTAGGACTCAACAAATCTTGTAATAAAGTGTGTGTTGAACCAGAAAAAGGGAAATACGAGATTTTTATTAGCTCCAGCTCCCCTGGGATGTTCAGAGTTACCATCATTATGCTGTAAAGGCATGGATTTGACCATGAAAATGTGAATGGTGAAGTGAATTAAATGGACCAAGTGACAGCCTAAACTTGTTGAACCTATGAAATAGAGCTTGTAGAACTTATTTTATTTGACTTTCAGCTCTTAGCCTTTCTTCTGAGTCCTATACAATAGAGATCAGTTTTGGATCATCAAATTCTTTCCCTTGAAACACACAGCTATCAAACAGTATCAAATCTTACACTATTGCAGGCCCCTTATTATACATTCCTTTTCAGAAACGTAAACAATTCCATCTTAAAGCAGGCAAGGTTTTCTTTCTAATACTCCAAGTGGAAGACATTTCTGGCATTTTCTCCTCACATCATTGTTGAGGGTTAGATGTCCTTTTTTTTGTTTTATCTTGTGTTCTGGCCTGCCCAGGGAATTTTTACCCATTATGTGCTGGGACAACCTAACTACCGGTACTTAGGGGTGCTCACAAAGGACAAAGAGTGGCCGGGCCCAGGGTGGGGGGGGAAGGGGGCAGAAAAGGAGGGTGGGGACAGTTTTTAGCTGGCTTTTCCTCGGCTTCGGGGAAGGACGTTCGTGTGCTGGGTCGCGGAGCTGCTTCTTCTCCTTCTCCCCTCTTTGTTGGTGTCCTCGCACCCCCTGTCCTGCCAGGCATCGCCGCGGAGCTGCTGATCCACCTCATCCACCAGCCCAGGATCTCAGCTCATCCCTGCTGATCCACCTCATCCACCAGCCCAGGATCTCAGCTCGTCCCTGCTGTCCCAGCCGACTGTTCCTCAGAGCCCTGCAGGAGCACCGGGACTGACAGCCCGAGGGGTTTGTGAAAACAAAGCCTCTCCTCCATCCCGTCTCAGCCGAGAAAGCTGTCCCGGGGTCCCTGGTTCTGTGTTCTTGTTATTGCTGTAGTTATTGTTTGTTTGTTTACCTGGTTATACTAGTAAAGAACTGTTATTCCTATCCCCAGATCTCTGCCTGAAAGCCCCCTTGATTTCAAAATTATAATAATTCAGAGGGAGGGGGTCTACATTCTTTCATTCCAAGGGAGGCTCCTGCTCTCCCTAGCAGACACCTGTCTTCTAGAACCAAGACAATGGTTTAAATCAGACTTGTTTAAAAACTGAAATGGGAAACTTGGCTCAATCCACTGAAGGGCTTTAACATAATTTATTTAACTGGGAGTTAAGAAAAATCCAAGTCGGCATCAGTTATTTAAAGTTATATTTGTGTTGCCACTGTTATCTTCAACATTATACAAAGGAGGAAGATCAAATTCTATATGTATGAATTTGGTTCTTCTGCTCATCTTACATTTTAAGAGGTTTGTATCCAATATAACCATAATAATATATACTATACAATATAACTGGATAATCCTAAAATCCAACATAAGTTTCTTACTTTGGATACATTTCTCTGGCAGCATCAATACTGTGGACCTCCTCCTGGGGGGTATTTTTCTGAATATGATGATTCTGAATAGCGCTTGATAAAAGGGGAGAATGAGGGGGACTTCCCTATGTGCATACACATACATTTTATAATTTTTTTCATAAAGGATAATTTCCATAGAAACTTAACTAGCTTTAAGGAAAAGGCACTGGGAAAGAAATGATCACATTGGTATTACTGAACATCCTCTATCAATATCATTTTTCTCACCTATATATGACCTCTCAGAATCTCTGGTCTTTGAAGAAGAAATCTGGATCCCAGTTTTCAGTGCCACCAAATGATTTCAGCAAGCAGCTGTATGTAGGAAAGCCCACTGTTTTGAGAATTACTGTGTCTGTCAAAGCAACACTTTGCCTGTGAAATTGGCAGAATTATGAGGTCCAGGCATGAAAACCATAACTTTGCTACAATCGGCTCATTGCCTTCTGTGGCTGTGATTGCTGGCAAGATGCAGACCTCAGACACCCCTGGGAGTGTGTTATGGTATGGCCAAAGAGGCTGAGAGGTTCTGGCTCATCAGGCAAGAATCCACCTGTTAAAACAGTGTGTAGCTTTGTGAACTATTATCTTTGTGTGCAACCAAAGTAGGAGGATGTAAAATCTCATCTGTTTTTTTTATATATTGAGTTGGCACCATATAGCTGTGAGCAGATAATGTATGGCATGTATAGGATTCAGAGGAACCTGATGTTGTGGTTGTCATTTTTTTAATCACTTGGATTAATCACTTCAATCTATCCAAGTAAAGGCTTTTCTTCAACTGAGTGTGTTGAATGTAATTTCCATTTTCACTGTATGTTCGCAGTTATGAGACTTTTCTCATACATTTACCCCTATGAGGATTTTTCAATTCGTATGAGGAGATGGCATTTTCTCCTATAGAAGTTTTATGACAAGTCTTTCTAGAGACTCACATTTTTAATGTGAAAAACAGCTCTGGATAAAAATCTGTTGTTGATTTATTCCCGTGTTTTTGGCTCCTACCTCTGATTAGAGCAATAGGCTTGTTCAGTGCAATTTTCTTCTGTTTTTTAAAACATACAGACAATTAGTGCTGGTATTCTCTGATTTTAATTCTGCTTTGTAATTTTTGGTTGATTATGACCAACATATAAATTGGTCATAATTGTTTTGACTCAAGCTTAATTAATTAATTAAGCAAATTTATTTTTTAAACCCATGAAAAGAGGTCATAATAACTGAATTTTAAACTCAGTAGGGAGTTTAATTATTTTGGTCTTTTTCAGTAATTTATTCACCAGTTGGAGTCTTTTCTGTAAAGAATCTTAATTGAAATACTGCCTACTTTCCTAGCTGGAATCCGGAAAATGAAATGTATACCAGGGAAGAGCAGGAGCAACAAAAAAGATTGATTTTAGGAAAACACTTTCCAAGAAACATATCAAAGGACACATACTGGAATTTTGATTCTTCCATCAGCTTTAGTTTTATTTGTGGCAGGGTACAGAGGAATGAGAGGGCAAACAGAGCTTCTCAGATTTGCAGAATATATTTAAGCAGCTTCTCTTGCTTGTTTTGTTCCATAGGTGTCATCTGCAAGCTTCAGGGAGGTGCCGTCTTGTAGCCATGCCTTTTTCCAGCTTACAGTGGAAGAGATAAAGATAAAACATGGGAAAAGCCTGAGCCCTGTGGTCTTGCTCTTGGTGCCACCATCCAGGTGGAGCAGGAGCCGCTGAATCTCCCTCCCCTCTAAACCAAATCTTTCTGACAGCTTTTTACCTGTTTGGCTGCCCAGCCAGGTGGACCACGGCAGCCTAACTTAAAGGCTGGGGTACTGGGGCAATGTCACTGAAATGAAAGCCTCGCTAAATTTGGGATAAATTATGTTCACTGCTCTCTGTAGCTACAAAAAATCAGTAATTTCATCATAAAAGGAAACCAGATTGATCAGGCATGACTTACCCTTCAGAGGTCCATTCCAGTTCCTAGTCATCACACTGGCTGTGGGCCCAGAGATGTAGTTTCAGGGACAGAAATCAGGCTGACTTGTTAACAGTTCTCTGAGTTGGTAATTTTTTTGATAAATTGTTCCCAAATCTCAGGTAACTCAGTCCTCAGTTACTGAAAGTGAAACATATCAACAAATATACTTAATGATGTTTTGGTGTTAGTAAGGGAATATTAAAAAAGATTCCTTGATTCAATCTTTTTACCATCTCCTTCATAAAATGATGCTGCTTTAAATACACTGTACAGGATAGTATATGATAAACTTGGGGGTGATGGGGAATTCTCTCTCCATTACTTTCACCTGTGGGCTATGCAACTAGGTTTTTATTTGGTGAGCCATTTATTATAAACACACACAATACTTTTGCACTTATTCATTCTGCTGTGCTTTGCCTTTCTTCATTAGTTGGGCAAATAACTTCCAGGTAATATTCTGATCTCAGAGGAAGGTGTCAGTCTCCGCAGTAGCTGTTCCTCAAGCACTTGGATTTGTTAGAATTTTTAGAAGCAAATACTTTTAATGAGACCAGTGATTCTGTATCCTGTTTCTGATATATATATTTTCTTAACTTGTATTACTCTAGCTGTATTCTCACTGAAATATTTTTAGTCCATGATTGAACCAAGGTCTTTAAAAGGTAATCTGGAGAAGGTTTAATTTATTTCTCAGCAGTTTTAATGAATTTATGCAAATCCAAGTGAAAATAAAAGGCTTTTACATATCAGCAAGTTTGCTTATAAAAAGCTTCCTTCTGGTATTTAAAATGCAATCAATTTCTTGTTGCTGACTGAAGTTCAAGCTCTGTATCAAAGGGATGGCAAATGGACTGAGACATATTCTTAGCATTCATTTGTGGCATGTTGGTCAAGCTGTGAATCAGTTTTCTGAGGAGCTGGAGGATGTCTCACCATTTTGTATTTCAAGTATCTAATCTTCTACATCCATGCATAGTGTTTATGGCTTGAGATGATGATGGGGCAAGTGACAAACTCTAAAAATAAATTAATATCTTTAACATCTCATCCTGGAAGTTGGTCTGGTTCTACCAGATGTAGTGTGATCTAAATAAGAGCACAGGTTCTTTTGTCTCAGCTTTATTATCTTGGTGTCATTAAGAGGAGTGAGCCTTAGGCTGTTAAGATGCACACCAATAGAAAGTCTAGTTCAGTACAGTTATCTAAGCAGTTATTTCTGCTCTCACAAATAGCACTTTGCGATAGTCTGAATCCGTATATGTCTGTTGCAGAAAAGCTACAAGCGTACACTCCATATTTCAAGTGACAAAACTTTATTTCAACTCTTCTTAGGCTTTCTTGAGCCTTAAGATCTGCTTTTAAGAAAATTCTTCCTGAGTTTTCAGTGCCATATGGTGCAGTAATGTTTTTTGACCTATTCTCATAAGAAATCAGCCCAAGTATGTCAGTGGTGATGAAGAAGAAATTCAAGAAGACGATGCGATGTGAGGGCTTAAATGCTTCTGATTTTTAATGTCTTAAACTTCTGCTCAAGAATAAGTTGCTTATGCAAAATTAATTAAAACTGTTATTTCTGATACATTTTAAAGACTAAATCTCTGCTACAGAACAGTAAGAAATATTTGGGTGGCTGTTGTGGGGGGCACAAGATATTGTGGTCTGAAACATTTCAAGGTAAAAACACGGTATGTCATGATAATGCTTTTGTGAGGATTGTGTGTTGGAAGTCTGGGTTCTGTTCCCAAAATTGTCTTGGGCATGAATGATCAAATTGCAGTGTTGACATGATTTGCTGAACGTAAGAGAGTTTCAGGCTCTCAGGGGCTGATTTGTGTTCCCAAGGGAAAGTCTTTTGGGAAACTTTTTCTCTCAAGGACTGTTGTGTAAATAAGGTTTTGGTTTCTCAAAATAATGAGACAGATGTTCTGAGAGTGTTTTTCTCTTGTCCCATCAATGGGATAAGGGAGGTGTTGTTCCTTGTACCAATCAGGTTAACTTGTATAGGAACACTTTATAAAAAGGGTTGAAAACCCCAAAATAAAGGCTTTTGCCTCCTGAAATAAACCTCACCTGCTGTGTGTGCTAAGAACCCTCGCTCTCTACTTTGTGTCCACTAGCGACATCTGGCACCCAACATGGGGGACCAAATGTTGCTGTTGGACACAAAGTAGAAGTGTGGATTCAATCACAGCAGTCAGAACAAGATGCTCAGGAAAACTTTACTATCCAAACTTTTCAGCTTTTTATAGGGTACTGCAATACAGGTTTAACATGATTGGTAAAGGGAACACCACTTCTCCGTCCCATTGGTGGGACAAGAGAAAAACACACTAACCACATCTGTAGAGAACTGTTTTGAGAAAATGAAATTATTTACAAAAATAGTCCTTGAGCGGGAGATGTTCTCAAGAGACTTTCCCTTGAGAACAGATCAGCCACTGACAGGCTGGAACTCTCTCAGAAAAATCAGATCCATATTGCAGTAAAGTTATATTGCTATAAATTAGTATTAATTCTTTAATATAACCCAGTATACAAATGTTATTCAGCTAGAATGCTACTCGGGCAGTAAATTCAGTGCTTTGTTCTTCGTATTCTTCTCATGTTTGGATAAGGGAGAAATCTAGAAACACATTTGCTATAGGTCACAATCTGATCTCAGTTATTTTGGTGTAAAACTGGAATAAATCTTGTTTGTACAAAGGGAATTACTGAAATTCTATATTGCTGTGAGTTTAATTTTACCCTGTCTCTAAACAATTCTTGCCAAAGATTGAAAAGCATTAAATAAAATAAGTAGGTCACACAAGTGAGGTGATACTGCCTCTTATCTTTAAACAATATTCTAATTTGACTTTAGTGAAATGAAAATAAATGAATACTGTATGTGTTCCCATGTGAGCTGTCAGAAGGATAAAACTAAATATTCTCCAAATCAGCTTTTCCACAGACAACTGCTTCATCATCATTAGTATGTATATTTGTATTAATACCTAAGCCATCCAGTTATGAGATCCTATACTGCAGTCTTTCATAATTTACAACTACTATAATTTTCAGCAGGATTGTATGCATGGCCTATGACAGAATGAACACTTGATATATCTCTCTGTGTCTTTTCAAAGTGCTATTTTGAAATAAGGGCTAAGAAGAAATGCATACATCTGTTGAGGAAGTTGCATTTCTGCACAGTGTGGTTATCCTTACCAACTTCTCTGCTGTGTGTGAGAGGGCCAGTCACTGAAGGTGTCCGACAATTTGGAGTTAGGACAGTTTGGCAGATGAGGGCAGACATAGGAGCCTTCTACAGCAATATCTAAGAGTTGGGATCAGAGTATAAATAAATTAAAAATTATGTAACTTCCCACGGGTATGAATGAGAGACGGAGGTAGAGATCACTGTAGCCAGGCTTGCAGGCTGAGACTGGGGAACCACTATGTAGGTGACTGTTGTAAACAGCAGGGACTTATGCGAAGAATAATAGAGAAAAATATAAAATACAGACCCTGCTGATCTGAGTGATTGACTGCAGTGACAGCCACTGTGAATGGGGGATTAAGCTCATTGTTCAATGCTGGGTGGAGTTTGAGATAAAAATTTCTGTAATGGGATTGACTGTTAAAATTTTCCTTATGTTCAAAATGCCAAGTGATTCTTCTTATTCCAAAAATTTCTGTCATCCATTCTCCAGAGTAATTAGAATTGTTATTTGTTTGCCTTAGTAATTCCATTATTATCTATAACAAGGAAAGCAGGAGGTAGGGTGGGGGTAAATGAAAACCAGCCAAGCAGTAACAGTAAATGCTGCTTATTAAGAAATACTTTATCTACTGGCATCTCTGGAGACATCTTGATGAAGTTTTTGTGATGAAAGAACTCTTCTGTAAGTGAAATAAAACCAAGTTGTGCTGTTGCTCAAACCACTAGCATATCCCACTTGTGTGTAACTCGGCTTGTTTATTGGTAAAGCAGTATAATGTATTTAAGAAAAAGTGAAACCTCTTTGCATTACATTGGTTGACAAAAAATGATGATAGAAAAAAAGTAGATGATCCTAACCAGGATTTTGGGGAAAAAAAAAAAAAAAAAAAAAAATCTCTGGAATTTCAAGTGAGTGAAGCCACTAGTCTGGAGAGGAGCATGTCAAATTTGAAAATAAAATTAAATCTTCCATCTCTCTTTTTATCACCAGTAGCCAATATGCACTTTCTAGATTAAACTGTTGAAATCATGATGGAAATATTTCATAGTTGTTTTAAAGCTGCATAAAGATTTTTAAAAAGTGAGGTTTCATATAGATAATTATTTCAAACTCCTACGTTCCTACTTGAAGGTCTCTTGGTGTCTTTTCTGGTTAGGTGCCATCATCCTGTGTTAAACAGCTTGCTCTAAAGCACAACTATCCTTAAATAAACATATTGAGCTTCAAGTGATGAGTCAAATACACTTATGAGACAGAATGTTCTGTTACTGAATCAAAGCTGAAGAAGGCATGAGGATGGTTAATACAAAAATTGTAATTCTGCAAAACATGAAATAAAGAAGCTGTGACACTCATTTGAGAAATAATTCTGTTTTCACCACAGCCTCAAATGTAAATGCTGTTCAGGCTAGGGGATGGGACATTCCTTTGGAGCAAGTACTTTCATTTAGGACACAAAACTCACTGTTTTATTTTGAGAGTGAATAGGATCTGTCATTCTATTACTTTTACAGCATTTTGCTCTTTAATGATTTTTCTTCATTGTATGGATATGTTTATACAATTGCACTGCAAATCTTCAGCCTCAGTATCCCACTTGTATGCACTTTTCCACTGATTCGGTTTCTCCTGGCTGGTGCTTGTCATGAGTAAAATCTCTCAAGAAATCCACCCCAGTTAAAATACTGTGTTTAGTTATGTACAGTTAATGTTCTTATCCCATTTGTAAGCCTTGTACCCCTGGTTTACTCTGATGGTTATTAGTAATGTTGATTACTTACCAGTTTCTGAAGTGTTTTAAAAGTTCTTATGAGACACTCCTTTATCCCTCTCCCTTACTTCCCTGCTGCTATGTAACAAAGCTGCTCCCATGGGGGCTGGGCTACAGTAGAACAAAGAAAGTCCCATGAAGCTGTGCAACTGAGTAATATGCAAACTAAGGCATGCAGGACACCAAAAAAACAAGCTAACAGAGGAATAAAAGGACAAGGAAACATATTCTAGCACGCTATGATGAAAGATCATCTCCCTGCATCACCTAAGCCTGCTTAGTAACCATCTTCCTGCATCACCATGACCGCAAGAGGACTGGAAAAGACTGACTCCACCCCCCCACCACCCCCCGACAATGAACCAGAACAAGATGCCTGCTGGCTATTCTCAGGAGGACAGAAGCCCCAGCTCTGCAGTGTGTGCTGCAAAGCTGAATTGTGCCTCTGGCTTGGAGCTGCCAGTGTGGGAACAGCCGTGGTGCAAGCAACTCCTTGGGCCCCCCACCCCGAGAGCTGGATCCGAATGAAGGCATCAAACAGGAGTCTTGTCTCCTGACCACTTTCTTTGAGTGCTGGTTTTAGTATTTACTTTACACAAAAGTGAATCCATAGTTTTTTCTCTCTCTTTTTTTTTTTTTGGTATTTTTTTTTTGTTTTTTTTTTTGTTTTATTTTTATTTTGGTTATTTTTGTTGTTTTTTTATAGTGGCTACAATGCTCTCATATGCTGGTGGTGTTTGCACCATTCCCACAAGTCAGGAATCAGTTTCTTATCTGTAGTAAGGTGTGCGCATACAGCTTATGAACCAAACATCAAACAAAATTCTCTCAGTTTAAGACAGAGCTACAGCAATGATGGATGGTTGTTATAGGTGCGTTCCAAAATTTAGCAGTTTTGTCAGTAGTGTGGACCAGAGCTGGCTGGCCTAGGACTCCTGGTATATTGGCAGCTGATCTCAGAATAGAGAGAGTTGTGGAGAAACAGAATTACATCAATGGCAACAGCTATACTGTTCCTAGCAAGCTCTTCTACCTTCCATATCATCCTGAGCAATTTCAAAATCATTGCTATATCTTGAAAAACTGTAATTTTCTTCCTGTATAAACATTTAGTGGTAGGACTGACAGATTATTTTTAAAGATACCATCATGATTTTAATTATGTATATTGTATCTTCGGATAGTCAAACAGTACAACCTCTGAGTTTTCAATCTATTTACATACTCTGATTTTCTGTGACATATTTTCTCCTGCAAGACTTGTCTGTTGAAGTAATTTCTCTTCCTAATCATTAAATGTGTTGTATTTCCACAGAAAGCAATTGTAGAATGTGTCAGAAAGAAAACAAAGATGAAGATTGTTGCAGAAACGTCTACCATGCTCAAATGCATTGAATCAGCAGTAATATTAAACACAAAACCAAAACAGTTATGAGACATGGAACTAATATAGTTACTGGGTTTGCACCTTAATTAAGTGCAATCTGCCTAATTACCTATGTTTTTCCATGAAATGTTGTTGGGGGTTAGGTGCCTTTGTTTCAGTTCTGGCTCACCTGTGGAATTTTTACCCATTAGTTGCAGGGAAAACCTGACTGCTGGTACTCGTTGAGTGCTACAGAAACACAAAGAGTTTGGCTGGGCCCAGGGTGGAAGGGGGCCAGGAAAAAGGGAGGGCGGGGACAGTTTTGCTGGCTTCTTCAGCTTCGGAGAAGCACACTTTTGCTGGGAGCTGTTGCTGCAGAGAGAAAGGAATTTGCTATCACCCAGACGGAGCTGCTGCTTCTTCTTCTCCTTCTTCCCTCTTTGTTGGTGGCCTCGCACCCCCTGTCCTGCTGGGACGTGTGGCAGCCACTGCCGCTGAGCTTCTGATCCACCTCAGCCACCAGCCCAGGATCTCTGCTCATCCCTGCTGATCCACCTCATCCACCATCCCGGGATCTCTGCTCATTCCTGCTGTTCCACCATCCCGGGATCTCAGCTCATCCCTGCTGTTCCAGCCGAGTGTTCCTCAGAGCCCTGCAGGAGCACCGGGACTGACTGCCCGAGGGGGTTTGTGAAGCAAAGCCTCTCCTCCATCCCTTCCTGTCTCGGCCGAGAAGGCTGTCACGGGGTCCCTGGTTCTGTTTTGTTGTTAATGCTGTAGTTATTGTTGGTTGTGTGCCTCGTTATACATACTAGTAAAGAGCTGTTATTCCTATCCCCAGATCTCTGCCTGAGAGCCTCTTGATTTTAGAATTATAATAATTCAGAGGGAGGGGATCTATATTTTCATTCCAAGGGAGGCTCCTGCCCTCCCTAGCAGACACCTGTCTTCCAAAGCTGAGACAGATACATATTTCCTTGGGAGTGTACAAGGTGAAAAATGTTCATTACTGGTTAGTGTTAAGCAACATCAGCATTGGAAGGTGCTTTTCTAACACTAGGAGGCATTTCCTGCACCAGGAGGGTGTTCCATATATACATGAGCATTATCTGCTTGCCACCTTGAAAGATGCATTTAAATGATGGTTTTCAAAGGTACTGAAGATGAAAGCGTTAATAAACTGTGTGTGATTCTTCAGCCAGTGTGTAAAGAGCTAGCAGGACCAGAAAGAGGAAAATTGCCTCTCTGCATGAAGATAACTGAAGGCTGGACAATGTGGATGCGCAGAGATCGGATTTGTCCTCCCAATTCTGCTCCCTTCTAGGGAAATGCAGGTAGTGTGGAAGGGCGTGTGAAGTGAATGTGCTGGGTGAAGAGTGGATTTATCCTCTTGGTGGGAACTGATTGCTATGATACCTTTTTTGAAAGGCTGAAATTACAAACAGGTTCTTTTCAATTATCCCCTCAAGGTAGGTGAAGGCTGAATCTCAGTCCAATTACCTGCTTCTTCAGCCAGGGGCCCTTTCTTTTTCTCAGTAGTCCCTCTGGCATTAGAGAAGTTAGTGATGTTGTGATACAGTAGAACGGTTTGGTTTATTTTTCATGAACTTTACATCACAATGAAAGATTTGGAAGCAGCAGAATATAGAATTTAGTGTAAAATATAGGTATTTAGTGTAAAACATCTGTTCTGTGAATGCTTTGTCCAGTGATATCTCAGAGTTTTGGAACTGTTACTTTCACTTGAGTTTTTTTCTTCACAGTTAGTTCATGTCATGCTAAATGTAGTGAGCATAAAGCCTTCATATGGGATTATTATATTTTGAGTTATGTAATTTACTCCCACTACATTTTCAAGGCATTTTACAATGTAATACTGTCTAGATTTTACAGAAAGTAACAAAGTGAGTTCTCACAAATTCAATAGTCACTGCTTTCTCTGATCCATGTTTTTTGAGAATACAAATGTTGTAGCTTTTTATTTAAAGGAAAAGGACATGAATTTCCTACTTGAGTTTTAGCTTCAAAGTTTTTTCACCAGATCTGTAGAGCAAAGGCAATAATCTACTGTACAAATTAACAGCATAAACATCTTGCAGTGGAAGAGCAGTGAGACTGTGCTGTTGAGAAGCTGGAGTTGCAATTTGAATTTGCAGGACCATTTAAACTAGGAAATGATATCACTTTGCATTATCCAAATGAGGTTGCAGAGTACCACACACAATTTTCTGATGGATTTTTGAAGCTCCCAGTGATGGCAGCCCAGGATCCCTTCAGATCCATTCAAACCTTTTAACCCGCCTTTCTCTTTTGTTGATGTTGATTAAAACTTAAATGGCACTCAACAGCTTTTAAAGTTCCTATTAGATAGCATTTAAATTCCTGTAACTCAGGGTTTACAGTCCCCAATAATATAAGAATCAAGTGGGAAGGAAGAAATATGACTTGACCAAGCAAACGTGAAAGACTTTGCCAGAGAACACAACATCAGCACAAATCCATGCAGCTTTACTGAAGCTATTTTCAGACCAGCAGGCTGTGTCCTTCTCTTTTATTCTGATTATCTTCCTGTATGCAGATTCTGTTCTGCAAAACTCCAGAACTTAAACATTAAGGATAATTGTTTGGAAGTAACAATTAAATATGACTGTTAATGTTTAGATTTTTGTTCAAGGAACATAAAATTAGGGTTGCTTTTTGTGTACTTTCCCATCTAGTTAGAGCACATGCAGTGCATGTAAGAACAGAAGAATGCTGTCATTTATTTGCTATTTCTTCATCTCACTGAATTTCCTAGCAGTGGTACAGCTTAGTGTTTTCAGGGTCTGCAGAGATACATAAGAATGCCTGAATTACTTGCAATTACTGAAAATTTGATTGAGACTCAAGACCAAGAGTTAAGCTGATACTTAGTTCTCAAAGCAGATATAAAAACATTAGGAAATCGTGCATGGAGATGGTTTCTTTGGTTGTAGCCAAGAAAAATATATTATTTTAAAAAATAGAAAAACTAGTAAAGTTAAAATCAAATAATGTGCAGAGATGACTGCTTTCAATTAAAGCTGAATGCAGCCTAGAATATTAACTTAGGGCAGAAAAGCTACTGAAAGAGCTTAAAAAGCAGCCCAAAGCCCACAAAACTTGGGGTTAGAGGCTTGAAATGACCAATGGGTTTTGAAATGTTATGAGACACCGTTTTGTATAGTACTGATGGAGACAGTAAATTTGGAATATTATTACAAAAATTGAGGCTGTTTGCTTCAAAGACATGAAAATATAGTTGTATTTGAAGTGGAAAACTTTTAGGAAGGCAATAAAATTATATTACCATTTCAATATAAACTCATCAAATTTTTTGGAAATACTTCCTGAACCTCAATGTCCTCCTTTAAGCAGACCTGTATTGTGGACCTGCACAGGCCTTTGCTAAGTGAGTGCAGTTAATTTATAGATCCAAATGTCCAGACATGGAACCTGGCTTAGCATTGAGATAACACCCTCCAAGTTAAATTAGCACCTCCAGCAAAATTAGGGCTGCAAAATCACCAAATCTGATTACATATCCTAGATGAAAATAAAATGAATTCTGCTTGAAAACATGATAAACCACTCCTCTCTTAAACCTACTTCAAGGTAAAAACGTTGCTCTTGCCTTAATATAATACTATTGTTTAAATTATCATCTCTCTATATTACCACCACCTTTTGAAAAAGAAGTCAGGATTTCCTTTTGAATAGTTTGAGAATGTTGTGCATTCCTTTGATCCAAAATAGGGATAGCAGAAACCATCCAATTCATTAAGTAAAACCTTATCTACTGAATTTACTTGAGAATGTAATTTTCTCTTTTTCCTTCATGATAATCTTATTCTTAAATGAATAATTATTTCTACTTTGTTTTTATCATTTAGCACAGCTAGAAAACTGGATTATTGATGAGGAAATATAAGATACTATAGTTGCCCTTAAAACACAATAAAATCCTTTAAGACATATTCAGTAAGTGAGATTATATAATGAGTGATTTTGAGAATGGAATTTGAGGCTTTTTGCATTAAATTTACTAGGTAGCAGCACTTCTTGCATGATAGAGAATATTATCAACAAAAACTCTCAGATGGATTGCATTTAACAATTTCATTAGTAGTATGATATATTCTGAATGGCCTACCATCAGTTCTTTGTAATGGTGATTAGAAAGTATTATGCATAATTTTCCATTAGTTCTTAATGGTTTCACTTTATATCCCTTTACAATCAAAAAATCAAACTCATATGGCTGAACAAATGTCCTGCTAGTTTTTATAGACTTACAAAGGCTTGTGGAGAGACGCAAGAGGTGTCCAAGTGTTAACTTTCAACAATAGGAGATCCTCAGCACTTGATGGAAGTTTTTTAATAATAAAATATTGCTGAGGGAAGCAAATACTTGAGATTCAGGGTGTTTATGTAAAGATTACAGAGTTAACTGTGATTTTGAGAGTATGTCTTAACTATTGTGATAGCAGAGTACTCTATAGAAAAAAGCTCACCAAATAATCTAAGTCTGTTATACTTGTCTCATAAAAACCACCTTATGCTGTTAAACTATGCTATTAATCCTTTCACAACTTCCTCAGAAACCAAATATAACCAGCAATTATATAAACCCTGTCAGATCAATGCTGGCCTTAGCAAGGTTGGAGCAGCCCTGTCTGAGCAGCATCTACAAAGAGGGAAAAGTCATTTTCCAAAGCAGAATATCTTAGTGTCACAGGGTACACATGTATAAAATGTTATGTGCAGTTTGTGTGAGGGAATCAAAATAAATTGACTGGTAAGAGGCATGCATCCCTCATTGATCCATATGAACTGATACTTTAAGCCACATAAATCAGTGGGATGAGTGGGAAAGAGAAAAGGAAGAGAGATTTCAGCCCCACAAGAAATTCAAGGGCTTGTTTTTCATTGTTCTTCTTCTTGCTGAGCACTCATTTAATATTTTTGGTTTATAATAATTCTTCTAAAGTTTTTTACATTTGTTATTGATAGCATTTTTGTCTCACTATCAGTAAACTATAATTCCCACTAAATTATCCTCTATTCTCTGCTGACTGCCACATTCTACTGCTAATTTGTGGACACAAGGTACATCTTGATAATTTGTAATTCACAGGAGTTTATGGTATTTGGTTTAGCCTTATTTTCTTTACAACCTGCAAATTGTTAAAATGATGGAACTTTTTTTTTCTACTTTTCTAAACATGCATTTTAATTTCCCCAAATGCTTAAATTAAAAAAAAAAATAGGTTTTTTAGAATATTCTGCAGAAAATTAAAATTCCCTCATATGCAGAAGTCAAGTACATTTTGTTTTTATAAGGCACAAAAATTAAATGAGAATTTTATTTGGAAGTAAATTGACATATCAAACCTGTTAATTTACTGCTGATTTGATACAAATAAAAAACATGTTTGGGTATTTCTTTAAGGGGGATTGGAAAATCTCAGAATAACTGTGGTGGGTTTTAGCGCTAGCTAAAATCACCAGGGCACTTACTCATTTCTCGCTGTGAGATATGGACTAGAAGAAAGGCAAAAGAGGCTTAAAACTTAAAAGGAATAAAGAAACTTTATTAACTAGACTACAAGAATAAGAAACCAGAATAAAACCTCCAGAAACCTTTCTTCCCCCTGCCTAACTTTTTCCTTTCCCAACTGACAATGTAGAGACAAAACCTGGGATGTTAAAGCAGTACCAACTGTACAATAGTCTTTCATCAGTTCTTGTAGGGAGAGGAGTTTTCTCTTGTCATGCCATGGAGACTTCTCCACAAGAAACAGTTTTCTCATGGCTTTTCATTTCCATGAATAGCAGCTGCCCGGGCAAAAATTCTGCCATCATAACATTTCCTCCCATTTTCACAGCCCCCCTGCAGGTATGTCCATGGGCCATGAACTCATGGGGTATTATTTTAAGGATGAGTTGTTCAAAGGCAAAGGTTCTCTCCATTTGTTTCTGTGATCATCTCTGGGAACAGTGGTTTTCTTCTTCTCTGCCTGGAGGTAAAGGGTCTTCATCAACTCTGGTATTTTTTCCTTTTGTTCCAGCATCTCATGGGATCACAGCTACTTTAATATCTGCTTGGCTTCATCAATGGATAACTTTGTTCATATCTACAGCAATGAATACTTCATCCTCTTAATACTCTTTCATGAATTAAGGAGATATTTTCAGTATATCATTGCCTATTTCTATAGCCCTACCAAAACAATATTTCAGCCCCATTTGGCATTTCCTCATCTTCTGTCTGAGGCTTGACTTAGTTCCTGACTTTGATGTTTTCGCATTGTCGTTTTATGTGTTGTGTTGATCACTCTTTTCTCTCCCTGGGTGCAAAACTAGGTCAGCAGGTCTCATCTGTGTAGTGAAAGGGTTAAATCTTGTCCAGGCCATGGCAGTCATGGCACTGGATTTCAGGCCACACTGGTGCCTCCCTTAGGGTGGCAGCCACTGGGAGGGGTGGACGGTTCTCGGCCTGGAGCCATCCAGGAGGGGGTTTTTGGGTGTCAGTGAGATGTCAGCGGCCATGGCTCCATCCAGCTGGGGCCGGGGCCTCCTCCTCGACCTCCATCCCTTTCCCAGGAGCCACTGGGGTCTGGCCCAGTCCCCCCAAGGCCACACAGGCCATGGGAGAGCAGGGCTGTTCTCATTAGGGCTCTGCCACTTGTCAAGGCTGTAAAGAAAGAGAGAGAGTTCCCGGGCTTGTGATTTTTAAAAGGTGGTATTCACAGAGGTGGATCTAATTTTCAGTGGTGCAAAATGTCAGTTCTCAGAACTGGCCAGCCATTGGCCTATCTCGGGCACAGAAGAAGCTCCCAGCAGCTGCTTTTAAAGAAATTACTTCTGTGGGTGGTTCTTACTTCTTCCCCTAAATGTCAAACTACCACAATAACCATTCTGTCTTGACAAAGAATCTCAGAACAGTAGGTTTGCTACAAATTAAAGAAAACCTCTATTTACCTTGCAAAATGCTCTAAATCATTATGTTTTGGGATTCAGCCTAATGTTTTTACAAATTTAAATGATGGATTTTATTGAAGGGAAATAAAAATGTTAGTTGTAATGTATATTCCTGTTTCTTCTTTTATAACCAATTTATTATGGTGTACATGTATGTCAGAAGTGAATCTTGAACATCTTTATATTAGATTGAAAAACTGCAATAATTGAAAAGTCCTACTGTTCATTAAAAAAAATGAAGAGTTTTTAATTTGAAAAATTGAGAAGAGACTTCCTCACAGTTCTGAAATGAATCTTAAATCTCTAATTCTAGGAATCATCAGCATTGCTTTTGTTGCATGTCATTAAGAACAAAAAGCCTCACTGCAGTTATTAAAATACCCTTGCACATTCTGTACTGATCATTTTTTATTTTTTACAGTTTGTTGCTTGCATTACTCCCCAGTGACATTATATGTGTAGATTTTTGTCTGAGTATGTACAACTGAATAATAATATTAAAAACTAATAAGTTCCTTTGAGTGCACTGCAGAATTGAGAAAGGAAAACAATTTTAAACCTTTAATATAATGAAAAATTATAGGGCAGTTTCCATGTTGTTTTGCTTATGCTTCAGTTATTGCTTTCATTAAAGTTTTAATTTTCAGAGATATTGCTTTGATGAAATTACATCTTTGGTCAGTATCTGTGTTCACACTGAAAATTATGGGCCTTTTCTGTCATTTATTGCCATATATTTTCTGTTTTAATTACTTTTCCTAATACATACAAATAATAGAGCAAAATTGAATTAAAATATTTCATCTATATAATCAATGAAGAAAGTGTGAGACAGAGTTTACAATCTTCAAACTGAAGCACTACAGTAAAAGAAAAGCTGGTGAGATCTTTATTTTTTTCATAATATGTTGTGGCCTGGGCAGTGGTCTGGGTGCTGCAATGTTCCCAGAGAAGCGTCCTTAGAAGGACACCCTTGGGCACACAGGCACTCCTTGCCCTGCTGATCTCAGCTCTAGGCCCTGAAAAGAGCTGTTGAGTGATTGCAGCTCTTCAGGTGACATCTGGAGGGACAGGAGCCTCATGGGGTGTTCCACCAGAAGCCTTTATTCTCAGTCCAGGAACAAGAAAAACTCTGGCTACCACAAAGGAGTCAAGGATGAAAGACTCCGGACAGTCAGAGTGAAACAGGGGTTTATACAGGAGCATCAGGACTAGTCAACTGAGGGTTCAGGTGCTGAGTAAAGGGGAAGGACCAACGGGGTACATAGAATTTGCATGGGCTTGGAAGGCATGCTGGGTGTGACTCCTTTTGTTGCCCCAACAAAGAAGGAACTTGTCTAGAAGCAGTCCCTCCAGGGGAGAGTTGTGGGTTCTTTGTTAATCAGCCCACTGGCATCCACATAAGGTCATGGATTTGATCTCCAATGGGCCATTCACTTAAGAACTGGACTTGATGGTCCTTGTGGGTCCCTTCCAGCCCAGAATATTCTGTGATTCTCTGAAAATGTCTAATATTAAAACAATCGTACAAAAAAATCGTCATTTGAGTTTACCAGAATTATAAATTTCAATTCTTCTTGAATTAAAAATAATAAAAAAGAATAAAAATAATCCCATGAATTTTAGACATGGGATGGAAGCCCTCAATTTATAAGCTTCAAAATATCTCAATTCTCACCTGAGAAAACATAAGATTAGGATATTTGATTTTCTTATAAAGCACTATTTTAATTTGTTCTCCCTACTAGTGAAAGATATATTCACCTGAATGGTAACACTGAGAAAACAAAGATAAAATGCACAATTAAGATGGTAGGTTACAAATCACAAAACCTATTTTTGTGGAAAATCATTTGAGCAATTGTGAAAATTCAAGAGGAAATTAAGTCAGAAAGAAGTTTTCATTATCAACATGTTTAGTCCAAAATTCGTGTCAAAATGGGGGCAAGTCCACAATGTCCATTTAAGAGAAAAAAAAAATACTGAAGAATTAATTAGTTTTGAGGCATTCCGCTGAAAATCAGGAAATGTGGAATCCCCTAAAATCCAGTGGAAAAGATCTTCAGATTCATACCTGACTAAAAAGTGAAATTGGCCCAATTTGTAAAATGTGAACAAAGTTACTTTTAATTGATGGTAGAAGAAAAGACTTCTTTTAACAAAATTACAAGTACTTTCAAATCAAAGTATCTATTTAAAGAATAATTCTCCTTTCCATTCTTGTGACCATTGGTATCTGGTATTATAACAAAAACCTCCCAAAATGATAATGCCAGATCATTATCAATTTGCTAATAACACCATCAGAATTCCAGTAAGAGCAGCAAAAATGCCAAATGATAAGATAAAAGTCTTCCCTTCAGATCACACTACACATTTCTTGGAGATTATATGTTCTTTTTTACAACTGACTGTTATCTTGGGTTGGTTTCCTTGTTTTCACACAAATAATCTGCTGCTGGAGAACAAATATCTGAATCACATTGTGTTTACATTTCAGATACATGAAGAAGTTTGATATAAGCGTTCTGCCATCCTTCACTTTTGGCTGCACAAACCTTCATCATAAAGTATTGCAATTACTTCAGAATGTGGTAGGGATTTCCAAGGCCTCTCTCTCACCTTCCTATTCTGGGCCTTCCTGGAGAATGCAGCCTAACAGGCAATACATTTTAATGGGCCTTTGGAGATACCATGACATTGCTAAAATAACACAACTCAATAGGCAGGGGAGGGCTGTGTGAGCTGCATAACAGCAGATGGCTTCACAGCAGATGAAGGTCCTTCTTCAATGAAGGAACTGTAAAGTTAACAGAGGCAAGAAAAATTATTAGGAGGCAGATTTCTTCATACAGGTACTTGATTTCACAGCAGTAGGTCTCAGAGGTGCTGAATAAAACTACACTTGAAATAATATAATCCCTAAAGATCCCTAAAGATCCATACAGAACTGAGGACAGAATGTCTTGAAAGAATGGAAATTGTAGTTCTGTTACATTTTTTTCTCATACACAGAGCGAGCATTCTTGGAGCTTAAATCCTTATTATATTTACAGGATGTGTGACAAACGGAGATATTTGTTAAGCCGGTGATATTATAAAGCTTCAGCTCAGATTTCTACTTTTGACTAACCACCAGTTATACAAAAGCAGGACAAAAACAAAGGACTGCCCTTTCCTTGCTTTGTTCTAAAACTTTCATATTGGGTTTTGCACCTTATAGGTCTCTGTCTTCCAACATTTCAGTCAAAGTACAATATAATTGTGTTCAATAATGTAATAACATTTCCAAAAAGTGGCTCCAAGGCCACTGTATAATATAGGAATTGGTAGGAAAATGAAATATTGTTTCAGTAAAACTGAAGTTAAAAACACATTTCTTGGTAGACTGGTAAGTCAATGCTATTTTACAAAAATAATTTGATTTAATTAAAAATGTGGTGATTTCCTCTGTTGCACAACCTCTTTAGAGCTCAGTGAGGCTGAATATTGCTGCAATATAAGAACAGATATAGGGAGGCTGGACAAAGCCCCTTAGAAGTAGTTACACAGACTTTTGACTGTAAAACAGCACGAGCTCAGGCAGTGCAGAAATTGCAGCCCTCTTTTTACTTAATTGCATAACAGGTCTGGAGAAAGTGTAAGACTGGAGATCAGAAGTTTCTGCTTCTACTCCTATCTCCGTCTGTCCAGTTAATTTGAGAGCTGAAGTTCTGATATCCCTTAGGAGGGAAAAAGCACCCTCATTTTAGGTATTTGTGGAAAGCAGCTTAAAATTAGCAGATTGGAAGCATTACTATGAAATCTATACATTCTTCATTTTGAAAATATATTTATATGATGTTTGAAGACTTTTTGCAGAGAGAAGCCTTTCAGTTGTGCTACTGCATTTGTTTTCTTCAGCATATACACTTATCAAAAATGAAAAAAATTGATTAATCTTGAGCTAGTTCTTTGCTGTGTCAGCTTCATACTCATTGCAAATTCTCTGCAGTAATATGTATATTAAAAAAAAGCCTAACAAATGTATTAGATTTGTGTCTATTAACACAAAGCAGAAGCTGCAAGTTTTAAGTGGGTATGACCCATTCTGTGACCATCACTTGACGGTCTGTAAGAAATGGAAATAAAGGTGAGATCCTCTAGGGAACTCTAGTTTTCTCTACAAAACAGTCAATCCTAGGTGGTTTTTCAGAAACTGCATCACTAACTAAAATTACTAGGAGTACACAGTAACACTGACAGGAACCAGTCTGCAAATTCTGGTGTCCCTGTCAGGGTTTCATAGGGGAAGAAAAGCTTTGCCAACTGAAGCCACTTCAGTGATGTCCTCTCCTGGCACCTTTCCACTGTTTATTTTATCCTTCGGGGGTATCACTCAGAAGCATCAACAGACTGGCATTCCTGTTAATCATATTCAGCCTTATTTTCTTTTTTTTTTTTTTTCCTGAGAATGATTACAATCAATCCATAGTCTGCCTTGCAAGTACACTTATATAGCAGTGGCAGAATCTCCACTGCCACCCACACAGCCTTGTAGATTCTTTACTTAAAAGATCTCATACTCTTTGCAAAGTGCATGTGACATTTCTAAATTATATACACTGAGAATTTTTTTTTTAGATTATCATTTGTTAGCTCCTCCTCACTCAACCCCCTCCTCCACGGAGTGAGAAATCATCAAGAAGATATATGATGAACTGCACAGGAAGCGGCTGCCAAAATGTTCCAGTGTGGATCTGACAGTTTAGAAAGTGGGAAATCCTTTATACATTTCTCATGTAGGAAAACTAGTGCATGCATATTAGAGTGCCCCAGTTTCTTTGCAGAGGAAGTTGTCTTCAATTACCTTTTCTTTTTTCATATTAGATGCCACTTTTCTCACTAACATAAAATCAGAAATTCAAACAAGATTTTAAAAGGATTTTGTTTACCAACTGAATATAAGATTACTGTGCTCAACTGATACTACAAAATTTAATCTGGTTAGAATATAACTCAGTAGTAGTTGTATCCTCAGAGAGGATGAGAATGGGGAGCTGTACTACGGACATACTTACTGTGTACAAATTCAGATGCGGAAGTTATCAGTGTAGAAATTGCCAGGTTGATCAAATACAAAGCTCTGACTGTCTGAAAAGGTGAGAGGCTGGCGAAGCTGCACACAATGGTGGGAACATCTCTGCTTCAGGGGGAGATTAAGACCTATGCCTTAGAGAAGAGGTACCACCTGTCTGCTCTGTGCAGAGAGAGAACAGACATGAATCTGAGCTCATGTGCATGATTAATATTCCATCCCAGCCACAGAAAGAGGGAAAATGATTATTTGTGAACTTAATAGAAAATAATCTATTTTTAGAACTGTTCACAGAAAGAGACCATGATCATTTTAGCAGCCTGTACATGTCCTCTGCCTGCTCATCATAAATTTTGTGGGTGTGTCTTATTTTGGAAAAGATAAGAATCTAAAGAGGAGAAAAATTCTTTTTGTGGTGATCCTGCAGAGAGCACAGGATCTTATAGAGAGGTACATCAATTCCTTCCTGCCTTTATTTCGGCCAGGTTTTGGACACATTGTTATGGTTAAGGCTAAAACAGTGTGGCATGAAGGTCTATTTGTAATGCCGCCTGTTTTCCATACACCTGGATGTAGTGTAAGTCTACTTGACTTGGCAGGAAGTGAAAAAGTGCCGCGGTGATGGAAAGCCCGGAGCGCCGCGACTTCTCTGTAGAAACAGCCCTGAGAAGGGCTGGGCTGAAGCGCATGAGAGCAGCTTTGGAAAGTCGAGTGATTTCAGCTCAGCTCAGCAGCAGCGGGCAGGCGACATGGGAAGCAGGGACAAGAAAGCTGGTCCAGCATTCCGCTAAGCACGATCCTTTATTCAGGCAGAGCTTTGGCAAAGGGTGCCAGCAACAGCTAATCTCCTGAACAGGGGAAAACCTGGGATATTTATAGGAGAGGAGAGGGGCGGGGGAAGCCCGAGATACCTGTATCGGGGTGGGACAGCAAGGGGGAACACCAATGAAGCACAACAGTTTAACATATCTAACTCAAAGATACCTGGGAGCGACACATTGTGTCTCTCTTACAGAGAAGTATCTTGTCAGGATCTCGGGCTCGGCAGGCTCCTCCGCACCCACAAAAAAGTAATTAATATAGTTGGTTAATGTAGTTTTATAAAAAAAAGCAAAACTGGTCTGTAGTTACTTGAAGGAATCATATTTCTAGTGGAGATAATGTGTTTGAATCACAGAACTTGCAATCAAGCAAGAGAATCCAAGCCACATATTTCAAACTTAAAAATGTCCAAATTTCTCCATCTCCAGTCTCGTTCTAAGGTGAACACTTATGAAATAACCTGACTTTATGAACACTGTGTTGGCATCAGTATTGCTTTGGTAATTTCTGATTCGTTTTTTCATATACACAACAAATCTTATTGTTCTAAAAGCAAAAAAAATCCTCAGGTTACTTGGGCTTATTACCCTACAGACTTTCACATTGACGGTGCGACTAGTAGTAATAGCCCTTTCTCTAAAAACAACCAAATAAAAAAGCCAAACCCCAAACATCAAAAATAATTTCCCTAAATATATTATTTTCCATTTCTATATCCCTACTGCACACTTCCTTTTGTATTCTACTTTGATATTTCACCTGTTCTCTGAAACATTCTGATATACTGCATGTTTACACATATTTTTTTAAAGATGCCACAGTGTGATATTTTTGAGTGGAAGGAACTCACTACACTCATCTTTTAAGAGAGAACAAATTTAGTATCCAATGAAACAGACACAAGTAATTCAAAACCATGAAAAATACTCTGTCGGTGTCATTCAGGAGCACTTCCATCCACCTGTTTCAAATCACAACAATATCTAATCTATCTGAATCTCCATATTCAGACCTGGGTCTAAAAATTATTAACATGAAACTAGTGGAGCCATCTGTGAACTGCTCCAAATTCCAAACCAGAGCAGGTTCCAGTACCTCAAGGTTAACAGCTCAGAAAGTCATCCAGACATCAGACTTGACTTAATTTCAATTTGACATCAGCAGAGAATCACCCTGCCATCAAAAGTATATTCTTGAACCTATGCAAAAGCCATGCTTATTATTATGGCTCTAGTTCTCTGGACAAATATGTATACATCATAAAAATTACTCTCACAGATGGTACATTTATTATCCCTTTGGATAGAGGCTGCAGAGGTCCTGAATAAAGTTAATTATTTAAAGATTAAAGTTATTTAAAGGTTAAAATTTAAATGACAGTAATGAGTTATGCTGTAAATTTAGTTGTAGCAGAAAGTAACAGCCAGGTGCCTTACCAAGTGGCTGAAAACATAGAATATGGATGTATTCTTCTTCCTTTAATACCAATGTCCATCAAAATATTTTTTTAATAACTGAACTTTTTCTAGGTCAACTTTTTAATCCATCACTACAAAGAAAATCCTTTCTTCTTAATGCCTTGTGTTATTCACAGGAGCAGCATTAGAAGACACACATCATGTCTCGCCCCTGGGCAAAATAAAGACTAATCTTAAACAAGCAGAGACAGGCTGGAGGGGTCATTTGTGCTGAAGGGAGTTGCAACTGGCTTTTCAACTGCAAGACTTCATTCCTACCACAATGACAAGCTTTTATAAACCTGAGCTCTATACCTTGCCTTCTCTACTTTCTATAGTTCATAGAGTAATTTGTCATGAGCTAACCTAAAAATCATGTATGTGGACTCAGCAAAGAAACCAAATGGCATACTTAGTACAGGAAAAAGTGTTTAAAACATTGTTGAAGGATGTAAAATTAGATTATTTTTTTTGTCTTTTGTCTTTTTTGCCAAAAAATTTGTCTTTTTTGCCAAAAAGACACACTGAAGACAGATACAGATTCTGATAGAAAGTGGCCTTAAACAACACAGGCAACACGAGCATGTAACTCATTGACTCATTCTGCAGCTATCTCCTTTCACAAGTCATTCACTCTGCTAGCTATTGGTGGAACTGAGGTACAACTGCATAGCTCAGTGTTGATTTCCATAAAACCTTGATGGAAATTAAACTTTTCAGGTCCCATTTTCCCTTCTGGCAATTAGTAAAAGTGATTTTAACATCTACTGAAGACCTACTGAAATTAACTCAAAGACTTTGATCGGCTCTGGATCAGATGTGGCATATGAGAAAGAGATACATGAAAGCGCCCTCTCCCCTTTAAACATTAGAAAAACTCAAAACAGCAGATGACTTGAAAATCTCTTTTCTCTTTGAAGTCAATCTGATTCATCAACGCTGGTAAGAAGACATTCATAAAATTTTAATTTCCTATGCCTTTAAACTTATTCTCTTGTTCTATGCAAAAGTCCATTTGACCTATACAAAATAGAAGGTAATGAAATCAAGATTTCATATTTCAAAAGTTTGAAGGTCTCAGCTAATTATTCATGTTTACTAAGTAAATAATTCTGTCATGACATTGGGAGATGATGTACTTTTAAAAAATAGGGTACTAGAGAAACTGTGTCAAATTCTTACTATCTTCTATGACATAAGAATACTCTGAAGTTATTAATTACTTCTTGAAGTGCCTTTCAAACAAACAATAAAAGATCTGTGAAGATGACTGATTAATGCAATAGTCAGAAGACACAACTTACCCTTTTCCAGTCCATCTGTTGGCCTTGTGTTCCTCTGTCTCACAAGGTCTCTGTAGGCAGCTAGTCCACAAAGCTAAAACCTGGACACACATGGAGATTATTTCCTTGGAAATCTGAGTCTTTTCTCTATAAAGCGATTTCTATTCATATCGAAGGCACAGCACTCACACATTTTAATTTATCTTGAATAACATTCCCCTTGAAATCATTTATTTGGGACCACTCCTCCATACAGCTTGTACTGAGTTTTTCTTTTTTTGAAAAGGGGAGAAGTTTTTAATATAGGATAATTTATCATGCACTGGGCCTTCCAACATGATATAAACTAGTGTGAATGTTTTTCTGAAGCAAATTAGTTCCTACATTTAATACAATACTGTAACCATAATTACAGGATCAAGTGAATGTTGCTAATGAAGACAGATGGAGATTTTAGATTAAACATGCTCAGAGGAAGATCAGCTTCTACTGCTCATGTCATCAATGCAGCTGCTATGAGCAGACAGACCCTGGGTGCTGCAGGGAATCTCAGCAGAGCACATCTGATGTCGCCTAAGTTAGAAAGAGCAGCAAGGGTCAACACCATCTTAATAGAGATAATTGTAATTTTCAGTGGCATTGGCATATACAGCCCTGATTTTAAGAGATTTCCCAAAGAACTCCTCTCACAAACACTCCAACTGTGCACTTAGTACATGATAACCAGATTAATTTAATTTTAATTAATTTAATTAAAATTAATTAATTTAAATAAATTTAAATTTATTTAAATATTTATTTAAATAAATAGTTATTTATTATAAAATAGTTTAATTTAGCTGCTGCTATCCAAAGTCATGCAGTATGGATATCCATACAAGATAATCTCCCCCTCACGTTTGTAACTGCAATGAAATCTTCGTCTTTAAGCCACAAAACCAGAAAGGATCACTTCACTTTCTTACTTCCCAGAATTAGTCTTTTTTTCAGCTCAATAAAGCCTATACCAGAGAAAGCTAGCCCTACTTTCTGAAAAAAAAAGAACACATGTGGTCATGAAACCTAAATTGAGTTTTTAAAAAAGGAAACCAGGGTAAGTGCTAAGCTTTAATTATTACATTGTAATTATTACAGTTCTTCACTGGGAATACAAGTGGTGAAAAATAAAATCGCATCTGGTTTGCAACGAGTTTACCAGATTAAATTTTATCCACTCATCTTTTACAAACACCAAGTTCCTTCTCTATTTCTGTCTTTCACTTGCACTTCCAAGTATCTGATACAGTCTTAATCTTCATTAAAAAGAAATTGAGGAATTTCAAAATACCTATTACACTCTGCTGTAAACTGTAAGCTGGAGTTGCTCAAGTGTGGTATTGGGCGAATGCCATAATTGCATTCACATAAATATAGGAACAGAAATAGCCTTACGCTGATGGTCCCTGCAACATGCCCTGATGATAAGTTCATACAGATGTCTACAGGAAAGATATTTCATTTCTCAGAAGAAATATTACAACAGAAGGCTTATGGCAAAAAATTATCAACTAAACCAATTGTGCTTGTAACAACTAACCAAAGCAGCCAATTACATTCTTCTCCTCATGCTGTATCATTAGATCTTCATAACAGGATGTCCACTGCTTGATTCTTTTTAAGTAACAGCACACAACAAACACAAAGAAATATTTTAATGAGGTCTATTTGGAATGGTCTGAACTCTTTCCACCTCACTCATGCTGCATATATTGATCACCCCATCTTTTGTTTCAATTATTATGTGTCTCCAGTATTTCACCAAACTGAGGTTTTGGTCCAACCTCGCCTGGTTGCAGGGATCTTATCTGCACCACTTAGGATAATAATCCACAACAATCTTATAGAACAATTGTAATCAATATATTAGATTCTTCTTTAAAATTACAGTATCTCCCCATCAAATGTATTTTAATACTTGCACTCATTGTATCGGTGGAAAAACAGAGCACTATTACTGTGGAGGCTGGTGGGCTGATTAACGAAGAATCCACTGTTACTGCTGAAGATGGATAGATCACACGGACACAGGTCGAGGTGTGGTGAAGAGAAGAGAAAGTTTATTTTTCCCCCCAGGATTTATAGGCTCCTGACCACAGCCAGGGATTGGATGGCCAGGATAACATTTCTCACTGCACTGGCCATGAGAGATGTCCATCACAAGATGTGTAACAGAAAGAATGTACACATATCTATGTTTACAGTTGCTGTCCTGGGAAAGTCTTTAGAAAACTATGTTAGCAAGCTCAGAAGCTGAGTTTTCAGGGCAACAAATCCACAATTCTCCCTTGGAGGGAAAGCTCCTAGACAAGTTCCTTCTTTGTTGGGGCAACAAAAGGAGATGTACCCAGCATGTCTTGCAGCCCATGCAAATTGTATGTACCCCACGCAAATTGTATGTACCCTGTTGTGTGGACATGATTTCTGAACCTGAGAGAATTTCAAGCTCTCAGGGACTGGCTGTTCCCAAGGGTAAGTCTTGGGAACCTTCTCTCGCTCAAGGATTATTTGTGTAAATAAGAAATTACTTTCCCAAAACAAGACACAGATGTTCGGAGAGTATTGTCTCTCTTGTCCCACCAGTGGGATGAGGGAGGTGTTGTTCCTTCTACCAACCAGGATGACCTGATCAAAACTGCTTATATATGGGTTGACAAAACCCTGCAATAAAGGCTTTTTTCACCTCATGGAAAGCAGCTGTGTGTATGAGTATCTCGGAACCCTCAAAATACTTTGTGTCCCCTAGCAACACCATTAGTCCTTCCCCTTTGCTCAGCACCTGAACCTTCAGCTGACTAGACCTGATGCTCCTGTATAAACCCCTGTTTCACTCTGACTATCCAGAGTCTTTTATCCCTGACCCCTTTGCAGTATCTGGAGTTCATCTTGTCCCTGGACTGAGAATAAAGGCTTCTGGTGGAACACCACACGAGGCCCATGTTCCTCCTTCTGTGTCACCTGGACATCACCCGAAGAGCTGCAATCACTCAAATGCCCTTTTCAGGGCTCAGAGCTGAGATCACTCAGGCAGTGATCACTCAGGAAGTGCCTGTGCACCCGAGAATGTCCTTCTAAGGACGCTTCTCTGGGAAGGCCGCGGCACCCAGACCACTGTCTAGGCCACGACAACCTTGGTGTTGCCAGCACCATGCTCTAAAAAAACCAACACTGAAAGCAATATTTAGACAAAATTTTCAATGTGCTTCCGATTCTCAGGAACCTAAACAAGAAATTGCACATGGAAACTGCAGAAGCAAGTTATTTCAACTGACAAAATTCATGTTCGGGGTTTTCTTTGGGTTTTTAATAGAAATAGCACCATTTCAAATCTGACAGATATTTACATATCTGTAAATTATGTTCCTTGGCTAATTGTGTAAATGTCCATAAGCAGTAGATTAACAGGGACTGCTATAGTAATATAAACTTTCACAGAAGTAACTTTCTAAAATTAAGAAGTGGGAGGAAGCCTCAGTGTTAAGTGAAAGTGTTAAGGCCCTGACCTTGTTCTTTTAAGCAAACTTGTTGCCTGGTGTTTTTGGTTTCTTTGGGGTTTTTTGTTTGTTTGTTTTGGTTTGTTTGTTTTTCCCCTCAGTGTGTCCTTCATTGTTGCAGCAGTGTTAATTAGAAATGAATCAACCATGGAGGGCAGGCAGTCAATACCTGATGTAATTATATTATCTTTAAAGAACAGAAATAGGCATCATGCAGGATTCTGTGAAATCTCCATGAGGGACACACATCCAGAGTACTCAGTGTTATTTTAAAGTGATCCTCAACAAATTAGTGTTTAGTAAAACATTTTGTGGGCTGAAGTATTTGTTCCCTCACCTTTCCTTCTCTCAGTGATAATTACAAAAAGAGTTTTAATGCTGTTAATTTTCATTCATAATTTTCTTCATAGTGATTTTGGTTCAATGCCTAAGGTGTAACCTGTGTGAAAGTCAGTTTAATTTCCTGCCTGCCATGTGTTGCTCATGGGGGGTTTACCTTGCTTCACATTGCTGAAGATGAGATGCCCTCAGATTCAGCAGGGATGACCCTTATTATTTTTCCCAGACTGGAAACTATAATTGCGTGCATGTTCTGGATGCAGACTCAGACATTAATAGTAAGATTACACTGGATATTTAGCATTCCAGGATGTTTGCTCTTGTTTTCAGGCATCTAAAGAAGATGACTTTGGCTGTTTGTAGGACTGAAGCATTTCTTTGTGGTCAGACGTGTTCATAGAGCAATTCAAACCAAAGAACTGGCAGGCAGCTAATATGAAGGCCAGCTCTCACATTCCTGGTTTTTACTGGTTTATCGCAATCAAAAAACCAGGAATGATTTTCATGTTACTACATTAGAAAGTAATTGTTTGGTTTTTTTTATTGAAAGGAACTTTGTTTAGTAATGCCTTTTCATTTATGCATTGAATTCTTCCAAACGCAGAATATTTTGATATACAGTAATGAGGCTCTGGAGAGTTGAGAAGGTTTACCTTTTGTTTGCAGGTGGAATTTCAAGGGGAATTTAATTTCAGTACCAGTAGCCAAATGTTTTGTATTAACTTGAACACATGCAGCAATTAATTGGTACCAGTTGAGGCTCCTGTGTCTTATGGCTGCACAGTACAGGCAGTACCTGCTCTGTACAGGGTGAGGGTAGGAAACAGAACTTTGTCTTCTAGGGTTTGAGCAAGCAAGCTGCCCAAGCAAGCTGCTGAGTAAAAAAGGGAATCAGTTTTAATGGAAACATTTAAAGACCAATCAAGTCCTGCTGTTGTGACCAAAGCGATCAAGTGTTCCCTTTGTAAAGCTGTTTTACCTTTGTATTTATTTCTGTGAGGCAGGTAGAGCAGTGGACTTTTTTGTGAACAAGCAATTTCTGTTGATAACTGTCAGCACATCAGTCATCAGGAGAATGAGTACCTTCTCAGATATTCTTCAGAAAGGTCAAGATTTTAGTTTTAATGATGAACATAGTTGTACAGTTCCTTTTCAGTAACTATTTTATAGCTCAGTGTCCTTGACTGCTTTTAAAATTGTACTTTAAATGCAAGAGCCCTTTGTCTTGAAAGAGTGTCGATGCAGTATCAAGGAGACATTTGTTTTATGATTACATAATTTCTTACTGCACTAGTCCATGACATTAATCCAATTTAGTTGTGTACTTTGTCAGGATTTTCATGATCTCTCCTGCTTTTTAGATAAACCTGATATATCCATGAAAAAAACCCCAGTAGTTAAAAGCCCATGTATTTACAGACACCTCACAGGAGAATAAAGAAAAATGTTTTTAGCAGAGTTAAATGAATTTGGGCAAGTGTTTATCTTGCTTCCCAAATAATTGTCAGAAAGATTTAAACCAGCAAGAGTACTTAGCATACTGATACTTGTGCTCTACTACAGAGTCATTGTTCAACAAGACATTTGTCTCTGTATGCCCATCTTCAAATAATTGCAAGAGTTATCCCAGAAAAAGCAACACTGACTATATAAACTAGGAACACGATCATATTAAAGGCCTCACATTGTCCATTTTAAGTAGACTTGATCAGGATTAATTTGGGATTCCTCCTAATATGTCATATGTACTCTGTTGATTCCTCCTGTCCCCTGTACCATATATTTCTGTATGGTGATTTCTCAGCGCATGGTTTTTGAATATCTTGACTGTGGTAAGAAAATGCTGTTGGGGCACAGGTGAGAAGAGTTCACTTGGATTCACAAATCTGAGTGTTGGATATCACCCCTGATGGGACTGCAGCCTGAAATACAGAGCTGCAGGCTTTCCAGAAACAATTCCAGCCCTAAATGCAGAGCTATTGACTTTCCAGAAACAATTCCATAACAACTCTGTGTATGTATGCACTATGCGTAAGTACAATTTATGAGATGGGGGAAGGCTGCATTTAGAACAGTATAGAAGTATCAGAGGTTTTAGAACTTCAGCTGATTTTTGTTTCAATTGATGAAAACTATGCTTCTCGTTAGATAGTTTTGGGATATCTTTAGATAGTTTCAGTTCAGCTTCTTTCTGCGATGTTTCATATATGCTCAGATTTTGTGGTTTCTAATTATTATTTCAGGTTCTTTTTTGTCCTTCAGAAAAATTTGTTTGTTTTGGCTTCTAATGTATATCAAAGTGCTTTAATGATTTAAAGATTCACAGATTCTTGCTTTCACTTCCATTTTGATGTTCTGCAAGTTCTACAAAATAGTTGTAGAATAAATACTTAAATTAATAAATTTGATAATAATTTGTTTCTGCACTTTAAAATAGCAACATATATATAATAAGAATTTGTCAGTATTCTGAGAATATTAACCAAAGTTCTCATCTTCTCTAAGAATACTTCCCTTTACCCTGAAGTGTTTTGTTGCTAATAAAACCTTAACCAGAACCTCACCTCTGAACTCATTTGAAGCCCTTTATGAAAATAAACCAGATAAACCCAAACTGCTTTGTGACTTTGTGGAGATTCTCCTGAAACCACCATGGCTGAATGAAGCTCAAGATGTATGAGTGGCTGGATACAGAAGTAATCTAAAGATATACCTTAAATGTAGCTCCTGACAGCAGCTTACCAACCAAGAAAAAAATTGTTAGTTTGGTTACAATAGATTATTAATAATTTGCTCAAGCTTTTAAGTTTAACTATTTAATTAGCTGTCAAGATGGATAACAAGGGATGGGACCACCATGCTTTGAGATGACTTATTGCTCAAGTAAGCCAGATAAGATATTAGTCTCAAAGGCGTGAGATTTAGAGAGGAGCAACAAGTCAGCCATAGCTCAACGTAGTCACAGGTTTCTTCTCTACACAGCAATATATAACATTTTGGTCCAATAGACAGTTGGCACAAAATTTGTTTCTACTTAATAACTTATCACCTTTGCTTAATTTTGCCACACTGAGTCTGTCTCTTAGCCAATAAGCTGACAGGTCACGTACTCATACACACACATCTATTTTAATTTTTAGATCTTTAGCTTACTCTATAAGTCACATTATTACAGCTCAAACCTCACACTACTTTACTGAATATAATTTCTTACCTACTCTAGACATATTCTTACTTATAACTATAGGAACATAAGTTTATAATTTTTCTATTTAATGTTTGTGTACCTTTATCATTACATTAATCCAAGCTCCTTCCAAGGCTGCAGATTGAACCCTTCAGCATCTGTGAAAGTTTCTATTTTTCCATTTCCCACAATTAGCAATTAAAAGAACACAAACTATTTTTCAACATATGTAAGCTTATGTTGATTAGTTTAAGTGTTTTCTCACTGAAGAAGGGGCACAGGCATTTACTTTTAAGATACTCAGCTCACTTGCAGTTTCTGATGTACTAACTACTGTGTTTAACACATACTATTTATGAATTTTATATCATTTTCTATTAGTCATCATTTGAATGTTACATTTGGGTTTTAATTATATTGTATAGTTTGATTTATCCAAGTTGAACACTTCCTGCCATATCATAAAAGAAATACAATATATTAGCATATTTTTAATTTGCTTCCCTTTCATGTGCTACTCCTCAGCATTATTCTCATTTCTCCAAAGAGAGAAAGGTAGGCAATGAAAGTTTTCACTCTTAATTTTTAAACTTGTTGATGTTTTTGTCACCTGGTAAAAACTGATTTGCTTTTTCAAGGTTGGATGAATCTCATTCAAGTAGAAATTGAAATGTAAAGGATTCCTTTAGAAAAAATAGTATGAAAGTTTCAGATCAGGCAATGCTTGATATGATAAGCATTTCACAAAAGCTTTGCTGTTAAGTTTTGTTAAACAAATCCAACACAATCCACATTCACACACAGTGATAAGCTTCAGAAATTTGCACCTTTCACAGCTACCCTGTGGTAAACATAGGAGAGCATTTATGACTGCTTCTTTCAACTGTCCGAACTCTGATGTTTAGCCCAATTGCACTTCTACCCTGTAACAAGAGCAAGGAAATCTATCATTTCTGCTCCATGAGGCTTTGTATAAAAATGTCGTGCAAAAAATTTGTTCTGTATGGAAACCTCCCCCCAGAAAAGACATGCTGATGGAGTTGGGGTTTTTCAGCCTGGAGAAAAAAAGATGGGGACTGAAACACCTTCCAGTACTGAAACAAACTACGTAAGAGCTGAAAAGCGATTTTTGAAAAGAGCTTGGAGTGGAAGGACAAAGGGAATGGTTTTCCATTGACAAAAGTGAGGTTTAGAGCAGATATTGCAAATAAATTCTTCCTTATGAGGGTGATGAGGCCCTGGCACAGGTTGCCCAGAGAAACTGTCTGGCCCATCCCTGGAAGTGTTCGAGGCCAGACTGGATGGGGCTCTGAGCAATCTGGAACAGTGGAAGGTGCCTGTTGTATTGTGTTGTTGGTTTTGCTCCCCACTGTATGATGTTTAATGGTTTGCTTCCCTCTCCCCTTTGTTTTTGTTACAATGTGTTGTCCCAGTTGTCAATCCTGCTGTGTCCCTCCTAGCCCCCTTCTCTGGGCCTTCTCCATCACCCAGCTACTCCTCTCAGCTTCTAGAAAGCTCGGAGAAGGGTCCTCAAGTGATAGGGCAGGGACAGAGGGAAGTCCCAGATGTCCCTCAAGCCCTGTTACATTTCCCCCCTTGTTCCCTACTGGTTGACAGTCTGTCCCCACCCTTTCTTCCTCCCCACTATTTAAACTGATGGCACCCCCTGCCTCGGGGGCTGTTTTGGAGCAGTACCTTTGAGGTTTGGAGTCCTGGTGGGGACGGAATAAAACCTTGGATTTCTGCCCTCCTTAAGAGCCTGTATTCCTTCCTCTGCCAGTGTCACTGCAGTCTCTTCCAACCAGGGAGAAATCCCTAGCTGCTCCCCCAGTTCTGGGGATCCAGAGGAGTGTCCTCCTGCATGCCAGCGGTGGCTGGCTAGCCAGGGTGGGTGGAGTGACCGCTCTGAAAGGGACACCACGACATGTGCCCCTGTCCATGGCAAGGGGTTTGGAGATAGGCAAGTTTTAAGGTCCCTTCCAACCCAAACAATTTTCTGATTCTCTGAAATCTAGAACTGCACACCTTCACCTTGATAACATTATATAACATGTATATAAAAAATATTTTTGTCTGGAAAATTTTTTTAGTAGTCCCATTTTTTAATGGGGAAATATCTTCGGGAGATATCTTCTGAGACTTTCCTGAAGTTTCATTAATATTACCAGGCTAATTTTTACAATTTAACAGCTACATTGCCATGGTGATTTCATCAGTGGAATTGTTCTGTATATTAGCAAGAATAAAGGGATTTGAAATATTTCACATGTACCATGTGAATTGATTTTGCATTAGAGAAAAAATTGGAGCTCAGTTGTCTTGAATAAACCAAGGAATAATGGTACCTAAAATTTTGAAGTTTATATCAATTGAATATATAAACATGAACTTTCATCTGATTTGTGACTTATATGCAGGACTTAATATCTCACATGATTTTACATTTTAGCAAACAAACTAATTATTTTAATTTTTTTTTCACTTTTCAGGCTGTCAGAATTTGGATAAATACATTTATTTTAAAAGTTTTATGAATTATGATACTACATGCTATTGACACCTACAAGTTTAGCCTACCTGAGTTGGGTTTCAGGAACAGAAAATAATTACACGTTATTCATTCTTTGACTGTGATTACAGCTTCTTCCATGCAAAACAAAAGTATGAAAGAATGTAATGAACAACTCATAGTTGTCTTCTATTGAGATGAAAAATGAGGGATGGGACCACCGTGCTATTTAAGATGATTTATTGCTCAAGTAAGCCAGATAGGATATCAGTCTCAAAGGTGTGAGATTTAGAGAGGAGCAACAAGTCAGCCATAGCTCAACGTAGTCACAGGTTTCTTCTCTACACAGCAATATATAACATTTTGGTCCAATAGACAGGTGGCACAAAACTTGTTTCTACTTAATAACTTAACACCTTTGCTTAATTTTGCCTCACTGAGTCTGTCTCTTAGCCAATAAGCTGACAAGTCACGTACTCATACACACACATCTATTTTAATTTTTAGATCTTTAGCTTACTCTATAAGTCACATTATTACAGCTCAGACCTCACACTATTTTACCCAACATAATTTCTTACTTACTCTAGACATATTCTTACTTATAACTATAGGAACATAAGTTTATAATTTTTCTATTTAATGTTTGTGTACCTTTATCATTACACTAACCCAAGCTCCTTCCAAGGCTGCAGATTGAACCCTTCAGCATCTGTGGAATTGTCCGTTTTTCCATTTCCCACAGTCTTCCTTTCATTTATCCATTCTTTCAAGGACCATCATTCCAAAATTAATTTTGTGTTGAAGGTGTGGACTGTGAATTTGGGCACAGCAATCAGTGAGATTTTGGGCAAAAGTCCATCCTGGGGCCATGGTGATGTTCTCTGATGTGTAGTAGCTGTAAGACAATATTTCTCTATCTACCATTAGTTTAATCCCTGCCTGAGGACTTAATTTTTAGCTAAAACTTGCTAACTTTTTACATGGTGCATACCTTCAGCCCCCCTTGAGATAAAAGACTCTGATCTGTTTAAAAAGACTATTCTGTTTGTCTGCCATCCCTTTAGAGTCCAGACAAAACTAAAACATCTTCCTGTATCTATAGATCTGTTTGTTCACAAGGGCTGTGTGTTCTGGCTGAGCTAGAACTGTTTACCCAACAGCTGAGCATTCACAGATTTTTACTCTATTATATAAACTGGTAGCAGATCAGAATCCAAACAGATCATCATCTCTGAGTAAACTGCTGAGAGGTGACAAAAGATGAGGAGAGGTCTTTTTTTCCATAAATCTCTCAGATGACTTGGAATAATGTTGTTTGCTCTCTAGACAAATACACGTTGTTTTTGGTGTATCAAAGTCTCCCACAGGTGCTGAGGGATGATCACAATGAGCAGCACGTATTTATCCAGTTTTACCAGCACACTGCACTGTAGCAGTTGCGGGGCTCACTGGTCTGTGAGGCTGGTTGATAGAAATTAACTGAGGAAGACAATTAGAACAGAAAGGTGTCTGAAGTACAGACACCTATTGGAAGTATTCAGGTTATGGGAATAAAATCATGTGATAGATAAATGAGAGATCACTGCTGTTTAAGTTGCGTCATTGGGGGTTTAATTTGGAATAAAGGATGCTATACTTTGCTTAGAAATATGTACTTTAGCCTGTTTCATTCTCTTGAAATGAAAATGTGCTGACTCTTGTAAATAAGACTCTTATAAATAAGATTCCTGTAAAGTAAGGCAGTTCCCGGGAAATTTTTGAAGTTGTTGATGGCTTTTCCAAGTCCATGATTCATTTCAATTTTTTATTATAATGTACAAAAGGAAGGAGTAAAGCAAACAGAAAAGAAGTTGTGTAACAAAGGAGAAGATTATAGACAGCTAGAATACACCCAGATCTTTGACAAAGAGATTCTTTTCCAGTGATAGGGAATATTAGGGCTCTTAAATGGCTAAATGTTTATTATCTGTAAAAAATTGTATCAAGATTTAATGGGATTAAGTACAAAGCACACAGGAAAGGATTTACCTATGGAAAGACAACCAAAATTTTAAGCCCAAGATGCTTTCTGAACTGTGCTAACCCAAAATTATTTCCCACTGTTTCCTTTCACTTGACACTCGCAGTTCCATTTTATCTTGTTCTTAGGAGCAGTAATTTAAAGAAAGTACTAGAGATGAGGTCCTACTTGCTTCTTGCCCATGTTCTCTCCTAGGAGATTTTTTGAGCACTTTTGGGGATGAAAGAAAACAGTTCCTGTATCTATATTTAAAAATCCACTTAGTATCTAAGAGATTGTAGTCTCCCAGGCCACCTCAGACAGGCAGTGATGGGACAGCAGATACTCTGAATTACCCTCTGGAGAACGTGAGGTTAAGAGAGCTTGCCTTCAAAGAGTTCTGTTCCACTGTGGTGATAAAGAGAGCCACAGGAGACTGAGACTGCCACAGCTTGGAAAGCCTAAATACTGCTTGGGCACTTATTATCCCACTAAGGTCAAACTGGAGGGAAAAATAGTTTGTGGTAATAGCAAAGTAAACATTTACAGTTTAGTTGGCAACCTAGTTATACAGCTAATAAATTTATGTAGTATTAGAGTACTGTATCCCTGTGTTAGAATTATGGGGGTTTAGTCACTGGTTTTCTTATTTTTTAATCTCCTTTTTAAAAATTTTAACCTTGTATTTTTTAAATTAATTTATTATGTTTTACTATTATTTTTTATTGTAAACCAATTAATACTAAGATTGTCTTGTAATATGAGTCCAGATAATGAGTAGTCATTGATAATCTTACTCTTGATAGTTTTCATAAGGAATAAATATTAGAAGGTAACACTCTGTTTAGCACAAGCATTTCTAAACTTGCGAAATTAATTTTTGAGGTCTTGCAGTTTACCAAAATTAACATCTCTTGGTTATTAAATCTTCAGGGGTGTCCAAGAAGGAAAAGACTGATTATATGCATGCCAATATTCTAATATTATCAAGTTTTTTGGATTTTTTTCTTCATTTTTAACTTGATAAGGAACTCCTAAGGTACCTTATGCTAAAAGCACCGTATGTTGAAAGAGTTTTGATCTCTCTCTGTATATGTACACATATCTTCATAAATTATGATATAAAGACAGGAGAAAATAATCCTCTCATGTATTACTCTAGAGTATGCCAACACAACTATTACACATATTACTTTCACCAGTAGTGGTGTGGGCTGGATAAGCAGTAGCAGCTTTTAAATTATGCAAGTAGCTTATGAATCAGAGAGATACTTTGTTAAATGACTCACTCCCTTAGATAATTAGGCTGGGACAGATCTTGGGGTTTTAAAAGTATGAATGGATTTTGGAAATTCAAGGCTCTTGGGAAAAAAAAGGGTTCATCAGCTGTATATCAGTTTTTATCTCTATGTCAAATTCTTGAGTTTACTACAGAGACACCACATAAACTGCTGAACTTCATTATAATCATTTTAATGAGCAGTCCAGGAATACTTGGTTGTGCTGATTTTACAGAATGTTATGCTTCAAAACCTATTCTCAAATTCAACTTTTGTTGGAAAAAAATCTGGTTACATATTGTTTTACAAGTGACTAGTTGTTCAGCTGTTTGTATCTGTGACAGAATACTTTATCTTCAAGTGAAGTTAATGAAGTATCCATTTACTGAATTGTTTTCATCTGCTTTCCATTGACCCCAGGCTCATCTTTGGTTATCCCAGGGCACCAGTGTTCAGTGTTATACTCAAGAGTGAGCAAAAATCACAGGCAGTAATATTTGTACAATATTACAGTGAGTAACTTCTTTGCAAAAATAAAACTCTTCAGTGTGTCATCAGTCATACAAGAAATTCCAGACACATGCAAATGAATGCAAAATATCTTGCTAACTTTTGATAGTAAAAGAGTTTGGAACAGTTCTCTGTGTGGGAAGATGCCAGTCTGTGAAATACTGTGAGGAGCTAGATTTGATTGAATTATTCCATAAGGAACCCAACAATGGAGGAAATTATTCAAGGTATGATAAATAATTTTGAGGTTTAATTACTTCCTTAGGATATCTCACTCTCAGTGTTTCCAAACTGCTATCTATTTTTCTCTTTTAAACTCAGTCCATTAGATGTTTTTAATCGTATATGATATGGCTTAGAAATCAGATGGTATTTAGAGGCACACAGTTAAAAATTCTTCACATCCTTCCTAAGGGTTTAAGGAAAAATCCCCACACTGCTGTGATGTGTGTCTGTAGCACCTACAGCTCAAGAGCTTCTCTTTCCAGAGAGCAATAAGGGACAAGCTTCTTGCATTTCCCAGGTGTTTTCCAAGGTTCCAGATTTATTTCCATTTTCTCCCCTTTAAAAACTATATTGATATTTTACTTATGTAGCCCGTCTTTTTGGTGGCTTTTAACAAATACTTTAGTGAATACTATCTGTTGTTGCTCTTGAGATTCTCGCTGCCAGTCTTATGTTCCTGTTAATTTATGGATTAATGGGAATATGGATAATCAGTGATGTGACAATGCCTAGACCTTTGAAACAGAGTAGTGATTGTGTTTTCTTGCTGTCTTTTTTTTTTTTTTTTTTTTTTTTTTGCTTGACGTCTCTAGTTCTCTTGCTTTCCCTACCTTTTGTGTTTTTAATAGTATATTTAGTGTGGGTGGCAGTTTGGGTTTTGTTTCGGTAAATGCAGAGTTTATTCCGACATCTTTTTCTTTATGTCAGATACATCTTTCCAAAAGTATTGCATTTGCCAATGTATTTTTGCTGGAAAATTTGGAAACAGCATGCCTCTGTGCCATCTAAAAAGAAGCACTCTCATCCTTTTGCATAATTACCTTCTTTTACCTTCTTTAAAGACAACCTTTTAAACTGGACTCCTTGTCTAAGAGACTTTCTGAAATCAGGCCAGTTACAGCAGTTGAATTCCAAGAAGCTGAAAATTTAGTCTGATAATCTGTGTTTTTCAAACTTATACCATCAAAATTTCTTAATTTTTTGGTGATACACCCATAAATATTAAAGTATCTCTGAACCTTTGTAGAAAAATAGTTTTTCCATTATTTTTCCTGAAATAACATGGAAGACTCTTTGTAATTAAGGTAATAAATCTCAGATGTGAAGAGCTTATTCAAGCCATGATAAAACAATAAGGCTTTTTGCCTCTAAATGAGCTATTGATAGTAGCAGTACTGGAAATATTTTATTCCCAACAGCATTATAACTATTGGTCAGTTGACACAGTGAGGATGGCATTGGTTTCAGGGATGGCTTGCTGATTTAACACTGGGATATGTTTTTATGGCAGGGTTTTCCTTCAAACACCAGAAATGTCTTATCTGATTAAGAATTTTATCTCCAAAACTGATGCTACAACAATCCTTATTAACATGATTTAAAAGGAAGATTTTCTGATAATAATTCAATTTGCTTCAGTAGTATACAACAGAACAGGCTTATTTTATTCTCTTGCAGTTTTAGTTGAGGCAACTAAAATCCATATTCTGTATGTAGATGGACAGTGATTTTTGTTTATTGACGCATTTATTTTAGAGAACACAACACTGTTTTTGTTTCTGTTTTGTCTGTGTTTTGAAGTAGTGGAACACTGTGAACTTAATTTACAGCTTTAAAACAAAATTGTGAACTGTGTATCTTCACCCAGCATTCTAGAGTTAGAAATGCATATTTTGGTGATGCCTGTTTAGGTCAAAGATGATCTAAAACCACTTCCCTCCAATGGCAGCTTTTCCCCCAAGCAGCTCCTGACAAGGTTTTTGGTGTCCTCTGTTCTAAAAGCACACAAGGGTTTTACGTGTTTCCTTCGTTTGTCCCATGGGGGAGCTAGGAAGAGTTGTGGGCACACTCCAGGAGGGTAGCTTTTCCCCACATTTTATTTTGTCTCTGCTACAGTACTGAAGGTGACCTTTCCTGACACCAGAAATGCAATTTCTGGGGTTCCATCATCATCAGAAATATGTACAGGTGAAATGGTAATTGCTACACTGCAGTGTTTCTCAGAATACCATATACATAAAAAATGGAGGAGTCATTGCTGTCTTTCTAAACTGTAATCCATAATTAGTTTATGGTCTATTTGGTTGGTAGCAGTGAACTTTGGATCTCTGCCTTAATCATCTCAGGTGGCAGGAAGTCTTTGGTACATGTGGTTATTTCTTGGTGTTGCGCAGTGACCTATTAATGAAATCCTTTTGCATCAGGAAAAAGTTCTGACCTGTTACCCAGCATGAGCCTGGGGATTGTGGAACCATGTGTTGCTCAGAAAAACAGTGGGAAGTTTCCAGTTACAACATTTCCTCTGGTTTAGAGACATGCCAAGTCATTTACCTGCTTATCAAATGGACTAAAAGTTGGAGTCTCTTTCAGGAGCATGCCTAACCCTGAATATCAGCCTGATAGAACTGGAGAAAAAAAATAAATGGGATTTTTCACTTTGTGTAGAGATTTCTCATCGTGTACTGACAAGAGGGAAGTTTATAACTTATGGTCACATGGAAGAAGAATGAGATTTGGAGGAATAACTGAACCAGTTGTGAGCAAAAATATTTTGATCTTATCAAAGGGTTTTCTTTTTTTCACAGCTTTTATACATATTGTGGAGGGAGGCCAGTCCTCAGAAAGGCTTTCTTCTTGGAGATCTGTCCCGTAATAACATAAGACAAAACTACTTAGTCATGGTGACTAAGCTGTGGACCCCTTCCTGATCAGGACCCCATGTTATCTCCTTGTAAACTATTGGTCATTTTACCCTGGTCTTAAACCATTGTCCCTTTTCCAAATTCTTCCCTACCCTATAAAAACCCCAGCTTTTGCCCAGTTCAGTGGAAGTTCGTCACTGGCCCCCTTCCCTGAAGCCTGCTATTAAAGGTCTCTGCGGAATGCTACACGACCTCCCATCTCTTGTCTGCATGTCAGCTGGGATAACCCATTAGTGGAGCTGGGCTGATTAGAGCTGATCACTGCACAGAGCTGAAATCACATCTATAAGAGCTGAACACTTGAAGTCTCAGCCCATGCTCATAAGGGTTACTCCTGGCTGGAAACTGCCAAGACCCCCTAGACAGCCGTTCCTGACGGGACTCTTATCCAGGATACTGAGTGGCAGTGCCTGGGGTCGGACAGACCTCTGGACCAGCCACCAACACATGGTAAATGTAGAAATATCAGTATGCAGCAGTCAAACAGTCATAATAAAGCGGGGGAAAAAAAATTTCCTATGCGTAAATATTTATTTTTATTGCATTTTATATTTTCTTAAAGGGATTTCCATAAACTTACTTCTTTCCAGAGCTTTTCCAAGCAACCACTAGTTCTGGAGTCAAGTCATGGCCTTTGAATGATTCTCCCATTTCTGCAACCGCCACTCCTGAAGTTATGCTAAGAGGGACAGATAATTAGATGTGCTTCCTAAGAAGTGGTCCAGCAGGTAAGTTAAGTCCATTTTGTTCTGTAGGTGTAATATTTCCACAACTCCTTCAAAAATTAAGTACTTATTGCCCAATAAGTTTTGCTATAAAAGTTTAAAACTAGGTTTTAACCTAGTTAAAACCCATTTTCTAAATTCTTATGGATGGAGTGAAAATCAGGACTCCTTATGGAAACAGCAGGGGAAAAAAAGTCTGTCATAGGGAACCTATTCCTGGCAACAATTTCTAAAACCTCTGCAAGTATTTTTCTTTATTCTTTAGAACTCTTACTGCACTTACTGTTCAATTGATTGGAAATGTTGATGGCATTGTCTTGTTTTGCTGGTCAAGTTAGGCAAATAGAACATTTGAAAAAAGGGAAGTTTAGGCTCAGTCTGGATTAGGCCTCATAAGTCTTTTCAGTATTCCCCTCCCCTGGAATCCCCAGCTGGCTCCTCTAAGTACCTGTCCTTGCAGCAGGTTCCCCCCTTGGAATTCTGTTGGTGTTTATAGAAATACATGAGGAATTTAAGTGGTGCATAGTGTTTGACTTTCAGCTCTTGCGATTTGTATGAGATGGTCTGAAGTTTCCCTCATCTGCCTCACAACCATCCCAAGAACAGAGACTAAGACCCTGAAGACCCCAGGGGACTTTGTGCAGGGTTTCTGGCCTGGTTGAGATGGATGCTTGCTAAGTGATTATTTGATGGTGTGCTCAACCTACACCACAATAGTGATTGTTTGCAGGTGTGCTTGCTGTGCTGCCATGGTACACTGCCTTTGTTCCTGCTGGTGAGCAGGTACTGGTGAGGAGTGGCCTGTTCTGTACCTCATACCTGCTTCACAGAGCAATGGGTCTTATCACAATGGCCTGTGAATCCCCCTATCTCTTGGCCAACTGCCCCTTGCTTTGAACCAGACTATAAAAGTGACTTTCTAAGTTTCTTTCTTCGAGAGAGATCTCCCCATGGAAGAAGATACCGGCAACTCTGTCTCGTCCATTGGTAGCTATAACACCCCCTTTTTTGTCTCTTTACTTTGCCTCTTTATCCCCCTCTCTCTCTCCCTCTTCCCCCTCTCTCCCCCCTGCCTCTTTCTCTCCCTCTCGTCTCTCTCTTCCTCTCCCTCTCATCTATCGCATAACCCATGTTGTTAGCACTAAAATAAAGATGCATTGTTGATGCTGTGATTTAAACTGAAACCCCTTGGTGTCCTTTTTGCACTCTAAGATCAAAGACTCTCACGACTCCCGCTTGTGTTAGTGGATCATGACACAGTTACATTTAAAAATCGGAGTTGTCTTTTTATTCTTTAAATTCTGTCATTTTCCATCCTTCCATTTGCACACTGACAGTAGTCATTTTCTTTAAAAGGGCCCAATTTAATGTGTGTATCCTAGTTGTCTGTAGAATATTTGTAGAAATCCAGAGGATACCTTATGTAGAATGTGCTTTTATGTTATGCAAAGCCACCACAAAAATGTCAGTGTATTCACCCAACAGCAGGATTTGTCACTTTACATCTGCCGTTAGAACATGCTACCTAAGTGAAAGTACCTTCATCTGTTTGTTTGGAATTTCTACAATTACAATATGATATTTTAACATCCAAACCAAGTGGACATAAATTCTAGGTTATGTTTCTGGAAAAAAATATGTTTTCATTCTCTATTGAAGTAATTTTTTATGAGAAGTGTGTGATAAAAAATCTGTGTTAAATCTATCCATGAATTTTTGACTGGTTTACAGACCTGTCTTTCCCTTTTATCTGTTTTAAGAATTAGATGTTTCTTAAATAATAGTGGGGGTTGGGTGTACTTAGTTTTGTTCCATTTCACCAAGGAATTTTTTGCCCATTAGTTGCTGAGAAACCTGCTTGATGGTACTTGGTGAGTGCTTGAGAAACACAGGGAATTTAGCGGGGCCCAGGGGGGAGGGCAGGGGCAGCTGGGGGCTGGCTGGTTTCTCAGGCTGGAAAGGGAGACACTCTCTCGGAGCTGTTGTGGTTTGGAGAAGAGAATTCACCATCACCCAGACGGAGCTACTGTTTCTTCTTCTCCATCTTCCTTCTTCGTTGGTGGCCTCGCACCCCCTGTCCTGCCGGGACGTGTGGCAGTGCCAGGCACCGCCGCGGAGCTGCTGATCCACCTCAGCCACCGGTCCGGGATCTCTGCTCATCCCTGCTGTTCCACCTCATCCACCATCCCGGGATCTCAGCTCATCCCTGCTGATCCACCTCATCCACCGGCCCAGGATCTCAGCTCATCCCTGCTGTTCCAGCTGAGTGTTCCTCAGAGCCCTGCAGGAGCACCGGGACCGACTGCCCGAGGGGTTTGTGAAGCAAAGCCTCTCCTCAGTTGTTCTCTTCTCGGCCGAGAAGGCTGTCCCGGGGTCCCTGGTTCTGTTTTGTTGTTAATGCTGTAGTTATTGTTGTTTGTTTGCCTTGTTATACATACTAGTAAAGAACTGTTATCCCTATCCCCAGATCTCTGCTTGAGAGCCCCTTGATTTCAAAATTGTAGTAATTCGGAGGGAGGGGGTCTACATTTTCATTCCAAGGGAGGTTCCTGCCCTCCCTAGCACACACCTATCTTCCAAACCAAGACAGACAAGCACATCCCATCTATTCAATAAATGTCTATATTTCTAAATGATGATGAATAAACTCATGAGTATACATGGTTATGGTAGGTTGAGAAGAACCAGAATTTTCTTGCAATTGTAAGGTTTCTGTCTCATTGCTTTTAATCTTTGTATATTTTACAAAAAGAGAACTGGAAAATTGGAAGTATAATCTGGAGAGCTTGGATAAATTCAGACTGCAGTTTTTGTCTTGTTCTGAAATGTCGGTCACTGGCTGAGTTTTGCAAGTGTTATACGAGTTCATTTTCCACCTTTAAAGATGTGGTTATTATTTGATTGCATGTTAGACCTGCTTTGTTGTGCCTTTATTGTACTCTGAAGAGATTTGATTTGTATTTTTAAGATATTTAAATGTCCTTTAGAATTTATTAAAAGAGGAAAGATTGTTTGTAAGGTATTGAATTAGATGAAAATAACATGGGTGTTAACTCAAGTAGTGTATTCAATACATACGCAGAAACTAAATTAGAGTTCTGTGTAGCCCATTTATCCAGAGCCAAATGTACTTGAAAATTATATCAGCAAAAGATCCAAGCCCCGAATGTGCATGACATTTTTTTCAGTCAGCATTTCCACAGCACTGTTCAGGCTAGCTCAGTTTCTAAGCAGAGAAAGCCAGAATTTTCCTGCCTCTCCTCTTGTTTCCTGTATTTTCCATTAGGAGTCCTATTTACCCAACTGCAAAAGTGTTTGCACATATGTACTGTCTGCCTTTGTAACACAATTTGATAAACCGCCTTAATCTGCTTTATGTAATATTTCAGTGACAGGCTTCAGCACACCATCAGATGCCAGAGCAGGACAGAAAAGCAGGAAGTTTTGCACTGGGGAGGTCCTTGCTGTTCCAGTGGAATTGGAAACAGCTGTGTGTGCTGCCCTAAGAGATGGGAGCAGAAGCCATCTCCTATGTTTTTTCAGGATACTTTATATGTGACAAATGATGGAATATGCTGATGCCTTTCTTCTGCTTTCAGTTAGCCTTAAAAAGGTAGTGAGATGTACAGCACAACCCCAAAGAACTCCATGTGGTTTTCCTTCATTCATGGTCCTTTAGCAGAAGTTTTGGTCTCACTTGAATCCACCTGTAGCATCAGAGTTCTTGGAGGATTTGCTTCAAGGATTTATCTGATATTTCTAGGTCTTCTCTACCTTAATGACTAATCAGAAATCCTAAGGTTTCCTAAAGATGGCCATGCATATCCCTCTGAACTGTTAATCATGAACATCTGTATGCAGGTATTTAGGTAGATAATTTTGGTTGATTAGATTCATTTATTAAGCACTATGAGGGGTTTAACTACTCTCTCCATGTTAATGTGCTATTCTCCAATCAAAAATAGAACATTCATACTTGATTGATGTTTAAATAATTTCATTTATCAAGAATAATAGAATGGACTTTGACAGCTTGAGAGAAAACCAATGCTGATTAGAATTACAAATTTGTTAAAAGAAATTATTGCACTCTTTGTAATCAGCATAACGTGCCTCACTGAAGCAGCTTAAATAACTACATTGCCCTTTAAATTCTGTGTTTATAAGGAGAGGGAAATTATCTGTCCTTTTCAGAATTGAATTAAACAAGAATATTATCCTAAACCAACCTTTTTTCTGATAGGTCTCTTGTAATGTGTGTACAAATTTTAAGTGGAGAAAATTCTATTTTAAAAAGCCATTTTATTTCCTTTGTTAAGGATTTTACTATTTTATTAACTATCTCTTTCTAAATTAAAATGAAGTAGGGGTAACATAAATTTAAAGCTATAGCTATACTTCCCAGAATTGCCCCTAAAACTTTGGTGTTAAGTGCTTAAACAGTTCCTTCGAAATCTCTCCTCCCTAAATTCTGTAATTGAGGAAAAAAAAAAAAAAAGGAAGATACCACTAGTCTTTAATATTTGCTCTCTGGGGAGCTGTTGGAAATGTTTGTAATTATTTAATGCTTCTAGTCCTAGAAGGAACTGAGCAAGGATGAGTGCCTGAAGCTTCCTCTTGCCATCTGAAGATGACATCAGAAAATGGAACACTTTGCAATAAACCTATTCAGCTTTTAATATGTGCATCTTTAGGGCAATGCACAATCATACTGATTTCTGTGTGACTGCTGAGATATGTCAGAATTTGCAAAGTAGACAAAAAGGGCTGATTCTTAAAGACTTCTAAAAATTTGTGTGCTTGTGGAAAAAGTAGCAGTATAACAAAGAAATCCAGACCAGCTCATGTATCAATAAATACTACTTTGCTTTTTAAAATTTGATTAATTGTAGGAGCACAGTTCAGGTATGCTAACAGTGGTCAAAATGTTGCAGCTCTTGCATCCAGATTTTGAATTTTAAATAGACAACCCTGTCACATCTAAAAATTTAGCGGAGTCTACTCTAGAGACACAGGTCCAGATTCAATTCTGCCATAAATTAGACCTGGTATTTTGTGTCTGGATGAGGATGTAATGTTTAGCAGTGAAAATTCCTAAGTTGCAAATTAGTGAAGAGTGAAAAGTCTAATTCCATGTTTCCAGGATTCCCCTGGACAAATTTGGCAGTGTTTGAATAAGGGTCTGGCCAAGAGTCCAGCTGAGGCTAAACTAGTAACACGGCTCTTGAATGGCCCGGTCACTGCTTGTTCTAGCCAGGGCTGAGCTTTTTTCTTTGCTGCCTTTCCATAGTGCATGGCTGTATAGGACAACACATATATTCCACTTTCCTTATTCTCATTTCCTCTGTGTTTCTGCTGCAGCCCCTATTACACAGATTTAGTGGCTCCTAGAATGGAGTAGCTTTGTATTCTGTCATCACCCCTCCAAATTGTAACAGTAGAGGGCTGACTTCTGCACAATCATTGTGTCTGTGACACACCCAGTGTCACTTGCTCTTGATGACTGGGTTATTGTTTTCAAATGGGTATTTTTTCCTCTCCTGTGAATTTAAAATTCTGATTGCAGTAACTAGGATAGTAAAAGACAAATAGGGAAGAAACAGGCCCAGAATACACTACTGGAGAGTATATCTTGATCAAAGGCTTCTGAATAGATACAAAGCAATTTTCATTATTTAGCATAAAATAAGCCAATTTCACATCAGTTTTATTTTCATAACCATTCCAATGTAAACGAGATTTTTAATGATCTACTGCTCTAGCAGAGAAATGAGAGTTACCTGCAAATTTCATTATTTGTTCGGTGAATAATTTGAATTAACTGTTTGTGTAATTTTCCCTTTGCCTTTACCACTAAACATATCTTCTACCCATGACTGAGAGAAGGATGTTTTACAGTAATCACAAAAACAAAAGATGAGCTGATGATTCCCCCTATAAGGATGGGAACAAGGCAATTAATTTTTTTTTGAAAGTCAGGTACTTTGGGAACCTCCTGATATTTCACAAGGATTGTCTTTCAGCTGGGAGTATTGGTAGTTTTTGCAGAAATGCCAAAGAATTCCTGCAAATAGTTTAAATCTGTAGCCTCACTCTTCTAAAACAAAATCAACTGAAGGAAACAATCAAGCAGCATCTGTAGTCTTACACAGATCTCTTCGCAGAAAACGTGGGAAACAAATTATTCTACTGCATCTTTGAATTCTTGATGCAGTTAAATTTATCATTATTCCTCTTTACTAAATTTTTCTATCCTTTTACAAAACAAGGAATATATTCTTTCCTCAGCTCCAGAAGCTTCAGTGAAGCTTAAAATTGGTTCAGCTCCATTTATCCCAATGACACCTATTTACTCTAACAGGCTTCAGTGAATATGGCTGAGAAACACTTTTACTCAGGATAGATCAGTGCTTTCCTTAATTTTTTGTCAGTAGTATATTTAAAAGAAGAAAGATACCTGGTCAGGAATGGGATTTCAGTAATACTAAGTAGTTAAGTATTTTGCTTAACACTGTTTATTCTTGCAAAAGTACTCAAAGGAAATGGCATAGAAGATGTCTGTCAGAAGCAATAATCAATTTCACACAAGAACTTATTTGCAGTGAAGGTATTTATTTCTTCATTACAAGGTTAATCCAAATCTTTGTGCTGGGGTTTTTTGTTATATTCAGGATCTTGGTTTTTTGGGTTTTTGTTTGTTTGTTTTTCATTTTGGTTGGCTTGTTTGGTTTGGTTTTTGGTTGGTTGTGGTTTTGTTTGTTTGGTTTTTTTAAGTGTTGTTCCAGACAGTAATGACATAAGTATGTCTAGAGAGTCTATTACATTATTTACTCTCCCAACTTATTGCAGAGATCCACCTCACTGTTAATGAGGGTGATTTATCTGCTCAGAATAATCACTGCATGAATAGTACTTTACACCATGGGTTACTATAGTAACACTTCTGTAGTTTCATGCTCATATCCCAGTATATCTTATTTTTCAAATGCTCTCTGTGAAAATTTTTAAATTAGCTTTATCACTTGAAAACATTTGTGAAGGACTTTTTTTTACCTCAGTATTTTTTATTATGGTTGTTATGGCAACCATATATTTCTCTTGCAATTTTATCTATGAAAAGCTAGTGCCTGTACCTATAGCAAATGAGGGGAAAAAATAATTTACTTTTATTCCTACACATGTGGCAACCTATAACAACAGTGAATTGAGCATGAAGCATATAAAGGGCTTGGGCTGTGCTTTCCTCCTCTTAGACTTTACCCTGACACACACAAAATCTTGATTGAAAAGACTGATTAAAATACATGGTACTGCTGCTTTTGTATGCTTTGTGGTGAGATAATTACCGAAATGAGGTACTTTGAGTCAAAAGCTTGAGAAATGGGCCCAGGTGAACCTAAATGAGGTTCCACAGGCCCAAGTGCAAGGTGCTACTCCTGGGCTGGAGCAATCCCAGACTCAGAGAGCAACCCTGAAGAGGGGCACTTAATTTTGCAGGTAGACAAGTCTCTCTTATTTTGATCAAGAAATAAATCTTAAATGGCAATCTCTAGTATGACTGCCTAAGCACCCTAAAAATGTTCATGTTGAAACTCTTTTCCAGAGGAAAATGAGAAAAATTACTTTTTCAAAGCAAATTCTTAAATCCTTGGTTCATCTTATCTGCTTACCAGGCATCAAAATGTGTGTAAATACACGATCCTCCACTCAGGTGATTCAAAAATATTTAATTCTGGGATTATAATTAATTATTTGTGTTTGAGAAATAAGACTCTCTTTATAGATACAAATCTCTTGCTCTCAGATGCATGCAGTTATGGAACTGCAATGTTGGTATTGAAATTTAGCTCATACTTTTTATATAAGAGATGTTTCAAATAATTTAATAACTGATACTTGTGTTATCAACTTCAAATGCATCTTTCAAATTAAAATTACCATTACAGTGAAAGTATCAATCAGTACCCCTTCATGGTTTAAGAACCAGTGTTACAGCCAAGGCTCATATAAAGCATCATTTAGTTTCCTTGTTCTGAGTAATGACAAGGCATTTTCTTTTTATCAGCAGGTGCATATTCTAATTAAAATGAATGGAACAGCAATATTAATGACAACCTAGTATTTCTCAAACTGAGAAGTATAATAAAATGTTGCAATAATTATTTCAAATGTATATCAGGGTATTACAAACTAAGTTTTTGGATTTCTTACCCTGAGAATTAATCACTACTAGTTAATTGAATTTGTGATCTGACAAAGCCCTATCTCTACCATCCAACAGTCTCTAAACCAATACTGACACTCAGCTAAAATTTAACCTCTTACACCTGTCAGTGGCACAAGAGTCTATTCCCTGTATCTCTGCTGAGCAAAGTCATTATTGAAATGTGATCATTTAAGTTTTATAAGACTGCACAAATAATGTTTTTACTGAAAGGAAGCATATAGCTTAGAGAGAAAATTTTATATAAAAACTTAAATGAAGTCTAGGAAATAGAATTACTAACACAGCTCTCTCTGTAAGACAAGGTAAAAGTTGTTTACTACAAAGCTGTTACAGGTATATATTGTTTTTTAATGGGCTCTGAAATAAGTATTTGCTTCTTTGGAAAATAAATTCAAAATAGAATAATACAGAAAGGATAATTGTGGGTGCAGAAGAGCCCGCTGAGCCCGACATCCTAGCTCTCCCCTGGAGGCAAGACACCTTGCACTCAGAGAGACACAATGTGTCGCTCCCAGGTATCTTTGAGTTAGATTTGTTAAACTGTTGTGCCCCATTGGTGTTCCCCCCTGCTGTCCCACCCCGATACAGGTATCTCGGGCTTCCCCCCACCCCTCTCCTCTCCTATAAATATCCCGGGTTTTCCCCTGTTCAGGAGATTAGCTGTTGCTGGCTCCCTTCGCCGAAGCTCTGCCTGAATAAAGGATTGTGCTTAGCGGAACGCTGGACCAGCTTTCTTGTCCCTGCTTCTTGTATTGCCTGCCGCCGCCGCTGAGCTGAGCTAAAATCACTCGACTGCCCAAAGCTGCTCTCACACGCTTTGGCCCAACCCTTTTCAGGGCTGCCTCTCTAGAGAAGTCGCGGTGCTCCGGGCTTTCCGTCGCCGTGGCACATAATAATTCAGGACAAATCATTCATGGACAGATCTAGAATCAGTAGAAATTCATACTCTGCTGTGATGTCACTCAAGGAGCAGCCACATCAATCTTTGTTAATTGGATAAGCTTGCAGATGTTCCTGAAACCTCTACATTGGGACTTCACTAATGGCTAATTTTGTGTAAACCTCACCCCAGTTTGGGTGCTGAGAGTAAATGCTCAAGTATTTGAACATTCAAGAATTAGTTTTGGGAAATGGATTAGCACTGTTCATAAACCTTCCCTTCCCTTCCCTTCCCTTCCCTTCCCTTCCCTTCCCTTCCCTTCCCTTCCCTTCCCTTCCCTTCCCTTCCCTTCCCTTCCCTTCCCTTCCCTTCCCTTCCCTTCCCTTCCCTTCCCTTCCCTTCCCTTCCCTTCCCTTCCCTTCCCTTCCCTTCCCTTCCCTTCCCTTCCCTTCCCTTCCCTTCCCTTCCCGACACAAGGTCATTAAATCACCCCTTATTTGGCTGGCATCTGGAGGGGTTACAGCTGCCCATTAAGGATTGTCTGCAATTATACTGGATTAAATTTAGTGGGAAGGGGCACTCTTGGTCTGTGTTACAGCAATGTATTCAGCCTGAAGAAGGAGATTAATTTGTTTGGTGATGCAATAGATAAAGTTTACATGTACTGATCTCCAGGTAAAACTTAGGCCCATTATTCAGGCTTCAGGTGTTAGATGCAAGTTTAATTGAATTTGGGTGCATTTAGCTTGTTGGAGATAAACACAAAACCTTCCCAGGGAATTTGATGCTGTCAAATTGTCACAACACTGACTTTTGCTGAGACATGAGATATGAGAAAAAAATCTCATGTATGGAAAACTGAGCTCTGTGTTCAGTGTTCTGTGAAGAGCTGATGTATAGTATCAGCTAGTGGAACTCCAAAGGTAAGCAAAGAAGGAAAGCACATTTTAAAATATTGTGTTGGCTATCTGGAATCAGTATGGTTCATTCTATCATTCCTTTATTTTTTAAAAAAGTTATGACCTGCTGCTTTAGCAGATGGAGCTGGTGAAAATACAACTCCTTCCATGTTTGTGTTTATGACTGTATTGCATCAGAAAATTATTTCCCTGAAAAACCGTATGTTGGTCAACTGTGAGAGAAACTATTATATAAATCTTGAAATATTTTGTTTATAAACCAAAATATTCATTGACAGTGATTAAAACTAGTAAAAAAGCCAAACTTTGAAGAGCATGGAAAATTCTGCACTCAGCACTTATTGGGAATTTAAGAGTGAACAAATGCACATCCAAAAACAGTGGGCCCTTTTCTGTTGGTCTGTAATAGAGATATTTTTCAAATTGGCATGTAAGTCCTAAATGAGCATATTTTTAGTACCTTTGCTTGTGGTCAGAAGAGAAAATAATCCAGGATCTGCTCTAAGTAGTATGATTCAGAAGCAGAGAGGCATTGCAGGGGGGTAAATCCAGTAAAATGGTAAAATAAATAACTTTTTTTCCCCTTTATCTGTTTTTCTGCAGGGTTTTTTTCCTTTCCAAGTTTGTTGTCTCATTTTTCACATGCTTTTTGCTACAGCAGGGAAGAGAGCAGCAAGGCAGCTGTGGAGTTACTTCACCATCTGTTTCTCAGCTCTTTGTTCAAAATTGCTGATCAAAAACTCTGAACCCATGTTGTCTTCCTTCACAGTTGAGGTTATAGGAGCTTTTCCTGTTGTGTCACTATTGTTTTACTTCTAATATGTTTGCCATTTTGGTCAGTGAATTATTCCTCAGTAGAAACAGCAATTCATCAGCACAAACTGCATAAGAAAGAACAAGGGTTGCTTAAAGTCTGGGTAAAAATCAAGTTTATGTGTATTTGTTTTAAGTTTCTACTAAGGTCAGTTATATTTTATGTTCAGTAGAAAAAAGGGCTTGGACTTGTTTAATACATTATCCGTATTTAACCAGTCTGACCAATCAAAAAATTATGATAGACTTTCTGACAAATAAAAATTGTAAAACTTCATCTTTTAATATAATGTATCAACTTTGGCTTTGTTTTTGCTTTACATTTTTAGGTATTTGTTTAGAACTTCTTTAATATCTTCAGGCTTTTACTTTTTACAGCTTAGAATAATCCTTTGTGTGTAACAGAAAATGAGAGTCAAATTATTGTTTGGTCTATGGAAAAAATATGCCTGATAAAATCAAGACATTCTCATCTGGCCTTAGCTCAACACAGAAAATCGGGATTTGCTGATTCCAGCCCACAGCTCATTTTTTATTCAGCTCAAAGTAAGATGTATTCCATGGGTTGATCTCCATCTTTCCTAACAATTGTGCTGATGCTGTGAAACATATAGGCTTAAAACTTGTGCTAAAGGTATTTTAAGAATTTGTTGGGTTGCACAAGGCTGTCCATAAAGGAATGCCTGAGCACTGGGAGCTGATTGGGCAGCTCAAAGCATGAAGATGAAAGTCAACAGAATTGGAATTAGATAAAAAAGGAATCCATTGTTGGATAGTCTGAAGCCAAATGAAAGTGTTCAAAGGCACAGGTGATGAGAAACTGTAGAGATTCTTTCCCAGCTCCTGCAGATTTGGTATGGGAAGACTATGGAAAAAAATTTGCAGTAATCTGTTGCAGAGGTTTGGTGCCTTTGTAACACTGATCATCCAAACAAGGCAAGAATGGTACCAGGCACTTTGAAAGGGTTAGAGAGATCCTTTTGTGCAATACTCACGATTTAAAAATATATGTTCGTTTTTTCAGTAAGATGATTTCTGCTTACAAACCTGCATTGAATAAGGAAGGATGAAATGTAGGAGATACACCTGTTCCATCCTGCTTTGTTTTCACTTGAGTCTGTTAAAGTTATGTTTACTGTATTACCCTGTGTCTTGAGAAACAAGGCATAAATTTAGCTGAGTGTATTATCCTTTCCCTGTGAAAGGAAATGCAAAATAAATGCAGGTGTCATTGGCAGAGCAAGCAATATTAGAGATGAAAAGCTGGCACCCTTTATACAGTGCTGAATGTCATGGAAATAATCAGTTTCCTGATAAAGAAAGGAAATTAAACACACAACCTATTCAATGTAATGGACCTTCCTTAAAATCACAGGTTCTGCATATGTTGGAGATATTTAGTAAAATAAAGTAGCAAACAAGTAGCACAGAAGTCTAAAGGCTACTGAGGGTGTACAAGTTTAATTTTGGATGAGAAGAAGAATCTCAGGCAGACAGATAAAATGATGTATTTTGCCTTGAACTGTTTAATTCCATCCTGTGGTGGTAAGTGGAGTCTGCTTTGCTGTTATTAGCATATGCCAGTTATTTCATTAACTGACCTTGCTAAATGCCTGGAGACATCCTGTGACACTTAAGTCAAACATGGCAACCCTCTCTTATGGCTGTACAAAACAGGTGTAGTTAAGAAAGATATTTGCACACTATAATTGTTGGACAGTATTGGAACAAAGCCTTTGAAAGCACAGACCCTACTGGTTATTGGTCTGGAGATGTAAATGGCAGCTCTGAAGCTGAAGGACTGAGTAGATCTATAAAAAATGAGGGAAAAAATAAATGTAATTGGTTTTATAGTCTTCTGCATATATAATATTCAGCTTTGTTTAATACTAATATTTTTCAGCTGCCCTTTGTGGATTTGATGGATTATGCATTTAAATCAACTTAAAAATCTAAGCTTTTATTTACTATTCAGCTGTTTAGATTAAAGTCCAGAAAGAGCATGAGGGTCACATCCAGACTGTGTTGTTTCAGCCTTCCATCATTCCAAGGCAGCTTAAATAAAACATGTGTGGTTTACCCAAAAAACAGCTAATTGACATCTTTGCATTGTTAACAGGTTGGGTTTGCAGAATAGTAGCAGAACAGAATCAGATTGTACACACATTTACTGACCATGCACTCACTGCGGAGGAGCTCTAATGAGACTTACTTTATTTTTTCCCCCTTTTGGTGAATTTTTATTATGCTCTGAAAGAGTAGAAATGACCATATAGAATTAGTAGAAGTCCCTAGAGCCTACAGAAAACTATTTGAAAACTAACTAGTTTATCTTCCTTGCATATTGCCTTTCTGTACACAGAATTTTCAGGAATGGGATGGCAAAGGTAGTACTTACATAGGGGAGATGTTGAAGAAAAACTGTGTCAGAGAGGGAACGGGAAATGCACACACACAGAACTGCAAAATGTTATCACCATAATAGTGTGTTGTCACCACAGCTGTTTAACAAAAGAGGGAATCCTTGGGAAGACAGATGAATGTATCACTTTTGATATTGAAATTGTTATTCTTTCCTTATGGTCACAAGAATGATTACATTCAGCAAAACATTACTGGGCTTCAAAAGAGAATATAATAAAACTGGAAGTTAGAAATTTGGGCTGGTTTAGGATGAATCATAACATTTTCTCCATTTCTTCAATTTGGATCAGTTGGAAAGGAGTGAGATTTTAACTGGAGTCAATCCTCAGTTCTTGCTCAAGATTCCTTAGTTAATTCACTTGGGTAAGTTTACACCAATAAAAAGAATACAAAACATTATTTGCACCTTAAATCTGAAGCCATGAAGGGTCAGGCAGTTGGAACTGGGTGATTGTTGTATGTCCCTTCCAGCTGAACTATTCCACTCCCTCTCTTTAAATGTCAGAAGAGATGTAGGTGTTGAACATGGACCCTGTGGCCTCCTCTATAAGTGGTTCTCCCAAAATTAGTAATCTTTGATGTGTGATTGAACTACAGCTCAAATCGAAGAGTGCACTACTTGGAATACAGATTTTCTTCGAAAAACCCCAAAGCAAAAGAATTTGCTGCAAGAAGATCATTGTTTGGGGAATACAACTGTCTTGATGGGACATTTGTGGTTGCGTTCTTTTCCCCCTTGGACTGAAGATTGATGAGAGAGAGGCAGTTTTCTCTTGTTCGGACTTGGTTGTTTATTCTTCTTTTATCTACATTACATGTATACAAGGTACAAGGAGCTACGTGCACTAAGATAGAAAGGTGAAAAATAACTAACAAAGAATTTTTTCAAGGTCTTTTATATGTCTATTTAACCAATTAACAAATGCCAAGTAAATTATTTTTCTTAGTGACCCAATGACGCAACACCTGTGTGCTGCACTGTGGCATTCTCTATCCAATCACATACTACTACCCAAAAACCTGTAGAAGAAGAAGATGAAGAAGAAAGAAGAAGGAAAAGAGACAACTTTCCTCCATCTTGCCTCTTATTTTCTAAACTAGTTTAAATCTTTAACTTTCTCACACAGTGACTTAAGAAAACTCTCTAACTTACACACTCACACTCTTAGTTTCTCTATTTAACAGTTGTCTCCATGGTGTTATGTGAAATTCAGTGCTTTTTTGGATGTCAGAGCCAGGTATCAGAGAACAGGGAACACACTTTGTGCCTCTGACTCCAACATACAACCTTCCTAGTATGGCATTCTTCACAAGGTTAATTTATATGTCTGTATTCCTATTTGAAGGGAATAGCTCATTTTGAAATAGCCTTGAAGAAGTTGGGTGGGTGATATGAAAAACAAAGTACTGACAGTTCTTCTCATTGTTAATCTTTGATAATTTTACTTGGGACAAATTCCTCTTAAAAATTCCATGTAGAAAACTTCACCCAATAGAGTTGTTGGGTAGGATGTGGAATAATGTTTTCCTCCATTTTGCTTTCTTCGACTTCTTGCCTTTGCAAAAAGAAGAAATGTCACAAAAGAAAAAAACCCAAAAAAACCCCAAAAACCAACAACAAAAAACTTGTAGAAAACTTCATGTTTAGCTTCGAATTGTTACTTTAGAAAATATATATAAATTAACATTAAATAATGGCAGAGCCTATTTAATTCTTCTGAACTCCTAGAGAATTCTCTCAGAGAGAATTTATATTGCATGCTACATTTCCCTAAAAAAGGCTAATGTCTGTGTCTCAAAGTTTACAGCCTTATTGCTGCTTGTGCCTTGCAGTTCAAAGTGAATCTCCTTGTTCACATTTGCATATTTCTTCTGACAAATATGCTTTTTGTGATTGAATTTTCTTAAGTAATTTCTATGTCAGGCCACCTCTAAATTCACTGCCAAAGTAGTTAGTTTTCCTTTGCATAATTGTTTCCTACATATTTTCTGCCCTTTTCCCCTATGGTTGGCTGCTTATCTGCTGTGACTGAATCTTGTATTGTTTCTCAGCAATCCTCAGTTCTCTCCCAGGCTCCCCATTCTTCAAGAAAGCTTGAATTATATCAACTGAATAGAATTATGTCAACTTTGGTCATGCTCTTCCTTTCATGTTACTGTTTTTATTCTTGTCCCCGATCGTTTTATGGACTGCTTTTATGAGATCTATTTCAAAAAAACCCTAATACCTTTTCTGTTGTAGTCTGCAACTGCAGGATCAGGTCCCAGGGTGTTATTTTCTGGGGACCTGCATGGAACACCAACGAGACGGGCCTCTGTTCATGAAACCATTTATTCAGCATGGGAACAACTCAGATCCAGAACAGAGAGCCCCGAACAAAAGCATGGCAGGGCTTTTGAGGGACAGAACTCTTGAGGGTCTCCACCTTTGAGGGTGGAGTTCAGGCTTAGGGACCACTTGAAACACACCAAGGAAGAAACTCCCAGGGACTCAAACCCAATCAGAACTCCTGGGCTGCCCTTCACGAGAGGTTTGGGGTGGGACAACTTCATCCAGGGCTCACATGTCCATCCCCCAACACAGGGGGTCAAAATTCACACACATGGCTTACAGCCATGCCTCTCACTTTAACAATGCTTATCTGAAACTAACTCTTTGCCTCCCTGAGGCACCTCACAACACTTTTCTGGTCTTGTTTTTTTTTTTCTTTTTTGGCTCCAACAGTAAACCTTTTGTGGTTTCCTGATACATTGTCTAAGGCAGGATAATTTGAATACAATAAAACTTGAACTACTTGTTGCGTTCTCCTGCCATCTCCCATCATCTGCAATGTTACTTTGCTACTTCTTCGCTTCTCACTTTGTTCCCTGAAATCTGCCTGTATTCACATATCTATATTGTAAAGATACCTTCTACGTTCAGATCCTACCTTTTCGTACATAGCCTTTAGAAATGAAATATTTGTTTATACCTATACTGCTAAATATTTCTGTGCAAGTCATGGTTTCCTTTCTTTTCAACCTGTAACCACATCTCTGATAATCAGGTTTTATATTCTGCAAATGATAAATATTAATAATAAATAAATAAATAAATAATCTTCCTGGTTTGTCATCCTACCATGTCTCTTCTTCTCTGTCTATAGGTTACTCTGTGTGGTTATGTAATGTACCAAGTCATGGGTGGGGAGACAAAAACTCCACAACTCGTGAACCAGATGCTCATGAGACAAAATAGCCTCGTTTATTATGCAGAGCTCACTTTTATACTTGATTCAAAACTCTCAGGCTTAGATAACTATTGGCTGGGCTCTCTCTCCACCTAGATCACTAGGCCAGTCATGTGCTTACTTCTCAGCTTGAATAGGGATGGCTGAGGGTCCCCCGTAATTTATCCAGGGACTTGTTTGGACATGAACCAGGCTAGCCAAATTGGATTTGTGTTATGCTCAGATTTACTTTGTCCAGTCCAGGCCAGCTGTACTGTGACAATACTGTGACATAGTTACTTCCTTCATGCCAGGTTTTTCATCCAATGTTATCCCTCAGCACAAACCTGCCGCTCCTTCTTTGTGCCTCCACATGTAATGCACTTGCTGAACTCAATCACAGCATTGTTGCTGATGATCTCAGCACTGCACTTTGGATCCAAAAAGACCTTCTGAGTTTTGTTTGGAATCTGAGGCAAAATTTAAAGTAAACCTGTCCCTATGTGTAATATTCGCTTGACATTATTTGTTGTTAGCCGTGTTTTTTTTAAGTTACATAGCAAATAAACTTCAATTTCCCAAATGTCACTTCTGTCCATTGTGATTGAACTCTGGCAAATATTTGTTTAATTTGCAGCTTTGCTTCTACCAGAGATTGATGGAACCTTTCTTGTGCAGAGCTGAAACCTCTGGAATGCTCATATATACTCAGGCAAGTTACAGGTTGTCAGCTGAGGCATGTTAATCTACCCCATATGCATACTGCCTGCTCAGTGCTAAGACAAAATAAGTTTAATTTTCTGAAAGCATCAGGAAAAGGCTGTGGTAATGAATCTGAACATTTTCAGCATCAGCAGCTAAGCCTTTTATCAGCTTTGAAGGTAACCCTGTTTTGAGAAGAGACTGCACCAGCACATCTCCAAGCCAGGAGTGGCAAACTTGCTGTTTGCCTTCCTTTCTCCTCATGGTTTTTGAGCCCAACAGTCCCATGGCCTTTTTGGCAGCATCTTCTCCAGGCCAACAATGTCAAATGTGTCCTGACACTTGGCTGTAACCAGACAAATAATCTCAAAGGGGTATTTTATAGCCAACCCTCCAACTGCATCTGTCACTATTTCATATATATAGTAGTGCTTTTGACTGTGTATTAGGTGATATATCTGGAAAATACAAACTTCATCTAAGCTCGAATATTTCTATGAATATTTTATTTGTTTAAAATGGTTTGTATCTCAACATTTTTAAGCTCACCATTCACATCTGAGTCCCTCAATTAGCATTTGTTCATGAAGACAGTCCCCTGATTCAATTAATTCATATTAATGGAGCAGAAAAATGTGGATTACACTTAGATTACAATTAGAAAATCCTCACCTTGCAGAGAATTTCATAGCACTCTTTGTCAGTGATGGGTATGTTATTGTCAGACAATTTCAGTATCATACTGGAGATATTGCACCAACTGGCAGCTCCTGTTGCAGCCAGTTGTTACCAGAGTACTACGTTTCTATGTGTCTGTATTCAAATATATCATACTTTGAAGACCAAATTATTACTGCCCTTGAGCAAAAATCTATGTATGATTAGCCTGTGCTAATAAAACCTTACTTATCACAAACCCACACCTTGAAGGATGAAGCAGAGGTTACTGAATTGCACAAATACAGAATGAAAACATAGGTCTTGAAAGTACAAACACAGCATGACACTGCAGGTATCAGAGGTATAAATAACTCATCAGTGGTCATTAAATTAGTGTGACCTTGCAAGATGTTAAAATCAGTTTTAGGGATAACAGAGACAACATTAAAATACAGAAATATATACAGTAAATTCACACATAATATAGAATTGTGAACCCCGGACAAGAGAGGCAGTAGATGCTGTGTTAAAAATAATGCTAAAACTGACCCCATGCACACCCAAGAGCAAGGTGGAATAGGTTATGAACATCATATTCCTGACAAAGAACATGGGATGCTGCCCTCTTTCTCCTTGCAGTAAGCCAACTCCATAAGATGTGAACTTAGGAGAGTACAGAAAGGAAAGCAAGGAAAGAAAATTGTAGAAACCTAGAGCAAGCAGAGAAATATGAGAGAAAAAGATATATATTAGTTTTTAAATGCCAAGTTTAACTGTCTTTATTGGAAACAAGTTGTAGGACTAATAAAAATCATCAGTTCAACTAATAAGACTTTAATTAGACTACAAATATGTTCCTACCTTCACTTAGAAGCATGTTCCTTTAGCTTATGTAAATTACATGGATTGTTTGGTATCATACCACACACCCCTGAGCCCTGGATGTTAAATTTGGAAGCAGCAGTGCATGATAAATATGTCAGTTGTCACAGTGGTTCTTTAGCCCAAGTTCTGTAAAAGTTTTCAGACAATTCTTTCCAACAGCACCTCTGAGAGCTGTCTGTCTTTCATAGTAATTTTCCCCAGGGTGAACAAAGGAAGAAGTGAAGAATTTCTTTTCAGTCTTTTGTACTGAAGGATGGGATCTTGTTATGGCAATCTCTCACTGGGGAGAGCATGAGTCTGCTAAAGTTCTCATTAAAGCAAGGTGACAAGTTTGGTTCTGATGGTGCATCCCCAGGAGAATTTATTCAAGTGGGCTGGATTAATCCACTTGATAAACAGATATGACTGGGTTTTCAACTGGATTGCATTCACAATAAATAAACTAATTCCTGTTAGATTCCTGTAGTGGCAGATACCATTTCGACAAGCTTAGTGCTAGTAAATAAGAAGTTATAGAAAGATCCATACAAATTACAGTTACTGACAGACAACTAGCATTTAGGATTTTGGCCTAAAATATTATTTAAGAATGATGTTCTAATCAGAAATGAGAAGTGCTGAATTAGGATTAGCTGAAATCCTTCCTTCTTACAGTTATTACCCTGACATTCAAGTGGATACTGCCTGAAGTAGGATTCTGTGCTGGGTAAAGGTAGACAAGAAGTTTGTTGATAATAAAAGGTCTGCCTACAAGGTGCAAAATCCAGGCTACTCCTTCAGTCAAGTGATGCATTTTGTATCTGGTAGGGATCTGGCTTTTAAATAGTAGAAACTCTAGCTCTACCTGGCTTCTAAGGCAGTGTGATTTAGGTAACTTCCTAAGTAACTATTTTAAAAGAGGATGAATCACTGCACAATGATTTATTTATCATCTCTTCTAACCCTGCTTAACACAGGGCACGCTTCAAACTTGGCAGTTTTCTCAGCCCCTCATCTGTGAGTCTTTAAGCATCTCCAAACACAGTCATTTCACAGTCCGACTGAAATCCAGTTTCTGACTGCTCCCACTGCTCTCAGTCCCCTACCTTGTGGCCTTTCCATGGATTTTCTGCAGCATTTCAATGTCTGTCTTTTTCCGGGAGCCCTAGGGTGGACTTTTTCTACACATGAGTGCAGCAGAGCCAAAGGAACTTTTTGCTAATCCTACTCCTTTGTTCAGCAGCCTTATTAATGCAACCCAGTGTGCAGGTGACTTTCATTGTCTCAAGGACACAATTCTGAGGCACTTTTAACTTGGCCACCATGGAAGAATTTCCTGTCAGTAATACAATCTCACTGCTAATGTATTCTTATACTTAGTTATCTCAATAACCACTTTTTCTGTGTCTAAAAAGAAATATTTCATTGAACTAGGAAATTACAAAGCAGGTGCATTGAATTTTATTTACTTCAGAAAGGAGAGTTTTGATCAGAATTGCCTTTATCAGGTGCTTGAACAGCTGTTTTTCCATTACTTACAAACTAGTTCATAAAATTGTCTTATCCTGTGAATGCAAAACATAACTAAAATCACTGAAGGTTTTCAAAATAGTTTTATTGTTAGATAAATAAAAATGCAAGTTCAGCAATTTTTTTCAGGAACAAATCTATTTCTCAAATTACAGTGCATGTTACAATATGAAATAATTGAACAAGGGATTAGGAATACTTTCTAATATTTTTTCCCCTTCCATTTTTATTTTTATTTTTATTTTTATAATCATCCAGGCAATAGACTGATGCCATATAAGAGGAACACACTGCTGGGAAGAAGATGCTCTTGATTTTTTTGATATTATGCAGTAGAGACAAAACCTCAATAAATTTTATATTTCTGCATAATAGTATGGGTAATACTTAAGTGTTTAGCTGTATAAAGTTTTAGCCACACATTGGGCAGATCATCTCCTTGGTATGGCCATGACTTCCTTTGGAATAGAAATAAGGTATGGCTTGAGATGGACAGCTAGAAAAAATTGCGTAAATTGCATATTTCTATAAATGTGGATTTTAATTAAAACTAGAAGCCAAAATGTTGTTTATTGTTTTTAAAAGCAGAAATAATCTCTCATGTTAGTTTATAAAATTCTGTACCTTGTAGCCTTAGCAGCATGTAAGTTAAGAGCAAATAGTGGCTTTATAAGTGGCTTAGGATTAAGTTTTTTTCTTCAGTGTCAACCTGGAAAGGTTCTGTGAATTTATTTGTTTAATTTATGTTTCAAATAAAGGCTTTAGCTAAAATGCTACTTCTGTCCCTTAAGCAAACACCCTGGGTTTAATTTGGGTGCATAACCACTTGCCTTATAAAGTTTGTGATGTATGATTTTCCTAGCCCATAATTTCTCAGCATATAACATTTGAGCATGAAAAATGCTTTCCAAGAATTGGTGTGATTAAATTTGTACCAGCCTGGAAAGAAACACAAATTGTATGTAAATTAAGTCTCTGCTTTCCATCTTCATCAGTCAGTCCCATTATGCACATAATACCTAAATAAGGAGAATTCTGTAATGTTCAATAGATTCTGTGGTAGGATCAATCCGTTTATCCCCCTTTTGTCATCTGCAGAATGCATGTATTTGAATTCAGAGAGTTGTGCTGGCAAAAGGATATATACTATGTTTCAGTGTCAGATGGAGAACTTTGGGATAGTGGAACTATGGTGTGAAGGACAAATAAAAATTGACTAAAGGAGAAGAAAGATGGGAAAATTGATTTAAAGATCTCCAGGACCCTACAAAACTAAGAAAGTAGACAAAAATAAGCATAGTTCTTTCCTCAGGTGCTGTATCTTTCTGCTGTTTTGATTTTTCATATGTGCAATTCTTGGAGTTTACCCTTGGTGATTCTTCCAGAGATTCTTGTTACTGGAATAGAGCCCTATAAAGTTTGGTCATTAAAGCAAAACTTCAACAGGCCATGTAGCATTTCTCTCTTAGGAGAACTGCACTGATAAATCAGAAAAGGGCAAAATAAGCATGTAAAATGCAAAAACAAGTAATGAAGCTGTTCTCAGAAAATACATAGCGATTTTCTGTTAATTTCTTTAATCTTTTCATTTTTTAAAATGATGCCTGTAAGACCCAGTTATGATTAATATTCAGGCCCATTTCTGACAATTGTTGTGATTTGAATAGTAATTTGTGTAACTTGGTCTCATGGAAAATCTTCGGAAGAAAGATCAGTCATACCAACACAGAGGAAAAAAAAATAAATAAAGTTTTCTGGAATAAATTGTGGACTCTTTTGGAACAGGCTGGCTCTGTCCATGAAGAGCATAGCAAATGGAATCTGTGAAGAAAAATTGTTGTGACAGTTGATAGATGCAGCATCACTGGGAAAGACAAAACATGTTTGAGAATAGGGACTTTAATACTTTCATCTATCTGGTCATAGTTTATTGCTGCTAACTTCCACAACAAAAATAGATTTTCCTTTGTAACAGTGAATAAATATGCTTCCTGAAGAAGGCTCTGACAATCTACCTTTTACACATTCAGTTGCTATTTTTACATCTCGCATTCTTGCTAGAATTAAGGAGCTCATCACTTAATAGAATTGGAATAACTTTTAAAATATGCTGCACCATTATATCTCACAACCAAATCACTCTTAATCACATCAGGTTGTTTTCTCTTTCAGATGCAGAGATTTATCCCCATTCAAGGCTCAGATTATTCAATGAGATCCACTGGCATGGTCATGACTTGTGCTGGATAATTAAGGTAGAAATGCCAGTTCTTCAGAACTGAGAATTCTCTGGTTAAATCTCATTTCAGATTTCAGGAGCTCCATCTCACTCCATGCACTTTGTATTTACATCTTTGAAAACTGGAATGAGCTATTAACTGCTAGCACCACTCTGGTGCGGAAAGAAAAAAAAAATACAAGGTTTGAGATTGATCCTGGGATCGATCAAGAGCTATTTATGGTCACTCTGAAAGGTTGAGAGTACTGAGATTCAGTAAAAATGCTTAATCACAGAGAGCTGCAGTGGTATCTGGGAGAGACAGGAGTGAAGTCTCTTTTCAAAGACACAAGCTTCAGCTTGGGGTTCATTGTTCCAAAAACAAGTCACCAGGAGGGTGGTCTCAGAAATTTTTCTTTCACATGACTGGGTTTGTGTCATATCTGCTTTACATTGAGCAACACAAATCTACATTTTAAAAGCCTATCTTCTTATTTTTTGAGCATGGCATCCATTTATTTCTCTGTGAGCAAATATTCATAGCTGTAGACAAATTTTTCTCACAATCAAGGGAAAAAATACTCTTGAGACTTTTCCTCTACAACAACAGAAAGAAAAATGATTTCAAAATTGCTACAAACAGGAGTTGCAAGTGTCTTCGGCTATTCACTCCCTGTTGCATTGCAGCCAGCTTTTCATCGCTGTCTGTGAACCTGGGCTGTGTATATTTCTGCAGGGACTCTTTTCCTCATCAGTTCTCAGCAGTCCCGGATTAAATATCTGATTGCTTAATATGTATCCATTAAGCCAGTAATGAGTAATTGCTGCACTGGTTTCCTTCAGTGACTGAGAGGCTGTCATTTTTCTGAAGTTTTTCCTTTGGAGAGCTTAAGTTAATTGAACTCTAAATGAAAAGCTTAATTCTGAATCTCTGAAGCCGGTGGTGGTTTTATCATGACCTCAGGGGAAAAGGCATAAGGCCCCATGAGATTCCCAATTTGGGAATTCTTTATCTGCATGTCTGATACTCCTGAGGCACCATTGTGAATAGGATTAAAAAATCTGAACAGAATTGCAGTCACAAAATCAAAACTACGCCCTCTGCATCTGAGAGTCTTTTTTTGAACAATGGGAGTTGTTTTATGCTAAGAAAGGGTTAAGGATCTCTGCCTGAGGGGGAATAAGCAATTGCTGAAAAAATGGGCCCAGATCCACACCCATCCTCAGTCCTCAGTAAGTCACTTCATTATATTTCCGAGTGTCCACATTTGGATACATGAATTTCATATATACATTTAATGCAGTGAAATTAATGGAAACACTTCAGAGTTTAAGTGGAGTAGGTGGCTTGGTAGTGCAGAATCAGAACAACAAGAGAGGAAAGAGAGAGAAAGAAGAGGCAGGTGTGCAGCAAAGTGCAGACCCAGGTTATTACACCCCACTGTAGACATGTACTTTCTAACAGACAGTGAGCAGGATTTTTGCTGAAAGAATTCACCAAGATTTTACATTGACTGGCTTAGATTTAATTAAGTACAAAGAAGAGGAAAAGACCTAATGTAGGTAGATAGAAGAGGTATACCTATAATTGATGCCGTTCTTCACTAGTGCAATTGATTTAAAAAAACCCAACTTGAATTACATCACAATTTCAAATTATCATTTTTCCTCCCTACATTTTCATTTTTAAGTTGAAGAAAACTTAAGCTTCATAATCCTAAGTGTGTAAGACATGCTTCTAATTAAATTTTTGGTAAGCATTAGAGACATAAATGTAAACAAAAATGATTACTTGGACAGCTTAATTTTGAAAACATAAGATATATATATCCAACAAAAATGCCAATAATTTTTCAGTTCTTCCTCTTTCAAATTAAATAATCTTCATACCAAAGCCTCTGAGGTCCTTTGTTGGTTTGTTTTAGCAAAAGGCATATTGGGGAAGGAATTTCTTGTAAGTTTACTGATGATGATCTGAAACAGTCCATCTCTAAATAGCCTGAATAAATGCTGTGATGTCCTGGCCCCTGAATATTAGTAGGTGAATAAAAAGGAGAAGTAGAGCAGCAGTTCTATACTGCTAACTGTGAAATACAGGATTATTTGGCTTATTGACCCTATTTTAACTGCTGTGATCTCCCTTGAGGTCAAAACTGCTGTTTTAGGAGCCACAGAACAAGAACAAAGTGTTGGCCAGGAATTGCAGGGATGAGGCTTGGCAGCAGGAGAGCCACACTCCAGCAGAGACAATCCCCCATGCTGCTCTGGACTGATGGCTCCCAAGGAATACTTTGGGATGGGAAGTTGTTCTGAAGGTCATCTCAGAGGTTTTGTGATGGTTATAAATTTAGTTTTCTCTTGGATCATTTGCTACCAGGAGAAAGGAAAAATTAGCTTTTCGTTTTTCATATTTCTAGATCATTATGCTGCTTCTTGTGTTGAAAATGACATATATTTTGTGCTATGGTGTTAGTGCTTATCTTTCATCTGGCAGTGAATCAGTGGGAGCTATGCTAGAGTAAAAGCACAACTTTATAGAAATGATGTGCAAAGTGCTGGCACCTCTCTACTTTACTGGGTGATATTTTGAAACACAGAAATTTTACAGGATAATAAAAATATTACCCTGCTTACTCAGCTGAAAACATCTTGCTGGTACTGAATTCTTCTTTTCTTTGCTCTTTGATCATCTTCAGAACACCTCATCTTTGACACTGCCATTAGTCCATGACTACTCCAGAATGTTTCCTCCCCCCAGTGCCTGCTGAGGAGTGGGAAGGAGATCTGGTGGTAGATCCATTGGCTTCTGCTTGTGCTGCCCAAGCCACTGGAGTGGGTATGGCCTGTGTTAAGGTCACTCTCTGCTTCTGGCTAAGCTTCCATTAGGGATCATCTGATGCTTTATTAGTAACCACCTATTTTTAATGTAAGTGTAGGAGTTGAGGACTGCACCGAGCTTCAGGATGAATGCGTGCTCAGCAATGTAATACTGTCTTTGTCCAGTTGTTTATGAACAAAAATCAAACTGTGTTATTAATATATGATAATGATGAACTTATCTTCCAGCATCTATAAGGTTACAAACTTCCATACTTGAACAATTAGGTATTTTAATACTAGCTAACATAAAGATTCCTAACTATCTGAGGTGGGCTGTCACCACTACCAGTCTCATCATATGCAGATATCTCTATACATTTTATGTCCAGAATGCCCATGTAAGCAAAAAAAAATCTAGCTCAGAATGAATGTAGGAAACCCTATTTTGAGAAATTACCATCTCATGCTTAATCTTTGATTATTAAAACCTATTTTTACGTTTGACTATTCAGGCTTGCATTAAAAGAAATATCTGTAATGTTGTTTGGACAAAAAAAAATGCAGCCTGCGATGGAATTTTAGAAAGATGGGAAGATGATATTTTGAAGTAGAAAGTTAAGAGTGAGAAGGCATAGAAGTATTGAAAAGTATTGGCAAGACAGACTGTTAATGACAAGAGAGATCATTTGTATAGATCCTTGAAAGAGTGATGCAAAACTGAAGGAATGTGAAGTTAATTGTAGGTTACTTTATTCCATATGTCTGAGAAATCTGAATTGGCTTCATTTTTTCATATTCCATGGTTCCATTGAGAAGATTGTGTATATGTCAGAGACATAGTTCTGCCTCAAGTAAGGGAAATAGTCCTATTCTAAATATCAGTTTGCTGTAATGTTTACCAAATCATGACTGTTGCCTAGTGAGTAATGTCTCATGATTGCCTCTCCCTCCTCAGAGGCTAGATTGTGACTGACTCCCATAGAAACTACTATTCCACAGATAAATGTTTAATTATTATTTGGGATTGTTAAGAATCCCCAGATGAAAGAGGGTAAGAGTGGTAACAGGCTGTAGAACTCCATTAATTTACAATAATTGACATATCCAGTGCAATCACTGACTTTTATGAAGCAGTCAATAAGGAGCAAATCATGCTCATTTACAGTCACAAGGCTTAGACTGGCTCTCTTGTTGCAGCAGCTGTGATGCCTTTCCTCTGTACAGGGAGCAGAACGTGGTTTCCTGGGACAGGCAAAGGGTCAGACAGTGTCACAGTGCCTTTTTCACAAGGAATTACGTGAGGAGCATCAGAAGCATGCAAAACATTGCCTGAGAGACTTCTCTTTGATTGCTTCATATTTTCTTGCTTGTATTTGGAAAAGGCATTAACTCATTTAATGCAGTAGAATAAAATGAACTGTTAGAAGGCTGAGGAAAATTATGGTCAGCTTGTGTTTCTGTCTCTTGGCACCAAACTGTCCCTACAAATATTGTAGGGGAAAACTTGACCCCAGTCTGAAGAGGGTAATACAGAGGACTAGAGGCATTTATTCCTTTTGTAAATCTGCTGTAATAAAAAACATTTGCTTCTATGATTTTCCATAGGCAATTGCTTAGTTATATTTTTCCTTTTTATTGTAGAACCCAGATATTTTCTCTGGATCTTAGATGTAATTGTTGATTCCATTTCTGTTTGGAAGACCTTCCAGTATTTTACTCTCTGATTATAATAAAGAAGATGTATAAGCTCTTCTTAATTATGAAATAAATTCCAGACAGCAATAGTGACTAATAATTCAGTACTGAGTTGATAAATTGCTCTTTACAATCTTTATAACAACTATTTTCTATTGCAGCCTGGGATTTTATGAGCAGAGCTGTGCACATGAGAACATCTCTAGCATGGTTTATTTAAATCCAGCAAGCCACAGTGATGAAAACACACCCCAGCCTGAATTAGTCAATCTGGTGTAACTGAACAGCACATCACTATTAAGGTTCATAATGGATTTTGTGAACTCAGTAGCTTCACATCTAAATGAGGTTTTATGGGATTTATGTGTCCTTAATATTAACTGTTCAAGATTTGTAGATGTTAAAATCCAATTTAAACGCCGGGCTCAAATGATTTCTGATGTTACAGTGCTGTTATTGGCTCTTCCCATATGTCATAAAAAGAGATAAGCACAGTAATAAACACCTCATGTTTTGCAATATGCAAATAGTAAGAAAAGCAGAGATTTCAACTTTTCTGTTTTTCAAATGGTGTGATTATTTCAGATGGTTTGATAACTGAGGTTATTATAAATACAGAAAATAACTCACAGCTCATGGAACAAGGAGAGAATAAATAAACTAAATGGGGAAAGTACATGCTCTGTCATCTCATCTGAAACATTACATTCATGCACTAACAGGAGTTCTGAGCTGCACTAAATACTGTTGAATCAATGTACATTTGTCTGGTTAAATTATCATGAAACAGTACCTGAGCAATCTAGGAATATTTATCACAGGACCTGTTTCTGGTGCTGGAATAGTGAGCCTTTCATTCCATGCTCCACCTTGAGCCCAAACACTGCAACACCCATGTGAAGGGCCAAGAGGGCCTGCGAGCAGCCCCTTGGCCAAGCTCTGTCCAGGGAATGTCCAGCACAGCTCAGAAAGAGGATGCTGCAGTGTAGGGCTCTTAGAGGACAGTGGAGAGGGGTTGCAGGGTGCCATGATTTGATCTGTGAATATTGAAGAGATTGATTTGTATTATTTTGATCATGATTACAATAACCAAAATGTTTACAACTTTCTCTTGAGTATCAGGGCACCAGAAAGCTGGGAGAGCCTCAGGTTTTCCATGTGATGCTGGCTTTGGGCCCTCAGAGAGCCAAGGTGCTCTGAAGGGATCAGCTCATAAATGGCTGTGCTGCCTGCAGGACCAGAATTATAACAGAGAGATGAAAAAAAATGTGTTATTAATTTTTTAAAAAAGTATAACTTCAAATAAATTGCACTGAATTAAACAGTCATTAGTACATATCAATGGTGAGCTGTGCTGCTGCGCTATGAGGATTAAATGCCATATAAGAGAGTGCCAAGTCTCTATGGTGAATATTATTTGAGGAAATTTTCCCCAAATCAATCAAGTCAATCAGCTTTTATGGATAAGTTGAATGAAGTCTGATCAAGCAACAGAATCTATTTATTGTTAGAGATAAACTGCTGGTTTGTGATTGAGATTAAGCATTTAGAGATTTCAGTCTGAGTTATTTATTTAGCTAAAGCCAAAATGTGAACCAGAACCACTCACTCTTATGGGTCACAGCCTTTCTTCTCTTTGATACTATTAAAATGATAACTTGAGAATACTTTCAGTTAATGAGGTAATTACACCACTCTGGGTTTGACCTTGAAATTTATTGCTCATTTAACAAGAAATGAAAAGCTGAGATATGTCTTTGTTGCTGGACAGATCTTGAAAATTTTAAATGTAAGAGCCAGTCAAAGCAAAAAGATGGTAGTGGTGAACTGGACTCTCTAAATTTGCATATTAATGATGTTGCTGAGAAAATACTGCACAATTCTGGCAAAGAATGGTTGTCTGTCGGCTGCAGCACAGGAATCCATAGGCTGCATTTCACTGACAAGTCTTGATAGAGCAGATTTGCAAGCAGCAAAAGCAATTAGTAGTGCAAGGAAAGGCATAACTAAGAAAACTTTAGTGCATAATGTAGTCTCCTTTGCTCAATAGGTCCTGGGATAAAATTAAAATCCCTCTCCCCTTTTAATCACAGCAACTTTAAACAAACAGATTAAAAAAAATCCCAGCTTTTCTTATTAATTAAATTTTCCATTTGTTCTCTTTTCTTTGCAAAAAACATGCTTTGAATTCAAGGGCAAACATATTTTGCTGCTGTAAAACTGGGTATTTAAACATATAATTAAAATAATATCTTAATAATAAGGATAAAAGAAATAATAAGGACAAAAGGATAATAAGATAAAAATGAATTAAGGTTTTAGTAATTAACTATAAGAACATTGGGGCAGAATTTCCTCCTGGATGTCCTATGTAGAAACAGTTCTATGGCTATTTGGTTTGGGTTTTTCTGTGGAGAATACAGGCTTTTGTATTCTCTGAAACTCCAGGGAATACAAGGAGCAGGTGGAACCAGCAGCCAAATTTAGCTTCAGGGGAAGAAAAATTAATCACACCCTTGTATCACTTCTAGTTGTGATGTGTTGTAAAATATTCTGATTTACTTTTCTGTAAATTCATCAAAACTATTACATTTGTGCTTTTAACACCCATCTGTTTAATTAAGTACATATTTTGGCTTGCATACTCTTCAGCAGAGAGATTTTCTGTAATTAATGCCATGGTAAGTTTTTCTGCTTCAATCAACTGTGTTAGTATGAGCCACAGTATTAGAATCTAGTGAAATATGTTATCAGAAGTGAGTCAGGAAATTTAGAATTTGGAATCTTTTATGGAACACAAGTTTTGCATTATAGCTCCATTTTAAGCATAGCTATCCCTTTTCTTTGCAGGAGATTGTATTTATAGGTTTGGGAGAAAAAAAATAAATATTCACATAGTCTTACATACTAGTTAGCACAGTTTGCCATGTTGTGAATTCTATTATTGGAAGCTTGTTGCCCTAGGCCTCCTAGCAGAACATCTGTCTCTTAAATTAATCTGCTTCCTGAATTCATCTACTATGGATATTTTATAAATGGTGGTCCTGTTCACCATTCAGTCACCTTTTTTTTTTTTTTTTTTTTTATTTTGTCAACTTTACTGACCATTTTTCTAGTTATTTCCAGTAAATGTTCCTCTTTATAGAAATAACGTAAACCTGGCAAAAATGTCCCTGGCTCACAGCTATGCCTATTCTAATCTATATTCAGATCTAAATTCTAAATTATTCTGTTAATCCCGAGTCAATACCTGAGCAGAAACAAACTTATGAGAACAGCATTTCTTAGTGATGTCAGGAAACCCAGGAGTTCCATTAAGTGGTGCAAAACAATGAACAGCATCAAGAAAATCCAGTTGAAAATAGTTATGTCCTTTAATATTGCAGTCCCTGCCTTTAGTGAAAATACAGAGAGTATTTAGCTATTCTTGTGGAAATTTAGTCATACCTGATTCTGTTAAACCATTTTTACAAAAAAAAAATTAAGCTTCAGTGAATTAAGTATTGTTTTTCCAGTGGTCTGCAAAAGTTCTTTAATATTATGATTTTGTTCTGCAGCTTGAGAGCAATTAAGTATTTCATATATTCAAATATAATTACATATACTTAAAATGCAAAGATTTCAGCATAACAGGACTTTTGATTTTGATCATGTACCAATTGTTGCAAATTAATGTGGGGATGGAAATAAAAAGTCAGAGAAATAGAATTCCTGCTCCTTTACTTTGGCCGGACTAGCTTTTGGGGTTTGTGATTGAAGAATTGTTTGTAATTGTCATGTCTTGTAGCTTTTCCTTGGATGTAATTTTTCCCTGAAATCTGTATAAAACAGTAATTTGGAACAGTTAATGATAGTGTTTCCTGAGAATATGGATAGAGAAAGAAATGTTTTCTAATTACCCGAAAATGAAAAAATTTTCATCAGCAGCTGCTCTAGTAATAGAGCAGACGATGCAAACATTTACATAAATATGTATATTTTATTGTCTACAATGCTTAGTCTGCTGAAAATGTGTTTTCCTTGACAGATAATCACAACAGTAAACCTAAACCTGTCAATAAAATTTTCTAACAGCTGTCGCTATCAAAGATGCAAAATCTGCCATGAGAAATGGTAAACACACGAGGACCAGGATACCTGCTCTCCACAGAAGACAGACTACCGCACTGGAGGTTATTTAGTGTGATTTATCACATATAAGAAATTATTGAAATATGATGCAGCTGGTGGATTAAACTCATCATGGCAGAGAATGCTGTTTACTGTCCTTTGCCCACAAGCATTGTAATGACTTAGAGTTTATATCAGTGAGAACTCTAGCCTCAAAAGTACTGAAATTTGTGCCATAATTTGTGTTGTAAAATTTTATTGACAAAAAGCATCAACTCAGATATGTTTGGTTTGTCAGTGACACAGGATTTTTATTCCCATTTTCATCAGATAAGTACATTTTGGATCCAAGTGGGGTTCATTCCTCAATCAAACAAAATATGTCATCCATTTTTATCTAGCTAGAAGGAAGATATTTTGAGCTGAAGAACATTATGGTAGGTGGGGATTTAATACTTGCAATGTGAGTTGCAGATCCTTGACTATGCTAGAGCCTCAGGTGGCCAAAGCCACTTTAGTTTTTGAGGGTTTGGGCATTTGAAACTTCCAGAAATATTTCAGCGCTTTTGCAGTGTTTGTATTGGGGAGCTAGACTATGCTATATTCACAGAAAAGATGCAAGCTTGATGAGTAGCAAGCCCAAATTTCTTGGCTATTTTAACAAACTTGGTGCAATCAATGGGCCCTGTCCTGGAGTGACTTTATGATACTTGTATTCTCAAATGCCTGGTTTATGTTATATATTAAGTTCTGCACCTTTAAGGCTGGCTTTGAGAGCTAACGAAGTTGAAACTTCTGGAGGCTGATGGGAGTTTTTCTCCTAGCCAATAACTAACCATTTCTGAGAATTGACAGTGGTTTGGTTTTTGTTCTCCTTTTTTCTCAGTTGTTCTAGTCTTTTAAAATTTACTTTTAACTTTCCCAAATAATTTTGTTTACCCAGATTGTTGCTGCCCTTGGCACGGCAGATAAAAGGCTTGTAAGCAAAGTGGTTCCTCCTGTTGGATTTGTACTGCTGAGAATGTGACATGTCCTTTTCTGTTCTGCTAATCTTATTTCTTGGGTCATTCTTGTTCTCTAACTGCTCACTCGTACGAACCTGTTTTGTTCATCACAAAAAAGAAGTGTTATCTTTTGGTATTCCTGGCTATCTCTGGAGAACAGTAAATTTCAAATAAAGAGCCAGCAGACAACTGAAGACATCTGTTATCCTCTAATGATTGGCATCTTGACTTACAAGTCATTCTGGAATGACAAATGTTTTTTTTACCAGCACACACTTCCACTGAACCTTATACCCAAACTTCTCAATTCAATCAAATGTGCCTCAAATACAGGGCATGTCTCAAAAGCAAACAAACTACGCAGAATTTTTTTTGAATATTTATTTTGAATATTTGTGATCAACTCAGATTTCCCTGTTTGTTCTGTAAAACTCCTGCATAAGGTGCTTCAGCAACATGCTTTCTTCTAATCTGGGATAAAGGACATAGTCTACAGAACATAAAATCAAGGGGTTTTAGAACCTTAGAATTTTCCCTAAATTCTTTACATGCTGTTTCTGGAAGTTTTAATACCTGCTACTTGCTATTCTCCCACTGTTGTATCTGAAAGTCCAGAGCAAGCCAAGTATCTGTAAGCCAAAATGATGCAAAGGTTTTCATGGGTGATAAGAGGGAAGATCATGTCAAATTGATTTTCCAATTACTTGTTCCTTTTGTTTTGTTAGGTTTTTTTTTAAATCTCTGCATTTTTGTCAGTCTTTACCAACAGTTTCCAGCAGGTGTGTACCTGGAGCAAGCCCATCCATTCCACTCATCTCTATTTGGCTTTAGTATCTCATTACAACAGGATCAAGCCTCTGTTGCAAATAAGAAGATAAACCTTTCTGAAATACAAGTTAAATTTATTTATCCCCACCAAAACAGAAGGTTATAAGCAATTTGACATAGGTTTCCACATAAATTGCTAGTGAAAAAGAACAGATTAGAAGCAACTGAGATTTTGTTCATAGATATTCCAAGTATCTTATTAGAACTGAAATTTTGCTCATAGATATTCCATGAATCTTATTATCTGCTCCTGTAATTCAGAAGAGTTAACTTATTTCAAGTGTTTTTATGATGTTATTGACTAAATTCTGAAAAGTATGCATCATCTCTCAAAATTGTACTTTTCTTTGAGGCTACTATGCTTTTTCAAATATTTGTTCTTCCATGAACACTAAAGAGAATGCAATGAAAATAATTGCTAAGTTTCAAAATGAGCTGGATTCTCTTTTTTTAGATAAAGCATTTTACCTCACTGTGTAGGTATTGGGGGAAAAAATCAGGTCAAGAATGTGTATGTTTAAATATGCATTTGGGCACACATTATTAGATAGTAATTTGGAAAATGTTGTTCCTTCTAATGAATAATTCCATTAGCAGCCAAAAAGATTTTTGGAGAAGGACTCAAAATGTGGATAGATCATGTAATAGGGTGGAATAGAAAATTAGCAGAAATGCACTATTTAAAGTATTTTGCTTGAAGAGGGGAAATTAACCACCAGCCTGGGAGGGCAACTAAGGTTAAAGCTACATCAATGTTTTCACAGAGAAAAATGCTTTTCAGTTTTTCATGATACATTTTCTGAGGCAAAGATTTAGCAGAAAAATAATAAAGAAACAGAAGAGCCAGGCAAAAAGTAATATGTGCAGTGACATTAGACACAGTTCCTACTGTAACTAGAATTATGCATAAATTATCCATAAACCCTTTTCTGCAAAACTAATACTTGTAAGTGCATTTTTGTTGAAGCTGAGGTGTCATTTTTCAGTTGGGTGATGACAGACATCATAAGATTGAGGAGGCATTTTGCCAAAACTGGGGGCTGAAAGGTGCTGGTACAAAGCAACTGGTCCAGAGAACAGTGTGTGTCAGGAGTGGATTTGGAATTTTGGTGCTGAAAGAGAGAGAGGTGTTCAGGAGCAGGCAAACACATGTAATCAGTGATGTTAAGGAAAACAAGCAGTCCATGAGGACTGGTTTTAGTAGACTTTATCAAGGTTTCAATCAGAGCTCTCTTAAGAGTTACCCTGGAAAAGGAGGAAAGAGTAGCTGCAGTCATTGTCCCCACTTGATGTTAGAGATAAAGCTGGCAGACACAATCTTTCTCCCAGTATGAGCTCATTTCCCTCTATTAGTCATTTATAACACAAACATACAGTCAAATTTAGCAAAGTTATTTGCAAGTGTGTTCCTGCTTGTTAAACTTGAGAATTCTTTTCCCTTATATATGTAATGGCCTTTCCAAGGGCTAAAGTACAAATCCAAATTGGATGCACTCTATAAATTCATCAAGAAATTCTGACAAGAGGCCACCTGGGAGTTGTGCATAGTTACTGGAGTTTTTGTATTTTCAATTCCACATTAATGCTTCCTGGGTATAGCTCCTCTTTGTAAGCCTGCACTGCATGAGAAAACACATAATTTTGACAGAAACATATTTTGCTTTCCATCTCAAGGAATTGTTTGCAGAATTTCCCTGTCCCCTCATCTCATAATATCATGATTATTTTCTTTGAGTGATTTTCTGGAATTGTAGTGAAAAAGGAGTCTAATTAAGAAAAAGTGTCAAGAAGAGAATATTGAGATACCCTTAATGTTCTTTTGTTTATGTATGATAACCTGATTGGGCTTTAGGATTAAATACATTTTATTTTGTAACTTGACTGCAATCCAATAACGTAATATAGTTATATAATGGTTTGCTAGGAAGTGCTCAGGTACAGTGACTATTTCATTTATTTATTTGTTTGTTTATTTATTTATTTACTTATTTCTTGAGCTTGTGATGCTGTATTTCATTTTCTACTGTGTTTAAATAGAATCTGATATCTGACTGCTGCAGACGATAACGTGAAGTTCATTTATTGTTTGGAATGTGCTAAGAGTCCAAATGCAGGGCCAGAAAACAATAACTAAGTCCAACTTCAGAGGAGATTCTCTATATTGTTAATAGCTGTTGATATCTGCTTGTCTTGGGGTGAGTTTATGATGATACTTTATTCCCTGATCATCTGCTTTATGCTCAGAAATGTCTGTGGTAGCTTTAAGAGGTAGTTGGTGGCAAGGCAGGAGCCCAGGGAGTGGCCTGTTTCCAATCTCCCTCTCAGGGCATGGTCAGCAAAGTAACATGGATTGTTACTTCGTTGCCTTTTACTGGATTAGTATATGCCAGTTTAGGCAAAAAGCTTCTTTTGGGTATTTTTGGATGTTTTGGCGGGAGTTTTGTTTGGGTAATTTTTTTTTTTTTCTTTTTTCCCCTCCCCTTGGCCTGTGGGCTGTTCACTGGCAAATCCTTTCGGCAGTGTTTTGTTTTGTTTTGGTTTTATTTCTCTCCAGTCCAGAGAACCTGTAGGGCGGTCCTGGTCAGTCCAAACCCTGAGAAAGACCAAGCCAGCCAAAGACGGGATATCAAAATCCACTAGTTTTGCCTGCGGTGAGGAGGAAAACCAATGCCAGAGGTTGAAAACCAGCAGGTTTCCCATCTGCTCTGCTTTGAGCTGCTGCTCTTCCCTTCCCAGAGACAAAGGGACCAGTTGCCATTTTATTTTCTGGGCCACACCGTCAGTCCGTGTATTTTTTCTTCCCTGGGCATTTTTGAGTTTCTTTTTGTTCTGCTGTGTGTAGGTGTGTGTATGAGTGGAGGGTAAGTTTCTGGGACTTCATATTTAGCATTTATTCAATCCTTTTCTGTAGCTTGAGGGCACCCCTGTGAAAAACGAGATTCACTTAATAAATTATAAAAAGTTTAATATAAACAAAAAGACAATTAGGAGACAAAGGAAATAAAGCAAAGGGTTAAAACGGCCGGGTGCCCTGGCGCCTTGCCAGGAACACACCTGGTATCTTGGGAACATCCTTTTTATCCCCTCCTGCTGTGAGGGTGTTGTAGCAATAGGGCATGGCGGCACGGAAGATTTCGGGATGTAACGGAAAGTTAGTAACCCCCCCTCTCCACAGAGTATGGTAATGACTCCTGTAATTAGCCAATAGCACCTAGCTGTGATGAAAGCAGATGGGAGTAACGCAGTGACCCTAGGTTATAAAATGTCAAATTCTCCTACAATAAACGCCATTTCTTCGCCATCCATCACATTGGTGTCTTGTGGGTAGAATGGTCTGAGTGGCCAAGGGGGGCCACCGTGCTGGCTTCTGAACCAGGGTGTCTGCCTTGCTTGAAAGGCCACAGGGTGTAATGCATATTCAAACTTTTTCAAGAAGTATTTAGCATGTCGCCTCCCTGGTTCCGCCTTCTTAGAACATGCCCGGTAAGGTTTTCATTTTTGCTGATCATCATTATTTTTGCTGATCATCATTATTTTTGAGTTTGGTTTCCTTTCTTTGCAAGCGGTCAGTGCTGATAACAGTCTGGGCCCCTCGTCCTGCCCTGGTGACAGCTGGGCTTCACATCCGTCCTTCCGCTGCTGCCAACAGCCTGGTCCTGGCTGCTGATAACAGCTTGGTCTCTATTGTTCTTCCACTGATAACTGCTTGGGCCCCACTGTCTTTGCCCTCTGGGGTTTCCTTGCTTTGCACTACAAAATTTCTTTAAGCTTAAAACTTGTTAGCAAGAAAAAAAAGTACATACATAGCCAAAAAGTATTCAACATATAATATTCATCTTAATACTTGCGAAAGCCAATATCACAATACAGATTTATAACACCCCCAACCCCCCTCTATTTTTTGTTGATAAACAGTTCTTCACTTTCAGCCTCTAGTATCAATTTCTCTCATTGGCAGAAAAAAGGGAGTTACTGAATCCCTTTCCCTTCAGAGGAAATAGTCATGCCAGTGTGTTTTCTCCTGAAATGTGTCTCCAAAACTGAGACACTGTTGTAGACCAATTTGAAGGGAAATAATATAGAGGCTGTTATTAATTTAGATAAGAAAATCAAATAAAAGAGAAATAACCAGCTTAGAGTGGAAAACATGCTAGATGCTTCGGATTTAAGTGAATAAACACTTGAAAAACTGATGAAATAGGGAAACCCAAGAATATCCCAAAATCAAACCAGCTCCATTTTTGGTAAAGCACGTACACTTTTTCTGAAATGGCTCCAGAGCAGCAGCAATCAGTGCTCAAAGCAAACACAGGAGTTAGCTCTACTCTGTTAATTCCAAGAATGAAACCCGTTGTGCTAAAACCATCTTCAGGTGAAGAACGTATTTCTAACCCAAGGCGCCTTGTCTTCTGGGAAATTTGAACAAGGGAAATCTGATTGTCTTTACAGAGTCTGTGTAACAAATAAATGACTGATGTCAGCCATTGCACCACCAGTCTTCCTTCACAAGCCTTGCCTTATAAATTCTGCTTTTTTTCAGCTGGGTTACTTTGGCACTACTGGAGGACAAAACAACAAATTAAGAAAATGTAATTATGAGCTACTACTAAGATCTGAGGTGCCAATGGTTTAGTTTTATGGATATGGAAACTAGAAGGTAACACTTTGTTTCTCTAGCTTCTGTGAAGTTCTGATTTATTTTTCTTTTTGTATAGGTGAACTAATATTTTTAATTGGAACCAATATGAACTTTCACAGGATTCATATCATACTCATTTTATTTCATTTGAAAATTCCTGGTTACTAAAAAAACACATTCTTTTCCACATAGTTTTATCCAAAATTGGGAAAGAAATTTAAAAATACCTTAGAATATTATTTAATTCTGTCTTTGGTTAGAATTGTATGAAACGAAGAATCTCTTATGACAGAAATAATTGTAAATAATTTTTGCTGTGAAATAAAAAGCAATGAATTAGCAGTTCCATTTTAGTCCATAGTTAAGTGCAAATGTTTCATATCTATTAGTACTAGTAATTAATTTTGAGATATGGGTTTTTCTTAAAGAGTCCTGAATGTCTTTATTATTTTTTTTTAATTTATTTTTTATTTTTATTTTCTATTATTATTTTGTTGTAATAATTAACAAAATGATTTATCAGTTTATTGGAAAACTTTTTGTTTCTTTATTTTGTTCTCTTTCTTTATTTTGATGCAGAACACCCTGACTGTAAAAACAAGACTCCATGTACTATCTCCCAGCATCAAGTTGTTTCATTTTGTATGAAAGTATATAGAGATAAATAAAGGGACAATTGAAATACTTTAAACCAGAGAATTAAAAAGCTTCTATTTCTGTTTTCCTGGAGTCCTGAAGGACATTATATTCTCATTAACTCTGCTTACTTTTTTCTTAAAACTTTGAAACCCCATTTCTTTGTTAGACTTGTTGGCTGTATTTTTTGCAGAAGGAATGATAAATGACACCTTGCTGCTCTGTGGTCAGCACTGAGACCAAAAGACATTTTCAAAGGAAGGATGTGACATATTTTAAATTCTCTTTTCTTCTGGATTCTTTCCTCATGCATGCCAAAAAAAAAAAAAAAAAAAAAAAAAAAATCACTGACATGTGATATATTCCAGTCATGATGTTTTGGCAGTTCTACCATCAAATTTTTCTGTTGATTTCTGAATGAGTCTGAAAAATGCTGCATTTTTCCCACATATATAGAGAGAAATGAAGAAAAGATGGAGGTTAGAGAAGAACCAGCTAATACAGCTCACATCCACAGCAGATTCTATTTATATATTTCTTCTTCATGCTCACAGAAACACAAATAAGATAAATTTGATGGATTAAATATACTATAGGCATTCTGAATAGCCTTTTTTTTTTTATTTATCCTTACTTTCTATTAAGGATCCTGCATGCATGTGCTTTTCTGTGTGTATTCTTTAGAGCTCGGATTGACAAAAAACAAACCTCTTCCCTGACTTTTTAAATGATATTCATTAGAGACTTGTATCTTAAGAAAAGGCTTACTTCAACATCTTGGACACAATTAAAATTTAAACATTTAGAAATGGCATTTGGTTCTTCTCCAAATTTTTACTTGTCTTCCCAAATTTTTTTTCTTGTATGTTCTACAAAAATACATTTTTTGTTGTTTACTTTTTTTAATATTTTTTTTCTTTTGCCTTTGATAATACACAGTGCAAATAAAGAAATTTCTGCTGACATTATCTAGGTTAGAAAACTGTGAGTTTTCTCAAAACATATTGCACTTTCCCTCACATCTAACATGCTCCATATGTTCTCAAAGAAGGCTGATCGGGGGAAAAATGTTTCCTTTCTGGAAAAAGTCTGGGGTTTGGAGAAAAAGTAATTCCTCCAATAATTTCTTCTGTGTTTCAATGGCCATGTCTAGAAGAGTGAAGTGGGGTGAGTTAGATTTGCAGAGTTATTTCATAAGGCCAGTGTTTGCCTGTCTCTACTGGTTGCTAGTGTTTTGGTTTTTCACCTGGCAGGTGAGATGGGCACATTCAGATTCCACTTGTACCTGTTTAAGGCCCAGCCTAATGCTGTATCATCAGGCTGCTCTGCAGAAAAACTGGTTTCTCTCATTTTCAGGTAGAAAAGACAAAGTTGCATTTTCTCCTATGGCAATGTTCCTTGAAATAAAAAAGTCTGAAGCTGTTTTTTGTTTGCTGTTGGTTAGATCATCCATGCTTATACCTTGCAAAAAGGGGGAAGGGTGGATGGATCTGCTCATATTTTGTCCAATATTTGAAGAACTTGGTTCTGTTATGACCTATTTTACTTCACATTTCTGGGATTTACTATAAATACTGCAGAAATATAAGAACCACCTGTGTACTTTGTGGCTTTTCACTTGCCTTTTGTAAAATTCTGGTTTATGAACCTGCACATTCCCTAACGAGTTGTATTACAAGTGGAAAGTTCTGTTGATGGGAATGTTATAAAACGATGTGTCTGTTCCTGCAAAAATCAATATATCCATGAAAACACTGCAATTCTGCTTTTTTAACAACAGCACTTGAGAAATATCCTGAATCCTTGTGTGAGTGTGTACACTGAGGTAATATTATGTTCTTTTTAAATTTTAATATATCTGTTGATTGAAATGTGCTCTGGAATTTCACCTGAAGGCTTTGCATCTCTCTAATAACATTCTCAGGTTATAAAATAGAAGATGCTGGGCTTGGGAAAGAAAGAGGTTGGACAGGCATTCCATTTTTGTTTGTCAAAAGTAATGTACTTAACACTGGGTAAATGGGTTTTGTGCCTTTGTTTGTGTGCTTTAATACATAGCGAGTAATTGCATCTGGCAAATAGAAAAAGTACAGTTTCAGGTCTCATAGACATACAACCTGCAGTAAATATTTATCACACAGAACATTTAAAGTTTTGCTGTACTGGTAACAGTGATTTGTAATACTTCTTAATCTCTCCCCAAAAAACCCCTTAACCACCAATTTGTGAATTATAGTTTGTTTGGTTTTTTATTGCAGTATGAGCTGAAAAAGATCTTATTTTCTCTGGAAACTGAGAGCAGTTGCATATCATTGCACAAAAGAATTGTTTTCACATACCAGTTTCTTAGTTATGATATATAATACACCATTTTACCTAAATCCAGGAGTTGTTAATACTACTTTTATGGCTCATCTGTCATATCATTTATAGCCACATATCTGAATCGCTGGACCTCAGCTGCAGCTTGCAAATGACTTTTCAGTGATTAACAGGTCTTACAGTAAGCTTTTTCATTGCCTTTTACAAAATCTGTGGGCTGCTATAGAAATTGTTGCAGGTACATACATCTATATGTTTCAGAAAGTGTGAACAATATCAGCTACCAAATCTTCGCTTTATTTCAGCATTCTGAAAATGAACCTCACTTCTTCATCGGTGTACTGTGTCAAGGAATCCTATTACATTAAGTTTGATAAACTGTATTAAAGATTGCACTGGCTGTGTAACATACTTGTTTGACAGTGAAAGATATTAAAATGCCTACTTCACACAGGAAAAAAATGAATACAAGCCCATTTAATGTGCCAACTGACAAAGTATAAGGATTAATGGACTTATTTAAATGAATTATGTCCTCTGTCCTATACCAACTTATATGTAGTACTGCTATATATGCAGCAGCTGGCAACCCTCTTTAAGAGATGTAAAAGATGAGAATAGGTAATGATAAAAATAATGGTGGAGCCAGGCCGAGTTAAGATTAAGCCTGCACTGCATTCCCTATGACCTCAGTGGAGTTCAGAGAACTTAATTGGCATCTCAAGGTTTTATTCACCCGCCCCATAACTTTATTTCCAAATCTTCCATGAATCACTCTACTGAAAAATATCATGTTTTAAAGATCTAAATTAATCCAGTGAAACAAATCTACAGAAAATTTTCTTTGTTCTATATAACATCAGTGGTCGAATTCTATTTTTACTTAATAAAGTGGGAATTAATGAGGCCAGCATAGCTAAAACAGAGCTGGAGCAGGTGATACACACTTTAATTTTTATTCTCCACTCTTCCAGTGTGGAGGAATTGCTGCACTAGAAACTGTCCCAGGGCAGGAGGGGTCATCAGTGAGTAGTGGCACAGCAAATAGATCTGGGTTTAACCAGGTTTGGTCACAGATAACTCAGTCATAACTTGTGAGCAGGTGTTGGTGGATTTTTCTCTTCAGTTTTGTGTTGTAGGTCTCTCAGTCACAATATGAGTTCTGCTTAATGTATTTTATAGCATGGCCTTTAAAATAGAATGCTTTTTTTTGTGTGTGTGACTGCACTGATTTTTACCAAAGAGATTTCACTGATATTTAATAGCACTTGAGGCTTATCATAAAGAAATTTTAGCAGATAAAACTTCTAACCCTCCCTCAATCATTGCAAGATTTCCACTATTTCACTTCATATATTGTGAGCTAATGGATTGTTTTAATAATTAATTGCTTTCTACTTTAGTTGAGTTAGAGAGTGAGAATGAATTAATAACCTTATGGGAATCCACGCGAAAGTCAAGCTATTACAGAAAAACAGAAACAGGTAGTAGAATCTGAGCATGTGAACAGTGTAAATGGAACCAGTAAATCTTTTGAAGTGTATGTCTATTTTTAGCTCACTAACGGAATCAATGTTTTCTTACAGATTCATTCAAAATCCAGTGCAATTGATGTAAGAATTTCCAGATTTAGGTAAGGTCACAGTTATACTGTTGTTTGTGATAAACAATCCCCAAAATCTGTTTTCTTCTTGGCTTCACTTGTATAAAGTAAAACTCTCATAAGCACATTTAGTATCTCTAAAAATGCTTTCAAATGCAACCTCCTGAGAAGGGCTGTAAAACCTAAAGCAAAAAAAGAATAACAATGAATGGCCAGTGAGCCTTCGATGCCCTCACAGAATATCTTTCCTGTCATTGAAAAGCATCTTTTCATTCTTTGAAGTCTTTTGGCAACAACAACAAAGACAACTAGGAAATAAGCTTCAGATGACATGTCCCTGAGGCAATACAGAGAGTGGACTGCAGAAAGAAATGAAATAGCATTCTTAAAATGCTTTGTTTCAAAATCGTACTTATTACTCTGTGCTGTGTGGAGCAAACACAGGAACTGCAAATAGCACAGGCTCTTTCATCCATCTCTGCTAACGCCCTTTCAGGTTTGCAAGGATTGATGTGATAGTGATATCACAGCCCATCCAAGCCTTTTCAGTGGATTTGTTAACCTGCTGAAAACACACACTTTTTTTCAGAGACAAAGCTGAACTTCCTCCTGTTTGCTTTACACAGCTCAAGATTCTCACCTGTTCTTTCTGTCTTAGTTTTGTTATTTCATTTTTAGCAGGTTTCCATGTGGCATAGAGAAGTTTGTCATTTTCTTATCCTTACACAGAGCATCCACATTTGTGCTTGGCTTTTGTCCCTCCTGAGAAAAAGAAAAAGCAGGAAACCAAAACAGTTCCTGAAGAATTTCCTGCCTGAATGAATGGAAGGCTGTGAACAGTTACGTTGTGGGGTCACAAGAGGCAGAATACAAAGGATACACTAATAAAGATTTATGTGAGCTTGTAAGGGCTTCTCTTTCTAAGTGTTACTTGCTCTGTTTGTGTTATATCAGAGTGGGGAAAAGAATGCCCTGATGTCACATTAGGTTGTGCTGTGAACTTTAGTACAACCTGTGTTGTTTTAACAAATATGTTGTGTTAAGCAATAGTGGTTTTCAGTGCTTGTAAGAGATAGGGATTTTTTTTCTTAGAGCCCTGCTGTCTTGGTTTGAAAAGACAGGTGTCTGTTAAGGAAGGCAGAAACTTCCTTTGAAACGGAAAAATGTAAACTACCCTCCTTACTCCGAATAATTATAATCTTGAAATTAAGGCGCTTTCAGGCAAAGATATGGGAATAGGAATAACAGTCCTTTACTAGGAAAATCAAATAAAAAATTAAAAATGCAGTAGTAGTACAAAAAAAGAAAACTAACAAAAAAACCCAAACAAAAAATCCCAGCCTGCTGAGAGTCAGAATATAACCTGACACTGTTAGGGTGTTGGTAGCAGTCTAACTAAATGGTGACTGCAGTCTTCCTGGAGTCACAGATGTGGTTCTGTTGAAGTAATGATCCTACAGCAGGAAGTAATTTTCTTCTGAAGGTCTGGTGGTGTAGATGGGTTCAGTCTCTCTCTTCTGGGAATTCAGTGGAGAAAGGCTGCTGTGGTGTTCTGAGTCTCTAAAGATATACAGGTTTAGATGCCTGGCTCCTCCCCCTGGGTGGAGCAGTGGGATGATGTAATTTTATCAGTTATGTAATGAGACTCAATGGCCCATTAACAGAAGATATCCCCCTGGAGGGAGGATGGGTCATGAAAGACAAAAAGAACACTGCCTCACCTGGTTTTAACAGCTGGCCCATTAACAAAAGATATCCCGAAGTTATGAGGGATGGGTCACAAAAGAGATAAAGAACAGTGCCCCACCTGGCTTAAACAGGTAATAATAGAATACTTACTTTTGGTTATATCTCGCATTGCAGCCTAAGACACCTGCCATTTAATTTCAAGTGCCATTCTCTTTTCTGAGGCACATCTAAAATGGCACTGGGAGATTTTGTACTAACTGTTTTACAGAGAGTTTAGTGTAATATGCAACTTTTCCTTAATGTGGGCTTTCAAGATAAAGAAGGTTCTTCTGATATGGTGAACTTGGTTAAATTATATCACTGTTGGCAGCACTAACTCTCTGGTCCTTTCAGGTTGTTTGCACATTTAACAATGATCCTATCTTAATTCATTATTCTAACCTGATCTAAGATAATTAATGAATAAAAAAAAAAAAAAAGGAAAATGCCATACTTATGCAATTTGACAGATGCAGACAAATAGCTCTGTTGCATAGGAGCATTAACTTATTGCTTGTATCAGTTTTCAGAGTTAGAATTACCCCTAGGTATTAGCTGATAACCTCCTATGAGTTTCCTGATCTGTCACGAACCTGTAGTAGCTATGCATCATTTTTGTATGATATGTATGATTCATTTTTTATGGAGATGAAATTGATAGAAAAATATCAATAGCTATTCAGTCAGGTCTGGAGAGGAAAAAAAAGAGTCACCAAACTCCTAATACTTTCTAGTTTTCCTGTTATTTTGATGAGGGTGGACGCATAAAAGACAGATAGTTGGCAAATTTACTGGCTTTTTTCAAGGAGTGAGATATTACTTGATGTGAATTGGAGTAGAAAATTAAAACAAAGTAATTCAAGAAAGTAACAAATTGAAGTTTTACAGAATGTGCATTAGAAAACCAATATTTATGGGTGTTGGAATGCTAGAAGTGTGATTGAAACAGTAAAGGCCTGTGGCTTGTGACAGTTGTCTTTTTATTAAAGTAAAATGAAAATTTTTGAATTAGTGGGAAGGAAATGCAGGAAGGAGTTGGTAGTCTATAAACTGAAAACTTTCAAGGTTGTGTCCAGGTATTCAAATCAATGCTTACAACAGATAAAGCAATGCTGCATAATAAAAATCAATAACATGAATAGTTCACGGTACTGAAAGTTATGTGAATGCCAATTAAGTAAATAAATGAGCACAATGAGATGTTGTCAGTGAGAGATCTTGAAAGGAAATAAAAATTACTAAGTTGGAAGAATGTGCATTATAGGAAAACGCCAAGAATTTACCCACAAAGACAATGTCACTAATTGACATGACTAATCATCATGGCACACTGGGATAAAGAAACTCTGGAAAAGCAGAGAGGACTACAAATCTGCAGCCAAATACAGATTGCTGCAAAAGATACTTCAGAAGTAAATTTATGCAGGTGATTGATACTTGAATTTTTAAATTACATCAAATATTAAACATTATTTACAGGATGATTGTGACTTAGGTTGTCATTGGGATGAATAATAAGCAGAAAATATTAGTCTAGGAAGAAGGATATTTCTGTGAGGCAAAAAATACAATGGTAAAGCACAAGAGGTTCAGTCTAAAATATGGTCCTGTGATGCTTCTGAAGGAAGTTGGAAAGGAATGCTTGAAACTTGAATACCTCTGCCTCTGTTCCCTGCTGGATTTCACCCAGCTACCTAGAGATAAAATCTGGTTTGACTGCAGCTTAACAGCTATTCTGGGTTCTGTGTCATCTGAACAGTTGTCAGGTGGAGACTGTCTGTGCCTACCACTCCTTCCTGATATTAGAAATTCTGAATTTTTCTGAGCATCATAATTGTTCTCTTAGTTTTTTATGTTTCTATTCTCTGAATCCAGTTACATAGATTTGTAGACTAAATTGAGATGTGCATGACTGAGAACATGTTTTCTTACTCCTTTTTTTCCTCTTTTTTCTTTCTTTTTCTTCTGACATCTTTATTCCCCCTCTATTTTGTGGAGCCTTCATTTCTTTTCTGTTGGTCCAGATATGACAATCTAAGTAAATGTGATTCTGATCAATTATATTTTTCCCTTTTCTCTGGAGATTACTTGTTTCCATCTGCTTTCAGTGGCGAGTAGTGGATTAGAGGAGCATTTGCAGAAAAAGTTCAATAAGGTCCGCTTAACCACTTTTAACTGGAAAAACCTTCCTAATGAGCTAGCACTAGAATATATGCCATGTCAAACAGCTCTCTCCGTTCACTTTGGAGAGATTAACTTCTCAATTTGAGCAAAATCCCATCATTCAAATACAAAATATATAATAGAACCTGCATTTTTTGAATACCTTTACCAGATACAAAACAGTATTTGGGAAACGTAACTTTGCAATTGCTTATTAATTTTCTCTCTGAGGTCTTTTGCTACTTGCACAGTGTACTATTTTCAGTTTAACTCTGGTCCTACTCTCAAGTACAGTTTGTGTAATAGATTATCAAAAATACTTTGGTTTTGTTACTCTAATGTAAGTCATACCTCTTTTAGTCTTCTGATTTGTATGAATTATATTCAAATATAAAAAAAATCGAAGAATTCTTGACTTTGAACACATATAAAAAAGACCTTTTGCAGAGCCACAATTTTATATAAAGTATCTTACCTTTACATGGTAAGAAAAAGTGTCTTAGATGTCTTTATTTTCATCTAACTTATCATCCTTTAATTAAAGGGTCACAGAGTTGCTGGCAGAATTCTAGGAGAATGTTAATTTCTGAGCATGCATTTTGAGCAATGGAAAGTAGTTTGTTCTTACGTTGTACAGGAAATCTGTCTCTCACCGAGGCTGGAGAGACCTGGAAAGTTCTATCTGAGTGATCCAAAAGTAGGAGTTGTTATAAATTTGTATTGTGATATTGGCTTTCGCAGATGAATCTTATATGTTAAATACCTTTTAGCTATGTATGTACTTTTTTCTTACTAACAAGTCTTAAGCTTAAAAGAATTTCCTAGGTACAAGGCAAGGAAACCCCAGAGGGCAAGGACAGTGGGGCCCAAGCTGTTATCAGGAGAACAATAGAGCCCAAACTGTGATCAGCAGAAGATGTGAAGCCCAGCTACCCTCAAAAGGAAGGATGAGAGGCCCAGATGGTTATCAACAGTGACCATTTTGCAAAAGAAAGGAAACCAACTTCAAATAATGCTGACCAGCTAGAATAATGATGACCAGCAAAAAATATGCTGACCAGCAGAAAGTAAAAATTGTACAAAAGCATGATCCAAGAAGGCAGAACCAGGGAGGAGACACGCTTTGAATATGCATTAACCCCTCACAGCAGTGGGGTATAAAAAGAGTGTTCCTGGGATACCAGGTGTGTTCCTGGCAACTCGCCAGGGCACCCGGCCGTTTTAACCCTTTGCTTTATTCCTTTTGTCTCCTAATTGTCTTTTTATTTATATTAAATTATTTTTATAATTTATTAAGTGAATCTCGTTTTTAAGAGAGTGAAAATTTTATTCTTGCTCTCCAGCTCTTTCTACTAGCTTGCTGGTATTATAATTTTCAGAGTGATAGGTTATTGAGGGTTAGGTGTCCTTTTTTTTTTTGTTTTGTCGTTCTGGCCTGCCCATGGAATTTTTACCCATTAGCTTCGGAGACAACCTAACTGTGGGTATTTAGTGGGTGATTGATAAAGGACAAAGAGTGGCCGGGCCCAGGGGGGAAGGGGGCAGGAACGGAGGGTGGGGACAGTTTTTGGCCGGCTTTCTTCAGCTTCGGAAAAAGACATTCGTTTTGCTGGGTCGCGGAGCTGCTGCAGTGGGGAGAAGGGAATCACGCCATCACCCAGACAGAGCTGCTGCTGCTTCTCCTTCTTCCCTCTTCGTTGGTGGCCTCGCACCCCCTGTCCTGCCGGGACGTGTGGCAGTGCCAGCCACCGCCGCGGAGCTGCTGATCCACCTCAACCACCATCCCGGGATCTCAGCTCATCCCTGCTGATCCACCTCATCCACCAGCCCAGGATCTCAGCTCATCCCTGCTGATCCACCTCATCCACCAGCCCAGGATCTCAGCTCATCCCTGCTGTCCCAGCTGGGTGTTCCTCAGAGCCCTGCAGGAGCACCGGCACTGACTGCCCGAGGGGTTTGTGAAAACAAAGCCTCTCCTCCATCCTGTCTCAGCCAAGAAAGCTGTCACGGGGCCCCTGGTTCTGTTTTGTTGTTAATGCTGTAGTTATTGTTGTTTGTTTGCCTGGTTATACTAGTAAAGAACTGTTATTCCTATCCCCAGATCTCTGCCTGAAAGCCCCTTGATTTCAAAATTATAATAATTCGGAGGGAGGGGGGTCTACATTCTTTCATCCCAAGGGAAGCTCCTGCTCTCCCTAGCAGACACCTGTCTTCTAGAACCAAGACACAGGTGATTAAAGCAGCAATGGGCTGAAAGCCTCTCACAGTGTTTAAAGCATATATGAACCATATGTTATACTTACCTCTGTTTTTATCTCAATAAAGGAAGATATCCATGCTAAAAAGTGGAATTGTATGCCACTTGATGTGCACAAAGAACACAGCAATTAGCTGTGCAGATTTTGATAATAGAGATCCCTTTATTCACAGCTGTTGGAACAGATAAACAAAGAATGATAAACTGTCAGCTGAAGTGTTTAGGAGAGCAGGTAGTTGACAGAAGATGACAAGGAAGGCAGGAAATGAGCTAAAGCAAAAGGAGAAAAAAAATACTTCTTGAGAAAAAAAGCATCCCAGTGTGACACCAGCTGACTTTGAAGTACATTTTGAAGAGGAGAGTTGCATTAGGAATATATGGAACAAAGCCCACAGAAGTTATGAAAGTAATAAAATGCTTCCTTAGAGGTATCTGAAATAAATTTCTGCCCCATTTTTAGAGGCTTAGCAGTCTCTTTGTTTTTCCTCTGAAGTATTGTATGCCATCTGCTATTGTTTGTTGTTTCGTTTATAAGACCTACTTGTGGAGTCAGGTCAGTCTGCCAAGGCTTTCCCTTGGGAGGAATGTGCCCTGAGGGAGCTGTGATAAGCTTACCTCAACCCTCCTCTCTTGTCATGGTGAGCTATCCCACCATGCTTTGGTGACTATGCTGATCCTTTGTAACCCATTGGTTTCCCCCCTGGTACCACCTTGGCTTTCCCGCATGAAAACCCCAGCTTCTGCCCAGTTCAGGAGGGGGCCCCTGTCTCTGGCTACCCTTCACAGAGCTGCTGGACAATAAAAGCTATCTCTGTGGAATCGCCACACGACACTCCTGTCTCTATCTCTGAGTTGTCCTGGGATAACCCCACAAGCAGAGCTGAAATCACTGAGCTGAAATCACTTGCAGCCACAGGCTGCCCCTTGCTGAGGTTACCTGGTGGCCAGGGATTTCCAAAGACTCCCCCAAAGGCTGTCTCTTGAGGGACCGCTCTCTCTGGGAAAGTCATGGCATCCCAGGTCAGATCAACAGACCCAGCCCGGCCACCACACCTACTGATAAATCGTATCTTATACACACTTTTATTCTTAAATAAAGACTTTAAAATAGCAGTCAAAATTCTCATCTACATTCTGTGAAACAAACAGATTTCCTCAGTTGGTAGGATAAACAAGATAGGGTGTTTTAGTGTTATCTTAAAGCGTGTGCTTTCAGGTTCCAGCGCTGAATTTAATAATCAATCCGGAAGTTCCTTCTTTTCACACTCAGCATGCTTTGAATGTGCTTAAGTGGTTTTGTTTTCTTATAAATCATTCCAAAGATCTCAATCCCTGTAAGGGAAAAAGTTTGGTTTATCAGTATTGAAAGTTTTCATGTTTTGGGGAAGAAAAATCCCCACTTCTATTAACTACTATCTATTATTTTTGTGTATTTGGAAATATTTTCTTTCTTTGTCCTAAATTGGAATTGTCCACGGAATAAAATTTCCAAGTTTCTCTCAGCTTTGTTAACTCTTCCTGTTATCTGCTTCACTCAGGGAATGGCAGATTCATCTAAAGCCTCTATTAAAGCTTATTGTTTTGGAGGTGTGACTTTGCTACTTACTTCTTGTAATAGAATTGCTATTTATTGGGAGCATCATGCTGTGGTGACTGTTAAACCAGGATTTTCACAACTACTGCATTATATCATTTAAGGGAGCATAAAAGGAAAAAAAAACCCAAAGCATTGATATTTCTATTTCTTTGATGCATCACGATTTTATATAGGAATAAGAATTCAAGTTGGAGTTGAATAAGAGGAACAAGAGTTTAAGTTGAAATTATTCCCTACATGGTGGGTGTAAGAGTTTTATAGCTGTACTTCCATTAACACTCATTTAAGTCTGAAATTTTGCTTAATAATTTGATGTAACACTGTAAAAATCATATAAGCTTCAAGTGAATATCATGCTGATTTATTTGTTAATGTCAGATATAATTGCTCATCTAATTTCCATCCATCACATTTTATTTTAAGAATGGAACATTAATTATTTCTTTTTATAGAAAGTTTTTATCAAGCTATTAAAACACACTGAAATGGGAAACATTTATGTTATTCACACAGAAGAGGAAGACACAAGGTGAAGATGGGGACAGTGGCAAATTTTAAAAGATTGTGAAGTGCAGATCAAATCACAGTATATGATGTCTGTGTTTAACAGTACATAATGCTGGGCAAATATTCAGTGTTTCAACAGGCTTACCTGTGAAGCTCCCTGCTTTTAATAGGAAATTGGATGATTCGAGTGCCTCCAGCTCAAGTACTGCTGGCTCAGTAAATTTCTGGAAAAAACTTTCTTTGACAGAAATGAAAAGCTGACAAGCATTCTGGGGATGAGGGTGATATGTCCCCTCTTGCCTCATGACAGTAAAGCTACACAGAAACAGCCCAAGCCCCGGTGCTGAAAGTTCATGTAACATTTTGGATACATTCCCTGGTTGGACAAAATTAGTCCTGTAATTAAAAAAAATCCTCAAAACTGTACATCAGTTTCTTTAAAAAGCATGTAGTATTTTTTTACTTCTTGTAACCAAAAGGTTTTTTTGATTGCCTTTCTCGTTCCCAAATGAAACAACAGCTTTGAATAACAGATAGAGATTGTAAGTGCTTTTTCAGGTGCCCAACCATAGTGTCACTGCTCAGAATTCACAATTATTTCCGACACTATCAGTGAAATCCATTTGCCATGGAAAGCAAAGACAAAACTCCGGTGTGTTCAAAAAATGTTTACTGCATAATTAGGAATACTGGAAACTAACTACAACCAAGCTTTCCTGAGTAAATATCGGTCCTATTAAATTAGGAGCACTTCCACAATAGATGCTTTTTGTAGATTTCAGGTATGTTATGACAGTGATTAATAATAATTTGTCTTTGTGCCAAAACATCATGCTGAGGAGATTCACTTAAATGTAATGAAGACTTTGGAAAAAAAAGCAAAACTCCCAACTGCTTAGAGAGTATCAGTTACACTTTTCACAACTGTTGCCACAGCATAGTAATAACTGTTTTACGACCTACTAAATAACAATTAAAATTCCTAGTATCTGTAAGAGATGATTAAAGTCATTATGAGGCTTCGTAGTGTGGCACTATCTCAAATTATCTTTGCAGCTTTCTTCTGCCTCTGAGAACCAAACAAAATTTGTTTTTTATGGTACAGTTACAGAGCTGTTGAAGTCAGATAAGCTTTTCTATCCATGCATTCTCATTTTCATCAAGTTACTAGTATGATGTTTAACAGGAACTTGTCCAACCATTACAGTGACAGCTTTATCTAAGATGTTATTTAAAACATGGAGACATTTTTCATAGCTTGATATGGTCACCGGAGCCCTGGCTATCTCTTTGTGCACACCGGCATCCCTGTGCCAGGTGTGGGGAACAGCCTTGGAGAAGCAACTCCAGAGGCTTAACCTTTAGAGCCACTTGCTCTATGGGAACAAGTGTCAGGGGTAAGGCAAAAAAGTAAGGAGGAGGCTCTCTGTGTGGGTTCCAGCACCCTGAGTTTATTGAAGCTGAAGGGATCAGGGACAAAGAGCCCTGAGCAGCTCTGTGCATGGGTTTTTATACAGGGAGGTTTCAGGGGGTGGTAAAAATTTTAACCAATCAAGGATAAACAGGAGAGGAGCACAAGGTGGGGTTTACAATACACAGACCAATAAGGATGAGGGGGAAGAGAGGACAGGTCACATGGGCCAGTGGGGGCCTCGAGGGTTAGGGGATTTCCAAAGGAGTGGTATGATCAGGGATTGGCCCAACTGGGGATTGACAGGGAAGGATCTGGAAGAAGGGGCAGGGTTACAGTGACAGGCAGGGAAGGTTTGGGAATAAAGGGTTGGGTTACATTGATGGGCAGCATAGGGGAGGATACATCTTAGGGATATACCAGCTTGGGGGAGAACATAGGGGAACATTGGAATAAACCATTAACATTGAACTATGAACCATAAAATAAATGCATACTGCAACAGTAGATGGGTCCATTGTTTTGTTTCTAGGGGAGTCTGAGGTCAGGCAGGTTTGGGGATTGGCACTCCTGCAGTGTCACTGAGCAGGTGTGGGCACAGCTGAGGTGGCTACTGTGAGGAGCTGTAGGCTCCCATACCATGTGGGAGAGATGAACTCTGATTCCGTGGAGTATCTCTTGTGGCAGCAGGGAATTAGAGATGTATTGTTGGGAGCTGAAAGATGTGAAGGTGCTCAGAGGTGCCCTCCCAGTGCTCTGCTCTCTCTCTCCTGCTGCCCTGCCCGTGTCCAGCCCCAGCAGGACCAGGCAGACCCGTGGGCTCCTCCTCCTCCTCCTCTATCCGCTTGACCAGGCAGGGTCACCTGTGTGGAGCCTCAGGTGGCTGCCAGCATTGACGCTCCTGGGGGTAAGCAAGGTGTAAATTTCCATCATGTTTCTGGGTGTGATGGAGATTTTTTTTTTAAGTTTTGTAAGTTTTGCAGCTTACAAAGTTTTTCAAGTGTGGTACACCTGGAGGGGTTCAAGCCCTCAGGGGCACGCAGCAGGTGAGAGGATCCTGCCAAACCTCATGGCTGAGGTAATCTAGCACTGCCTTCACCTGTGATGCACTTACAAAGAAAAAGCCGAATTCCCAAATTTGTACATAATAGTGAAACTGTGTTGAAATAGTGTGAGTTTCATTTACTCCCTTTCAAAATAAGAATGGGCAAGTGGAAATCTTGGTATGGATGGTGTCTCATGAGTATTTCCTCGGCATGTGAATCTGAGGGTGTAGGGAGCTCCCTATGAGGGGGCTGGGGGGTGCAAGAGGTGTCCTCCTTGGAATTTGCTTGTGTTTATTCTTGGAAAAACAGATACTTCTTGTCAATATATTCCTTATGAATATATTGACAAAATATATGAATTTTCTTATTTTCTTTGTTTTATCTGGTGACTCCTTTCAAACTTGTTTCTTTCATATTGCGAGCGTTTTAGTGTATTAGTTCCTTTCTGTTCTGCAAAGCAGACATTGTATGAGTGGTTATAACTTAGTATCTTTTTTAAAACCCAATGTAGGGTTTTTTAACCTTCTCTTTATCCAGTTGATATTGAGAATTGGATTTGTGTTCCTACTTGTTTTGAAAGACAAATTAAAATAGCATATCACCAAAACACCTCCTTCCCCCCTCAAAATGTCTCCTGCAGATGTTGGGATCATAAGGCTGGAATTTCCAGTCAGAATTAAAGCAGTAAAGTCATTGACTCCTAGACAGCCTTTACTGCTTTCACCTGGATGCTGTCTAAGCTGAGAGAAATAACGTGGCTATGTAAATCAATCTTGTTGCTAGTGGACATTTTAGAAAAAAATAGCATTTCCTATTTTTTATTTTGGGTTTGTAACTTTTTAAAAGTGGATATCAAAGTTCTTTGATATCCTAAGTGGTGTGTTCATGTGTCTTACTTTGTGTTCTGCACTGTGCTAACTTCCAAAATTTCAAACATGCCTCAAGTTTTCAGACATGTTATTTGCATTTATATGTAAAATGCATTGAGACAGAAGAAGGGTCATCAGCTCAGCTGAATCTCCCAGACTGTGGGCTTTAACATTTGCTACCATTGATATGTGTCGTATTTGGTATACTAATGACTTAAAGGATACTTCTGATGAGAAGCATTTGATCTCTACCTTCTATTTTATAAATACAATGCTTTCGAAGAGTAAGTTGCAAAAGAATCATTGATACTGTAAAGTGAATTTGGTTCCACTTGACCACTTACTGCAAGCAGAAAGTAAATGTCTTGGATGATTTTGTGCTGCCTTTTGTTTTGTTTCATTTGTATTATTTAAAATACTTTAAACCATGAAACTGTGAATTGTACTTATTTACCAGGAATCATCTGTGCTTTTCTAGTACTCACAAGATAAATGCACATGTGGAAATTAAGGCATTTAAGACTGATTGTACCTGGACTATATGCTAGCAAAATCTGTAAATTATATCAATGTTTAATTCTGACTGGAGAGATTAATAATGAGTTCTGCTGAATTACACTGATTATTTTCTTAAACCAAAGTAGTGTTTTTACTATCTGTACCTGCCTTGTATTAAGCTTCGTGTTTGTGTAGCTGGAAAACTATGATAAATATTTGTGCTTGGAGTTGGTAGGCAAAGTTTTTTTAATCTCATTTCATTCAGAGAATCATGAGACAGATGAGAAAATAGCATGACTGCCTATATGTATCTCTCTGTCACCTTAAATTTTCCTTTAGGACTTATTTGTCGCTAGTTTTTTTCCCTCTGAATAATTGTTTTGTCCATCTGCTTCAGTGTGTTCATTTGTGGGCAGTACAGTATCTTGTTAAAGAACACTGATCAGTTCTTAACTTAAACGTTCTTAACTTAAATAACACTGATAAATACAAGAACTTCTGATTTATTTTTTTTTCCTAAGAAGCAAAACCAATCAAAGGCAGAAGTTATTTTGCTTTCCTATCTCAAGAAAGTTAGGGGTTTTATTCTTGCTTGCATTATAATTCGTTTATTCCAGTCATAGTTGTCCTGGTTTAGGGCAAATTTGGGAGAAAACCTCCAATGGGCCCCCTCCCCAGGAAGCAAACCCAAGTGGCCCCTTTCTCCCACCCCCCAACCAGTTTGGGAAGAGATTTCTCTGAGAGAAGTGGAAAGAACCTGTTTATTTAACAGGCAAAGCACTACCCAGCACAAGAATGAACAGTATCAAATTACAAAACCTCTCGCCGCTCTGAAGAGATGACAAACTTCAGAGGGTCTCTTTCCTGTGGGTGTTTGCTCTGTTATCAGTCCCTCTGGCGCTGGAAAATGCCGCTGCCCAGGCTGGGCTCCCTGTAGTCCACGGGTGCGAGCTCCCGGTGCTCCCCCGAGTCCCCAGTCCAGAGCAGGTTCGATCCGTTCCAAGGAAAAGGGAGAGAAAACAGTCCAGGAAGAACTCTCTGCTCCGGCTAGCTGGAAAGCCAAGGCGATCTGTGTCTTGTTGTCTGTCTGTGCTGTAGTCAAAACCCCGTTCCGGGATGTGGGGGGAGCGAGTATCAAGTTATGTTATCAAGTCTCTGATAACAGACTTGGTGCTTCTTCTCCACTCACTTTTACTCTTAGATGAAATTTTAAGGATACAAAACCTATTTCTGGGCTAGATGGATGAATGGGGATACAATTTAACATCACAATCACCCCAGGACAATAGTGTACAAAATGCTATTAAAGAATCTGTTAACTTTTATGCCTACCTGCAACATTAGTCTAAATCATAATTCAGCTTTGCCAGTGCTTGTCACTTCTTTTATTCTTCCTGTTGGGAAGGTGTGAATAAATTGTGATTTTCGGTATTGTGCCTATACTAGAATATTCATTATCTGGACTGTTCCTGCTGATGCCTGCATAAATAGTCACTGTAGGTATCAGGCTCTCATTAGTTTTGTTCTGTTTTTTAGTGCTTAATTTCTAAGCAAAAATGGTTGTATGAGGTGGTGCTGGATTTTCCCCACCCAGGTCCTGGCTCTTGGCCAAAAGTGGGCTGGTCCCAGAAAGCAATGCAGTCCAGGATACAGCCGTAGGGCTTAAGCTTTACAGCGCAGGCTATTGAGAGCAGGAACAAGAATGAGGGAGAGGTCTTCAAGAACAAGAATGAGGGAGTTTGGTATCCAGAAGGGATTTATTCCATTTAAGGGTCCAGGGATGAAAGACAAACTGGGTATGCAGGAACTCTTATACAGGGGAGGTCTCAGGGGGAAGGTACAATCTTTAACCAATAGGAAAAACACAGGGGAGGATCACAGGGTGGGATTAACAATATACAAACCAATGGGGAGCACAACGGGAGGGGAACGGATCAAACAAACCAACGGGGATTTGAATATTAGGGGATTGCCAGGGGATTTCCAAGACAGGAGGCTGGGATAAAGTGGGATTGACAACTCAAAAAGGGGAGGAACAGAGAACGTCCTGTAACAAGGGATAGCACTTAGGGAAGATGGACAGCTAAAGGTGGGGGATATAACTTAGATTAAACCAACAAAGCAGGGGGAAATGGAACGGGCTATTAGGGGCAAAAACACACTGCAACTGTTGTTTTTTGAAGACTTCAGGCAATTGAATGCCTGATTAAAGTTACTACCATGTGTGATTTCCTTTCTATGGCACAAGTGCACTACTGAGAAATACATTATGTGGGCTTTCTTTCCTGATCTGCAGAAGAGTTAAAATTTCTTAAATATGCAAGAATTTTTTTTTACATTCAGCTCAGCTGAAGTCTTAATAGTTGTGTTGAGTTCATACTGGCAGACAAATGATATTTGAATTTATTGCCTTTTTTAAAGCTTCATGTTTTTTCACTGATGTTTATTTAACTGATTGTAAAACCAGCTTCTGCATGCAGGCCTAGTTTAAAATTTCAGGATAATTCTGTAGGTGAACCTTTCCAAGGTATCTTGCCTGTTGGGTTGCCAGCTGAGACATCTGTGTTATTTGTAAGAACAATTTGTAGAAATTCACTCTGGTCTGCCAGAGAGAAGTTAAATTGCTTTCTGCCTGTCACAGTCTATCTGACTAATGCCTATTGTGAAATTTTTTAGGGCTGCTGTGGTTCCACTCCAGCTGGCAACTGACTCCCACACAGCCTCTCACTCCTGCACCACCCCCAGCCCCACCCTAAACTCCTGTAGGATGGGGGAGAGAACCGGAAAAGCAAGACAAGTTGCAGGTGTACGTAAAAACAGTTTAGATAAAACAGAAACTGTGCCCACAAGCAAAGAAAATCAGGAATCCATTCACCAACTCCCCTGGGCAGGTGGGGGTTCAGCCATCCCCGGTGTGGTGGTTTTAAAGCACTATCTAAAAATCACCAGAAAACTTCTTCATCTCTTGCTGTAAGATATGGATTAGGAGAAGGGAAAAACAGGCTTAAAACTTAAAAGGAATAAAGGAAGTTTATTACAGAACTACAAGAATAAGAAACCAGAATAAAACCTCCAGAAACTTTTTCTCCCCACCCCACTTTTTTCTTTGCCTAACTGACAACATAGAGACAAAACTTGGTGGTTAAAGCAGTCCCAACTATACAATAGTATTTTCATCAGTCTTTATAGAGCGATGAGTTCTCTCTTGCCATTCCATGGAGAGTTCTCCACAAGAAAACAGTCTTCTCATGGCTTTTCATTCTCATAATGGCAGCTGCCCAGAAAAAACTCTGCCATCATGCCCTCCTCCCATTTTCACACCAATCTGAGGTCTGTTTATGGGCCATGAATTCAAGGGGTGTTATTATAAGGATAAGTTATTCAAAGGCAAAGGTTCTCTTCATCTGTCTTTGTGATCATCTCTGGGAACAGAGGTTTTCTCCTTTTTCTCCCTGGGGGCCAAGGGTCTTCATCAACTCTCATTTCTCTCTTTCTGTTCTAGCATCTCATGGGATAACAGCTACTCCACCATCTGCTTAGCTCATCAATGGATACCTTTGCTCAGATTCACAGTTTGAATAATTCATTCCCTCCTAATACTCTTTTCATGAATTAAACGAGTTATTCAGAACATTATTGTCCATCTCCACGGCTCTACCAAAAGAATATTTCAGCTTACTAAAGCACCTCCTCATTCTCCTTCCATCTGAGGCTTGACTTCTTTTCTCTTACTGACCTTCATGTTTCATGTTGTCTCTTTACATGTTGATCACTCACTTTCCTCTCTCTGGAGAAGGGATTAAATCTGCAGGTCTCATCTTGGTAGTGAAAAGGTTAAATCTTGGCTCAAACCACAGCAGATATTCATGATGTCAGATTTCAGCTTGGCAGCCGCTGGAAAACAGCAGATGGTTTTCAGCTGCTTTTCAGCCTGGAGCCGTCTGTGCAGGCCATGGGGGCGAGGGCGCTGGAGCAGGGGTGGCAAGTGTCAACAGCCGTCTGGAGGCCCCTGGGAAGAGCTTTGGCTACCGTGCTGGTATGGCACCTGGAGATCTTCCCAGGAGAAGCAGGCACTGCAGCATAGCCTGGCCCGGCCTGGGGCTAATCCCTTTGGGGGTGGGGGGGAAGCCACACCAGAATTCTGTTACCTTTCAAAGCCAGAAACAAAGAAAGCCAGAAGCTCCCAGGCTTAGGTTTAAAAGATGGTATTCACAAAGGTAATCTCACTCTTCAATGGTCCAAAATTATGTCAATTCTGAGAACTGGCCAGCTATTGGCTTGATCTCAAGCAGAGAAGAAACTCCCAGCAGCCTCTCTCAAAGCCCTTACTTCCGTGGGTGTTTCTTACATTTTTTTATTTTTTTTTTTAAATGCCAAACCATCACACCCAGGGAAGCAGAGTTCTACTTACAACAGTGACTTGGGAAGAAAAACACCCATCACTCTGAACATCCCTGTTCCTTCTTTCCCAGCTTTTCATGCTAGGTATGATGCTGCGTGCTGTGGAATATCCCTTGGGTCAGCTGGGACAGGTGTCCCCTTCCAGTTTGTTGTGCACCCCCAGCTCCTCACTGTGTGTAAGAAAGTGTAAGAAGTAGGAAAGGCCTTGGCTGTTTGTAAGTGCTGTAGTAATGGAAACATCCCTGTGTGCAATCCCTACAAAACCTACAAATCCCTACAAAACCTACAAATGGGGAGTTCTAGAGGAAATCCTTCAGTGTGCTTTATCACCATTCTGCCTATTGATTAGAACACCTACTTCTAATAATATTTTCATTGGCATAAAGTTTGCGTTGTCTGAACAAATTAAGGCTCTTTTTAAACTTTTTCATCCCCTGAGGGCTCTTAGTAATTGTAGTCAACAGCCACACTGTATTTGTGATTATGTTTAATTGCATGCAATTAATTGGGTCATAGCTCTGCATGTTGGAAATAATGTTTATAAAGAAAATCTAGTATGGATATAGTGAGTTGCAACACTTTTATTGTGCTTAATATCTGCTTCTGGCAGAACTGGGAGTGCTTACTAGTTAAGTGTTGATGGATTTTTCATTGATGTTCTGCTGCTTAATTTCAAAAGATGGGATGCATTTTTATCAACTTCAATTTGCCAAAGCAAACATATGCACACTTTAATTGAAATAAAGCAATAATAACTTTATGCGCTACTAAAAATATGGCTGCTCTGCATTTATAGAAAAAATGTCAGGGCAAAGATGTGCATTGTGAAGGATGAACAAAAACAACTCCTTGGAAACACACCAACCAACCAAAAATCCCTTGCAAAAATAAAAGAAAAAAAAAAAAAAGCAAGCAACCATGACCACACTTATCTGGCTAGTGTGGCTGTGCAGCCATAAGTATGTTCATAGGGAACTTTCAGATGTTCATGTTTCAGGATTTAAACTTCATAAATGCACATAAACTGGATTTGGACATAGATGTACACAGCTGGTATCAGTGTTCTTTCCATATTCTACCATCCAGAAAAAAGCAAGAAATAAACATGATGCACCAGTTTATATATGCACCTATAAATGTAGAAAACTAATTCTAGTATCAGGGTTTTTTCGTTATGGAGGAATTTTGGTAGAATTTAGGAAGTCAAAAGTATCTTTGTTGGATGAAAATGAAATGGAGTCTACTTGCTCATGTGTGTTGGAACATCAAGGCAAAGTACACTTAAAAATATTAAAGGTTTCTGTAGTAACATTCAGTGTTACATGTTAGCACTTGATAGTTTCCTGTCTTGCTTCTTCCTTTGGTATACAAGAATTGGGCCCATGAATTTAATGTTATACTGACACAGGAAAACAAATAAACAAACCTGTTTTACAGTTATGTTAGAAGTTTTATTTCAATGTTGTAGTAAACAAGGAGTTAAAGCTTTGCCTGAAAGCTCATGAAGCTTTATCAGTTCAGTCTGACATCTGAACAGACCTAGTGAACTGTTCATCTTAGATTTTACAAGAAAACATTAATTCTTCCTGCAGAATTGGAGTAAGCTGAGTAGAAAGGCAGTATTTCTATCCCAGTTATCTGCATTTCTATGGTTTTATTTGAGTTATTAATTATTCTGATTCTTTTATAATACGAGTTTATAATATTCCAAAGTAATTTTGTAATTTTCTTTTTTTTCTTACTATTGAAAGATAATTTTAAAAGTATGTATGAATGCTAGAAGTGTCAAAGGTGACAGTCACATTTGTGCATTAGAAGAATTAACACACAGTGCATTCCATTCTGAAAATTCATGATCTTAGCTATAAAATGTTGAGAAATAAAATAAAACATACCTGTCTGTTTGAAACAAATTGTTAATACTTCTGCCATTATTAGACTAAGACCTATAACCATCATCTTGAGTGAGTCAGAATTTAAATTTTTAAGGAGCTGAAAAATTGCAGTGGCCTACTGAACTGCAGTATAGTTACTTAGTTTGGATCAGCAATCACTGCTGTGAATGAATCTCACATTTGGAGCATGCAGCTGGAATGTGGCTCATGTTAGAGAGGGTTAAGGGATGCTCTTCAGGGGAATGTCATCTCTAAAAAACTTGAAAAGGTTCCTGGAAGGTCTTTATCTGCTCCTGCTAAGATCAGTGCTAAGGCATGGTGCAGATCCTGGCTATGTTAAGTGCTGACTAAAAATTGAATGTGTATTTATCCCTGGTTTACAGCCCAGAGTAAATAACTACATGAGATTGCAATCACAGCTGGAGTACTCAGGGCAGTGTCCTGGAGTGTCAGTTGTCACTTAGTGATTATTTTGTGCACACATCACTGTGTGGGTTTTTTCCAATTGGACATTTAAACAAGCAATTTTCAGGTTTAAAAATTTAGCTTGTGATGATGGCATAAAGACTGGCATAAGCCTCTCACAGCTCCTCTCAAGTGTAGGCTGGGGGGGAAGGCCTCTGTCATTTTTGCTGCAAGAACCATCATGACATTCAGACTCTGAGATGGGCTGTTTGGACAGCTGCTCCCTCTGTTTCATAGCATTCTCTGAAGAGTGGACCAGATGGATTTAGTCTCTGTAGAAGAGACCTTTGGGAGTCTGTGATGATGAAAATTTGCAGTGATACAGGCAAAACCTTATGAGGACAAATGGTCATCACTCACTCATCTGATGTGTAGCAGGGATCTTTTTTTGGTATATTCTCAATAGGAGTCTTACAGACAGTTTGATGCTTGGATGTTGTAGACACAAACTTCAGCCAAAAAATATAAAAAGGTGTTGTTGTGCTATTAAATAATAGCTCTTTTTTGAGGGTAATTTTGTATATATGTCCATATAGGCAACCTTTCAGATGTGTTTGGTATTGAAAATAATTTTATTTGTAAATCTTGTTTAAGATCGATGTTTTTGTGTGCGTATGGTATCTATTACATACAGTGGCTGTAAAGATAGTAGGTATGAACTTAATGAGAGCTCTGAATTGCTACACCATAATAAATGCAACATGTAAACATTATTTTATTGCATGTGAAAGTAGGAGCTCTACTGAGTAGTTCTTGCCTGCCTTCAGGTGTCCTGGATTATCTCTGGTAGGATTACTACTGAGTAGGAACCCTGAGTTCTGGTCACAAGAGTCTGATCTTGTGAGCAAACAAAACTTTGCATGACCAATGACTTTGAATAAGGACTAATAATAGGAACTGCTTCTTAGTGGGAGAAGTAAAACAGGGTAATTTAAATCTAATGAGGACATGGTTATCTTTACTCTTATAGCTCTGCGACATCTGTAGACCATATAAATGGGGGAGTTATGCAAGATTGTACATTAAATTCATGTTAGTCCTTACAGGAGTAATGATATTGAAATTATATGTTGATTTATGTCACGATCTGCTAGCAAAAGTGGGAGTCATGAGAAGTTTGTTTGACCTCAGCATGCAAAAAGGACACCAAAGGATTTCAGTTTAAATCACAGCAACAATACATCTTTATTTTAGTGCTAACAACATGGGTTATGTGATAGATGAGAGGGAGAGAAAGATGGGGGTGGGGGAGAGGGGGGAAGAGAGAGAGAAAAGAGAGAAAGGGGGGGGGGGGGGGGTTTAGCTACCAACAGAGGAGACGGGGTTGCCGGTGTCTTCTTCCATGGGGAGATCTCTCTCGAAGAAAGTAACTTAGAAAGTCACTTTTATAGTCTGGTTCAAAGCAAGGGGCAGTTGGCCAAGAGATAGGGAGATTCACAGGCCATTGTGATAAGACCCATTGCTCTGTGAAGCAGGTATGAGGTACAGAACAGGCCACTCCTCACCAGTACCTGCTCACCAGCAGGAATGAAGGCAGTGTACCATGGCAGCACAGCAAGCACACCTGCAAACAATCACTATTGTGGTGTAGGTCGAGCACACCATCAAATAATCACTTAGCAAGCATCCACCTCAACCAGACCAGAACTCCTGCACAAAGTCGCCTGGGGTCTTCAGGGTCCTAGTCTCTGTTCTTGGGATGGCTGTGAGGCAGATGAGGGAAACTTCGGACCGTCTCTTACAGTGTCCTGCAGTTTCACTAGTAGGATGTTTGACACTGAATTATTATAGAATATACATAATGCAAGTGAAGCAGAATGCTTTATTCAAGGTGTTCGCTCTCTTACTATTGCTCTTTTAAGAAAATAAACTTAATTCACTAGTGATAACAATGCAAAACAACCTATCAACCTGTAGAGGTAAGTAGTGGCTACGATTATGTTCCAGAATATTGTCAAGATGAAGTGGCAACTGAAGAATATCAGCATTTTAATTGAAAGTTTGATTATTGGTCAAGAGCAAAGCAGAGACAAAAAATAGTGAGCTTTAGACTTCATGTCAAGAGTGCAGAATGTACAAATGAGAGATGGTAGTCAGAGGGAAATTGGGTAGGTATTTTAAATATGTTACTTTTAAACTCCATCTAACACAAGGATTATTTGTATATGTGTCTGCTCCTGTGTAACGCGAAATCATCAAAGATTCTAAACCTTATTCCTGATCTGGCTTTTGAAATTTCAGTGCTCATAGAAACCCTTGGAGGTGAAAACTGAAAGTCTGGCCTGTTGCTGGAAGCAGGAGTATTGTTTATATACTGGAAAGATCAGTGCCAGGAATGTAAAATTGCCTCTTTTACCCCTTTGTGAATAGGGACCACCATTCTTGTGCCTCTCTTGGTGACTGCAAGAAGATTTTTGCTGACAAATGCATCTTTATGTGTTAGTTTGCTATAATTTTGAATCTTGAAAAAGTTAAATTAATTATTTTTATAATTTCATAAATTCATAATATATTTTTATAAATTCATAATTTTAGATTACAATACTTGGGAGGAGTTGCGTTGATTTGCTGGCCCATGTTGCACTGCTGTCTTGCTGACTCAAAAGCTTTTAGGAAAGATAATTGCAGGTGTGAAACAAGAGCTTTAAGTGTAGGTCTTGTGTTTTATAGCAGTGGGACAGGTTTTTTATTAATTTCTTAGTGCATAGTTTCTTCAAATGATGAAACAAATTAAAGCCTTAGCAGACTCAAATCTAGAGTGAATGCAGATCTAGTGCATTGTGCAACTATAGACAAATATTGCTACAATGAGCAGTTTAGTTTCACATTTACACCACTATGAAAGCTGAGTGCAAGAAGACCTTTAGGTTAAATACTTTTATAAGCAATATGATGGTGTATATATACATTACTCATCTAGTATGAGCATAGCTGGGGTACTTTGAAGGACAGCTTTAGTTTTTACTGCTTCAAATAAAACTAATAGAAGTAGGATTCTACATTTTAAAACGTTCATAGATTATTACATTATTCACTTATGACATCCTGTGAGTGTGGATTTCAATAATTCAAAATGATATTTTACCTTTTTATCAAATTTAATTTTTTTAGTTTTATTTTTTTAAGTTTTGGAGCTTTTGTGTACGTAACAGTCCCCCCCACTTTGTTGTATATTGTAGGTTTTGTTTCAGCTAGAAAAGGAACTTCTGTATGTTGAGAGAAATCTCCCTGGAGGCTTATAATTAGATGTTAGGATTTTTTGGCAAGTGAAGTTGTGAGCTGATAACTTTTCCTGCAGCTGTCTGTCAATCATAAACTTAGACATTGCTGTAAGTGTGGAGGATGCAGGCTGCTGGAATTGTCCCCTATTGCTGATCTGGATATTGGAAGCAGGTAATTTTATTACTAATCTAGACAACAGAGACCTTCTCTTATTGGGAAAAGTGGACTATAGATTTCATTGCTCAGTGCTTGCAATAGCTGGAGATATCAATTCCTCCCTGGGATAGAAGAAATAGAATTTAAGTATGAAATCCTGATTTGAATCAGTGACTCCATCAAAGTTACCTACTGACTGACGCTGCTCTTGGCTGCACCGGAGCTCCGGGCTAGCTCTACGGTGCCACTCCGGCACGGGCAGTCGCCAGGAGTGGGGAACTGCAGGGGAAAGGGAATCCCACTGCAGAACCTTCAGAGCACCGAATCCTGCCGGGCTCTGCCAAATCAGGCGTCGTGGGTGATGGCAAAAGGAAGGAGGAGACTCACTTGGCTGTACTTCCCAGGAACAGGTTTATTCGGGAGAGGGGATGAGTACAAGGGTCTGGGCTGGGAGAACTCAGGACCGAAGAGAGCCCAGAGCACCTCTGTGCACTGGGTTTTATCTCAGGGGCGGGCACAGTCCAGGGTCCAATGGGAGCTCACGGAGGGAGGGGTAAGGGGAGGAGGTTACAATGTCAGGGACCAATGGGGATACAAAGAAGGCGGGAACATAACATAACAACCAATAATGTGTCGAGGAAGGGATGATATACATGGAAGGAGCTGGAAGGAGAGGTGGGATTTACAGTGATGGATGGGGAGATGGGGCAGGGTAAAGGTGATTGACGGGGAACATTCAGGAAAACTGGGAGGGGTTTACATAACAGACAAATGGAACCAACCAAAGCAGTAAATGGGGGAGAACTAGGAACATACCAAACAGATGAAATACTAACAATTTTAACAGAACTGAATAAATATATTACAACAACTGACAGTTATCAAGGAAGCAGTCAATAAATGTAGCACTGATGCTACAGTGAAATCCATGTGCATGTAGAACTCCCTAAGAATTAATTTTTAATTCTTTGCAAACACCATTAGGTTTTCCTTACAAAGAATACTTGTGTTAGGTGGAGTTTAAAAGTAACACTATTTATGTAAGCAGTTAAGTGATGGTTGAGATACTGACCTGTAGTTTTCAGAAGAATATAATGCGAGAACATAGACTAAAGGTGGTTTGCTTGTGTCTGTTATGGAAAACCTCAGCTTAAACTTGGAAACTGAACTGCAACCAGCAGAAGAAGGAGCACTTTCAGTTTTGTTACTGTACCCTGAGCACTCTGGATGCTTCTGTGTAACAACAAAAAAGTTATTAAAGATGACAGAAATTAATACTGTCACACAGAGATCTCAACAAAACACCAACCACTGCTGTTTGCTGAGTCTATGAATTATTAGATGTTCATTAAGAAAGCCAGTGGGCAGTGTAAGTGTGGGGAAAACAGACTGCTTATGTTTTGGAATGGAAAAGTTGCACACACATCTGAGTTGGAGCCTTTGTAATATTAATGGAATGGGCACATGCAGTTAATTTTTTTTTTCGTACTAGCAAAAACCTATACACACCCTGTATGCTGAAACTCTGAGTTTTGGAAACAGTGAATTTGGAAATGTTTGACACTTAGAAATAATTTTTTAATAGTAGGAATTTCAAACATTTAAATACGAATAAGGCATGATACTTCTATTGTATGAAAATTGTTTCTGTTATGGATAGACTGGATTTTCCCTTTTTTTTATTTTTTTTTTTCCCCAACCAGACTTATTAAATCCATCCTTTCCTCCACTGTTTTGAGCAGTATATCAAATCTGATCCTGGTCCCAGTGATATCATGTAGGATTTTGCTGTTATCTTTAACAGGGACAAACATTTTAGGAAAGGCATCAGGTGAACTGAATTGTAGAAACAATAGTGACACAGTTAGAAATTACATTTTTAAGTTGTAATAAAGTATTTGTTTCATTCAGCAAATGTAAGTCAAAAAAGAAATTGTAAACACACATGGGAGGTTCTTCTAAGTTTCGAAAAAAATCTTTGACCTTCTAAATAAATTCCACAGAGCTGGGAAATTTATACAGGAAGGATTCTATTTCTTCTGAGGAAAACAAAGTTTTGATGGAGAAACTGTTTTGTTGTGGGGTTTATTGATTTTTGTTTGTTTATTTTCATTTTTTTACAGGTTTTACTAAAGAAGTATGTTTTATTGAATGAGGTGTCTGTCTGGAGAAGGAATTCAGGATGTCTTGCTTAGACATGAGTTCTGCACTATTGTGTGATAAAAAGTGACCTAATATGGATATAAAGCACTTGATTGGGACTATTTGAGCTCAGATGAGACTTTGAAAAGAAGATCCGTCTCTCAGACTTCTTGACTTTCAACAGCAATATGGCCACATTTTTGTTTCTCTGTGGTGTGTCATTGTAGGATTTCACTTGTAAGAAAAATGGGTATTTACATTAATATATCTGAGACTGTTATCCCCACGAGGATCTTTCAATAGGATAATATTAAATTCTACATTCTCTGAAAAGTCCGTCTCTGTTGAGCAAGAATGTCTATTCAGAATGGTAACATACTAGAGATGATGTGATTAGGAAATGGATTTGTTTAGCAGCACAAGAGTTTGTATTAATAACAAAAAATAAAACCTGGGTTCTTCTGATATTAATTCTTGCTGATGTAATGGTGGATCTCTAATCAGAAGGTTGTATATATGGTGAAGAGCATAGGGTATTATAATCAGAAAGCTTTATTGTAGTAATAAGTGTAACAGCATCTTAAATATAATGATGAGTAGCTAATCAGATTATAAAGAGTACTCCTGGACTGGTGAAGAGCTTTCACCTGTGTAAGATTTGATTTGCAAGACAAGCCAGTATCACAGATTCATGATGTTTAATTGCAGGAAAATGATTCTCAAAGATGGTTTGGTTCAAGATTGGTGTTTATTCACCTTATTCACATTCACAGTAGAGAAGTAAAAACAGGGAGACTTTCTCTCCCTTTTCATCTTTATTGGACTAAATTGACAGCCTTAAGGCCAACATAAGGAAAGAAATGTTAAGACGATCTCAAATTTTGTTTTAAGGGAAACATCATTATGCTTCTGGAAGAGCTGTGAAAAGAGTGTGGTTACTATTACTATTTGTTGCAGTAGAGACAGACGCGACACAGCACTCCATAGTTCATGTGGCAACAGACACAGACAACAAAAGCAGTTTGCTTTATATAGTTTTTGAAAGCCCATGCGGTTGGTCCTGAGTGACTGAATTTAGTTGCCATCCAGCTTACTGGACCATAGCTGTCTGCATCCCCAGTGGCCTAAACTGGTTCACTAATGGCCTAGACTGGTCGAGTTATATAATTATTAGTTATATATTAGTTATAAAAAATAAATGGGTACACACAAAACTGCTGGGAATTTAGGGTAAACTTAGAGAGTCTGTCTTCTCAAATGAAGAATTTCACCATAAATCCTTGATTTATACGTTATTTGTTTAAAATTAAATAAAAACCTGATGGTATCTGGCAAACACCATCTAATATATCAATGATTCTTGATGAAAGATTTTAATTAGATTTCTTTCTTGTTTTTTTGGTTTTGAAGTACCTGACTGTGTTTATTATGGAGAATGAGGAACAACTTTTTACAGAAAACAAGCATGCTTAGTAATATCTAGAGAGCAATCGAAGCCTGTTGTGTGTAATTAAACAAAATCCCCAAACCAAAACAGCACCAAACTCAAAAATCAAACCAAAACACAATGAGTAAACACATACAAAACAAACAGGCAAAACCAAAAATAGACTTTATATGAAAAATGAAGGGATGGCTTTTCACCAAGGAAAATGCTTTTACAACAAAGATGAAAAGCAGTTATGGGCTTCTCTCAATTTCTAGATGGCTTTGGTCTTCATCAGAGCCCACTGGGGTGCTAGAAAAGTTAGTTTTAAGTTTCTTGGTCTTCTGACAAATCTCTGATACATTTTCAAAATATATGGACAAAAATTATTGGACTTGATGTCCTTGATTCTCTTTCTGTATCCTCAGTAGACACTTAACTTCTCTCTCAAGGTTAATAACTCTTGCTTAAAGAACTTGGCAAAACACTCATAACCAAAAATAAATATTGGAATCTGGTCGAAATAGTAATGGCAGTTATTGGTGTAAATAACTTGATTCAAATGGGAATTTGCAGTGATAAAATCCCCATTATGTAGTTGAAATTGTCAGTTTCTCTTCCAGTGTGTGTCTCTGAATGACCATTTCCATAGTTTCTCCTGTCCTGACTTGATGTTTTCTGACTGCTATATTTAGGCAGCAAGTAATTGAGGAACTATGGCAGAAATATTTTAGCATTGGTGGGTTGCCCATCTATGTTTAACAAACTAACAGCCCTCTTGCAAAACTCTCATATAAGAAATGTTAGAAGGAAATGCACAAAGACATCTTTATTTTTCTGTGACATGGGCTTCTGTCAACCAAATTGTGCAAGAACTTAGGTTTGTCCAAGCAGTACTGGCACATACTCATCTGTGTATGTTTGGAGCTGTAACGTGTGCTGTGCCAAACCAAAAATTATTTAAACATAGGTTCTTGAGAATGTGTGTTTTGGTCTTGTTGGTTCCTTGCCCACACCCCCAGGGTTACAAATCTCCTCTGCCTCTGCCTGTGGTCTCACATGGGGAGCCTGGTCTGTGCAAACAGCTCCACACAAAATTTAGTTTAGCACCAAATCCCAGAAAAGTTCCCTTTAGCCATGCTTGTTGGGAGGCAGGTGTCCTTTTAGTTCTGGCTCACCTGTGGAATTTTTACCCATTAGTTGTGGGGAAAACCTGACTGCAGGTACTTGGTGTGTACTTGAGAAAACACAGAGTTCATCTGGGCCCAGGGGGGAAAGGGGGGCAGGAAAAGGTCAGGGCAGGGACAGTTTTGCTGGCTTCTTCAGCTTCAGAGGAGGACACTTTGCGGGGAGCTGTTGCTGCAGAGAGAAGGGAATTCGCCATCACCCAGATGGACCTGCTGCTACTTCTTCTTCTTCCTTCTTTGTTGGTGGGCCTGGCACCCCCTGCCCTGCCAGGACATGCCAGTGCCAGGCATCACTGCAGAGCTGCTGATACAGCTCAGCCACCAGCACACAAACAACAGTAACTACAGCATTAACAACAAAAGAGAACCAGGGACCCCGTGTCAGCCTTCTCGGCTGAGACTGGAACAATCAAGGAGATGCTTTGTTTCACAAACCCCCTCGGGCAGTCAGTCCCAGTGCTCCTGCAGGGCTCTGAGGAACACTCAGCTGGAACAGCAGGGATGAGCTGAGATCCTGGGCCGGTGGCTGAGGTGTAGCAGCAGCAGCTCCGCGGCGGTGTCTGACACTGGCACATCCCAGCAGGGCAGGGGTGCCAGGCCCACCGGGACCCAGCCAAACTCTGTCTTTCTCAAGCACCCACCAAGTACCTCCAGTCAGGTTTTCCTAAATAGGTAAAAATTCCACAGGTGAGCCAGAAGTAAAGGAAGGACACCTAACTCCCAACAGTGCTTAATTCTATCTGATTTTTAATAATTTGTTGAAAAAATATTTCATTCATGATGACCCAATTTGCAGCATCAGTGGTGAGAAAATTTGTTGGATTCATTACTTGACTAGTTATTTTTTTAGTTGCTCATTCTTTTTAATGTGAATCTGTGAGGGAACAGTACTTATAAATCAGAAAGGATTAATGTAGTGCTGTAGTTAATAACAATTCCTGATGTCCACCTTTGGGTAAGAGATTGGTGCTGCCAAGGTACCCAGGACTATGCCCCTGTGGATGGTGAATGCGAGAGATCAGGCAGGTAGCACAGTGTCTGTGTGAAACTAAGTCACATGTGTTTCTCACATTGGCATGAGAAAGTGTGGCCTGAGAAATTGTGAGGAGGAATTCAAGCAGTCCTTAGAGAAGGAAAACAACCTTTGCAGGTGTTGTTTCTCTCCTTGTTGTTTACTTGCAAGAAACGGTTGAGGGGTGTTTTTCCTAACTGTCCAATGACGGTGATGTGTTGGTTTGATGACCAATGAAAGTTTCACCTTTTCTGACCTGCTTGGAACTGTCTATAAAAGAAGATCTGGAAGAATAACACCTAGCTCTCTGTTTGCAACTAAGCTTGAGAGTCTGTGTCATCACTGTCACTGTTCCTAATACAGTGTGACATGCCCCCAGTTGTAATTAACTGTAATTAACCAAGGTGATGGAGGAGGCCAATTCCACAACAAGCACAGCTGGCTATTTATAGATCCAGTGCCATCTCTAGTGTTTAATCACTGCCATGGCCAAGCTGCTGAGTGCTGCTTGGGTATTTTGTGAATGCATCGGAAAGGATGCATAAAGAATTTAATGTTTAGATCTAATATAAATTTTAGCAAAAAGCACAGATTGTGAGTAGAACTGTGTAAATTTATGCTGCTCGAAGTAACAGAATGCATTCACAAAAATGCTAATATTTGTAAATTTTGAAGAAAAAACGGAAAAGCCGTTTTGAGGAATCACTTTCTAACTAGTGTCCAGAGGAAAAAAGCCCACATTTATATGACCTTTAGCTATAATCTACAAAGTACTGGCCTTTAATTGCTAAATGCTTGATAAATTGAATTTTGGAAGAGGGGAACAGTAAAAAATTCAGCAAAAGGTGACACATCTTGAGTTTAGTGTTCTTTGCATTATGTAGTAACAACACACATCCTCTTCTAGCAATTAAAACCAAAATAAGTTTCCTAAACAGTTAATAGGCCTTAACCTAAGTAATAAAATAAACTTTGTGAATATTTGCAGCTACATTCTGTCTGTTTAATTTTAATTAAAAAGCTTCTTTAATCACCTCCTTGAGGGATTATTTGGGAAATTGTAACTAGGTATTTGACTACTAGTAGTTTAATTCCTCCACACTCCTGCATTTGTACTTTTGTGTGTCTTTAATTATGAAGGAAAAATATTTTCATTTGTCCAAGATATTACTTGAAAAAGCTGCTTTTCCATAAAATCTTCAGCCGTTTTTTTCTTTCCCTATTTAAAGTTTCTCTTCTCATATTCTGCCTGTGCATAAATCCAGGGACTTGAAAAAAGGAAGATAATCCTTTCTTTAGCAGTCTTACAGCTGGAAAATTAATGTTTAAGTTAAAGCTTCCTGTTTCAACACTCTACCAAAATATCAATAAATACAGTCAGATCTCTTTCAAAGACATACTTTGTCTTTGAAGGCCAGAGGTTATCATTAAGTCATCTAGTTTGAGTAATACATTGCAACCAAATGATTTCCTGTTAGAAAAATTTGCTCCGGGCTATGGCCAAGAACAAAAATTATTAGAAGTCAGGCAAACATAATTTGAGATTTTTGAAATAATTTTGAGATTCCAAGCTGATTGTCCAGATGCTGGCATCTCCTTTCCTTCCCAGCATTCTTCCAGTTAATGTAGTATAAAAAGCTACTCTTGTAGGAGGGCACTACCCATGTCTGGTGGCTGAGGCATAAGGAGACCTATTTTTGATTTGAAGAAAGAGAGGAGGTAAAATACTGAAATAAATTGTGGAACATTTCTGGGGCTCTAATCTTTCACGTCCTAGTTTTGGATTGAATTTAAGCTTGTTATTTACAGGGAAAATATTGATGGTTTGACTTCCAAGATTTTAGTAGGTTTCACAGCTTATTTCCTGCTTTATTTGTGAGCTGCTCTAGCTGTGTTTGTGGTGCTCTTATGGAGAATATTCTAATTTTATGATATGTAGTATGTGTAGCAATGTTATCCAGCAAAAAGTGTAGAAAAATAGACGTATACATTAGGAATGTATTAGGAATAACTGATGGCACATAAATAGCATTATAGCTTGTTTTTTAGTGTAAGTAATCCATTTATGCCAACCTCAGTTTTCTTTGCCCTGCTAAATATTTTCAAATTCCAGAGAAAGTTTTGTTTTGTTTTGTTTTTGTGTTTTTGTTTGTTTGGGTTTTTTGTTTTTGTTTTTTTATTGAGTGTGTTGTTAATGCCAGGAGTGGTCCTATAGCTGTGAGATTCCGTATTGTCTTACAGGAGGCCTAAAAACTCTGACAGCAAGCTGTAAAATTGGAACATGTATTCAACAGAGGCTTGTTCCAAGGCAGAAGGAGTTTATTTCAAAATTTGCAAAGAAAACTGAGCCTTCTGAAATGCTGTTGTTACTCTATCTGTAGATCCATGATAGGGCTGAGGATTCTCTTTCATGTCAGATTTTTGTCTCTGCAGATATGAATGCTATAATCAATGCATGAGGGAGCAGCATTTAATTTTCCCCTACTAGCTGAGCTCTGTACAACTGCTTCCAGACAGATGTGTGCAGTTCCATTGCAAAAAATGCTCTATACAGCCATTAGTATTACTTTTTTTTTTTTTTTTTTAGTAGCAGCTTGTGCCTGAAGGCTCTGTCTTCATTCTGCTTCTGTGAATTTCCTTTCACCTTTATCCATTCTGCCAATACAGATATAATTTCAGTGTCATGGAGTAGCTGCTCTGGGCTGTGGATATGAAAGGGATATGTGGATATGAAGGGGATATGTGGAGACCTATGAAAAAAATGGAGTGAGAATACATAAATTCATAATTAACTTTGTCTGCAGCTTTTTATCCCCCAGAAAAAGAGATAAAACTCAATGCATCTTGCAAGTCGGGGAACCAAAGTGAGAGATGGGAGAAGTTGGACCCCTTTCCATGTAATACATCTTGGGATAGTTCTTAGCTAATTCTTTGGTCTTTCCCATTCCACCCTTAATCTCCCTGTCTGGTTTTAGAGGTAGTTGATTATGTTTCTTTGTCTGAGATGCTTCTGAGGAGATGAGTATGCCCTTTTCCATTCCCCTCTACTGACATGACCACTTCAGTGAGAAAACAAGGTGAATGATCTTATATTCTCCCTTGTCCTGTGATTTGATGTGCTTCCTTTCTTCCACTGTGGTTGCACATTCCTGATCCTCCTAAGACCAGCTAACCTTCTCTGACTCTCCTCCTCAGGCTGCTCAGCAAGTCCACAGTGCTGCTCACTTGGTTTATCTGCCTTCATGCTTTGCATGAACAGATGGTGGCTATTACCAGTTGTGCACAACCAGAAACCAGCCCAGCATAGCAGTGACTTGCTTTGGACTGAAATATCCCTTCACACACCATAGCTAATGCAGCTCGGCTGCCCTCAGCCCTGCATGTATTAAGTCAGAGGGCGCGACTCCTTAAGAGGCATTAGACTTCCTCAGAGTCATTCAATACAGTAGATTTATTATATGTGCTCAACTCCCTCCACTTGTAAAAATGAAAAATTCTGCTTTTGAATAACAACATACTCTAGCTGACAAAACTTTTAAGCTCTCTCAGAAATATGTTTTGATACAGCAGAAAAGAATTGTCAGCAGAAAGTTCTGTTTAAAAATGCAGCTTGCTTGCTTTCTTGGCTGGATCAGCCACTCTCTTTCTGTTCACTGTCTTGCCTCACTGCTTCTGCTGTTGTCTTCTGACATAGTTAAAAACAAAAAATCTGATCACTGATGACAGGGAATTGTGAAGACAACAGGAAAAAATCTGGACATATATATATTTGGCTGTAACAAATTATTTTTCCTTTTCCACAGGTGACAAAAAATGTATCATTCTGTCCCTGGCTGCCCAGCAGCTTAAAATTAGCAGCTGGATGACCTTTGATCATTCTTTCATTAATAATGTTTTGTACTGTGCTTGCCATTTCCAGTCCTAGGTCAGCCCAAAACCTTTGCTGTGGTACAGTAACCTCTGTTTGTCTGTGCTTAATGTGTATCCCTGTTCAGAAAGTAAAGTTTATGGTTTTATGCTGGGTAAGGAAACAGTTCTGTGAGAGTTGATCATGAAAGTATTATGTTTTAAAGATTAATTTTAATCCTGGTAGGGACCAATTATTAACAGGAATTCTTTGCAGACTTGTGAAGCCTCCAAATGCTGATCATTTGTTTCTCTTCATTCTATTCTAATTAAAGAAGAATTTAGCAAAACCCGTTTTCATTGTTTCTTGAACAGATCCTCATTGGTTGGCCGTGGCAGAGGAAGCTGTTTTGTCATGGAGCAGTTCTGGCTTACAGAGTTCCTATTCTTGCCTGTCTGCTGCTGCCTTTGCTGTACAGTGTTTTACAGGTGTACTGAAACAAGTGTTTTGTGCAGATCTGGCAGGGACTGCACCAGGGTACCAATGTGGCTAAAGAATAGGCCCTTTTCTTTTTATTTTGCCCAGACCCTCATGTGTTTCTCCATTCAGCCTTACAAACAATATTATTGGCACAAGATGAGTTGGCAGTGCTGCAGAATCTGTAACTGAAGATAAGAAATGACAATTTCTTACACTGGCAAAGCTGCCAAAACCCTTGTTTTGTGAAGCTTCTCCCTCTAGATATCTTTTCATCAGGCAACTGAGGAAATTGGATTGTAGGTCTTAAAGAGGAAAAACAATCAAGCATCAAACTCCACAACTTTGTGTAGGTCTCATGTGTAGTCTGATTAAGTCCAGACCATCCCATTGGAATCACTCAACTTACTTTCCGAGCCAGCTTTATTTGGCTGATAGGCTAGTAATTTTAGGAAGTTCATAATTTCTAATGATAAAGAAATTAGTCAGTCAGAATTTTCATCCTTTCACAAAGCAAAATAATAACTATGAAATTCAGGGTGCAAGATTAGATTGCTGCTAAGTGATCCTTGCCTTGGAGGGATTTTAAAAATATGTGTGTGTTTATTTTTTAATGTATCTGGGAAGCGGTATAGAGTTATCAACTGAAGTCTAGGGTTGGAAAACCTTACCAGTTTCCAAACTTTATTCAGCTTCACTAATTCCTGGATTATAGAAACTAAATACTACCCTCCTGTCCTGAGTTAATCCCTGCCATTGATACTACTGCCAGATGTTGGTATTTATTAGCTGTAGCACAACCATTTAGAGTACAACAGACTGGAACATTAATGAGGGTTCCTGTAAAAATGCCTAACATAGGTTTAAATATTAATCACATTACCTGGATATTAAATTAGCTGCTCTTGAAAAAATGTACTGTCCAGCTGAAACTGTTAATCAAGACATTCTCATTCTGGAGTTATAGTAGTTTGAATAAAAGGAAATGCTACAGAAACACTTTGCAGTTATAGTGGTTTACTTTTTGAGATTATTTTTCCTTTTAATGTAATTCTTGGTGATAGTTGAGAAAAATATAGTAATGTTAGTGAGAATCTTCTCTTGGTTTAAGAATTACTAAATGGTATTGATACTTTTTCATATTGAAGAGATGACAGGTCACTTAAAAATCTCTGTGTATGCAGAATTTTAAATTTTCAGCAAGATACCCAACTCTGGGAAGCAGTAAAAGTAAGAAAACTTTCAGAAGCTGTGACAATAGGCCTCAAAAAAAGAAAAAGAAGAGAACTTAGAGCTATCTGCAGCTGCAAAGCCTGAAAGTAAAGAAGATACAATAATACAATATGCAAGGACATGAAACAATGGCTAAGTTTTTAGGCTTGGCCAATATAGACCTTAAGGCTGCAGAAAAATATGCTTACCATGTTAGTAGAAAGTTTTAAGCTTAATAACGGAGTATTGTGTATTGTTAACAGAAAGCATACAAACAAGCATTGTTTGAAGCAGGTGTACATGTGCTTTTAGTGATTGGCTAGAGCAATTGTGTGTAAGCTTTAGCAATATGCTATTGGCTGAAAAACTTTTAATGTACTGTAACAAAGAGATGTCCAGCTGCTCGTGGTAGACATAAGCTTGTGCCATCTCCTGTATCCATAGCTGAGACCTGTTCCTGAATAGAAGCTCATGACACATCACCCAGCAGTCCCGTTCCATTTGTGAAAAATCAACCTCCAACACTTAACAACTACTTTGAAGGTGTTTCAGTAATATTATGTTTGCTGGGACAGAATGTATTTAATTCCTTAATGCATGCAGGAAATCTCCAACCAATAATCTTTTTTAAATGCATGAAAGAAGCAGCTTCGCTTATTTCTGTGGCCTATGTCTCAGCCCAAATGCTGAGAAAAGAAGCATAAAGGTGAGGTTGTAGATACACTTCCCCAGTCAGTAAACACCTGTTCTTAAATGTAGTTCTTAATGTCTCAAATTGTCTTAGTCATGCTCTGTTACCTTTTAAGACATTTAAAACGGTCTTCTAAAATTTGCTGCCTTAACTGCTGGGACAGTGGTGGGCAGATGAAGCAAGAAGGGCAAATATGAGGAGGCCTTACTCAGAATATGTAGTGTTACCATGTACCAAAACTGATTAACTTCTCAATATTTTTGCAGCATGGATACAACCTACCATAGCAATAAATAAATAAATAAATAAATAAATAAATAAATAAATGTGACTTTTTCTATTTTACACCAAAGTATAAATTCACAGAATGGTTCTACCTTCTTATTGTCATAGATGTATTTTAAATGTGATTATTCCAAGGTGGTTTTAATTACTAATTACATAATCACTGAACTTTTAAGAGCATTTGATTAACTCAAAGACAGTATTCAGCAAATTGAATTGTTGTAAAGCTAGTTACAATGAAAAATTACTTCAGAGGAAGTTAAAATAGACATATATTTATGTGTTTGTATTTATACAAAATGTATTTTGTTGATTTCCTGGCTACCTGGACCTACTCACTGAAGTACCAGCAGTCTGTACCATTGTACAGACTGCTGGTACTTCAGTGAGTAGGTCCAGGTAGCCAGGAAATCAACAAAATTGGAATGTCAGAGGGAAAAATAATGTTCAATAAATATTCAAAACTGAGGCTATCATTACAGTTATTAGCAATGTCTGAGGATTGAATGGCTGTCTTTGTTTTCCCTGACAAAGCTGGATTATTTTTATATCTCCCTTGAACAGCTCTGTTATCTTCAATTGAATTTTTTTGTTTGTTGTGAAATTCTACCTGGGAACTTCACCCAGTTTCTGGTAGAGAGAGTTAAATAGTCCTGAGAGGAGCTAAAAGTGGTAGTAATTCTCTCCCGCTCCTTCAATTTCTGTGCCATGTGAGCATTGCTAAATGAAATTTGCTGTCCAGTTTTGGAGCAGAATTATACATTCAAAAGACTATTGGGGAATAAAAGTATGTGTTTTAATCTCTTCTAAAAATGTTATATTCAAGGTGCAGCAGCAAAGCGACCTGAACTTGAAGGTACAGTGATGCATGATGTGCCTTAGATCTTGGCTGGCCCACTGTGTACCTTCAGATTTCAGCATTCCTCATGACTCCTCCTGGTAAATGACATGTTGAACCAGTTTGTTCTTAGGGTAGGGGAAAGCTCTGATTAGCTGTTATCTGTGTTCTGCTTTGTTTCTAGCTCTGCAAGCATTGCTCATCTTCCCTCTTTGTAACTTACACATTCTGTTGCCTACAACTTTCAGGCTGCTCTTTTGTGTAAAACCAACCAGCTCACTGTACCACTTTATTTTAATCACTGAGGTGCTATTAAAAAAAAAAAAAAAAATAGAGTCATTAATTAGGAGTACAAATATGAATAGGTGATACAGACGATTCTTAGTTTCCTTTTTTCTGATGTTTGATGTTACATCCCAGGAGCTGGTGGGGGAAGTTGTTAGTAAGATGCCCTGGGATGTGACCCCTGTTTAAAGAATGTTCTCCTACAGTCCTTTGGTATTTTATGTACCCCAGATACATCATCCTAGTTATATCATTCCTTGTCCCCATCCATGAGTTATGTCATCCCTAGTTTCCACTCCAGTTCCAGAATGTTCCCTGCTTTTGTTTTCCCAATCGGTTCACATTCCCTGTCACTCCACCCCCAAGACCCTGGTTAGCTGTTATCCCTTTGCTCCACCTTTGCACCGCCCCTGTGCCCTCAACCTGTTGGCCCTCAGTTCTGATGTTCTGCCCTTCCCTGTCTGTGGATAACCTTTGTTATAACCTTAGTCACCCCTTTGGTCTGGGTTTTCTGTCCCTGGTTCCCTTCTGTGTGAGATCAATAAACTCCACAGGAATACCACACAAAGAACCCCTCTTGTACTTATTTGTCAGCCCTCAGACAACATCGTGGTGCTTGAGTGTTTGGTGTTTAGAGCTGTCCCTTCCCAGTGGAGACGTGAAGCTCTCGGGAAGGCGATGGCTTTGGTAGCTCCTGCCACACTGCCACAATGTACCTCTGCAGAAAGGGAAGGGAGTTCCTCTGATTAAAGAATGTGTAGTAGATAACAAAATTTGGGGTTTTGCTTGTTTCAAAACAATGCCATGACAAAAGCATCTTTGAAGCTGTTGAGTAATCTTGCTGTACTTAGCGTGCACAATACTAGTTGTGCTAGACCATAAATGTTGAGTGATTTTTAAGTAGCGATATCTAGCTCACTTACTTGTTGGGCTATGTGACATTTGTCTTTTATCTAGTATATTAAGATGAGAGGTGTTGGTGTCAGATTAATTCACAAAGCTGCATGTGTAGACTGTGACCAAGAAAAGCATTCTCATGATGCTCCCTAGTGCACTATCTGCTGTCCATTTGCTGTCTTTTCACTGCAAGGATATGTGAAATAATTTGCTTTGCAATTGTAAACCACTGTGTGCACTTTGCCTTATTAAAGGTAGTAGGGTCTAAATGCTCTAGGCTGAACTTTGCTGCTTGTGTATTCCAAACTGTGATATAAATGTTGGGAGAACTGAAGTGGAATATAAAACTGGAGAACAGCTAACAAGTAGAAAAATGGGACAGGAGTCTTGTCATCGAAGAATGTTGGCATTTGAAATGAACCCAAATACTGCACTTTGATTTTGGATATGGATATAAAGTTTTTTATCTTGGAAACCAGCTATTCAGTTTAGTATCCATGCCTAGATAAAACACTTGCACTTTGATTAGAACGAAAGTTGTGCCTGCTTATTGGAAACAGCATTCCTGGGAGAGAATTTTTCCTGGCTGCCAGGAAAAGGCATAGAAGATGTAGTTGCTTTCATTTTTGTACCTATTCAAACATATTGTCTCTCTTTGATCTACCTGTCAGTGACATTTTAAAATACCTCTAATTTTGGGATAGAAATTCTGTATTTGTGAGAAGTTGTGGGTTGGTATGGGGAGGAGCAGAGAGAGATTCAGAAGCAAGAGAATTTTCATCTGCAGAATAAGGCTGGGATTTCTTAATGACTGGTGAAGGAGCTTCAGAAAATGACCAGGTATAAAAGGAACCTGATGAGGGCGATTTGGTTGTTTATATTGCGGAAATTATGTGAACACTGCCCTGCAGTGATTGGTTTTGAGTGGCTTTGGAAATTCTCTTTCTTTCAGACTTTCTTTCAGAACTCTGTAAAATACATCAGACCATAATTACTGTCATTTCTCCTTGAAAGACATTTCTACTCCATGGTAAAATTGTCTGGTTTATGGTATCCATGGCTGCCTCATGTCAGCCTGGGTAAGACTGTGTTGCCCTGTTCTGGTGATATCCAAGTTTTACACCACTTGTTAATACCTGTTGTTGTCAGGAGTGTTTTCATTCAGTGCAGGATAAATTGACCTCTGTGTACAGCTCATAAAGCCACTATGATTCTCTGGAATGAAAGGTGCTAGGTAAATATCAGACATCTATGTCATTTTTGTAGCTCTTATGTGTAACTTAATTTCTAATATATATGTTTATTGCTATATTTCTAGATGTAGCAGGTGAGCTTTTTTTTCATTCTACTTCTAAGTCAAAATATGGGCCCTTTTCTCTCTGTAAAAGAAGGTCTCCTAAGTTGGTAGTGTAAAACACAATTTGAATACTCTTTATTTCAGAATTCATCCAAAACTCAAGTTATCCTCATACCAGCAAAATCCATTAACAAACTGAGAACTTGGTAGGGGCAGAATGCTATTCTTTATTTCAGTCATTCTTTATCCATCAGTAGAAGGTGAGGAATTCACTGATGAATATCTGTCTGTGTTAGCAGTTGACTGGGGCAAAGGCAAGATCCTCAGGTTTTAGAGCTGTATGATTAAGTATGCAGCCAAAAATATAGTACAGTTAGTAGTTGTAAAGGAATTGAACTTAATATTTTAATAGTAGGGCTAAAAATATTCCTTATGTAGTCAACATTATTCTAAATTGAGTAGTTAAGATCTATTTGGCAGGAAACACATTTCTAATTGTGTGATATGTGAGCATTTTTACTTTATATAAATAATAATATGTAGCACACAGTTATTTCTGAATATTTGCTAAATAGAAAAGTAATTTTTTAATTAGATTTTTCTACATGATGATTTGCAACCACTGGAAACGGGCAAAGAAGGGCTAAGGGCCTAAGATAGTTGTTAGTTACTTCATGTATGATGAATCAGTGTTGCAACCTGTGGATGGCACCTTTTTTTTGGGAACAAAATATATGTAAGGAAGGTGGTGAAAAGTTTCAGAGGAACAGGAGCTACAGCAGAATTCTTGCTGAATTTCCATTGAGTTGCATGTTTTAAATGCACAATAAATGCAGACTTTGGTGAATCAGAGCCTAAGGTTTATGGCCATTTGTTTTGGAAGAAATCAATACAATTGAGATGGTGTTATTTGATGGCAGTCAACTTGAGTCATGGCAGTTAAAAAAAATAATTTTTTAGGTTAATTAGGATCTTAAATATTGTTTTCAAATTAAATATAAGCAGCCCTGACACAACTTGATGCTCTTAATGCATCTGTAATTTTCATAATAATAAATAGGAAAATTAAACATATCAGACTTTATCTTTGAAAACATTGACTTTTTCCCACCTAAAACTTGGATCAATACAGGAAACTCTTTTTTTTTTTTTTTTTTTTTTTTAAATTAATGACTTTTAATTACCTGTTGTCCTCCACATGATGACCTTTGCTTCAAGTAGAGCAAGTTGTGGATTCCTAAATTTCCCTAAAGGGCTATAATAATTATGCTGTGTGTGGGATAGGAATATTTGAATTGTTGATATGAAATGTCAAAAAATAAAAGTCTTCAATGGATTAGAACATTGAATTTACTCCTGCTGATGTTATAATCTACACAATCACTTAGTGAATGGCAGCACAAAAATTACTCTGAATTATAATTTGAAGTACTTCAGAGAAGTGACAAGATGGATTTACACTTTTTTTTGGTTTGAAGAATGCCTCATTCTATGCAAAGAGTTGAGTCACCTGTGTCTTAACTACAAAAGTGTTTTGCTGTAGATGGTTATGCACAGCATTAAACATGAACAGACAAATACAGGTTTAAACCTCAACATTTCTCATGTTATGTGGTCAAACAAAATGCTTAAAGCTCCTAGCATGCCAGTGTGCAAAATAAGGCTTGCAGGTAGACATTTTAGGGTATGGAGCATCTGTTTTTAAAGTATTAAGATTAATCATTGATCTTTACCCCTAGACTAGCATGGGGTCAAATCTGTATAACAAGGAAGCTCTTACTACTACAAAACATCATTACATGATTAATTTCTAAAAGGAGGACTGTTACTGAATGTCATCAAGTAGTCTCATCTATATGAGTTGTATGAAATACCTGTAACTATATAATTTTGCCGAGAACATAAACAGGCTACATATGTGATACTCATTCTAAATAATTACATTTCTCTATAATTTAATCCTATTTTATGACTTTGCCTAGAATGAATAAGCAGTCCTATCCTCACTTGTCCAGCAAAGTTGTTTCTTAAATGCTTTATTTCAATGTGATGAAATTCAGAAAGCTTCTGTATTAAATTCAGTGTTATAACCTAAAAAAATATAGCCATGTTATCTTTAAACATTTTCTTGACCCAAAAATTTGAATAAGAGCCTTTTGTAAGAAATCCCAATATCTGGAGTAATACTTGATGAATTTTTAAAATATATTTCGATGAGACTCATTAAATTAGTCCCATGTCTTAAATTCATCTGTTATTAGCTAATATAAAGCCTAACCAGTAAGTGGATGGTAATTCATGTAGTATAACACTGGACCTCCCAGGAGATTTCTCTGTGTGGCATATTATGTATTCATACCAGTACTGAGAAAGATACATGATTGATACTGTTCCATTCTCCATTCCTGATGGTTATCCAGCAGTGACAAATGTTTCCACATTTAGCAGTAAAAAAGGTACCATGACTGTCTGAAGTGACACTTATCACAGAATTAGCTCTTTCTTAAGTTCTTTCCCTTCAAACTCTATTTCCTTTCAACACAAAATATCTGGAGTGTAAAATTGATGTAAAGATGGGAACTTTGTTAACAATGGTCAGGAAATTCAAGACTTTTGACATATTCTTTTGTTTGAGAAGTTTTTTCTCTATGGAAACTAATTCAATAACATTTTTTCAGTGAATGTGCTAAAGCTTTTTAAAAAACCACCAAGTTATGTGTTAAAAGCATTTTATGCCCAGTGAAGGATTGTAGGTACTAACATTCTTAGGGACATAAGAGAGTATCTTAATGGTACAAATAGCTTGGGAAAAGTTGTAGATTATTTCCTGGAAGTTTTCGCTTCTGTGTAAGCACCTTGTACTTGCCAGTATGACCAGTTAACAAGAAGGCTGTACTGTACTGGAAACTGTGGCCTATACAGAACCTTTTATCTGTGTTTCATTTGTGGTGAAATGTTACAATGATGAATGACTTTCAATTACCACACTTTCCCTCCTGGTACTAACAAATTTTCATTTGGTGCCACACTTTCAGATCAGACAGATTATACTTCTCAAACTGGAAAGCCCCATTATGGAACTACTTGAAAACTGCTGACACCTGTAAACCTGAAGAAATCATTATTTGCAGTTACTCCCTCAGCTTTTCCTTTGTACTTTATGCTCCTACAATTAAGTCTCCCACTATAAGCAAATCAACAATATTTCTAGTTTTCTTGCTAGATCATGGGTACATTTCTCTGTGCTCATATCCATAAGACTCACATACTCATATCACTCCTAACAAGTTCTTCCACCAGACAATGTATTTTCTGTCACACTAATAAAATCCAAGATGCTACAGAGGTGCTTCAACTTAAGAGGTGCCCATAAAGGGCTTATTGTGGAAGCCCAGCATCTTAAAATATGGTTCACACAGCTTAAATACAAACTTACACCAAACATTACTAAGTAATGGTATGAAAAAATCCCTTAGGATAGCAAAATGGTTAAGAAGGAAAATTGTCTTGAGTAAACTTTTGGGTATGTAGAATTTCTGCCAAAAGTATGATTAAAATTTTTTAAATCATGATATGAAGTGTCGTTAAAAAAAATAAGTATTGGAATGTAAAATAAATACTGCAATTATAAATGAGATTTTTTTAAAAAACAATCTGGAATTTCCTGTTTAGGGTTCATAGACTTCATAGAGGGCTATATCCTATTTTTTTATATAAGCAGAATCCTACCCCATTTCTTGAGGCATGAGTTGCATTTTCTAAGTTGTTTTTTATTCCTTCCAACTACTAATGAATTTTTTTTCCTGCCACTTTATACTATTTAAGAGGCAAGATGTGACTCCGCTGTCCTCTACCCATTTGCTTGTGGGTAAAGCATACAAGGAAATTCAATAGGGAAACAACCAGCCCTGTTTGTCATTACCATTTCTCGACTGTATTTCTGTGGCTCTTTTCTATAAAAAGATCCTCAGAGCAGATGCAGTTTCTTCTTAAAGAGCCTCACCATCTTGTGAGAATGTTCATAAATAAGTAATTTGCCAGAAGTGTGAATAGAGCTCAGTGTTCTGATAAACCAGCCGGGAAAACTAGAACACAACCCAAGCTGGGCCACAATGGGACAACTGTTCTGCTTATCATACTGTCTCTGGAAGAAAATGAATAATCTTGTGCCAATAAGCACTTTGAAAATTAAGAAATACTGATAGTTTATTTTTATGCAGTTCTAGTTTAGTCCTTTTACAAGTTTACCCACAGGTCCTTGGCATTATATGAAGCAAAACCTTGCATAACAAAGTGTGTTTGTCCAATCAATTAGGACTAAATGAATATATACATATAAATTTATGTGAGAGTTAATTTAGCCCTGTGTAAATGGCCATTAGGATAATGGTCTGATTTCTGCCCTTCTCTAATAAAGTCTAATGAAATATTAAACTCTTTATTGCCTAAATTTTTCTCGAGTTCCATCAGAAGTGATGCAATTATGTGAATTCTTTCACATAATAAGGAAGGTATCAATGTATAAAATAATAACCTTAGAGTTTTTTGGGGAAGGGGCGGTATGTTTTAGGAGTTGTGTCCTACAGGTTTCCAAGTAATGACAGAATTAATAGATATCCATGGTTTCACTAATTCCAAGGCACACAGATCCAATTTGTTTTCAAAGTTAAAGCAATTGCCTACTCTATTTTCCTGATATTTCCATTGGAGACTTTTGTTCAGGTAATTTACATTGCTGTCTTCTTTCAAATTTTCAATAGCAATTGGCCCAATCCATGAAACTGCAATAGGTTTAGAGGCCAGCATGTTCACCAAGTCAGATTCAAGGTGAATAAATCTATATATTTAGGGGTTATGGGATGGCAATAGAGTGGCAAAAATTTTTTTGTATTTATGAATTTTGTTATGCACTGGAAAGCACCATCAATTCAAAGTAAGCTTAGCAATTATTAAGTAACATTTACCTTCTCTTCATAAGAGACTGAATTTTTTTTTTTTTTGAGCCACCATTTGATTTGCAGAACTTGATGGCTGTAGGAGATTTTTAACTGCCCAGAAATTTGTTGATGAGGAATTGAAACAGAACATAATTCCTTAAATGTGTTCAGAGGATATTTCCTACAAAGTAAAAATGCATTTTAGGCATAGACTTTTGAAGATATAACTTTGTCTTGCGAGGAAAAAAAGTGTCAAAAATGTCAAGGTGAAGGAATACTGAGAGCAGCTATCAGCAGTGCAAGTGGTGATCTCTGACATAGGAATGAGAAAAATAGTAAAATAAAACCAGTACATTTCAGTATGACAGACCCTCTTAAGCTCCTAGAATTGGTCATTAAAATCTTCCAAGAGGCTTTTCAGAGGCACTAAAGAAAATTGCAGTCTCTCAAATTAATTATATTAGATTTAAAAATGCATTTCCCATTATGAACGGAAAAATAGGAACCATGTGAAGTCAGTTGGTAAAGCTGAAGGTTTGCATTGAGTGATTGAAAAGCAATCTGCAGCCAAAGAGGGGGTCTTGTTGCCACACTGGATTCCTTGCCTTGAACTGCTTCTGGTTCTCTGCTGCAGTGAGCAGACCTGGAGAACTAAACTTGGTGAGAGCTCCTGAGGCTTTTGTGGACTTTTTTACAACAGCTCACTGATAACTCAGAAATCATGTGCAATTCTGTCATGACAAGTGTATGGATACCAGGCACGGCTTGTGAGTGTCAAACTCTACAGGGAGTGCACATAAGGTCATCCTGCTAAAAAACAATGGAGAACCCTGGCCTTAATATATGTCAGGAAAAAAATCAGCTAAATGAAGTAATATGAAGTGGTACAGAACTGGTCAGAAAACTCTAGGGAGCTCTTAGTATTATAATGGAAAGTGCATGGAGATGTCCTCATGTTTCAGTCCATATCATTCTTTTTCATCAGTGATGGAATATATAATCTTCAGTCAAAGCCAAGCTGAGTACAAAATATTGGGGGATATACAAAGAATTCAAAACTCAAAAGAAATACCTTGTTAAATAGTGAATATCAGTGGGGAAAGAAGTGAGGTTGGAAATTGTTCAATTGCACAAAGTACTTGTTCATGAGAAGGAACAGCTAACTGGGTGCTTGTTTTGCAAAAACAAGGTTGATTTTGCAAATAGTTCACTCATCACTGATAAGACTTCTGAACTCGATCCATAAGTTGTCTAGAGTAAATGTAAAATCAACTAAACTGTTTTAAAGTGTCTGGCTACTTCTGTGAGGAGAGAGGAGGAAACCTGGTCACTGTGGTACTTAGTCTGCTGTTTCCTCAGGTTTGAGCAAGGAAAACTAGATTACATTAAAAAAAAAAAAGATTAAAAGTAGATGCAGTAGAGGAAAAATGTCAGAGTATTGCCTGGTTAACTCATCTATTATCTTAAATAATCTGAAAAAGCTTAAGGAGTGTGAGTGTAAAAATGCATATGTATGTATTTTAAGCAAAGTGTGCCATTACCATTGTCTTCAATGCAGTCCTGTTTCAACCAAAGTAAGCACAGGTGTGCCTGTTTCTGTTCTGATAGGAAATGTTGTGAACATGAATGGTGGAAATGCAGAGCGAATTCTCATTCTATCACTTTAACACACTGAACCATAGGCTGAGCAGTGATAAGGGATCCTTGTCACACTGCAATTTCCAGCTTCTTGAAATACTTCTTTGTACTCTGCCTTTGGGGGGGGGGGGGGGGGGGGGTTGATAGAGGGTGAGGGAAGCACAACATGGACATTTGTGGAAACTTGAATGAAATTATGAAGATGCTTTTGATGTAGCTTTTTGGACTGCATTCGATGTTTTTAAATGACAGGACAAACATTTTGTTTAAAACAAAAAAAAATGTTTTTGAGAATTGGTCAAAGAAGCTTAGGTTCATGGTCAGGTTCAGGGGGTGGTGCTTGTGGTTGTGGGTGTTCTGTTGGATGGGGGGTTAGTGGACACGAATGACAGGAGTTCGGGCAGGATGATCAGGGAGAAGGTGAGTCATGAGGCGAGCATGATAAAGAATCAGGGGTTTGGGTTTAGTTGGGGCATTTCATTGAGGAGGAGTGGGCGATCCTCTGTCTCTAGCTTAAAAGGCTAGTGCTGTTCCATAGCTTCTTAATTATTAGGATGATAGTAGAGATGATCAGTGTTCAAAGTTAGCAAGTGGGGCGGATTCTACTACGATTGGCACGTGGTTAGCTCCGCAGATTTTTGAGCACTGTCCGTAATAGACTCCGGGGTAGTTTGGCTGTGGTAGGAAGTCCTTAATGTCCTGGAATCAACTCTCCTGGGCCTAAGAGAGCTGCTGATTCCACCCTTCTAGTCTCAGCTGCACAAAAAGCAACTCACAGCTACAAGGTAGCTGACAATCCAAAACTTGTATAATCCACATGTGGATTTCCAGCTGCTGCGTGGGGAGTCTTCTGTTCTCCAGACAAGCCCTCACGTTGGGTGCCAGCTGCTGTAATCCCTCTGCTCCCAGCCTGGGAAATTGCCTGACTAGCTCCAGTCTACCAGGGGCAGGGAGAGGGTTTGGCGATGACAAAGATAAAAGACAAAGGAGGCTCTCTCTTCCAGGACATTGTCCCAGTTCATTCACAGAACCACTCCAGGGTAAAAAGAGACCGAGGGGGGAATTGTGGGGATTTTTAAACTGAGGGAAAAGGGGAGGGAGGAAACAGGCTACATCCGATGAGGTGAAACCAAAGGGGAGGGGAGAAGGGAAGGATCCAGCACACCACAGACCCGGGGGAGGGGGGAGTAGATAAAAAACACTTAGTGTAACATCGTAGTGCAACATGACATCATTTTTTATGCAGAAGAGCAGTTCTGGGCAATTCAAGCGCTAGTATGCAAAATGCTGCTTGCTGTTTACTATTAATAATAAGGCAAAAGCTTTGCTGTCCTATCTTAGTAGCTGAGTATCTTTTGCTGTAATCTGTCAAGTGAAATTAGAGAATAGTATCTCAAGACCCCTTAATGTCTATGTATGCTGTGAATTTTTTTACTGGTATTTTTTTAAAAATAATTCCAGAATGGAAGTGAATATTTACATTCAGTTAGTGGGAGGGTTGAATTTGTGTTTTGTGATAGTTGTCCTGCTACTGTTCTGAATTAGAGAGTGAAACAAAATTCACTTAACTTCTATTTTGTATTAAGGATGTTTTATTTAAATCTGTAATTCTTAATATTTTGGAAGGTTAGTATAAACACAGTATTTTGCTCAGTTACTTCATTGGAATGCCTCTTTCAGTACCTTCAATACCTGAACACAAAGCAAATTTTTAGAAAATGGTCTGAGAGACTGAGAATGCAGGTACCTTGAGGTAAAGGCAACATATGAACTCCCTTGTGACCTGTGTGTGTGGCCTGCTTTCCTCTTGAGAGCTCATTTTTGGAGGAATTCTACTGTGTAGCATTTCATTACTTCTGTGTGTGTGTATTTTTACTGTTCTTTTACTATTCACTTTACTGTTCTTCATCCCAGAGCTCTGAAAGTATTTTTTTCTGTGTCTGAACTCTTTCTTCCATGTATTGCACCACTGGACAAGATGCTGGGATGCACCTGGCTGTGCACACATGGTCCTGGATGTTTGGTCTTCAAGTTCTTGAACAGAACATAATGGATGATGTGGCTTTAATTAATTTTTCACACCTTCACATTTGCTGCTAAAAATCATTTAACAATAACCCGCATTTCCCTAGATGGCCTTAAATGTTTGTCTTGGGATAGGAGAGGGGCTGATTTTACCAAATGTCTGCCTGGGGTGTATGTGTTACTTATTTATCAGTTCTTTGGTTTCTTTAGCTTCTATAGTATCTTCTCAGCTTCCAGCTAATATCCTGGACTGGAAGTTATGTTTTATTTAACAGGAAAATACTGTGCTTGAAGCGCCTTCAGTGCTCACTCAAGTGTGTTCATGTGTATATATATTTATGTGTGTGTGGCTGTGTGTGTATGTGTATATATATATATGATTTTTGTGGCCTTGCTTATACTGCATAATATTCTAAAATAGTCTTAATCCTTCTCTCACATCACCAATCATATTCTTTTGTTAACTACATGGAACACATTGCCACTAAGCATTGTTGATAATTATGCTCCTAAAGCTCATTCCTGTAGGAGAGCCATATGGTATACATAATGATACATAACACTGATGTGGTCTTCAGTTACCCATAAGTGAATAACTGTTTAATATGAAACTGATGTTTTATTCATCGTTTTCAGGAAAAAAAAGAAAATTGTACATTGTCGCTGTAGGACACGCAATGATTCACACAGACACAGCTCCCATATGACAGGGAAAAACTGGTTTTATTCTTACAACTTCAGTATTTATAGATTCTCGGCAATGACCAGGGATTAGATAGTTAGGTTACCACCTTTCCAATCACACTGGTCATGTGAGATGTCCATCAAAAAACGTGTATCAGAAAGAATGTATACATTTACAGTCACTGTCCTGGGAAAGTGCTTAGAAATTATGTAAACAAGATCGAAAACCTGAGTTTTCAGGGTGACAGTATATTTTGAGGAACGAAACATGAGGTAAAAAAAAAATAAATCTCATTTTCTTGAAACAGAATCAAAGATTTGCACCATGAAGTGACTGAGGTACTTAGTGTTTAGTAAAACTGAACTGGAAGTAATTTACAGCAAGGAAGTAAAAATCTCCTTTAAACCTCTGCTGAAACTGTCTGGAAGTGAGGCTACTTGGCAAGAAGCTATCAGGACTAAGAGATGGATAAACTTCTTATGATGAGGAAAAAGGTAGGGCATGAACTCATCTTGCCTGTTTCCTTCAGGCACTGAGGCAAGGAGTATGCACAATTGATTGAACTTGGCATTCATATAGATGTTGTCACTAACAGATTTTCTTGTGCCTTTGAGGCTGAGAGGGAATTGTGCCTTTTCTGCAAGCTGGGGAGGCTGCAGATGTGCAGTCCCTGGTCACAACCACCCAGCTTCAATGTGAACACAATCAGTGTAAACTGGGATTGACATGCTTTCATGTTTTTTTTGTATGGTAAACGTTATGCAAGCAGTAAGAAAAATACCCCACAACTGAACAGAAATGAGAAGAAAAATCCCTAACTGGTCTTCAGTCTTCTGATTTATTGGGACAGTAACTTGTGGCTATTGTCTGGCTACTATTGCTAATGGCAGCACACAGAGGAAGGAGATACTGGTATGAATTTCCCAGTTCACTTAATTTACGTTTATTTCACTGTAATCTGTCTATCCTAATCTGATGTATTCCAGATGAACTGAGCAGTAAAGTCATTAATTATTGTGAAAAAGGAGGGAGTTGAGTTAAAAGAGTAATTTGTCAAGTAAATGAAACGTGTCTTTATTCTGATCGCTTGCTTTTGGTGAAACATGGACAATTTCAGAATCCCTTTTTCAAAGAAAAGAAAAATGTTCACTGTTACAGTTAGAACTCTTTAGGAAGCACTAATTATTATCTTTTGCAGGAGAGAAAAAAGTAATGAGCAATTCCATATTGTCACCACTAACCTTGATAAGTCCTTCAGATAAAATTCCAAGAAATGCCTTTTATGTTGGTTTTATACAATATTCATTATACTTCTAATTGGCAGGTTTTAATAATTTACAGCTGATTAGTATCTTTAATATTTTCTTTATTCAAATACTACTGCGAAAACTGTCTTTGGCTCAGAGAAGGTCCAGTGTAGACATCTTTACATTCCAAGGGATAGAGTGTTCTCTTCCTGTGCATATTTGCTTGCCACAAAAAAGCATTCCAAGGAAGAGGTTTCCTAAATTCAAGTTTTGAAATGTGTGCCCTAATATGGGACTTGCCTATCTCCTTGGGAATGCTCATCTGCATAGACATTCAGAAAAATTTCTCACAAGATTCACGTTATCTGGAACTTAAAGGAACAAGTTTTCTTTGCTTCTGCTGTAAGTGAACTTATGGACCCAATTTATGCTTACTTGATTTTTTTAAGTATTTCTTTCAGTATTTGGTGAAAATCTTCCCAGCAGAAAAGCCTAATACCAGTTTGAAAGTACCCAGTATGTGGCACATCCCCAGCAATCAGAACACAATAATCAGAACAAAAATTCCTTTTTTTTTGACAAGATAACTCTAATTTGGTGAGGTTTGCAACTGCTAAGAAAAATGTAGGTAATTTTGATATCCTTTCAGGAAGAAAATTGAATTTTTCTGAGATTCAGTGTTTGTTAGATCTTGTTATGACTGTAATAACAATGATTCTTGGCATATGTGTACATGCATAATTTTCATTATTACAATAGAAACAAACTGCTATTGAAGCAAGATTCCCAAAATATATTTAAAAACATCCAGGGAAAGAAGAGAGAACAATGAATAGAGAAGCTGGATGCCCCTACTGCATGCAAGAAAAGCTCAAGTAAAACCAGCTAAACTAATCAATTCTGAACATGTTTAATTCAAGCAGCATAACAATAGTGCCAAGATTTCAGCCACACCTGGTCTGATAGTTGATAATGCTGTTAAGATACTTCAGTTAACTACAAAAGTAATTAAGCACTCATTACACAACTTTATTCAGTGTTATAGGTTTTATGTGGTTTTGACTTGTTTCATGAACTTCAGTTTTCAAGTAATTTTCCACTGACTGCTGCTTCTATTCTTATGTGACTTCGTGGTTTTACATCGTCTTGTATTTGCTTTAGCAAGCACACTCATTTAGAGTGTGTAAATGGAGTGTAAATTGCCTCATCTTGTCTCTTTACTATTATTAGATCTTACTTGAGAGAATTGAGCCATTAAATTATTCCTAAGGCATAATTTCTGTTTAAAGAAATGAAATAGAGGGAGATTGAAAGCTGGGCAGAACCTGAAACCAGGGAGTTAAATGCTTCTCATGTTGTATTTTCAGCTTTTAAGGCATCAGCAAAAATCCTGAGCTTCAGTACTACTTTTAGGCTGATAAAGGCAGAGATCCCATCAGCATTCTGTGAGATAAAATGGTGACTGCTTCTTGTAAAGGAATGGGCTTGCCTTTGTTGTATCTTTGTAATTTCAAGGAAAAGTAAAAAAATCTGCAAAGTGGCACTTGATTTTAAGTTATCTTCTGACTGTAATGTGCTTTTATTTAAACCTAGTGTGTAAGCCTATCAAAGTAGATATGTTTTAGTGTACCCTCTATCTAATGAACAACCTGCAACCTGAACCAACAGCTTCTGAGAGGCTGATTTAATGTGTGTTATCTGGAAACAGCCTGATACAGAAAATAATAAGAGATGGCCAAGTTTGGTGTTGATATGATGTTCTTTCTGAAAAACGTACAGAAAATCCATATGATCTCATTGATAACTTGCTTTTTGTTTTTCTGTGTTTTGGGGGTACCTGATATGTAAATAATCTTCCTCCCCCCTGTATTTTCCTTCTGTAGACAAGTTTCATAACCAGTAATAAACTTTTTGTTAGAAAAATAATTGCATCTCTTCACTCATACATATGTTAACTAATACAGAAGACGAAATGTATTTAATATTTCTGAAGGGAAGAAGTAGCAGTTCAACATCCCCGCTGACCTCACATATTCACATAATATATTGTCTGTGAGATTTCTGTGATGTAATGCCCATGGTTCAGTTACCAGTTCTCTGAAAATCATAATCTCACCACTTCCCATTTCTGATTTATCCAAACTTTGGAATTAATGATTGAAGCTAATTACACTTCAAAGTTCAAACGTCATGAATGAGGAGAAGGAAAAAGATGTCACCTGTTTGAGTTGACCCATGTTTAAGATCTTATCTAGGGACTAATCAGTCTTGATTTGCATGAAGTATTTTGATCTTTGAAAGGCAGAACAGCATAGGAAACCCTGAGGTGGAATTTCGAGTATCCCATATATGGCTTAGCAATAACTCCCATGTCAGGCTTGTCTTAGGGGCTCTTATTTTTTTTCCCTCTCCTCCCTTCATGGAGTTCATCATTGCTGTTGGGAGTAGATTTCAAGTTTAAATATAGAATTCTCTTTGGAACTGTCTTTTTCTGAATTCTTGTTAGGGATTTGGACTTCTGAGTTGATTCCTTTTTGTGGCAAAAAAAGACCTGAAAGGCACAATATGGTTTTCCAGTCTGTTTTAAATACTGTTTTATGAGAAATTGAGGCTTTCAGCAAATCAAAATGAATAAGGTGCCCCTGAAACCTGAACTTATTAGACTGTACAGATAAAGCTAGTGATATTTTTTAGACTTTGAAACAAAATTCAGGTAAAATATTCTCAATTGAAGGAGATTGTAACTGTGCTTTTGAAGTTCCTTTCATTTCCTGAATAAATGAGTACAAAATGCCTCTTGAGCATGTAGAGCAGAAATAAAATTATCAAAATGATCTCCAGCTCTCAGATGGCTAATTCTTCTTTCTCTCCATGAAAATCTGTAATAAATTCAAATTCCTGTGGAATCTGTAGACTTGTAATCTCAAAAAGTTATCCATGTACGTTACATGTTTGGTTTGTACCTTGATACCTAACTTGCTTTTCTGGAAAATGAAGGGTAAAGGAAGCACTTGTATGTCTAATACACAACATAGGCTGTTCAAGAAGAAAACAATATGTAGCTGATGCAGTGAAGATAAATATTAGCCATTCTAGGTTTAATTTTTAATTCAGGTTCTATTCCTACAATTAATCTGTAAGTGATTATACCAAGAAGTGAAATGTTGTCATTCATAATTGGTTAGAATGTTTGTAGAAAGTTCAAAGCTAGTGTATATAAGTTGGAATCATCCTTTGTTCAGGGTCTTAGTGTGTGGCTGTATTCGGGAGCGCTCCAGTGTTAAGATTAAAGGATCCTCAGATTTTCCACCTAAGACCTGTCACCTGCTCTTTTTCTTTGCTAACCCATTGAAGCTGTTACTTATCTTCACAGGTGTGGGCTATGCAACACAACAACCACAAATAAAGGTTCTCCCAGTCACTTGACTGTTTTGGGAAAAGCAGGTTCCCCATCATGTGAAAAAGCAGTAAAACTTTGGGGGTTGCTGTCTATGTATGAAAGGAAGCACAGATTCCCTGTTTCAGAAATGAGTGTGCTGTCAGTGGCCCCTGGGACTGTTGGACACCAAAGAGTTCTGCCATATCCAGATCTGTTCTCTCTACTTACGCATGTTGATCTAAAAGCAGTGGTGGCAATGAAACATCCAGCTGCTTATTCAGACTAATAAAAACATCTGTGTTTTATTGTATGCAATGTAAAATACATATATGTAGAAATACAGTATGCTCTCTATGAAGTATTAGTGTTATCAGGTTTATTTTTTCAATATCACTTTTCTTTTTCCTACATTTATTTTGGTATTGATTTTTGCTTTTATTTCAATCTTTGCATCATATAACTGACTTCAGTAATTCTGTTTAGATGACACAATTCTGGTAGAATTCTTGGAATCAGACTTATCAAATTGCTTTTTTAATGATGGTTTTCCTCTGGGGTGTTAGCTGGTGAGTTTGTGCAATGTGTTTTAGAAACTGTATTGCTTTCTCTGGGAAATGGTTTATTCATACAGCAATAACCCAAACACATTTTATTGTCAGAAATTGCATAAAATTCAGTTGTGGTGCCTCTGCAAATTTTCTTCTAGAAAAAGAATGAAAATATCTTGCTGTGAAAGATCATGACTCACTGGCACTGGTAATTAAACAGCTTTTTAAAGTAGAATATTAAAACTATGCTCTACTACCTAAAAATGACAATAGTTTTCACTTCATCTCACAGTCACAAAGAGAGTTTCAGTAGTTTAGGAAGACGATGATGAATGAATTCTTCCACATTTGTAGATGTTGAGAAAATTCTTCCTCTGTTTGTACTGGTACCTAAGAGAGTGTGTTTATATCAGATAACAGGTGGTCATTCATTGAGAATATGAACAGGATAAAAGATCCAAAAACTTAGTTATTATCTGTGCTTGCCAGCTTATAGTACTGCCATATATAATATTGTAAAATGATGTGATGTACAATACCAAATTTTATGCCTCAGAATTTCTACAAATCTATTTGGAAAGATCTTTGGAAAAATCTGATTAGTTTGATTCACTGTCATTTCAACAAATTCAGGGTTTATGTTATTATAGTATTTATTATTTAGTTTCTTTTTCTTCAGTGCTCTCTCTACGTTGACAGAATTTTAACTTAACCCCTGATACGTACAGCCTCTATTTTCAAAAACACTAATTTTAATTTGAAAATGCCACTAGTGAATGAAATAGTGTCCTAATATATTAACTGAAATTTTTATATTTACAGTGATGATCCAGTAATAAGAATAATAATCTCAAACTATTCCCATTACTTTCTTACCTTGGTATATTTGCTGGAATATAAAATCAGTGGGAGATTGTTGTCCTTGATGTGTGTGTAAAGACTTGCAAGATATTCTTACTGCCATTCTTTAATCTTTGCTTTTTTGGCTTTCTCACTGGCCTTTGGGTTAGGGGTTGTAGGGACCAGCAGCAGGAGGAAAGCTGCAGCAATCACAGGTCCATGGAATGTGTGGGAATAGGAAACCCACACCTCTTCGAGACTGGGGGAATGCCCCATAATTACTTATAACTTGAAAGGATTGCAGCTTCGGGGATTAGTTCTTGAAGGGTGCTTAGAACATTAGTAGATGTGTGTTAATACCTTGTAAAGTTGAGGTTTATGTCTGTTATTGCTGATATTGGTTACATTATTGACATTTCCTGCCTGTGCTGCTGATTGTGTTGCTAATAAATCAAACTGCTTTGATAGTGGATTGATTGGTAGGTTTTGAATTGAATAGCTTTCCTCCAGACAAGGTACTTAATATTGATTAACACGTTCAAAAATTTTAGGAGTTATACAGCAGCAGTTTAAATGCAGTTAAACCACTTTGCTGATCCTTCTCTACCACTAGTCAGTGTGGCTGCTCCTAATTGGTTTTACTTCATAGCTAAAAACCCCCCTAACCCCAACTTCTTTAGTGATCCCCTTGGAATGCAAGGTAAATTTCAAATCTTCATAAAAGCATTCAGTTAACTAGTTGTCCATAAATCAGCGAAGTGTTATTGCATTTTATTTGTACTTCTGTCATGAGCAATTAGTGTTACAAGAAACAAAAAAACCTCACACAAACACATATGCGCACCCTCGTCCCCTGCAGCTTTACTGAAAATATTTTCTAGGTAGAAAAACTTGGAAAATAAATATATCCAGAACCCCACCCAGCTGCTTGCCTTGGGCAGCTGCTTCTCATTCTGTGAGTGATTGCTTGCATTCAAGGTGCTTCTCTCAGGAATGAAGTGAAATTGCATGCAAAAGGCCTGCATAAGTGGTCACAAGGGTCTATTCTGGCTTTAAAATGTAAGAAATTAGTGACTCCTGAAGGTTGCCAAACCCATTCATTTTCTACTGAATGAACTGGAATGGAATGTACTGAGTTCTTTGCAAGGAAGGGCTTTTTATAAAGAAGCTTTCAAAAATGTAATAAGCTATAAAAGGTGAGATTGAATCTGCTCTGATTAGCACCTGTAAATGAGCTTGAACTGACTACAGTGATCAGATGCTGACAGCCCCCTTCTGCATAAAAGTAATGAAAATTACCCAAGAAGTAATTTCTGGGATGGCTTTAGCTTTTCAGAGCATGGTTTTTCTGTATACATTGCTGGCTGGAAGTTCCTGACATGCTGAAACTCAGCATTTGGCATTGTCTCTTAATTTTGTAACTACGTAAGACAGCAGGAAAATTTCCAATGACTACAGTGAATTTTGAGTTGGGATCTGATCAAATATTCTGTGGTGTTTTTTTATCACTAATGGCAAATACATTATTTGGTTTTCAAGTTTGTGTGAAGGGTGGTGGATGGGGAAAAGAGAGCAGTCTGTTTGAAGTTTTTTTAATCTGTTTAGAAAGTTTCAGGTTCAGGGTGTCTTGGAGCCCCTTGTGGTTATATTCCAGTTGATGAACTGGTGCTGGAACATGAATTGTGTAATTCTGAATCTATAATTGAACATAAAAGTACTTGTAAGGAACTGGGGAAGAAAATAAGCTTTATAATAGTTCTCTACAGTATAAGCCTCAAACTGACAAACTGACAAAGCAGGTCAGCTTCCTAGATATATTTCTCACCAGGGTTTCCTACCAGCTAACCCTCGGCAGTCTTCAAATCGCAACCAGATCTATTGTGTCCACCATGTGTTCTCTTAGAAGTCCAAAATCCTTTCTAAAACACAAGCCCCAATAACATTGTGGCAACACAGTTGCATGGAAAATTATATCCTCATAGCCATGATAGGCGTGATGTTAAACACAGGCTCTCCAGAGAGTGGCCCCATAGGTCTTCCGATATGCTGTAAGAAGGTCTTCATCAAAGAGCCCTGTAGTAAAGGCAAACTGAAAAATGGTTCCCCTCTATTAAAAACAAAAAGTGTGCGGTTTTTGTTTTGTTTTGGGTTTGGTTTTTTTTCAGATTATAATATTGTTTGGCTTTTGGTTTGGGGATTTTTTTGGTGAGAGGAGTGCTTTAAGGGCAAGAGCCTGAGTAAAGTGAACTGTTTCAGGCATATCTCCATATATCAGAAGATGTGGCTTCTAATAATTTCCAACATAGCTGCACAAATTAAGCAAGAAACTGTTGCCTTGAGGTTACTTGAATTAGATTTAGTATTAGTTTTGATGGTGGATAAAAGCTATCAGGACCTGAGCTATTTTCAGAGAATGCCTGTAATCAACTAATAAACTTTACTCTTAGGATTATGTTGGACTAACAAAGCTTTAGAACCGGTAAAATAATATATTCATTGAGATTGGGCATCACTCTGTTGCAATCCGTTCCCAGGGGACCCCTCTGTCCTACCCGCCGTGGTGAGAGCCCCGCTCTTTGGGTGGGAGAGAGGTCCTGGAGTGGATACAACATGGGCTCAGAGTATCTAGACACAGGAGGCCCAAACTTGCATGGAATAATCCCAGGTTTATTGTATGTCGTCCATCCAGGGCAAGAAAGAGACCAAAAATGCCCTGGGTCTTATCTCTTATACCAGGGGGCGGGGGTGATCGGGGGATACAGGGAAGTCACAGCCAATGGGACGGGGTGAAGGGAAAAGGTTCTCAGGTGGGAACTAACATTACACAAACCAGAGGTGAGATTTACCCTTGGGAGATACTAAGATTTTTAGATGCCCTACAACATTGACCTTTCTGTACTTGGATCTTTACATCAGTCTTTTCAGAAATATATATTTGTTTTAAACTTTTAAGAACCAAAAAATATTTTTTCTTTCAGGAATGTCTCCTACTAGGGTTTTTTTCCTGTTTGACAGTGATTCGTCTAACTACATGATGTCACAATTCAAAATTATTTGTATACATTGAAAGAATTTGAAAATTTTTATTTCCTGATTATATGGAGACAATTTTCAAAAGCAGGGTTCATCTGATATTTGTTTCTCCTAATAATTGTGTAAAGTTATTGTTTCTTATTGAATAAACTGTGTTACTAGAATAGCTTTGAAAAGTGTGCCAAAAAAGAACTGCAATCTTGTTAAACTACATTCTGTATAGAATTTAAATGGATCCAAAATTGAGAGTCATCTATTTTAAATTGTCTTTCATTGGGGAAGAACAAACAACAACTGAGTTTTGAGTGACATGGCTGCAGAAACTCTCAAGCCACAAAAAAAGCCCCAGACAAAAAGACCTGTAATGGTACATTTGTAACTTTGGATGGTTATCTGAGCCACCCTCAAATAAAGGGAAATATGATTTTCTTTACATAAAACAAAGAAAAAAAAAATGCTAAAAGGGAAGTGCTTCCTTAAGGGGCAAGGCAGGAGCCTTTATTAGAAGTCTGTGTCAACTGAAGAAAGCTAGGAAATTTGGATTCCTTCTGACATGAGTTTGTGCTTTCTCTCACTCATGGAGATACTGGAGAGTATTTCAGCAGAGGTGCATTTTGTGAAAAAGAGAGTAACTTCAGGATTTTTTAAAACTTTAATAGGGAAGAAAATAAGAGACAAAAGTCTAGCAGTGGGGTGCTCCTGGCAAACAGTCAAAGAACACACAGTTCTGACTGATTTGAAACCGTTTGTCTTTATACTGTATCATTCCTGAGGCTCATGCATATTCATATGTTTTATTATACAAACTTCCTTGGGAACTCTTGATATTTCAAGTTCTCTTCTTGTTTGATTTTTAACCTCTGACCTGCCTGCAGAATATTCTATAGATAAGGTCTTCCCATGCTCCTATCCTGTTATTTCACACTCCAGATGCTTATGCTCTGGTTTCCAGCATTCTAGTCCCTTGGAGACATCAGTCCACAGATGTAAGGAAAATTAGTGTTTCTACACCATTCTTTAAGTTGGTTACATAGAGGTATTTTTAGTCTCTATTTTTAATGGTTTGCTAATGCTTATGACACAATGTATTTATTACATTATCATTCATATAAGCTATACAGTGTATACGTAAACTGACAGATTATACTCTACAAAAGCAGTTAAAAGTAAATATAAATTGTACTATATCAAAATACTTGTGATACTATAAATGTGAAAGCCAATATTATATTGTCTTCTATAACAATTTTCTCAAGAGAAACACCAAAGGATGTGCTGCTCTGCTGAGTTTAAGTCCTTAAGTTATAGCTTTAACAGCTGCTGGAAGACACAGGAATATTTGACTTTTTGTTAGTACTTCACATTAGCTAAAATTTTGCTGGGAATGGAGGAAAAGATATCTCTTGTGCTGCCACAGGTACATGGTAATTATTGGACTACTGTGTGCAGGTAAATGGAAGAAAAAGTATATGGGATTAATCATCTGGGAACAAGGTGGTTCTTCCAAGAACTGTGGTACTTCTGAGTTTTTCCCCCGTTTTGGAACAGGGGCTTTGCAATGGTTTAGTTGTTTGCTCTTTATATTGTATAGTGTTGCAGGCTTCAGTAAAAGTTCGAGGAAGTGCAGTGGTGGTGTATGTGCTTCAAGCAAGGGATAGTTTTTTCCCCTTCAAAAACCTTACATTAAAGAAATTTTTCCAGGAATACTCTACAAAAGTATATTCTCCTGCTTTTTGTTCTGTTGCCTTGTTCATATTAGATGTCCTCAATTGTTTTGTTTTTAGTACCATTTCAGAAATACTTTTCCCCTGATGCATTACCTCCTTTATTCAAGCCTATTCATTCTCTTACTTGCTTCTCCACATTGTAACCTGTTTTTTAGGTTTTCCATGTTTACTGTTCTTGCTATCTGTAGCTGCCATTTAATCCATGGTTTCTCATCTTTTGCTGGTAGTTCCTTTGACGCCTTGGTTTTCAATGCTGAGCCCTCTTTTCTGAATCCTGTGGCCTTCAGAGTGTATTTATCTGGACGCAGAGAAGTATGCAGTAGGCTTTTTGCCTCCAGTCAATTGATAAATTATAGTTGAAATAAAGTAATAATAGGCCAGTGAATGAAAAAAATTCCAGTACAAAGCACTGCCTATGCTTCCACTCTGTTTTCACTGGGATTTTCCTAGAAAATTTGAGATAAAGTCTAAAACTGTATAGTGAGAAAACATTCTTTGCTCTTCTGCTTTGCAATTTTACCTGGTGAAAGGAACCTATAAAAACTGCACACATGCCTGTACTCTATAGTGGAATATGTGAATTGAAACTTGTATTTGTAAAAATCTTAGAAAACTAGTGGAATAGTAATAATTGAGTTCTTTAGAGCCTTGTTTTACTGTTTTCAGCTTTGGAACATGGATACGGTGATGGGGGACATATGTCCTTTTAAATTTAAATTCCTTAAATTCCTGATGCTAATACTTTTTTCTTTTTTTAGAATCTTTTCCATAAAATAAAAAGTAACATACAACAGGATCTATTTCTGATCAGGATTTATAGTACTAGGAGCTAATAGACATATTGTCATTAAATGGAATAATTAGTGTTCTTTAGAAGGTGTAATTTTCATCTTAGTTTGAATGACTGACTTAATTATGGGTTCTGGAAGGTATTTGATTAATTTATTCTTCTTGTGAGGTTGAATTTCACTTGAAGAAAGTTACTGAGGCTTTAAAAAAGTTTAAAGTGTCTGCAATGCACCTTGAATGAACTCTTTTAATGCTGAGAGGCCAAAATCCTGCAATGAGAGAAGAGTGTAGGTGGCCCTCCACAGGCTGCTGCTGTCCCCTGAAGGTGATGAAGCCACGTTTCAGCACCTTCCCACCCTATCAGCCCTGATAACATAGAGAGCAAAGGAACAGTTTGGATTTTCACTGACACGTTTTACCACTTGTAAGGAATAGGGAAATTTGGTTTAAATAGCTCCTTTTTCTGCACTAATGGGCTGGGAAAGATGAGAAAGCAAAGTGATTTAAGAATAAGAGCTGAGCCTTGTGATGCATGCCCTAAGAGGTGTTGGAGATTTCAGTCAAAAGGCAACTTAAAAGGAAAAGGAAGTTTACAGTCTGTCTTGCACTCTTGTGGGAAGAAATTAATTTAACAGTAGATTCTGGGGGATGAAATGCAAGATCAGACCTTCTGCAGTTGACATCTGCTCAACTGTTTTCAGCAGTAGACAGTTTTATTAGACTCTAACAAGCAGCGATGTTTGTACAAACACTTGTTTACATACGGAATTCTGTAGGAAATGTATTTTTGAAATAGACTATTCCCCTTGCAAATGCCTGGCAAAGAGAGGGGCTTGAGGTGAGAAAATGTAAGGGGTCTGTGTTTGTTGTGTCTTGTGATTGTTGTCCCAGGTGCCATGCCACTCATCATGCTTAAAAGTCATCCTAAGCATTAATTTATTTGTGTTTGGAATTTGAAACTGTGATTAGTCTTCAGTGTTAGAGTAGGTTAGATGAACAGACACTGGAGAGAGGTGTTCACTATGAGTGTCACTTAGTAAATGTAGATGCCCTGACAATAAATTAGAATATCAGTATGTGTGAGAATGTTCATCTTTGGTGACTTATCATTATAGAGAGTTTCTCAGAGAAAGCTGAGGAAACGTGTTTGGCTGGCTACAATTTTTGCTGGTGTGTTACAAAAATACCTTCCCTATTTCTTTCATACTGTGTGCCATTTATAGACTGCAAGTGTGCCTCATGATTCTTCTTCTCCTCCTCTTGGGAAAGACTATTTGAAAGGGCATAGCTTTTAGTCATTCAAGATTCATAAATGCAAATTAGCACCAATCTTTATGCACAGAGTTTTATTTTTATCACTAAGGAGAAAGTGATTATGTGACATGAAATCTCAGGTTTTTACTGTAACAGACTCTGGATGGTGTAATTAATGTAAAGAACAGTTAATGCAAATAAATCTACTATGTATGTATAGTTTAGCACTTTAATTAGAATTGAAAAAATGCAATAATGTAATAAAAAACATACTATTACTGTGGCAGAACCTTGCTTTTTACACGTTTCTGTTACAGTGTTTTGTCTCGTTCAAAAACTTAGTGCTTACCTCAAAAAGGACAGCAAACTTTTTATTTAAAGGGAGATATTATTGTTTACTAATAGTGACTATGAGTCAAAATCCTGAATCCAAGTCTCAAATTTTGGAAACTTCAGTTTTTGGTCATTGAACTATTTTAAATTTAAATGGTAGCAAATTAGATAGTAAACAAAATGTATGTGAACTGTAGACTCTATAATGTATAAGAACACTGCAAAAATGTAACGAGGCCCAGACAAAGCATTCACCAAGCTGTTTTTAATGTAACACTAGAAGTTCCAGAAGATACCAAGGTTAACCTTGCAAGGGTAAATCAGCATGGAATACACTTCTTCCTGCACCAGGAAGGGCACAACAGCAAGGACTTAGATCAGAAGGTGATTGTGCAGCAGCAGATGACTGTGTAGCGAAAGCATATCATGTAAATTTTTGGTTTTCAGACTAATTTTTGTAAATTGCTAACTTTGGAAAGAGTTCATACAAGTCAAATACTTGGATACAACATATAGGAATTAAAACGTCTGATAGCAGTAATCTGTTAATAGTCCAGTTACCAAAAAGCACAGTAACTGCTTTTAGACTGTAAGCCTGTAAGCTCTAAGTTTTTTCACCCAAAATATTGGTATTCTGTCATTATTTTGAGCAGTTTTAGGATTATGCCAAGTAGTGCAGGGTGGAGGTGTCTGTGCTGTCCTCAGCTCATGGCTTTCTCAGAGCTGGTATTCTGGTGAATCACCCCTGCATTGAATGCTGTCTGCTCCCACAGTGTCTGACTGGAGGGACTCCCACCTGTCTTGCAGGATAATTTCAGATCCCTTTACATCTCTGAAATTATCATACTCTGGCCCCAGATTTTTCTAACTTGAGTCTTGCAAGCTGTTTGTGATGTCCTAAGCTAAGAGTCACTGAGAAAATTGTCAGTGTTCAGTGCTTTAGGATAAATAATGATTTGTTCTTTGTTTTACTGAGGAGGTGTTTATAGCATTTTCACTCTCCCAGAAAGTTACATTGCAGACAGCTGAATTTTCTAAGCAGTTATGCAAACTTGTGAAAGAGATTGGCCTTACTAATGCTAATCAAGTAATGAAACAAGACAAATACTATTTTTTTAGGGTTTCTCAGGCTTTAGAGACATTGCAGAAATGCTAATCTGATAATTCTCCAGCAGTGCTGTGCAGTTCCAAAGAGCAGAAGGGCTCTCAGGCACAAGTTTCAGGGAACAGTGGGAAACAGAAATTTATTTGGCTGAAGGGGCAATGAGAGTCCAGCTGTGTCAGTTGGGAAGGACAGGGTCTGACTCCTCCTGGATACTGAGGGATGGCTTGGTGGTGGCTTGTGCTAGATAGAACTGGCACAGAAAGCTGAGCCTTGCTGCGTCTCTGCTGAGTTCTGGTTCTCTCTGAGCTCTAAATCTCTGCTTCACCGATGAGGGAGGAATCTTTACATTAGATACATAAGGCAGATATGACCTCCTGTGTATTGTCCTGACACTAAAACCCACTGGATTGATACAATCACACCAGTCAGAGATAAGTTAGGGTCATGATTTACTTCAGGTGATTCCATGAACCTTTTGTTCATCTGCATGCATAATTGAAAGCCAGGCCCCTTTGTAAATGACATTTAGTCGAGGTGACCACCAGCTGACAACTTTTGGAAAAATCAATAATGCAAATAGTGGTCTGTTAGAAGAAATACCACTGTAAGGTCATTTTTAGAATAAAGCTCATTCTACTTGCCCCCCAACCTTTGCAAAAAGGGAAAAACTCACTGCTTTGATTACTTAATGTGCTGTATGATGCTGCAGTGACTGCTTGTATAGACAGTGTACCAGTAAGAGCTGTTATTTGGCTGTGTTAGTCCAGGGAAGCAGTCTGGTTTTAAGCTTGCATACTTCTTTTGTTAGCAGCAAAGCTGTCAGGATAATAAATAAAAGCAAGGCTGGCAATTTTGAAATGTGTGGTCTAAATCATGTATCAGCAGGCATTCTGATAGTTTAGTTATGCTATATAATGTGACAGTCTCTAGTCTAGCAAAGGAGGATATGTTGCTTTTGTTTCCAAAAGTTAAAGCCTAAATAAAATAATATTTAATCAAGGAAGAAGATTTAAAAAGACTGTAGGGTGTATAAAGAATTGTTTTTTCCTGCCAACAAAATACTTGATCTTCAAATAGAAGTCATGCTTGAATTTCAGTTCATATTTTTGAAATAGCATATTTTAATGCCACTACAATGATAAACATAAGTTTGTTCTATACCATCTATAGGAAGACCCTTTTTGAAAGGAAGGAAGCTTTTACAGACTCAAGTGAGGCAATGCATCTGTGCTAAGTTCTTTAGCAGCATCTGACTGTTTTAGTCATGGTGAAGAAACATGGAGCTCAGAATGACAGAATACACTCAGGATGAAGCCATAACATATAGGAAATATTGTGTATTGTCTCACGCTCCATTAAGAGGAGCACTGTAAAATGAAATATCACATTTAATGTATGTGCAGTTATAGTACATGCAGCAATATAGATAGCAGAAGAGATTTGTGCAGGGAGATGTTCTGTAGGATGTCCACCTTTTCTGAGAGGTGAATGAAATGGAACTTCATCAAAACCAAGAGATTCTAGAGGTGTCATGAAAGTTCACCAAACACATGCCCTGTCCTGATCACCAGGGGAGCACATTGGCTGGCTTTGCAGTCCAGTGGGCAGTGCCTTCTCACAGGCTCTGCTGTTACAGGAGAACTTGTCCCACCACTGCCTGCAAACTTATTCCTGTCCATGGGAATGGATCCAGGCATCATACAGCTGTGTCCACAAACACACATCACAAAATGAAACACATAATTGGTCCTAACCATTTGTTGGCTGTTTTGTTGGTTTGTTTGGGTTTTATTTGTTGGGTTTTTTACATCTATGTAGTGCCAAAAAGGCTTCACAATGGCTCTGATTTCAGCATCTCTTTTTCTGGAAGTCATGAAGACAGGATACCTGATTTTTTTGCAAGCTACTGCTACTCAGAAAAAAGAAATCCGACATTAACGTCTGATGACTGATCTCAAAGGATGAGAGAAATCATATAAATATTCATTGTAAAACTATAGTAGCTGGGTTCACTGTGTTGGATGATCACACTTTTGCATGAGCGTGCGTTTTTTCTATTTGGAGATATTAAGATACATATAAAGATAGTAAATGGTCAAGTAATGTCTTAGCAGAGCAGGCATACTCTGACCCTGTGAAAGTGAGGTTTCAGGACCTGCTTACATTGTCCTGGCTCATATAAGCCAGGAGAAAAAGTTATTTGATGAGATTTTGCCATGGCAAGACCAACACTCTGCTCAAGTGCACGAATGTCTTCTGGGGAATGTTGTCACTTCTTGGAATTGGATTGGAAAAGATAGAATATGACTTCCTCAGTAGATGGACACCCTGGAGGTAGTTCAGCTTGCCACACCAGATAAGATGTGTCCTTTGCCTTTGTATTAAAGTTCATCTATATTTATTCAACTCAGATAAAATTAGACAAGGAAAATTATAAAAAACATACCAAACTCAAACAACTCAACCTAAATGAAAAGCTCTGTAATATGCCACAGTGGATAACAGTATTTGATATCCATGTCAAAATCCTTACTTTGAAATTTTAAAATGAAATACCATGAATATAAATGCAGTGGTAAAGGCAGTAAGTTTATTATCCTATAGTCTTTAGTACTGTAGCACTGCTCTGGTTCTGTGATAGTCTCTAAATAGTTGATGGTAATTCCCTGTTTATTGAAAAGCTAAAGTGAGCCTTGTGAGTTACTACTTTTCCCTTCTCATTTTACATTTGTACCAACAATGTTTAGGAGCTTAGGAGTCCAGTAAGAGTTTTGAATAATATAGTCTTGTTTCTTTTTCTACCATAAAATGGCAAATACCTTTCTCTAAGCATCCTGTAGATTTAATAATCTTTTTCTTAACACTTGTGCCCTGCCTTAGATCAATGTATGTTGATTTCTGCATTCCTTAGCAAGACTTTGTCTTTCCCAAGGTTCTTTTTCACTGTGATTTGAAGTTCAGCAATTTTGGTGTTGGACATGTCTATAAGTAGAGGTTCATTGCACCCATTGCCTCTTCTCTCCAACATTAGTGCCACTAACTGGAGTCAGGCTGTTCTTTGGTCTTTGCCCCCATATCTGGTTTTCCCCACACATTTCATTTATGCATATAGGTGTCTCAGTGAACAGTTAATGCGTAAGTACTAACATTTGCTAGTGCTCATATAGATTTTATACCACGTGTCCTGCTGCATGCAGTTTTAAATGAAAAATGCCTAGTATATGATGATTGATGATATACATAGGAACAGTTCTTGTATTCTTGGAAGAACAGTTGTGTGAGAGTAAAGCCTTTGTGGCTTTTGAAGTGAGCAAAGCCACTTTGATCAATAATATGCTACTTGTGCCACCCCTTCTGATAGCTGGATTTGGACACCTCTATAAATAATAATGATTAGATGATGTCTATCAGCCCAAACCATTCTATGTTTCTGTGATAAAGTGCAATTTGCCATGTAATCGTCAGTGTCCTTTTTAAACATAGAACTGAGGGCTATTGGGAGGTAGATTGTTTGCTGAACTTTTTCCTCAGCACTGTGTAATTATTTTTCCATTGTCACTTTCAGTCACAAATGGCCATATTTTGTGGTGCTCTGTCATCAGATGGATCAGCCCTCCTCCAGAAAGCCTGATGTGAATGAAAGTGATTACTATTTCCTAGAATACATTGCAGACAAAAGATAATGTAATTGCTTCAGACTGGAAAGTTAACCATAACAAATGTTGTCATCTTTTATCAATGATAACAACAGGTGAAATAAAGAAGGATAGGAAGAATTTTCTTGAGATTATGCAGGGTATGTTGTAATTGTCTGTGACAGGCTGAACCAAGGCTGATCCTGACCCTTTTTTAATCTATTTATTCCTAGGAGACTAGAAAATAAAAGCCATGACTTTCCCAAAGTGATACCACAAGGTTTGGGACAGTCTGTTTTTGTTTGCCTTGTTTCATTAATAAATTTTCATCCTGAAATAGCTCTATTGGGTTCAGGCACAAATATTTATTTGCTGATGATCTAGTTTACTACTATATAAAATTCAACTCATATTACTCTGCAGATGAAATAAACTTATATGGCAAAATAATTATAGTCACATAGAGATATTGTATAAAAAGGGCTATTTTTTATGCTTTTCTAAGTGTAGCTGGGTGATGTGGGAGAGATGATTTACAAGCTTGCTTCACTTAGCAGTGGCTTGAAGGCTTAAGAGACTAAATAATGCTTACAGGATGCAAAATATTTATTTGAAGGGAGAAGAACAAGAAATTTGAGTTTTTGTGCAACTTCCAGTAACACAGTAATCTTGCATCCTAGATTACTCTCTTTGCTAACTTGCCAAATGTATAAATTAAAGAAACAGCTGGAGAAATTCTATGGCAATATTACAGTGCTTTCTTCCATTCTTTCTTACTAAAAAGCATCTGTGTAAGTTTTTATTGATTCTTAATGGGATAGCTGAAGTTTTTTGCAGCTGTCTTGTTTCAGTGTCTCTATCTCATTAGGCAAATACCAGATGTTCTAGATACCAGCCACCTCTTGTGGACTAAGTCAGTGTTGTATTTTCATTTCTGAAATCAGTTCCCGTATTCTTAATTACTTGATTTCTTAGATAAACTTCTTTTTCCCTGTCAGCAACTTTCTGAAATGGAAAATATTTATGATGTTATTTTGCTTGCATCATCTTTTGCCATCAGTGTTATGCTTAGTTAGAGATCATGGAAACCATGTTTGTCATCAAATGGTCTTTTTATTTTCCAATCAGTTTCACAGAATCACAGAACAGTTGGGAAGAGACCTTTAAATATCATCTTGCTCCAACTTCCCAGCCAGTGCATAACTTTGTTACCATTGTAATGCTTATGGTCTATAGGGACACAGTTTATTAAACTCATTAACCAAAAGACCTGCAAGCTTTATTCCAGGTACTGTTTTAGGTTTTGAAGGGGAAAGTAAGTTTAAGAAAATTTTTTGTTGCTCCATAGCCATTATTTAAAACAAATAATTACTTTTACACTGGTTTTACTTCTTCAGAAATCAAAAATGAGAACTAGTGTACATATAATAGTAGTAGTATGAATAAAAAATATGTTAATCTGCAAATATCTTAAACATACATTTAGACTTTTTCTCCATATCTTATTGGAATCTCATGAGGTGCTATATAATACACAAAATTTTAAACAGACCTTTGTGTTAAATGGGATAATACTGAGTGAAGAACATATATAATATTTTAGGTGACCTACTCAGGAATTTCTGGTATTTATGTTTGGTCAAAATTCTCTAATTTTTAAGTGAAAAACTCAGAATTTCACAGGAAGTCTTATCAAAGTTCAGTTCTAAACAGAAGTCTCAAATCTCTTGTGGAGTAGTTAGAAAAGCTTTCTTTTAGATTTCTTGTTCAGTGTTATTGAAATCAGAGGGACTGGAATTTATAGCATTCAGATTTAGGGGCCAAGCCCTGCTGTACCTTCCCCTTTTTATCAGGTGGATAATGTCCAAGATAATATACACCTTTCCCTCCTATTAAATTAGCTTTACATAACTGTAAGGGGCAGGGATGTTGTTCAACATCCCTGCCAGAGTGGCTTATCCCATTACAATGTTATGTTACCTACAGAACACTCAGATCACTTTCTCCAGTGCATGAAATATACATCCAATTTACTGGTCAGCTGGGTATTTTGCAGCAGATTGTTTTGTGGGGTCTTTCCCCCCATCAAATTCAGGCAGTGCTACAATTAAGAAAATCATTAATCAATTTAGTATCGGTTTAGCTTGCAGGTGAAGCAGAGAACCTTGTCTCATTTCTCCATGTAGGTCCTACAGTGCTGAACTCACTTTCAGGGACCAACTGTATCTGCCATGCCAGGTAACAGGCTGCTTTCTTTTAGCCAAGTGAAATAATTTGGGCTGGTGATATTGGATAAGTGGTACACAATGTAGTAGGACCAGTAATTCTGTGTATTATAAAAGTTGATGCAGTTGTGAGATTTGGTTTCAGTGACAGCTGGGTGATCTCACAGTTCTCATTGTAACATGATTGCAAGGTACTTCAGTGATATTTCTGTACCTTTTTTGACCTGGTTCTTGCTTCTAGTGTGGAAATAACCTGCCTCATATCTCTCTCCTGACCCCAGTTCTAGTCCTCAGACCACTTCATGACCACTTGCACACTTGTGTAAGCCACAAAGTAGATAATATACACAATAATTGATTTGCTGTATGGCAGCACTATTACAGCAGTTGATTTGTTTCAGCTTATCAGTAAAGAAATCCTATACATCACTGACTGGGGATAAAAAGCGTAAGGAAGAAATAACTATGCAGGGTAAAAAAGTGTGCAAACTCTTACTTTGCAAACATATGGTAACACCTGTATGTCGCCGCTGAAGATGAATAGATCACACGGACACAGGTCGAGGTGTGGTGAAGAGAAGAGAAAGTTTATTTTTCCTCCCAGGATTTATAGGCTTTTGACCACGGCCAGGGATTGGATGGTCAGGATAACACTTTCTCACTGCACTGGCCATGAGAGATGTCCATCACAAGATGCGTAACAGAAAGAATATACACATATCTATGCTTACAGTTACTGTCCTGGGAAAGTCCTTAGAAAACTATGTTAGCAAGCTCAGAAGCTGAGTTTTCAGGGCGACATCTCACCCTTTTTGGTTTAACAAAAAGAAAAGAAAAAAAAAAGAACAAAGAAACTAGCAACATTATAAACAATCAAAAGGATAAATAACAGGAAAATACAATACTCCATACAATCAGAAGGCTGTAATTTCAGGGTGATATCTCACACTTTCGTTATTGCAAAAAACCACCAAAAACCCAGAAAAACAACAAAACTCAAAAAATAAATGACACAGTTGTCCAACATCAACACCTGCTTGTGGATGGGCCATCGGGGTGAGCACGCACGTCATCTGGCAGGGAGGCGAAGTCCACCAGGAAGCCGAAGAAACCCTAGCAGCCCGGGATCCTTTCCCCTTGGAGGCCATCGGCTTCGTGCCCGCGGCATCACCACCCGAACCAATGGTAAACAGTGCGGGATCTCGGTCCGCCCGGGCCGCCGGAGGCGACGGGGTGTGGGGCTGCCTCCAGCCACAGGCTCGGGCGATGGCCGAGAACGCGAGGCGGGGCGAGGTGAAGCTGGCGCAGCGCGGCTCACCTCCCGCGAGGTGGGGGAATCCGGCGCCGGCCAGGGCGCAGCCCACGGAGACTCGGCACCGTCCTGCTCCGCCAGCAGGGGCTGTCCTGTGCTCACAGGAGGAGAAACCCGCACCCCGGAGCTGGCAGCCGGCCCGGCGTCTGCACAATGTGCTGCACCCGGCCTCACGTCGCACAAATCCGACACGGGAGGGACAACGCTCGGCAGCGCCACAAACAACATCCCATCGGGAACGCCAAAGCCAGGAGCCGGTACCGGCCAGCCCCCCTTTGGAGCGGCGTGCGCATGCGCGGCCACAGAGCCCAGGCCTGCCCCATCCCCCACAGCGGGATACGACACAGCCCAGCCACAGCGGGGACAGGGGACCGTCCCTGACATCGCCCCCAGGGGCGGCGGCGCCCCCTGCTCAGGCGGCCCCCCATCGGCCTGTGCTGGAAAAACACACCAAGGAGGTGACCCCACCCCAGCCCGATGCCGCCGGGGCGCTGGTCGCGGCAGTTACATTCCCCCGTTCCGCGGTGCCTCCGACAGCCCGCCGGCCGGAATCCAACCCTGCCCCAGACCGGCGCCGCCGGGGTGCTGGGCGAGACGGGGCCTCATCCACCCGCTCCACATCACCGGGGGAGAGGGAGAGCTCCGCCTCGCTCCCACAACTGGAATCAGAGTCACCTCTCTCATCCAGATCAGAGAGAGCGGCCACAGAACCCACAGAAGAGGGCAAGCGACTACGCAAAACGCGGGCGCACCGCCGCCAAATCCTTAGCAGCCGGACCAGCCAGGGCTCGTAATCGAGCAGCAGAGCCTCGAGCAGGGAATCACCTAAAGTGTCCCAAGCCGACTTCGAAAACATGGCCTCAACCACAGGGAAAAAACCGTCATCTCTCCCATACTCACACAATTGCTGAAAGTCAGCATTCGAAACGTCAATCGCTCTCTGATCCAACACCGCATACCATATTTCCATAACCAGGCCCTCTGTAGGAGAGAGCCCAAAAAGAGCCATAGCCACAGGCTAGATAGTACCGTGTAACCGGCACGTTCAAGACACGTCGAGGTCACCAGACGTCGCCGCTGAAGATGAATAGATCACACGGACACAGGTCGAGGTGTGGTGAAAAGAAGAGGGAGTTTATTTTTCCTCCCAGGATTTATAGGCTTCTGACCAGGGATTGGATGATCAGGATAACACTTTCTCACTGCACTGGCCATGAGAAATGCCCATCACAAGACGTGTAACAGGAAGAATGTACACATATCTATGTTTACAGTTACTGTCCTGGGAAAGTCCTTAGAAAACTATGTTAGCAAGCTCAGAAGCTGAGTTTTCAGGGCGACACATGTACTGAGCCAGTTAGGTGTAAGAAAACCTGGGGAAAACTGGCCTTATATATTTATGACTTGCGAAAACACTTGCTCTCCCAGTGAATATGAATGTATCTATGAGTGAGGTCCTTAGGAGAACTTAAGGGCTGGAATTTCTGCAAAAGTTCCATTATGTTTAATCCATTTTCTCTTCAAGGCAGGGTCTTTTCTAAATGTTGGGCCATAACAGATGATTCTAGCTACAACCTCTTGCAGATCTAAAGAATAAAATCTTTTAGAAAAACAACTGAAAACTCTTAACAAAATAATAAATGTCCAGTCCTAAATTAATATATAATGCAGTGTTTTAGACTAAAGAAGGGAAAAAATCCCCTTAATGTTTTTCAAACTTGTTCTCAACCCTCCTCTAAAACTTTTGGATGAGTGCTGTGCATAGTTTTGCCAGATGGCAACAGTTGGTTGTAATTTAATTGTGAAATGTAAAACCTTTCTAGGAAATTTTCTACTTATTGTAATACTGTTCTTGTCCTGGTAGGGCCAGATCCTTCAAACTCAGCTCTCACAAAATAACTTTCCTTCCCTCAGGAAGGACAAAGAAAAGAAATTTCTTCCTCTGATGAACTGTGCTCTATAGTTATCAAAGCAATGCTGTAATACAAATTCATAGTGATTTTAGACCCTGTACTTCTTCATGTCCTTGTATTTATTTTGTGTTTTTCTTTTACTGTGGTAGTTTGGCATTTAGGAAAAAAAAAAGAGAAAAACACCAACAAAGTGATTTGTCTGAGAGAGGCTGTTGGGAGTTTCTTCTCTGCTTGAGATCAGGCCAATAGCTAGCCAGTTTTGAGAACTGACAGCATTTTAGACCACTGAAAAGTAAGGTCACCTTTGTGAATACCACCTTTTAAACCCAAGCCCGGGAACTGTGAATCTCTTCTTTCCAGGCCTTGAAAGGTATTGGAGATCTGGTGTAGCTGGCTCACTCCCCCACAGCCTGTGTGGCCTTGGGTTGGGGCCGCAGGGGGGAAGGCATGGGCCGCACTCCACCAGCTCCCAGGCAGGGGATGGAGACTGCAAGGATTCCCCTGGCCCCAGGCCAGGCCAGGCTCTAGAATGGCCCCTTCCAAGAAACCCTCTGGGTCCCATTCCAGCAGGGTAGCTGAAGCCCTCCCCAGGGGGGCCCCCAGCCCTAGGCTGGGCTGAGCCACTGCTGCTGACCTCTCTCCAATACCCTCTCTCCTCCCCACCAGGGCCCACACAGATGGCTCCAGGCCAAGGACTGTCCCCACTCTGGGCTGAGAGGGGCACCTAGGCAGTTTGAAATCTGACACCGTGATTGCTTGCACAGCCTGGGCAAGATTTTAACGCTTTCACTACACAAATGAGACCTGCAGACTTAATCCCCTCTACATGAGAGAGGAAAGTAGGAGCCAACAACATGAAGAGACAACATGAAGCATCAGAGTCAGTAAAGGAAGGAGTTAAGCCTCAGACAGAAGGAGAATGAGGAGATGCTTTAATAAGCTGAAATATTCTTTTGGTATGGCCATGGAGATGAACAATAATGTTCTGAAAAACTCCTTTAATTCATGAAAGAGTATTGGAAGAAATGAAGTATTCAAACTGTAGACCTGAGCAAAGGTATCCATTGATGAAGCCAAGGAGATGGTGGAGTAGTTGTGATCCCATGAGATGCTTGAACAGAGAGAGTGAGATGAGAGCTGATGAAGAACCATTGCCCCAAGGGAGTGAAGAAGTAAACCTCTGTTCCTAGATGAAGAGAACCTTTGCTTTTGAATAACTCATACTTAAAAAATATCCCTTGAATTCATGGCTTGTAGGCATACCTCTGAGTGGTGTAAAAATGGGAGGAAATGTTATGATGGCAGAATTTTTGTCCGTGCAGCTGCCAGTCATGGAAATGAAAAGCCACGAGAAAACTGTGTTCTTGTGGAGAAGTCTCCATGGCATGACAAAACTCGTCTCCCTACAGAGACTGATGAAAAACACTATTGTACAGTTGGTACTGCTTTAACATCCCAGGTTTTGTCTCTACGGTGTCAGTTGGGAAAGGAAAAAGGTTGGGTGGGGGGAGGAAAGGTTTCTGGAGGTTTTATTCTGGTTTCTTATTCTTGTAGTTCTATTAATAAACTTTCTTTATTCCTTTTAAGTTTTAAGCCTCTTTTTCCCTTCTCCTAATCCATATCTCACAGCAAGAAATGAGTAAGTACTCTGGTGATTTTATCTAGCACTAAAAACCACCACATTTACTTCCTCTGAAACCAGGGATAAAAGGCAAATTCTCAGTGTCTGTGGAATTCAGCAATATTGTGACATTATTCATGACTAGAGCTGGTCATGTATTTTTTTTTTTACAATCCTGTGGCAGCCTTATTGTTGGTTTCTGAAAAACAGTGGCTTTATGGAAAAATTTTGCATGTTAGATGTGTAAGAATTATACTAAGGACCTCGTGAATACTAAAAAAGTAATATCCTAATAGTCTCTAGTTCAATGAGGATTTAAATCTATTTTTAAAAAATGCATGCTTTAATCTCCTTAATTCTTTAGGAAATTTAGTCTTGTTACCCTCCCTTTTTGAGTAATTTTTGGCAGAGCTGAATGCATCTGGCAAAAGAGAATCTGTGAGCAGGAAATGCACAATTTGGATATAAAACACTTGCCTTTTGGATGTGCTAGCCAATAAATAGCTGGGATTTAATGATCTCCTAAGCTGAGCATTAGTATACTCCCTGCTTTGGATAAGATGCCCTAAGAGGCTTTGCTGGCAGGCATCACTCAGGAGAGGAAGAGTTGACTCTCCAGCTTCCTGAAATAGATTTGTGATGTTGTTGATTTGCAGCCTTGTACCTTTGTCTCTTTATTTCTTAGGGTTTTATACCCCACCCATGTTGGTTTGGTTTTTTTCCCTGTTGGACCCCAAAGGAAGTACCAATGTGCATTCCAACAGTTCTGCCTATGAAGTGGATTTTAAATTATTTTTTTTGTGTGTGTGGCTCTGCCCTTCAGGCTCTCCCACAGCTTTCTGACAGCACAAGGGTTCCTGCAGATGTTTCAAAGAAAATCTGACTGGGGGTTTGCATCCTTGTAAGGGGGACAGTACTGGAGCATGTGGAGCTTCCTCATGTAAGACTTTGTTCCTGTCAGTAGTCAAATCTCGTATTTGGAGTGCACTAAATTAAGATGTTGGAAAAGCTGCAAATTTTCATGTTTCTCAGACAAATTGTTTAGAAATGAGATTAAGGGTATGGAAATGGGTAGAAAACCATTATTTTCACTTTCACAGATATGATCACCTGCAATATTTAATATTCAGAAACTGCAGAAAAGCTGATATCCTGTGGGATGCTTGTCATATTTTACCTAACTTTTTTTAACTTACCTGAACTTTCTGGAAACAGCCTTGGGTTGTAAGACAGTTTATTTTCCTTTCTATTTGAATAAAATTCTGTAACTCTTTAAAGGTGTTATTCAAATGGAAGAGATTCTTGGACTGATGTTAATTATTGCCTATGTTTTAAAAGTTCAGGAGAACTGACTCTAAGTCAGAGATGTTAAAACCCATAATTGGCGGGTAATTAGGCATCAAATGTGGGATGTTCTATTACAGATGCTTGCTGATTAGAGCTAGTAAAAAAAATCAAAGTCTGCTATTGTATGTTTGAAAGTTAATGATTCAGTTAACTGACTGGACAATGCCTTCAGATCAACTTGATTCAGTAAAAGTATTTAGCCCAAAAGACTGTGAATATATGATCAGAGTAGCCAGCCCCACGTTTGAGGATGGAGTAGAGTTTTACCTGTTTGAGACTTGAAGGAAAAGTTACTGAGATCTCAAAGCTACACAGAATCCATATTTTCACTCTGGTTGGATGACTCTGGCTTTTAGCTAGTACAGTTCAGCCTTTTTTTCTTGTGCTGCACCTGACCTTTTGTTTTTGTTATATTCTGCAAGATTTAAAATCTTTGTAACATCTCTCTATTAATTTTATACATTAAAGTTATGCAGTCCTTTTTTATGCCTATCATCAATTTCATAGAGGTCTTTTAAATCCCAAATTTTCCACATTGATTAAATAGTAGTTGTCCCAAATATTTGCAGCACTACTTACTTATAACTGCAGATACGTAGTGAGACCTGTAATGTGAATTTCTGGGAGATTAGCTCTGGCTGTTCTGAGGTAACTTAGTAAAACTGTTCCTTTGAGGTAACTGTTGGATTTGGTCCATACTTTCTAGTCATTATAGCTATAAAATAGCCTTGTATTTAGAAAAACAGTTCAATTAACCAATGAAAGAAAAAAGAACCGTACTGCTGTATGTTGATTCACTTCAGCATGTTTAAAAATAGTCTTCCCTGGAGATGTCATTGCTGGGTCTTAGAAAAGAGGAGACTGAAACAAAACAGATAGGGAAAAGGAGAAAGCAGAGTAGGAGCAATTAAAGCAGGGATGTACTGTAGAGCAAGGAACAAGAGGGAAAGTAACAGAGAAATTTATTTATTTATTTTTTAAAAGCATTGAATGGGAAATTGGTCAGTATTACAGTGCAATTAGATGTGCTGGTGTGTGTGTTATGTTACCGCTAATATTTTCAGTTGAGAAGATGCAACCAATGGAAGTTTCCCTTCTTGCTTTGATTTCAAGATAATTATTATGATGCTAAGTCAGGAAGTCTATAACTTTCAAATACAACCATCATTGCTAACAGTTTATTGTTCTATATCCTGTCATCATTATAATGAGCTTGTGAGCATTTGTTCTTACCTTTTCTTCCTTTTGATGGTAGCCTTCTTTTAAGTCCCATCATTCAAAGTGTGATTCTTGTGATATTGTCTGCTAAAAAGTGTTCTTCAGTCTTCTCTCTATATCAAAGTACAATGTTCTTCAGTCTCTTCTCTATATAATGATGTGTAACAAGTTCAGTGCAAGGAAGAGCAACAGAGACAGTGCAGAAGAATGTTTCTGGATGCACTTGCAATCTTGACGAAAATCCCCCGAACTATTTTATATTCTCTTAGGTACTGAACAGGGTGCTGGGTGTCTAAATCAGCAGACCCCATAAGGTAGAATATACCAAGGGTGTGATATCTGCTGTCTTTTATTTCTATTTTGCATGATTAATGGACTAAGCTATCGAGAACATGTGATTGGAGAGTATAAGGGATCCATGTTTCCTCAGATAAATAAGGTCATATCCCTGGAGAATGTTGAGTACAAGAATAAACATTTTTAAGAAACTTTAATTTGAATGAAACTTTGAGAAGTCAGTATGGAGTCTAAAGAAGGGGCAGCACAGCAGCAGCTTTTCTCTGTTGGTGATTAATTTTGCTGCAGGCATTCTGTATCAGCTGGAGTTTTCCCAGCATGTTCTGAAAGAAATAGAGGTCTACACTGCAGCTCCTGAGGTGATAAACAGTCCCTAAAATGTCAGACAGTGATGTTTATATGATCTTTATCTCATATGGAAACAATTTGTTTTTTCTTGAAAACTTTGGAGAAAAGATTTTGAATCTTGTGCTGTTCAATAATAAAGCCGTTTTTACTTGTCTTTTTGAGGATGGATATACGAGTATCGGAAAAGCATTCTACTGCTACGTGACTAATAATTGGGTAAAGTTAATGAGTAGCATCTGTTCTGCTAGAACAACAGCTTAATAAAGCTGTCCACTCTTGAAGATGAAGGATGTTTGCAGATGAGTGCCATAGTAGTTGTTGAGGGCTGAACCAGCTATTAGTTTCTTGAAAGGGGATACTGCTTTAGGGAAATCATCAATGTTCACTGATTAAAGATTCTGTCATTCCCCTATCCTAATGTATCAACACATCAGTTTGACACTTAGGCTTCCGTCTAGACACACAAAATGAATGAGCAGAACTTGCTAGTCATTATAAGCTGGGTGGATGAGCTTGAGTGTTTGACAGGTCTGATCAGTTCAAATTTTACATGAGGTTGCCCTACCAGTTGAGTGAAACAGTTGTCCATTCTGTTACAGCAACGTCATGAGCAGAGTTTCTTTAAAAGCCTCTTGAGTTGCAGTTTCAGGTCGTACTCAGGCAGTGCTGACTCAGAGCACAGTGATACTGAGAGCAAGGCTGTGTTGGCCACCTGAGGGGCCGAGGGCAAGCAAAGCAGACACATCCTGCCACTGAGTGGTGATGGAGATGTGCTGCAGCCTCATTACTGTAATTCGTGCCTACACTATAACCAGGGTGCCTGGTGGTTTCTCCAGGTAGAAGAGATGGTTATGGCTGTCCCTAATTACCACTGCTCCCTTTGCAATTGCTACTTTTGGCAGACAGTAACTAACCTGGCTCCATCCACCCTGCATTTCTTGTTCTTTCCTATCTGTATACAGATGCATTGATTTGATTATCTTCATACACCTTTGAACCTGCAGAAAGGGGAGCAGCCCTGGCTCAGGGTAATTTCCTTTCAAATCACAGAATAGACATGTTCCTCTTTGCATAAGGTGTTGGCTCTTGCTTACTCAGCTCTGAAACCAGTTGCTTCTCTTTATTCTTATCCTATCTCTTTCAGAAGAAAATAAGAGTAACTTTTCACAAAACGCTTGTAAGGAATAAATGACTTGCACCTTCTGAGGCTATGCAGATGGGAATAGAATGTATCTGGAAAGTGGCTGTTGTAGGCAAAGCACCCACCTACAGAAGGAGGCCATTTCTGTAAAGGGCTGTGCTGGCAGGGAAGCCTGTTTTCTAAAAAGGAGGGGGCTCTGGAACTGTCCTATCATTCTAATATCAACTATTGCAAGTGTTTAGTGTAACTATTTTTTAATGCTCCAGTGATGTAAGATTCATCTTAGATTTGACTGTGTCAACAGTGCCCCTTTCTTTAGATACTGTTCCTCTAGTAACAGCAAAAGCTTATAATAATTCCTCAGACCTTTATTTTGCAGTCCTGTTAGCAAACCTTTTTATTCACAAGACTCTGCCCTCATACATATTATACATGTTTCCCTTAGCATGTAAACAATCAGAAACCATTTCACTTTTTCTCTAACCTACCATGAAAAACCTCTCCCAGAAATGATAAATTCACTGCAACCTATATTTTGCAAGCTACAATTACTTTCTAGCTTTGTTTCATTATGTTTCATTTTTGCAAACCCTCAACAGTTCCAGACTAAATATCAGGAAAGCCTTAGGAATTCTTTCTGGTGTTTTCTGTGGCTCAAAAAATTTGAATAATGTAAAGGTATTCCATGTGCTGTGGGTACTATGGAGTGGTATTGTAACCATGGAAGCTTTATGTTAATCACTGATTCATTTTTACTATGTATGAGTTAATTCTAACAATCCTAATTCCAGGCAACTTGTTAAAACTCTTCATTTTAGTTCAATGACCCATTCTAATTTGTAGCTTGATTTTTATAACTTCTTTCTGTAACTATATTCACAAATATGCAAAAATATGCACATTAATCTGAATAATTTCTGTTAATGAGTTACAAATTTTATTTCATATCATGGGTAGGTACATCCCACAGTGCTGCCCTGCCTGTTCAGTGGTGGTTCCTGGAGCTACTCAGAGCTTTTAATAAAGGATGCTCTCTTAGCTTCCTTAGCAAAACAAATGCAGTGCTTGAGTTGAGGCATTTAAACCTGATTTCTAAGAAGATTTAGGAATATGTCTGGTTATAAATTTGAGATTAGTGGCTCCATACCCACATTGAGAGGAGATTACTTGTGTGCTTAAGATCTGCCTTTAATCTTGACATTTAACTTCAGTACAGGGATTCAAATAGAGAACATGGGTACATAACATTTATATGGGTACCTACAGGCACTGGAAAAGAGCACTACCAAATAATTTGGGTAAACAATACAGAATCATCTAATACTTTAAAATGTTATATTCAGGGAAAATAATTTATTTGGTTTTCTTGAATTTAATAGTGGACATAAAAACGGTGAAAGTCTTCTAACACCTCAATTTAGGTTTGTTTGGTTTTATCCTGTGTCAGTTCACCTTTCAGAAAAACCATACAACAAATCTTTAAAATTATACTTTTAAAAATTCACCACTGTCATTTGCTCATAAAGATGGGTATTCATTTGATCTGTGCTTCAATTTGCTTCTAATTAATTTTACAGGCAATAAAAAGCTCACTGGTTCAGGCGTTCTATAGATTCCCATATAGGAAATTTGACTGTAAACTTCTGCACTTAAAAACATGAGAAACATGAATATTTATGCTTTAGTAATTCTCTGAAGTGCAGGGAAACCTCAGCTTCTGTAAACCAGCCTTGACAAACCTTTAGAATTGGGGCCGTTCACATTTGCAAACATGCCTGAGTGACCTGGAACCTCCTACCGGCAAACAAAATGATTGATCCAGAGAGATGTTCAGTTTATAGAATGTTTGGGTCAAATTAATGATGGTACTAATCCTAAACATTTCAATGCAATTTCCCTCCTTGGCTTTACTTAACTTTTAGAAACCTAGTCACAATGCAAATAGGTGTAACTTGCTAATACAGGATTGACGTAAGGTAACAGCAAAAACCCTGAAGACTTTTTTTGTGAAGGTCATACTATGTTTCTTTTCTGGGTTACTTGACTAATCAGCAGAAAATATACATAATGTGTGCATTGATATGCACACATATGTACATTTGTAATATTTATAAGAACACACAGCACGAATAAAGATTTGTATTCCTTCTTTCAGTTCTATTTACTCACTGTCCTCCCTTTCATGAAAAAAATGTAATCATGTATATTGCAAAAAAAAGAAAAAATCATCATCAGAGGATGAGAATAAATTCTGCTACCAACTCTGGATGCACTAGAATTCAGTATCAATAGTTTGGCCACAAAGAGACAATGTCTTCCACAGACATACTTACAGACAGATTTGTGTTGTTTTTTGAATGGACACTGAGTGTTAGAAAGTTCAATACAAGCCTGAATATCTCAGCAATAACAGCCACCTTAACACTGTTTTGTAACCATGCTGGAAGCTGTGATGGCCTCCTGAGTTCATATTCTATTCCATTATTTGCACTAATACAATTTTCTAGTCGAGAAAATGGAGTAGGGTGTTTTTCTGAATGTACATACTTAGCATAAAATGAAAGCAAAAGTGGGTTTTGACTATGAAATAGATGTAAATTTCCTGAAATCCCCACAAAGGCTTTCTTTGTGCCCTCTCAGCTGTGGCAGTTGCAGTTAATTACAAACCCTTTCCCCAGAGGTGTCCTGGCACAGCACTTATTGTGCTGGTGCAACAGCACTGGCCTACACTGAAATGTGATATTATCTCATGTGCTTCTAGGAAAAAAAGCAGGGATAAAAGGAAATCACTGCTAACCAAAGGCAGAAATTTAAAATCTTGTGGGGGGGTTAACATTTGTATTTCAGCATTCTATGTGAATACTGTTATAGAAAAGGTAGAAAGTAATTTTAAAATTGCTAATTTTAATGAGATGTATGAAAAATTATTCAAGAGCAGTGCTAGACATTGTGGGTACAGAAGTATGAACAGGCTTGTAGTCAATAGAAATTGTCATCTGAGAATTGTGGGGATGTGAAAAAACCTCTTAAATATAAACAGTTGAAGGTGAATATGTTAAGCAAGGGACTTACACATCTTTCAAAGACAGCAAAGTGGTTTTATCTGGTTTCAGCTGCCACACTCTAGCCAGGGTTCTGCCTCACAAGGCTGCAGTATAATTTCTTGTGCTGGGAAGGAAGTTTGTGTGGAGCTGTTATGGTTCTCTTTGGTTCCTGACCCCCTGATAGATGGATTCCTGTCCAGCTTCATCATCCTGAAGTCTGTTCTCCAAGGAAGTGAATGATGACCATGTCACAAACACCTTGCCAGGAAACTGCTATTAATGGGGATTTCTATTGGTAGCAGCTAGCATTGATTGTTTTCTCTTTCTCTTGCTCTGCAGCTGCATACTCTATACACTCTATCCAAGGACAAACTGTCCCCCAGGGATTTTTAAAAATATTTTTTGATAATGCAAGGACATTCCACCCCCAAAATAACAAAGAGTCTGACTTCTTTTGACCAATATGAATAATACTTCAAATTGTTTCATGAAATGGGCCTGGGAAAAAGCTAGTCCAAGGGAAGGAATGCATATATGGAAACAAAATCATAGTGGATTGGTAGAATTTTTTGGTGTGTTTTCTGAATGGATAGAATACACTCATTTTTTTTGCCAAAAATGTAGTTCCCAGGGCTGTACTTGAAAGGTTCTTTGAAATCACCCTGATGTAGAGCAGATCCAGCAAAGAACTCTTATGTCCAATAGTATCACATTAAATAAACAATGTTTATGTGGACATTTTTCCTCTGTTCTTCCAGAAGGGCAGTTGGAGGGAGAAACTCTGTATGGATATTTATTAATAAAGATGTATTTGAGAACAAAAAATAAATATGTACATCTCAGCAGAATGAGCTGTTGGCACTTAAAAGGCAGAGCAATTGCTGAGTTGGAACTTGTGACTATATTCACTTTCAAGTAAATAATTTGGGGCTGAAATATTCTGTTATGAAAGATGGCTTCTTCTTCCAGTGTTCTGGAATTTGTAAAAGGAGTATACTTGTGTAAACCAGTCTGCTATAATGACACAGCATTTTATTACCTAATGTTAATATTTAACTACTAATATTTAGAATTCGTAAGTATATTCTAGTTGCATCTGATCTGAAAGTAAAGAATCAATACACGATTGCCTCCATAGAACATTATCTCAAGGGATAGTCAAAAAAACAGCCACAAAACTTTAACATGTTCTTGTCTTACATTGAGTTCATCCCCTGTAGTATAATATAAACTAAAAGGGATGAAAGCATGAATGGTTTTAGTAATGTAAAGGATGTGTTCTGTATATGTCTCCTTATTTAACTCATTTCAGTGACAGTTATTTTAAAAGGTGAATTTGGTGTCATAGTGACTTTAGGACAAATGAAGTAAAGTTAAATACAACCCAACAACTGCCATGAAAACACAGCAAGATGGCTTAATCCTTGAATAATTTATTATTGAATAAATGGGAAAAGTCTAATCCAAATGAATGAGAATCATAAATAGGCTTTTTACAGGAGTAGCTGTTTAGACTTGAGGGAGGGACCACATCAATTACTTGGACAGTAAAAAGTTCTTGCTATTTCAATTCACATTTTTATATTCTGAATTTTAAATTTGGCCACAGAACCAAAATCCTGATTTTCTGTTGAGAGATGAAAAGCTAGGGCTTGCTTTTATCTGCCACAATGTTTTTTCTTATTCAAATTGCTTGTTAACTTTATCTTTGCTGTTCCACATTCATGGTGGTATTTGTGCCTTTTTGGTTCAAGATATAAAAATAAAATGGTTAAAGTTTTTAACTTGTTTAAATATGTGACCTTTACTGAGAGAGTACAATTGTGTCTGATACATACAAGGGGTATGATCGTACAAGGGGTATGATCTGAAGCAATTTGTGCCCATCACTGTTCTATTTCAGTCTTGATGAGTCTGTGGGCTGCCACTCAAGTCTTGGGTGCTGCAGCCTCTTGTCACAGATATGTCAGTCCACATTGCCTCTAACAGTTCTGGCAGAGAAATACTGCAGTAATGACTTCAGCAGAAAGAGATGTAGGAAGCTGCTGGGAAACTTTATTTATGATGGTGTATGGAATTTGGATTGCTATTAATAGTGTTAAAAACATTTCTATTTTTTGAGTGATACTATTTTTTTTTTTAATTGGTATTGATACTGGGACACATGGCATGACCTTTCCCTGTTTTAAGTGGGCTTCAACTCTTCCTTTTGCTTTGTTTTCCCATTCCATATTACAGTTTAACTGGAATAATAAGAAAACCGTCTGATGCACTGGGTCCTTAGAGCCTTTTCTCATCATTACTGTGAATTGAGTGGCACTGTCAGAGAGGAGGAGGCCCAGTGTTCTGTTTACTTGTTTTAAATTGGATGTCCTTGAGCTGTATCACAGTGTTACATTTACTGTTACATTTCATCTCCAGATAAAAGCTTGTGTTGAAATTAACAGGAAGTTTCCTACCGATGGTGGCAATGTTTTCATAGAAAATGAGATAGGAACAAGAAAGTGTAGATCATAGGGTGATTCAGAGAGACAAATTTATTACCTATTCAGCAGGGGATTTCACAGAGAAAGAAACACAGTTGCACAAAGAGTTGGTGAGAATTTGTCTTGGGATACTGTGTCTGTCTCTGGTTGCTCAAGATAAAGCAAAGTGAATTCAAAAAGATGGAGTGTGAAGTGCTGTTCCTTTGAGGTTAAGAGGGAATATACCACAGGGCGGATGGGGGAATGGGAAATGTCAGAAGGCTGGCTTAGGGTTTTGAAACACCACTGAAGTGTAAATTGTGTTGTGCCTCTCACTGAAAATTAAAAGAGGGGGTCTTTTCTAAAATTAAAAAACAACATTGTTGTATGATATTCACACAGTATGTTGTGATTGGAATATTATGACTATGGAAATTACTTTCCTAGATTTAAAAACTTGAACCAGAATTCATTGTGATTATTATTCACATGAAATTTTCTGCTTGTGAACCTGTGAAATGACTTCAGCTTTTGAGAATATTTTTATACTCTTATATATTTGGTAATGTTTTGAATGAATAGTCTTTCATCTATTCATTTGATCACAAGCTCTTTGATTTTCTCACATATTATTAATTATTTTGCACTATGTAATTGGTTACTTAAGCACTTTCACTAAATTGAAAGCTTGAAGATACTTTTTAAAGTAGCATTGTACATAGACAAAAATGAAGATTAATATATTTACTGAATATTTGAGTATAGCCAATAACCAGAATTTCTATTGGCAGCTATGTGTTTCAGACAGTATTCATGTGTTTTGCATAAGGTATAACTTCTCATCATTACTGCAAGTAGAATAATCCTTTGAGCTTTTTTTTAATACATAAATTCTGTCCACGACACCATTTGTCCACTGAAAACACAGTTGCGCAAGTGGTTGCTAAAGGCATTGCTGAAGGGGTTTCTGGAGCATTTGCAGTGGTAACTTCCAGAGACAACGCTCACTGTTTCAATTGTGGGGAATTTGGACACTTTATAAAAGCCTGCTCAGAGAGGTCACCCATTCGAGACCCCCACACTGGCTACCAAAGGCATCAGAGACCATAGCGAGAGTCCTGGGCTTGCTAATGCTCAACTCTAGTCTAGTCCTTGAGCAGCAACGTGAAAGCTAGCTGCTGTTTAAAACAATTTGTGTTCTCTGTTTAGACAGAACATGGGGAGCAATCCTTTGGTTTGCATCTCTCTGTCTATCTAATATGTGATGAGTGGGTTGCGTCCTATTCTGTGGTGAGACGCTACAGACGTAGATATTTATCTGTCTTGGTGTGGAAGACCGGTGTCTGCTAGGGAGGGCAGGAGCCTCTCTTGGAATGAAAATGTAGACCACCTCTCTCCAAATTATTATAATTTTGAAATCAAGGGGCTCTCAGGCAGATATCTGGGGATAGGAATAACAGTTCTTTACTAGTATATATAAAAAGGCAAACAAACAATAGAGCATTAGCAAGAAAACAGAACTGGGGACCCTGTGACAGCTTTCTCGGCAGAGACAGGAAAGGATGGAGGAGAGGCTTTGATTCACAAACTGTCTTGGGCAGTCAGTCCCGGTGCTCCTGCAGGACTCTGCAGACCAGCTGTCTGGAACAGCAGGGATGAGCAGAGATCCAGGGCTGGTGGCTGAGCTGTATCAACACCTCTGCAGTGATGCCTGTCACTAGCATGTCCTGGCAGGGCAGGGGGTGCGTGGCCCACCAACAAAGAAGGAAGAAGGAGAAGAAGAAGCAGCAGCTCTGGGTGATGACAAATTCCCTTCTCTCTGCAGCAGCAGCTCCCAGTGGGAGTTCTGCTCTGAAGCTAAAGAAATCAGGCAGCCTTCAGCTGCCCCCGCCCTCCCTTTTCCTTGCCCCCCCTTCCCCCCTGGGCCCAGCCAAACTCTTTGTGTTTCTCAAGCACCCAGTGGGTACCAGCAGTCAGATTTCTCCGCCATTGATGGGTAAAAATTCCACAGGTGAGCCAGAACTAAAAGAAGGGCACCTAACCCCCAACATTATCTTTTTTAAAAAATTGTTATGAGACTATTGTGTATCAGTGACCTTGTATTTCAGCTCTTGGGATATCACTGCACAGATTTCATAACCAAATTAATTGAATTGTTTGTTTTTAGAGATTATTTGGATGGAGAAAAAAAGGTGTTTATTTGATGTATATAGATGAACAAAGCAATATGAATTATCATTTGAATGCTGGTAATTTTATCCTCATAAAAATGAAAAACTGGATTCCAGTAAGCACAACTTGCTTTCATAGATGTTTAATTAGCTTAGGAAAACTGGCAAATTGGAAATAAACTACTTTGGTCCTTGTAGCATTTGTGAATATTTCAGAAGCATGAAGACTTAACAGAGTGCTGATGCTGGTGCCAAATGTGTTTGAGCCAAGCACAGCTCAAATTCTTAATGAGAGCTTTCCAAGCTGCCCAACTTGTTCCTTTTCACATCCTTTGATGTTTTTATGGCTTGCCTTTGTTCTTGCGTGCAAGTTTTCTGTGCAGTCTTTAAAACTACCGGTCTCATACCATTGGCAGAGTAAATGTGCTTGCAGAGTTACAGTTCAATCAAAACCTTTGGACGAATGGAATCACGCCCTGACCTTGTGCAGCTTCTCTGTGGAAAGCTAAATTTTCTCCCAGAGGATGGAATTACAAACTAATATGGATCCTGCCATGTAATGATTCCCAGCAGCTGGGACAGGAATCCAGTAGGAGAAAACTATTATTAAAGGATTATTTTAATATTTTTTTTTTAGATATGAAAATGACATAGGAGAGGAGGGAATTACAAGTTATGTACATATAAATTGCAATAAATGTGTTTTTTTTTTTTTAATAAGAATTCTTATTTAATATTTTATAAATGCCATAGCTATGCTATAGTTATCATTCTTCCTGAAAGAGACCTGACGCTAAGATTGTAGTGGTGGTATTAGTATGTGCCCTAATTTCTTTTAGCTGAACTTTAAAATTACTTTAATGGCTTGTACTTAAAGTATTTTACTTGTTTTTGTTTGTTTGTTTAACCTGAAGGTTTAATTTTTCAAATGGGATTTAGAGATAGAAACTTTAATTGAACTTTGGGGTTTTTTTGACATTGTCCCTAAATGAGTCCAAATGGTGCCATGAACAACATTGAATATTTTCATCTTTTATCTGTTTGGTGGATAGGTATTAACAAAAAGTCATCTTCATGTACTCTTTGGAAATGTGATACATGCATGTAATGTCCACAATTATTAAGCTATTTAGCATAAATGAGGTTTTAAAACAGTGTTCCTATGGATAGTACTTATCTTAAAATAAATGTCTGGGCTTGAGCTACTGAGTAAGAAGCTCAAGTTAAAACATGTCCATTTATCTATATAAAATAATTGGCATATTCAAGAACTACCTAATATGGCTCTATTTTCCCTGTGTCTCTTGTTAGTGCCTTCCAAAAAGTAATTAACAGTTCTTCAGTACTGAATTTGAACCACCAGTTTTTCCTTCCTGTCTGTTATGATTCTCTAAGAAAATTGAGACCATTTCTAGATCTTTATTTTTAAAATGTTTCCTCTAGGACATTATTTGAAAGAGAAATTACTGTTAGGGATGCTGATATGAATCGTGGACTTCCCAATACATGAAAAGTCATCTCATCTCATACTTGTTAGCCTGAGTAAGCTCTAGGTAAATAACAAAATATACCATTTAACAAGCTTTGTAATTTTTTGTGGATTTGGGCATTGTTCACCAGATGACTGAATGAGAGTTCACTGAATTGATTTTTTACTCCCCCATTTATGGTGGAAGCTTGCTGTTTTCTGTGTTTTTTCTGCTTAGACTATGAAAGTATTTAACTGAATTTACTGCTTGGCTCTAGATGGGGGGTTCTTCCTGTAAGTCATCTGTCTAGACCAGTACATTTGAAATTTTTCTCTACTAAACTGAATCCCCCAGGCTTCCTGTCATATATCTTCATAAGCCCTTGGGTGTGACAAAGTTTTCAATTTTGTTTCCCAGTGCTGAAAATTCCACTTTTGCTCTTAGAGAAATTGCTGAGTTCTGTGTTAGAGACAGCCCCAACTCAATCCATGGCATTGTTCTAACCAAATCTGTGGGGAGTGTTCCTTCAGTGAATCGCTCAGGTTTCAGTGCAGGATACATGCCTAACCAGACACACTCAATCTGTAAATGTATCAGCAAAGAAGCTTTCATAGAAGGCTTAAAAGGGTGTTTCAGTGCTCTACCAGGACTTCATTTATGCTGGAAGAAGCAATTACATGTAAAGTTCATAGGAGCTTCTTGTCAAAAGCAGTGCTGTATAACCTGTGTTCTCTGCACAGATTTATTGCTTAAGCTGACTTTTAGGTAGCTGTAAATTCCAGTGATCCTTAGCCCGTCTGGATAAATGATTTGGGAATAAGTGCTTTTATTTGCATCACATCCTCCCACTGCACACTATTAAGCACTGCCATCAGTATTGCCCAGTTCCTTGTGTCCCTTTGGGCTCAGTAGCACAAGCAGGCAGCTGATCCTGGAAGATGAAGCACAGACTCCCTCGGCAGATACTTGGCTGGTTTTCCTTTCACTGGGGTGAACTTCCTCCCAGTGAAAGTCCCATTCACTCACCTCCTTCCCCTACTTGATGGTAGAAACTTGTTAATGTGGGGTCTTGTTCATCTTTTTAGAACCTTATCCTTATCTTTTTATCATCTGTTAGAAGCTTTTTGGGTTTTTTTGATCAATACAGAAAATTAGCAACTATGGGCTCCTAAAACTATAGGGTTTGAGTAGCACATCAGATATAGGTACAGTGGAAAACAGAAAGAAACAAAACTAATAGTTTATTATATGTCAAACTCTTAATTAATGGCTTAAAAACAAAGCTAGTGAAGTGAATAATTTACATTTAGATATCAGATTAGACTTCAACAAATCAATGGAAGGTTTGTATCCTTCTGTATTAAGGATTTGGCATTTGCAAAGAGACAGTATTTTGGGAAAAATCTTAACTGAAGAGAATGAGAAGTAGTGCAGATCTGAATTTTAATCCTGTAGTGCAGAACTACGTCCTCTTGGATTGAGTCAAGTCTCAATGATTATTTAGAAGGATTTTTGTTGAATTTTGGGGGGACAAAACTGTTCAATTTATTAATAATGAACCTCATATTACAGAGATTTAATCTGCCAAACTCTCCTATTGCTCATTTTCTGAAGAAGTCAGAAATTTCTGTAATTATGTTGATTTCAAAACTACTTTTATATAAGTATTTCCTGTTGTTGATTTCTATTCTGGATGTGAAGGATGAGTGAAAATAATTTGAAAGAGCTTTTGATTAATTGTTGTGTAGTTGTGCTTTGTACAAATAGACCGTCTTGCTCCTTGAGCTCTTCAGATTTGAGAAATGCCAGTCAAATTGTATTGAATTATATTTAATTTTTAAATAATATAATAATCAAAAATCCTTGCAGAATGATTGATTTCTAGTAGATAAATTATTTGCTTGTAACTCACATTTCCTATGACTATTTTAAAGCAGTCTACAGTGAGGATTCAGGAGTCAGAAATTACAGAAACATATTATTTTGTAAGGCTTCATTTGAATCCAAAAATTAGGGAATTAAGATGTAGCAATTCAACTTGGCTCTAATGATAGTGAATTTCCTCTCCTTCTAAAGATTTAAACACATATGAGCTTGAGCACTGTATTTTTTGGGTGCATATCTGCTTTTCCTATTGAGCTAATAAAGTCACTGAATAGCAGCATTAGTCAATTAGTATTGGGCTAGCATTTTTTTGTCATTAAATCTGCTTTAGTACAAGTAAGAAACAGACCCTACCCCTTGCACAGTGTGGGGTAGGCTGGAAGAATCTGCTGCTGCAAGAGGTGAGAGTATGGAGGTGACCAGATCCAGGCAGTTTCTAACCCAGGCCCAGGGTGAGGAGATTGCTGTGGTTGCTGTGGTAGTTTCTGCAGAGTGCCTGTGAGTTGCAGAATGGGTATTGCATGGATTGCATATGGAGCTATTCCTGGCACTAACAGAGGAGATTGTGCAGGTCAGTCATGTAAATCATTTATCATTGTGAGATCTAAGGCAGTGCTGGCTGCACTTGAAGACAAGGCGTAAAACATAGTGGCCCCATATATGTGCTTATAAAATGGTATTTTACTTCCTTAATCTGTTGTCCTCATTGTGCAAACCAGACTATTTAGCCTGGCTTCTGTATGGAACGTCAAGGCCAAAGCACACTTTGGGGATGGTGTGTACCATGCTTTGATAGATCACTGAATATATCAGAAGTGTTAAGGGTGTTTATTATATGGGTTTTTTCAACTCTTCTGTTATTAAGGTTGTGGCAGGTTCCATTTATCTTTTCTACCACATGGGGATTTCAAGAATGAGAACTTCTTTTAAGCAATATGGATAGTTGTTTTGTTTTCTTTGCATAACACAACTTCCAGCAGTAACTTCTGTGTGTGATTTTTTTAATGAGGACTGAATCTAATAATAATAAACTAACAAATGTGTTTCAAAACAAGCAGAATAGTTGCTCAAATTCTTTTTTCCATAGCAAATTTATACATTGTGACTCAGATTTATTGTCCAGTTATTATCCATAATGTGTCTGTTCAAAGTGTATCAACTTGTTGATTCGTAGGAATTATTGCTTCTTTAACCAAAGTAGAAAAATAGAAAATCTGAGATATAGTTCGTATATTATTTATATAGCCTTGTAAACCCAGTGTTACACTCTTTCCAAAGTATACCTCTACAGAAAACTACAAAATGGTATCCAGAATGGAATTCAGCACGGTAAAATAAAAACAGTGTGGATGCCGGAACAGATGATGTCATTGTTCCAAGCACACAAAATCTTGGCAGCATCCTGGGATTAGGATACAAATTGTAATGAGGACCACTTGAGTGGAACTGTGAAGATGAAAACCAAAACCTGTGAGACAGTAATTATGGAAATTGGCAAACTGTGAGATCAGAAATAAGCTACTGTGACTCCCCAGTATCCATGGAATTGTTTAGAAAAACATACTATGGAAATACTTCAGTATTCTGTGTTATTTTAAAACAGCCTCTTTGAATCTGAAAATTTTATTTTACATATGGAAGCACTGGATCAAAGCATGTGGAGACACCACACCTTAAGTTTTTGTTCTGTTACCTCACCTGAAGCTGGAAAGTTCTCTTGAGCTTCTGAGCAGTCCCAAAGAAATAAGGTGTCAGGAATCTGATGCTGCATTGTGACACTGGTGAAATCAGTCTCTGACAATGCTTAATATCTGAGGGAGAGAGGGGCTGAGACCTCCATGACAAGGGAAGCAAGCAATGAAGTGAGCATCTCACCTCCATGGTGCATTCTGGAGTTCCTGTAGGCTTTTGTGGGAGCCAAAACCAGTTTTGTCTGAAGGGCCAGAAGAGCCAGTTTTGGTTCTTCCAGCTGAACATTACATGGTGGCTAGTCAGTCTGTCCTGCCTTGTTCAGATGTGTGCTGCTTACAGGCTGCCTGTGGGTAGCCTTATTCTTCCCAATAGTTGCAGCTGCTGTTACCTTCATTGGCTACACAAATATGTACAACTATGGCAGGCACTCACAGAAAATACTCTGCTGCTTTCTCCAAATCAATTCACAAGAGGGGACCTTTAGGTGCATAATAATCAGAACAAACTCACAGGTAGACCTTCATTTGACAAAACCATATTTCCAAAGGCAGGAGAGGAGACCATCTTTTAGAGTGCAGTCATGGGGTGTCGCCTGCCCTGCTCTGAGCAAGGAGAGTCTGCATCTCTCCAGCTCTTCACTGAGCTGGGAAAAGAAGCAAAACACAGGTTATTGTTACAGTGGAGGCTTACATGAAAGCTGTGGACTACAGCAATCCTGCTGAAATATTTTAGGTTATTGAGGCAAAAAAGCAAAGATAACAAATTCACATCCTTTGTGACACACCTGGGGCAGGAATTGAAAATGCACTGGTTGTCAGGCTGATGACAGTGTAGAGAGGCATAAAATATGAAATTATCCAGGAGCTGATGTGACTGACAAGGCCATGGGCATGTGCCCACCACCTAAGCCACACATCCAAACCCATGCTCCTGACACATCTGAGCCAGTAATAGAAATGCCATGAGCAGCCCTGGGTCACCAGCCACGATTCATGGATTCAGGCTGGGTCAGGAGTGGCTGACTTCCATTACATGTGGGTCAATGGTATGCTGGTTTAAACTGGGCTGGAGGGTAGGAACTTTCATTGGTATGACTATAGTTTGTGTGGTTTTGAAAGAATAGAAATCACTGGCTGCTCTGACATTATCATGGTTAATAATGACAATGATAATACAGTAATGGCATCAATACAGCACTTATTGTTACACAAATACTTGATTTGACTCTGGAGTTGCTTGTTGTATACATTTCTTAAGACACTTTTTCAATATAATCATATGCTGTTTGCATTTTTCCTATGAAAAGTGATGATAAGAGCAGGATAATAGGCCAGATGACTTTCAAAAGTCTCTTTCAACTTGACTGATTCTGATTTTTTTTGGGTACAGTTTTTCTTTGTATATATTTTATATATTTTCTTTGTATATATATTTGAACTTTCAATAGTATGATAACTGTATATTGTTTTGCAAGCAATAGAACTCATGCTTTGTGAAGACCTCTGAGAGAAAGGACATTAATTGAAATGACCATGAAATGGATTAGAAGTGGATCGATTTTTGCTGGGTTTTGACATACTTTTTAGTGTGGCTAGCATGAGAACGATGGCTGCTTCTAGTAACTATCAAGGGCCCAGGCTCTGTTAGAGTTACTTTAAGAGACTCCCTTTGACCTCAAAGACAGAAATTCCCAGGGTAGAAAAAAAAGTAATTTGGTCTTCAGTTTTATACTCATTAGCCAAGAGAGCATCCTCCCAAAGCAATTTATGAAAGATAATGAAACAACTTAATTTGCCATCAAGATGCTTCAATTTCCATTCTTCTCAGTTGCATTCAGTCTCAATAAAATTGGATCATTATTTATCTCTAATTTTAATTCTTAAACTAAATTGTTTACCACAAGGAATTTTTACTGTCTCTCTCCCCAACAACAATCTGTTAAGCACAGTGTAAACACTGGAAATAAATCAAAAGTAAATTGAGGCTCCTGCTAACTTATTGAACTTGTGCTTTTTCCATATACATTTTCTTATGCAAGGCAGAGACTCAATTATTGTATGACACTGAAAGAATTTAACCTCCTATGAGACTCAAAATACGGAGACACTGTATGTGGAGGACTTGTATCTGGTGGTGCAGTGAGATTTGGCTCATTCTAATGGGTTGTACATAATCATCTAAAGTCAAGGAAAGCAGAGATGGTTTGGATACCTAGACTGAGAGGGAAAAGTACAAATGTCATGGCACAGTGCATCCTGAGTCAGCTATGAAAAGTGGTAGGGATAAGTCCTTTCCTGCATTCACTTGTCCTCTGTCCTAACCAACTGCATTTTTTGTCTAAGTCCAGTCATATCTGGGCTTGCACCTTAGTGCTAAACTCTGTCTTGCTGCAGTTTTATTCCTGCTAACTTTTTTCCCTGAATATTTGAGTAGGCAAAACTGTAGCTGATAAGGAATATGTAAGGCTGTTTTCTCAATCTATTGCTACTCTGTGATTATGTGTGTGAGATACTAAACTTATACCAAAATTCAGGGAACTATTCTGCAGTGAAAACTTTTTTAAACTATGCAGGAGCAACTGTACAGCTTTTCTCCTGACAGTGGATAAGGTATGAGGAAAAAAGGCTTCTGGTACCCAGTTTCAGAATTTAAATACTGGTTTAATGTAAATCACTGATGTAGGCTTCGTGGGTGCAATAGAGATGTATTTCTAGACATGCTAGTGTAGGGTTAAATGTTTTTGAAAATCATGTAACAATAGGCCAAAGGAATTCATGGTATTTGGGATGGTTTAGCAAGTTAAGATGTTTATAGTAACGGGAATTGGTACTTGGGGTCTCTAAGATACCCAGAGATAAGATTCATACATGTTCGTACAAGCATGGGCTAAGCTCTAATGAAGCAATATTGATCAGGTTGTTATAGTGATTACTGCTACAGCTGAAATTATATAAATATGTGCACTTTGAACAAAGATGATGGAGCTAGATTTGGGTTGCTGATGCCCCTAGTTCCCATGTGCTTCAATAAAAGCACCTGTGTATAATCATTCTGTGATTATGTGTGTTTTCGAATGCTAACAGACACATGTATCTAACAGTATGCTGGATATTTATAGTTTAATAATTAAAGAGTTAAGAGTATTAAATATAAGTGGTTGTAGAGTTCAAAATGTAGAAACCTTTAACATATTAAAAAATAACAAAACAATAACACAAAAACCCTTATCCTGAAAAAATCTAAATACAAAATCTCTATAAGTTCAGTTAAATTTAAGGAATTAATGAGTTAACATTCTGAAAACTGTGAATATGTGAGTCAGAATGGGGTGCTTTACATATCTGCAGTGGATGTACCATTCATAAAGATAGATTCCCAGAATAGAGCAGTAGAGGAATTAGTACTTTAAGATTACAGGGTAGTTACTAACCTTAGGGTAAAATTCATGGGGTTGAAATGTGCAGATCCAGTAGTAAATATGCTTCATTTCTTTACTTGACTGCCCAAGACAACTGTGTTGCTTAAATATAAAATATGATTAGGAAAAGGGATGAAGGAAAAAATGTGGAACTTGCTGGTGTTGGAAGTCTGTTCTGGAGTCTCATATTGCCTTTTGTGAAATTGATAGGTTAGATTGTCAGAACCATAATGTGACAGGATCACTGCTGTTTTAGTTACATTTAGTTATATCTCTTTAAAAGAGAGCTGCACTGAATAAATGTAGATAAGTGCTAAGAAACGTTTTATGGCAGTAAAATTCATATTTTCTGCAAAATTTTCATTAGTCAAGTTACACACACTATTTTAGCACAGTATTATAACTAAGGAAATATAAACAGATTTATCTGCTGCAAATTAATGTTTAAACATACTGGTGATCCATGAGCCTAAAAACCTACATTAATAATAATAAGCACTCAACTATTGCTAAACTAGATATTTTTAATATATGAAGTAAACGGAATCCTAAAAACATTAGAAATATATAAGAAAAATTATATGCATGTTTTACAATCGAATCTTACAACAAGTTTAAAACAACTTATTTTGAACATTTGTATTGTCATCCTCATTTCTCCTCAGTATTTATCTTCCTCTCGATACAAACTAGTTGACAGAAAAAAGCAAACAACTGCAAAACAAACTTTCAAGTCTGGAGAAAATGGAAACATTGAAATCATAGCTCCATTCTGTTTATATTGTTTTGTTTTAGACATGTGGACCAAGAGAGCAGAGAGCTCTCAAAGGCTTTTAAGGCCCCACAGAACTGTAATTTAGAATAAGAGTTCAGCATGAGCCATAGTTCTTTTCTGCAAATGCAAAGCTAGTGAAGTTTTTGATCTGCATCTGTTCATTCCTTTGGAAACTTCTTCCTCTCAAAATTCAAATTCACAAAAAATGGGCATAGTCCATGAAGGAGTACATGATCCTAATGGATGATTAATTTTAAGCAGAACTTTAAAAAGATGAAAGACATAGTTTCTTATGCTGAATATGAAGCAGGTATACTTTGTTGCTTCAGTTCAAGTGTTGAGTATGGTATTTATGATAAGTATTTGGTCATAAATTCCTACCTATAACCCCCCCTGTCTTCCTCCTAAGGAAGGCAGGAACCTCCCTTGAAAGGAAAAAAATGTAACCACCCCCCCACCTCTGAATTATTATAATCTTGATATCAAGGGGCTCTCAAGCAAAGACATGGGAATAGGAATAATAGTTCTTTACTAGGAAAACTAAAACAAAAATGCAGAAGTTCAAAAAAATCCAAACACTGACAGAGTCAGGATACAACCTGACACCCTGTTGGTCAGGGTGTTGGTAGCAGTCTGATTAAATGGTGGCTGCAGTCCTCCTGGAGTGACAGATGTGCTTCTGCTGAAGCAATGATCCTGCAGGAGGGTGTAGTTTTCCTCTGAAGGTCCAGTGGTGCTGTAGATGGGTCCTGTCTTCCTCTGGGAATCCAGTGGAGAAAGGCTGCCTGTAATGTTACAAATCTCAGATTATATCCAGGTAGGAATGCTTGGCTCCTCCTCCTGAGTGGAGCATCTCCCAGTGGGATGATGTAATTTTATCAGTCATGTAATGATACTGAATGGCCCATTAACAGAAGATATCCCCCAGGAGGGAGGATGGGTTGTGGAAGAGATAAAGAACAGTGCCCCACTTGATTTTAACAGATGGTAATACAATACATGCTTTTGGCTACATATGGCATTGCAACCCAAGATACCTAAAACCTGAACAGAATTTGGGTTCAGTTTTGCAAGTGCTGAGGTCATTGCCCAGAAAATCAGAAGTCCACTGATAGTAATTTCTGAAAATAAAAGTATTGCATAATAATTAATAACGAAAATGGTTGAATTTGAACTTATAGGAAGGGAAATTTCAGTAGAAGATAGAAGTTATTTAATCCCAGGAGCAAGTAAATCACAATATAGTCTGAGAATTTATTTTTGGTCAAACTATTCATGTCCAAAAGACCAGTCAGCCTGATAATTTCGAAACAGAAAACTCAAGCGATTAGGACAGCTCCCTGGGTGAAACTTAAAGGGGGGTGGTTTTTGTTCCAGAGTTAAGAATTATGTAGATGGTGTCACAGACATCTCAACTGTTTCCAGAGATTATTTTAGTACCTAGCCCTAAACCCCTTTTCTTTTAGCTTTTGATCTTTCCACCAATTTTGTAAAAAAACTTTTTCAAAGGGCTACTCAGAAAGCTTGAGGGCATACTCTGAACAAAACCTGCATAAAATACGTTTAAAACTTACTTTTAATCGCTGTGGTTTCTGAGATCCATCCGTAAAAAATCATTAACAATGTTTGGTTTTTTTCATCAATGAGAATTTTCTCATTTAAATTTGAAACCTTAGTATTTTAATAATTGACACCTAGAGTTAAAGACACTTAAGTTTCATGATGTTTTCAGTTTTTTTCCTTTGCATTTAGTTATTTACAGGAGAAGTCAGTAGTTCACCCATGTTCTGAAGATCTGTATACCAGTTTATGTTTTCAATGTGAATTAGGAAATGAGGAAAACAAGTTTGAGGATTTTTGATTGATTCTGTTCAACAGTTTTTTGAGATGTTAAGAAGATTTTTTAGAATGTTACCTTTATATGGAGGCTTTCATTTCTGTGTTTTATCCAACACCACCAACGTGGTTCAGTAGGCAGGTCACTTGAAATGATCAGGTGCAAACGGGCAGTGAAAATGTGTGTTGGTGTACTGCACACATGGAGACAATGTGTATATGCACTTTGGCAGCTGCTATGCATATCAGTGTGTCTCCAGTGCAACACAGGCTTTATTTAAAGAATGTGAAATTCCCCAGGGAGTAGGTACTAGCAAGTAATTACACCCATTAGCATGAAGGATATGGCTTCATCCCCTTCTCATCCGTTTTCCTGGAGAGGCAAAATTATTATCTCATAACTACCTGATTTGCATTGTCATATCTTATTACTTGACCAATTTAACAACAAGCAAGGCAAATACACTACAAAGCCAAAGCTCTTAATGTTAATTAGTCAGAAAGTAGATAAGTAAAAGAACATTTTAAGTCTAAAAGAATTTCTGTCTTGGAAGGGAAGCACCATTCACCAGAATGGGATATTTCTTCTTAGGAAGCATTTGTAATATCTCTGTATTACAGAAAGAAATATAGACTTTTTACTGATTTTGTGCAGGCACTTGTACTTCCTCCAGCTCCTTAAAATCTCTAATTATCATTTTTGTGGCAAGATCCATTTTTTACTTCACTGCAACTCCCTCTGGTAATGATTAGGTATTTTCATGATAGTGATAAGCACAGCAGGAGATAGTACTGTGAAAATGAATATATGTGAGTACACTATCATGCTTTTTTTTGCCTATGACCATCATCATCTATTTTAAAATACCTAAATAAAATACTAAATTAGGACCATAGTGCCTAAAGAATTTTTGCTGCTCAAAGGAAAAAGTTACTTCTAGTTAGTGATCCTGGTCACTTAACATTGGCCTTTGTTTCAAGAGCCGTCTACATAGTATTTCTTGAATTTGTTATTATTATTACACATATTTTTCAGGGCTTGATTTTCACCTGAAATAGAATTAATCTATCTATGAGTAATCTGGATTTGAAACAAATAAATTACTAGGGTTTTTTTGGGGGAGGGTTGTTTATTTTTTTTTAATTTGGGGAGTAAACAGCATTCTTCACTAAACTCCTAAACCAAAATGTTTTTTTTGAATGAATTATATACCTTTCTGATGCCAGGTTTGCATGAGGTTATTATTAATTTCTCATGTTTTTATGCCTTGGTTCACTTGGCAGGTTTAGGGGAAGGTTTTTTGAATCACTGGGTGGCGCACAAGGAGAAAAAACTAAATTCTCAGGAGGAACAATAACAAACTTCCGAAATGTTAAGAAACCACTGCTAACGTGCTCTTATTCTTAACTTGTGGGTACATCTTGCAATACATCAACACAAACAATTTTTCTTATCAGGACTTTAAAATCAAGGAAGTTATGCATAATTAAACATGGCCTTGTATGAACTGTCCCAGGATCTGCTGAAACAAGGATGAATGCTCCTAGTTTAAAATAAAAATATATTGGTAACTAGAATAGAGGTCCTATGAATCTCAACAATTTATCAGTGAACTTGCATATGAGTCTTCTATGAGACAACTAAACTGCCAGCTAATCTAAAGATAAAGAATTATCCAGCTTTGCAAAGAAATGGTTAAATAGTTGCAGGGAAAAATTAAACAACATAAAACTTTCAAGAAAGTTTTGATGACTGCAAACTTAGATATCTGTGGAAGCATAAGAATAAAGTTAAATTAGCTACTCAAACAACTGTTAATGGGAATATTTTATAGGGATCACTGTGATGAATTGAAAAGTTAGATCTCTGTTAGTTTCAGCATGATTTGGTCAACAAAAATGTCATCCTTTTAATATGAAATGAATATTTAATATGAAATGAATATGTGAATATGTAAATTTGCATCATTAAAGCATGCCATCTAAAGCAGAGACATCTATAAATATTTTATAAAAGTATTTTAGATTTCCAAAAGCAAGGAATTTACAGTGAATATTATATTTGCAAGAGACTGTGAATTAATCTGCTGTGAAAAGGTGATGATAATTAAGCCAAGTGTGCCATGGACATCCAAAGATCATATGAAGTGGATGAGCAGCAACCAAATATCTCTTGTACATTTCTGAGAGTGTTAGTATTGGGTTAAATGTTTCTGAAAATCATGTAAAAGTAGGCTACGGGAATGCTTGGTATTTGGGATGGTTTAGCAAGCTAAAATGTTTATAGTAAAGGAATTGGTACTTGAGGTCTCTAAGATACCCAGAGATAAGATTCATACATATTTGTACAAGCATGGGCTAAGGATTAATGAAGCCATGTTGATAAGGTTTAAAGAAGCAATATTGATAAGGTTGTTATAGTGATTACTGCTACAGCTGAAATTGTATAAATATGTGAACTTTGGACAAAGACGATGGACCTAGATTTGGGTTGCTGATACCCCTAGTTCCCACACGCTTCAATAAAAGTGCCTGCATATAATCATTCTGTGATTATATGTGTTCATGAATGCTAACAAAAGGAGGAGTTTAGGGTATGTGATGTGTCACTGGGTTTAAAGCATTTCATGTCACAGGGCCATATGACTAATAGAAAAGGAAAGATTTAGACCTGAGATTAGAGAGATCAGACAAATTAGTTTTCAAAGCACTAGAAGAATGTTTTTTCTTGCTTTTCTAGCAAGGTTTTGAGCTTCTGTTTTACTTCTCTGAACTTCATAAATATAATAAAATACACTGTGTCATAATCTCAGTCCGACTCAATTAATTTGGAATGACTGAGCTTAATGGAGCTATGGTAATACTTATAACAAGTATTTTTGGGATTCCCTTCCAGTTAAACAGTGAGATATCCATGCTATGCCAATTGACATGTGTTTTTTATGCAAACTGTGAGTGATCTATTTTCATACATTATGTAAAAGGTACATACTTTTCTCATCTTTCTGAATACCAGTATTCAACATGGTGGTGTATATTTAATATCTTCAAAAGTATTTTAATCTCATGCTCCTGTTTTCCTTGCTTAACACATGGGCCAGAGCTTATCTGGCTCTATCACTTCGGCCCACACCAGGAGTGGGTCACACCCCAGGAGCAGGATGACCCAAGGTGCCACTAGAACACTTGCTCTACGGCTTTTTGGCTGTCAGTCTGGGCTCTGAGGAGACAAGGATGAGAGGGAGGTCTTTTGCATGGGATAATAGAGGATTTATTGCTCTGGGGAATCTTGGGGACAAAAGACAGAAAATGCGAGCGCGCAACAGCTGAAATAAGGAGGTGCTTCAAAGGGAGGGTACAAAGCATCAGCTAATCAGAGATATCCTGGGGAGGGGTAAAAGGCAGGGTTCACAAAATCATCATCCAATGAGGGAAGTAGGGAGGGAAATTGGGTCCCATGGACTAATTAAACATGGAAATTTAGGGGATTTCCGAAGTGGAATTCCAAGCATGTGGTGGGTCTAGGGTAGGATTGACAGGGGACTCAGGGTAGATTGACAATGTGGGATGTGAGGGTAATTTGGACCAAACCATCAACTTGGGCAATAACAGAACATACCATTAACAAGAAACACACTGCAACACTTGCTGACTATTAATGTAGAACCATATAAGTAAACATAGCTTTGGAAAAATTTTATTTTTAGTTCATAAGTTTAATTGTTTTTTTACTTCCTGGCTGAAGAGCTATTTTGTTCTACTGGAAGTGATTTTAATCAAGTATTATGTTAGCAGCTTTGAACATCTTATTCAGATAGCCATTCAACTGAAAGGAAACAGGCTATTATTTGATGTATTTCAAAAACTTTTTCCTTTTTTGTGCCTCTGTTATCCATATTCTCCATATATTGTGTAGCTTTCGGTTTGTTCTGGAAGGATACACACACACAGTAGTTGCACCAATTACTATCCCAAGGATACAGTGAGGGCTCTTGTCTCTTCTTATTTCCTGTTCTGAGCACCCTATTTTACCAGACACAAGTTTACAATAATCCTGCACTCCTGTTTCCCTGGCCTCCTAGATGCAGCTCTGCAATAAACAGGTTTTGTTTGAGCTCTAATAAAGTATGTGTCACAGTGTATCACCTGTCTGTTAAATATAGTCAGTACAATTTTGTTGTTCTGATATAGAAGACATTTAATCATCAAATTGCTTCTAGATAGCTGCTCTTTCATTTTCTCTTTAAAGCAAAAGCAGTGGGTTTTTTCAGTGTTTTGTAATTGCTTGAATGATCAGTAACTAGAATCACAGAATTGTTCAAGTTGGAAAAGACCTTCAAGACCAATGAGTCCAACTCATAAACCAGCACTGCCAACTCCACCACTAAATCTAAATCATGTTCCCAAGTGCATCTACAGGTCCTTTAAACACCTCCAGGGATGGTGACTCAACCACTTCCCTGGACAGCCTGTTCCAGTACTTGACGACAACCCTTTCAGGGAAGAAGTTACCCCTCATATCCCATCTAAACCACTCCTGCTGCAACTTGAGGCCATTTCCTCTCATCCTGTTGTTACTTGGGAATTGAGACTGACCCTCCTCTTTCCACAACCTGCTTTCAGAGAGCTGTAGAGATCTGTAAGGTCACGTCTGAGCCTCCTTTTTTCCAGGCCAGACACCCCCAGCTCCCTCAGCCGCTCCTCATCAGTCTCATGCTCCAAATCGTTCCCCAGCTCCATTGCCCTTCTCTCAACTCATTCCAGTGCCTCAGCATCTTCCCTGGAGCCCTTGGAACACCACTAACTAGAAAAGTTGTGAAGATTGTGCTTATGTTTGGGGTCAGAACAAGCTAAAAATCAAAATCTGCTTTGTGTGCTAATGTTGGGGTGCAAGAAGATCTTGCAGAATTAAACACTGATGTTTTAAAATGGTAAATTCTCATTGTATTATGGCCAAAATGGATTGTCTCAACAGTGAAAGCAGCTGAGTGTGAGAGTCTGCAGAGGTAATTTTGTTTTTCTAGATGACAGCAGTTAGCCTTTTAACTAAGCCGTGTGTGTAGTTCTGGTGTGCTTGAGAAAAGGTACAGAAAAAGTTGAACAGTCAAAAATAGCTGCTTCTGGAATTATTTTCTAGATAGATAGAGTGCCTCATGTGAGACTTGCCTTTCAGACACTAGCTTTTCTTTTCTTGCAGCAGCAGAGTAAGAGGTAGGAAAAATACTCTGTAACTCTGTCAGCAAGGAAATGTCACAATTGTCAGTACATGAGGTGAAACAAAAAGCCAAAAAAGGTTTTTTTGTAATAGTGTTGGTGACTAGCCTTTGGAAAAATTCCCTAAGAGCATAATCATCTTCTCTTTTAGTTAAAATTTAAACTACTCTGATGATTGTTTTCCTTTAGGAACAACTTGATAATCTGAATACAAGTAAATGAATTAAGTAAGGTAGTTTTTAATGTACAGTAGGTTAGGCTTCCATGAGCAGTAATTAGTTATTGATTCCTACTTTTAAGTTAAATGTAATTGCCTAATTCAATGGATGTAAATTTCAAAAGAACACAGGTCTAACAGGAGTAAAATACTCTGAAAAAAATTTCAAGGTTGTAAATACTGTATTTCTGGCAGAGGGAATGTTTAGTCTGAGGAAGAAGCTAAATATTTAACCAAATAAAGAATTTTTTTAATATATATAAATATATAAATATATATATAAATATTTATAAAGAAATTATTTTACCAAATCTATCTGAAATGTCATGGAGATATTACTAGACAATTTAACTAATGGTCTATTACACTCCTAAGACTTTTGGGATAGTTGAAAATCTGTATTCACTGGTAAAAGAGAGAGGCAAAGTAGATTCTAATAGCAGATAATGGACTAAAACCAAAATAAAAGAGTCTGGGTTTTGAACAAAATGTTTAAAACCCATGGAGGAAAGCAGTAATTGAAACAAAACCCATTTCCAACATAGGCATTTGAATAGTGGAATGAAATTATGCTAATCTAACATATCTGTGTTATTGTGCTTGTCTGTTCATTATGCTGCATGCATAAGTATGAGATTATTATCCCTTTGATAATGGTCCTTACTTATCTGCTTCAAACTGGTGTGTTCTTTCTGAGGACAGCAAATGCTGCCTTTTGAAGGATCTTGTTTACCAAATGAGTTTTCGCTGTTATCTTGTTGTTTAGTTTAGTTTTGTTTACATCATGTAAAATGTATTGCACATGATATATACTAAATTGTATTATGGATTATTTCATGCCTATATATTTCTGGGTACCTCCCACATCATGTCTGGAGGATTCCATATCCATTTCCTAAGAATTATGCTGCAAAATAAGAGATGGTCATGTCTGGCATCCTATCTTTTGTCACAAGACAATACTGGGCACTCCAGAGAGAGAAGCAGGCTGTGCTCATAGCACACCTAATTATGGCCCTGGGAGGTAATTGCTTTGGGAACTGTAGTTGGGGATCATTTCATGTAAGTGATATTAGTGCTGCTGAGATTTTCACATTATTTATCACTTGACTAGTATTAGTTTTTTGTGCTAGGATTTTGTTTTCCTGTTAAACATGAACTACTTCAGAGCACTGAGTGTTCAGCATTTTTCTACCATGCATTAAATACAAGGCACACCATGAGACATGATTTGGTATTTGCAGTGAGTTCCAGAATCCTCCCAAAGTATTTATGGTGACAAGTTTTATGTCCTGAATTTAAAAATCACCTCATTAGTCTAATGCTGAGCTCTTATTGGTCTGGCCTTAAAAAGCTCTTAAGATCATGTCTTAATGTAACATAGACCTAAAAATAGCAATTCTGTAAAGCTTGAATTATCCTCTCTGCCAGGATCATAGAATTGTTTATGTTGGAAAAGACCTTTTAGACAGCCCAACTATTACCCACTCACTGCCAAGTCTACCCCTAAACCATGCTGCTAAGTACCACATCTACTTTTAAATACCACCAGGGAAAATGGCTCAGCCCCTTCCACGGGCAGCCTGTTGCATTGCTTGGCAATTCTTTTGGTGCTATTCAGTCAGAGAATTTAAATTAAGGTCAATTTAAAAATTTGATTAGGCTGCAGCTAGGTACGTTGACAGAAATGTTGCCCTAGTGCTTTCATCCCCTCTCCTTTTTCACTTTTTTTCTTAGTTTTTACATATTTCTGAGCCTGCTGTAGTACCTTTTCTAGCAGAGTTTGAGCATGAGGGCCAGAGAAAGCCTTTCTTTCCCTCCTATGTTAAATTCACCCCAAGATATTTCGTCAGTCCTCATCAGAGAGACAGGAATCTGAGCACCCTTCAGAATAGGCACTTTGATGACTCTGTCCAAGTTTACTGCAAAACCCAGACTACTACACAAGAAGTTTGTTTTTTGGTTGTTTGGGTGTTTTTATTCTTTTTTAAGAAGATTGCATTTGTCTGATTGTGTAGGTGTGATTTATTTACACTCTGAACAGGAGTAGTAGATGAATGTTTATCAGCTTAAGGCAGAAATTAGGCACTGAAATCCTGCATGAAACTTGCCTGAATTGAGTTTCTCTGTGCATTTCCAAAATTAAATTTTCAGATCTGAAGGGATATGAAGAGTTTAAAGACTGTAAAAAAATCAGCATGCCTGTATTTTACATATAACTAGGGTAGATGACATTTTACTGGGGAGAAAATGGCAGGGGTTCTCTTTCTGTATTTTAAGGTGTGCCTAGAAGTTTGTTTTAAATCACCAAAGAAAATTTTGTGTAAGGGAGAACAGGACTTTGGATCCATGAGTTGGATTTCTGCCAAAATTTAGTTTGTACAGAAGTTAGTCCTTGGGTTTTGTAACTTACTTTTGGATTTAGGACATTTAAAATCTTAAAACATATGTTAGGCTATCTAAAGATCCGCATTTTGGATCCCATCCTCAGTTGCTTTGCTAAAGCACAAGCATAATTATTTTCAGAGACACTAACGCTTTCTCACAGATGCTGCATGACCATTTTTATTTTTTAACACCCAAGTAAATTCAGCCCTGAAAGTCTAGCTGACTTGTTTGTTTTCTGGAAATTTGGCAACCATTCTTGGAGCTATAGTTTATTAAATTAATTCTACAGCTGCAAAGTTTTAGCAATTTTTATTTTGGAAAGATATCAAGCGCTTTGCATTGTGTAAATGTGCGTAAAACCCTTATTTAAATGTGATCAGTGATGCATCACCCAGATTTAATCGCGGCTGGCTTTCTGCAATGCCCAGATCCCTTGCTCAGTGGGAATGAGTGCTGAATCAGATACTATTTATAGCCCTTTTCTTCAAAGTACAAATCAGTCTCAGAATGGTGTGAGAATCTTCTCATTAAATCTGACAAAGGCATTGCAAGCATGGAGTTTTTAACAGTGTTGGTTTGGCACACCTCTAAAAAACAGTAGACCCAGATTCCTTCGCAGGTGAGTTGTGTTTGGTTTTAGAGAAACACAACCTTCATATTCATATCACCTGTTCTGTAACTTTCTAAGTCTTGCACCTTTGAAGTGCATTTATGGTAAGTGTACAGCCATCAACTTAGCCCAGTTTAAGGTCAGGTTTCCAATATATTCTCTTAACATTTGATTAATTTTATTTACATGGTTACACTTCTGTTGTATTTGGTGGATGAAAAAAACAGCTTAAAATTTGAAGTACTTTGTTGGAAAAATCTTTGAATTGGATTTGAATTTGAATTTTCAAACCAATACTGTCTCAGCCTTATGTTGAATGGGATTTTTAAATCCATGTGGGATAGTCCACAGGTTTTCCAAACCCATTTTCAAGGACTTCAACTCTGACATGTAAATAACTAAGATGGTCCTAAAATAAGATAGGTTTAAATATTCCATCTATACATAGCACTCTTATTTGTAGGATAAGTTATCATAAATAATTTATTTTGCTTTTGAACAAGGGAGATAAAAAAAGTAATACAGTGAATATTATAGTTATTAGGTCAGCTGTGATGGCACAAAAGATACCCCCAAGTGCTTTTCTGTGCAGAAAGAAATCAAGAGACTTGAATGTCACTAACAAGAATTCAGGCATGTATTTTTTCAGATTACAGGTTTTGATTTGACAGTAGAAACAATTTATGTCATCCACATATTTAGGCCACCTGAGAGAAACTAAGTGAGAACTAAGTGTTTGGAATTGGAACATCATGCCGTGAATACAGAGGAGCCATGAGTGCTTTCAAGCAAAAAACACTATATTTGTTAATTTGCCAGGATGCATTGCCTGAAGTGTTGCATGTTCCAGCTTGAGCAATAGCGAAGGAATAGAAGAAGCAAAAATTAACGGTTTCATTTATAAAAGATGGAAATGTTGAGACAAATCTGATATATCCTTCCAAGCTGTTTTGTTTTGTTCATATAAAAGTAACCTGCATGACATATTTGTAGGCAGTTATTAATTCTCTGTCTTGGAAGAGCATTAAGAGCAAATAAAATTTATCTTTACATTTTTGTATGCTCTCATGGTAATAAATTCCTATCTCTGTTTCTCATTAAATGACTGAAAGTACCTTTTATTCAGAAAACATGAACTTAAATAGGAGTGGTGGTTAGCTTTACCCTCTGTTAGGGATTTAATGAATACTTACTCTGTGTCTGAAATACATAAAAGCAGCAAAAAAAATGTTACTAGACTTGTTTACACATCTTGAGTTTTTTAAAATTATCATGACAGGCCAATAGCAGTTCATTTCTGGTTTATTACTGTTTAAAAATTTCAGGGCATGTGTGTAGGATGTATGTATTAGGTCAAACTTGTTTATGTTTTTAGTGTGCTACCTGGGGCTTTGCTTTGATTTGTGCATTTAGGACCTAAGCAAAACATCATGGAGCTATAAACTCTCCCATTGCATCCAGTGACTTTAAATCAGAGTAAATATCTCAATGTTTGATTGAAGCAAGAATTTTATGCAAATATCAAACATTCTAAATGGTCAACAATATTTTTTATCTATTGACACTAACATCTTTTAGCTTGGTCTCAGAGAAACACTAAATGAGCAATCTACAAGAGATTTAATGAAAATATATATTTATTAAAAATATTAATAGTGCTATTTTTAATTCAGTTTTACTTCAGGTTAGGAATGGAGCTGAAAAGACATTGGAGAATGTTGTTTGGGTAGGTGAAGAGAGGGAATATGCTTCTAGTCCTTTCCACTTTTAGTTCTCAGTCTTTTTAATATGCCAGCTTTTGTTGGATAGCAAACAGACCAACCAATGATGGCTGTTTCCATCATTATTTATGGATGTGCTTTTTCAAAGGTAGAGGCTAGAAAGCCTCATCTTTCTATCCATTAGCTCTGCACTCTTGTTTGGTAAATAACTTCAGGGTGTGAAGGAATTGGTGATTTACTCATCTATGAATTGTAAACCTGAATAAATACGCCAAGATCTTTGCTGTTTTTTCTCACTGTATTTCCCACTGGATTATGGTTTCTTAGAGAAAATATCTTGATACAACTCAGAAACATCCTCCTGTATACAACTGGTTGACTGTAAATGCTGCATGTGTATCTCTGTTATTCTGACAGGAAGGTCTGTTAGAACTTGGTCCACCAAATACGCCTGAACTCAACCTCACCAGGAAGGAATTAACTCAAACTGAATTTATATAAATTTCAGGGGTTTTCTGTTGTCTACTCCAAGTGGATGCTAGAGCACACTGCTGTGGGTGTGAAGGGTGTTGCTCTTGTGTGCTATTTCTGGTGTTCTAAAGACTTGCATTGAGGTTTAACCAATTATTCTGACTCTGAAATATTTTTTAGAGAGTCTTATTTTATTGTCACCTTAGTTTGAATTGTAGGACTTATGCACCTATTCTAAACTTAACTGTTCAAATTAGAAATAACAAAGTTTCTCTTCATTACTTTTATATTTTTGGTAGATAAATAAACAAACCAACCAGAAAAGGAAATCAACAGCACTTAAGCAGTTAACTGGTTAACTAAGAACCAGCTAGATGAGTTTTATGAGTTAATACTGCATTGAGATGAAAGAAATAATACATACCTTGCCACATGATTGTTTCAAGCTGTCTGCAGCCCGAGGCAGACATGCTATACGTGCCACATTTAAAAGGTTAGTCCTGTATCTGGAATAATGTTTAGAGCCTCAGGCTCAAATTTGACTATGTTTTGCTTGATATCTACTATTGCAAGGACATAAAACAGCTATAAACCTGTCTAACCAACCTGTTAATCCCAGTTTATAACTCTTCTGCAGGTCTAGAATGATGTGAAGTAGTGGGAATAAAGGAAAAATATCTGGTTCTCCATTTTGTTTGTAAAAGGAGATTTGTAGATTTTCAAAGCACAATGATGTAGAGATTAAAAGTGATTTATATGGCAATCTTCATGCTTGCATAGTAAAGTTATACAGCAAACCCTGTTTGCACATTCCTTTGAAAATATTCAGCAGGTGCACAATCCATTCTCCTCTTAGAGACAGATGCAAAGGTCCATTTGGTGCAATAAACTGTTGAAAACTGTACCTATTGTGTACTTCCTGTGATACTTTCCAGTCTAAATGTTTGAGTAAAGGAAGCCTGTTGATTAAAGAGAAGTATATATTTGCATGTCTAAGATATTGGTTTCACTTTTCAAAAGCTTATTTCATTTATAAGAATAGGATGTAGGATAAGTGTCTATACTGATGTTAAAACATTTAAACAGTGAGGTTTATCCTAAAGCAATGGTACCATTCCAATGTATTTTAGTTATATGCCAGGTTGAAAAAAAACTTTATCTGATTTGTCAGATAAAGATTTATCTGATTTTAAAATGCTTTTTCAGTTCATTATGATACCATTTTCAACTATTTAGAATTGTCAATATAGAATGCTCTAATCACATCTGGTTTTAAGTTCCTATTTTCATATTTCCAGGTAAGAGGAAATTCTAGAAAAGAGTAATTTACAAGTGGATTAAAACAAAGGGGAAAAACCAAGTCAGAATTGTAGGTCAGTGTCTTATTCAGAATACAGTATGAGGAATATTTTTATGCTTTTTGAATCGTGGATACAGTAATTCTTATTCCCATTAAAATAGCAGGTACCTTAATTATTAAATTAAATTATTTTTGAGGGGCTTGGGGAGATCAGTTCTTCATTCTTGAAGATATAATGGCAAAATAAATGAGACCTCTTGAACTGGAAGTGGATAAGGATGTTTTTGCAGGCAGTGTGTTGTGTTCTCAAATATGTGCAGTTCCTCTCAACAAACCTTAAACTCTTTGAAGCAGCTGAAATCCAGGGTGATGATGGATGGATTTCCCCACTGCCAGGTAATTCTGGTTTTCCATCTGAACCTTAAGGCTTATTAATCACTCATGCTCACTGAAGTCAGTGGGAATGTAAGTCTAATTTTTGAAAGAGGAGTGAGGAATTATGTACCCTAATAAAACTGGGCTTGGAATAGTCTTGTACATCTCACTATTACTGGGAAAATCTAAAGTGAAAGCAGAATCTGACCCCTTGAATTCTGACTAGGCCCCCATTTCAGACAATTGAAAATTGAAGGTGATGGTTCATCTCATGTATCTTGGATACCTATTCTAGCCTAGAGCTACATCAAATCCATTAATGAATTTCATTAATAATTGCTGCACAAATACTAACAAGGGAAGTTCTTTTAGAGACATGCAGTTTGTATTCAGGCAAGGATGTGCATAGCTGTAGAATTTCTGCTTGTGGTTTCTTTATATAATAGCAGTAAATCGTATATAAGGTCTAGATGTTGCCTATAAGACAGGCTATATATATATATGTATATGCTGTTAAGAATATAGACTATTTCAAAATGCTTATCTCCATTGATTACAATTCTTCATTTTGACATTAGCTAGGATATGTTTCTAATAATCATCACTTGAAGAAGTCAAAATATTGTAGCAGTGAGAGGTTGTTTTACCCCAATACCCATTTGAGTAGATTATTTAAATTAGAGCAAATATGAACTGCCAAGAATATTTCTAGGTGCTTTAAGCTGACATAAATTGTTCACCAAGATGAAAGCCTCCACTAAAAAAGATACGTACTTGCACAAATAAAATAAAATATAGACACAACTTTTAAAATTCTTATTTCACCCTTTTTCTGGACAGTGGTGGTATATGGCTTTACCCTGAATGTATAATATGATATTTTGAGTTTCCATGTACAGGCTGTGGGAATCTTGTTCTTATGTTAGCAGCATACAATGTAATTAGGATTTTTATTGAAAATAATGTGAATGTAATATTCATTTCCAAGGGAATTTCACTGTTATTTGGCATCAATTAATTTGACAGAAAAATAATTTGTTACAATTCCCATGTAAAGTAGAAATATTTATCTTATGTGACAAATTAGCTCCTTTGATTTTCATGTTGATGTATCTTCATTCCACTGTAACTAATTTAGCATTAATTAATGTCCAGATTAGCATTTCAGTGCTACTACATCAACATTGGGAATTGCTAGGATTACCCTGTCATACAATTTAGTTGGCATATTTATTGGGGAACATTGTTTCTTATTGGAAAGCTGATGGAAGTTCCTCTCTGTCATACTCTGCTCTGAAAGACAAATGGATGGGTTCCTCCATGGTCCATTGGTGTGCTGGTAAGCAGGTGGGAGCATCTTCTCCTCTTCCTTGAATGAAACTTGAATGAACACAAATGTGTGCTCCTCTGCTAATGCCCTTCAAAAATTCAGTATTCACTAAACACATAAGTGCAAGTATGCAGCCAGTCATTCTCTCTTGTTATTGCCACTGAAGCTTAGTGATTCTATGTAAAGATTTTTATTCTTGAAGGAAACATTTCTGTAGTCTTGTTCAATTGAAAAGTAGCCATCTGGGGACTTGCATTAATGTAGATAATAGAAAAGTGATAGAGGAAATGATGGTTTAGTCCCCTTCAGAAAAAATCCAATTGCATGCATCCAAAGAGCCATGAAAGCTTAACATGTCACATGGAGACATTTGGGGAATCTTTTATCTGCTGTCTGTAGGAGACCTTGAGAACTGCAGTACTTCCCCAACTCCCTGAGACTGGCACAAGCCACATATTCTGCCGGTGATGTTGTGCTGTTAGAAAAGCACACAGCTGTGTGTGGGCATTTTCACTGGGACCAGCTGAGGAATGGCTGAGTTGGTGAGCAGCACCCTTCTACCAGGAGCTCACACTTTTTCTCTCAGTGATGTTTACTAGAGGTGGCTGTGCCCCACCAGGTACTGCTTGTAACAGACTTGATGGTTGAACTGCTGAATGCCAAAAACTTATTACAGAATTGTAAGTACTGGCATACAGTGGCTGAGGAAGGAATCCAGCTCTTCACAGCTATGTGCATCCCAGGAGTTTGTTTCACTGGGAACTGCTGCTACTCAAGGAGCAAATTACTCATTGTTCTCAGCCCTCCTGTCAGGTACTGCACAAGCGCTGGAGGAGTCACTCCTCCCAGCCAGGGGGATGCAGAAGGGATTTCCATGACATTTCAAATCCAACCAGTAGCAAAAGGAAGAAATAAATTCAAGACACTCCCATTTTTTATTACAGCCTCAATCAATAGCTATTCTATACAGACTCTCCCTGCAGTGCTATATATCTTCTGTTATAAAGCTGTTATATAAAGATTTTTTGATAGCCAGACCTTTTGTCAGCCCTTGCAGCAGCAGAGCTCTAGGATGCACCCATGGGACTGTTCTGCCTTGAAAGTCATGCTGTGTCATGTGTGAATAATATTTCTGCAGTTGCTCAACACCTTGAGGAAGAAGTAGCTTTGTCTTTGTTCCATGTAATATCTTGTATTAAGAAGTAAACAGCCCATGCAAGCTATCATTTTGTGACAACTTGAAAGCTTTGACCTGCAGGAAGGTAAATTGTATAGCTAACTAAAAGCCAGTCCTGCTAAATGGGCCTTTATTTACCTTGAAATAGGATCTGTTGGAAACACAGGCTGTTTCGGGTAATAGGCATTTAGCCCTCCCTATGCTTTGGTTTGGTCTTTCTGTTCAAAAGAGTTGCATTGTACCATGAGAAATGCGACAGAGAAATTTAGTTTGTGTGATATTGCAAATAAAAATTACAAAACCAGCTTTTAAATAAAATTAATTTAGTGGAATATACTTGAATGACTGAAATAAGTAGGACAAGCCAGCAAATGCTAGGGAATTCAACATGAAAATTTAATTCAGATCACATGGATAATTCATACTTCACATTCCTTTTCTTTCTAGTTCAGAATAAAAGTCACACTAAAATTCTAATCAGTATTACTATGAATTACTGAATTCAGTTCCCTCTTACTAAAAATAGTTTCGTGTTTCTCTGTATCCTTTATCTGTAACTATCTTTCCACAAGGACTTTTTTTGAGCTACTAAAACCTCCCTTGTGCTGCTCAACTGTTGTGCTGTTCTTGTGTTGGTTTTCAAATTTCTCTTATTATCTCCCCTTAAAAATACCAGTATGGTAATTTTTTTTTCATCCAAGCCTTCTGTCATCCTTGAGGCTTTCCCATCTTCCTTAGGGCTTGGTCCAAAGGGCTCTGAAGTCAATGGGAACAATCCCATTTTCCCCACAGCTAGTTTTTGGAAGAGTCATTAGATTTCAGTGCACTCTGTATGACCAGAAAACTCTGGGTGTCTTGAGGACCAGGTCTGGTCTCTGTCCTTGAATACTTATTTAATTTGAATAAAGTGAATTTACTCTCCTTGAAGTTGAATAATTCACTTCACATCAGTGTTTTCCCTCTTCTCCATAGCCATGATTTGTTTTAGAAAGGAGAAGGACGTAACTCATACACAGTGTTATATATGAATATGTGGCACTGAGATGTTGTACAAAAAGTATGAATTGTATGAATTTGAATGACTTGTTAATTATCCTAAAAAAGGCCCTGTAAATCTTATGCTCTGCCCACTGCAACAAGATGTTCTATTAATCCACAGAGTATCTTTTGTGAAATATCTTGCACAACTACGATCTTAAACAACCAGACAATTTATTTCCCAGATGACATTATATCTGCAAGTATCAGTTCTCCTTCCTCATAATTTCAACACTGTATACACTGGCCTAGTAAACCGAGTATACACTGGTATGTGGATTTTGAGGCAATTTCTGCCCTCAAACTCTGCTTCAAATTCATTCAGTCTTTGAAATAAAATTAATTGTGTAGCCTTATATCATTCTTGTTCAACACCTTCACACAAAGCTGAAGTTTAGGAGGAAAGATCCTTGATGTGTTTAAAATAATAAAGAATTCAGTAGACTCTATTTACCGCACCCGCCTCCCCCCACCATTTTCTATGCAAGAAAAAATGAAAAAATGAAGTGAGCCAAACTAAATCCAGAAAATATATAGCACATACAGAAAAAACAGAGTTATCTATAAAAACACCTGGAAAATGAGCCTTGCATCACTTCTTCAATATCACTTTTGAGTAAATTCCTATTGTGCAGCATGTTTTAAAATGTATTCATTATCTTGCTTTTCACAGTTCTTTAGACTGAAGTTTGTTCTGTTGCTGTGCACTATTAACCTAAATCATCTTGGTTTATTCCTTTCAATTATGCTTTATGTTCTAGAAGAAACAAAATTTTAAGGTTTGTGATAAATTTTTAATAGACAATATGGGATTTCTGTTAGTGCTTATAAAATAGTTCTATAGTCTATCGCCAGTGTTCAGGTTAATCTTGCTTTTTTGGCAGCACAAATGATTTTAAAACTTTCTTTTAATTTCTCTTAGTACACACATCTTTCTTACCTTAGGTAAGAAGGAGGTCTTTGGAAAACATAATTCAAATTCTAGGGTTTCCACTGAAGTTTACTTTGCTGGGATCTGTGATATTAATCTGTGGGGTTGGCTTTGCAGTCAACCTCTAAGGTGCGAAGCTGTAAACATGAACCATGTCTTTGAACAAGGCTTGGCAGAGAACAATCAGAATTTGTTATCTGCATGTAGGTATCCAGAGTATTGTGCATTGCTGGCTCAGTTTCCAGAGCACCATCTCTCTCCTATGCTTGAAATATTATATATTGATAATGGGATTACTTCAAGCCAATATATATTTCTCTCTCAACAATAAGAAAGGAGTGGCAGTTTACTCTGACAAATTCAATCACTGCCAAGGTTACCTAAGAGGATTTAAACCAGAGCTTAGTTTCATGGAGAAGAGCTTTTGAAGACAGAAGGTGCTTCAGCACCAAGGGACCTGGAGAACTGTGTGATGGAGTGAAATCGGTGGAATGAAAGGAAACATCTTCTAGTGAACTGCCTGGATTTTCTGTGTTTCAAAAGCGATTTCTGACATGCATTCAAACTCAGCACAAGCTTCAGACACTGCCCAGTCTTAGAGCAGTGTTGGTTTAATCCCAGCAGGAAACTTGTTCCCACAAAGCCTTTCCCTCACTCTATCCTTGTGGGGTGGTGGAAAGGGTCAGAGGAGCAAAAGGGAGAGCTTGTGGGTTGAAGTAAAGACAGCTTAGTAAGTAAAGTAAAAGCTGCACCAAGCAAATTGAGGAATCCATTCACCACTTGCCGTGGGCAGGCTGGTGTTTTGCCATCCCGAGGGAAGCAGGGCTTCATCACACGTTATGGTGACTTGAGAAGGTAAGTGCCATTGCTCTGAATGCTCTTCCTCCTTCCTCCAGCTCTGTGCAGTGAACAGGACACCATGTGTTGTGGAATATTCCTTGGGTCAGTTAGAATCTGCTGTGTCCCCTCCCAGTTTGCTGTGCACCGCCAGCTTCTCACTATTGCGGCCATGTGAGAAGCAGAAAAGGCATTGACTCTGTAAATGCTGCTCAGCAATAACTAAAACACCCCCAAATTATCCAAAACACAGCACCATACCACTATGAAATAATGAATTCTACCTCAGCCAAAACCAGCACTAGAGTCCACCTAAAACACAGTGTGGTATATTTTATGGAGGGTGTACCTCATGTTCATTTAATGGTATAAAAAACTCATCTGTGAAAAGAAGCACAGCTGAGGAAGCAGGAGCAGGATTCACAAGGACCAGGGAGATATTCTTGGTTAGATTTGACCTGTTAGCATATCCTTCTGTCTGTTTGCTTCTGCTTTAGTAAACTCATTTGAGGAAAACTCCCACTTGTGTATGATACAAATACTGGGTTTGATGCTGCTGATACCATGGACAGTTATGTGTCAGATTTAGTAGTCAGTATTGCTACCTTGATCTCTGCTTATTCCTTCATTAGGCTGTTCAGGCTGACTATCTTTAAAATGTCTTTTTAAATTGTATTTGAATATGTTTCTTATTTTGTGCACAGAGATCCATCAAATTGACATGAAAATGAAGGAGGTATTGCCAGAAATGTAGGGGTGTCTCTTGAAAACTGTTTACTATCAGAGAGCTATTACTTACTGTCAGTGACATAATGGAATTTTCCATACTAATTGCAAGTCCTTGAAATATTGTTCATATTGTTAAATTGTGACTTCATGGAACCATTATGATACTGACAGCTAACTTTTGAGAAGTGAAATAGTTTTGCTCTAAGCCCTAAGGACAAATCAGTTAAATTGCTGATTCTGTTACTCTCCGTAGAAATTTGTAAATGAAAACTCTTTCACATTGGCCTTTTTTGTCTTCCCTGTCCTAAATAGACTGGCTTTCAAAGAGATCTCAGCAATCATATCAACAAAATATTACAGAAACAAAAACCCTCACACAAAAACTCAGCAACATTTTCAATATTTTATTCCACATACACTACTCATCAATGTTGCTTTTTACTTAAGTCATTGGCTAACAATTTTCCCTGAATTGCCCAGTGTCTGTTGCCTTCCTGGGGATATTAAAGATGCTTAATGAAGTAATTTTTATTAGTATTTCCTATAAACATCCCAGAAACAGTGATTTCAGTTCTATCAACATGTAAATCATGAAATAAAGTGCTATAACTCTATATCCCCTGCCTCTCTATAGCCACCGTCTGCCCTGCAGTAGCCAGGGAAGCAGGGGAGATGTTATAGCCTAGAACAGAGAAACTAAACCGAGGCTCTTTCCCTTGCTGAGATGGAAGTGCAGCTTTAGTCTTGTTCTTGGGATCCCATGGAGAAGGAGAGCAGGAGGGAAAGAGGAAGAATATTGATAAGAGCCTCTTTTTGAAGGCAGGGGGAAGAGGGTGGCTAACATTCACACAGCCAATAAGGGGAACTGGGGAGAAAGAGATAAGAGGGGAGAAGCTTCCATTCTACATTTCGAGGCTGCAATTTCAGGTAATACCATTTTTCTAAATGCATTACAACAATAAAGGGTAAGGAAATATCTGTGCTAATGAAGGGTTTGATAATTCTTCTCCCATTTGGTTGTTCAGAAGCCTGTCTTCATCTGGGGATGGAGTGGCCTTAAAACTGATGTGAAGTTTCATGGGTAAAACCCTCCTATGTTTCACAGTTAAAGTGTAATTTTAGAGTAAGGTTGGCTTCTCTTCAGATTTCATCCTGAAGTATTTTGCCGTTGAGTGGATCTGTTTTATCACCTTCCCATAGTTTAAGCCAGAAGCAGAGTTTGAAGCTTACTTCCTCCTGTGCAACCTGCTGGGAAACACATTGAACAGCAGGAGAATACAATTCTGGTTTCAGGTATTTTTTCCTGTTATTTATGAGTCAGGCCCCTAGCAAACTCTGGAATATTTTCCACTGCTTAGATATGTCACTTCTTTTCTTTGCAGCCTTTTAAAAACTCTCAGTCTTGCCAGCATGTGCTTCTGAAGCATCCTACATCTGCATGGAGGTACAGCAAAATGAATATGGATGATTCCAAACTGCAGCATGCAGCAGCATCTTTTCCCCAGGATTATTTTCCAATCCAGGAACTTTATACAGACAGGAGCACATATCCGTAAATGTTGCCAAACCCAATTGCCAACCCTTTGGAGCTGGCAAACTGGCAATGAACTTTTACATGGAGCATCCATTTTATATAATTGCCTACCACCTCCCAATTGCCTGCCAATTGACACCAAGCTGCCACTGGGTGAAACTCTTTCTGCAATGCAGTTCCTTCTGTTCCCAGTTATATACAGTTTTACTTCTTTCCAATCAGTTTATTGTAGTGTGAGCATTTAAAAAAATAAAAATTTTCACATATAATTTCCTTTTAAATGTACAAAGAGGTGTTCACAGCAAGACGTTCAGCAAAGGCAAAAACTGTGATTTGGGTATTTGACCATTCTGATGCAGTGCTGTGACAGAACAAGCTCTCCCTTTCAATGTAAATTTGGCTAATCTGAAGATTAGCCAAGATTAATTAAGATGGGGAACAGTCAGAAGGTGTCATTGCAATCTGCAGCTGGTGTTAAACATGCAAGGTGTAAGAAGTGCTTAAATCCTCTGATCAAGGATCACCAAGTTCCCTCATCTCTTCAGCATTTAGCAGTTTGTCCCTGTCCTTGGTCTATGTCCTAGGTGCTATGACAATTTAACTTCGTTTTAGTAAACATGTCATGAACTACAGCTTGCAAACTGGCTAGGAGGAAGATCATGGCTAATTGCAGTGGTGAATAATTCCTCATTTTGCTTTTCTTGTTATAAGCATTTAAAGCCTCTGTTCTTTTTAGGCAGTTATCTAGACAAGGAAGTCCCATTAAAATTCTCCAAATCTGGGCATTCAGCTTATGCTAGCAACTCTGAAAGTCACTTAAATAATTTAAATGCCTGTAATCACAGACACTTCTGAATGGCAAAGCACTTTCTTTCTTCATGAGTAATTTTCAATAATTTTGAAATTCAAAATGTCTCTAAGTTATACAATACTTGTATTGCTTGATTATTTTATCTGCTGTATTTATTACTGGTGTGCTGGTTTGAAAGCAAAGCAGTGTGAGATCCCAAGTCAGAATTACAATTTAATGGGAAAATTAAAATAAAGTGCAGTAGTACAAAAACACTGACAGAGTCAGGATACAACCTGACACCCTGTTGGTCTGGGTGCTGGTAGCAGTCTGATTAAATGGTGGCTGCAGTCCTCCTGGAGTGACAGATGTGGCTGTGTTGAAGCAATGATCCTGCAGGAGGGTGTAGTTTTCCTCTGAAGGTCCAGTGGTGGTGTATATGGGTCCTGTCTTCCTCTGGGAATCCAGTGGAGAAAGGCTGCCTACAGTGTTACAAATCTCAGATTATATCCAGGTAGGAATGCTTGTCTCCTCCTCCTGAGTGGAGCATCTCTCAGTGGGATGTAATTTTATTAGTCATGTAATGAGACTGAGTAGCCCATTAATAGAATACATCCCCCTGGAGGGAGGATGGGTCTGGAAGAGATAAAGAACAGTGCCCCACTTGATTTTAACAGATGGTAATAGAATACATACTTTTGGCTACATATTGCATTGCAACCAAATATTGGGCACCCATAATCATAACTAAGCATAATTCCTCATGGCAAAGTCAATAATAAAAGCAGGATTGGCACAAAGCTGATCAGTCAGACAAAGCTGCTGGAGCACCAGTCTGGGGTTCAGCATTCCAGAGTTCATTCTTCTTCTCCTCAGCCTGGGCACGGTTGAATGACAGGTGCTGGTAGCTATGATTTGAAATGAGACTCTTCTGTGCTTCCTGTGAGTCTGCATTTCTGCTACTTTCATTATCATTTTTTCCAAATGCAGATGGGTTTCTAGGGAAAATATGAAATATACTCTTTGTTCTATATTCTTGCAGGTTTCCATAGCATTACATAGCAATAAGAAATTAATTTTTATTTCACCTCCAAATTATAGATACTCGGAATAACTTCTTCAGAAATAACCCAGTTTTCCAAATCATGGTTCAAGAAACCTTATTCTTCTCAAATAGACATTGTACTGTCTTGTGTTTTGTGGCATGACAGTCTTTTACCACTTTTTGACAGCATTAATCTGCATTTCATATTGAAATTCATAAGAGGTTTGTATGATGCTGGCTACAGCAAAAAACTTGGAAGCAATTCTACTTTAGATATATTATTTCTGGATCAATTGATCTCTATCATATTTCTATGTAAGAATTTGCAAAATAATAGTTTAAAGTACCAGTTTGTAATTTGGAATGGATTTAAAATAGGAAAATAAGTTATTCTCTCTTCAGCCACATTACACATTTCAAATATTATGCAGGTGATAAAGCTCAGTGAAGACATGGTCTCTGAAAGAAAAATTAATGGTAGTTTAATAAATGGTGTCTCTGGAAAACAGTAAGTGACCAGTGGCCATGTGGATTTACTGTGCTATGGCACTAACAGCCCATTTCAAATCATATGAACATATATGAATATATTCTCAGTATCAAGCATGGTGGTTTTGAAAGAATGTTTCTTGTTCTGCTGCTAACCCATGTATAACATATTGCACAAATGAGATATTCTTTTTACTGAAAGGTAGATAATAGGAGCTGTATCTGAGAGTATCAAATCAAACTTCATATATTACCAGAATGGCACTAAAATTGCAAAACCTAGGAACCCTTACCAAACTGTTTAATAAGATTTTCTTATGTCTGGAAAATTATGGGTCTAGTGATGAAATTACAGCATAGCTAATTATTGTTTCTGATTTTCCTAAAGGAACTGATAAGTTCAGAGTTTAATTTTTCCCCTTAATTATAAAATGCCCACAATTATTTTAAAATTAGGGTCCCTAAAGTTAGAATTTTAAACAAAACAGGCAAATTGAATATTGCTGAGTGGAGTTATGGATTAAAACTTCATGGAGATTTTCCACAGGGAATAATTAAGGTTGGAAAGTCTCTGTGATATCATCTTGTCAAACATCAAAACTGGATCAGGTTAGCAGGGCTCTGCTTTTCCATGTTCTGAGGATCTCCAAGGCCACTTGTCTCTGGGCAAATATTTATGGGAATTGAATGAGATCCATGTGAGTGTGACTCCTTAGTTTTATGTAGATTTTCCCATCCTCCTTGATCCAACAAACTGCCTGCAAAACATTGTTAGAGACACCATGAACTATGACACGTTGTGCATCTGAGAGGGACATTTGGAACCAGATCACAGGTGGATGTTTTGTTCCTGGCACTTCATTCTGGGATGGCTGGATAGATGTGTACCAGGGTAACTCCATAGTCCTAAAGAGCCACTACTAACTGATGATCTTGCTAGCGGGTATTTTCTTTACCAAGAATCCAAACCTGTGCCAGGGAGCTCAAGCTGCAAGAGCAGATTTCTGGCTGTATAATATTTGAATTGAGAAATGTATGCCTGTTTATGTAATTGTTTAATTTAAAGGTCTCAGAATAGCAAGAAAAACAATAATGTGTAGGACAAGGTTTTGGCTTCATTAAAATAAGTTGGAATTCTCTATTAATATGCTTCTAGTGGTTTTCTGGAATTTTATCTGTAATACTCGGGTAAAGCACAATCCTGAGGCATAAAATCCAGTCTCTAGGTGTTTACCTTTGAGGTAAAGAAAAGTTAAAAAAAAAGTCAAGGATAATCAAAAGTAGGACTTCGTTAGTATTAAAAAGGAAGGAGATACTTACTGAGAAGCAAGGACCATAATAATCAAATGCAGGTTCTTTCTATCTCCAGTGAGTGTTAGAGCCAGCCTCCTTTCCAATTTAAAGACTGCACATTATGAGTAGACAAGGATTTCAGGAATATGCTTGGAATAAAATCCTAAGCCCCCTTTCTCCAAAAAGCATTAAGTACAAGGAATTAAGAAGAAAGTACAATTTTAAAATGGGAAAAGCTCTTTGCATCAGGTATATTTAAAAGAAAGCAAGTCCATTATGAGCTGGAAAAGGAGTAGCGATTATTTATGGATCTGAAAGTGTTTTTAATGTTGTTATTAGAAATTACTTTGTAGGAAGGAAACTCTTTTGAAATATGGTTATGAGAAAGACAAAATTAAAAAGCAGGTCAGGTATATTTTTGGGTTTGCACCTGTCATATTTTGAGCCACCCTGCAGCAATGTATACTTAGAGTGAAATAGTTCATGAGAGAATGTTTTGAATTTTAATGACAGCTTCAGGGGTTTCATGACCTATCAGCTCTGGAATTAATACTACTGGTTTGTAAGAATTTTCAGTAGAAATCATATGACAATAATAATGGTGGGCTCTCTGTAAAAAGAGAAATTTGATTAAAGAATTATGAAATGTTAAGCACAGACCTTGGTAAGACTCAAGCTTCTGGCCCCAAATCAGGGAGATTTGCAGCAATGCAAAGCAATGACTGTTGGACAAATATAACGTATTTCACAGCTGTAATTTGAAAGCAACATGTGGCAGACTGATGTAATTTATGCCAAAGTGCATTTTTATAGCATAAGTCATTACTCTTTCCAGTGGGAGCCAAGAATGTAACCTGCAGAGGTACATCCTGAAAATCTAAATTGTTTTCTAACCATTGCCTTAAGTCCATAAGTAGTCATGCAGTCTAAGCCATTGGATGCTGTTTTCATGTGACAAGGAAAACACTGTTTTCTTTTGGAGTGTGGGTGGATATGTGTACATTAATGATAAAACTCATTGAGAATGGGTGAGGAGACAATTTCCTCCCAGAAAAGTTTTTGGCATGCATTTGTGTGATTTCCAAGTTGTGTGTGGTTTTCTGGCTGTCGGTGTTATGTGGGGCTTCAGGATTTTTTTTCCTTATAAGGGAACCAACAGAATAGAGCTGTTCATTTTGAAAGATAAGATTTGACATGACAGAAATTTCCTGCGTTAATTGTTTTGAAAACACTTGTCTTCAGAGAGATAACTGATGCCAAGAGTGTTTTGAAATTAGTCCTAGATCGCCTCTGGCATTAGGTTAAAGAGTGAGATGGTGCAGTTAAACATTGGCACAGGATGCCCAGGGAAGTGTTGGAGCCACCATCCCTGGAGGTGTCCAGGTAATGACTGTAGGTGGCACGCAGTGCCATACTTCAGGTGACAAGGTAGGTGTTTGGTTGAAAGTTTAACTTGATCCTGAAGGTCTTTTCTGGCCTTTATGATTCTGTGGATGGACCTGCCCTTCTGGACCAACAACTAAGCGTCAAATAGCTATCACACAATGATGTTGGCTCTTTAAAATCATCATCTGACTTCTCTCAAGCAAGCTCTCCATTGGGCCTTATCAATTCTTCTGAGTTATCCTTTTTTATGTTTTGAACAGTGGAAGGAGAATTTAGCTCAACTAAAGTTGGTTTTGAATTGAGTTGAATTGACAAAATGTTTTCTTTGCCAGTCACTAAATTTGTGGGTTGTAGATTATAACAACCAGTCTCTCTGGCAAATACAACCTTTCTTAGTAACCAAAGGTATGAAACAAGACTTTGCAAATCAGAGATGTAACAAATTCATACTTTTCTGCACATTGCTGTCAAGAAGCAGCTGCAGTTCATTGCATTAGTGTGTTTATTAATGCTCTACAACACATTTTCAAATAAAATCGAGTCAATTACTCTCAATAGACTTCTAATGATACATGAAATATCCAGCAAAATGTTTTCTCACAGATGAATGAACAGACTTTAATTGACTTGAAAATCTGTATTTTTTGTCATCAGAAAAGAATGATCAGAGATCACACATAAGCATACTTTGCTTATGTAATATTATGTATTTAATCTCTTTTGTAATTAATAAAGTGTCTTTGAACATAATGATTTAAAAATTATGCTTGAGGAATTCAATGGCAACAAAATACAACCCTGATCTTATGACAGCAGTCACTTTTGGGAGTGTAAACTAATGTTTCCATGAAACTGGGACTTAATATGGCACTTTTAAATGGACTGATAATAGAAATTAATCTATGTGTATTTTTAAATAGAACAAGTGATTTGATCCACACATTCAGGAAAATAAGGAAGTTAATGGCACAATTTAGAATTATGCCTTGATTCAAGACAATGTATTAATTAATTACCTGGAAGTTTCTTGAAGCCTCTTTGTGCTTTGATCCTGAATTTGGGATAGAAGAGTTTTGATGATCATTCACAGAGAGTCAGCCCAATTCCCCTTCCCCAGTCTTGTCACTGTCCTGTAATGAATGGCCTCTTCTCCTTTGAGCTCCAATTGATCAGTGCAACTTTATAGGTATTTGCAAGCAATTTGCAAATCCAAAAAAGAGGTGAAGAAAGGAACAGACTAAAACAGTTGGAGTTATGTGGAAAAAAATCCAAAACCTGGCTGTTAGAAGGTGATTGAGTAATTGTCTGTTCTTTAGTTGTCTTTCTTCAAATATTCGGAAAATGTGTTTTCCAGTATTTACTGACTTTTCTTAAAAAATGTGTCTAGTTACATCCTTCAAAGATTCCTTTTCTCTAGTCCACATTTGGATGTCGATTTCTTTTCTCTAGTCCACACTTTGCTGTCTAGAATCCAGTGAAATATTCTGGGTTGTTAAAACACCTTAAAGTGTTAAAGGCTTCCACTGCCATGGCCTTAAGTTCAATCTAATGCGTGTTCAATCACTGCACGTAAAAATCTATTGTAAAAAAGAACTTTTAAAGAAACTGAAGAAGTAAACTGGGAAACTATTGGACCTTTAATTTTGAGATGTGGTATAGTATATACTGTTTGCTATCCAGCAAAGCAGCTAACAGAATTGTTCTGTGGTGCCTGATACTTGCAGAATGTTTATTTATTTTAGTTCTTCCCCCCAGGGTTTCTAATCAGCTTGTCAGTGCAGCAGCCATGGAATCCCGGACAAAACTGAAGCACAGTTCATGTGGGTTTAATGAGTTCTCAAATGGTAATGTCCCGTGAGCCCTGTTCTCTTCAGGTACAGCAAGATCAATTAAATATCACCAGGTACAATTCACTCCAGTGGGCTGCTTTGATCTACTCCAGAAAATACATTTTTTCAGTCTCCTTTCTTGTCTTTGCAAGGCCTATCTGTAGGCATTTTTCATATCTTTTCAAGGGAATCACATTCATCAATGATGCAAGATCAAGAAATCAATATCTCAGTGTACAGCAGGGCTAAATATTGTAAATTATCCATTAAGTTGTACCAACTTGCGTTTTGCCAAAGAGTAAAAGACATCTGAACAAAAGTTAATTTTGTCCAAGTTTATAACTTTACATCTTCAGTAAAAATCAGGCCATAATTGAAGCTTGAAAAGCATTTACCCTCAATGATCAGGACAAGGAAGATAATATTATTCCTCAGACAACTTCAACTTTTTGGCTAATATCCAACAATGAAAATGTATGAATATTTTATTTCAGATATCTTGGGAAATCTGTATCCACCTTTAATGTTTTTGTAGTGTGTGACAAAACAAATCTACAGAATGACATTTATATCAGTACATTAAGTATGGATGTATCTGTATTCCATTGAGTTGGAGTGGGGGCTCTAGGATATTTGCAATTTACATGGGAAACAAAGACAGAGTTTTCATGGACTTTTCTGTGACTTTACCAGAAATATTTAGGCTTAGTGTACTTTTAACTAGTTATCCTGATATTGGCAATTTTTGGGACATTAGCTGTTCCTGAAATTAATTACTGGTAAGAAAGATTATAAAAAGGTCTTTACTTTCTAAGTGATCAGTTAAGGTAATCTATTGCTGAAAAATGCACAGTAAGGATTTTACAGAGCTCTATCTGTTAGTGCAAGAATTCGTAGACTGCAAACTCAGCTGCTGAACATGCTTAGAGCAACTTCCTTAAATAGAAATCAAAACTCATGCTGATTACAAGAATAAATAATATGTAGAACATCATACAGAGGCAATGCAGGACAATCTAGGACCAGAACTGGCCTCAGACTCTTGGAGTGCTTTGAAAGCACAGACAGCTCCTTCCTCTGCTGGTGAGGCTGAGTCGCAGCTCTGCAAACAGCGGAACTTGGCAAAGCTCTCTGACTGACACCTGCCAGCATCTCCGGCGTGCTCCTTTCCAGTGCCTTTCCCTGGTGCTCCCAAACCCACCGTACCCTACCTGCTTCCCCATCCTTTTCCATTGGCTCCAGGCTCCCTGCAATCCCTGGAAGCCGCTGTGTCGTGGGTGTTTCCCGACCTTTCCCCGCCGGCCGCTGCCGCCTTCTGACGGTCACAACCTGCGCTGTGGGTGCGTGTGAGCATACTTTCACCAATTGTCTTTTAAATTTTTTGGACAGCAGAAGACTGAAGTGGTGTTTTAGGTGTTGTTCACAGTCACATTAAACCAAAATCTCACTGTTCTCACTCCTGTCCTCAAAGTTAACCTATTCTTGTTTGTGCATAAAAACAGCGATATCTGCACCATTGAAATTAAGCCGACTTCTGTCCAAGGGGGCATGTTCATCTTGAAATCAATTTCATTTAAATTGATTAGTATTCTTAATAATATTAATAAGTTGTAACTAACATTTAATATTAATCCTAAGATTAATTTTATTTACTTACTACAAGTTTTAGGTCTTACCAGGATGACAGATACATACAATAAGGTCCAAAATTTATGTTTAATGTCAAAGCAACACTGCAGGACATTTGTAGTTACTCCAAATTGCATTTTCACTAGCAAGCAACCTAGCAAATACATACTTATTAAAAATGCAGGACTTCATGTTAATCTGTCTATATTGTAAAGTATGAAGAAATTCTTGTAGAAAAGGAGTGCACAGGATGTGTTTGCTTCAGAAGATGCATCCCTCACCATGTCCTGAATTTATGACTTGCTTTAGATCATGCACCAAGAGGAGCAAAACAGAGATACCCACCATGCATCAGGAGTTGTTTATTAATTTTCTTATCAAAGAAAAGCTTGAAAACTTATCAAGAACACTTCCGAGAGGGCTTTGTTGCAATATGGTTTCCATCACTATTTTGTAGAGAGATACAGTTTCCTTCTGATTATTGGAAAAGGTATTGATTGAGAAGCTTTGTTTAGAAAGTCTTTTGTGTTTTCTTCTCTGTGGCTTTGAATATGTATTATATTTTTCTGATATTTTTGGAGAAAAGCCAAAGTAATAACAAATACTTGCATTAAATTAATTTATTTTTCCTCTTAAAACATGTATGCCAGCTGGTCACTGTATTTCTAAACAGACTGTTCAGGACAGCAGAAAAGGAAGACAAAGAATCCTAGAGCTGACAGTATTAAATCTATCAAAACTGAAATACTTGTCCTGTTCTCCTTAATGCTGCATTCAGAACAGAACATAACTGCTGGTGGGCTTAGATCACACCAGTGGACTGATCTGACCATCTCAGTGTCTGTAAATAACGTGTGTCCAGAACATTCATTTCATGAGTGCCTTCCCTGTCAAATCATAGGTATGTCATTGGGTGACATATGGGATGGGGAAAGATGTCTACAGGAAAGATCATAGCTGTAAGACCTTTCAACAGCTCCTGAGACAAATAATTCAGCCTTCAGTGTATTTTGTACCTGGTCCTAACTGTGAGAACACCTTTGGGAATGAGCTCCATGAGTCACTGCAACACCTGCAGCAATCAACATTCACATCTCCCTGTGCTCTCCAGAGCTGGGCACTGGCTGAGCCTATGTTAAAAAGCATGATGAAAGGCAGCCTGGTGCCCCAAGGTTTAGGATCCTATGTATTCCAGATTCACCAGGTCTTTCAGGTTTTCCACTGATATGTACTTTGTCTACTGGCTCTCTAGATATCATATATCCTGAAACTTTTGAAAAACACTAACAAGAGAGTGTTGCAGTCACAGGCATTGAGGCATGGTCTATTCCAGTATCATACAATCTCATATGAATCTTTCCATGATTTCAGAGTGGGATGCTGGTAGAGAGAATAACAAGAGCTGTGCCATAAGGCTTTCCAGCACATCACTATGGCTGGACATTACACTCCGTGCACAGTATTTTTTTGCAAGCCCAGTTTGCAGGGATCTGATTTCCTCTCTATTGTCCTGAGCACAGGGATGTAGCAAGAGACCTTCAGAAGTCAGCATTCCACAAACTTTTCTCTGTTTTGTAAAGAGCTCTTAAGTATTGCAACCCTTTTTGGTAATGAAGGCCCTTGGGCACAATGGTAGTCAGTGGAATTAAGGTTAAGCACAGGAGCAGTTTTTAAAGTGTGTTTAGTGTTGTGTTTTGCAAAACACCTGGTAATGTTATTTGTTAACCCATTTTCTACACACTATTTTGAAAATAGCTTGCCCTGGTATCTCTAAACTGTGTTGTAGTCTTTGTGTTTGTATCACTAGAACTTCCTAATACCGTACAAGTGATTTTTAATTTTAAGTTTTATTTCATGTATATCATAGGGTCAATATAAACTAAGATAAAATATAGATAGGATAGAGCAAATCCTTACCTGTCTGATTGACAAACCTCCATGAAAGTCAGTGGCTCTTTGCCAGCTTCCACAGTGGGAATAGCAGGGCGAGGCAAGGTTAGTTAACTCTTCCTGTTGATTGTCCCCTTAATCCTCTTATCTTTCCATTTACTTTGTTTTTGGAGTTTTTTGGCTGAAGGTATTTATATTTTCTATGCTTATAAAATAGCACTTTCCAAAAAATCCACTAGAAGTAATCTAGCTACTTTTATCATCTTTGTTTCCAACAAAATCCTAATTCAATCTCTAAAGTACTGCCTTCTGGAGACTTGAGTTTATGGAAGCATAGACATGCAAACCTTGCAAGCTCTTTTACATTTCACTACTCACCAGCCAAGAAGAGAACAGAAGAAAGGCAGCAGCCACCAAGTTGGAAAAAAACTTTCTTTAGAACACCACTACAGGTGTAATAATGGACTGTGGTTGTACTTTGAAAGTGATCTCACTGAATGTGCAGGGAAATTTTATGCAGTTTATCATGAATATGTTCAGGACATGGAACTGAAGTCCCTACTTTCTAGATGATTACAGGTGTACAGCTCAGTCTGTGTCCAAATGCAGTGTAAATACTGGGTATCTCAACCAGCCAGGCTCATGATTTATTTTTAAAAAATAGGCACTGTGATAGAGAGGGGAAAAAAATAATAATAAATGTGACATTTTGATTTTGTTTTTTAATAGACTATTTTCAGGAAAACTAAAATGAAGATGACTGAACAGCAGCATTGTACGCAGTTTAAATCTTCTTAAGATAAAGGTCAACACAGGATTCTGAGATAAAAAAGACATTAAATATTTTGAACATAAAATGCAGTCGATAATGAAATCTATAAATGGAAACCTTTTCTGTGTTGTATAATGATAACACATGACATTTTGCTGTCCATATAACCTTTAGCTTTTCTGTCAATATTACTGTGCAGCACTGATTTCAGAAAAGGCATTAAACACTGTCAGAATGAAAGACATGTTTTACTAATAAAGCAATTATTATCCACTCATGATGTAAGAATATAATTGGATTTTAATGTATTGAATCAAACACTATCTGCTTTAATAACAGTGTTGCTAAAACTGTCATCTATAATTTATTAGGAATAGAACAAAATTTGACATCAGGAATGTAAACTAAGCCCTGCAACAAACATTTGTTGCAAAGACGCACAGGTTGAAATGTGCATCCTGAAACAAATTATTGTTGCAGGGTCCAAGTATTAGGATCAACCTAAGGTTTGATGTGTTTTTTATTTTTAAGATGAAAGCAAGACAAACTTTTCGATTTATGAAAAATTATTGGTCAAACAGCAGCAGAAACCACATACTAGTTGTTGCATAAGCATTATTTAAGAGACATGTTGTTCAGCAATCTCTGTTCCACTTAGAAAAGAACTTGTGATATTGATGCCTTGCGAGGCTACCTGGAACACAGGCTAGACAGTGTTAAAGGAATAAAGTTGTTATTTATTAAAAAGCCTTTAAAGGATACACCTTGGGCAGTACAAGAGCCCAGCTGAGGCTACACCCAAGATGGACAATGGCTTATGAGTTTTCACACTTTTATAAGTTTTGGTCCATTTACATATTGGGGTTAATTGTCCAATTACAGCTTCAGGAAAGCTTTCATGAAATCCCATCCTCCCAGATTACTCTGCTCAGTTTGCTGTTGTTTATAATTTTGGGCCTGAAGCTGCAACAGTGTCCTTGGTTCTCAGGCTGGAAAAGGATTGTTAGGTCTGCTAAACTGTGAAGAGAATTTGGTAACACTTTATATAAAGTTCAGACTTATATACTCAATGCAGTATAGAATCTAGAAAATATAAAAGCTAAAACTTAAGGCATCAATATAAGTTCCAAACACGAGGCACAGTCTCTGAATAATTTATACAAAATCTTTCCAATATTGAGTCATCGTGTCTTGTAGTTTTCCATTTATTCCCTCTTTTAAAATTTTAGCTTCCAGTTTGTAATTTGTATACCAGTTTGTAAAAGGGTATTAAATATTTTTGAACTTGTAGGCCCAGCTTTGCCTAAGCAAATGCTTGTGGCTACAACTTTTAATATTCAGGAGTATATGACTGCTCATGTCTGCCACTGTGTATAGTGCAGCTTGTCTGATCTGTTTCAAAAGTTATTCTAAGAAATGTAAACAGTGGAGAAGAAAATTATTTCTTGCCATTTTAGATGTGTTTTAAGAAAACCTGCTTCTATGTTGCTGACACTTCAGTCAAAATATGCAAGTATAGTAATTCAAAGTGTTATTTAACTGCAATGATTAGAGGAGTCAGGAGTTTTGAAAGCTGTGTAGTTGTACACAGCAAACTTCAGCTTTGGTGTAAAACCAACAATGTGGAATTTTGTGTTGATTAAGCTATTGAGACACAACAGAATTCTTCAGGAAAATAAAGATCCAGACTCTGCAATGACAAGAATCCTGTGTGCTGCAGAAAAGCCAGACTGATTTCTGCTTCTCGTTCCCAGCCTGGTTTTGTAAAAGGGTAGAATATTAAGGCATTATTTTCAATAAATGCACATTTTGTATTGTTTTTCAGCATTGAGGAATATACTGAACAAAAGACCTAACAGATTTTAAAGTAACACTCTAAAAGTAAAGACAAAAATCACAACAAAAGGCCCTCTCTTGCCAGGTGCTCTGATAGCAAGAGGATGGTGTAAAAAACAGTGGCAGAAAATCATTCCAAGGGTTTGCACTAACTTTCTATCAGAGATGTTTTTATTACACTGCAGGATAAGATACAGTGACCTTGTTAAGTTCCCCTCTTATTCCTGTTGTTTGTTTGAACATAATGGACAGAAATGGAGCTTGTAAAGACACAAGAGTAAGTCCTGATTTTGTCACCTAAGTTGTGTAGATACAAGAATGTGCCAGGGCAGATCATCTCCCAAAATGAAGCTCTCCAATAAAACATCTGAGAGTGTTTGCACTGTAATGTACTGGAGAAAAAAACTAAGCTAGTGTTAAATGACTTTCTAATGAGAAATAGTCCAGCTGTGACAGGATGGTAAATAATCCTCACTCAGAGCTGGGCTGTTACAAATAGGTTTCTTCTCCCAAACCTGACCACTGATTATCTGCACTGTGCAAAGGGGCAGGATGCTGCATCTGAACTTGGGGCAGGGCCACAGTGGTAAAACATTTGTTCTGTCCTCTGCTTCAGCACATCCCTTAAGTCACATTTTCTGATACAGAGCTTTAGATTTATCTATATTTAGGCACTACAAGGAGTACATAGCTTGTTGAAAGCTTAGTCTCTCCTGAGTTTGTTTTAGCTAAATTTGAAGTGTCATTATTTAGATTCCACTTCTTTATAAAATAGATGTAACTTGATGTTTTATGAAGCAGTTTGGAAAATTAGTGAAGTGACTTACAAGAGATTTTTCAATGTTCATTAAGTTTCAATTATTCATCCTTGTCATTAACAATCTAGTTGTAGAAAGTGACCTTCCTTGCTTCTGAGCCTTGGTTCCAAGAACTTCCTGATGCCACCAGCCATGACTGTGATTCATGTACCTATTTAAATGTGTGAAATTCATTTTCAACTTGAACCAGCAGCTGGGGTTCAAATCTGCAAAAACAGATGCTGCAAGGGCAAAGAAGTAAAAGCAATTTTCCAGGATCATAGAACACTAAATTGGCTAAAAAAATCACGTATCATAAATGAGTTGATTTCAGGAAGTCTATTCTTCCTCTTCTATAATGAGATATCTTTAAGGAATTCTAGTACAGTCAAATTTATAATGACAAATATTAAATGGAAACATTTCAGAAGCTGCATGAGTAATGCTTTCATTAACCTGTTAGTTACAGTGCAAATGAAATTTAATCCTGTGTAACAAGATTGTTGTGCTAATTTATTTTACTGTTTCTAGAAGGTTTTTTGTTAAAATCATGTCAGAGTATTTACAATAAAATTCATTTTTGCAAGTTGCTGTAATAGCATCTGCAATAAAACTGTTAGTGCTGGCCTTTAACGTGACCTTACGGTTATCATGAAATGTACAGGTATTGTGTGTACTCTCTTTAGTGCACCAAACACAGCTAGGTCTTAACCTGGACAAATACTGCTAGGAGTAATCTTTAATAGCCAGATCACCTTTATCTCTAGGAACAATTTTTATCATGGTCTGTCATTAATTTGTGCACACCCTGATAAAATTTCTTGCTAATCCATGCAAAAAGCCTTTAAAATCTCTGAACATCCTGTTTTTTAAAGATAACACTGCATAGCTCCTTTCTTCTTCTAATTGGCTTCTGGAACATGCCCACTAGAAATTATAGAAGCATTCCCCTGTGGAGGAGGCCTAGTCCTCTGACAGGCCTCCTCCCTGGAGATCCGCTGCCTAAGATAACACAAAACCTCCTAGTCACTGTGACTAAGCTATGGACCCCTTCCTGCTTCAGGACCCCATGTTATCTCCCTGTTAACTATTGGTCATCTTATCCTGGTCTCAGACCACTGGTCCCCTTCCCGATTCTCCCCTTCCCTATAAAATCACCAGCTTTTGCCCAGCTCAGTGGTTAGATCATCACTGGCCCCCTTTACTGAAGCCTGCATTAAAGACTTTCTGTGGAATGCCACATGATCTTCCTGTCTCTTGTCTGCATCAGCTGGGGTAACCCCTGGAGGGAGCTGAACAGAGCTGATCACAGAGCAGAAATTGCTTCTAAAAGAGCTGGTCACCTTGAAGCCTTTGCCGGTCCTCCTAAGGGTTGGCTGGAGACTGTCTGGAAACCTTGGATGGCAGCTCCCCCCTGGGATGTTTATCTGGGCTCTTGCTGGTAGAAGCTGGGGGTTGGACAGGCCCCCAGGACCCAGCCACAACATTCCCCTTCCTTCATAAAATATTAAAATATTAAATGTTAGAAAATTCAGGCTTGCAGCCTCCTTAAGAAGAGGCACGCAGCATAGCTTACAGCATCACAAAGTCCAAGGATTCATGGTAATACCCTTCCTAAACATGAATAGAGGAAATTCATATTCAGATGATTAAATTACTAGAGATGAGGAAAGTGTTCCATAGGAAGGGGATTTAAAAGATTGAAAGTGCTTACTTGGAGAAAAAATGCAGAGGATAAAAAATAATAAATAAAAAAGTAATGCTGCAGAGGAAGTAATTACTTTTGTTATGTACCAGTGATCTGTATTGCCAGATTAGAACAAGGATTTCATGAACTTTAGAGAGGAACATGCTTAAAATGATAAATCCTAGTTCATTTTTAAATAAAAGGTCTAAGAATAGTTGATTTTCGGATTGTCATACACTTACTGCGTTCTGTGCATAAGTTGGTGTCAAAAAGCCTGCAAGAATGAAGTAATTCAAAATGGGTTTGGTTTTTTGTTTGGTTTAAACTGGGATATTCACTCTTGGATTTTAAGATAAAAACCATTTGTTGGCACAGATTTTTTTAACACTGAAGTGTTACCATTGGAGGCAAACACTGCATGTTGTTTTGTTCTGGGAAAATAATTGCTGTGTTCCAAAGATATGCCTGCAATATCCCTGCCAAGGAATAATTTCTCTCTGGTATGCAGCTTGGTCAGTTAGCACACAAGACCAAAGTTACAAGGGTCATATTGCAGACCTTTTTCATCTTAAATTTTTCTCTTGTTCAAGTCCTTATGATTAGGGCAGCCTGAGCAATTTTTGTCTTTTCTTGATAATTGCTATGCACCTCAGACCCAAGCAAATGCACAATAAATCACTGCAAATGTTACTAGAAGGTCAGCTGAAGGTGGAACTGCACATTGTGGGAGTTTTGGAGGGACCACCTGAGTGGCAAAGACTTATATCTGTAACACAGCCTGTTTGAGAGCAATATCCATCAGAAAGAAAACCCCAACTATTTCCAAGTGACAACTATTGCAATGGTAAACTTTAGCTTTAAACTTTGAGTTGTTTGAGTTGTAGTGCTGTTAAAAAACCCCAACCCACAAAGAACCCCAGCAGTTGATTTTTATTATAAAGACATACATTTTTCCCAGCTCTAAGGTATGTTTATTTTTGGTCAAACGAATAAAGTATTCACTTTCATATTCAAATCCATATTCTTAAAATAATGTGGGAGCTGATTTTAGAACTCCAAACAGACTTTATGATAAAACTTTCGCAGAGCTTGAAAATTTAAATGGTAATTGTGTCCACATGATCCACTTAATCCCCATCATAGAGAGCGCTAGAGGCACTCCCTGGACCTGTAATTACTTCAGGGGTGTGAAACAGTCTTAAGATCAATATTAAAGTGTTCTAATCTTCTTAGTAATTATCCCAAACAGTGTAATTTAATATTATAAATGGCCTTATTCTGAAACACCTCTTTCTCCCTGGAGCCCCTGAATGTGGCAGCACTAAATGGGTCTGAGGACACCAGCAAGGACAGCTTTCAGCCCAGGGTAGCTGCAGTGCTCTCCTCAGCAGAATTCCCCATTTCTCCTTGTCCAAGACTTTTTCCTGGAGCCTCACACCCCTCTGCTGATAAACCTGTGCTCCCCAGAGCCTGCAGCACCCAGAAGACAATACCATTTTCTGCTCAGTGTGGGTCCTTAGAAAGTGTCTGTTAATACTGCAGTAATCTGTTATAACTTTGCTCAGTGTTCTAGATCTTGATTGTAGTTTTCAAATTTTTATAGCTGAATTACTTTATGGTTTCTAAAGACCTTTTTCATTTAAACAACATTCATACATTTTAAATATGTTTTTCTCTTTATTTCTGTTTGAAAAGGGTTCCATGTTAAAATACAGAAGAACAAAGAATATTAAAAAGTTGTCTGACTAATGCTTTTCTGAATGGAAAAACCAGTTGATACAAGATTTTACATTTTTTCTTTCTGTTTTCTAGCCATGTTCTTTTAGATGCAATTTAAAAAAATCTCCAGGGGCTCCTCAGGAGTTAGGCCTTTACATCTTTTCCTGCCATTATTAACTCCTGCATCCTAGCAGCTCTTGCTTGAGAAGTTATCACTAACATTCACTACCATCATTAGGAGACAACTTTAAACTGATTGGAGCATTTATCAAAAGGTGTTGTTGGCACTCTCAGCTGAACTATAAATCATCCTCACTGACTCATGCTTTGTCAGTTTCTGAAGCCTGACTCTTATTTTATTAATCCACAGGAGAACATGCATTAAAGAGGGGTGTATTGAAAGAACAATAAATTAGCTGAATGGTCTTTAATAGACATAGCTGTCTGCAGAGAACTGGGTAAATCTCAACAGTAAAAAAGCCAGAAGTTTTGCATGTGGAAGATAAGGAAATAATTCTTTCAAATTATAATGTCTTGTTTCATAAATTATATTATTTAATCTACATAAATTTGTAAAGTGACTCAGGTTGTCCCCCCCACAATAATCAGTCTGACCACATTCCCAAAGATGCAAATTGGTTTTATGCCATCAGTTGTTCCATTGCAATTAGGAAGGTAGATTTGTATTCTTCCCCTGACTCTGTGCTCCTACTTAAAATGCTATTCCACATAAATACAGAATTTTTTGTGAAAAGGGCACAAAATCTAGGAAAGTCCAGTGTCAGAAATCTCTGATCCCAGAATGAGAATTAAAATGGAAAACTTTGCAACCCTTCTTGTGTATTTTTAAGATACCTGAAATATATCTTCAGTTCCTAAATGAAATTTTATGGAAGTGATGGGTGGCTGTAGTTAAAATTTTAAAATTTCATGGACTTGCAACAGTAGCTACATGTACAAACCATCAGTTGGATTGCTATGTTCAGTCAATCCATTGTGAAAAAAAATGGACATTGAAATGAAGGTAATTCAGCATGTGTATGACCAAAAAAACCTCAATTTATAATGAACAATTGAACAAGAAAATGTGAAATGTTCTTAGCTGCAGAACTGTATTACTGGAATATAAAACAAGACGAAATAAAGCTAAACATATTTTGTGGGATTGTTTTCCTAAGTGGAACTGTGCCAGGTGGTGAAAGTATAAAACAATTATTCTGCCTCACTTGCATCCACACAACTGAAAGTGCACACACTGGCTGGTTAAGAAGGCAGTGCCTGCAAATGACAACTACTAAGAGTCACTGCTGTGCAATAGACATGAAGTGTCACTGATGTCATTGACTAGGGAATGGAGAGGGATAGGGAATGGGAGAGGGAGGAGTTGGCAAGTGTGGAAAAGCTGGAAATTTAAACTTGTACCTTTCAAGTAAGTCGTTTGGTTTCTTTCAATTGTTAGAAACACAGACAAACTGTAAGAACATTTCTGGTGAGAGTATAATATCATGAAGTGCAGTAATTCGATCATTTGCGGTCATCTGAACAGCATTAAGTTTATCCCTTGGGCAATCCATTGACATCCCTGGAACTACTTCAGGGAGTGGTTGAGCCCTGTGCTCAGGGAAGTAACAAATACCTCACTACACAGGTTTGCTTACACTGCGTTGGTAGCAGAGCAGCTTTAATGCTGAAAAACCATATTCTAAAGATCTTCATCCCGTTAATTTTCAGCTATTTACTTACCTGCTGATTTCAGAGGCCAAATTGGAATATGCAGACTTGGAGTTCATGTATTGCACAGTTACAAATAGTTGAACCAGCAGCTTCAGAAAATGCCCGTGTTTTCAACTGTAGACAATATTTCTTATGCTCTTTGTGTTTAATTAGCATTCTCATGCTGGATGAAAACAATGATTTATAATAATTACTATTGTTGTCATCCAATAAAGGTTTCCTTTCACCTGCAAATCATTCATGTAGATGAGACCAGCTCTTGAAAACTGAGGGACTTCCCTAAGTTGTATTGTGGAAGAGGCTGCTGGGGAAATGGAGCTGGGTGGGAAGCTGGGATGTCAGGGAAGGCAGTGCAGCAGGAGAAGCATTCCTCAGCAGCATGGTGGAGCCTGAAGACACAGGACACCACAGCAGGGTAGAACTCATAGTAAATATGTCCACTCTGACATTTGCAAGCAGGTTTCTAATGAACTTGAATTAACCCCAAACCTCTTAAAAGGTTATGACATGAATTACTCTTTTGTAGTACAGGTATTCTATGACCCATCCAGTCACATTTTGACTGAGATAAGCAAGAGTCTCCTCAGACTTATAAACTGCTGTCAAATTAAGAATAAACATGGTTCTTTGTAGTAATAATAACTTAATTATAGGTAAGAGGCAATGAGGCTGAACATTTTAAGATGTAGTTACACCAAAACCTATAAAACTCTAATCATGTAGCAGAGATTTTGATTTAAAAATTAGTGAAACTGGCACAAAGTGCCCTGGGAGAAGAGTATGAATGTGCAATTTAACAGAGTAGGTCTGAACATCTAAACTGAGTCTTTCAACTACCTGTATAAAATATTTTGGGCAGATGTGCTGGCAGCTAATACAGCATATCCAGGGAACAGCTTTTGGTATCTGCTTCATTTCATCTAATTTAGCAGATAAAACTTTTGATGTAGAAATAGTGGAAAGTATATGTTTTCCTGAAGGAATGAAATTTTACTTTGGGAAAAATATGGCATACATACTGGATGGATTGAATTGAGTTTGGTCAGTGCCCAGTACACTTCTTGGTGCAAACTTGGTGAGATGTTGGACTGCAGCTAACAATTGCTCAACACACAAACAACCCTGATTAAAAAGGAACCGAAACAGCAGCATCACTGCTTCAGAAAGGTGTTGGTGCACCTTACAAAAATTCAGCAAGCAGCATTTGATAAGCTGTCAATGCAAATGTTGTTCTTTTAAAAATAATTAATAGAATCCAGCAATAGTTAAGGTCTCTTTATACACCCAAGATGAAGACAACAGTATGTCAATTTGAGAATGCTGACTGTTTATGAAACATAAAATCAGGTTTTGAAAAGCCAAGTCTATGTAGAGAGCTTGATGCTTCAAGCAGTCTTTGTCTAGAATTTCTGCTAACCTCAATGGGAAAGCTGTAGTTCACGCAGAGGAAAGCCAGATTGTACTGGAAATAGGGCTAAGTTTTTTTAAGAAGCTGACTATAGTAATCACCCAGGCAAAGATCCCATGGCACGTGGAGAAAATGGGAACCTGTGACTGTGTACTTGGTTCAGTTCATAATTTGATTCTGTTACATCCAACTAAACTGTTTAACTGTGGAAAGGAATTATATTTTAGAACTGATGAAGGCAATTGAGTTCTTGGTTACTGTACAGCAGGAAGGATTTTACCAGTGACATCTGAAAGACAAGGAGCACACAGATGCTTCAGCAGTTGCAGCCACCTAAGTATGTGTTAAAGACCTCCTTTTTATTCATGAAAATATAGATTTGTTAAGCAGAGCAAAAGCAAGTTCAGCCATATCTATTGAGATCACCTTCCCAGATGGTTCTGCTAAGACATAAAGGAAGCAGTTATCCTTGTTAAAAACAGAGAAATTAAATGTTCTTATGCCTAAAAAATAATTTGTTTATTTGTTCCCAGGGGGGAGCAAGCATATTGCAGTCTTGACATGAAGATACAATGAATGGAACAAAGAGATTAGTAAAGCTGAAGATTAGTAATGCAGTAAAGGTTATTGTGGCATACCCGAGCAATTAAAAATAATGATTTGCAGAATGGAACCTAGAACTTCCATAAAGAGTACACTTCTAGGCAGCACCACAGCTACAAGGTGCAGCTCTCTGTTGGATTAGACAGCAAAGCTGCTATATCAGCTACTTGAAAAAGGAAAATAATCTGATTCCTGGTCCTGTATTTCAGTAGCTGCCCATGCAGTAGCTCAGTGAATGTGAGGCAGAGTAGGACTGGACTGAGTCACTTTTTGGGTCTGCAAGATGAATATGTCAACAGAAGGGAGGGAAATGTGTACTGATCCTCAGGCAGGACCAGAGTATTTCCCAAAGAGATCCCTCCAAACAAGCCAGTTGTAGAGACTCTGACAGGGGCAGTTATAAAAAACCCGCTACCCAGCAGCTGTTAAGTGATAAAGCAACACCACTGCTCTGCACAGTTCGCTGCTCATCTTCGTAAGCTTTACTCTTAGAATTTTACAGATTTCTTTTTAATGCCCCAAGCACAGCACTAAATGGTGTAATTTTTATTTGATACATTGATAAGCAGCAAGACATTCACTATCTCCTGATGGAGGTTGCTGAGCAACTATTTAATTATGGTCCTTTTGGATCTTCTAATCACTGATGTACCAAATGCAAAACCTTTGCTTTTTCCCTTCCCAGTCCTTGAATCAGCCAGCTTCCTCTTGAATTATCTGTGAAATATCACCAAATACTTCCCAGTAGAAGGAAAAGTCATTTGCAAGAATGGATGTGGCAGCTTCTTAGATCCCAGTTTTCTACTAATCTTATTCGTGGAAGTTCTGAGAAGCTCCACGTTCTTTAATGACATTCTTAAATAATGGAAAGTGTTTGATATATGCTTTTTGGTATCCACACAAAGAATAAACACCAAAAGCTTCACAGAAAGGACACAAGACAAAGAAAGCTTACAGAAAGACTAGAGAAAGATAAGTTTCAAATCTGTGGTTTATTCCTTTGAAATACTATTTCTTCATTTATCACAGAATAATATTATGTTAAGAACCCAGCCTGCTTTAAACATTTCCTTGTATCATGTTTGTAATTCCTGTAGGTATTGCAGCCTAATAGTGGGAAACTATAACCTCTTTTAAACTTCCGCCATTAGAAAAGTTAATTTATACATCCACATTTCCTCGAAAACACTTTTCAGATTACTTCAATGAAGTTCAGATAGTCTTAGACATGTGAAAAATTATAATAAGATAGGGAATACTACTGGAACATGAAGTTACACATGAATTGGTCAATTCTTTGCTTTAGACTGATCTGGCTGAGCTCTATGTAGTCAAACTGCTTCAACTGTTGAGCTACAGGAAATTCTGTGGGTTGGGAGAAATCTTTTTGCCAAGGTAAAACCCAAGATGGCTTCAAGCTACAGTGGTTAAATTGCTTCCCTGAGCAAGGGGAAACTGGATTTTCATTCTTTTGCCAGTAAATATTTATGCAAAGTGGAACAGAATATCCAAGACCAAATTTAATACCTTTAATTTTGGTGTATCTGTGTGTGCACGCGCGCATGTGTGTGTGTGTATGTGTGTGTGTGCGCATGTTCTCAGTCAAGTACGTTCCTATAGCATCCAAAGGGGGAAGATGAAAAGGGCTTCAGAGGATCCAAGCTTTGACTCACACACCAAATGACAAGCACACATATCTCTTAGTGAATCTAAAATCAAGAATTTTGAAATTGATGTCTCAGGTTTCTAGCCTGAGAACTTAAAAGCCCAAATCCTGCTTACCTGAAAAGAAAATTAGGATCTTAGAAGTGTCCTGAAAATGGTACTTATAAGTTGCTTTATATTTGCAATGTACTTTCCCTCATGATAATTTACCTTAAAGTAAATTTATTGTCTAATCATGAGATTAGAAAAGATTCAAAGATAGTAATTAGAAGTCATGAGAACTGACATACATTTAAACCATTTTAAACTAAACTATATATTTCCTGAACCTTGATTTCCTCAAAATTTATTCACAATTACAAATCACTGCTGGAGGACATTGAATCTCTTCTATCAGTACTCAATCCCATAAAACATATAATAGATTGTCAGTGCTTATGTATTTATTTAGAAATGTTTTTCTTGATATCATGCTAAGAAAGGCTATAAGGAATGAAATAGAAGACAGACACACACACCTAGGGGTTCAACACACAATGCTACTGGCTGTAAAGGAGAAAGTGAAATGTTGTGATTTCCTATGAAACATTATCACCACTTCCAGTGAAGGACATACACTGATTTAGCACTTCAGGAATTCAGCCACAAAGTCGGACATGGGTGATTAGGGTTCAGTGGGAACTCCAGATGATAAAGGAAAAGGTTAAAAGTTATTCTCAGTGGTGTTTAGGACTGCTATTTGTACCTTGCTTTTCCCTTTTAAAGATCAACAGCTTCACAGCATCTGGAGTAGTGGCACTATAGACTATACTACTATGAAATAAATAAATTGAATTATAATGGAATTTTTCACTGCATATAGTTTGCCAGAGGAAATTTTCTCTGTCAATGACCCACAGTTTATTTCAGAAAAATTTGACATGTTGTTAGGTCTAAATGCAGTGAAGTATGACAAAGTTGTTTCATTTCATGAAGCATCAAATGGAGCACTGGAAATCTTTTTTCCAAACCATTAACCAGACAATCTCACTAACAATACATTATCAGAAAACTGCAGTCAGTTTTGTTCTGTTTGTTTGTTTTCATTTGGTGGTATTTTTGCCTTTTTTTTTTGTACAAAACCAATCCTTTGTATGTCACAACAAAAGAAACATTTAGTTTTTAGTTTTTAAATATACTGAGAAGTCCTAAGGCTTGTGCTATTCCCTTAACACACTGCTGGGGGCTATTGCAGCTCTGTGAACACTGGTACCAGAACCTTTCTGTCTGGAGTCACAAAAGTTGCCCTTCTCCTTAAAGCTCAGCCCTTTGCCTGGAGGAGAAGGGGTGGTTTTCTTCCCTTTGTCCTCTCAGCCAGATCAGAAAATTCTCAATAATTCGAAATTCTGAGTAAAGAGGAAGCTGAGGTGAGAACAACAAATGTAATGAGCGTGTCAGACAAGTTATTTCTTAGAAGGCTCTGAAGAGTTTGTTTTCCTGCTTTTAACTCTGACCTGGGGAAGTTCATGGCGTTGCTGTTCAAATGGGAGACTAAAATATCACAGAGACTAAAATAAATGAGGAATAATGATTCATAGTGACAGCAATGGGGTTTTGGTGTCCTATAGGAGTGAATTCCTCAGCTGACAATCAAGTTATCAATACTCAGCTGGCTTCTCTACCACTGATTTATTATGGGGCCATTTCTATTAGACACTCAACAAATATTTTGATGTATCATATAATCAGTACTATTTAATTAAATAGAATGGCAGCAAAGATTGGTTCTTACTATTTGCCTGTGTGGTGTCCAGTACCATGGCCTTACAAAAAAGATCCTATTAATAGAGTATATAAGAGAAATTAATGCTCTGTCCAAACATGCATGCAAAGTATGAAGAAATTTTAATCAACCCACTTAAGACTTTGTAAATTATAAATTTGCATATTGACTTGAAAAAGTCTTGAATGAATCTAGAAGAGCTGAGAAACTTCAGCTTCTGAAAAAGAGAAAGTAGGCCTCACAATCTGAATGATAATGATGTATGAATATTTCAGAGGAACAATTTTAAATGTGAAGGTTTATTTTATTTTCAGGCAGCATTTTCATTGGTTTTTTACTCTTATTCTTTTGGATTTTAGTTGTGATTTTTCTTCTTGTATTTTGGAATTGCTTACGACTTGCATGACTCAGCAGTGAAAGGAAAAAGCTGGTAATCAATTTTACAACATTGCAGGTGGGAGACTCATCTGGTTTAGTTTATCATAACCACACTGAAGTGAACTTATCTGAAATTACCTTTGAAACACAGGGGGTAGGTCTCAGTATAAGTTATGTTTTCCTGTATATTAAGGGGTAGATCTGCTCAGGGAGTTTCATAGAGGCCAAGGCCAGACTCCTCTCCCTTTTTCTCAGGTGGGCACATCTGTTCCCCACCACAAAGTATAACTGCACAGCTCTGCATGTTGCTAGAGGACATAAAATAAAGCATGGGTTCAGTCACAATAGCCAAGGTTTTAATCAAAAGGAGGCAAAAGCCTTAATTTCAAGGTTTTCAGCCCCTTTTATAAGGTGTTCCGGTACAGGTTAACATTGGTGGGACAAGAGAAAACGCACTTGGACATCAGTACAACATTGTTTTGAGAACCAAAACCTATTTACAAAAAACAGTCTTTGAGAGAGAAAAGTTAAGCAAAAGACTTTCCCTTGAGAAACAGATCAGCCACTGACAGGCTGAAAACTCAGGCTCAGAAAATCATGTTCACATCTGTACAAACTCCTTCTCCTCTGCCTTCATTCCTGGTATTCATACTGTGGCACTGTTATTCATCTGTGCATGCATGGAAATAACTGAAAAGCTCAGAGCATTTTTAATAGCTTTTTGCCAAATGATGGTTTTGAAAAATCATCTCGGTCTGTATTTTGACAACAGACAACTGTTGGGGGTTGGATGTCCTTCCTTCTGTTCTGTCTCACCTCTGGAATGTTTTGCCCGTTAGTTGCAGTGAAACCTGAGTGCTGGTACTTGTTGGGTGCTTGAGAAACACGGGGAGTTTGGCTGGGCCCAGAGGGGAAGGGTGGCAGGGGATGGGGAGGGCGGGGGGCAGCTGGGGGCTGGCTGGTTTCTCGGACTTTGGAGCAAGACACTTTGGAGCTGTTGCGGTTTGGAGAGGAAAATTTGCCATAACCTAGACGGAGTTACTTCTTTTCCTTCTTCTTCTTTGTCTGTGGGCCCCCTGCACCCCCTGTCCTGCTGGGACATGCAGCAGTGCCAGCCACTGCCGCGGAGCTGCTGATATATCTTTCTCTCATCCACCAGCCCAGGATTCCTACTCATCCCTGCCATTCCAGCCAGCTGTTCTGCCGAGTCCTGCAGGAGCACCGGGACCGACTGCCCGAGGGGATTTGTGAAGCAAAACCTCTCCTCCATCCTTTCCTGTCTCGGCCGAGAAGGCTGTCACGGGGTCCCTGGTTCTGTTTTGTTGTTAATGCTGTATTTATTGGTTTTTTGTGTGCCTCGTTATAAATACTACTAAAGAACTGTTATTCCTATCCCCAGATCTCTGCCTGAGAGCCCCTTGATTTCAAAATTATAATAATTCAGACGGAGGGGGGGTCTACATTTTTTATTCCAAGGCAGGCTCCTGCCCTCCCTAGCAGACACCTGTCTTCCAAACCAAGACAACAACTCAAAGAACAGTTGGAGCTCATCGAGGAGAACTCTCACTGTCAGTTCAGTGCTGGTGGTCAGGGCACAAGGACAGGGTGTGAAACGATAGTGTCATGAACTTGCCAAGTGATTCTTGCCAGCTCACTGGGAATCTGGCCAAAGCCTCAGCGTGATGGACAGCGCAAGGACAGAGGAAACCTTTGCCCTGTGGCAGCTAAAGGATGGCTGATGATGAAAAGAAATTACTCCCAATGCAATGGAATGCATTAAATCTTATAAACACAGCTGAGCTGTCTCCAAATTACTTGTGGGCCTGAGTTACTTTCCTTCAAATAGGTGTTCCTAACATGCCATCAATGTTTGGCTGGTTTGGGGTCTTTTCCCCACTGCCTTCTACTCGCCAAATATGGAGATTCTGTGTTTGCTTTGATTTGTGGATTGTTGTTCTTGTTGTTTTGGTGGGTTTTTTTCATACTCATGACCTCATTCTTTGATATAACTTCATCTTTTAGTTCCATGGGATTTTCTGTTTTCACAATACGTAATTTTTCACACACTTTCTGTAGTCTGCATTTAGAAAAAAATCAAGTTTACACAGACCATTTCAGGATACACTTACTCAGGCCAAAGACTTCTAAAATTGAATCACAATATTTCAAAGGAAATCTTGTTCTCCATTTTTGTAGTCCATGTAAATAAACTCAGAAGAATACAGATCTGCTACAGAATAACATTTCAGAAGTTGTAGAATGATAACTTTATCGAGCATTTTGAATTCCTTTTAAATGAAGTAATTCATTGGGGATGTCAGGAAAATGAATCCACAAACGCCAAGAGGTTTATGTCCAAAAAGGAGACAGAGGAGTCCTTTTTTCTTTATTCAAATAAAGGGAGAGGCCATGGGGCATTCCCCTGGGGTCTCTCAAATTCTTGGAGGGCGCAGCCTCCTTTTTATCCTAATTCCCGGCCACTTGTCCCTTCTCTCTTTCCCCATAGGCTGAGGTACTTGAGAGGTACAGGCTTCCCGGAACGCCTGATACCTGTGATACCTTCCCCCTCCCACCCTCAATGCATAATCCCTTCTTAACTTTTATGGAATTCATAGTGTTCTTTCAGTGCCTCTTTGATCTTCTACTGGAATCCATCCCATTGTTTCTGTTGTCTCTCACTGATAGCTACATCTTATCAACTGACCCACAGCTTGTTTGTAAAGACAAGCTCATCATTCCTCTCAGGGAAAATTATGGACACACATACTTCAGAGACTTCTTTTTAGAGAAAATAATTTAATAAAATGCTGAGATTAAAGCTATCTCTTTCTTAATCTAGGCATGTAATTTTGGTTAATATTAAATTGTGTATGCAGGAACTGAGGACTCCTGTGATTTTCTTCTGTGCCTGATAAGGGCATATTATACTTGACAAGCAAATATGAATATTATTAGAACTACCAAAACAATCCTTATACAGAAGATGTTTACAAAATATATTTACATTAGTGCCAATAACAGTAAAAATGAGAGTGATGAACACAAACTCCATCTGTAGCTATGAAAGAGTAGCTATATAGACTGGCACTAGTTCAGCTGTCTTCAGAAATTTTAGTCCTTTTATTAAGGATACCAGAAGCAGACTCAACAGAAATATTTACATTTTTATTTCAGAGCAAGAAAGCCTCACTTTGAAGATGCTTTTGTTCCCACTGAAGCGTGAGGATCAGCAGAAGCTATTTAAACTTGTTCATTTCTATAAATTAAATATCTTATTATATTGGAGATATCTTAAGCTCTTTTTGGGGTAAGTTCCCAAGCTAGACATTCCAGTACTGAGTTCTGCAAATCTTTGTATATCATCATTCTCTTACTGCTTAACTTGATAGAGAGCTGGGTCAAACATTTGTCTCATTTACAGTAAGAGAGTTCATCAAAAGATTGTTTGCTTTATAGGAAACTACAAAAGCCCTCGTATAGCATCCAAAATGCAAATTAAATAGCCAGAAATAATACCAAAGGAAAATACCTGCTCTGTGCTGCACTGCAAAGATACACAGCAGTGCTATAGAGTTCTGACTGGATTATAACAGCAGGCATTACAGCACATTGTTACATTGCCCTTTGCAGCAACCAGGGATTTTTCAAGCTCTGTTTATTTTGCTTTTATTGTATGGAAGCTACAGCCCACTTGAAAGTAAATAAAATTATGAAATATATTTTCTGTGAGAAAAAGCCAGAATGCAATCAGCAGTACCTGAAACACATGCACTCTGTGTTTCTCAGCAGATGTGTTACTGAATAGAATGCTCAGGCATTAGCATTTTTAATGTCCTCTTAACAGCATATGACAGATGTGTCATGAATAATTAGATATTATTAACTACTGAACAGTGCTTAATTCACTTACCTGATGGTACATTTGCCCTTTCTATCTGACAGCTCAAGTTGAATAAATGCTATCTCTGGCTCTGAACCACCAGCTGTAAGGGGCACAAAGGGGTCAGCCTTTCATATCACAGAGTGAAAGCTTTTACAATGAATACAAATGCAGCTCCTGAGTCTGAGCTATTTGAACAAGACCACCAGTGGTAAAACTGGTGTTGGACCTTGCTCCATGATTGCATGGTGTGTTAGCACATCTTTTCAATGCTGCTCAGTGAGGAATTAATGTCAGTCAGCTAAGAAAATAGTTTCTTGGGATTATACATCCATTTCTGTAACTGCATGCCAAGAAGCCTCTTCTTACACCATAACCAATGCAATGGCCAGGTCCTCACCTAATGAGAATTCCATGTCATGGAAGAAGCCCCTTGACTTGCTGGACAGCATTGTTTGGAGGAGTGTACTGATCTTCAAATCTGTAGCTGTACACAGTCCTATAAACTGCCTTAAAATTGATGGGGATATTGTGGGTTGGTGTTGTTTTGAAGATTTTGCTGTGTTAGTTTTAAGTTTGTAAGGCCAGGTTTAGAATAATGTAGGGCTTAGAATATTCTTCATACAGATCTGCAGGGCTACACTAGCCAATAAAATAAAATTTACGGCTGGAATAAAATTTATTACCTTTGCCAATTTTGTCAACAATTTACATTTTAAGCAGAAAATAAGGTCACACTAAGGGCCAAGACCCTGCTGCAAATGCCATTGAAATCAATGGAAACTTTCACGCTGACTGCAGAGTACCTAAAGGTAGTTCAGGTTCTCCTGCTGAAAAGCTGGGGGTTGGCAACTGAACAAAGAGGCATGGAAAGAGATTCACTTCCTATAACAGGCAGCAGTTCTTCCATTGTAAGGTTTAAGAGGAGGCAGAGAAAGAGGCAGTGGGACAAAAGACAGGGAAAGTTTTTTTATTAAAAAAAATACAGAGATTAATGCCATTTAAAAAAAAAAAACAACCCAATGATGCAGTGTGCTTGCTGTGATTAAAGAGAAAACTGGAAAAAAAACCTTTTAGGAAAAAAATAGCTGGTATGACTTAGTCTGCAGAAAGTCTGATTGTGTTATTCAAACTATGCTGAATTCCATGAATGAAAATAATGTTGCTAAATAGGAGGAGAAGTAAAAGGTAAAGTAAGTCCTGCACATGAGGATCATGCCAGAGATTTTGTGTTGACTTTTTGTATCTTCCACACCTGTGAGAAAGCAATTCACAGTTATTTTTAAAGTTAAACTTAATATGTTGTTCAGTTGGAAGTTTCCATGTTCTTTATAAAGCTCTGACATACTTTGCCTCTCTCAGCCTGTGCTGTCTCATCTGTTTCGTTGCTGCAAAGCACAAATGCTTGGTACACTTGAGAAATGCATTTTCACAATGAAGTGGGATGAGAGCTTTCGCATCTAAACTGAGGAAATAGGAATTAAACAGCATTGAAATGGGCTCTGAGTTTCCTTTCTGCTGCTAGGATGCCATGCAGCTGTTACTCTTCAGGGTAGTGGAGCCACAGGAGGAGAAACAGTATCTTTGCTGATTGCTCTTTTTCTAATTGATATGAGTGCACTTAGCATGCACATATATTTATATAGATATTTATGCTATACAACACAACTTGGGTCATGTTGGTCTTGATCCATAACGAAGAAATCCTGGGGTTTTGTTCCCATTCATTTGGTTACTGTTTCTCCCAGAAGTATTTTAAAAATCGTAAAAAAATAATTCTTTTTGCTTTTATTTTCTTAAGTATATGGGAGCCCTCTACCCCCAGGATTATGTGGTACATATATTTTTGCTTGTTCAATCTTAAGTGAGAAATTAGGAGGTACTGTATTTATATGATGAGAACCTGAAGTACAAAGACCAACTGTAGAAGTTATTAAATATCTTTTTATATTTAAAAAAATTACTGCAAAATCGGTATCGTTCACTATCTCACAGGGTACAGCAACTGGTCTTAAAATTGCCTGTTTTGAGTTATTCTATTACATATAGTAACATATTAATTATAAAGCATTTTAACCGGTTCACTAATTGTAAAGTGTATGCTATGATTAAGCAGAATTAAAAAGGAGCGAACATAAGTTTCAGCATCACTCATGTGCCTATTGGATTGGTAAACTCCTCAAGATTGGAATTATACTTGTCTGTTCAGTCTGCGTTTTTCAATGCTAAATGATATTTTTAGTTTAATTAATTTGTTATTTTATTTCTGAAAATGTTTACAAGAGTCTGATCCAAACTGTGGTTGCTCAGCAATTTCATTATTGCTGTTATCTGGAATATAACTTTTTAAATGTGCTTTAACCACATTTGACAGAATGTGAAGTCCATCCAGTGACCATCGCACCAGGTAGTTTCTGTTGCATTCCCTGCTTCCGCTGGGTATGGTACCAGATGGGGAACAAAGACACATGGACCTCCTTGCTTGTCCCAAGAAGATCGTTTATTGCAGCAAACAGAACCCTTTTATGTTCTAAACTTAACCCAAAACGAGCACACATTGGCTGCCTGCCAGAGCGGTGTTCCCACTCACACAGCAGCCACTCCTTCTCAGCAGCCACCTCCTTGATCACACAGTCCCACGTCTCGCCAGACGATCACTGCATCGTGCATGAGGTGACCATCAACCCATTCTCCGTCCATCTGACCCACAGCTGAACCCCTCCCAGAGTGCTTTCTGGTGAACAGGAGAGAACAGAAGTGAGCAGGATTTTACAAAGGTGAAAATGACCCTTAAGGCTTTTCTTATTTCCCACAATCCTTTCCTCTGGATGCTTCCTGGCGACACTGCATGGATAGACTCCTATCAGTAGAAGCTTCAGATCTACGCCTGATCTACTTATGGAAATTACAGCTGGAAACATCTCTTGTTTCTTTGCAAACAGCTACTGCTCTTTTCTGCTCTGGTGTGTGTGTGCTGGTCAACTTACTGTGTTGATTTTCATATCCCTGATGATTCTGTAGGGTTTCATTGCCATTAGGAATTCTAGAATCCTCTCTATCTCCCACAAGGAGTTAACAACATTAATATTTTCTCTGCACTGTGTAAAGGTAGTGTTCCTTTTTTGGCAGTAGGGAATGATAAAAGGGCCTTCAGACAGTCTGTATATTCAGTCTCATAAATTATTTAAACACGTTTGTCTGTTATTTTACCAGGCAAATACTGGGTTCTTAGAATATATATCATTATATTTTTCAAAATTCTCTGACATATACTGTAGTATCATTAAAACTTTTCAGCAGCATTGAAGGAACACATGCCCATGGCTAGATGAAAAAGTAATATGGTCATTTCTTTGCATTCACAATAGATTTTCTATGCTCTTCACCCCCAGGCTCTTAGTATTGAGTGAAATACACTCCTTAATCAGACATGAGACCTCATTGTAATTGTAGATCTGCAGTGGAAAAAGGCCTGCAGAGTACTTGTAATGTAAGTGGAACGTGCTCTTAGCTTAACAGTTACAGCTCAGTGTTTAGGTTAGTGTGGAGAGGTTTGATCCATACCTGCAGAATTCAGAAACTCAGACTTGGCAATTGGAATGGGAATATTACTGTGGCTCTTACAAGTCCTAAAACTAAGCCTTTCCTTTGCTTATATATACATTACACACCATTGAAGGTGGCTGTCTCTTAAATGTATGGGACAAAATACATGGTTTAGGCCTCCAAACTTAAAGTTCTTATTATTGAGAAGTTTGGCTAATGAAGTAATCAAGTCGCTAGATTTCTTAGGCAAACAATCTCTTCTGTAATATGCTCTGTGGAAGTGTGAGGAATGTTTGGAGTGGGAATGAGATGAATTTTGAGGAAGGATGGCTGGCTAATAGCCAAGAAAACATTTGTCATCTTCAAGTTTGAGCACTGCACAAGATTATCTCTTAGCACTCTCCACTGCTGTATGTGCAGAATATATTTCTGGAAAATCAGGTAAAGATTTGTTAGTAATTGTTGCATTGTTCTAGTAGGAATGTTAAAGTTATCAATACCTTTTTGTATGAGAAGAGCCTAGATCAAAACTACACCTGCAGAGCACAGGAACTGCAGTTGAAGACAGACTTTGGAACAGACTTGCACTGTAACATAAATTCAAATTGGGAAATTCTTCATTATGTGACCCATTTTACTCAGCATAGTTGTTAACCTCTGTGCAAAGGTTACAAAGGGAACATGAGCCACATACAGAGGGGGCACCGGAAAGAATGTGTAACTAATTATTCTGTAACTAATCTGTTTTCCACACAGGAAAAATACATGTATCATGACAAAATCTGGGCCTGGAGGAAGCAAGGTTGTTTCATCAGCTCTTAGATTTCTGTGCCAAGTCAAAATAGCTTAAAATCACAGACACGCAGCTGTCCACCAAATTTATATTCCTTATCTATTTCCATTAATTATGAAATAATTAATGTCATAATATGTCATAACAGAGGTTAGGACTAGCCAGGTGGTAGTAACTATGCAATTTTACCAATGCCTTAAATACAAGCATGTAGTACCTATGAAAGTTAGAAAACAGGTTTTAGCCCTAGTGTCAAGATGAAAAATGAGGGATGGGACCACCATGCTTTGAGATGATTTATTGCTTAAGTAGCCAGATAAGATATGTCTCGAGGCATGAGATTTAGAGGAGCAACAAGTCAGTCATAGCTCGAGGAAGTCATGAGTTTCTTCTTTGCACAGCAATATACAACTTTTTGCTCCAATAGGCAGTTGACACAAAGCTTGTTTTCGCTTATTAACGTATCACTTTTGCTTAATTTTGCTGCACAGCATGTCTCTCTTAGCCACTAAGCTGACAGGTCACATACTCATACACACCTCTATTATAGTTTCTAGATATCTAACTTACTCTATAACACTATTACAGCTTAAACCTTAAACTATTTTACTTAATATAATTTCTTACTTACTCTAGGCATATTCTCACTTGTAACTATAGAGACTTAAGTTTATAATTTCTCTACCCAGTGTCTGTGTACCTTTATCACTACATCAATCTAAGCTCTTTCTAAGAACCCTTCAGCATCTGTAGAAGTTTCTATTTTTTTGGTTTCCAACACCCTAATACTAAATTTCTGCAACTTTACCAACTGTCAGAGTTCTGCATACATATTTAGTCTGAGGAAAGCCAAAATTCACAAGAACCATTCTGGTTTATATTCTTCTTCCATCTCAGACTTCACTTTCAGTGTGAGCATTCTCCAGTTGAATAGAAGGCTCAGTATCCCTTGAGAAAGAAAGCAAATAAATGGAATAGGAAAATGTGTGCAAATGGAAATTGTCAGTGATGAGGAGAAGCACTTGATGAGTGGTAAGGAAAAATAAGAGGAAAATGAGGAGAAATAATTCCCCAAATCTTGGCTTTGTAATGCTTTCTAAACCAAAGATATTCCAGAAATTCATCTGTGATTAGAAAGACTGAACTAAGATACAGACGATTTGGGGCCATAGCTGGTGCTGCTGAATTTGCTGACTAAATATTTTCTCCCAAGAATAAGAACAGTGGGCATTGATGGTTTCCAGTAACATGATAAACAACCTTTTGTTTAATTAAATGGGGCAAGTTCCTCAGTGAAATTTCCTAGTTTGAGCTGAGCTTTGCTGCAGTAGATCTGACGGTTCAAATCCCTGCCATTTTTCACTACTCGGAATCTACACAATCTTCATCTTGCTGTGATCAGGCAGCTCTGAAACCTCTGGAAGTTTCTAACTCAGTATTTCTCATTTTTCTGTTTATATTTTTTTCTCAGCCTTTATTCTTCTTTTGTGACTGTATTTCAAATTTCCAAATTATGACAAAAAAGGTGGCATACTTATAATGATAGCCTACAAGTGCAGTAGTTTTTAATTGTTTTCTAGAGAAACATGGTCTGACACCATATGGTCTAAAAAAATTGAAATTAATTGTCTATATTTCTTGCAAAGCAATCCTGCCATGCTTTTCCAGAGGCACCTCCAGGAGACAATGATGCATTCCTGAGATTGCACTACACTGTTGTAGAAAAGGAAGCAGCCCTGGGTAACAGGGGCAGTCCCAATAAAACACTGATCCGCTGCTTCCTGACCTGTTTCTTGCACCTCTCTTTTACCCCTCTCACCCCTCCCTTAGCATTCGCTGTGGAGTACTGTGTGAGTTTATAGTGGCCTCTCTAACACTTGTAGTGATCAAGCTTTGGCCTTACAATCTTACCTCCTGTATTTCCTTTTTTAATATTTGAAAGGTCATTGGTACCATTTATACTCTTCTTCATACTTTTAATATTTTTTTTTTTCTTCATACTTTTCTCACTCATAGTTTTCTTCTGTACCCTAATCACTCTGTAATCCCTATATTTACAATAATCCAACAAAAGTACTAATTGCACAAACACATGGTTCCCTCTGTCAATTATTATGTATTTTATATTTATTGATGACAACTGAAATTTTTGACTAATATTTAAAATCTACAAAATAGGTGTATTAAGATAAGGAAGCAGATTGTGGCTGGCCTCTGAAGATGTGCATGTATTGAAGTGAATATCACTCAAAGAAACTCTTAAATCTCTCTTGCTGAGGACCAACAACAGTGAAAATCAAAAGCCCTTAAACTCAAAAAGTGCTAATCTCTCACTGATCTTGAGGCACACTGGGACACAGGCTTTCATCAGGTGTTCTGAATACTGGTAAAAGAGTTGGAAAAAGGAAAGCTTCCTTATTTTATGGCAAACTGCCCTAAAATGTGGGTTTGAGGCAAACAATAGTTTGTGGATCAAAATTATATTTTAATTTTTTAGAATCCAAATCATTTGTGTTATCTCTGTTATCTTGTGCCCTACAAGATCTGTAGCACAAGCCTAGGGTGGCTGCCACAGACTGCACACTAACCAAAATCAGTGGAAACATAATTAAGCTAATTTGAAGCACTTAAGAGAAGTCCAGACCCCATGTTTATAGTAATAGTCCCATTCTACCACAAGGAACTCTTAATACCTCATTGTTGTGCTTTCAATTTATTACTTTACAGGACAAATCAATTCAGTTAGAAGTCCACATATAAGCACACATGAAGAACAGACTGTATCTAAGAAAATTAAATAAACTAGATTTTAAAGATAAAATTTGGCTGTCTTTAATGTATTTCAATATGCGTGTGCTGTGTCTTTGTCCCACAGCACATTGTGGTGGGTGTTATTTCATGCAGACATAAAAATAGACTGGGAAAGCATTAAGGTCTGAGGAATTATTGGTAGATTTGACAGCTTTTCAAAACTTAAGACGGTATAATTCAAATTTTAATTGACTTGTGATGAAGCAGGTATTTTGAAATCTTCCTTCTTAGTAAATCAGTAGCACAGCTCTCAGATGCTTAAGGAAAAGTACTTGGCCTTTTCCTTATCCCCAGAATCTTCATGCATAGCTGTACGTCTGCACCACCATTGTTTCATCTCCTGATTAATTATCTCATTTACATTTTTCATGCTTTCTGCTTAGAATGCTCCATGGACAGCTAAGATTTCAATCGTGTGCTGTGAGACACAACTGGTTCAGGAACACACACACAGACACATTGTGTGCATTTTATTTTATTAATATTATTCTGAATTACATGGTACTTTTAATATTAAAATAGTGTATTATGTAGTGCTTCACATAAAATATTATGTTAAAGATGAAGCCAACATAATTAAAAAATTCTAAAATTAAGATTTTGTGTAATTTTCCCTGATCACCTCTTTCACCCTCTGGTATTACTCCCTCTCCACTTTGAGTCTATTGAGTGGATGAACTTTTTCCTTTTTTCCTGTTTCATTTAAGGAAATAAAAAGATTGTTATACACTACTCTTATACAGTTACATTCTGTAGCTGCCATGCCATACAACTGAAAGTTGCTCACAATAGAGTGGCACTTAACTAATAAATAAAAAATAAATAGTTATCTACTGATGAGTGCAAAAACATCAAGTTCTTAACTGTAGGTCAGTCTCACCTAACTAAAGATATAGTTGGGCCCTTTCATGGTCTGATGCTTAATAAGACTGTGTAGCTGGAGGTCTCAATGTATAAATTCAGGGTGAATTGGGACCCTTAATACCACCTATCTAGTACTACACCTAGTACAAGTCTTGTCTTTAAAAAATAGTGTTCTCTTGAGGTTATCAGCTAAGGCAGCACATAGTGACTGTATTCTCACAAGATTAAGCATCTTGGGACCATGTGTTGCTTTCCCTCAGGTTACTTCAGGGAATTGTTATAAATGAAATTAGAATTTTAACAACTAGGTCCCTTGAGTTAATAACAGTTTAATTAAAAATTAATACAATTTAGTAAATTGAATAGTAATTTGGTATAAAAGAATACAGTTTAGTAAAATAATACAATTTATATATATAATTTTCCACTAATTAAGTATGATTAAAGCATAAGCAAAACTGACCAGGATACGGGGAGGGCTTACCACCCCACCTCATGTACAAAACTGATCAGGGTATGGAGGGGGCTTCCCACCCTGCCTCACCTACAAAACAAACCACTTCAAGCTAAGTTTATATACTGTATTCTTATACATATTCATTAATGTTTCCCGTAAGTTTCCTCCTAGTTCAGATTTTTCTGACTTTACATCAATATTCTTCACAGCACATGCCTCACTTGTTGTTAGGGGGACCCCAGTCTTCTTTTGGTGGTCTTTTGGCGAAGGCTTCTCCTCTTCCTTGCTGTCTTCTGGATGGCCTCACAGGTTTGTGCGTGCGTACTAAGTGTTATGTTATGTAAGTCTACAAATTAATCATACATTTAATGATTTTTAGGCCCTATGCCTAAAGTTGTTCGAATTTTGTCCATCTCAAGGCCATTTTCATCTTGGTAGATCACTTATATTCTAAACTACATCCTGTACCTCAATTTAAACATGTAACATCTGTAAAGGGGTACACCTGCCTTGTAACACTGATTCTTTTGATTGCTTCTAATAATAACTTTCCAAATAGTTACAATTTAGTTAACACAAATCAATTCCATTTATTACAGAATCATGTAGTCCTAAATATATGGCAGGTGGAAACCTTGGTGTTCTGCTCAGTGCAGGCTGGGAGTGTTCCACACTGTGCTCTACAGTCTTTTAGTGAGTGAGTTATTTCCCATGCAGGGTAGAGAAATGTCATGGGCCACTGACTATGGCTGCTACCCTTCCCTGCATAGCAAGATTAATTTGCTACAGAACAGGCCATATCAGCACCCTTGACAGGCAGAATATGTGTGCTTTCAGCAGTTGAAACCAACAGTTTTCCTAGTTAATGCTGACCTTTCAGTTCTGCTGAAAGGCAGCTTTGTATTGTTCCTTCATTTCAGGGTGGGTATTGCTACTCTTCCTCTCCTAAGCAGGAATTAAAAATAGCAGAACATGGCCTGAAATGAAGTTTAGACCTCCACAGAGGTGTCAGGAAAACCTTTGGGGTCCTTTTCTGCCATGAATTGTACCATCAATCATTTTATGTTTGATAGTTCTTTGTTCTTTATATTTTACCATTGATCTAAAAAAAGTCATGTGATGATAAATTAGCAGAGAAGTTTCTGAAGAGCACCTGACTGCAGGTATTATGCATGCATTACTCTGAGGATAAAGACACAACTTAGGGGGTCAAATAAAATGAGGGTGTTTATTAAGGAAGAAAGGAAAGATAAAAAACAAAGGGGAGTAAGGGATAATGGGGAGGGGAGGGGAGGGGAGGGGAGGGGAGGGGAGGGGAGGGGAGGGGAGGGGAGGGGAGGGAGGAAGGCAGGAAGGCAGGGCAGCTAATCTGCACTCAAATTTATATAAATGTCTTCAAAGAAGAGGTAGACTGAAGTCTGCAGTGTCAGGTCCCTGATGCAGCTAGCCTACAGTCACAAGGGATCATTCTTTAGGACCTGTTGCTCCTTCTATGCTCTCGGTCCCCCCAGCTTGCTGCTGGCAGCTCCGCCCCCATGGTCTCTGTAGATTGCTGCTGGCATACATTGAGGTAAGACCTTTCTTCCAATGGTGTGCTGTTCCTGGGGTTTTTGGCTGGAATTTTCCTCACTGGTTTGCACAGTTGCTGTGGTGTGAAGTAATATGTCCTTTGAAGCAGGTTAGAAATCCTTGGCAAAGTGCTGCATGCTGTTGGTGAGGGGATTTGCCCTGGGGCTTTTGAAACTGAGACACTTAAAAGGAATCATTAAACTTACAAATAATGTATTAATAACAACTAATACATGAGCAAGGGATTACAAAATAGGTATAATGCTTATTAAAATTGTTAACTTTTTTAAAAGAACAATTAATATTCAAATAAAACAAAGAACAGCCAGTACAACTCTACGGTGACTTCATGTAACTCATGGAAACTCTTTGTACAAAACTTGTGCAACAACACTACTCCGCAATATTCTAATTGTTCTAAACAGCAATTTCAAATAATCACACATGCAAAAGCCAATTAAGGGGCTTTATAAATGACAATTACTGTCCCTAAAAAACCCCAGAATATCTGAGCAGCTTCTAATAAGGAAATATTAGATTAAAATAGAAGGTTGTGATCTATATGGACAGCCATGAAAGCAAGAGGGAGTCCCTGAAACCACTGGTCATAAGAGACATATATTGTAGTGCATATTTGTGTACAGCTCTGGAAAACAAATTCTGCCCAAAACAGCATCAGTCTCTCTGATAATTTAGGTGATGAAAAAAACTTCAAAAACCAAAATTAATAAACACCTCCCCCCAGCCCTCAAAACAAAATAGGAAAACATTTTGCACCAGGTAGCTCATCCAAATGTTGAGAACTATTTTTGCTTTACTTGTCATTGCTCTGATTTTGGGAATCAGGACTTGACAACTGAAATTACAGAGAGATATGTTTTATTCCATCATCTGACAGCATCAGGGATGCATGGGGGGATATATATTCCAAACCATGCATACCTGGTCAAGACAGGCTCCAGGTGTCAATACACATTGATCCCACAAGCCCACACCTCATGCCTGCCCATCTCTGCCTTCTCTCTCTTCATATTATAATTAGCTGCCACACCTCCTGGTGGTCATGGGCTACGGTCTCTGGGATGAAGGCTGAATGTCTTCCTTGGTGATTGCTGTTTGACCTCTGCTTCTGGGCAGGCACAGTGGAGCTTTGGCTCTCTCTCAGGTCATCTTGTTCTGCTCAAAATCACTCATCTGGTCCTGGCTGGTTTCTGGAGTCACAGGTTTCTGCTTTGTCAGATTTTCACAATACCTAGGTCTCGCTTTGCTGAGTCTTTTAATTTAGATAATATAGCTTATCTTAATGATTTTTCCCTGGCAACTAAATTCCTATGTAATCTGTTACAAACTGTTTCTTCTCCTCTACCTGCTTAAGCATGCTATAGGCTTCTAAAATTCTGAATTTTCAAAACCATATATGTTCCTCATTTCAACTCTCTACTGCTTTATACTGCCTGTGAGAACAAAGAGGGCACTCGACTGCCTTTTATATTCAAGGTGTGTGCAATTTTAAGTATTTATTAGTGCTCATTTATGGTACCTTCATGTAGAGGAGCTTTTTCACACAAACCCACAAGCAAACCACAACCCAAAAGAATCCCAATTACAAAAATCCCAGTGCAGAAACAGAATATTTCAAGTATTTCACAGCCATAAAATTAGAATCAGCAAGTTTCTAGAATCATGATATTATGTGTAATAGCTCATCAGTATGCTTACTGCCTTCCAAGTGCAGAAGAGCTTATGCTATGCTCATCCCCAACCAGCTGAAACTATAAATACATTAAATGGAAAACTATCTAATTATCTAGGGTGTCTTTTCTTTTAACCTATATAGGGTCTTAATAGCTACAATGTTCTTGACTTGTGCTGTTCACAGTGTTTCAGTGATTCTGTTTTCTCCATCCACATTTTAACTTTGCTGTTAACCTTACTCAGACTCTGTGCCCAGGAATTTCTGTCAAGAAAGAAGAAAGTGTTGCCAGGACCTAATAGTTTTGACTCAAAAGTCCTTTTCATGTGGTGTAGCTCAGCCCGCTCAGGCGCTGGATAGTGCTGAGGCCCAGGCCCCGGTGGGCCACAGGCGTGAGCTCCCGGGGTTTGTCTGGGTGTTTTTCAGTCCAGAGCAGGTTTGCATAGCTCTAAGAAAAAATTTTTAAAAAGTCCAGGGAACTCTTATGCCTCAGCTAGCTAAAACTAACTAAAAGCCAAAGAGAAGCTCTGTCTCGCTGTCTGTCTGTGCTGCAGACACCACAGTCCAGGAGCAGTATTCGGGGGAGTGGTTTTTATTTTCAGCACAAACTGCTCGCTTTTTCTTCTTTCCTTTCGCTCTCAGAGCCAGTCTTAAAGGTGCAGAACTTAATATATAACATAAATGAGGTGATTGGTGATACTAGTATCATAAAGTTACTCCAGGACATCAAGGACAGCCTCTTGCAGCAGGACACAATGCAGAGCATGGAGGACAGGCTTGTTTTCATTGTGTTTAGAGATTTTCTTTGGTGTATGATTCCACGTAACCCTTCCTCTCCATTCTGCTCACTATCGAAATCACCACAGATCTCCTTAATGCCTCCAAAATCTTCAGTTACAAAAAATCATTTCAGTTAAATATGTTAATACTTAATTGTATAATTTAACTTTTCATGCTTGCAAAGAAAAGCTTGGTAATATAATATTAGGCCTGAAGAAAAATTACCAAGAAATCTTACCAGTGTTATTTTAAAAACTCTCATGATAAATTTTTTGCACTTTTGGGAAAACTGACTGTCACTTTTGACTCTCCCATCTCACAAACTTCACAGTGCACTGTGTCACTTTACTTGGTTGCTGTGAATGCTTAGCACAGGATAACAGCTAAACACAATTTAACATATAACATCTATGTATATATATAGCATAACACTTATATAACAGCTAAACACTTATTTACAGATAGTGCAACATGTCTAATAAAAAAGAAAAAAAACCCTCATTAATATCACAGGAATTTATTTGAGGTTTTTACAAGGAACTAAGCCTTTCACTAAAGGGTCCAGCTACCTGGTCATTTGTGCTTAAGTCTAATTGAGATGTTAACTAAGCAGCCAAGTGTCACTAGAGGACATGAAATGATTCACACAAACACCTCTCAGTGTCAGAATAGAAAAAACAGTGCCTTTATTCTCTGACTCCAGTATTTTTAGATTCTCGACAATGACCAGGGATTGGATAATGAAGTTACCAACTTCCCAAGCACGTCATGGTCATGAGAAATGTCCATCAAAAGACATTTCTTAGAAGGAATGTGATAAACAACTTATGTTTATAGAACTTTCATGGGAAAGTAACTAAAACTATGGAAACATTATCAGAAGGCTTCAATTTCCAGGGCAACATCTCACCCTTTCTCCTTTAAAAAAGAAAAATGAAAAATAAACAATATTGTAAACAATCAGAGGGCTCTAGTTTCAGGGTGATAGCCAAGCATCCTAGACATATCCTAAATATAAAGTTGATGAGGTCCTTTACTTGTGACTGTTTTCCTGTAAACTGTGTTTGTAATAGGTTCCAAACTTTATTTGGTGAAATCTAGCTTGTAGCTTGAATCAACCAATAGGGATGGTTTTCAAAATGAACTGTTACAAGGACTGCATAGTACATGCAGGCCATTGTATTAAACCTGAATTAAAATACCCATCTATTTATCTGGGGAGCATTAAGTATCCCACTATCCAGTTACTACATTGGTATGATAGTGTGACCTCAATTTTTGCCTGTTTTAAAGGAGATTATAAGGTTAATTTAAAAAAATACTAATGATACATTCCAGCATAATTTTTATTGTGTTCTCAGAATGCCTAATAGGGAAAATCTGTGACTGAGTCAGTTTCTGTATTTCTGCAGAATTTCTGCATTTGCAGTTCTGCAAAACAGTAACAGAATTAGGTGCAAACAGTCACAGGTAAAGAAATTTCCAATTGCATTTTGTTTGTAAGACAGATCATAGCAAAGGTGTGCGGTTATATTTTTTTCTACTTGCTGCTGTAATCACTGGTAATCAAAACAATATTGCAGTTCATGTTGCATTAGCAGTTACAGCTTAGTTCTTGGATTGCATATATTCCTTCCTTTCACCCATTTTTAAAATGAATGATTTAAATTACATGAATAAAGAACGCTAAACACTTGGCAAATTAAGCAAAACAAATGAGAAAAATTACGAATACCAGGTAATCACAAAGCTGTTTTGATGTGAAATATTATTTAAAATAGCACTTGATCAGCTGTCTTTAAGCGTGTACTTGGAGCATTTAGAAATGAAGTTATTTTAAATTAATAAAGCTATTTCATTAACTGCATTGCAGGCATGGAAATGAGGCAATATATTTTTTTCTCAAAACTCACGTATTTTCAGCTATTCGGAATCTGGCTGCTGATAGAATGTGTTAAACCCCTTTTACCTTCATTCTATTATCTTGTAGAAACTTTGAATTTAAACATCCAGTCATAATCATTTTTCATTCAAATTGATCACAGCTTTGAAACAGTTGCTATGAAAGTAATCACATCACAAGAAAGACAAAAATGTAGGTCATTTGAATAAAAGGGAAATTATCATACAACTAGAACACATTAGTATCTCTTTTTGCATGCAGCCTTTCAGGCAAAGTTGCACATATAGTATTTTGTATTCATTTGAATGTTTTAGGTTTTAATGAATTATGAATAATATTATAGCTGTCATTGCCTTACACAGCATTTTGAAAAATATTTCTAATTAGAGAAACCTGTTATCATTAGTTTGTCACTTTGGGCCCTCTCTTGAAATTTTCCGGGTTCCAGTAAATAAGTAATTCATAATAAAGGATGCTTGTTGTTATAGTGGCACCAATATTTTCTAAGTGAATAATATGGCTGATACAAGCACAGGAAGATGGCTCATCAAAAATCACATCTCAAAGATTATGACATTGGAAAGGAGGGATCTAAGAATAGAAATGCTTAGGTAGGATCAGCCTGTGCCTAGAGCAACCCTGGGAGGGCTGCAGAGGGAAGGAGAAATGCCAACAAGGACATCCCTCATGCTGTGGGAGGCTTTCCCTTCTGCACTGACACAGTGGGAGCTCCTATGGGCAGCCCCAGTTACGTCAGGGGGAGATCTCTGGAGCCTGGTCCCCCACCAAAATCACACGGCAAGATAAAGCCAAAAGTAAAAATGCAGAGCAATTTATATCTGTCAAGACGTGATAAGAGCAGCAGTTTTACTCTGAGAGGTTTCAAGACTTTACTTTCTGCTAGGTAATTATGCAACTTACAGAATAAATATAATTATAAGCCATTTTGTTGCAGTGTCTCACTGGGAAGCACCCTTAGCACATGTGCACTGTTTTTCTGCAGGCTTCATGGCACTTGGTGCTGATGCTCAAAAGAAAAGGTGCTAATTTTTGACAGCTCCCCATCAAAACAAGCAGTTTTTCTCCTTAATATAAGTTATATTAAGGCTCTCAAGACCTCATATACATTTAATGTGTATAATATATATACAGGCCTTCTTTTATTTAGAGGTGTGCTTCTGGGTTTAGGTACCCTTTACTTCTCAGGTAGCTCATATTTCTACCAAAAAGCATTTGAAATTATCTCTGCCATGTCTGCTAGGAAAGCAGACCAAACCGCTTTCTAGAAATGAGCTCTGCCTAGAGCAGGACTATTTCCCAGGAAGGCATGTCATTTTCCTAGGCTCAAAAAATGCTAAAAAGGATTTTTTGTTTTCATTATGTTTGTGAGTCTTGGTGTGGTTTTGGTGGTGTTTTGGGTTTTTTTTGTATTTTGTTTTTGTTTCTTTGATTTTTTTTCCATTTTTCTTGTTTTATTTATGTTGATTTTTTTAGACTAACTTCTCATTATTAAACAGGCTAATAAAATGGAGAGGTAAGAATCTGTCATATTGATGAGTAATATTTACCCAATGTTTTCAATTAATAAAATATTCATTAGTCTATATTCAATTTCAAATTTTTAGTATGGAAATATTTTATTCCTACAGACCTTAGAAGGACCTTGGATTTCTTGCATTCCTACAAAACAGAAGCCTAAAGGTAGTATTCCATCCATCAGCGCTACCAAAATACACAAATTAAAAACTTTCCTGCTTGGCTCCTGTGACAGTGCCAGCTCAAAGTGATAAAAAATCAGACAGAGAAATATGCCCTGCTCTCATCAGCATTTGAAGCAAGACTGCCATCAGGATTAGATTTTTTTGTCACTCTGTACTGTCCCATTTCCCACATAAAATTCTGAGGAATTTGGAGCGTATAGTATTTTGTGGTAAATGCTTAATGCCAGGTTGCCTTGCACTACATACTTCAGATTGTGTAATAATTCTGCTGCATTTTGATAGGGCAGTACAAGGGCTTCTGCTGCACCAAAGAGCCACAGGCTCCTGTCTGCTGCCCCCACGATGTTCCCAGGCAAAATCCTTGCAACATGGGAACATGCAGGGAGATCTAATTCTGAATGTATTTCCACTATATAAATCACATACAATTTGGCTTTTGTGAGTTTAGACATAGATAGAGTAATATCCTTTTATTTTTCAGTCATCCACTTCAAAAAGTGAAATTACAAAGAGGACAAATGCATATGATTCTTGGTATCCTCATCTCCCTTCCTCTCAAATCCCAAAAGCCTTTTTTTTCTTGCTTCCAGAACAAAAGGAAAATAGATCTATTTTACTTAATCGCTGATGTATTTAAAGTGGCCATGAGGCATTCACCTGAAAATTTATGAATGGGCCATTCATATTAGAACAGCAGCCTTCATGGATATAAGGGTATCTTGCCAAACTTCCTCCTGAGGTTGGCTTATAGATCACAAACAGTTGCAGGTGAAAAAAAAAAAAAAATAACCTGTGCTGAAATATTTTTTACTTGGGCAGTAATGATGATTGCTTTTTTACAGCTCCAACCTGAGGACTTAGAAACTGGGAAATGGGAACAGAAATTCTGTTTAAGACTAGAAAAGTTTTTGCAGATTGTTCTTACAATTAATAAAAGATAACCCTTCTTTTATTGTCCCACCTTTCTTGCACTTTCTGCACGGGGTGTGCAGAAATCCCTCTTGGCAAACCTTAACTGCTATCTTGTGCTTCAGAGATCTGAAGCTCAAGCAAAGCAACTTTTGCTAGGAGCCTTTTGGAAATTACACAGAAAGTAAAATAGAAAAAAAAATGGTCTGAGAAGAGCACCTCTCATCTAGAAATGTAATTAAAATCAGATGCCTGATATGCAGTCAGTGTCATGGATTTTCCACTGAACAGATGGTGAATGTGTTTTTCCTAGAATGAGACACTTTTGTTTAGTCCCACAGGAGAAATAAAATATTTCTTAATAAAAACAAGATTTAGCATAATAGAAAGCTAGAAAAAAAAACCCTTCCTGTTTAATAATGAAAGAGGATTTTTTAAAATAAAATATTTGCAGAAGTATTCCTAGTGGAATCTGTGTGTATTCTGTGGCAGAGAGCTACTGGTGTGTTTTCTACTTGCAGGGTGTCTGTCACTGTGTACTTGTTTTTCCTGTTCCTTCAGTAGTAAATTAGATTTTGATTCATTCTACATCCTTATCACGAGGTGTATGGTTGTGTAGGGTGGAATTAATTTTTTCTCCTGCTGGATCTAGAATGTCTCTAGCACATAAACCACTGCCTTTGCAAATGTGTTTGCTTAGAATGGAGTGTCAGAAGCGTGGGCTCACAATGGGTTAGGAAAAGGAAAAATACTTCTACAAATTCATGTACAAGATCAAGATCCTGATGTCCTCCAGCTCCCTGATATTGTTTCTCTGTTCAAAATTGCTGATCCAGCATCTGAATTTTTCCAGCAGAAAAAATTTATATGAGAACTCTCCAACTACCCCAATGAATAGAGGACAGCCTAATCCACCAAAAAACATAATTTAAGGTTTTTCATCTCTGTGTAAAGGAATTAGTATGGTGATAGGAAGTGTCACTTCTTGCTCTTCTAACAGGAGAACAAAAGATGACTAAAATAAAAGCAGGTGTTCTGTTTTAAGAGCTTGTTTTGTAACTTTTTATACCTAGTTTTATGTGGTAACATTTCAGAGGTTTTGGATGCTTGACCATTTTAAGCAAGCAAATCATTAATTTCTAGGTCACTGACAGGTGGTTTAAGTTTGCTTTTTGAACATTGCATGGTCAAGGATTAACATGTGTGACTGGAAATAAATTTTCTTTCTCTGAAGTGTAACCAATGATCCTCATTTTTGTCTTCAAATCAGAAAAACTGTGTAAAGTCCAAACACTGTGTGTGTAAGTCCTGGGTCAGCATTTGCATTCTGTGAATTTGATAAATAAACATAAATCATAAGAATGCATAAAATCAATTAAGCAAACAAACCGTGCATGGCACTCCAAAAATGACTCAGAGTGCTGCAAATGCACTTATCTGCAGCTCCACTTATGCTGTTACTTACCAAGATAAGGGAAGTTATTTATATGTTTTAGCATGTAAGGTATTTGCCAGAGAGTAAATATGAGTTTCTGCTGAAATTAATGAGGGAATTCTGATTCACAATCACTCATGTATGTTTAGATTAATGAGAAGTCCAACATTTACTGGTACTCGTATCTCCAGTAAAGTGTAGTTCAAACTTTGCAATGCAATTAGAAAAATTTAATTACGGGGAAAAGGATAGCATTAGTTGAATTCTCTGGATGTTATCTGGTTTCTGTGAATAGAAATGGTAAAACTGTCTGCTCAAAGAGCATTTTAAAATTTTGCATGCCTTCAATAGCAAAATCTCTTCAAAACCCATACACATGTAGGGAAAGAGCTGAGAAAGCAGCACACACTTCAGTGTGGGGTTTCTTTTAGCTGGAAAAAACATGTATGGGGTGTTGATTTCAAAGCATTATACCCCCTCACTGTATCCAGTGGGCTTGATTCACCTTTGTCCTGCATCTTAAATCAAAAGCTGTGGAGCAACTTCTTGTAAGTAGTACTTTACCTTTGTTTAACACCAACGTGATGTTAAAGAAACTAGTTAAACACAGATTCCAAATTAAGAAATTCTGAACTCCTCCTAAGAAAATAATAATTACAATAGAACTTCTAGAATCTTTCACATCTTTTTCATTTGACTATTTAATGTCTGTCTAGAGAACAGGACGTAAGTTTTTGCTATAAAGCATATTGTTATATTTTAGGTGTTAAAAGTGTGCAAGAATATAGTGGCAGGGAAAATTCTATTCGTTAGGTGACTCCGTGTATTTTAGTAAGAGCTCATTGCCAGTGTCATTTTCAGATAGTCTTTTCACACAATTCATTTCATTCCAAAAGGGATCTACTTATATTTATATCAAAAGTTTCTGCAGCTTGAGATGTCAGATATTATTAATTTATGCTATTCAAATCTACTTTTAGAATCAAACCTCTAATCTATTGCACTCTAATGGTGTAATAGGCTGCTTCTGCTGGCAAAGCTGTCTAAAGGTGCTATGAACCCTCTCTGAATAACTGTGAAATGGTCAGAATGTCCATTTAAGTAGGAAGGGGACCCAGTGTATTTCCAAACTAATAGCAGTATAAATATTCAAACTTCTGGTGGCACAGAAATTGGTGTCAATGTAATCTTAATTTCCTCAGACATCAGGATTTAAAATCATTTAGACGCTATAGTAAAAATCAATTTTGAGGATTACCTTAGAATGCTACTTGCATTCAAACCAATATTGTTTTGATTAAAATTTTAATTTACAAGCACCCTGAAGAATTCTTTATGTTTCTAAAAAATGCTGTGCTTTAGATGTAATGAAGATAGGCCATATAAATATAAAATGAATAAATCTTGCAGTGCAAATAACTTATGATAAATGTGTCAACACAGGGCCACAAGAGTGAAATTGGCTTTTTAAAAAAGGTACAAGTCTACCTTACGGGAGTGTTGCCCTGAAAATCAGGCCTTTCAATATTGTTTTCATGATTTCTAGCCACTTTTCCAGGAAAGTAACTATAAACATAGGTGTTTATACATTCCATTAAAGATTTGCCTTTTGATGGATGTCTCTCACAGCCAGTGTGGTTGGGAAGGTGGTAACCTGACTATCCAATCCCTGGTCATTGTTGAAAACCTATAAATACTGAAAGAACAAAATAAACTTCTCTTCTTCTTTCATCACACTTCAAGCTGTGTCTGTGTGAATCATTTTGTGTCCAACAGTGACACAGGAGTAGTTCTGGTTAATAGATTTTAGGATTAGAAATATGCATCATCTACTCACACTCCCCAATACTGACCTAGATAAATTTTCTTGTTCACATACTTGAAAATCCTCCTCTATATAATTGGTCTTTTTTTTTTTTTTAATTATAATTATGCCCATAGTAGACTTACATTGAAGGAGAATAAGGTATAAGAAAATACTAATTAATGGATTTTTATTAGATTTGAGGGTTCTTTTCAAATAAATCTGCAGTAAACTAGGGCCTAGCATTGGCATTATGTTTCTTTGCTGTTTTGACTTGAATCTTAAAATCCAAATAATGGAGCATTTAAATTTATATAGTAGCCTGTAGTTAAAATAATTACTATTTTTGTTAGCCTTCATTATAGCCCTGGTGACAGTGCAAGGAAACCCTGTGGAACAAAAAGTAATATCAGCATTTTGGTGATTTGGTGTCTTGTGCATTAGAAATAACCTTTCAATAACTGGTAAGGTATCAGTGCCAGGAAAATCTTTGAGAAAAATACTTTTTTTCTATCATGATGAGAAGTGTGTTAAATGTTTGCCTCTGCTTTTCTTTTGCTTATGTTTGTTCATATATGTTTCAGAAGGAAGTTAGCAAAGTGTGCTAGGAATATTTTCTTAAAGAGTATTTAAAACCTGTTTCTAATACCTGTAGGACATTTTGCTGGGCTTTGAGGGGACTGGATTTAAGAGAGGGGCTTAAGTGATGATGAGGATGTATCACATAATGACAATTCTCTTTAAAGGGTTATATTCTTCTGTCTTGAGTCACTAGTCATTTTTCCTTAATGAAAGTGATTTTGAACATATGCAAAATTTTTAAATTTATTTTTCTTTAGTGAGTAGTTTGTGCCTCCTAGTGGAAAGAAACAGCATTAAAAGCAATATCATAGTCAACCAATCAACACATTGTATATAAAAAAAAAATAATTATTTTTTGGCCTGTACATTTTAAAAGATCAACTCGTATATACCTATGGGTTCATTTACCATTACTTTGAATAAATTTATTCATATGCATAGATGAAAAGCATGATAAGAACAGAACATTTCTGGTTTGGTTTATGTGGACTTACACTTCCTGGAGGCTATTTAAAACATTTACTTTAACTGTTTGTTTTTTCTATATCAGAAACCATTTTTCAATTTCAAATAAATAATTGTGTGACAGAATTCAGTGTAAAGCTCATCCAATTTGATCAGGCACTGGAGTTCTCTCCTCTGCTGACCCATATCTAAAGCACAGTGTGTTATTGGCATTAATCAGCCATACAGTTGATTATTCATTAATAAATAGCTCCATCTCAGTAAATAATGGCTTCAACTGGAAAGAGCTGAGTGATGCACTTCTTTTAAAAACCCAGCTTATTGAGTGTTTCATAAATGGAAACTTTCTTGAGCAAACTTGCTTAATTACAGTAGGTCGATGTTTAGTGGCTGTATCAAAAGCACTGTAAATGCCAGGTGTATTATCCAAATTATTTGGAGTTAGTCCTCATAATTCTGGAATCTCATTAAAGTCTGGGTCTTCAAAAGAACCTAGTCAGACAGGCTAGTTGTGTCTCTCAAATCTGAGTAAGATATTTAACAGGTTCTCACATGAAATGTGGGTTATTTGGCAGATTTGAGACCTTCATTGAATCTGTCTGAACTCCTTATGCTCACTGCTCTAATGCACAGGGCATGAGGGTTTGGATCCACTTTCTATGTAACTGCAGGTAAAGTAAAATGCTTTCAAACAGAATGAATCTTTTCCTTCTCACAGTAATTTAGTAGAAAATCACTGTTGAAGGTCTTTGTATTAAAATTACTCTTTTGCAGTCAATCATCTAATTCAGGAGAAGTCTTTTGACCATGAGGCTCTCTCAGAGATGTGATGTAGCTGTGCTGAGATGCACCATCTTGCTGTGTGTGTCAGGTCCATGTCATTTCTGGAATCTGTGCAGGGAGCTGATATGAATGCTGTGGACAATACTGTCTTTGTATTAAAGGAAGGACAAAATGTATTGGTTGCCTCCTGCCCTCTGTTCAAGAGGTCTGAACCAATAATTGCCAGATGACTCAGCAGCACCACTAATGCCAGCTGGAATTATTATTCTGTGTCTCATAAATATCATGATTACAGAAGACAGCAATGATCATAATGTGCAAGCAGTAACAATCCAGTTAAGACAGATATGCTTTATGAATGTGCTGTATTTTACAAACAGTGAATCTTCTTGTATCACTTTTTCTCTATCAACATTGTGTTAAAAGTAATCTATCCTACTCTTTGAAACTGTAATCATTAGGAAATAATTTACCTGGATAATGCATGAACGTATTATCTGTAAATGGTCAAACATACAACATTCATAGTTACATTCTCCTGAAATATGTATAACTTAAGGTTTATAGAGAAATGATTTTGCCTGTGTTGTTTTGATTCTGGAGTCAAAAATTCATTTATTATTGAGCTTTGTTTGACATTTCTTGAGGGTCAAACTTCTTGGGATTCTGAATATAATCACAGCAGATACATGTGCATCTCCTATTGCTTGGCTGAGCACAGAAGACTCAGAAGCAACCCTATAGGAAAAAATCTACTGCCTTGATGAATTCTTTAAAATCATTAATGCTTTCTGGCTGCAGCATGGAAGCGGGTGGTGCCAGCAGAGCAATGCAATTAACCTTTCTTATAAATTAAATGTGCAAATGCATTGCATACTCCACAGAATTTTGATAGAATTATTTTTACTTCAGTGTAGGTTTAACTGGGAAAAAATATTTTTCTAACAGCTGCTCCATGGCTTGGGAATTTGAAACAGCTTTTACTCTCCTTAAACCAGCTATCAAATACCTGGGGCTAAGAATGGCATAAAATGTGAAATGTAGTCATCTATTATTATATACAGGATCAATATTTCAAAAGGCCATCTAAGCTGTCTGGGAAAACAGGAGTTTGCCTATTTTTCTGCAAACCACAAAAGATGCATAGCTGGAAAGATTTTTCTCATCACTTAGAGTTCAGCAGACAGGCTTCTTTTTAATGAAAAGATGATAAAAGAATAAATAAACTAGTCATCATTTATTGGAAAGGCTCTTCAACAGCTGTAAAAAGGGGAAACCCCCCTTGCATAATTTATAAAGGTAAAATATATGAGAAAAAAAGCAAATTAAAATTAATAATTAAATGAATGGAGAAAGTTTCCTTATTGTTTAAATATAAATTTGTGGAAAACATTCCCTTTTTTTTCCTTTCCCTAAGAATAAGAGGGAGTACACTCCACATCTTTTGGAGAAAAAACCCATTATTTCCTCTATTAAAGAAGAATGGTTCATCTATTTAAAACAGAGAATCATAATGAAAAGGCAGAAGATTGAAATTTTTAGTAGTTTCCATTTAATTTGAGGAGTTTGTGGCAGAGTCAAAAGTACAGCTGGAGGTGTGGCAACATAAAGATGTGTTAATCAGCAAGTGCTGGCCAAGTAGGAAATCAATACAGCTGTTGGTATGGAAATTCATATGGCAGCATTCTGACTGAATTCTGGAGAAATCAATTACATGACATGAAAAATTATTCATTATTGCTTCTATTATAATGGGAAATAAACACTTTTTAAAACAAAAAAAATCCCTCCACCAGGCTTAATTTAAATTTTAAATCAAATTTTAAATCAAAACTGTCATGGACTTTATACAAAAAAAAAAAAAAGTAAAGGGCACACTGAAAGGGAAATCTGATAAATATTTCCATCATTGAATGCAGAGGTAAAAGTTTCTCCTAAAAGGATCATACAGTAATTTTTGACTCAGTGGAGCATGCTAAAATCTGGGGGAATTTAGCAGAACAGAAAGTACTAACCGTGTCATTTTAAGATCACTTTGAACTTTTCTTTCTCTGTTACTAGACATGAAAAATTTCCTTCTTTTTTCCTTTTTTTCCCCTTTTCCTTCCAATACATTTGTTTTTCAATGTGTGTTTTACTTTTTATAATTCAGGTTTTTTTCTTATCTATACCCATATGAATTTCATATACATTGTGGGGCATGGAATTTATTGTTTCTTCAATTTATAACTGATATCAGAAAACATGTACAGTTCTCAAAACCAGTGAAAGAATAGCAAGTTATGTTATGAAGTGAAAGTTAATTGATACTGGCAACAAGCTGGGGAACAAATACTCAGGTTTGTTATTCTTATACAACAGCCTTAGAATTTTGTGGAAGATTGAATTAACTGAAAACTACTTCTTAAGAAGTCCAATTAGGTTGTGGACTTTTAAAATTAAACCTAACCCTACACTAATTGGTATTGACTCATTATTCCTTACAGAATTTGTCATTTGTTCTAAAATTAAGAAATAAATGAGAAGAAGATAACTTCATCTCTCTTGTCCTTATGGATCAGTAAATTGTTACTTGGGAATGAATCATTTTGTAGGAATCCAACACAGAGTACTACTCTCAAAATTTAAAAGTTGCCTATTTTATGTTAGAAAACCTCATTCATGATTGATATGGAGACACAACTTTTATTTATATGTCTTGTATATAGTTATTCAGTGTGGGCCATGGGATTGGCATTTACATGCCTAAGTTTTGATTTTGCACATGTAAGACAAATTAGGCAATATGAAGTATTTTCAATACTTTTCAATAGAAAATACCATTCTCTTCAGCTGCTCAGTCAAACTCTTTCTCCTAGAACTTCAGGTTCTAGGTTTGGCACTTTAACAGGATGTGTTAGTTGTGTGTTAAGCCTGGACAACACAGTTGGCACCTGATTATCCAGGCAGGAGAATTAAGAGCACAATGGTAAGCATTATTATCTACAGACACTGTCTGATTTAAAAGTTGGCCTACTGTCCCAATAATGATTTTTTCATGACATGATGAACAGCATTGCGAAATAAATAATGATATTCTGATCACTGTATGTGTGTGCAAGGAGGATGTTATCGTTGGAAGTTACAGGCATAAAATAGATTAAGATGAATCAAGGCACTGCATTTCTATTGTTTTATCCTTATGGAGCAGCAAGTCATAGCTAATAAAATATATTTAACTTCTTGGGAGGGCTCCATAGCACAACAGAACACCTTTGACTACTGCAGCTGCCATCTCTGACATGTATATCTGTATCCATCTATCTGCACTTGTGCAGCTTTGATAGTGCTGAGCTACTCACAGCGTCCTGAACATGCTCCATCATTCCATTGGGAGAGGAAATGCACCCAGACTAACCATGTTTAGGATGCATCAATATTTGGATGATAAACGTTGTAGGAATTGCAAATGATTTCCCCTGAGGTATTAATCTACTGTATCAGCATGACTTCAGGGAGCTCTGAGTCTCTGTTTATGCTGCCTTTTGGATCAGCTAGTCTATATCAATTCCAGAGGTCTGCATCAGCTGTGATCCCATGGTACCTTTTGTAAATAGGATCACTAACCCCAATATGCTGCCCAGACACTGGTTCTAATAACAGTCAGTCAAGCCAAATTCCTCTGTATTCCAATGTTGCATATAGCATTCTTCACTGCATCCTGTGCTATTTTCCTCTTACACCTCATGAAAATGAAAGCATTCAGAACTCTAAGAAATCAAACCTTATTTCAAGCATAGTTTTTCCTTTTCCAAAAGGTGTTGCAAAACCTCAGTTGAAGCTGACTGCAGACTGATTTGGGATATTCCTAGACTGAGATTTCAAATTCACTAAGCCCTCTTATCCATCACAATTAGAGTTAGACACTCAAATATCTTCATGTCTAGACATATTGATGGAAGATAGAGTCTCAGTTCCCTCATGGAAGATTATAGATAATTAGGATTAAGGCATTGGCATACATATTAGAAATTTCTGCAGCCAAAGAACCGCTTTATCATCTCAATCTGCAGTAGGTGCAGAGACAACTCTTCAGTGGCTGTTTGTTCCTACAAACTGCTTCATGTAGCTAATAGCAAATGTCACTCTCAGCAGAGCAGCAAAGATCCATTCCAGTTCTGACTGTAAAGGTGGAAAAGCATCTGAAAGCAATACTTCAGCCAGGCTGAAAGGAAAATTAGCAGGTCCAGTTCTGAGTTTTGAGGGTTTCTGGATGTTACAGTACCAGTTCTGCACTTATGTCTCAGTATGTGCATTTAAATAACCACCTCTCCTTCCCAGACTCTCAGATGTAATACTATCCTTCTCTGTTCCACTCTGAATGGCTTTGCATCATATATTTGCATAAAATCAAACCATTTAAGGGCCGAGATCCAGATCAGGTCCTGTTCACTTGGCAAGCAGGTAGTCTGAGAAATCTGTCACAGGAAAAATACCTTTATTTGAAAACCAATGACTGAGACTTTGTGAGCTCCTCTGGAGGCAGAAATTCTGTGAGGGAGTTCACAAGAAAGACTAGGGCAGTTTAGATGTTGCAGGACTTCCATCACTTCACAGACTCTTCAGAAGAACCCAGAGACTGGAAGAAAGGAAAGAAGGTTGAGAAAAGCAGTCAGTGGTGTAAGTAGATTGAGGCCCTACTATAGAGAACAGAAACCAACAAATTTTCAGGATGATCATGGCTCCTGATTGCAAAATGTGAGCTAAGAAATTATCCTTTGCACGTGTGACATAGAGCAGGCCATGGGGTCATTCCAAAGGTAATCAGATCTAGTAAGCAGGAGTGAAGAATTCTTTAGAGAAGGAAAACCATTTACAGAAAGTTTTTAAACTTTTTGGTGTTTTTAATGGTTTTAAAAGTATCTTTCCATTCTAGCATGTTTTATTGTCAATATCTTGTAGAATTTTTCTGGATCACTCTACTCCTCCTTGAGTTAAATATATACTAAATTTTCAGTGTTTGGTTGTTGGATGCTGGTCTATGAAGTAACAGCCACTTTGAAAGGTATGACTGCCATGTATACAATCCGACCCAAGAGCAGTATGCAGATTTTTATTTTTTTTATTTTTCTGATGTTGGCAGGAATTTCTTCGTCTTTCCAGGACAGATCTTTAGTACATTTGACCAAGTGTTTCTGCATATACTGATCTTGTACTCCAATTTATTCCTGGGTGAATTAATTTGAGTATTCATAGAGCTTCGTGATTTGCTTAATTTTTTCCAGGATGTCACATTCTTGTTTTGTTTTGCCTGTGTCGCATCTTTGAGAGTGATGTGATTCTAAATTAGTTTCTGGCCAGATCTAGAAGCATTTCTTTCTGAGTTCTTCTGTTTTTACTTAATGCACACCATATGAAATACTGATCCATAATATGGACAGTATAATGGCATTTTACTGGCTTTTCTGAAACCTTACACAGTGTCTTGGTTTGGAAGACCGGTGTCTGCTAGGGAGGGCAGGAGCCTCAGGCTGATGAGCGTCATTTAGAATCATTACCGCCTGAGTGGGTAGTCACTGCTGGGTCTGGGGAGGAATCTTTAGGCCATACTATATTTTATATTTTCTTACATCGTTATAGATACAGTTATATTTATTTATGCTTTTACGAATTTTTATCCAAAGATACATTTATCACAAGGCCAAACCAAGAAGAAGAAGCACAAGAAGAAGCAGAAGATGCAGAAGCAGCAGAAGGAAGGAGAAGGAGAAGCAGCAGAAGGAAGGAGAAGGAGAAGGAGAAGGAGAAGGAGAAGGAGGAGAAGGAGAAGGAGAAGGAGAAGGAGAAGGAGAAGGAGAAGGAGAAGGAGAAGGAGAAGGAGAAGGAGAAGGAGAAGGAGAAGGAGAAGGAGAAGGAGAAGGAGAAGGAGAAGGAGAAGGAGAAGGAGAAGGAGAAGGAGAAGGAGATCCCTTGTCCCCCTTAGCCCAGCCAAACTCCCTGTGTTTCACAAGCACCCAACAAGTACCAGCAATCAGGTTTCCCTGCAACTAATGGGCAAAAAATTCCATAGGTGAGAATGAACAAAAGGAAGGACACCTAACCCCCCAACAGACAGTTACACTCATAACTGCATAAGTGGTGTCATTGTGACAACAATGACAAAAGCACCAACCAGCACTCTGTTCTTTGCTGAGTCTATTCTCAGTTACCAAGTGCGGCTATCTGTAAAAGGCTGAAATCAGAATGACACCCTAAAGACTTCTGTTCCACTCTCCCATGCCCTCCTAAGATGTTCCTCTCATATACCACCCCCCCATTTTCATTGCACACCATTTATAACAAAAGATCTTCAAACATAAAAGAGGTATAATAAAATTTTATTGATGTGTAAGGACAAACACAAAAAAAAAAGGGAAAAAAAAAGCTTTGTTTATATTTGAGCACACTGAGATATAAAAGTTTTTTTAATAATATCACAAGGGTAATTTAGGGAGAAAAACATCTTGGGATCCTTTACTGTTTTTGAAAGAAAAAGTATTCTCTCAGGTGCATGATACATTTCAATGAGTACCTTGAAACAAGAGGAAGGTGAACATATTCACTAGGGTAAAAATGGAACTCCTGATTTCCTCAGGTGCTTTAAAGAGCTTGCAAGCAATATGGTAATAGGGAATACAAAGAATTTTTTTGATGCTTGTTCCCAGCTATAATTCTTTGGTGAGATATAATGAGGTACTGACAAGGGCCAGAGATTTCCCGGGCTAGCTCTGATATATCTTCTTTTCCTCTCTCTGGCACGGGCCAAGAGGGGCCTGGGCCAGGGTTGCTGTTTGAGCCCCGGTTCGGGTTTTGAGCTTTCAGCCTTTCTTTGAACATACGTCTGTTAGGTCAGGTGAAGGAATGAAGGGGGGACTTCTTTCTGGTTTGCAAGTCACAGATTTATTCTGTAGGGGGAAATCCAGGAGAAAAGACAAAGAACGGGGGTCTGATCGTCACCTTTTAAAGGGTTCATGCCCTGGGGGGCTGGGAATTTTAAGAACCAGTTAGAAGTTACAGCTGGTGGGCACACAAACTTTCTACGAATAAAATACCAACACGTAAAGATAAGCGGTAACGGACATGGGAATTCTCTAATTAATTTCTGAGGATTCGGGTTTTTTTCACAGGCGGGGTGGAGCCGCAGGAGAAAGGGGGAGAGATCGGGCCACCTGAGCCTCTGCCACTGGGACACAGGAAGCACGGGTAAAAGCGGCAGAGACAGCGCACCGGGGCCGGAGTAACAAAAAGTGAATCCCCCGCGGAGGCGGCGACCGCCCGCACCGGGACTGGCGCAGGGTTGGAGCGCCGCAGGGGAAAACGAGCAAGCCGGAAGGTAACGCCGGCTCCGGGGCCCCGACAACAAAGGAGCAGGTGTTCCTCAGCTGTCCAGGCCGCCCGGAGGGAAAACAAAGGTGGACCCAGCACGGGGAGAAACACGAGCTGACGCCGGAGCCCGGGCTCACGCGGGCTGGGGCCTGCGTGAGCGAGCCCGCTGCGGGGTAAGGCGGCGGTGGGGGCCCCTCGGTGCACCCGGCGCGGGACAGGGGCCTGCGGTGCCGGCAGGCACGGCCCCCCGCGGGCGGCGGGCACGGCGGCAGGCACGGAGGGGGCACGGACCCCCGCGGGCGGCGGGCACGGACCCCCGCGGGCGGCGGGCACGGCGGCAGGCACGGCCCCCCGCGGGCGGCGGGCACGGAGGGGGGCACGGCGGCAGGCACGGCCCCCCGCGGGCGGCAGGAAAAGGGGGGAGCGCTGGGGAGAGCCCGGCAGAAGCTTTAATCGCGGCAGCGAGGGGCATGGGCGTACACCCCAGACACGGCCGAAGGGAGTAAAAGCCTCCAACCTAGCTGGCAAACTTAAAAGCCCACCACAACAAGGAACAGTGAAAATGAAAACAACTGCTGCTATTTTATCAACTTACCCTATTGGACAGCTGGAATTTCAGAGGTTTAGGCCTGTGTGTTATGCAAAGTCTGAAGTTTATGAAGAATCTGTCTTTCTGCTCTATTCTTTTATTCCTGTTTCTTTTGTTTCTTCCCCCACACCTTGTATTATCTTCCTATAGCTTTCCTACCAGGCACTTGAAAGACTGAAAATTATCCTCCCTTTCTTAAATTGAATATTATGTAATATAATATGCTGTCCTTTGCTTAGATTGTTATCTACAGAGGTTTGTGTAGCTTTTGAAGTTCTCTTAGATGTGGAAATGCTTCCGATATTCTGAATACTAAAGGCCAAAGCAGGGGTTTCCCACTCCCATATCAGCATTTATTATCATTCATACTTGAGAAATAAATATCTCCACAAACTACCTGGCAAGCTGTAGCTGCAGGCATGTCGGTCAAAACCAAGAAATAAAAACTAATAGAAAAGACTTGTTCAACTATATTGGTCTATATCATATCAACTATATCATATCAGCTGTATGATACTCTTCAAGACCTTTAATTTGTGATCAAATTAGTATCAACAGAAATGGCTCTTGGGTGCATCTACGTTTTCTCTCTGAACGTGATAAGGATGTCATTTAACATGTGAACTTAGAACAGTGAAACAATTCCATATCCTTGTATATCTGTAAGAAGTAAAACCAGTCTAATGGAAAAATATAAAACAAAGAAATCATTACAAAGAGGTTATTTGGAGTTGACCTTTGAAGTAAATTAAAGTTTAGGAAAGGAGATTGGAACAAAATCACAAATTTTGCTCCCAAGTATAATCTTTGGGGTAGACTCTTATTGTTTGTATAAAAAAAATGCCTACTTGATCACACAAGTCTTGCTTATGGCAGCCAGTTTGCTTCGAAAAAGCTCCTCAGTGCACACAGTTGCAAGAGACAGTGCCACAGGAAGACAAGTGTGACAAAAGAAAAAAAAGTCAACTGAGAAAAAACCTCATGAAATGTCTTACCTGCGATTGCCAAGTAGCATTGACCTGGAGACATTTGATAGCACAGCCCTCAACAACCAAACTCCACAGCTTCCACCTCGGCTCAACAAAGCTCTCGGAGCACAGTTACAGGGAAGATCCAATGTTATTATTTTCAACCTGTACAGTAAACTCATTCCATAAATCTTAAAGATTCCTTCTGGTTTTGATGTCAAGAACAAATGCAGAGAATTCAGAGCACACTAGTGAGTTCTTCGAATATTGAAGCAAATTTTACAGGAGAAAAGAAACCTTCTAAAAAAATGTGAGACAGAGGAATCAAACCTTTCAATTTCATCTGATTTAATTTTGCATCTGCAGCCTGGAGTTATAATTACACTGCAATACCTTAGTGAATGAGATCACATTAAAGACACAAAGAGACATCCCATGCAGATTCCATCCTCCAGAGTAGAACAGTCCAAGTAGTACTAGCGTAATTAGAAGTGATTAGAAAGCTCTGGTAAAGGTTTACATCTGACAAATATGAATGTAAAAAGATAAGGAGAAAACTTGAGGGAATTGTTGTCAGATATATGAAAAATTTCAGAAAAGATCGACAGAAAAGCTGGTTTGGATACCTTAATATGCAGAGCTGACAGAGTTTATCAGTTGAATTCCTCCACCAATGTAGCTCCTGTTTGAGCTCCTGTGTATCCCTGGGCTTTCAGAGATTTGGTTTATTCAATAAAATAAATGTCATGGTGCAATTCTACCTTGAAAATTACTAGGATGTAACTGTATTTACAGCAGCTAAGAGAGAGCTATCAAAGGACAAAACAGTAGAAAAATTGATAAATTCTAGTCGCAGTCCTGAAATTATCTTGCTTTTTCAAATTCCAGCAGAGATAGCAACTGTTAGAGACTTTGAGAATATGCTCATTCTTCCACATAGATGACGTGATTTTCTTGCAGTAAATGTGAATTTACTAAACAAGTAATTTTAAAATTAGTAAGAGATAATGTTGCAGGTATAGCCCTTAATACAATATAAAGAGTTTAAATGATTTGCTGAGAATCTAAAACTGCTCTGGGGACAATTTCTGTCCTTTATACTGCACACACAAAGAATAGTTGGCAGAATATAATGGAGGCATTTTTCATTTTGTAAAAAACAGGGTAGATAGTGTGCCATTTAAGAAAAAGTATATCGTAAAGTACTGCTGTAAATATTGCATGGCATTATTCTGATTCAATATGATTGTGTAGATGCTATGAAAAGCAGCAGGAAAGAATATCTTTTTAAACACTATTAATCTGCCTGCTTTTGAAATTTTAAATATTTAAAGCAACATAAAGCCATTTTTTCATTCTTTAATCAGCTTTCTAGCTTGAATATCTCTTGGTTTTTTTCCAGATTTACACTTGTGCTATTTATTTACTATTATTTTAGGTTGTCACTGATGCTGCAGCTACTTATGCAGTAATAGGAAAGAGCTTTTCTTCTTACTAGGAAAAATAAAATCCTTCATTTGGGTCTGAGATTGCCTTTTTCTGTGGTATTTAATTTCTTCTGCTCTCATGAGCATCCATTCAGATGGACTTTGAAAAGTGCCTTGTTACAGTATTAAGACTTTTTATAATGTAGGTAATTTTATTCACAACAAGATGAGAAAGATTCTCTTTAATACAACTAAACTTTTTTGTTCAAAGATCAGGTTTAAAATATCTGTAGCACTCAACCACTCTCTGAAGTTAGAAATCTGTATTAGTGTTTTTATCTTCATGAATCATTTTTCTATTTATTTGTGCCATAAAAATTCAGTGTTATTGCAGTGTCAATTTATAAATATTTATATAAATATAAATATTGCTTCCCTACTAAGAATGAAGTGCTCAGGGAGTGGTTCCTTCTCCCTTTTGTGTCTCATATTTCTGCAGACCCTTACATGCATAGGCATAGGCTCCTTTACAATAAAGTGTCTTTTTTAATACTTTGCTGAGGTGCACTTAGAAATACAAGGTGATGTCAACATTTATTTCATTTTGTTTCTGTCCTTCACCACACAGTCACCTGAATGTTGTGTGAACCTCTTATTTTCTTTCAAAGAATTAGATAAAATATTGTTGTTTTGAAGTTGTACTTGTGATTTGGAATCATCCAAGAAATAGTAGTCTACTACTCCATGTTAAATCAATTAATTTTATATTATTACATCAACAATTGTTCTATTTTTAACAGTAGATACTTGAATACACTTGAATATTTTTTCATTTTCATTTATTATTTTTTCTGAATTAATTAAATACTTTGCATGCATTCTTCCAATTTAACAATGCCATCTACTTATAGAATAATTTAATAGATACATATTTTTACAGTTTACCATTAAAATCAAGGTAATGTATAAATCTCTCACACAAAAATGTCTGATCAGCATTTTATTCTTACACCTAAAAATGTTTTATGTGCCCTCTACCAGCATTTTTGTTTTTTTCATGTCTCTTCACGCTGAATGTTATTGCAGATCAAGAGAAAACCTTTAATCAATTTTGTATATAACCAGGCATTCTTTTTATTTTGTTATGTATATTGTACAGGTGAATTTAAACCAGAGTCAAGAGCAGCATCCTGTGCTAATGATCCTGCTCGTCCTTTGGTTATCAATGTGCTCTCAGAGACAAAGGAGCAAGAGCTGCATGAGGTTCTGGCATTGACTCCTTTAACTGGAAACTTGAAAAAGTAGTTTAGACTTCACATTTTTTCTCTGGCAATTTCTGCTACCATTTCAGCAGATTTGGTTCTGATTAAGAACATTTTACTTTACGAGGTAGGTTAAAGGCCTAGCTCTAAACAGGTAATCACGACACTTGTATCTATCCTGGGTAATTAGAATGTACCAAAGTTTGCTGTTAGGAATATCCCAAGAAGGCTGCAGGGCTGTGATCTGATATGGATGCTGCTCCAATCATCAAAGGTTGCATTGGTGTTATTGTGTATGTTCATTTCTTTGAATGGAGCCACACAACAATGTTTTTGTTGTCCTGCATTGACCAAATTACGCCTGCAGTTAAATTAGTGAAGCATGCAAATAAATGTTTATATTAGTAAGGATGTGGGTCTCCATTTTGAGTCTCTCAGTCCACTGAGAAAAGCTAGTTTTAACAACAGCAAATTTGGAGTGCACCAAATTCAGTCTATAATTAACTCTGATTTATAGAATCAGAGACAAGGAAATAAGATTTTGTTAAGACAATAAATATGGATAGTGGCAGAAATTAAATATTAAATCTCTGATTGTCCTAGTTTAGGGCAAATTTGGGAGAGAACCTCCAAATGGGGTTCCCCCAGAAAAGAAAAATTCAAACGGCTCCTCCCCGCAACTGGTTTGGGAAAAAAAAATTTCTTTGGAGAGAAGTGGAAAAAACCTGTTTATTTAACAGAAATTGAATAATATTAAACAATAAAACCTCTTGCTGTTTGATAAGATGGCAAATCAAGCAAGAAAAGTCCTTTTCATGTGGTGTAGCTCAGCCCGCTCAGTTTTTTATCAGTCCCTCCGGCGCTGGAAAGTGCCGAGGCCCAGGCCCCAGTGGGCCACAGGCGTGAGCTCCCGGGGTTTGGCTGGGTGTTTTTTCAGTCCAGAGCAGGTTTGAACAGATCCAAGGGAAAAAAAGGGGAAAAAAAGTCCAGGGAACTCCTCTGCCTCAGCTAGCTAAAACTAACTAACAGTAAAAGAGAAGCTTTGTCCCACTGTCTGTCCGTGCTGCAGACACAACAGTCCAGGAGCAGGATGCAGTAGAGTGATATTTTCCTTCAACACAAACTGTGCGCTTCTTCTTCCCCCCACTTTGCTCTCAGAGCCAGTATTAAAGGTGCAGAACTTAATATGTAACATAAACCAGGTGATTTGGGATGCAAACGTCATAAAGTCACCCCAGGACACTGGCCTAGTCCCAAACAGCATCTCCATGTTTTTAATGGCTAGCTCATTCTGGGCTCTGTCTGCACTGCCAAAGAATGACAACTGAAGAGAAAATAAAAATAGAAGCAAGCTTATCCTCTTAAGTAAAGATGACTTGGAAAAGAATGGCCAAATAGGTATGTTTTTCTTCTGGAAATATGAATAAATGTATCTAACCAAGAATCCACATAAAATCTGTGTAATGTCAAGAAACTGGATTTAAATCATTCAGTCTAACAATGCTTCAGATTAATCAGGAATTTACAGAATCAGAGGCCCAAGTTTCTACACAAAGCTTTTATTTTCACTCTCTAGCCCAGTCTTACCTTCTCTAGTTTCACAGATACCTCAAGAAGCTCTCAAGGGCTGAAGGAAACCAGAGCAGTTACACTGCTCCAGAGTGTTCATTGCTGGCTGGGAGCCATGCCCAGGCCTGGGAAGATGCTCTTCTCAAAGAGGACTAGAGCAGCTTGCTTCCTTTGGGTTACAGCCTCAGCATATTTATGTATTAGCTTCACTTATTGTCAGTAAAACAAAGGTCTCAGAGCAATGTACAGGCCAGTACAAAATTCCCTGTTTTCAAGGGGAGAGTTTGGAATGCACTAATATTGCTTAAGTAGGAAAATTTCTTGCTTCCCAAATTGTTGATCTTTTATTAAAGAAATGTTGGCAGTGATCTCTTCTAGAAACAGAAACTTAGATGTTAAGGAAAATAACTTGATTTGCATTAAATAGTGCTGTCCTTGGAAACATACCACAGCAAAATAAATTCTTGTGATTGTTGATAACTCAGAGCAGCTTCAGTGAAAAAAAATATTTTATTAGTTATTATTAATTACTTGTGTAACTACATTATTCCTTATTTATTATTTATTAGTTATTATTACTTTGGTGGTTGGCAAAAATAATATTGATACAATATTTTCTATAGAACTTTCAAAATATAACCAGCATGTTGCTGTATTTTCATACACAGTTGGATAAAGTCAAAGTTGGAAGGGGGGAAAAAATCCCAAACAATACCATTCCTCTGATTTTTCTCAATGTTCCAAAGAGTTCAAATCAATTCAAGTACTCTTTATTACGAAAAAGGCAAACAACTTTTGCCAAACTGAATCTTCTAAGCGAACTTAGACATACAAAAAAATAAATTTTCCTGTGACTTCTAATATTGTAAGGAACTAGTACAATAAAGTTTACCACAGCCTAAGGCAATGATGATAAAACTGGGGAAAAGAGTACATAAGGAAAGAAGAAATACAATAAATAGTGTAAGAACTAGTAATGAAAATGGGTTTGCATAAAACTGTTCAGGGATCAACTTGGATTTGCAGAACTGGGAATACATCTTTTGGAGATTGTAAGTCTTCTGGAGAGTAACATTTTTGTGTGACTTAATAACCAGGTCACTCTGCAATAAGATCTCTGAGGACTTTCTTGTCTGGCTCTCCTGACATCAAAGATAATGCCAGATGTTTAAATTTCATGGAGAGTGCACGGGGAAAGCAATTTGTAAACTATCCATCATAGTAGGAAAAGTGTGTTTTGGAAACATTTTAGGTGAATCTTGGTTTCTGAAGTGAATAGAAGAGTTTCCAGTGCTTTCAGCTAAAGTACAATTTCACCTTTGACTTTTCTGCAGTCTTAAAAAAAAAAAAAAGTCCATTATAACTTTTCTCTCTCCTAAAAGAGCCAACAGAAATATTAGTTTCCTTCCTGTGTTTTCTCAAGAGGCAGAATGGGAAATTGTTATACTCAAAAAGCATTTTTTTTTCCCAGGAAAGGAGAAAGAAGGGATAAATAATTTTCCAAAAGCAGTGAGGAGTAATGGATTATCAAACCTCAAAATGCTGAATAAAATTGGGGGAAATTTTTATTTTGTTTGTGGATTTGAGTGTTGGGGGAGGGTATTGTGTGTGGTTTTTGTGGGTGTTGTTTTTGTTTTCTCTTAAATTTGGATTTTTGTTAAGATCATGTTTTCATCAGAAACAGGAAAAAAAACCATGATAGAACTTTATTAACAGACAAAAAACAGGTGTTCAAAAATTTGAGTTTTATATTGTAATTTAAAACATAGAACAGATGAGGCTGAAATTCTATGGTCATGATGAAAATAACTGTATTTAATTGTCTGAAATTATGAAATTTCATAATTTCAGGGATTGCTGAAACTGAAAATAAAATACGTATTTTCCTCCAGATATGAACCACTTGTTTTATGATCAATCTTTATTACAGAATATCTCAGTCATTTTGAAAACACTGAAACACATGTTAATCTAAACCATCTGAATGTTGTTTTGCTGGATGGGGGTTCTGAGTATGGAAGTACCATCTCTGAGTGGGAAGCAGTGCCATCTTTGAGCTTATGTAGTCATATTACTGCTGCTAAAATTCCCATTTTCCATTTCAAGGAAAGCAGTGTTTTTGTGGGATATGAACATTATCTCAGGAATGGAGCTCTGCATTAGGAGGAAACTGTTGTTGGGTGGCCTTTACTTTCAGTTATTTATTTGTTTACTTGGTCTGAATTTGTAATAGGGCCTTAAAAATATTATCAAGTGGAGTCTGAGAGCTCTCAGCAGGGTAAGAAAAGCTGTAATAAGAATTACACCAACAGATATTACAAGAGGGTTATACTGTAAGAGTTGTAAGTGCTGCATTGGCTGTCATCACTCCTCATACCCTGGGTGGCGACTCCACAGCCAGCTGTGTGTTGAGGCTGTGCAAAGCAGACCAGCTGCAGGTGGACACTGCCCCTCCAAGGGGATATAATCACAGTCTCACAGGGTCAGAGCTCTCTTTATTGAGGGAGTTCTCCTGCCTGACTTTTCTGTTCCAAAAGGATGTTCCTGCCATAACAATCACACAGTGTCCAAGAACTGCTAACACTGTGTGTTGGTATAAAGTGAATAAAAGGAGTAATATTAGTATACAAATACTCTTAGGAATGCATTTTTAAAGCTATCCTATAACATTCTATATTCTTCGTTTCACATAATTTCAGAAATTATGCATGCATTAGTGATTTCTAAGACAACCTCATGATTTTGGGAGTTTCAGTCATTACTACTGTCACATGGGAGCATACAAGGATGGGTGATCTGAATTATGGGTGTTTCCACTGGCCAGGAAGCTCAGTTAAGGAGTGGGAGTTCAGTGTCATTGGCATGAGTATATTAAACTGCAGGTAGGCAGCTTGGTGAAAAGCAGCAGAAAAGGTGTTACCAGTCCAGCTTCAGGTTGGTGACTTGGGGTGCTGGATTTTGCTTATAGGTTGTACATGGTGTATTGTCACCCTGAAAATCATGCTTTTCAATATTGTTTTCATAATTTCTAACCACTTTGCCAGGAAAGTAACTAGAAACATAAGTGTTTATACATTCCATTAAAGATACGCCTTTTGATGGATGTCTCACAGCCAGTGTGGTTGGGAAGGTCATAACCTGACTATCCAATCCCTGGTCATTATCGAAAACCTATAAATACTGAAAGAACAAAATAAACTTCCTTCTTCTTTCATCACACTTTGAGCTGTGTCTGTGTAAATCATTTTGTGTCCAACAGTGACAGTGTATGAAGTTGCCTTTCCTGCTGGCTAAAGGAATGCTGGCATGACTGTGCTCACCCCATTTTTCTTCTGTGATTGTTTACATTTCTAGAAAGGTAAAACTCAAACATGCAGTAATATAGAAGAAGGAAATTAAATCCTTCAAAGAGTAAGGATAAATAGAAGCAATTTTGCAGGTTAAGTGCAAGGAGTAATACCTGTCATTACAGACCAACAAACATTTTATTTTAGCTTTCTTTCACCTGTTCATTTGGCATTTACTCTGGTTACACTTTTGCTTACTACACTGGTAATGTCTGTGCCCAGTGTGCCAAGGCTGCCCTTTTGCTTCATTTCCTCAAATGAGCCAATTGTAAGTTTTCTTCTTATACCTTTATACCTCTCTTATCAAGGGAAAAAAAATATCAACCAACCAAATAAAATGACCGAGAAGTAATCTTAAAAAAATCTTTTGAACAGGCTATTTACAAAAAATTATAAAGTTCATATTATAAAGTGAACATTCTTAAGCTCCTGTCCAACAAAAGAAATCAAGCATTGTGATCACACTTAGAGTCAGCTAGAATAAAATGACACAAAATATTTAATAGAAGGCTTGGGCAGTGATCTTGTGAACACTTTATAGACATTCTTGGATTTAGGAAAATGAATGATCCAACTGATTTCCAAGTGTCATGAAACTGTACCTACAGGGTTTGATATAAAGTGTTTTGAACTCAATTAAAGAGAAAAATGGCCAAGAAGGAGCAATCCAACCTTCAGAGAAAGTACAGAATCAAGCCATTCATTTTTCCTATGTTTTTTGTTAAGATATAAAAATAAATTGTAAAGTTGATGGATTTTTCTTCGAGGCAGCAACTGACAAACCATACCTCCAAGTTAGGTATACAGTCAATATCATCCCTATAGTACTTGATCTGGTAGGAACTCAATCCTCAATAGGCACATATCTAATAGGGAATATTTTTTTCACTTGTAATTCCTATTTATGCATATACCTCCATGTACCATATTTCATTTTAAAATATACATTACCTAAATATTTATACTCACTGGAGAGTAGCTGCATTTTACCAGCAGCATTCTCCTACCTGGCCTCTGCTGATTCTTCACAGAATTTTGTAATATTCACAGCTGTCAGATTTTTCAGGCTATCTGGTATTTTACAGTATGTGATCACCATTTAACGCATCCTTGATGACAACAGTGTTTGCTCTGTTAAACAGAAAATTGTATTTTCAACTGATCTAAACCATTATCTCTTGAATTGCAGGGGAAAGCACCTGTTTGTTAAAGGATTATAGAATGGTTTGGTTTGGAAGGAATCTCAAAGACCATCTGATACCAACCCCTCTGCCATGGACTGGGACACCTTCCACTGAACCAGGTTGCTCATGGCACATTACATGGGAAAACGGATTGCAAAGGGAATTTAAAGGGTGCCCTCTCCAAAGAAATGCCTTTTATTTCGCACATTTGGCAGAATATAATAATTTAAGATTTCTGACACCAGGGTAAGTCTTAATTTCAAAATGTAAATCTATAAAGTTCAGTGTGAAGCATTCCTGCTATTTATTCCAAAGAAAGCTGTCTTAGCAGGGCAAAGTAAAGCAAAACATATGAATTTCTTCCTTTTTTAATACCACACATAATTCATATTTGAGACCGATTGCTGAACAAGAATTTAATTGAAGAGCTCTGGAGGCTTTATAAAAGAAATGCATGAGAACTTTCACAATTCCATTAGATATATAACATTTGCATAAACCTGTACACTCAAGACCGTGAACTGCTTGAAATTTAGAATATCTTTCTGCTAACTGGTATTACACAGTTGATAGTTCAGAAGTAAGATATGGTTTGTCTTCAAGAGCTGACTTTTCAAATGTCCCAAAGTAATTTGTTAAATGATATAACCTATTACAATACTCTCTATTATTCACCCAAATCATAAGTTCAGAAGCATATGGACTAAGATGGAGGGGTGGTCTTGAAACCAAAAGCTGTAAAGATAAAAATCCTCATATTGGATCTGAATACAACAGCTGGTGAAATTCTGATTCTTTGACACAAAGTCCTGAATTCTTTTGCCTTCAGTAAGAGCAGGTGATTTTCAGGAACTCTGTGATTTGGTTCATAATTTTATAGGCCATTTCAATTCTTATATCTTTATCATAGTGTTTGTATAACAAATAATACAACTCCTAAAAACCCCAAACTTCTGACCCTTTAACTGAGATTAGAGGTTGTAATGAATCTAGATTAGAACTGTAAGCAAGTCCTAATTCCAAACCCCCTCAACACTACTTACGTTGGGCACATTGTGTGTGAAGTTACAGCTTTATGAAAGTCTAATAATTTTGTAAGAACAGCCTACTCTATTGATTTAAAATGGGAGAATGGAGTTTTTCCATTCAAACAAGGATTAAGCCAGTCTGTTTTCCTCTGAGAAATACACTGTGCACTGATTTTTAAAATAGCTGGTTTAAATAATAATATCAAATCCTATAAAACAAGTGGTCTATGAGCAGCTTCATAGAATACCACCTCCTATATTATGTTCATATATTAGCAGTCTATAAATCTATGCCACTTATTATTCGCTGCTTTAGCATATTACAACCAAAATCTAAACACTACTCAGCATTTTTCCGTCACAATTAAGCAATTATGAGCTGAATTTCTGCTTTTGCTGTTGTATTTTCAGTTTAAAGGCTATTATTTCTTTGGTAATTGAGTTTTACTGGTTCTGCATAATTTACATTAATTGCAGTAATTAATGGTAATATTAATCTGCCTCTGTTGTGTACCCAAAATTTGAGCTTGTGACAATTCTTTGTGAGTATTGGAAAGGACAGATAATGTAATATGAATAGCTTACAAAAACTGGTCTTAAGTTTGTCAATTATAAATTTTAATGGAGACAAATAATTAGAGCTATTATTGCAGCAAGAAGGGCTTTAAAATTTAATTTGCTTCTGCCTCTCACACTGAAAAGTAATTTAATTTTTCCATAAAGCATAATAATGTGACTCCACAAGATCTGTTGTAGATACTGCTAGAAAGAGATAGAATTAGAGAGACATGAGGTGTTTTCCATTTGTTTTTTTCTCTGTGGTGTATTCACAGAACGTAATTGGTGATGCAGGTAAAAGCATGATTTACCCAACATCTTGTTGGATTAGCATGTAGCAATAAAGGTTACATGTATGCATTGACGTGTCTTTATCCTTATTTACATGCACCAAACCTACCATACCTGCATATTTTTGAAGTAATAAATTCCCTTACAACGCAGTCTTATCAAAATGCTCTTGTATGTAGTCAGAAGGAAATTATTTCTTAAAGCCCAGCAAACTTTGATCATATGCACACAGCAAATTTGCATCTTCAGTGTATAAAGTCATAGTTGTATCTTGCTAGCTATGTTTCATTTTCTTGATTTTCTGATGGATTCTTTCTGATGCTTTTAAATATTTAAAAGAAATCTTGGAAATACTGTATGTGACTGTTTCTTTCCTTTCAGGAGAAAAAGTGCTGCATATAAAAATGTTTTAAATCTGGATGTGGCAGCTGGAGCCAGCCATGCTGGGAGCAGGTGTTCCACAAGCTTTTCCCCACAACTCTTCTGGCAGAGCTCTCTCCACTCCAGCCAAGTTCCTGTCATTTCATTACTGGCTGTCTCCTGGACAGCCTGGCAATTGGGCCAGCTTTCTTTTGTGTTGATAAAGAGCAAATTGGACTAGGTGGCAACTATTTAATTAATCTCATTTCTGAAACTCGTGCACGTGGGTACTGTCATGGCCCCAAGGGGAGCTGTAGGCTTTAAATGCCCTGAGCAGCCTGCTCTGCCTCCCTTTTCCCTGCTTCTTTTCCATTTGAGCTTACCTGCCTCCCTGGTATGTGCCATAGGTGTTCCAGGCTCTCTTGTATCTATCACATGGCCTGTTCTCCCTGCTCAGACTGTGAGGTGGTGCCAGCTGGCGAGGGCATAGCCTGTGCGGTCCTCACCTTTGGCTCCTGCTCATCCTCCATGGAGCTGCTTCTGATGCTCCTTGAGAGGTGGTGTTACAAGGAATCCATGTTGCTGTTCTTTACAGAAAGCTCAGAAATGCTAGAGAACTTGCACAGTCACCAATTTGATCCAGAGAAGTGGAAGAAACTTTCTACAGCTAGATAACTGCAGAAGTTTATTTCCTTTGCGATCCCATAGGTAATTTTGAATACATAAGTTTAAGTGACCAACTCAGGGTCATAAAAGAGCCATGTGGCTCAGGGCAGAAATTCAAACCTTAATCCCCTTGTTCCAAATCTTCTCAATTTGTGAAGTGGCTTCATATGAGAAAAGAGGCAATTAATTAAAAACTGTTAGTGTTGATTTTATAGGTGGTACTGAGAACTCAAGCAGTATCTGTCTAATTCAAGTTTTCTGTATTCACATCTACTCAGAAAACAGGCATTGTAATGTAGGAAGGAAATGCATTTATATCCTACTGAGTCGTGTTTTAGCGCCTTTCCTATAAAATAAATGCACTCAGTCTTTTCTTCTCAAGCTCTTGGAGGAATTCTAAAAAGAGAAAAGCCATTGTTAGAAGAAAACTGTCTTAAGTACCTGCCATTGAGATCAGCTTGTATTTGTCTTCTGGCTGCAAAAGGGCACAGGCTTGTGCTGGTGTACATTTGTACTCTGTCTCCTCTTTCCCCTGCAATCCTGCCTTCTTACAACATGGTTCCTTCAAACTCGGTGTATTTTGTGCCTGTCCATTAATTATACCCTCAAGACATTAGAAGCCTTGAAATGTAAATGTGCAGGTTTTGCTCAGACATAAAAAGATCTGTGTGCTCAAGAGGGGAATCAAAGGGCAATTATCACAGCCAAGTTTTGGCACAGCTACATATGTCCTGTGAGCCTCACCTTTTGGTATGAAACAAAAAGAAAATGGCAAAATAAAACTCTCCTCCATGTTTACGTGGCCCTTCTTACAGCATCACTGGTAAGATTGGAGCTTTGTAAACTAATTCACTCAAATTATCTGAAAGTTTTTGTTATTTGTTCAACAAAACCCATCTGGAAATCTCAAATGGTAACAATTTCCCACCTGCTCCCCCAGACCAAAGTTTGTCAATCAGCACAAATCATCAACACTGATGGAATCAGTGTTTCCATCCTCAAGTGTTCAGAAGTGCCCTCTCAGTCTCTGGCAGGTGTTCATCACAGGAGGTGCCTCAATGATATCTCTTAACCAGGTTCTTTAAACTATTCTATTTTGAAATCTCTTACCATTATTCATTTAATTTCTGGCGGTGCAGTTTACAGCATTTCATAGGAACCTGTGCCAAAATAGATGTAAATGCACTCAATTATTTTTGTTTTAATTTCCTCTTGAAGATTCATTTTTAATCAAAGCTATCCTTTGTAAATCTTATCTACCCTCCATTTCTTGCCCAGAGGGCTCATCTGAGGTCCACTGAACTCAGAGGGAATTATTTCAGTGTACTGTAAAGGCTTTCAGTGAGCTTTCAAAAGCTGCCTTCCATGTGAAAAACAAGCAAACATCAGAATCTTCCCTTTTTTTCTATTTTTTTAATAGATTAACACTAACTTTGAATCATGTGCATTCACTGAGACTTCAAATGCTATTAATTTAGAACTTCTCAGATGCTTTATAGCATTTTCTATTTGCAAGTCTTGTATGTGAGCCTCCTCAGTTTGCTCAGAAGTACTCACCTCTCTCTGAAGATTAATTTTTACAAATATATTTTCTTTATTTGTAAACTGTTTGCTTTAACAAAGCAAAATATTCATTGCTGGGATCATGGGATATTGATTTTGATTTAGGAGTGGTTTGTTCAGGTTTCTTTCTAATACTAGAAAAATGGTTAATCTCTGATAAATTATCATAAAATTATTTTCTTAAATGAATAATTGAAAACAACACCAAAAATACAGTGTTTTGGATAGCTATTGTTGCTTTCAATGTTTTTGAAGACCACAGTATCAAGAATATGGATGATACAGAATCCTCTGTGTCTGTAAACACTAGCAAAGTCCACCAGCGCCTTCTGATCTACCTTCTGGTTTAATCAAACTTAATCAAACATGGAACAAACACCATGGGAAGAAAAAAGCCATCCCCACAGCTGACCTTCATGTAATTCCATTTCACGATGACTTTTTATTCTTTCAGTTCTAAGTATGCAGTTAATAGAAAAAGAGGTAAAGGGCAATCAGTTTCCTGCCAGTAACTCAGGGGTCAGAATTTCAGGTAAATTAGATAATTAACAGTCCCTAAAGCAGACCCACAGTGGAAAGGGAATTTAGGAACTAATAAAAGACATTTATAAAATCATGCATAGGAACTGGAGGTGCTTGGGAAAATTCAGCAGCCTTTTAATTGAAGGAACTGACACTATTAGAACTCATAAATGACAAAGCAAGCCCATCTTCGGGAAACGAAGTCTAAAACAGCTCCATTTCTTCCAGCTTCTGATTTCCACATGTGGTTTTAAACTTTCAATAGCAAAATCACAATTAAAGATCAAGAAAGGAGTATTTTTGTAAGAAATAACAATTAATGTTGTCTACCACAGAATCAAGGTGGGTATTACTGAGGTCTGTAACTTGCAGCTAACAGGCTGTATGCTGGGGATAATAACCTTATATAGGGTAAGCAGAGATAAACACTGTGGGGTCCTAGGAAAGAATGGCCTCAGCTTTAAGTTATACAATGTGGCAAGGGATAACTTATGGTAAAATACCAATATATTTACTACCTGGGTGGTTTTTGGGTATGTGGTATTTTGGTGTTTTGGATTTTTGTTTGTTTGGGGTTTTTTGTGGGAAGAGTGCTGAGGTTCATTTGTTTATTTTTCAGAATATATTCCCTGTTCTTGTGATTACCAGGGTTTACATTGCAAGTAGTAGCTGGTAGAAAACTTGTTAAATAAAAGTAAACTGACAGAAGACAAGGGATGAAGGAAAAGGCATTTGTATGACCATGACAAGATAATGATCAAGTTCTCGGGAAAAATGAAACAGAACAGTTCTGTTGCTTCAATTAAAAATGAGAGTTTACTCTCTGACTTGGTTTTTGTAGCTCCAAAATATGGCCACAAGTGTTGGAGTCTGAGATACAGAGTGTGTGCCCTTGTTTCTGATACTTAGTTTTAAGATCCAGAAAAACACTGAATTTCATATAACATGAAATTCATGAGCATGTTTTCATGGTGATACATGCACACCTTTTTCATTACTTATTTAGTAAGTTTTAGAAATCTGCTAAGTGCTTTTAAGTGTACAGGGAGAGTGCTTCCAAAAAAAATTCTCAGAATGAGCTATCCTTTCCATTGTGATCTAATGCTTTGGTCACTCAGTTGATACCAACCTATGATTTCAGGTGGTGGCAGAGGAGTAGCTTTGCTCTCCTAAAAGGGAGCAGTCTCGAAGGGTCTAAACTGATCTCTTCTTGCAGGAACCTGCTGCTCTGGAGACAAGAGGTTGGAGCCAACAGAGTCTGCTTAAAGATCAGTTAGAGCTGCTGTAAAAAGATGCTGCCTTATAAGCAGCATGATTAAGCTGTGATTACATATTTATGAAAACATAACTGAGCTGAGTGAAGACTTAATTTTGCTCTATTATAAATGGAAACAAGGGGGTTGCATTGTTTTTTTGTGTTTTGTTTGTTTGTTTGTTTTTGTGGAATATGTCTTAGAATTTTCACAAAAAAAACCCCAACAAAAGACATTCCAGAAATTAATTGATTATTAATATAAAAATTAATTAATTTCATATTGAAAATTATTTCAGTAAAATAAATCTCCTCAAGCACAAATAGATGTAAGTAAAATTAGATCCGAATGCAATTTGATTAACAGTTGTCAGGGAAAGGGAAAAAAGAATAAGAATGATTTCTGCATTTACAGAAAGTACTAAACATATGGACAATGAGACAATTCCAGTAAATTAGCAGCCTGCTTAATTCATTAAGAATTCATCTCTTGGGTAATTCCTGAAACTGAAAATGTTGACAGCCTATTACCAAAATCTCTAATCCTAATGTGGAGTTGAGGGGTTTTTCTGTTAAGCTCAATGACTCCTTAGAGTCAGAGAAAAGACAAATGTTGGCTGCCACCCTGTAGTTTGCCAGAATGTGTTTTTTACCATTAAATTATAAGAATATAAGGAAGAATCTTAATTTCTAAAAGGCCATGTTGACATCAGCCCGATATCTAAGTTTCTGAGTAATGGGATGCCAGAAACCTATAATGCTTTGTCTTTGAAAAGTTAAGATTCCGTGTCTACTGCCAGAAATGATCACATACATTTCTAGTATCTTTTTTTTTTTTTTTTTAAATGGTATCTGTGACATAGCTGCATGATAAAAAATTCTGAGATTTGTGCAAAATGGGCCTTTCTGGGAAAAAAAAAATTACTCACGTGAAATACAGTTGCTTTGCTTTCTTATTGCTACAATCTCTATTAAGCAGCATTTGCCACAGCCAGAGCCACTGTGCAACTGAAAAAAAATATCACAGGTGAGGGGTTTTTTATCCTTTTTAAATTGATATCTTTCACTGCTGAATGTTTCAATTTTGTGCTCATCTAATTCTCTATGTTGCTATAAATCTTCTGGATTGTAGCTTTGACTGTGAATAACAGGGTAGGAGCCAACTCCTTAATTCAAGTGCAATTTAATTTTCAAATCCATAGATAGAGTAGTTGTCAGAAAAAAAAAGTTTGAAAATTAATGTATTTTTCTATAAATAATGCAGTTCTAACTGATAGTGTAATCTCCCACAGTATTAATCTTTAATGATCAACTGTTTTCACATTTCTCTAGGTCTCAGAATAAAAATTACAAAATAGACAGTTACAAACAGTATCTGGTATTCCCCAACTCACCTTTCTTTTAATGTCTGACAAATATCTTCAGTATAGGAAGACACTTGGTAAATTTAAAAACAAACAAGCACACAAAATAAACAGTAATCCACTCAAATCAGTATACTGGAATTTAATATCGATCATTAAATAGCACCTAGCACTGCAGTGTAGATAGAAGCTTCCCTGCATTTGCAGAATTATCAGGTTTGAGAAACTCTAAAGAAACCATTCGGACTTGGTGTTAGGGTATTTTTCTTCTGAAGTTATTCAGCCCCCTGGAAAGTAATCTCCTGAAGTGATCAGTACATTGCTCACTTTGTTGATTGAGTCAGCCTTCCAAACATAAACAGAAGAAAATAAAAACCACAGACAGTTTGTAAACCTAACCCCTCCATAAATGAGTCAACACATCCATTAAGATACATTGACTTTCCATCTCTTCACATTTATAGTAAGTACAGATTGCAAACAGGAAATTGTTTGAACAACTATTGAAAAACCACTCAGACTATTCAGCTGAGTCTTCACAGAAGTATGGTGAACATCGTTTATTTCTATCTTTAGCACACTTTTATAGGGTCTGACAGGGTCTGTGGGCTTAGCAAGCGACTATTGGTTAATACATGTTGTTTTACATTCTTTTCCCAGAACACAAAGCTATTGTTTTGCTTTCAATCTTGCTGCTCCAAGAGAGTTTCAAGGACACCTTTAATATTGTTGCTTATACCAAAGGCTGGCTTGTGCAGACAGGCTTTTACTAAAATATCATGCTTTTACTCTGTTAAAGTGTTTTACTACAACTAACTATGCACCACACTACCACCCAGGAAGCTGTTTTTGCATACTGAAACTCCATTTTTGGCATTCTTACCATGAAGCAAATACAATTTTATCTTGCATGATGTTTGTCAAAACTGCCATCTTCCTAGGAAAAGCTGAATTCAACATATAATTCAGAGTGTGAACTTCGTAAGATTTTATTTCGTTATCTCTGTATAAACATGATTATCCAAGCCTTTTCCATCTTTAACTGCTATTAGCTCATGGTTCTAAAACCTTTATTCATGGGAAAAACCTCAGGGTTCTAACTACACAGACATTATTGAAGACAAAACTTCAGTGATCATATTCTGAGAAATACTGTGGCCTCTCACACCGCACAATCCTTCCCTATTCAGTGAGTATACACAGCAAAACCTGTGATAGACAGAAACTCTTTTGTTCACCTAAACATATAGATATGATGCTTTGCAAAACTATGCTTTGTAAAATCGGGAGGAGGTTGAAGGTTGTTGAACTGCTGAGGCTCGCATAATAATTAACGGCCTGGCGAGATTTCTGGAATTCCAGAACAAGATAAGCCTTAAAGGGAAAACAGTGAGAAAAGGTCAGCAAAGTGAGGAAGACTCTGAATCTTCATCTCATAACCACCAAAGAGCAGAATACGACCCCCTAGTAACAAGAGACGCATGCGCAGAGACACCGGAGAAAGGACACGTAACCCGGAAACGGAATCACTTGAAACGAGAAACATGAAAGCTAGAAGTGCGGCAGTTTCGTGGGGAAGGGACCCCCCCTTCTTCCTGTCGCCCAGCGCTGATATTTTGCTTATTGCTTGCTTGCTGTAATTAATAAAACTTTTCTTTGATTGAACCATATCACTCTCTTGAGTGCATTCATAACAAAACCAACTGCTGCAGTGCACTCTGGGGCCATGATTTTCCATCCAGTCAGAGTTGGGACCCTCCATACTGGTCATATTGGGGCCAAAATCCAAAGTTTTATGTGTGTAATATGCAACATTAACAGTGCACATATTGCTCTCCTGGTAGATAAAAAAAAAATTGTCTTCTGTAAACACTTGTGAGCTTTAGCACTTCACAGTATTTCTGGTGTCTCTGTACTTCTCATACAGACAATTAGAAGAACTCTTTGGTTAATTTCTCATGTTGCAGCCCAGACTTGTTCTCAACCTTGTATGGAAGGCAGGGATTTGTTACCTGCCCTGACACAGCTGACACACAGCAGCCCCAAACTTAGCTGCAATCCTAAAGCCTGATGTAGGAACTTAGTCTTGTTGTATGATCTGAAGTAAGATGAGTTCCCTTCTTTTTTAATGAAAGTTGGCTGTCCTATCTGAATGGATAGTGATTAAACACGGCATTCCATGAACTAACTACTGAAGTGATTTCAAATGGCTTAATTCAAATGGTGAATTATTTAATTCCTAGAAAAATGAGTAATGACTTAGCTGTCTCTATATGCTCAATTACCACCCAAAATTCAGAAGATCTTGTTAATGATTTCCTGAAGTCCTTGCTATTTGCATTTAGCAAAGCAGTGAAATGTGAGTCGTAATTTTCGATGAGTAGCACATTAGCAAATTGCTGTGCCTCTATGCTGCTGCACTGAATCTTCTCTGATGAGAAGAGAGGAAGAAAAACTGAGTAGGGAAAGGCAGATAACTGAGTGATAAACATGAATAATGCAATGATTTCCCAGTAAAATAACAAAAGTAGTAATGACACTTAGTAATTATTGCTAGCATGCTAGTAACAAAAAACAATTCTTAAATTTTGTTTTATAGCTCATTATATTCTAATCCAGTATGTTCTGAATAATGAAATTCACCACAAGAGTAACTGACATAGATTGCACCTTAGGTATATTTGAATTCAGGGTGTTGTCTTCTGCTTTGGTATGTAATTATTTAAATAGAGATAATATTTTTTCCAAGTAGCTTAATTGTTATGGGGAAGAAACATTAAGAGGATGTAGACTTTACTAAAATATATCAAGCCTGAAAAGCTAGAGGGTTGTGAGGTGCCCCCGGGGAGGCAAAGATTTAGTTTCAGATAAGCATTGTTAAAGTGAGAGGCGTGGCTGTAAAGCCAGCCTAGTGTGAATTCTAAAACCTGTGCCTCAGCTTATGTGCCCTGAAAGAGTTGCCCCATCCCAAACCCTCGTGGCATGGCAGCCCAGAGGTTCTGATTGGGTTTGAGCCCCTGGAGTTTCTGCTGTTTTCCTAGTGGTCCCTGACCCTGAACTCCACCCTGGTTCTGTCCCTCAAAACCCACCACCCTGCCTCTGTTCAGGGCTCTCTGTCTCTGGATCTGAGTTTGTTTCTGTGCTGAATAAATGGTTTCCTGAGCAGAAACCCATCTGGTTGGTGTCCCATGCCACTCACTGGTAACTGTAGCTTCTTTGGAGGTGATCCTGCAGCTGCAGAACGCAACAAGAGGGGAAAAGTGTTGCTTCTTCCTTGAAAGACAAATATGATAATAACTGTGCATTGCATTACAAACCTTGACCCTGTAGCAAACTTCTCCTGAAAAGGCTTTTACAGTAACTTTATGTATGGTTTTGGTTGTGCTGTGGAGTAGAAACACTACCATAAGGTGTTCTCAGATAATCCATCTGCTACAGGAATACCAAAACCTCTGAATGGAAAAAGCCACACAACTTTCAAATGGGATGCAACAGTAACTCTGCTTAACTACCCTCTGTGGATTACCTCTCACACAATGCCCAGTAGTGCAAGGCTGTCAATCATGTTTAAATGAGGACATTAATTAGCTCAGAATAGCTGCTCATTTCTGGTTGATTATTGTTGCATATAGTTTCTCTTTAGATAAATTATTCATTAATTATTATGGTAATCCTTCCTTTGGCTCTAAGAAATTTATATTATCTGATAAGTGACCAATCTTTTAACTTTTCTTCATTAATCATTGTATAGTGTTTTGTATTCTATCTCATTTCACCTTTACTTGAAGGAGATGCTGACATATCATTGTAAATTATCATTGCACAGTAAATCCTTTACACTTGACAGCATTAGCTTAAGCACCTTACAAGATCTGTGCCATCTCACCATGACATTTGAGATAATTTTCTTAATAAACATTCTTTAAGTGATAGATCTTCTTGTGTTTCTACTATTAGTTCTGTTAACTTGTGCTATCACTTTAAATTTAATTAAGGAAAGTGAAGCATGAAAGTTCTCTAGTTTTAATGCAATCTTCACATCTGTAAGGTTAAAATTTGCTTAAATATAAAGATCTGTAGTGAATCCATCACAATGTCACACATACTTCATTCAGGAACTAACAGTTCAGACTGCAGGGAGGAAAAACTTAGGGAGTGCTCTGTGGTTGATCAGTGCACTCTGGATCTGTTAGATTAGTGAAGGCCTAGAAGAATATAAGGAAACTTGTGACATTAGGAAAAGGCTGGGGAAGGAAAATCGGATAGGCAACATTTGAGAAACTGTCAGATGAGTGGTGAATTTCTGTTGTTGGGTGTCACTGAACATAAACTTGTAAAGCTGTGCCCTTTTTCTACGTGAACCTGCTTTTATCTTGATTTTTCTGGTTTGGGAGTTAAAAAGGCATAGCTAACTTCCTTACACCAACAGGAATGAAACATAGTTTGGGGCAGATGAAGGAATGGTTTGACTACCAAAACAAAAAGGAACTGTGCTATAGAGAAGAAATGGCTTCAGAGTATGTGGGGAGATCTGGGCATGGGTTCTTTTGTTATTAATAAAATATTTTTTGACCAGCTGTTGAATAACACTGAACAAAATACACATTGCTCTGGCTGGACAGAGTAAATACTCTACAGTGGAAAGGCAATTCATAAACATCTTGCAGAACACCAAAAAGATGCACAGCATTTTCTTGTAGGTCAAGAACCCAAATGATATTTGGATCCAGTGGGATTGGACTGCAGTTTTGTTTGTTGGTTTGCAGGACAAGTGCACATCTTGACCAAAATCAAGCAGTCACTTGGAACAGTCCTGCCTTCAAGTCGCTTGTTAAGGGGGTGCTCTAGGCTCAGTTCCCAAGACAGTTGCATATTCTATGGAGAACGCTGCTGCCAGAAACACTAACCCTTATGCTGTACTGCCAGAAGTGCCGATTCAGTCCAAGTATGTGATCCTTCCTGGGATGCAGTGCTAACTGCTGTTCCTTGTGCCTAAGGAGGTTTGTTTAAACTCTTCCCAGCCTGCCCATGTGCTAGCAGCCTGGTTAGAACAGCCACCTACTCAGACAGGTCCAGTTTCGATGAGGATAAACAAAATACATGACAGGAGTAGGGAGGCACTGTCAGACTAACATTAGGACTGCAGTGTATATTAGCTTTTGCATGGAAATCTTGATGTGATTTCTATTCCAGTGGATTTTCTCCCCCTGGGAAACAGTATATCCAGAATGTCTTCCACAGACTTGCACAGAAGTTGAAGTCATATTATATGCTTTAAAAGCAACCAGCACATTTGGAATTATTTCAAACAGAAAACATATTGAGAGCCTGCTAAAACAAAACTTTCTGTCCTTTGGGATTTTATTTGCTTAGAAACTGTCAGGAAAATTAATCCGCAAACACCAGAGGTTTATGTCCAAAAAGGAGACAGAGGAGTCCTTTTACTTTATTCGAATAAAGGGAGAGGCCATGGGGCATTCCCCTGGGGTCTCTCAAATTTTTGGAGGGCGCAGCCTCCTTTTATCCTAATTCCCGGCCACTTGTCCCTTCTCTCTTTCCCCATAGGCTGAGGTACTTGAGAGGTACAGACTTCCCAGAACGCCTGATACCTGTGATACCTTCCCCACCCCCAATGCATAATTCCTTCTTAACTTTTATGGAATTCATAGTGTTCTTTCAGTGCCCCTTTGATCTTCTACTGGAATCCATCCCATTGTTTCTGTCGTCTCTCACTGATAGCTGCATCTTATCAACTGACCCACAGCTTGTTTGTAAAGACAAGCTCATCATTCCTCTCAGAAACAAAACGTTCCCCTTAAGATAAATAGCATTATTGGCATTGATTCTATTAACTGGAACAACACTTCCAAATTAATTGAAAAAGATTTCCTAAAACCACTGTAACATTTCTATCAATTAAAAATTTGTCTTGATTGAAAAGTTTGGGGCTGAGGAGCTACAGTTACAGCACACTGAAAATGTACTGAATTCACTTCTAATTAAGCTATTTCATATCAAATTATCTTACTTAAGCTATTTTATATCAGGCTACTTTATATCAAAGACAAATGCAGCATTACTTCAAAGAGTTCACACTGAACATGAAATCATTAACACTCAAAGAGGTGCTATATGGTTTGACAGGAACTGGAATACTCAGACACGGGGGCAGCTTGAAGCTTCAGAATTGTGAGTTCATTGGTCTAGAAGGAAAAAAATGCTGAAGTCTTCAAAGAACCTGGATATATTTTGTTTTAATTCTTTGGATAATCCAGTCCTGAGTAATTGCAAAGTACTTCAAATGTTAAAATAAACGTGCAAGTAGAAGGACAGTTGATTTCTGCTAACCATGTTGGTAAATAAATAATGGAAGTATACAACACAAAAATTTTAGGTGTCATTTTTTGATCTTGGGAAAATCAAGGGTAGAAAAATGAAGGAAAAATATGTTCTTTGAGAACAGACCATTGTGAGAAAATTCAATGTGCTGGCTTCTGTTCTTCTGAATTCCAGGACATTCCTAGATTCTATGGCAGTGATTAAAATCAAAATGGTATTTTTACAGTTGAGGACTGTGCCTTGAACATTTTCCCAAATTCAAAGGATTTTACTCTGTGACTAGAAGATAAAGTGCTTGACTTTTCAAATGAGGCAATACAGACTCTACCTTGGAATACCTTTAAATCCTTGAGAAATGTACATTAACAAGGTGTGCTGGACAGTGTGCAAGTAAGAGAGAAAAGTGAAGAAAAAGAGATAATTGTGTGGACATGATTTTCTGAGCCTGAGAGAGTTTTCAGCCTGTCAGTGGCTAATCTGTTCCCAGGGCAAAGTTTCTTGAGAACAGTTTTTCTCCCAAGGACTGTTCTTTGTAAATAGGTTTTTGGTTCCCAAAACAATATTATACAGATGTCCTCATCAGTGTTTTCTCTTGTCCCACCAATGGGATGAGAGAGGTGGTGTTCCCTTTACCAATCATGTTAAACCTGTATCGGAACACCTTATAAAAGGGGCTTAAAAACCCTGAAATAAAGGCTTCTGCCTTCTTCGGATGAAAAACCTCTGCAGCTGTGATTGAATCCACTCTTCTATTTCATGTCCACTAACAACAATCATGTACCTTGAAAAACCTCTACACATGACTCCTGGACATTCAGCTTGTGCACTAAATGCTGACAAGTGTTGCACGTGCAACACAAATGCCATGGGTAAAACCATTTCTTTTCTTTCTCAATTCAGATTTCAAGATGTCTTGTGCAGGTTGGCAAACATGGATTCTTCTGGTTTTGTTATACAACAGTCATTTTCTCCATGAGATGTGAGGATGGGTTGAGGGTGGGTGCCTGCAGCGGTTGAAACTATGAAGTAAGAATTTCGTTCTGCTTTTAGTCAGGAGCACAGCTGAAAATGCAGAGTAGCTTGGAGTGTTTAACTTTCCTACCTTGAAAATGCTTTTCAGTCTTTCTGTAGTGTAGAAGGTGAAACTAGAATTAATTTTTCTGAGGAAACCTATAGTGGTTTGGGAATTTTTTACTTTCTGAGTATTGAGACAAACTTTTTTTTTGTGTGTGCCTTTCTTCCCATGACAGAACTTGATTTTTTTTAGAATATATAATTTGCTGCTACAGTAAAAAAATCATTTAAAATACAGAAAAATAAGCTAAGAAATGCAAAAGCATGTGATATGACCAATAGCACCTGTCATCTGGACAGTCATATGACAGACCAGTGATTGATGATAGGATAGCATGGCAGTTGAGGGGTCCCAAATAAAAATTATAATAGTCCTCAAAAATCAAACTGTTTAAGGTACAGAGTTATATTAAGTATTTTAATTTTTTTTTAAAAACTTGTGCACAGCTTTGCATTTGCAGGTCATACCTGAAGTCTGCAAAGATAAAAGTGCCAACATACAGAGATTAAAAACAATTTTCCAGGTACTTCTGAACTGTCTGGAATTTGGAAGGAAGTGGATCTTATGGTACATACTGGTCTCAGGAAGTATTGGCAATTCAGATAAGCTTTGAATAATCATCAAACATTTTTCTGCTTACTGCTTATCTTCCCTTTCAAACTGAAATATTTTAGGCTTATCTGTCACAACAAAAAGGGAAAAGAGTCAAGGTGCTATCATGGTTAAAAAATTGTACAACCATCAATAATAACAGGTTTCTCAGTGCTCAGAGACATTTGCTAGTACCTGCATCCTCAGGCTGAGAACTGAAAGTAGGCAGAGGTTTGGGTTGTATTAATTTCAGAAAAGCATCTAAAAATATCAGCACTTATCTGTAGAACTGTTAGTCAGTGTAGAGAAAAAGATTTCAATTAACTGGAGGTAAAATATTGGTTCAATATGTTTTCTTCCTTGTTTTTGATTGCTTCTTGTTTTCAGGATAGTTAAACACATTTAATAATCATTACCTGAGTATTAAGCAATTATTTTGAAATCGTGCTGTATTGAAACTTCTTCCCACCAGCTCTGACACTTTTTAATAAGGCAGTCTGGCCAAGTAGACCCAGTTTGGCAGAAGCAAGTGCTGTAATACATAGTTCTCAGGTAAGTTACAGTGATGCTAGTTTTATGATGCTTCTTTCTTATATATTCTTACAAATTCCTGTTAAAACTAATTATGAAGCATTTTCTTTCTTTTATTTGTTGGCGTACTTCTCTGTTGCAATGTATTTCTTGTTAATGGTATGTTTTGTTATTGCCCAAATTGATGGTTGATCCAAATTAGTCCCTCCCACCCCACATTGTCAATCTAACCCTTAGTGTCCTGTCAGTCCTACCCTAGGCCCACCACATGCTTGGAATTCCTCTTCGGAAATCCCCTAGACTTTGACGCTTGATTAGTCCATGTGACCCCCATTCCCCCCTCCCCCCCCTTTGGATGATGATTTTGTGAACCCTGCCTTTCACCCTTACACAGGATATCTCCAATTAGCTGATGCTTTGTACCCTCCCTTTGAACAGCCTCCATACTTCAGCTGCTGCCCTCTCACATTTTCTGTCTCTTGCCCCCAAGATTCCCCAGAGCAATAAATCCTCTAAGACCTCCCTCTCATCCTTGCCTCCTCAGAGTGCAGATTGACAGCCAAAAAGCCGTAGAGCAAGTGTTCTAGTTGTACCTTGGGTCATCCTGCTCCTGGGGTGTGACCCACTCCTGGCAGGGGCCGAAGTGATAGAGCCAGATAAGCTCCAGCCCGATACAATAACCTGCTATCATGGAGTAACACTACAATAGTATCCTGACAGTCACTGTCTGTAGGATATGCTGAAGTTAAATAACTGATGTCAGTTCCTTACACTCCCAATATGAAATTCACTGAGGAAGAAGAAAACTCTTGGTGCCTTTTTCGTGAACCTGTTAAACTGATTTGATAATCTTAAGGCACAATTTCAATATATTTCCTTATCTTTTTTCCTACTTAGTGGATGCCTAGTCTTCCTAAGGATTCTGAGAACCACTTGAGTTACCCTTTATTCTTTTGGTGACAATCTTTAATGCTCATGCCTAAAACCAAATCAAGGTAAAAGGTACCCCTGCAGCTGGTGGGGAGCTCAGGTGATGACATTTGAGTTAGACTCACTGGCTTTTTGACCAGAGAGGAACTTGTAAAAGTACTCACTGGCAGTGGAGTACTTTGGTTACACCAAGGTAGAATACTCCAGGGTTTGGTACCAGTATACTCTGGTACCAAAAGTACTCTGTGCCAGTAAACATTGCATCTCACACTTCTGAAGACCCCAAGTTTACAGAAGCCCCTCATTTTATGCTGAGGTGTTCTGGTCCAGCACAAATCTGGGGGATTACTGCTTCTATTGACAATGCCACACCTAGAGAGACAGAAATTGCCTGTGTATAGAGTTTCACTTTTGTTGTTCTAAAAGGACAAATTCACAGCATCCTGACAGCTCCATTAGAATTCCCAATGAAAATTTTAGTGTCCAGTGCCTGCAGTTGTATCTCTCTATTAGTGTCCACCAAGAACATCCAAACATGGGACAGTCTAAGGTCACTGACCCTTAATTCACAGGACAGCATAACACACAGAAAAACCCAACAAAAAAACAAACAACCAAATAAAATTGCATGACTGAAAAAAACACGAGTGTTGATAGTAGAGAGGCTTAGAGTACAATTTCAATACAATCTCAGTTTCTGCAGACTTGTTTTTAAAATGCCTGAAAAAATTATCCATGCTATTGGAACATGCTGATAACTGAAGGACATGAAAAAGTCACAATTATGGAGGCCGGTGAGCCAGACAACAATATCCCCACTCTCCCCTGGAGAGAAAGCCCTTAGGCTTCAGCTTGACACAGCCCCCCTGAGGGAGAAACCCTAGCTAATAGCCTTGCACTTGTGGTGAGCCAAAAAGGTTACCCCCAACATGCCTTTACTCTTTGTGTACATTGTTTGTACCCCATTGGCCCTTCCCCCTTACTCTGCCTTTGAGCCCTCAAATTATTTGCCCTGATGCCCTACCCCACCCCGTCTTTCCTATATAAACTCCTGCTCATGCTAACTCCCCAGTTCTTCATCCCTGGAGCCCTCCGAGGAAGGAGCTGAATAAAGGCTCTCTGTGGAACTCCACACAAGGACCCCATCTCTTTCTTTCCATGTCACCTGAAGACCTGCAATGTAAAAGTTACAAGGATGAAAACTACGACTTTTCAGGGAAAGCGAGTCAAATAAGTGATGTTTGAGGGGAAAGAATTTCTTTAGGATTACTTCTTTTTCTTTCTCCCACAAGGTAGGTACCCCACAGTACCTTTGGTATTTCTTTTCAAAGTACTTCTACATTGTTTCAAAAGTCTTTTTGGACTGTCTGCTCTTCAGTCTTGATGATGGACATCATCATCATCTCCTGCAGCACTGCAGTTTCTGCAGATGCTCTCAGTTTTGCTTTTTCCAGTCACAGAGTTGCTCTCACATCATTTCTTGGCAGTTCTTGTTCTCCAGATCAGCCCTTCTCTCCTGCTCCCAAAAGGACATCTCAGTGTTTAGCTCAAAGTTGGAACCACAGTATGAGGAAAAACTTTGGGAAATAAAGTCAAGGATGTAGATCAAACTGACAAAAGCAGATGTGAACATAAACTTCACCTGCATTCAAACATTCAGTCCTAAAATCCATAGAATTAATTTCATTTATTCTTGGAATAAAATAAAACAAATATAAATTATTTATAATTTAATCCTGGGTTTCATATTATAAGAACATAACAATAAATGCACTTTGTAAATAAACCAAAAATGCTTTTTATCAACAATAATAAGAGGAATTAAGAGACTGTACCAAAGCTGCATTCATTTCACTTTCTTCTTTTCACCAGCTTTAGTTTTAGTTTGATTATTACACTCCCTCATGCTTCTTAATGAAAATCAAGTTTATCAGTCCTGATGCAGTGTCGGAAGAAAGCTTTTTCAATAAAAAGATTCTCACAGGATATAAGTGCATTATTTTTAGGTGTCTATTATATCAAGTATAGAACATACATGAATATAAAAGTAATTTTTATGAGGGACATTGACAGAGTTGGACTGAAACTGGACTGGAAATTTTGTTCCTTCAGTCTGTGTATTTTGATTTGATGCTGTGAAAAAAAGGTACCTTAATACAGGAAGAAATTTGGTCATCGACCTGAGTATGTCGCACATTAATCACCAGACTAGAAAAAACAGAGGGAAAGAAAAATGTAAACATTTAGTAGAACAATTATCATTACTAAACAATTATTTAATTACCCCCCACCAAAAAAAAAAAAAAATTGACTCAGTATTTGCATTTGTGTGATTGGAACATTATATTCTGACTCTCCTCCACTTGTTACAGAAGGCAGAAGGAAAATAAGATTTATGTAAGTAGGTTGTCCCCAGATGTACTAATTTGTCTTGATAGGACATTTGTGGTTGGGTTCTTTTCCTCCTTGGACTGAGATTGATGACAGAAAGGTAGTTTTCTCTTGTTTGGACTTGGTTGTTTATTCTTCTTTTATCTGCATTACATACCTACAAGGTACAAGCAGCTACATGCGCTAAGATAGAAAGGTGCAAAATGGCTAACAATGATATTCTTCAAGGTTTTTTATATGTTCATTTACTCAATTAACAAATGCCAAGTAAATTATTTTTCTTAGTGACCCAATGACCCTGTGTGCTGCACTGCGGCATTCTCTATCCAATCACTTACTACTACCCAAAAAAAAGCTGTGAGACAGACAGAGATATGAAATTCTTCCCACTTGGTCGTTAATTTAATAGTCTTCCTTTTTGTTTTATACAGAATTGGTGCAAAATATCCATGTAAACAGAGATATCTTCAAGTATGGCTCTATCAGCTTTTTATAAAGCCTCGAAAGTTATAATAGGAAATACCAGCATGGATAACTTTGTAAACCACTTGACATCTGTCCATGTTTATAAACACACTTTTTATTTGCTGCAGTTTATTTACTCTTGGCACATACAAATGAAATGTGACAGACACCCTGTGGCTTCTATTGATGAGAAGATTAATAAAGCTTGTACTTTCATTATGACATCCTAAGCCATCAAGCATGAAGACTTCAACAGTCATTACTGAATATTGACACATATTGCATCAGTAATTAGAACTGACAGACGACAAGAAGCTGGCAGAAAGAGGACTTTTAGCTCTCTCTCAGGAATGGGATTTAATATGGCCTTAACATATAGCCATGCACAGTTTTAAACTCATTTCTAGTTATACTTATTGTTCTTTAAAGGCGTATTATAGAAAAAATCTCAATATACCCATTTTACTCAGATGAAAGTAGTGCATAAAACCAATCTGTTGTTATGTGGTAATGCAAACCATCATGGCATTGCATGCTTGAGGGTCTTTTATGGGTTTATTCCAATATGGAGATGACCATATTAAATGCGCTTGGTAGGCCTGTGCCATTTCCTGCATATTGAGAAGGAAAAAATATGGGAATTTCAGGCAAAGTCCTGTAGAGTCCCAATTATCACTGTGGGAAAGATCACCCTGATTTCAGACATGGCTGAGACTGATGTAAAGGTGACGTGTCTCATATGGAGTCTATGGAGTAATTCAAATGACCTGTCTAGGTTGTGTGGATGTAAGGAGTGTGGAAGAGTGAACTAAAGCTTCATGAATGTTTTGGCATTCAGCCCAGGCATTGAATTTTCCTTGCTTGTTCTGTAGACCAAAGATTTAGGCAGTATATAGAGGGCTAAAATCAAGCTTTGGCCAGAGTACACATTATGGTAGTGTCAATAGACCTTCATTGTGGCTTTAGTGGCAGATATTACATGCCTTTGCAAGGAAGATATTGAGAAATTTTGAACTATGGAAACAGGGCTAGAGTTCTGGAAACTGCTGTTTGTGGTCTACATTGTATTTCTCATCTACTGCTAGGTTGGTAGTTAGTCTTGTCCAAACCAGTTCACCTCTCTGAGCAGCAAATCTGTTCTGTTTTAAACAAAACACTAAATTAACAGTTTTGAGGCAAATAAATTAAAAAATGAAATAAAATTTCAAGGGTCAGCTTTATTATGAAGAAAAAAGGCAGTCCTGTCTCTTTTTAAATCTGTAGAACTTCTGCTGCTTTTCCCTATGATTTGTCCTACAAGTTTAGATAAATGCAGTTTGTTAGAAAAATCTTAATGGAATTAATATTATACTAAGGCTTCCTAGTGGCTGTGCAGGGCATTATTTCTTACAACTTTGAAAAACCATGGAAAAGCTGAAAAGTTGCTTTTAATTAATTTCTTCCTTTACATAAATTGATGTAGCTGTTCTGAGGTGCTGGCTTTTCATCTTGCAGCTATTCTTCAGTTTCCATTTTGAGCAGTTTCTATTGCCAACAAGACTTTTTCTTGAACTTTTTTTTTGTGCCATGTCTTGCTGTAGAGAAACAGGCACTGACTGAGATAAAATACTTCAGCCTATCTTTGGTTTTGACACTTAGGTTTCTGTGGGGTTTTTTTTCCCCCTGTGATAGGCATTTTTTTTCCCTTAGAATATTGACTTCTATACCTGAAAACAATATCCATTCAGTTTGTACCATTTTGTTGGCATGGCAAGGTTTTCCACTGGAGTGGCAATAAAGCAGTCAAAGCAATCTCTCCTTGGTAGATACAGCTTAGGGGAGGAAGTGCTGGAAAAGCATCACCTACAAGCTGCAATTTAACCTGGATTGAAAGTAGGAAAAAAGATAGGAGGAAAAAAAATAGGTAGGAAAAAAGATCAGAGCAAGTTTACAGACTTTTTCTGCCCTGTGAAGCTGCAAACAGATTGCAAAAGCTGGACATAGGTTTACACACACAATGTATACATCAATGGTCAAATCAGTGACAATTTAGTGTTTGGCTGGAAGATTGAGGCTGCTTGCTCCAGATGCTTGCTGAGGGATGAGCTGCTGAATTACAGCTGTGAAATAATCTTAGCCCTGACCCTAACAGTGCTGTATTTATGCATGTTACATGTTTTTCTTTCTGAACTGAGGCCCCTTTCCTAAATATAACTACTCTACTTACAAATGCCTAGTCCCTAAGTGTTGCTGCTGGTTCCAGGGGTCTGTCCAACCCCTGGCTGCCACCACAGACTTCCCACATAGGGGTCCTGCGAGGAACGGCTGTCCAGGGATCTCAGGCAGTTTCCAGCCAGGGGTAACCCCTATGAGCTTGGTCTGCTGATCAGCTCAGCTCAGCTCAGCTCAGCTCAGCTCAGCTCAGCTCAGCTCAGCTCAGCTCAGCTCATGGATTACTCCAGCTGACGTGTAGGCGAGAGACGGGAGACCGTGTAGCATTCCGCAGAGTCCTTTATTGGGAGGCTTCATCGAAGGGGGCCAGTAACGGTCTACCCCTGAACTGGGCAAAAGCTGGGGTTTTTATAGGGAAGGGGAGAATTGAGAAAAAGACCAATGGTCTAAGACTGGGGTAAAATGACCAATAGTTTACAAGGAGATAACATGGGGTCCAGAAGGGTCACTAGAGGACATGAAATATAGAGTGAGGGTTCTGAATATCACAGCAACCAGAGGTTTTTACATGAGGCAAAAAGCCTGTATTTTGGGGTTTTCAACCTTTTTTATAAGGTGTTCTGATACAGGTTATCCTGGTTGGTAGAAGGAACAACACTTCCCTCATCCCATTGGTGGGACAAGAGAGACAACACTCTCAGAACATCTGTGTCTTGTTTTGGGAAACCAAACCTTGTTTTTACACAACTGTCCTTGAGAGAGAACAGTTCCCAAAAGACTTTCCCTTGGGAACAATCAGCCCCTGAGAGCTTGAAATTCTCTCAGGTTCAGAAAATCATGTCCACACGGAATCAGGAAGGGGCCCACAGCTTAGTCACCATGACTAAGTAGTTTTGTTTTATCTTAGGGGACAGATCTCTTAAGAGATGGAAGCCTTTTGGAGGACTGGCCTTCCTCCACACCTAAGTGTCCAAGTTTTTTGAAACAAATCCACAAGCATTATCTTAAGAATAAATGTCTTTGTGCTGTATAGAGGGAGATAAAATTCACCTCCTCGGCAGAGGAGGAAAAATATTATGAGGAAGTTGTATCTGTCTAAAACACACAGACAGAAACCCCAGTAGCCAAAATGAAGAAAAACTCTACTATATTCTTGCTCAAATTACACTGTATCCAAGTTCTGTCATGCTACCAGATGCTGAAATTTGTTGACTACCTACTTGCTAGATGATAAACGATTTTCATTTAGGTACAACCCCATTTTATAGGTGCTACACATCCATGCAGTGTGATAGTAGCAGAGAACAATATTACTTAATTTCCTCCTGAAGATCATTAAAGAATGTTTCATAATCTGGAAGTTCTTCTGTATGGGATGAAGGATATTCCAATGAGGCTTTATCTAAGCTGTCCCTTTGTTAATGTTAAATGTTTGACTCTCAGGAGCTTTATGCAAGGAACTGTCTCTTGTGTCTGTCCTGGAATGATTTGCTCAGTAAAATACAGATGTATGTGCAGTCCTATAAATCCGAGGGCTGTTATGAAATATAACAAACATTACAGTGAATTGAAAATATGGCACTGTTTATTGATAATGTACAGTAAATTTTAAGAACCTCTTTGTTCCTCAATGTGGGATGCCCCCACCCAGGGAGGCAAAGATTCAGTTTCAGATAAGCATTGTTAAAGTGAGAGGCATGGCTTTAAAGCCTGGGAAGTGTAAATTCCATCCCTCTGCCTCGGGGGATGGGCCCTGTGAACCCAGGAAGAGTTGCCCCACCCCTGGACCCCTTGTGGTGTGGTAGCTCAGGGTGTTCTGATTGGTTCTGTGCCCTGGGGTTTCACACTTGCTGTGTCCCTGTTAGACCCAAACCAAAAAAACTCCACCTCAGCTCTGCTCTTTAAAACCCTCACCTTGCCTCTGTTCTGTAGTCTCTGTTGCTGGATTTAAGCTGAGTCTGTTCCTGTGTTGAATAAATGGTTTCCTGAGCTTAACCAAGCAGAAACCTGTCTCATTTAGTCCCATGTCGGTCACCAGAATCCCTAACCTCCATGGACTTGATCCTGCAGCTGAGGAATGCAGCACCTCAACCCCTACTTCCCCACCACACCACTGGCCCCCGATTTTGAAAGACATGACGCTATTTCTGGGTAGAGAAATGAAGGCAAGTAGGCAAGGGCTGAGAGACAAAGTGGTGGAGGAAGCTTCTTCTGTGCATTCTGACTAAACAGTGCAGCTGGCATGGCTCTTGCCTGCTGTTACACAAATGCCTGTAGTATGGAAAACAAGTAAGAATTAAGTCTGTATACAGTTGCAAATCTGGATCCTAGCTCAAGTTCTAATCCTTGTTTAAATTCATGAATATCACTGATGTGCTAGAAAAAAAAAAGTTACTATTTTATATCAAACTCTGGAGGTTAGATAACTCTGTGGGTGTATCATCTTTCTTGAAATTGAGCTGAGCAACTGGGCTTAAGGCACCAAAGAATACAGAATTGGGATGATTCTTATTCTCTAATGACCTACACTGGAGCATCTGTCTACTACGACATGGCATATCTGGAAGATCCCCTTTTCTGCAGATTATGTTCATAAATCTCTATCTGTTTGCTCATTTTCATGATTGTTTATTCAATATCTTTTGCAGGGTTTTTTCAGACAAGCACTGAACTTGACAAATGACAAGAGGAGTCCTCACAGGGATCAGATAGGTTATGCCAGCATTCAAAACTGAATTAAGACCAAAATTAATATGAGGGGATAATACAGGGTGCTCTCAGATGCACTTGTCTTTATCTCATTCTTCTTAATTAAGGCTGAATCAATAAAAAATGGGCAGATTTGTTTGCTCTTGCCCTGGCTAAGCTCTTCTTGAAGAGTGGAATAAATGCTTAGCTGATGTCAGTCACTGCCATTATTGTTAAAGGTTCACTGAAATCTTCTGGACTCTTGTCAGTGGTTTTGCCTTGCTTTCCTGAGTCAGGGCTGCAAAAATCCAGCAATAGATCAAGTGATATTATGATTTACATATTTTTGTTGTCCTTTGTCCCGTTGCTTGGGCAAAAATGGTTCTATTACCAAGCTTTACTTATGAATGTTTAAAAGGAGGAAAACATCAGATGAAAATAGATGATCTGCATTTGTGGGTGCTTGCCTTGCACTCTGACAGAAGGGAGAGAAAAAAAGAATGTTTTATTTCTTGGTGTGTGGTGTTATTGTATAGAATAAATTGCTCTGAAATATTTTAACAAGCGATAAGCAAAGGTCATCATATAAGAGAATTTGGTTTTAAAGATCCTGCCCATTCCTATCTGCATCTCAGATTAGAATTCCAGAAACAACAGATCAGGCTCAGATTTTTTTTTTTTTTATTGAACTTTTTTCTGAAACAATAATAGTTTGAAATGAAACCAAGGGAAATGCCATAAGATTTGAAAGTTGATGTGTATGTATTTATAGCATATTCAGGCCAGGTGTCTTTAAACAGAGCAAATCTATTTACCATTTACCAACCAGCTCAGTAAATTTCTTGTTTGCAGGACAAAGTATCACTGACTGAGACAAAGAATGTGACTGATCATATTCCAACACTGTTTACTAAATCCAGTTTAGGAGGTAAATTTAGGATTCTGAGCTCAGTCAGAGCTTTGCTGGGATTCTATTTTTTTTGTTTATGAAGGACTGATATGTTTAATCACTTGATCTTTTAGCAATTGCAACTCTTGAAAGAGTCATTTAGCACAAGTGTGATGCAGTTTGTGTAGGAGAGTTGCATATTAAATAAACTACTATGAGTTACAGTAATGTACTTTGCTTTTGTACCTTGACTAGTCTTACCAAGTATTGAAAGAATCTCTCTTCTGATCACAACAGACTAACCCAGGTAAGCTTATCACTGAGCCAGAGTGTGACAGTGCCTTCCAGGGAGAATGAGAATGAAGGTGGGGGGTGGAATCCAAGTGCTGTTTTTTGTGGCAATAATTCCCAAAAGGATCAAAGAGGGTCTCAATCAGCTCTTGGCAATGTTGTGTTTGGTGTTATTTCAGTGATTTTTTTTAAATTATTTGGGTGGACATAGACTGTTCAGAGCAGCACTAGAACTTTCAAGCGTCTTTTGTAAACAGTCCTCATGACACTGCTGAACTTTTTTGCTTCAAAATATACTTGTAAATAGAATCAGTAATAAAACATATGTAATAGCACTACTATTTCTTTACAATGCAGGTAGCTAAAGTGTTGGTTTATGCCTTGGAGAAAAAGTTTAGGATGTGTCAATTGCCTCAGTTAACTCTGCTAGATTTACCTTTAGGTTACCTGTTGAAATCAAATGTGCAGAGAAAAAGCGGTCAGTTGCACAGTCAACACTTACATTTTACATTAGAGCTACTAATTTCTGTTTATTTTGTGCCAAAACGAACATTTTAGTTAAGGCCTGTGACATCTGTGGGTCAGTTCTGTTTTTCAAAGACCTTCCACATTCTTCTGCTCTCTGTGCCAGTGTATTCCTTAGCTTCTGCTTCTTTGTTACAGTTCAGATTTTTGAAATACAAATCTGATATGAGTGAGATCCATTGTCCCCTAATACAGTTCTGTTTTGAATATAAGTGAGTGATGATGATACAGGTTATCAATATTTGATAAACAGTTCCATTCTGATGTGTCAACGAATGATTGTTTTGGCAAACACTCACTAAATGATCCTGAGAATAACCTTTAGACTTGAATGACTTGAATTGATTTTATGCTGCTGCAATACAATCCTTCCAGAGCCACCTTTAGCATTATTCTGAGTTCTCTTGTCTCTAGTTCTTGTTCATTTTGATTGTTACAGTCTTTGGATCGGTATTTTAGTAGTGCTTAAAGTTTTGGTCAAAAATGTATGTGTGTAGGGATAGCTGAGGTCATAAATGCCTGCAGAGCAAGCATTCTGTTAACTAATCTCTAATCTGAGAGAAGCATCTCCTCAGCTAATGGCAAGTGAAATCACTGAATGGGGCCATTTTGTTTCATCATAAGTCTGAATATTCCCTTTTCTCTGCAGCTTTCCATTAAGTATGTGACAGAAGTACCATTGCCAGCCCTGAATTAACAATACAGCACTGCAGCAGCTTTTTGCAAGCCTTAATGAACTTTAGACGTGTTCACAGCAGCAGCACTGAAGTGCCAAGACTGCATTTACAGTATTTAGGCAGTACAGATTGTTAAAGAGGAAAATTTTGCTTCAGTCCATTGTCAATCCTTTTGTTGCTGGGGGACTGCAGTGCAGTAGGGCCTTCTTTCAGTCACTCTGTGGATGTTTTGTACAGTCCATGGGGAATTTAAAAATAACCTTTAATCAGGTGACATAAAATAACAAGTCTATATCTTAGAATAGCTATATTGCTGATTGTCTGCTTGGAACTGGAGAATATGGTGTTAAGATAGAGACTGTCAGGAAAATTAATCCACAAACACCAGAGGTTTATGTCCAAAAAGGAGACAGAGGAGTCCTTCTTCTTTATTCGAATAAAGGGAGAGGCCATGGGGCATTCCCCTGGGGTCTCTCAAATTTTTGGAGGGCGCAGCCTCCTTTTTATCCTAATTCCCAGCCGCTTGTCCCTTCTCTCTTTCCCCATAGGCTGAGGTACTTGAGAGGTACAGGCTTCCCGGAACGCCTGATACCTGGGATACATTTCCCCCCCCACACACATAATCCCTTCTTAATTCTTAACTTTTGTGGAATTCATGGTACTCTTTCAGTGCCTCTTTGATCTTTTAGTGGAATCCATCCCATTGTTTCTGTTGTCTCTCACGGATATCTGCATCTTATCAGCAGATCCACAGCTTGTTTGTAAAGACAAACCTGTCATTCCTTTCAAGACCCTAGGTTGCAGTGAACATTAAAAATGGAATAATTCAGAGTTCTTGTCTCCTGCTTCCTTAGGGCTATTTGTGTGACAACAGAGCCAAATATAATGTCTGCATCTGAGCTTCCCTGAGTCCATTCAGCCTCTGAAGTCACTGTCATTGAAAGCACATACAGGGAAATATAATGCCATCTACAGCTGTAGAATGAGAAGAAGAAGAAGTCCTAATGTGCAGATTGGGTAATGCAATAAAGTGGGATCAAGAATACCTTACATGGTATTTTTAGTTCTGTGAATGCAAGGTAGGCTGCACAAGTTTTGTAGCTATACAAAGCAAAGTTCAAAAAAAATCCAGAATTTGACAGATGTATAAATATCATTGCAAGAAAAGAAAATATGAATACTGGAGAACAGTACAGGCATGAAAAAGATTGAGATTGGGGGGCAAAAAAGGTGCACTAGCTGAATGAAGAAAATAGTTCAAATTAGAGAAAGAGGAGTTGGTAAATCATTACATGCAGACACTGCGAAGCCGGGTGCTTGTAATTTCTCAGTATACAGACAAGTAGTGGCATTTACAATGATTTTAACTTTCATGTTAAGCATCAAAACAAATACATAAAGATTTAATAATATTTCATAAATGCACAATAGAAATCCAGAATCTTAATTAGCAAAACAGTTATTTGCCCATTTTCCTTAAAAACTCAAGTTCTTGTCTCTTCCAGAATACAATTCAAAAAATCAGAAGGCTGGGAGGCAATACCATTTTTGCGAGGGCTTCTAAGGTGATGTAACCACTGAAGTTGTGAACACTTGGTGAAAGTAAAATGTGTTGAAATACTTTTACAGCCAGTAGTGTGCTAAATACAGAATTATATCTTTGGAAGGCACAGTAAATTTATTTGAAATGCCAACCTCCCCAAAACCTTCTGGGAATATTTATTTGGGTTTGCATATATTTTTTGTTCTCCACTCTGAGTGGAGAGGGTAATGAATACATGATTCTCTTTTTACCTTCTTAATATATGCATTCAGTGAAAATACATGTTAGCTTGATTTATGTTTCAAACCCCCCCAAAAGTAATATAAATAATAGCACTTGTCTTCTGAAATGTATAATTTCAGTGTCTGTTGAACTGAGGCTCATCCTTACATTGTGCCAGTGAGGTACATAAGTGAAAACTGTCACTGAATAAGAAAACAGATGAGTAGAGGATTAAGAGGAAAACCTGATGCACAGTATGAGAAATGGCCAGTTGAAAAAGATGGTTTAAAAAATCTGTACTGTTCAATGTGTCTTTTACAAATACATATAGGAAACAGGGATACAGCAAAGAAATTAAGACATCTGTTCATTTATACACTGAAAATGCATAGAAAGGTAGAAAAAGGCAGTTGTAGTTTTAAATTATTTGTTTCAAATTGAAGTATAAAACTCTATAATCTGAACATTTTTTTTAACGATTAAAGTTGTAAAAAAACATTATAAAAATAGCAGAACAGGATATAGAGTAAGAGAGTTCATGCAGGCAGTTGCAGTTTTCCAGTTAACAGACTTCCCTTCAAACTTGTGTGCCTTTTATGCACAGTCTACATGCTGCACAAATTTATTTTTGTCTCTTAATTTATTCTAACTTTCCCATTATCCAGCCTGTCCTTGCAAACTTTTGAGAAATTACTAAACCCTGTGAAACACAGACTAGACTTCTAGACCAGGTTATTTTATGTCTTTATTAAACAATCCTATTAGAACCTTACCATTGGCAAAGAAGGTAAATATAATGCCATCAGCGCCCTTAGAGTCTGCACTCTCCCAAAGTTACTGGTATTAGTAAACTCATCTTACTGCCAAAACCTCTTAAAACAGTCTACAAGCTAATTTCATTGACTTATAAAACTATTTGAACTGAGAAATTTATTTTATGTTCTGCAGTGAGGAACAAATACCACCTTAGGTTTAAGTTAATCGTGTTGCTGAGATTCCACCCTGAGCTAACTTTGTATTTTTATGTCCCTGAAGAATTTCATTAAGGTAGAGCAGTGTCTATCAAATATTCATAACCTGTAGTAAACTGAAATCCTATCTTCCTATTCACTGCAGTTTGACACAGACACATGTTCATAGCTGACAGCATTTGCACAGATCCACAAATTAAGTTTTTGCCAGTTGGAGCTCTGCTTCATAATATTTTATGTGTTGCTATTGTTTTCTAAATTTTTTAACAATGCAAAGATTCTGCTTTGTTAAAATAAGCATCCTTCCAGACCGGAAGCATCTGATAATTCACATTCATATATTATTTTTGCATTTAACTAGTTTGGGAGTTTATTTCCCTATCCAAGAGCTTTGTGGAAATGTAATGTCACATTGTACCACCTCTAACTCAGGCTGACTCATTACTCAGGTGGAAGCCTATGATCTTCTGAGAGGTCCAGAAATGTGCAAATGTATTGCTTATAAGAAGTAACACTAAATAACCTTGCCTGGAACTGAAGTATAAGGCAGTACCGTCCTGGGATTCCACATGGCCATAAAGTGTGTGTAATTCAGTTCTGAATTCAGCTAGTTTCAGACTACACTTTCAGGAGGTGCCCTCTGAAGTAGATGTATCTGATTCTCATTTGCATTTTCATATAAAAGTGTCATAATGTAAATAAATTGAGCTGGCCTACTTAGGTGTTTGAAGTTGGGCATGTATTCCTGCATCTTGTTGAATAAGATCCTGACTCTGCAGTTCATTGACTTCAAAGACTTTCTTTTGAATTACTGAGTTTTTTCAGTTTTTGTACTGTTTTCAGCTAGAGCTGTCAAATACTCTTTTTTACCTGACCACCAATTGTGAATAACAGTAGGCTTTTGGGTTTTGATTTCTCTTATGTGTGAGTTATTGTCTGTAATGTTACTTCATTATCATTTTATGTCTTTAATTTATGTGTGTTACACCAAATGCACAGAGTGGGAAATACGGACTTTTCTGGCTCTTACAAGAGGTGCAACAGAACTTTCTACAAACTTAGACATTTTGTGCTATTGCAGCATTGCAGTCATCCGATGAAAACAGTGAAAGGGATGGTTGAAAGCAGCCTGAAATTAAAAAAATGTGATGTTACATTGTTTCCTCATGTGTAATTTTTGGTTATTCTGTACAAATGGGTGAAATTGGTAAGAAAAGAAATATTTAAGAATTATTCAGCTATGAGAGGACACAAGAGTCTCTAAATATCACGTGAGCAGCATGGGAGTGTTGAACAAATAATACTGAACCTGTTATGCTTTATCTGCACGAATCAATGTAAAACATCTGCTACACCTTGCTGTATCCTACTGGAATGTCAGGCACTGGATATTGCCCTTGGGTTCAAGATGCTGGGATGAACAGATGTAACCAGCCATGTGATCTGCTGGTTGAGGGCCTTGCAAGGAGGACTGGCTCATGAGCAGTGATTCCAGCATTCCTGAAGGACCATCAAATCCAGCTAAACAAACCTGACTTTATATTTATGGAGGAAGGTCAGCCCTCACGGGCCTCCAGTGGACTTCAAATCCATCATCACTCAACCCTGAGGAGCAAGTCTGTATGGTGATGGATACCAACAACAATGGTGTGATGGCAGCTGCAGGCTCCTGTCTAAACTGGGGCTCTTGAGGAGCCTGAGGCAGGGCTGAGTTTCTGTGTGCTGGTGAAAGGTTCTGAATACATACAGTTCTATGAACTCTGGGTAAGTTACGATGAGTAACTTAACATTTTAATTTCATAATTCCTCATTTTACCTTTGTATACTTTATAGATTGTGATTTTTGGCTATTGGATGGTAGTTCAGTTAATTCATTTTAATGTAAACCTTTGAGACAGTTGTAGAATCTCCTACTGTTTCCAGAAGACTTCCAGTGAAGCCACAACAGGTCTTAAAAACAGCATGCTGGCCCCACAGTTGCATACAGACATTTATCTTAGGTAATTCTGAAACCAATGACAAGCATCTTTCAGAGAAAAAAGCCATGATGCCCTCTCTAATGCTGAGCTCCTCTGGGGGCTGATTTAACAGCAGAATAGTGCAAATGAGCTGTTAATTCCACTTATAGGAGAAAATCCCTTATGGAAGGAGTAGGGAAGGCGGTGGTCAGGGGTGGCTGTGAACCTCTGCTGGTGTATGCCACACATTCCAGTTTAACTTCCTCTTGAGCAAGTGTTTTTTTCAAATCTTGCTTTCCACTGATGTCTTCCTTGTGCACTTTCTGCAGCGTAAATCACACAGGCTGTTTCATCACCACATTTTCAGGCTACCTATAAAATCTGTATCTAATTTTTTACAAATATGTGAAATAGATGCATGGGAAGTCCTTGACTGCTTTCCGCAGACATGTTTTACTCTGGGGGGTAATGTCAGAAACTAATCTTGTAATAAGTAAGCTAAATAAGATTATGGCTCTTGTCCTGTTCTAATTTCAAAGCAGGGTATCTGCTACAAGCATATCAGTTAGTTAATGTGACTGTAGTAAAAAAATCTATTCAACTATGACAACATTGGAATGGAAAACTTCTCTGAAAATGCACAGGAAGTTGCAGGATTGGACACTTTCTGAGGTACAGAAAATTTAATTTCATTCTGTGAGAGGCAGGAGAGGAAGATGGATCCATTTGACATGATTTTAAAGCACTAGAAATTACTTCCAAATGTGTGACCAGCTGAACAAACAACTGTTGTATTTGAAAAACCGATCCAGATTCTGATTTCAATTACTGTGATGTGAACTCACAAAAATTGCAGTGAGTGTGTTAGAATTGCTCTGGATTAAAAACTGAGTAGGAAAACAATTATCTGGACTGATATGTATTTGCAGGGTGCCCTTTTTAAAGGCAAATGTTATTTTGAAAACTTCTGGAGAAAACAAACCCATTTATTTATCAGCTGGATGTTATATGCATGAAAATACTTTGCTCCATGGCTAATAGTTCTATTATAAATAATAAGTTCTAATATATAATAAGTTCTATTATAAATAATAAGTTGTTAGCTTATAGATGGAGAATGCTTCTGGAGGGAAAGGTGAATTCAACCAACCTTTCAACAAGCAAACAAAATGTAATTTAGTTCATAATTTCTATGAATACAGAATCCTATTCTACATGTGACTAATAAATGCAGTCAGAAAGTCTTTCAAAAACTAATGGTACTGCAAATGCCATTGTCCTTATATTGCCAGATATCTAAATTAGAATGAACACATTTTTTCTGATTTGAATACAAATTATATTTGTCAGATATAATCTGAGTTGTAATTATATTCCACCAAGTTTATGTTGTGACTGAGTTGAACTACAAATCATGCTAGCACAGGAGTTGAATAAGAAGGATGAGTGCAGACCATATATTTTATAAAGACCTGCTCTAAAATTTTTCAGTGTTTTTATATACCATAGTATCCATATCACAGAAATTTATGATAGTGCAATTTATATGCACTGATATTTCCTAATAGCCTTTAGGCTTTTCAAAATTAAGAGTAATGATTTCTTAAATGAGAACTGTGTTGTACCTCAGGCCAGAATCTCAGCTTGGTTTTGTTTGTTGAAGAGATTTTTTGTAGGTGAATGATAGGATAACTAGAATCAAGAGAATTTTTTTTCCCAAGGATCAGTGGTTATTATGTTTTAATAATTCTTAGGTCTCCCTATGACTAATTTACTATTCACTAGTATTTACTATCTGTTCAAAACCCTGGAGTTGAAATGTAACGCTGGAAACTGTCCAGTTGCCTTCTTCAAGTTACCCAGGGACAAGTTGTAAAAGTAAAAAAATTCATGAATGAAGAAGTATTCCATGTATCCTAAATCATAGCAAGCACTGTAGTATCCAAAAAACCTTGGTGCTTTCTAATAGAGGTACTTTTAAGCTGTGCTTGTCTTGAGACCAAGTTGTCAGCATGGAGACTAAATGGAGCTGACATCAGAACATTTTAATATCAGGGACAACAAATGAAATAACTTCCCTACTTTGCAAGGGAGGTGATGTGCTTTGGGAGGAAGGTCCAGTGGGTCAGCACAGTAATTCCAGGTGTGCTGCACAAAGACAGACGCTCCAGGGCTGTGGGGTTCTGCTCAGGTACTCAGGGTCTCTTATGGGTCTTTCCCGAAGTTACTCCTGACCAAACTTGTTACAGGATTAGGTAGAAAATACTGAATTCTGACTTGTTAATTTTGAAACTTCCCAAATCTGACTCAAAACCTCTGACTTAAGAGACCTGAAACCTCACTGCAGGAGATGGAGATAGTGTTGATTGCTTAGGTGACACATCTCTGCTAGAAAAAAAGCCCTCAAACCAACCAATAAAACCCCAAAACTGAGCATAAATTGATCTATCTGGATAATTTTTTGCTCTCTCACAGGGTCCTCTGTTTCCTTATTTCCTGACTTGTTCTACATGTTTGCCTAAATTCAAACCACTTTAAACCAGCACAGAATTCATAGTTCTGAGTAAACAGTGGAGCCATTTTCAGAGTGCAGTTTTCTGTTTTATGCTGAATTATGAGGTGCTTACCTGAGAAAATGCCTTTTGTTTCTCTCAGAAATCAATATTTGGGGATCTCTGCAGAGGACAATGCTCTCCCTGTTTGGAAACATAGCCGAAAGCAGTCAGACAATGACAACTGGCTCAGTTCTTTCGTGGGTTCTGTCCATTCATCAGCAAAATTCAGATCATATAGTCCTTTTTACAAACTAAAATAGCTAAATGGCTTTTTTTCCTACTAGATGCCATGTATTTCAAAATGTATTTTTTATTATTATTAGAATATTTTTCCTCATTTCCACCTTATTTACTCCTACCTGATTTATATGCTCTGATCTTGATTTATGTACTTTGTTACATAATTCTCCCTATGTTCCACAGGTTGTGTTCCATGTATTTTAATACTGTCACTTCACTTCCCTGTATGAAATAGAATCTTCTTCCCTTTTAACTTAAGTTCATTACTCTCAGTTCTATTTACTTTTGTTTTTCTTGGCAGCTCATGTGTCTTTATTACTTTTTGGAGGACTCAAAGTTGATTTTGCTGAAATACTTGTAAATGTCCTGAAATTATTAAAAAAAAAAAAATAAAATTAGGATTATAAAGAAGTATGTTTGCAAGAGGGAGTTTTGCTACTAAAAAATATAAATGTATTATTATGGGCCAGGGAAATACTTTTTCTTGTAACTCTCTCCAAGTGGTCTCTGTCATCACTGGTTCTTAGAGCCAGAAAATGGAATTTGAAAGGTCTTCTGAGTCTGATCACTGTTAGAAGCTCATTAGGGGGTTTAAACACCAAGTCCATATGTTATATTTGAAATTTAACATACAATTTCCTAAAGCACGCTCATAATTTTCTCCTTTTAAAATGACAGTTATTTGGAATATCTGTTGCCTTAATTCTGGTCATTATGATATCTCACGGTGTTTATTAAACACATTACATATGTAAACAAGACCTAACTGCACAACAAATTAGAAAATATTCTGTGGTTTGGCAGCACAGCTTTACCTGAAGGTGGAAGATGTGCCCTGGTCTTCAGATTCCCTACATTAACAATAAATCACATTACATATACATATACATAGCAGCTTAGTAGGCCTTCCATAATATCTTCATTTCACATTGGCATGGAGGAGAATTAGGAGCATGCAGGAGTGGATCCAGACATTTCTTCAAGGATGCAGTAAGTCTGAGTCACTGCACAGAAAATAGAGAGCAGCAGGGATGGTCCTACAGTGATTTAGTCAGGGAGCTGGCCACTGCCCCTGGGATTGCACCCTCACATTACTGCGCTCGGGAAGGATGAGCTGGAGCTGGACGCAGCATGTTGGCACTGGTGCATCATGCAGAGAAATCTTCATTCAGCATCTTGCTACGATGAATCACTTTTCAAGCCAAAGTAGCCCCTAAGTCTGATTCAGCTGAAGATTGGTGTGGTATTCCTGCCTCTACTGAAATGAAGACATTACTTCTGTTTTCGCTTTGTTTTGTGGTTTATTTATTTTGGGCTTTTAAGTTGTACGTGTTGGTTTACATTAATCTTTTTTTATAAAAGGAAGAAAATAGCAGTAACTTTTTATGCTTTCTTTCCCTAATTTTCCCTCTATCTACTTTTTATAATCTGCCATAGAAGAAGCTCATCAACAGAGGAAAAAGGGGGAGGAAATGAATGTGTAACGTACATAAAACATTTAAAAGAAAAGCAAATATTTAGCTACGAATAATTAAATTTGCATATAAATTTGTCAAGAGGTTTAGTTTAGATTGATATGCTGTATAAATCAAATAAGTAGTCTGACCCCCTCTCCAAATATTAAATATTTTATATAATTTCTTCCTCTAGATCAACTAAGCAAGAATAGGAAACACATTATTGACTTAAATACTCATAGAAGTTCAATTAGAATAGTCGGAGTTTCTTATTAGAAACTTCTCTCCAAAATAAGTTCTTATTATTTTCCATCTCTATTATTCCTTAATATTTCTTCCTATTTCAGACAGTAATATGGTTAGGGCTGTATTACACGCATTGCTTCTCCAAGTTCTGTTATACTTAAGAGTATTCTTTTTGCCAAGTATTTTTTATAGGAAAATTTCATATCCAGTCTTATGCTTTACAAATTAAAATAGCTTTTCCTGTAACACTTCCCCATTTAATTGCTTTTAAGGGACTGCTTAATCCATTAGTGAGGGTACTAACTGAGAGGAATTGCAGAAAGAATGGCAGGATTTTTTTTAAAAAGCAGCTCAAATTAAAACAATCTTTTTTATTTAATAGTTGGATTGGGAAAGCATAAATATAACTTCTCATGTTTTGCCATATTTGTAAGGTAAAAAGATTAATATAACAATTATTTTTCATTTCTAGCATACACATTACTGCACTGCTGTTTATGAAGTTACAAATTTAGCTTTTTGTTAATCAACACATTAAAAAAAACCAAGTAAATTATTATTGCTATGAATCATGGCATTTCAATAAAGATACAATATAGAGTGTTATACAGGTTCTTACATTTAGAGTATTTCTAAATTAGCTACATCTATGGTTTAATTAGGTTTATAACCAGAATTTTATTAGAGTGCTGTGAGGAAAAAAACATAAATCATAGGTTTTAACATGGAAATTACCAAGTAGTAGGATTTAAAGATAAGAAGATAATTTTTGCTCCCTCTAATAAAATGAGAAATACAATTATTCTATATTCTCCTAATCTAGTAAATGTGCATATTCTATTCCAGTAAATGTTGTCCTATTATAGTAAATGCTATAGCCACAGAAAATCCTGAACTGTTGCCTCACCCTTGCATAGGTTGTGGCTGACCTCAAGATTGGAATGGTGAATTAGGGAATTCACATGATAGACCAGTCTGGATCAAAGGGGGTTGAGACCCAGTTTGTCAGGTTTGCTTGTTGAATTTCTTAATGAGTTCATGAAATAAAGTTTAAATCACAGAGTACATTGTCATGTGAATCTGAGATGCAAACAGACCATGACAGCTTTTCCTGGAAAACAAACAAAAAATGTGGTTTTTTTGGCAGGTTGTCCTTATTGTCAAATTTATAATAAGACAGGATAATTAAACTCAGTAGGATTCATGTTCTAATTAAAATAGGGCAAGAATTTATTCTATTATCCCATGACACCTTGATGAGACTGCCTTTTAGTTTCACTGAATTTTTCATTAAACAAACAGAAGCCAAAAAAAAAAAACCAAAAATGGTAGCAACTGAAGGAAATTTAAAGAAATTTGAGAGCCTCAGATGTCATGGGGACATGCAATTGCATTCTATCAAAGGGTTATGGAATGAGTTGTTCTGACCCACCTTGGTTTTATTTTTGTACTGAAGAGAGGACAAATAGGGAGATTGGTAAATCAAGCAGTAAATGGAGGCATGAACACAGACATGGTATCAGCAGCAAGGAGCTCTTTGTACATCATATTTTGGTACCAAAGTTTGGAGAGGCTTAGGAGCTTGAAAACAAAACTGTTCTTCAAGATAAAGGTGCAAAAGGTAATGCAGAAAATTAAGAGATGAGGGGCTAAATCTATGGCATATTTATTTGTTTATGCCATGCTTTGTCTAATTTTCACAGGCTTGAACTTTGTTTATTAGATATTCCCATCTATCTGTGACATGAAAGGCACTGAATGTTGGATTCAGGCAAGAAGTGAGAAAGGAGTTAATATGAATTTCCCTTGCCATATAAAAATTTAGGTGTAGAAATATATGTTCCTTCAGGATAGTTGTGTGCAATGCTGCCCACACAATCTTCCTCCCCGAACTCAGCATGCATGGAAGAAGGCACAGAAGAATAGAGCAGGAGGAATAGAGCTTAGAATTTATCTGCTTTTCATAGCTGGATTAAGTAAATCAGACTAGTGAGTCAGAGCAATAGTTTATAAACTCCTGTATAAAGGAGAAGGAAGCTGAGAAGGAATGGAGTAGCACAGCTGAACTGCTCTGCTGTGAGAGGGAGGGACTTGTTTGTAGGCAATGAAAAACAAAGAGGGTGTAAGGAGGATACAATTCCCTTTTATTTCCCCCCTTTCCATTTTCTCTCTTCTGTCACAAGTTTAGGAGTCCTAGGGAAGAATAAGGAATAATATCTCAATCGTCATTAGCATATGGGAGAAGATACCCATTATTTCTTGGAGAAACTGTTTAATTATGGTCAAGTTTCTTTCGTACTCAGTTGAGACAGCAATAATGCTTTCTCTCAGGAATTTTACATACCCAGAACTGTATATATTTAAATTTCTGGAAGATGAGCAAAAAATAAATAGACTTGGTAATTTTCAAAGTCTTTTCCAGCTGAAATGCTTCTCTCCTTTCTTAACTTACTGTTGTTCATTGAGCTGTGAGATTCCACACAGTGACTGAAATGCAGTGGAAGAAGTCCAGTTCTGGTGTGAGTACAACAGCAAGAACACATCTATATACTCACCCTGTGACGTATCTTACTGATAGGTGTCCTCTCTATCCCCATGCACAGGAAGTATCCCAAGAATATAACAATGAAGAGAGACATTCAGTGTTGTGTATAAAAAACAACAAACTGTAAAACCAACAGCTTATTCTTCCTTCTCTCCATCAGCATCCACCTGTGGAACAATGAGACAGAAAAGGAACAAAGGCAGCAGTACGAGACAATGAGCAGTACTAGAGTTGTATTTAACAAGTTCTACATGTGAAAGCAACCAGCTGTGAGGGGGGTTGTGGTCTCTCGTGCTTTTTTCACCATGCTTTAACAGCACATTTCCATCCATAGTTACAAGTTTACCCAAATGTTGTTTCAAAAGGCAGTTGCTAGTTATGTAGACTGAGTATAAGCATTTGGGCTTAAAAATGCTAGAATTTTTTTTTTTTTTCATTCAGAACTTTGTGTTATGAATTTCAAAATTATCCAGGACAGCCACAGTGTATTCCTTTTCAGTAGATTTGCTTCAACACAATCCTGCAGAGCCTCCAGAATCACTGGCTTGCCCCAGATCATCTTTAGCATTTGTGGTGCTCAGGTGTTTAACCTAAGTAGTGAGATGTAGGTGTTGCTTTGTTACAAAACCTCCTGCCCTATACCTTCAGGAATCACATCTCCCAAGCACATGAAGTCCTGCGCAGCCTGTTGGAAGAGCTCATCAAAATTAAGTGATGCAGCTCTTGCAATTCCTTTTGTCTTAGCCCTGTTTCAGGAAAATGAAAGCAGATTTGTTGTCTGTAAGGAAAATAGACAAGCAGATTGTTAATATTCAGTGCTGCCATCTAAAGACCCCAGAAGATTGTAAAATATGTTGACACCTCAGAGATTGACTCTGCCTCTGGAAAGTTGAAATCTATAATTTGATAATTCCTATTCTATAGCATGCTCTGATCCCTTGTCCTGGTTTAGGGCAAATTTGGGAGAAAACCTCCAATGGGCCCCCCCCCGGGAAGCAAACCCATGTGAACCGTTCCTCCTGACCCCCAACCAGTTCGGGAAGAGATTTCTCTGAGAGAAGTGGAAAAAACCTGTTTATTTAACAGGCAAAGCACTACCCAGCACAAGAATGAACAGTATCAAATTACAAAACCTCTCGCCGCTCTGAAGAGATGACAAAATTCAGAGGGTCTCTTTCCTGTGGGTGTTTGCTTTGTTTCTAGTGAAGCTCACAGAAACAGATGAAGAATACTTTTTGCCTTTGAATAACTTATCCTTAAAAATGCCATCCCTAAACTCATGGCCCATAACACACCTCAGGGTGATGTGAGATGGGAGGAGTGGGCTCTGATAACAGCAGCTCTGGGCAGCTGAGATCAGGGAAAACTATAACAAAAATAGTTTTCTTGTGAGAAACTCCATAAATTAACAGAAAGGAACTTCTGTTTCTCTACAGAGACTGGTGAAAAGACTGTAGAAAGAATTGGAACTGTTTAAACCATCAAAGTTCTAAAGTTTCTGTCTCTGTTGTCATGTGAACAAAAGAATGGTGGGCAGTAAGAAATGAAAAGGTTTTTCTGGAAGTTTATTCTGGTGTTCTTATTATTGTAGTTTGTCAATAAACTTTCTTTATTCCTTTTAAATTTTATGCCTGGTTTGCTCTTGTTTTAATCCATATCTCACAGCAAGAAATAAGTAATTCTTTTTCCCCTTTTGTTAATTACTGGTTTAAAACCACGACAGAGTGTATAGTATAGTTATAAACAAATGAAAGTGGTGATATTACCTTCACTGTTGTCTAATTACCTTTGCATAATTACATAGTCTTTTACAAAAATATTTTCTTGGGAAAGCTTCTGGACCCAGAAAATGCAACAGAATGCTAGAAACTCAGCTGGTATACCCTGAGCACCTTTAGCATCCCGTGTAGCTTCTGAAGATGATTTCAATTTGTATCCATTGGTGAAAAATGCTGACTTCTTTCCCTTTAACCTAATTTATATAAAAACTTCATCCTCAGTGATTCCTTAAATTCCTTGAGAAAATGTTGCTCATTTGAATTTAAGTTTTGCCACCAAGCACAGTAAACAGGTTATTTTTCCCCCATATGTTCCTACATAGGCAGTGTGACCCTCCCTGCAGTTCTTGTTGAGATATCCTTTACACTTAGGATATTATTGGATGTTTGTAAAGCATTCTGCATGTGAAAGTCACATAACTGCACCATCCAGGAGTATCTGCTATTATCAGCTGCCACTGCCCAGGAGAGTATTAACTTTAAAAAGCCCCAAACCAAATAATCTATTTTATTCTTAACACTAGTTACAAAATAGATTCTGTGTCTTTATTATGATTTCTTAAACAGACTTATTACATAAACATTACTATATGCAATCTATACAGGCTTGCTCAAGCAAATTATTTATACAGGTCTTTGTTCAGGCCTTTTTGGGTAAGACATCTTTGGATAAAGATAAATGTCATTGACTTTTTAAAAAGAAAAAGCTCAGGAAAAAAGTCCACTGATGCTCTTCTATATTTTACTAAGGTAGTATGAAAAGTAGTTTTGCATTAAAACAGGATTGTAGTCTTCTGGCTCTGTGCAGTAATTGGTTTAATAATACCAAGGTGTTGTGAGAACAATCATATTTTAAGTTGACTATAAATAAGTTACCAATAAAAATAAATGTCTGTTCAGGTAATTGTAGTATATATTATAAATAAAACCTGAGTGCTTCTGAACCCATCTATTGCAAATAAACTGGATTTATTTACTTTTCATAGAGGAAAAGTGCTATATAAACAGCCCTTAAAAATATTTGTTTCTTAGATTATGTCTTAGGAGTAATATTTATTTTTAATAGTGCAAATTATGTCACTGCAATTAATCCACTGAAAAACAATTTTCCCTAGATGCTTTATGCCTTCTTTAGTGTTATTTACATGTTATTGATAACAAAGATCAAATTCTGTCTTGCATTACATGTTCTTTTACACCATATCATTTACACATTCATATTATTATATATCTACATCATGCACTACTGTTTTTAATCAGTTCTATTAGTTTCTAATAGTACAATTATTATTGCTAGAGATTAGTTTGATTATAACAAATGAGACCCACCACCAAAAACCTCCTCCTCCTTCAATACTGGCCTTACAGATTTAAGATTAAATCCACTGTTTGTTAGAGAGGGCAAATCTCTTAATTAAACCCAATTTTACAATAAACTACTGTATTGGTTTTTGCACAGCCTGGCTTTTGGTACCTCTGTTTTTGGCCACCTCTGTGACCCCTGTAAGAAGTTGCTGGAAGCTTCTACCATGTTCAGCAGAGCCAATCCTTGATGGCTCTGAAGCTGGAGATGCTGCTGATCAAGGCTACGCCAATGAGAGAGGTAATGCCTCTGTGATAACACATTTAAGAAGAAAATCAAAACAAAGTCACACAATTTTTCCTAGTCAGAAATACAAGGAGGTGAGAATATGTGAAGGAAACAACATGGAGACACCAAGGTCAGTGCAGAAGGAGGGGGAGGAGGTGCTCCAGGCACTGGAGCCAAGATTCCTCTGCAGACTGTGGTGATGACCATGGTGTGCCCCTGCAGCTGTGGAGAACACCACATGTGCATTTGTTTATCTGCAGGCCACGGAGGCAGTGCTCACACAGGAGCAGGTGGATTCCTGGAGGAGAATGTGATCCAGTGGGAGACCTGGGGGAGAGAGGACCCTGCTTCCAGGCTGGAGCAGCCTGTCCCTGGAGGGCTGCACCCCAGGGAAAGAGAAACTCATGCTGCAGCAGTTTTGGGAGGGCTGTCTGCCCTGGGAGGGACTCACGTTGTGGCAGGTGTGCTACGGCTGCTGCCTTGAGAGTGGACCCATGCTGGAGAAGTTCACAGAGAACTGTCTCCTGTAGGAGGGACCCCACGGCCTCACAGGGTCTCACAGGACTCCTCTCCCAGAGCAGCAGGAGAAAATCTCGGTGATGAACTGACCAAACCACCATGCCTGGTCTGCCTGTGCTGTTGATGGGAAGGATGGAGGGGCTGGGGCAAAAGGGGGGAAAAAGGGCTTATTTTACTTCTGTTTAAAGGGCTTATTTTACTTCTCATTATCCTTCTCTGATTCTGTTAGTAATAAATTAACTTCCCAATTTAAAGCTGAGCCTCTTTTGCTCTTGAAATGTTTTCTCCTGGTCTTTATTTCACTCATGAAACCTTTGTTAATTTTTTTCCCTCTCCACTGCCCAGCTGTAGCAGGGGAGGGTGAGTGAGTGGCTCTTGTGAGTGCCTGGGGTTGGGTCAGTGTCAAACCACGACAACTGCTGACAAATAGGGCTGTCCATAATGGAATATACACTGATTCAGATTTTACTTTGTAAACACTGTGTCTCCCAGCTTGCTTTTGTCAGCAAAATTTTACTCAGATTGAACCAAAACCTGCTACTCAATACTAGTTTAATGAAATTTAACCATTTTCAATTTTAGTTTATGGGCAGGAATGCCTTGTCAGGAAAGTGAAATGTTGAAGAGATTCAGTCAATTCAAATTTGCTTTGGCTGCTTTAAAATTACATATGCATTTGTTTATCAAATGATGGTTTATCAGGTAAGCCATTCAAGCCTTTCTTGTAGTTACTAGTATTTTTTCCTACTATGAAATATAATTTTATAGTGATTTACATGCTGTTTTCACAGGAAGATTTGAACTTGCAAGAGATCCCTTATTAAATTGGTAAAATAAATGTCATTAAATACACAGCTTGTTGCCTGACATGCCCAAAATGTTGCACATTAATGGATTACAGCTATGGTTATAGGAGCATTAAAATATATCACTTTTATAAAATTAAAGTTTATTTACAATCTCACAAATTTTTTCCTCAAACTACAGGCAAACTCATTTGATATATTATTTTAATAGATCTTCCATGGGCTAGAGAAATAAACTTCTGTTCTTTGTTCTACTTACAAATCTAAACATGGATGTAGTTCAAAGCTTGGAAAGTTCAAAAGCATTTGAGAATTTTCATGTGTGGGACATGGCTGGAACTGCAAGGATAAATATTAGAGATAAACACAATGCAAGCTCTAATTTGGATAAATTATTCTTAAATGAGACTGTGAAAACAACTCAGAGGCATGTAAATATACAATGCACTAAAGAGACTAATCAAAGAGAGGGCAAAGATTTATATACTAGGTGTCTTCAGTATTGTGCCTTTATGCTGTATTTTGTAGCTTGCCCTCTGCTTTACTTGCCAAAATCATTGCAGGAGATTGTCACAATATTTCATTTTAAGATATACAGGTCTGACTTTTGATGTTCTCAAAAATACAGTCCCTACAGTTCAAGTAGGGCTCTTTCATTTGTCCATCTCAGTCTGATTTTGCTTTCAATTTGTTGGACACACTTCAACTGGTCTGTTTTCACATTGGGCATTACAGAACAAAGAGAAAAAGCAGAGAATTTTGTGAACATTCCACCGATTTAATCTGCAAACCTCAATACAGAAATTTTTACAAACCTTTTTCAGGAAGGTTCTAATTTTCCTCCTTTAAAGAAAGCTAGGAAGTGCAAAGGCTGTACTGTTTAGCATGTCACAATATTCTCCAGCTGCACAGAAACAATCTGTCATACACACTGTCTGTATTCTCATCTCTGAAGGAGCTTATTATACAGCCCCTGTGTTTGTAGATCCTTTATTGATCTTTTGTCATTCTTATGGAGTGAAACTGATATTTTCTAACAAAATGTAATTTGCTGGAATAAACAAGCATTCAAGGGCTGATAAAAAGGATTCAAAGGATCCTGTGCCTCCACAGGAGTTATGTGGGCCAGTTTTGCTTCATTAATGTGTGCTTTGCAGACACTTTGCACTTTGTGATGCTCACTGTGCCTTTTAATTAAAAATAGCTACATTTTCACTTATTAGCCTTAGTGTTCCCAAGCTCATTAATTGGAATTTTCCAGAATTCTGATAGGAATTAGTCATCTAACTTCTACTGAATTTTAATGCCATTTTAAGGTATGATATCAGCAATAAAATATGTCCTGAAAGAGCCTGTTGGTCGAGGTAGCTGTTTTTGTACAAGTCTGGTGCTATGTTAAGGAAACTGGATTTTCAGAATTGGGAATGGGCTCTTAATCCCAAGAATTTGTAGATTCCTGGGTTGTAGAAAAAATGAGGTGTTAATTCTAATATATGAGACTCAACCTCTTCCTAAGAGCCTTGTGAGAGACACAAAACCCACATTGGTTGTTTTGGGTGAAAAAGCTGGCACAGATTATGCAAAATATTTTGTTTGTATCCTTTTTTTTCTGAGAGCAGGAGGGAATGGCCAGGCTGAGTTCTACGCAAAGTTGTTTTGGTTTTTTTACTGTAATTCATACATATTTCAGAAACAAAATTAAAATTATTTCTCATACAGACTACCCTGAGAGGACCTCTGTTCCTCAAAGTTCATTACTGTGCTCTTTCAGAGTGGTTAATAGGACTATTGCTGCTATAGTAAAAATGCTTTTCCCGACGTGTGAAAAGGTTTAGTTATATTTGGTCCTCATTAGGAACAAGGTTGTTGCAGTATATTAGGAACAGCAAGAAGTACGACACTGACTCTCTTAGCTGTGTTGTCCAAGAGAGCTCTAAGTTTATTATCCTTGATCTTCTTTTATAGACGGCTCTGAGAGGTAAAATTCTCATTAGTCATTAAACTTACACACCACCATCGTTGGTCAAGTGGAACACCACCCCTTGACTGTTTCTTGCAGGTAAACAACAAGGATCCTAAACAACACCTGCAAAGACTGTTGTCTTTCTCCAAGGACTGTTTGGATTTTTCCTTTATGCTTTCTCAGGCCAGAATGAGAAGCTTGTGTGACTTAGTTACACACAGGCTCTGTGTTCCCTGCTTGCTTTTTGCATTTAGCATCCACACAAGGTTTAGTTATGTTTAATCCTGGCTAGGAGCAAGTTTGGTCCTGGAAAACTTCTGCTGCTGAAGGGATGCTATGGAAATGAGAAATAAGAAAACAGGAATGTGTTACCTGTTTCTTCTCCTGAAAGAAGAAGAAATAGAAGATGGCTTGTATTTCTTGGCAGTGGTACAGCTAAGATAGTATTTGAAAGCTGAAGAAAGAGAAGCAAAAGTAATTAAAATGTTTATTCATTTTATTGCTGTAATTTGAAGAATTAAGTAATAAAGAATGCTTTTAGAAATAGAGAAAAAATATTTTATACCTATATTCATAAAGCATTGAGAATTAAGTAAAAAAAAAGAGGAAATAATTCCACAGATTTCTGTAAAGCACCAGAGTGTATTAAATCCTATTAGTTTATTTATGTGACGAATATTGTCCAAATTTTTCATTTGCCCTCAAGACAAAACTTAAACAAATATAAGAGAAGAACATTAATATTATTTTTGGTCCTTTGGGGTATTTCTATTAATCATATTACTGTGTTTTATTTCACTATTACTTCTACTTCAGTCTTTTTGAGGTATCTTTGGCATTATTGGTTTAATTTGCGGCGACCCTTGTTTTATGTTATACTCATATTGCTTTTTTGATATTTAGCATGAAACACCTGGAATTTTTAGAAATGGCAACTGAGTGTTTTCTCTACTATTTCTTTTTCTTTGTTCTCTTTCAAATCTAACAATGTTCTTGTCTCTCTTAAAGAAGTTGAATATCTGACAGCAGAAATAAGTCCATTAAGCTTAATCCGTTCGTAACTGCTAGGAAGCTCCTGTAATTGATTGCAAGCCTTGACTTCATGTTAGTTACTCATTAATCTAAGATTAAACAAACCATTTTGCATGGACAAATTCAAGGCTCAGTCTACTCAGTGAATTCACGAACTGACTGCTGTCTTCATTTATCACTCTTAGAACTACCAGCAGTGTTAGAAGAAATCTGAGAAAATCTAAGAAAAATCATGTTTTCTTTTGGTGAGGCTGGGGAACATCTCAGGGAGGTCATTTAGGCTCTTGTTTAAGACCAGCTTGTACCCATTTCTTCCTTCCTGTACCCACTGCTCTTACCTCTGTAAGGTATGAAGCTAATTAAGACTAAATTCTAGGATTTTTCCCTGTCTGATGTCTTTGACCCAAGTCCTCCACTGTGATGCTGTGTTTACAAAACAATGCAAAACATGGAACTGTTGCTTGCACCACCCTAAACTGAAAATTCATAAGATGGCATTATCCCATACAAAATAAAAACTAAATAGAAAAGTCTGTATCTTTCTATTATCTTCCTTCTTCAATTAATACTTATGTTTATGTACTTGTGCAAGTACACGGGCAAATAGGGATACAGTGTTTCCTCAGGAAAATGTGTTTGGAATGGGCAATGGAATGAGCTTGTGTTCTTTTCTTATAGATAAATGCACTGATTTAAAAGTAGGAAACAAGCTCCTGACTAAAACAAATTTACTATTTTGTGAGAGCAAGGGCTATGAAACATTTTTTTGCCTGATCTTAAATATTTAGATGCTGTCTTACTTCACTGAATATACATGTAACATTTAATTTCATACAGTTTGGGCATACAAGCATCATTTAGACTTCTCTGGGACCCCAAATATCAATGGGAACATAAAAAAAAATTAAGTAACTGCTCATTTGTCTTAGTAATGTATTCCCAAATTTCCTTAGTTAATATGTATATATTTTTCCAAAGCAGATTGTGAGTTTGATTGCTCATATTCTATTTCTACAGATTTCTGTATTTGACATGTGAGTTAAACACTATCACTTCCAATAAACAAACATGCAGTCAGGCAAACTGCAGCAAGAAGAAAAATGGCAGCTATGACTTGATAAGATTTTGGTTTAAGCTAAAAGCTGAAATTTGATTGTCTCACAGCAAAGCCAGCTCATATCACACATGCAAAGAAAATGTAAAGATTTGCTTGGGATTTTAAATGTGTTATTCATGCAGAACTGATTTTAATAATCCCCCTTCTCAGAGGTTAAAAGAGTTTTCATTATGCACACACAGAGCACTCAGAAATAATCTGTGAATATTTACAGTAAAGCCTAATGTCATTCTATGTGTCAAACGTGCCTTGTCCAGCCATAAATATTGTCCTCAGTGAGTTCTGCCTTAAAGGTGTAGTGGTGTCACCATGGCATCCTGTCCCTTTCTAAATTTTCAATCTTCTTGTATTTGTTTCTTAGTTGTGCTTTTTGTGGAATCCAGCCCTATTGCAGGCTCAACTAACATACAGTATTGATGTATTTATTCAGATCTGAAGTTTAGAATAATAATTAAAAGACAAAACCAAACATCTCAACAATTAAATCTAAACCAAATTTAGGATTTCTGTCTACATTGTAATTAAGAATTTCAGGAAAGAGGACAACTATTTGGTCTGAATTAAAGAACGAAGGCAGCAATTTGCCACAGTGATTGCACTCTGAGATTAAGTAAAACCGAAAAATAACACCCAAGAATCATATTACCAAGACATGGCTATGCAGTTTTTTGGTGTAAAACAAAGAGGAAATTGACCATAGTGCCTGATTAATTGCATTTTTAGTGGTGTTTTAAATAAAGATTATGATTCTGAATTTGAAGTAATTAAAAGATGAATAACATTAAAAATAATCTAAACCCACCAAACAACCCAAAATACCACAGACTTTCAGTAAACCCAAACTTGAGTAGACTGATTCCACTGGAGTTTCCTTTAGATTTCTATGAAGCCATCAGTTATCTTTAACCTTTTTTAAGAACTATACAAATGTTCTCAAGTAAACTCTTCTCAGGCTTGTCTTTTGTCCTTAGCTTAAGTGTAAAGAAGTGTGAAGAAGGCAGTCAGAATGAGGGCACATGATCTGACTTGAGGATGTGGAGGAAGTGTTCAACAGGAGGAGCCTGAAAGGAAATACTTGACAAGAAGAAGAGATGGAATTTCTTTCAGCACCCAGGTCACAAAGGGACAAGGCTCAGTAAAAGCCATCTGAGTTTTGTGTTGTTGCAGCTTTTTTTGTCCAGAGAGGTTGCTGATCCAGTGAAGGATTTTTTGATAGTATGTTACAAGCCCATTAAATTCTTTGCAGGAATTACATCAGTGTATTAGATAAGGAGTCCCGTAGGGGCTTTTTTTTGTTTGGTTGGTTTTTATTTGTTTGGCGGCGGTTTTGTGGTTTTTTGGGGGGGTTGTTGGGGTTGTTGTTGTTGTTGGGTTTTTGTTTGTTTCTTTGTTTGTTTGGGTTTTTTGTTTGGGGTTTTTTTTGTGATAACTACAGATCCAAGCTTATTTTTGTTGCTCGGTACAACATCACTTTATTAGGTTTTTCAGCCATCTGCTGTAGGACAGGAATGTCTAAAATCTGCCAGCAGAAAAAGCAGAGTATTTGGTTTGACATGTTTATGAATTGCAAACACGTGTTCAACTTCAAAGTGGTCAGAAGTCATCTTTTGCAAAGTTAATTAAAAAGAAAAAAAAAAGGCATGCTACCTAATGAATATGACACAAACCATTAAAGCATTAAATTAAATTTGCATACTTTGTCACAGCTGGCATTCTCCAGACAAGGTGAAGACTAGCGTGTGTCTGGAAAGATCCTGAAGAATCTGTCAGCCTAAGCAAGAACAGATTATGCACTGCAACTTTATCTGTTCCTGGGTCCAACACCACTAAACACAGACAAATGAAGTTGTTTGCATTTGGAGTAGTTGGAGTTAAGTCCAAGGTAGTAATCTTCTTGCAGAAAGACAGAATACCCTTGAAGCACGATACCTGTTGGAATTGTGATAAAATGGAGACACTGAAAATGTCATCAAAAGGCTTTTTCCCTCTTGCCCTGAGAGAAGGAGCACCCTTGCCAAAAGCCTACCCAGCTACTGTGAACAGAAAAGAAAAACAAAGTTTTATTCCTATGTATTAAACAACAACATTAAAACAAGACTTTTGTGGGGAAAAAAACCCAAACCATTATGCACTACTTTACCACCAACCTCCAGTACAGACAGATCTGATTATCTACATAATAATACAGCTTTGTTAGTTATAGGTCTTAATTTTAGAAAATATCTCCAAGTCTGGCCCTTTACATCATTCTGGATATTGCTTTTTATTGATGGTCTTTTTTTGCAGGGCAATATTGTGTCTAGTATTTTTGGTAGAATACTTTTTTCAACAGTTCAGTGCTTTCTGTATGAACTATTATCTGTTCAAAACTTAATCTATTTCACTTAGAATTCAAAAAAAAGACTGAAAATTCAGGCTTGTACAGTTTTACAGCCAGAGGAAGGACTAAATCTCCTTAATAAAAATTCTGTGTAGTTAATGCTTGAAATGGTACTTCCTATAAAGGCTGTAGATAATTTGATTGTATGAGAATGGTTTCTATTTGTAGGCACATACTTCGTGATATTTAGAAAAAAAAAAAAAAGAAAAAAAGCAAAATTGAAGAATACAGAGGAAACAGAAGAACTTTGTGAGCAGGTATGTCTTAATATGCATCAAGTTTGCCCCCTATGGAAATGCTGGACACAGCTGAATAGAAAAGGTTTTGAATATTGGAGACTCTGATACAACAGGTGTTTCTGTACTTTGTGTTAGAATTTGCAACAGCAGCATCAGCACAAGGATTTCTTTGTTAAGTGGCTGAATGGTTTCAAATCCTGCATGCAACAGAGGAAGTGCAGGGATGGAGTTGCTTTAAGCAGTGTCAGAAAAACAGGAGCAGTGCCCTGGTGAAACAGCAGCTTTTTTATCTGCACACAGGCATGACCAGGGTATGTCCACATGACTCAGTTAAGCACCAATTCCTTCAGCAAAATTTTGCAATATCTGAACAGTCCCAATGAAAGTTTATGTTGATTAAAAAGAGGTTGCTGCTCAATGCAATACATTTAAACCTATATTTAAACAATAATATAGTTAAAAAAAATATAGTTAAAAAAAATATAGTTTATACTTGAAATACATACAGGTTATTGTCTATAGTTTAAAACTTGTCATTTTTCTTGGTGGAATACAAAGGACCCCATACAGTGGTGTTATTCATTTGCCTAAGTTAATTGTCTATTGTTCACTTTTTTACTTAAGATGGAATTATATTTACCTTTTAAAATGTCTTAATTTTTTGCATTCTTAATGCTGATTTGTCAGATAGTATTTTCAATGGGGTCTAGATTTTAAAGCGCTTGTCAGTGTATTTGTCAGCTTAATGGCTGGTCCTTTGAAATTCTTCATAGAGGTATAAGACACTGAATATTCTTCTCAGAATTTGAACTATAATAATTCTCAGATTAGAAATCTGAGTCTAGGTTTCTTAATTATCAAGGCGTGTCATTTATGTTCTCTATTTGTGACTGAAAAAACTCCACTGAAATAGCTTGCGGCATAATTTTCTTCACATTATAGAAAGAGCTTCTAATGTATGATTGGGCACCTTACAATGAGAGAGATTTAATTATGAAAATCTGATGAAATGTACTCTCACCAGTTCTATAAAGGAATGCCATAAAAAAAACCCTATCTTTGAATAAGAAAGATTTAGGTAAACCATTTTATCATCTATTGTCAAGCCTTTAATATTCCATTTTGTTATCTGACTGGAAGAATTTTTCAATTTTTCTTTTCTCCTTGTGAGATTCATGAGCCTTACTAAATGTTGAGTCACCCAGGGCACAACCTTTTTCTGCACTTTGAAACAAGAATACGAATGCTTTTTTTACTTGTAATGATAAAGACAGAGGTGAATGCCAAAACCTGCAACCCTGCCTTCATAAAAGAAGTATACATTTTTAATAAAGCTGTGACTTTCAGCAAGATCCTGAGTTGAAACCTATGAAAATGTGCTATTGTTCAGGGATTTTCAATCAACAAGAAAGTACTGTCCTGCAAAAGGTTTCAATTCGTGACATTAATGCAAAAACTATCATAATGATATACACAGTATTTATTTTCCAGAAAAAAAAACAAAAAACAAAAAACCAAAAATACCCAACCAAAACCCTGGGCTGTATATTTATATTTGTATTTTATTGCCTTTAAAATAATAAAAAGATCCTCAGTGTTTGTAAGAAATCCACACTGCCCTTTGCATGACTGTGTTGTGGTACATCATATGAATACACATGAAGTGATACTTGGGACAAATGGGTGATGGAACTGTGAAAGTTACAGATCTATAGCAAATACATTTGACTTGCATATTGTGCTGGTATATCAAGACATTAGGGTATGGTTCCATTTGTAACTTAAGCAGGAAGTGCTTTAGTTCTAAAAATAAAAAATATTGTGACTTTGACATTATTTTGACATTTGAAAATGTAATTTCAGTATTGAAATACCATTTTAAAGGGAATTTTTCAGCAACAGTGAAACAATATTCTGAGTTCATAGGTGAAAATGCCCCAAGGCCTCAAATTTCTATAAAGACAAGTAAATAGAAAGCTATAGTTTAAATTTACTCCTTCCTGATTAGTTCTAATGAAAAGTATTAAAGACTCCAGGTTTCATGTTAGTTTAGCATTTCATTAAGCACAGGAATAAGTTCATTTCATGATGTGCTTCAGAGCCAGCAGCCTATCCTTTAGCCTGCTCTTTATACTTTCATTTGAGGAGAGCTAAAATCTATTGGTTATCCTACAGCCAAAACTCTTTAAAGTGTCTGGAAACACACATGTTATCTAAAAAATTTGTCTTTCCAGCAGAATTTTAAACACATGTGTAGCTCATTATGAGATTGGTTTGTTTGACTGTACTACTATTATTTATGTGAAAAAAGGTTATTTTTAATCCTGATGTAGTGGAACCATGTTCCATTGAACTAAAAGCATTAATTAATTTCTGCTATTTTTATTATTACCTGAGTTATATGTTTGTTACCATTTTATGTGATTCAGTCTTCTCAAAAAATGGCTTTAACCTGTTTTTTCTATTGATGGCTTGGGTTTCAAATCAGCATTTCAATTAATGTATTTATTGGTTTCAGCTGACATCACATCACTGATGGAAATTCAACAGTCAATGGAAGCACGGTTACCTAGGCCTAGAGGAATAAGACCCCCAGAAAACTTATCTAAGGAAGCAGGACTGAGCAGGAATGGAGAGATGCTTCAAAACAAATATATTTGGCAAAATTAAAAGTGGATAATATATGAAGGCTTCTCTGAACAGTGCCCTTTTGGATTTTTATGGGTCAAAACATAAAAGATATCATTTACCTGTATTCATACACAGGAAAACTGGAAATGGAAAAACCTCTATTCCTAAAGCTTATAAAGTACATCTTGTTGGAGTCTGAGACACAGAGTGTGTGCCCTTGTCTCTGATGCCTAGCTCTGAGATCCAGGAGAACACTGAATTTCATATAACATGAAATTTATGATCATGTTTTTATGTTGATACATGAAAACAACTATTAAAGTTAGATAGAAAAGCTAAAAGTGTGAGTGTGTAAATTAGAGAGTTTTCTTAAGTCACTGGGTGAAAAAGTTAGTTTGGAGTTTAAACTAGTTTAGAGAATAGAAGACAAGATGGAGGATTTAGGGTTTTGTCTCTTGTCCTTTCTTCTTCATTTTCTTCTTCTAGAGGTTTTGGGTAATAGTAAGTGATTGGATAGAAAATGCCGCAGTGCAGCACACAGGTGATGGGTCATTGGGTCATTAAGAAAAATAATATACGTGTCTATTGTTAATTGGATAAGAATAAGTATAAAGGTAAAAAGGCTGCACAGTTGAGGGCCATTTTGTGCCATCAGAGCCAAAATATGCCAGGTTGTAGTGATTTGAACTTGTGCAGAAAGTGTGGAGAGACCTGTCAAGTTTTGTGATAACATCCTAATAAACACGAGAAACAAGATCCTAACGAGCTTTGGAGTTTTCTTCCTGACCCGGAGAACTGAGATAAACAGAACTCCTCATGAAGGGGTATTCCAAAGGAGCTTGGCCCAGAGGGGACTGAGAAATCCACGTGTGAGAAGAAGTGCAAGCAGAATCAGAAAAACAAAAAATAAAAAAGGTTGCACATCTCATATTTTTATCCTTAGTTTTGTAGATGGAAAATCCAGTGTAAATCAGCTGATTTCTCTTAATACAATTAAGGGGTTTATTTCTTGAACAGCTAAAGTGAAGGGTAAGGAAAGGCTAGGATCATTTTACATGGAGGGAGAGATGAGAGATGATGTGATGTTTAAGCTGCCAAAATGTGAAGTAATCTCTAAAGTTTAGAGGAAAATACCTTTCACAAGATGAACATTTTGGTTTAGAAAAATGAGCAATACCATTTATACCAATCCTTTATTAAATGAGTACATCCCAATGTTGAGATCAAGAATGTTGAGCATTGTATCCCATTTCCTCATGTCCACAGGTCTGGCTTCAGACAGATGAGATGCCCTGCAGGTTTTGGGGTTTCTCTAAGCTGTACCTGTGTGTGACAGCCCCCAGCAGATAGCTGGAGGTGTTTAACGCACAGCAGTGCCTTTAGTCTGAGCTCCAGCCTTTGGTCTGAAGTTGAGGCTGGAGCCATTTGCTGTTCCTATGCAAACTGGGCATTCCTCTGTGCCAGGAACACCACCAGCAGTTTGCAATGGCCTGACCTGCTGCTTATGTTGTAGCAACTCTGCAAAGGGGACTGAATGTGTCAGCAGCACTTCTATAGCACTAAAAGTTGTCCCCATTATGTCAGTTTTGGTTGAGTTCTTAAACACCTCCCTACACTGTGGAACACTCTAGGTTTGAATCTCTTGAGAAAGGATTGAGTGTTAACTCAGCTTTTTGTAGACTTTCATGCTTGCTTTGTATTCTCTAATCCATGTATGTCTTTTTTTTTTATCTTAAGGGTCTTGAATTAAAGATGGGGAAAAACCTCTAACAAAAATCAGGAAATCACCTTTTAGATGGCTTGGTACCCTTGAGCTTTGTCCTTGAGAGCAGATCAGGGTTTTTGCACTGCAAAGACAGAATTACCTGTAACAAAGTATTTTTAAACACATGTTATTCCAAGGCAGACAGCTGTTCACAGTGAGAGTCCTTCACTCACCACTGTGCTCATCAGCTACCTCATGCTTCTTAAAGGCAGTAGGCCATGGAAGGGAAACTTGAACTTGCTAATTTTATATTTCTTCTTCACCACTCAATGTTATCAAGTGTTATGACTGTCTTTTGATAGCAATAAAATTATAGAAGACCTAACAGAATGTATCTGAGTTGAAGTTTAATCTCCAGGAAAACACTTAATTCTTAAATTAAAGTTAATGCAAATCACAGAGAAATAAAACTCTGAGACTGTTATGTATCCCTCTGCTCCCAGCCCCAGGAAGCCACCCAAGTAGCTGCAGCCCACGGGGGGGAGAAGGGGATTTATCAAGGACAAAACATAACAGACCAGGAGGCTCTTTCTTCCCAGGACAGTGTCCCTCAGTTTTAATCCAAATGGTTCCAGGGGAGAAAAGAGGGAGAAACAGGGCTGGCGGGGATTTTGAACAGATGGAAAGGGGGCAGGGGGAAGGCAGGTTACAGCCAGTGGGGAGAAACCGAAGGGGAGGAGTGAGGGGGAAGGAACACCACAGATCCAGAGTTGGGGCAACAGGGAGAAACCATTTCTCGTAACATAATGCAATACAACATGAGGGTATTATCTGCAACAAGAATGACCAATTATCTATCATACAGAATTTTTCCCTTTTTACCTACAATAGTATCTTCTCTTCTTGAACCTGCTTTTTCAGTTCTGGGGAATGCCAGTGTCTTATTGCATTAATAACTAGTAGTCAGACAGTTATTTTCAGTAGCATTCCAGCTAAAAATATATCTGGGGTAACAAAAATAAGAAATTAAATATAATTTATATTATAAATATAAATAAATAACACTAATTATTATATTTAATTTAAATATACATAATTTTAGAATATTAATTTATATTATAAATTTACCACATACTTATGTAAGCTACCAGGCACTCACTAAATATTGTTAAACTGCAGAAGTTAGCAGTCATTTATTATTTTGTTAAAAATCAGAGGTTAAAAGTGATTGTAAAAACATTATGTTGAGGCAGTATTGTTTTCATGTGATCACTTTGCAACCTCCTTTGTGGTATCATTCAAAATTTTCTCTTATTATCTGTCAGACTGCTGAATTCCATGATACTCTGCAAGCCCTACACTTGATTACCCAGTTATTAAATTTACCTAAATGTTTCTATTTCTTTGTCTTGTGGTGCAAGTCTCTTCCCTTCAAAAATTGTAATAGATTTTTCAATGCATAAAATAATTCTATAATCAACATGATATTCTAAAATTTACATGAACACTTTGGTAATATTCTGACTAAGAAGCATGAAAATGTTTTAAGTAATGCATTCCCCAAATGCTGATGTCATGATTCTAAGTTTGATAAATGTTTCAATCACTTTGACAATCTGGAATAGAATTATATCATCATCCACAAACAAGGATTTATATTATTATTTCATTAGGTAGAATGATCTCTTCAAGCTTGTTTATTTTAGAAAACAAACTATCTTTTTTTCTAAACTTTCAAAGACATTTTGTCTCTTACAGACAAGAAACAAATGCTGAAAAAAACCAGCATCTTTTAAGGTTTTTCTTATGCCATTGTCACTAAAGGACACAAAACGATTCACACTACTACCTTCAATGTTAGAACAAAAACCAGTGACTTTATTTTCTGACTCCAGTATTTATAGATTCTTGACAATGACCAGGGATTGGATAATTAAGTTACCACCTTCCCAAGCACACTGGCCATGCAATACGTCATCATCAAAAAAACGTTTCTCAGAAGGAATGTGATAAACAGCTCCTGTTTACTGGACTCTCATGGGAAAGCAAACAAAACTATGAAAACATTATCAGAAGGCTTAATTTTCAGGGTGACATGCCATCAGCTCAGCTTATGAGATACCTTCAAATATTTATGAGGAAATATTAGCTTATTTCTCTTTCCATTTTAGTAGTAATTTTCTGATTGACCAGCACAGAATGTTTATTAGTAGAGTCTATACAGCTTCTCAAGGGAAAGTCAAGTTCAAGAAATTACCTGTTTGCATTTCATGGTTTTCGTAGTCACTCCTATGTCTTGTGAAACTGTTCGTTTTGTCTACTTTTCATTTCTTTGTGTTTCCTATGAATATTTGTATCAAAAAGATGCAGTTTGATAAGTCCCATGGAGTTATACCTCCCAGGAGCTCCTGCTCACACAAAGAGAGAATATGTAGTCCTGCTCAACTGTGGGAGTCAGCCCTGCTGGGACACAGGGCTAGAAAGACTTCACCCCTGAAGCACTAGGCTTTAAGTTTAAGCCTTAGGAAGCATTTGTTTATGGGGTTTATGGCAGTTAATATATTAATCAAGTCACCCCATATAAGATTATGTTTCTAGAATGTTCCTGGTTCTCTCCCCTGATTGGTCATTATTTGTCACAGTATTTTGCATATTTCTAACCCCACTTTGTGACTGGACCCATGCCCTCACACTCTGCCTCAGGCCTACCCTATATATTGTTGTGCTCACCCCTAGTCCTGGTCTTTGGAGTTTGTCCCTCTACTACGCACAGTTTATGGGCACTGTCTCTATTTTAGTTTCCATTACAGTATTTCTTTTTCAGACACTTCATCATGCCCACTCTTATTATTTGCACATCAGTTCCCTGAATAGAGAACCCTAAAGTTTTAAAGGATTGTTGCAGCCACTCTCACTGCAATACTCAGCACTCTCTAGGAGAGCTGCTTGAGGAGGAGGTTTGGATAGGATGGCCTTTACTGGTCCCTTCCAACTTCAACTCTTCTGATTTTGTGATTTTCTATAGAATCCTAGAATGGCTTGGGTTGGAAGGGACCTTTAAATGTCATGTAGTTCAACCCCCATGCAATCAACAGGGACATCTTCAGCTAGATGAGATTGCTCAGAACCCAGTGTCTGACCTGACCTTTGATGTTTTCAGGGATGGGACATCTACCATCTCTCTGGGAAATCTTTCAGTGTTTCACCACTCTACATGTAAAAAATGTCCTTTTCCTATCTCGTCTGAATCTACCACTACCCCGCGTCTTATTGCCACAGGCCCTAGCAAACAGTCTGTCTTCATCTCTGTTAGAAGCCCCCTTTGAGTACTGAAAGTGCTGCATTAAGGTCTCCTCAGCAGCTTCTCATCCCCAGGCTGAACAACCCCAGCTCTCTCAGCCTGTCCTCATAGGAGAGATGCTCCAGCCCTCTGAGCACCTTTACAGTCCTTCTCTGCACCACTCTAACAGATCCTTGTCTGTCCCATACCAAGGACTCCAGAGCTGGACTCCAGGTGGGCTCTCACCAGAGTGGAGTGGAAGGGAGTAGCTAAAGAGACTTTGGCCAATTTCTGGGGTTACCTCTCCATCAGACAGAACCCACACAGAAGAAAGGAGCAGCCCAGTAATTCTACAAGGCGCTTGGCCACCTGATGTGCTCTGAATGTAGCAAATGACCACAGTCAAGAGATGAAATAACCAGCCCCATTCTTGTATGAGCACGAAGATTATGTTCTTCTAGTAACGGGACTTGCACATGGATTATAACAAGAGCTCCCTTTAGCTCTGCTTCTCAGGATCCAAAATTCTCTGTCCCTACAATCTATTCCTGTGTTTTATCACTTTGTTTATCCCAATAATACCATGAAGCTTTGAGAGTGTGCACCATCTGTTTTGTACTGTGGAACACATTGGTGCCAGCAGAAGATAGTATAGATATAGCCAGAGATAATTATCCCTCCCTAAAGGATAACCAGTTCTTTCCAAGCCACTTGATACAGAGTGTTGACTTCCTCTCATTTTTAAATCTCCTTTCCTACATCTCCTTTTCTAAATCATAGGATAGGATGTGAAGATTTACAGCACATGCCTTCTCAACAATGATTTATTATCTTTCTCTTTAATGATGATCCTTGTTGTCTAAAGAGAAAAGCCGTGAAATACCTATTTCATAATCTGTTTCCTATACTTCTTGCATCATTGTCAGCTGACTGTGCTTCACTTGCCTTTTGTCAATTTGTCTTCAGGAAAAAAAAAAAAAGGAGAAAAAGCTTAGCTGTGTTCCATTAAAAGGATTTTTTTTCCGCTGTGTGTCATTTACAAACTATGGCTTTCATGGATAAAGTCACAAAGCAAATTACCAGGTATCAAGTAGCACATTTAAAATAGCAAAAGATCGAAAGTACAGATAAATTATGGTTATCTAGTGCATAAATTTATGAAAGCTTTGTTTATCTATTGCAATAATGGAGCTTTTCAAAACCACAATCAGTGTTTTAAGAACACTGGGGGGCAGACAGAGGTTCTTTCCCTGATGTACAACTCATAATGCTCTTACCAAATACCTTTTTTTGCTTTTGGATTGTGTCTTGTGACACACTAAAACTACACAGTGCAAGTTGTTTAATGTTTTTGTTTAACTCTCTCCAGAAAAATCCTGAATTTACTTGGTTAACATCTCTCACAGTAAAGGAGTTACTTTCTTGTCCATTCTACTATTCAAACTGTTCCTGTCTTACTAACTCTCCATGTTTACATCTTAGAAGGAGGCTCAAATGAGCTGCTTTTCTTTCTTAGACACTGGAATAACAAAGTCTCTCATTCAGTAAGGGTGCTTAGATTCTGATTCACAACAGTTACTCTTTTTCTTTTGCTGACATGCTTCTGCAGTGAGGCAGATGTTTAATTTGATTTCAAGAAAAATTTTAGTATTTTAAAAATTCATCTGTACTTATAACTTCACGCTTGGAACAGTGAAAATGCAATACGTTAAAATGTATTTCTTTGATCCTTTGCGTCTTACAATAATGTGAGTTAAATAGCATTTATATGTTCTTAGCTTTTATGCTGGGAGTACAAAGGTTGGATGGGTACTACAAAGAGTTGAGCTGGCTGAGAATGAAGTTAAATTATGAATCTTGATTATGTCAAGTAACTCAACACCAAAGAAAACATGTAGAATTACTCTTTTCCATCTCTGTGTTTTGACTTTTGGGAGACTGTGAAGTATTTTCTTTACAGAAAATAGAAAAAGTCACAGCTTTTACTATCTCCAAAGTGGAATACCTGAACTGACAGTTAGATCATGTGTATTTTGGAAGTGGCAGATGAAATCCTCAGCTGACCAAGTGCTGTGCACAGTGTACAGCTTGCTCACTAAATAACTGTGGAAAAAAAACATAGAGTTCTGAAGCCTGGAAAGCTTCAAGCAAGCAATTTGAAATATAAATGTGTTTGGGGATGCAAGTAGGGATATGCTTTTTGGGGTTTGGGTTTTTTTGTGTGTGAGATCAATTGGACAATTGAGATTTTTCAGGTAGTGTAAAAATTATAGAACTCTCTAAGTCTCCCCCTTATTATACTAAATTATTTTTATTGATGTCATTAAGGGAATGCTCTCAAAAATATTGATAACCACAATTTAAAATTCTGATCTCTGAAGTTGGACTGATACACTAGTGAAAAACAGAAGATACTGAATTTCGAGCAGTGAAAGAAAATACTATTTTTTCTAGTTTGTTTTATTTTCGGCAGTCAGGTTTTACTTTTTTTTTCTTATAGGCTTTATTAATACTAATTGAACTTGATGAATGCTTATAAAGGACCCCACTCTTAAGTATTTGGTGCTAATATAACTTTAATTAAAGAACACACCCTCCCCACCCAACAAATAGGCACTATTATAATATATCTTTGAAGTCTAAACACTTGTGAAATGAAAAACTACGTGTAAACCGTCCTCCACTTATCCTCCTTCTCGTCTTCAAACCACTATATCTCAAAACTTATGCAGTGTAAAATACTTCCAGGCACTTTTCAAGCATTACAGAGAATATTACTTTGAAAAGAGAATCCTTCTCTCACCTTAATCTATAATAGTTTCTGCTTTTGCAATTCACCTTGAAATAAATGTCTATTTTCTTTGTTTAATTTCCTTTTTCTAGACCTGTCGCCAGCTTTTGTAGACTCATCTCCATATCACAATGTCACAATTTAACATACTTTTTAATGGTTTTTAGTATGATTAGAGAGGCTGCAATTGACTTTGCTTTTCAAGGGTTTGTTTCCATGACATGGTATAATGCTCTTGTGCACTATGTTTTTCTCAGCTTCAGGCTTCCACCTGCCAGGTTTATATCTCATCAGCTTTAAATAACTCTTATCTTTTTACTAAAACCTATAAAAACTGTATTCTATAGTTGCTCAGTAAGTTCTCTCAACTCGTTTCAATGTGAGTAATTACTTTTCAGACTCCCATATACATTGACATACCTAGATTTTTGTACATAATAACAAATTATGTATTTGCTGCTATCCAATTCTCCATCAATGAATTGAATAATTTAGTGAGGAATAAGTCACATGATGTTTACAACTACCTTTGGCCAAAACAATACAAGCATTCTCAGGAGAACCTGAAACTTGTAAAGGGCTGATTTTATTGAACTCACAGAGTGGGAACTTGTTAAAATAAGAAGCTTATTTAGATAATCTTATAATCCTGGTATGGTGACTTCAGATGGATTGACTAAGAATCCATGGATAGTTGAGAAAATGAAACTTTCCTTGTAGTCAAAAAAATTCAAATCAATTCAGGACTCTTATCAGCACTAGAGATGTTTCAGAACAGTTTAGGTAAACAACTGTCACGTTTATGATCAATGTCTATAAGGAAACATGACATAATGGTTGATTCTAAACTGTTTTCAGTCAGCATTTCTGATTAAATTAATTTCTTTAGTAGATATTTATCAGGCTGTTGCAAGCATTTGAGTTCTGCAATGCAGCTCTTCCAGCACAGCTCCCAGGCAGGATGCAGCCATCAGGCCGATGAGTGTGTTTCACTGGGTGTTCCCATGTCTCACAGAGTGCTGGATAGTCACTTTTGGAACTGCTTTGTTGTGTGTTTTCTCTGCATGGGGAGGGTGTCTGCAAGAGCAGGCAAATGGAACATATTTCCTTCACACAGCTGTGTTTCAAGTTGTTTGGATGGGAATCAGAACACGCTGAGTTGCTGGGATTTCAGTTTTAGTTTTTCCATCTCTGATTGTAAGCTCATGATTTTAATTAATTACTTCTCGTTTCCTCATAATTAGTTCTTTCCTTTGCTTTTATGATCCCTCAATCTCATCCTCTATTTTTGGTTTCCTGTAATGCATATATTGTTGTATTTTCAGCTTGCATATGCAGTTTGTAATTTTGGAGCTGGTCCAAACCCTCAATTAGGTAAGCCATATGTTCAGAAAAGCAGCTTCAGAGCACAACTGATCAAGAAATCAGATTCCTGAACTAACATTCAGCTTACATACTCATTGCTGCCTACCTTCCCTGATTTGAATATGGTCAAGTGCAGAGCATCTGGGGCACTTGATAAACTGTTCTTTGCAGTCCAAAAACTTTAACCTCTCACATTGGTAAAACTGGTCACTGATTCTGCAAGTATTTATTGTTATGCAAATTTTCATGTTTCTATTTCAATCCTGAATTGCAACCCTACTGTTTGCAGCCCCCCACTTTTTCATAATGCTTTATAGCAATATTAAACCAGGAGAGTGATTAAAGACCTAACTTTAGCTCATAAGAAAGCCAAATGTCTCTGTTAGGGATGTGCAGCTATGGGAGGTAATGCAGATCTTGATTGTAGGAAGAGGAACTGTGATCCTCAGCTTTAATGCTTTGTTATTGATTGGTGTGGTGGGCTGAAGGCAGCTCATACTACTTAAGGAGAACTTTATTTTCCCAATGACCTCCAGATTTGAAAAGTTGAATTAATCCATTGTTGTTTCTGTGTGAAGAATTAAAATAATGATCAACTGCACATATACTAAAAGCTGTTTAGTAACCTGCACCTGCTTGAGCAACATTCCATCAGGTGTACTTTCTCTAAAGAAAGAAAAAATCAGTAAAGAAAAATTGGGTTGCTCAATGAAAATATCTAGATAATGGGAGATTTGTTAAATCTCACAGTTATGTAATTGCAGTTCTGGCATAAAGGCACACAGAAGTGCAAGAATCAGCTCTCTGGGGATACCAGTGAAGTTTTTAAATTAAAGGGTACTTGATTAGCATTCTTAAATAGACAAAGGGGATAAATAAAGACTATACAAAATATTACAGGATATTAATTAATAAGGAAATTAAGAGATACTTAAAGGATCTTTGGTGCATTGAAGTGCAGCAGGAAAACCTCAGGAAAAGGAACAGAAATGGACTCTCTCAAGAGGCAACACTTAATTTGCTCCCTGGAGTATTATGGCTGATAATTGCTTTGTGAAATTTCTGAATTATGACAATAATAAAAATTTAATTTCATTATAAATGTTTTTCTTTTATAATTTGTTTCCCAATTTTGTAATAAAGGTCTCCAGCTACTGTTAGCTAGAATATGGTAAATTTGTGAGAAATTAAGATTATTTTACAATGTTTGCTATAGTTATGTATTTGCTTCTCTAGAAAATGTTACTAAAGGAATGGGGTTAAAGAAAACTTGGGCAGTCTAAAGCCCACAGCAATCTTGGAATTCTTATGGAGGGAAACGTGGGTATGAAGGGCAATATTTATCTGCAGAGATGATTTTGGGAAGTAGTGTCATGAAGTGCCTAGACCTACAAGTATTCTGGTTTTACTTGTCAGTTTTACATTGGTTATCGGGAGAAATATCTTCACCTAAAGGGTGATGTAGCACTGGAACAGGTTCTCCTAGGAAGAGACTTAGTCACCACTCCTAGAGGTTTTTCTGATAGGCTCAGGTGTGGCACTTAGGGACAAGGTTCAGTGGTAGGCTGGCTGTCTGTTACGAATGGATGTAGGGGTTTAGATAAGTCCTTGCCTTTTGCCCAGGCCTCTGGCAGCATGCAGTAGCTTTACTGAGGAGGCCAGCATGCCAAACCCCAATCTCATTCACCAGTTCTTTAACAATGGCTGATTTGGTCTATTATAGAATGAATTATTTATTTAATAGACACAAAACTAACAGACATATATAAGACTTAAACTAATACTACACAGGAATAAGGACAAAAAGAAACTACTAGTAGTAAACAAATGCAGCACAGGGTTAAAGGTACCTATTAATGTTACAGCTAGTAAAGAAATAATATAATTTAAGATTCAATGTATCTTACCATCCAGTGGTTGGTGGGGCACACATCGAGATCCTTTCCTTCAATCCCCAGGGAAGTAACCACAGAATCCGCATCCAAACTCCAGGGAGAATTCTCAAATACTTGTTAGAGTGCAAAAGGCTTCTGCCTCTGTGATAATTCATGTGTCTTTTATAGTTTGTAAAACAGTGTCTCTTAGTCAAGAATATTTCTTTTATCTCTTCCCACATCTGCTCTCCACTAAGATACTGATTCTTAGCTGAGGTCTGAGACCTTTTGGTGCCAGAGATGACCTCTTGCTGAGCCCTTTAGTATCGCATCTCGCCAGAGCTTATCTGGCTCTATCACTTCGGCCTGCACCAGGAGTGGGTCACACCCCAGGAGCAGGATGACCCAAGGTGCCACTAGAGCACTTGCTCTACAGCTTTTTGGCTGTCAGTCTGCGCTCTGAGGAGGCAAGGACGAGAGGGAGGTCTTTTGCATGGGATAATAGAGGATTTATTGCTCTGGGGAATCTTGGGGGCAAAAGACAGAAAATGTGAGCGTGCAACAGCTGAAATAAGGAGGTGCTTCAAAGGGAGGGTACAAAACATCAGCTAATTGGAGATATCCTGGGGAGGGGTAAAAGGCAGGGTTCATAAAATCATCCTCCAATGAGGGAGGTAGGGGGGGAAAGTTGGGTCACATGGACTAATCAAGCGTCAAAGTTTAGGGGATTTCTGAAGTGGAATTCCAAGCATGTGGTGGGCCTAAGACAGGATTGACAGGAGACTCAGGGTAGATTGACAACGTGGGGTGGGAGGGTCTCATTTGGACCAAACCACCAACTTAGGTAATAACAGAACATACCAATAACAAGAAACACACTGCAACGCTTTAGCCCCTGGGTTATCTCTTTATGCACCAGCTGTCAGGCGGAGGTAGAGGGGGCATAGACCTCCTGCCACACTGTGCTGGCTTAGTGGCTGGAGTTAAGTCAATGATCTTAAGGGGTTTTACAAACCAAATGATTCTGTGATTCCCTTCTGTAGGGTCACAGTCATTGAATCAGCACAGGATTTGTATTACTTGTTGGAATTAGTCATCTGGAGAATATCCTGTACTTGGCTTGCAATCTGCATGAATATGACATTTATGATTGAAGATTCAAGAAAGAGGTGTGAGGTTCTTCCCAGTAAAACTGGATAGAGAAGGTTATACATGATCTTGTTTGTCTGAACATATAAGTTTTATTTCCCCAGGGAGAGGGAGAAAAAAGGTTAAAAAGAAGAAATTTTTTCTAAGTCCAGCTCATATGAGCAAGCCAGAAAGGCAGGAGGTTAGCTTCTTTATCACATAGAGCATTTCATATTAACATTCTTTACATCTCTTTAAATTATGAGCTATAAATAGTCTATCAAATGATTTATTTTCAGAAACAATATTTTATATGTCCTGTTATAATTTGTACCACATTCAACCTTATTAAAATCCAAGGAGATCTATTTTTTATGGCCAAGGGAATAGTGGAGGACATAGTGTCTGTCATTTTAATATAGGAAAGTAAAAGGGTTCTGCAAATCATTTCTACTGAGAGATAGAATTGGTGTGTAGTAAGTCTAATGAAGCACCATTGTTATGAGAACTAAAGGACATTGGATCAGCTAATTAGGACTTTATAAAAGTCTTTCTCATATATCAACACCAAAAATTAACTGAAAAAATATCTACATGATAATGTTATGCCAGTATATTCACAGGGCTTCTAATTACTTCCTTCATTTCATTTGTTTCCTTTTTTCTTTTTGCTTTCTCAGCAAAGCTGACAATTTCCATTTATTCACACACATATTGCTGTAGGCATGTGTGCTGTATTTGAGAAGGGTATATTTTATTGTTAAATTTACCAAGTGTTAACTTTTATTGGGAAATTATATCCATCGTTAGAGGGGGATTATCATTAAGTCACCTTAAGTTCCTCCTGTCCTGGTTCCAGTAAAAATGTTTTTGAGCATTAAGGATATATATACTAAGGAACTGTACTTTGGTTTCATTTTTATATCTGATCACATTTTTGAAATTAAACTTTGAAAGTGCTCCTGCAGAATTCAAACTTTTATATCTCTTCTATTTCCTTCATAAAGAACCTATTATTTATGAAAATAAAGTTGCAAGACTTAAAAGTTGCTAAGTGAGAACAGTCATACTTATGCATCATGTAAGCACTTCAGAAAAATATCTCATGTGGCAGATTATCTTGCTTTTATCAGGTGTCTGGGTGAATACTTTAACAAAGCACAGTAATCTTAAATTTAGCTTGCAATTTGCCAGTTGTTTATATCATTTTAATACAAATACACTAAGTTTGAAGAAATCTGTGAACACATTAAACTCAGATATTTTACAACCCCCAAGAAAAACTTTTGGGTAAGGCAGATAGTGCAGGATTGGTGATGGCAGCAGTTGTTGACACTGAGACAGGAACTCTTGAAATAAATGGGAGAAGCTGATGGGAGCAATAAAATAAAGGTGCACAGTGTGCTCTGCACTTGTCATCACCATGTCACCATCAGAGCAGACACAACACAAAGCAGACCCTTAAGAAACTTCATCCAAGCTTTTTTATTGTGCTCACTGCCATGCAGGGGGTTAAGTACAGCCCGAGCTCCAGGGGAGGGTACAAACCGTGGACCAATCGGGAATCCCAAGTGGAAGAGTAAGGGGAGGGGATCACAAACTCAGGACCAATAGGGATACAAAGAGGGAGGGAGCAAGATACACTAACCAGTGGGACCTTGAAGGACACATGATTGGCAGGGAAGGATCTGGAAGGCAGGGTGGGGTTTACAATGATGGACAAGGGAGTAGGGGCAGAGCTGGGGTGACAACAAGGAACTTTGAAGAGGAAGGGAGGGGTTTGCTTTGATGGATAGGATGTGGGAGGGATAACAACTGGGAGAAATCATTACACTTAACCTGAGGGGAAAGGAGCAAACCAACAAACGATTTGAACTTTGACAAAACTCAATAAACAGACTGCAACAATCTCTCTTTCTTTGCATAGCTTTGCATATCAGCAAACTGAAATGTTTGGAAATTGATTGTGTCCACGTGGAAAATATTTGAATTCACTTAAAATTTCCGGTAGCTTTATTCAGTACTTGAGGTTTAGTCTTTGTGGTATATTTGGTTAGTATCAAGCCCAGATTCAAATTCTTTATAGAGAAAATATGGAGAAAATAATCTGGAGTCCTGAACAGGAGCTGAACTGCAGTCAAATTTTGTCCATGTGACAGACAAGTAAATGACTTCTGCCCTTCCTTTCAGTATCTGTGACAAATTAAATGAGCTGAAAAATAACTTTTCCCATCTGTGAGAAGGAAAATAGGTCTACAGCTATTTTTAAAATTTCTGTGAGTACTAAGGTAAATTGACTATATTAGTTTTAGGATATAAATTAATTTTAAGCATTTGCACAACAGATTAAAACATACTTTTGCTGTCAAAAATTCTGGTGATAACTGATAAGGAAATAAATGCCAGTATGACTGATTCAGAATAAGTTGTTTGCAAGACAACAGAGGAGCAACAATTGCTTTTGAGAAGCAAATTGCTTATTTTCCTGCTACATTTTTCTCATGTTAATCCTAAAGAAGCAAAGTTACTAGGTATTGCCATACAAACTGTTTTATTTTGTCAAACGGTTTAAGTTAGATCACCTTGTAAAATCAACTATTATACTATCAGTTGTGCCTGCCTACTCCGAAACTGATCACCTGTCAGGGACCTTAACAGTGTTGTCAGGAGCTCCTTTTCTGTCACCGGGCAGGTTCTCTGTTACAGCATGCTGGTACAGTCTGTGGAGAAAAGTTGTGCTTAGAATTAAGGACGCTGTTTTTCTCCACTTTGCAACTTCAATAATTTCATGGAAAAATCTCTAGTCTTCTAGAGTGGTATTTACATAGCATCAGAAACGATGGAGAATTCACTGTTCAGTTTTACCTGGAAATGAGGACCATTTGTAAATCACCATTTTTACCCCTCCTTCTCTATTTTCCTGGAATACTCATAAGACTTGTATTGTATTGTATTGTATTGTATTGTATTGTATTGTATTGTATTGTATTGTATTGTATTGGTGAGCAGCAGTACAGAGGAGGAACATGTTTTTGATTATGTAATAAATAAGAATTTCAGTTGTATTTAGTGCACATGAAAGGCCTTATCAGCTACTATACTAAATAAATTAACTTTCTTTTGATTTGGTCCCAATAGCCTTTATTATAGATTCCAGAACAGTCCTTGTCACTTGCCAGTTGCTCTACCATTATGTTTAAAGAATACTTTCAGGTGATTAAGCATCCTCCTAATTAACAATCATCTTGCCAATACATTTAATTTTTATTTTATAACTGGATTAATCTTCTTGCAAAGTTACCCAGAGTTGTTTTTTTCTACCTTCCTTTGAAGGAAGGCTTTATTTGGTATTGTTTTCAATGTGGAGATTTACAGAATCAATCTTAGGGTGTTAAACTGTGACCTCAATCCAAAAGTAGAGTCATGAACTTAATTTTAACTGTTTAAGTGGCAATAAATAGTTGTTTAAAGTATGCAACTAAATAAAGTTTAGCTTCTTCAGCAAGAAGACCTTATTTAAGACAGATGATGTGTTGATCAGTTCGTAGAAACTCAGATGCAATTATATGATCACGCTTGATTTTTCCTTTAACTAGATTTTTTATTTTCCATTTGGGTTTTTCTTATACTGCTGCAATAATTTTCGGTTGAACTTTTTAATGGGCAGCTACTTTGCATTTTCAGGACTTAAAAGCTTTAAATTACGTAGTGTATGAAACTTTAAGATTCGTGTTTTCATTTCATATGTGAAAGGTGTCTCTTAAAAGTATGTCTTTCTTTGAAATAAAACTGATTATAGATATACTCCTCCCCCTACATACACCAACACTAAAATACACCATAAACTATTTATATAATCATTGTTCAATGCCTTTAACATGTTGATTCAGGAAAAAACCATGGCACAATAATTTCAAAGGTTTTATGCATATACTTCTCCCCATTTCAGTGATGTGGTTCAGTATAGTCTCCACAAAAAGTTGCTGGATGTGTACAATGCTTTGTGCATCATTTTGTGTGTGTGTGTGTGTTCAGAAGTACATCTTAGTATTAGTCTGTGACACATGTCTGTGGACATGATTTTCTGAGCCTGAGAGAGTTTTCAGCCTGTCAGTGGCTGATCTGTTTCCCAAGGGAAAGTCTTTTTGGAAACTTTTCTCTCTCAAAGACTGTTTTCTGTAAATAAGTTTTGGTTTTCAAAACAATGTTGTACAGATGTTCTGAATGTTTTTTTCTCTTGTCCCACCAGTGGGATGAGAGAGGTGTTGTTCCTTGTACCGATCAGGTTAACCTGTATCAGAACACCTTATAAAAGGGGCTGAAAACCCCGAAATAAAGGCTTTTGCCTCCATGAGATTGAAAACCTTGGCTGTTGTGACTGAACCCATTGCTTCTATTTTGTGTCCTCTAGTGACAGATGTCCTCTACAAACAAAAAGCTTTCTGATTTTAAAGACCATCTCAAATTCATCTGTGAAATATTTTTTATTATTGCTATTATTGTTTAGCACTCTCAATTTAGTTGTTCTGTAGTTTTCCTACTTCAAAAACTGAAATTACTTACACCTTTTACATAAATGTTCTTACCAAATTAGTGGGGCTTTGAAGATCAAGCTTTTAATTTCTAATGTCTAATCACTTGTGTGATTAAATGTTTGGAAGATGAAATACTGCAACGTAAAAAGCTTGTCTTGAAAGGGGCTAAAAGTATGAGTTTTCCAAATAATAGGCATAATTTCAAAATCCTCTATTTCATCCCCAGAAGCAGAATTCTTCCCTAAAACCATTGTCTAGAATAATTTAGAGTTTTGGTGTTAGGTATTTGTTTTTAAACAATGCTTTGAAAGTTTCCCCCTAGAGTGAATAAAACCCAGTCTTTGTACTGCTCAGAAAACCACTGAGGAAGTCTTCATAATTTAGTACTTTCAATCTGAAATTCACATTAAACCCAGCAGGATGGCATCTGTTTCCAGACAGATTTTTAGAGACATGCAGGGTCACCTGAAGCTGACACCTAAAAGCAAGTTTGTACTTTGAAGGGACTGTAGAAAAATTATTCTCTTAAGGAATGTGTTTGAAACGCCTCTGTGAAGTATTGGAGATCAATGGGACTGCAGTTTTTTATCTCTTATGGCTGTACACTTTTGAAAAGGGGGGAAAAAAACCCTTCTTTGAGATGGAAAGGAATAAAATGTACAGTCATGTTTAAATTCAGAGCCTCACGTTAAAAACCATCCCCTGAGAACTTGCAGGGCTCTGTCCCTATGCCACCCTTCCCTTATTGGATATTTTATTTAGTGATTGTCTGATCTAAAATACATTTGAGAAATTGCTACCAGAGGAACCAAATCAGTGTCCTCTTCCAAAGGTGGGAGCTCAATCTACTGATTCAAAAGAGTCATGAGTGTTAATACTCACCTACTGTCACTCCTGCTGTTGAAGATGACTGAAAATGGAGAGTGTTTAGGATACACTCCGTCTTATCCTTGGAGATGGGTGTTTTTCTACACTTCTACATTGGGGTACATGCATGGATTAAAGTCTGAGTCTTATTTTATAGAGCAGATGTGTGAAACAAACAGCTTTTGCCCTGTTGTTTTATCTTTCATTCCTATCCCCAGACTGTAATTATGAGAAAGATTTGATCTCAAGAAAATGTTTGAGCAATTAAGTAATTTTAGAGCAGTTCACAATGACAGATTGATAGAATCTTGACTGATCTTCAGCACTGAGTTATTTGGCCACATCAACATTAAAAGGTTTGCAAAAAATACTGAGAAGAAGAATTTCAGGTACCAGCAGATATTTAAGGCACATTTCTCCACTAACCTAAGGATCTTTATGGCATAAATAGGAAATTGCAATTCTGTATTTAAGAGTTTAGGTTTCCTTTTTAAGTGCTGAAATCCCATTATTGCTTTTAACAGAATTTCTAGACCAGGTCTTCTATAATGTCTAGCTCTTACATTTATGCATTAACTGTGAAAGTAGTAAAGCAGTGACACGGTCCACCAGAGCCCAGGCTAGCTCAATGGACACACTGGCGCCGTGCCAGGTGTGGGGAGCTGCCTCAGTGTGGGAATTACTGAAGGCAGAACTGTCACTGTGGACACAATGTATCAATGTGGGTTCACAGCACACACCATGAGCTGCTAGGAAAAGGGGCCTTTATTCTCCGAAATTTTTCCGCTTTTTTTTTTTTTTTTTTTTTTTTTTTTTTTTTTTTTTTTTTGCTGAGGCATCTCTGGGGGTTAACATGGTTGGGTAAGGGAACATCACCTCTTGTCCCATTGGTGTCCCCATTGGTGGGACAAGAGAAAACATGCTAGCTACAGTTATGAAGCACTCTTTTGAGAAAGCAAGATGATTTACAAATGTTGTCTTTGAGTGCAAGATTTCCCAAGAAACTTTCCCTTGGGAACAGATCTGCGACTGACAGCCTGCAATTCCCTCAAGCTCAGAGAAAATCAGGTCCACACAGAACCTTTACATCCGCATGTTCTATGGTGCAGGATAACTAACCAACATCAGGGATCAGGTGAAGGAGTAAGGAAGCTCGCTGTATGAGAAAGGTTTATTGATGCTGAAAGGGTCAGGAACAGAAGAGCTCAGAGCACTGCTGTGCGTGGGATTAAATACACAGAGGTTTCAGGGCATGGATACAAACTCTTAACCAATCAGTAACATACAGGGGAAGGAGCATGAGGCAGGGTTTACAATATAGGAACCGGTGAGGATAAGGGGGAGGCGAGAACAGGTCATGTGTGCCAATGGGACCTCGAGGATTACAGGATTTCCAAAGAGGAGGTATTGTAGGGGGCTGCGCTAATAGGGGATTGACAGGGAAGGGTCCAGAACAAGGGGTAGGGTTTACAATGATGATAGGGAAGGTTCTGGAATAAGGGGTGGGGCTACAATGATGGGCAGCATAGGGGAGGATACAACTAAGGGGAAAACCAGCTCTGGGGGAAACATGGGGAAACATAGGAACAGACCATTAACAATGAAACTATTAAAACAAACAAGGGCCTCAACAAAGCAGTAATGGCTGCATCCCATTCTACTGGTTGGATGATTTGTTCTTGAGCTAGAAACTATTGGTTTCTTGCTCTAGTAGAAAAAATAATTTGCTTCATTTTTATGGCCCTTTTATTTTTTTCACTGAACTGTGTTCCATTTGGGGGAAGCAGAAATCTTGGTAATACAGAAATTTATATTCAGTATGTATGATTTAAAATTCAGGGTTTTTTTTTCATTTGGCTTCTGCTGATTACTTTTGATCTGGTGCCGCTCTTAGAAAACACTAATATTAATCAGGATTACATATTAGCAGCATTGAATTTGATAGGATTAGACTGGTAATCCGAAAACATAAACTGCCTGTTAGGTGATACAGTGTAACGTACAAATTCTCAGCTGAGGGTGACTGTACCAGGCTAACTGCAGTAGCCCAGAGCACAGCAATATAAATTAGCTCATAATGAGTTTCATGTTGCTCTGACCAGTTTATTGTCAGCGCCTGTAAATAACTGAAAATGTGCTTTCAGTTAAAGCTTCACTGTGGTTTGCCTCAGTCCCACTGATAATATCTAGCACCGACTAACTTGAATTTCTTGAAAAATGCATTTTAAATTACTCTCCCCCAAAATACTTTGAATGCAGTGTTCAATTCTGGGCCATCTCGGGGTTTTGAGGCTCAACAGTGTCATTTCAGTAGATGGCACATAAATGGCTATGGCAATTACTTGTAGTTAGAATACCCTGACTTCCTCTTCTACTCTCTCCACATCCAAAGTTCTTTAAGTCATTATGATTATGAAACAGTTCCTTTAGTTATTTTTACTGTTTTTTTCACTTGATACGTAATACTTGATATATGATTTTTTTACTCCTATGATGCCATTTTTGGGAGGACAAAAAAATTTAAAAAAATGCACTTCTTGAACTGAATTATTTACACCATTTGTCCTGTTTCTTACTGCCTCTTTTTTTTTTTTTTTGTCCCCTGGTGGTTACTCCCAGTTTCAGTGGCAAAACAAATGCTGCCTTGATAGCAAGGAGAAAACATGTTCTCCGTTGCCACCACTGAAAAGTAATTACACAGCTAAATCAGCAGAGATGAAAACTACAATGTAAAGAATTCTGAAAAATAAGTAGGACATTAACTATTTGGAACATTAATTATGTGTAAATGCCAGTTTTTGGCTCACTGAGGCACTCCCAGGCTGTGATTGCAGTTTGATTTATAGCAATGTAAATCAGGAATAACTGTGATGCTGGAGCCAGTGGCATTGCAGAAGTGTAAAACAAATGGAACTCGCATATGCACCTTGGATTATTCCCAGTTTTACCATCAGTCAAACACAACCATGAGTCAAACCAACCAAACCAGAATTCTCTGCAGCTGAGTCTTACAGCACTGTAGAAAGCAGCACTGGCTGCCACAGCTGCAGTTTCTATTGTGTCATGATGTGGAGGGCACCCAAATTTTAGCTATTAGAAAGGTAAGACCAAGAGTAAAGATGTAAAATTGAAGATACCAGAAAAGCATAATTTTGAAAGGAAACCACATTAGGTGTGGAGGAATAAACACTAAGGTGTTAAAATATCTGTTTGAAAAGGCCCTTGTTTAGAGTTTATGGGCTTTTAAGCTTTAAGGGCTTACAATGAGAGTCAAGCACAGAAAATTGTGAGTGCACAATGACTGAAATGGTATTCCCATGAATACTTGTACCAGGCTTAGTAACATCACCTACAGGAGAAGAATAAAGGATAAAAGTAACAAATTCACACATATATCAGTTACGTAGAAAAATAGATATCTGAAACCTAGGGAATTTTCCTTTTGTTTATAATTACTGCATTTCTGTAGCTTCTGGGGCTAAACCCCCATGAACAGTATTTCTTCTCTTGGTTCATCTATGTGAAGTCACTGGGTACCTAAATTGTACATAACTGCATTATCACCACTACCAAAATAAAAAAGATGTGGGCAACAAAACACTAAGAAATTGTGATATGCTTTCTTTCAAAGGTACATATGACTGCATTTTTATGCTTAAGTGCAATTTTGTTCTCATTAAAATCAGCAACAATATTAAACTAATAATTAGCTTTCATTGCATGCAGTATGTGCACGTGCATGCTCAATTATAAATACTGTAGGCCTCAGTAGCTGCTTTTACCCTAATTTATGACCTGAAGCATTTACATCAATTGACTGTTGAGGGCTCTGTTGGATAACATTCCCTGTCCCAGTATAGTTGAAGTTTAATGCTTTACTGGATCAAATGTATTAAGAGTTGTTTCATCAGCTGATGATTAATTTCTGTTCTAGATCTCACTGGTGTTTTTTTTCCTAAGGTTATTTTCAATATAATTTTATATAAACAACTTACAGCCTTGACCTTTCACACATTCTGTTTGCACTTATTGAAGAGGCGGAAACGTTAGTGCAAACCTCAGGATTGGAATTCAGTTTTACACATTACATTTACGCCTGCAATTAAAGTTATAACCTGGGATTCCATTAAATGCAACAAAAGCCATTCATTTAACCTCAGCCTACCAGCAAAACTTATCTTTAGGCTAAACCAATTCTCGGCAGGGCTTATGCTGCTAGTTTATGAAGAGTGTCCTTTTGAAACAGGAGTAAAATTTTTGTGCTTATTCAGCCATGTCCAGTTCTGTAGTAGTCAGGACTTGAAAAGCCTAAACTAATGAAATTCATGATATCAATTTAAAAGTAGAAAAATAGAGAATGAAAATGGAAAAATTGAATAATCTGCAGGCATAACTGGCTCTCCTAGTATTTGTCTTTATTAATATGAACAAGGAAAAAGAATCTACCTGTATTAAGGTTTCCTTTAACTGCTTATCCTCCTGTACCTATCAGACTCATTTAAGGAAGAAAATTAACTAATTCATGTCATAAAATTACATAGGAACATGAATAGTCATAGCGCTTGACCACAGAAATTGCAGAGGCTTTTCCATTTTTTCAACAATGTTGTATGAGATATGCAATATTCAGGATACAATGAAAGTATATCTAATATGCCTGTCTTTGAATACTCTCCCCATTTATTGTAGTTTTTAAAAAGTTGGAGCAATATGGATTTCATCTGAAGTTTGTGTTTTCATCTAAAAGCTAGTATTAAAATTCTTATTAATCTGTCATGGAGAGAAGGGATGTAGAATAAAATATGTTACAAAAGTGCTGGAATTCTGAAGCTGCTTGGGCTTCTGAGGTCATTTTTATAAGTGTAGTCATTCCTCTTATACATCCTCTTTCATACATGTGAAAGAATTTTTAGGTATTTTTTCCTTCTTTTCATGTAACTTTGATCTCTGTGAATGTTTTGTACGTCTTCTCAATGGTGAGAATAACCTTAGATACTGCCATTTAATTTAAAATATTATTATCCTGGGGTGACTGTGATCTTAAATTGTATCCCCATTCATCTGCCTAGCCCAGAAATAGGTCTTGTATCTTTAAAACTTCATCTGAGAGTAAAAGTCAGTAGAGAAGAAGCACAGAGTTATAATACTCTCTGTTATAAGAGGCTGTACTTGCTCCCCTCATGCTCAATTTCATTTGGCATTACACTTGTAAAATGCTTTTTTTTTAACTTTAGAATATTTGATTTTTATTGGAAGATTACAGTATTTGATGGTTGTTTTAATGGAGGCTTTGAAAGTCATCTTTAACATGCTTGCGGATTTACCCAGTAACCTGTATACAGTGAGGATTTTCTTTCTGATGTTTGGAATGGTTCCAGAACAAATCAATGCAGTTTATGAGTGAGGAATTTTTATTTTATCTGCAGGGCCTGTAAAAATTTCTTGTGTATGAAAATGGAGCCAAATTCTTCACTTGCTATATGAAGAATTTAGAAAATCCTCACTATCTGAAATGACTGTGAATTTGTCCTTAAGATGTGCAGTGGAAGCTTATCTGTCCAGTAGAATATGATAATATTTGCACAATCCTTGAGATACAGCTTCCTTTGACAGGCCTTGTTGTGAATGCAATGAAGAAAGAAACAAACATAAAAAGAAAATTCCATTTGACATGCCTTTTAAAAAAGAAAACTATAAGATGGGAACTACAGCTGCAAATCCTTGTTGCCTCCTAGCATGGTCCTGATCCTCTAAACATATTAAGTTCTCAGTCTGTAACAATATCAGATTTCCAAACATTCTTCTTACCTTTCATTCCTTTGGCGTGTCTGAGCCTGTGAAGACTGAAATTCTGGGGGGAACTCTCCCAGTTTAAAAACTTGTTTATTTTGAGAGGACTTTTGCAAAGTCTCTCTCTCGCTCTCTCATTTCATAGAATGGAGTTAGTTTCTATGATGGGCTGTAATGCTGCCTGCTGTTTCAAGTGATACATTAAGGCTTTTCTTTCAGTTTATGTTTTGATCTTTGCCAAGGAACTAAGTGTTTAGTCTCTGTAAGAAGTAAGTGGGATTTTGGCCTGTTTACAAGAATGCAATAAAGAAAGTCTGACAAGATGTATTTTCTACTTTTCCATCTTCTTTATAAGTGCATCAAGAAAAATTTAAACTGCAATGAAAAAAAAAAATTACCTGGAGCTTTCCATGTGACGTGAACAGAAGTCAAACTGTTTTCAAGTTCATAAGAGATGCTGGGTAACCAGAAACTGAACTGTAGACATTGAGCATCATTAGGAACTGACTTCTTCAGATGTAAACACTTAACTAAATTCTTATTTATTGCAGCAACAGAGTTGGTCAAGTTCTTCACCTGGCACTTTGTGGGTTGACACAAGCTGGTGTGTGAAAGGTAGAAACCACTAATAAACTACTTATCCAGAGACACAGCTCCCAGGGATGTCATTTATTTGAGAAGCCCAATAGGAAAGAACAGAAGACAATTTTTAGTCTTCAGCTGTCCTATCTCCAGCTTTCCCTGTTTCACAGACAAGGTGTTCCAGCCAGCTAGATCCTGGTGTGCCTGGCCAGGAAATGCTTGCAGAGGAGGGGATTCACCTGCATCAGTGGAGGAAGCAAGACCACTGAGCAGCTGTACAGAGTCTCTATACTTTGTATACAAAGAATTTGTTGGAGAGTCTCCCTGAAGCTCTCTCCTTTTCTTGTGGGTGCTGCTATTTTGTTTCTCATTCAGTAACAGACTTTATTGGAGGGTCTTGACTGTCTGTAGGGTTTCTATTAGGATGCAGGTACTTGTGATTTAAAATTCTGGTGCTAATTGCTATTGGGAAGATATTGGGGTAATAATTTTGGAATAAGAAATTTGAAATTGGAATAAGAAATTCGTGATTTGGTTGTGATTTCTATGTCTGCAGAGCTTTAAACAGAAAATCTAATAACATCATACATTATTTTTAATTCCTGGTTTTGTCAAAGGTGACAATAGGACATAAAAGTGAGTGACGCTCCCCTTACGTACAAATGCTGAGCCTTTGAGGTCCAGTTTTGTAGAGAACAGCAGTGCATTTTGACCTTTGCCTGTTCACTTCTAGATCCCATGAACTTACCTAATTTTGGAAAAAAAATTTAACTGTGACTTATTTTTTACTTGCTGATGTTTTCAGTTTTTCATTTTCTACTTCTGAGCTTTCCTTCAGATGGTGTTTACATAAGAAGGTGTTTTCAAGTAGTCATGTTTTTAAACACTTGCACTTTCTACAGTGTGGGATGCTGTGGGTCTTTGTTTCCATAATCTTGAAAATTCTGCATGCTTTGATCCTTCCATTTCCCTGCAGGAACATATGAAATGTCTGTTAAGCTTTTTATGAAGTTACTGACAAGGGAAGAAAGCACTGGGTTCTCCAGCCTCTTCACACAGGTTTTTGTTTGTTTGATTTTTTTAAATTTGTTAAATGTATAATTTAGTTTTAAAACTTGAAGAGGATGAAATGATGAGCAGTCATCAGAGTAACAAGAGTACTTTTGCTAAAAGGCAGCTAAGATCTCAATTTTTGTTTCTTTTAAGATAACAGCTGTCTGAGTTTCTAGGAAAATGAGATCTGATCTCAGAGCAGCCAGTTTTATCATTGTTAGAATCTATAGTTTATTAGATCTGAGGTTTTGAAGCTGGAAGTCAATTTTTTTTTTCTCTGAGTCAATTGAATTTAGACACAATATGTGCAATTCTTAGAACCTAGGAAGGTAGATCACACTGAAACAAAAATGTCACTATCTTTACACCTCACACAACCCTCAAAGTTCAACTTAAATCTATTTTTAGCCGAATTAGTATTGCTTCCACATTGCTCATCTCCTAGAACCTCAGTCTTGGTTTTGCCATTGATGGGGGGATATTAATAATTACGGACAGATACTGCTATTAGTCACCAGCTCTGCCAGTCTTCCTGAATGCATACACACACACAAATAATTAAAAGGAAGTTTTTCAGTGTTTTAATCCCTTCAGAAAAATGAAGATGTTCTCATCTTAGTGTCTGATGCCAGAAAACTTAGAAAGTAATTTGAAGTATTGAAATTTATTGAAAGTATATAAATTCAAACTAAATAATGTGGAAAAAATTGCCATTATAAAGTATCATTATCTATACATTGCTTTTTAGGATTTGTAACATAATATTATTATAATGAACATAAAGTAATGACAGTAATTGTACTGCTGTTTTATATTACTAAATTAATACTTGTGGTGAGCTCATTATTTCACATCTCTGGTATTGCAATATGTTTGCTTGTATGTCATCAGAAGAAGCCTGCAGGGGACAAAATAAAAGGCTGAATAAACACAGATGGTGCTGACTAGTTTTAAAAGCTGTACTTTCTGAGGTGCAATAATGTTTCATTTTATGGAAAAGTTGTGTGTTAGAAGCAATTCCTGGCTGTGATAGTCTCCTAGTTCCTGATAAGTGCATTGCTCTCCAGTACTGTACTGAACAGATTTCTGTCAGAAATTCCTCTTCGTTTAGAACATGGCTATTGCTCAGTCTTGAGCAGCAAATGCTGATAGGTGTGAGAAGCTGGACACACCAAGTTTGGCTGTCTTTGCTATTTCTCTGATGAGTACCTTGTGGAGAGCTGTGTTCTGCAAGGGGCAGTTATGTGGTCAGGCTGATACAATGGCAAATCTCTTTTTTTGCTTCTGAAACAGTAGAAAATTGACTTGTGAGTGGATATCAAGGTCTGACTTTGCATGGGCCTTCACCTTGCTGTTCTTGTGTGCTGCTGATTTAGCCCCTGTCTCATGTCTGTTAAGTGTATCATAGCTAATCCCATTCCTGCTCCTGCTACTCTGGAGTGCATCTGTATTGGCAACAAGATGCAAACTGCTTTGAAACTCTTTAATACTTGGGCTGCAAAACCTTTTCTATGCTCTGGGCATGGTGCAGTTGCCTGTCAGAAACATCCAGTGCCATTTCAAAAGTGCTAGTCCACCATAGCTCCTGCTGGAAAAGGGCACAGTCTTGTCACATCCATGAGCTGCACACAGACATCTTTGAGCCCCAAGGCAGCACTCAGTGCTCATGCTGCAGCAGCTGAACCCTGACCCCTCAGGGTTCCCATCATCAGAATTTAGCTGACAAAATGGTGATGTTCCTGCTTAAGGTATCTTTTGACTGGTGTCTAAATGACTGAGAAGAAGCTCTGCATTGCCCAGTTGAGTATCTGAACAGCCTGGAAAATTCATGGCAGAGCAGAGTGCATTGGCATGACATGAGCTTTGCCATGAAAATAATATATATACACACATACACCTGCTGGATCTGAGCCAATGACCAGTGACTCTCAACTGTACAAGATGGTTTGAAATTCTTTAGGTAACTCTTTTGCTGTGCAGTACAGAAGCAAACTTTCAGAAAATCTATCTGCTTGGTTTTGCCCTGATACTGTCTGGCAGCAGCAAGGTGCATAAAAGTCAGCTCCAGAGGAGTTTCCAGCACTCATCAATCCCTTATTTATTATCACAGAATTGCAAAACTGTTGATGGCTTTCCAATACTATTTTTGGAGGGAGAGCTTCTTTCTGAGATTTAAAAGACTTTCTCTTTTTTTTTTTTTCCCTCTTTGGTTTTTAATGTAGTATGATGACATTGTTATTTTTTTAAAGAATGTAACATCAAAATTGTGTTCATTAATGTCAATTAAGTGATTTTTTGTTTTTGTAGAGCAAAATTGTAGTTTACTTTCTATTTTGTTATAGGTTTTGTATTCATTTAACCTAAGAACATTTTATTTAAACAAAACCAATCAATTTTGTATATGATACGCCCAATCTAAGGTTATCTTCTCCTTGATGAAGATAGTATAGATCTTAGAGTGGCTTATTTCTGTAGGCCATTCCAATGTCATGTAATTTAAGATTCTTTTGATTAAGCTATTGATTTGGGAGACAAAGGGTAAGCTACTTTTCATTTTCTTGTATTTTTTTTTTCTGTGAGTTTGCTTTCTTCTTACAAGTAAAAGTAGATTTTTTGTTGCTGCTGTTAATAGTTGAATGGAGTTTTTTACTCATCAGCTAAAAATCTTTAGATAATAAAAAATTATTATTTTAATCCTTAAAAAGCCAGCTAACAAATTCAGTAGAAATGTTTTTCATAAATACTGAGAATACAGAAGCATTATGCTATATCATATCTTTTTAATGCTCTGTTGCCAGAAATTATAGATTTTCCCCAGAAAGAGCACAGTGTTACAGACTTTAGGGGTTTTTAATAATCTGCTGAAAAGCCTCTAATGAAAAGAATTGTTGTATTCCTTTAATTTCTATGGAGAGTATCTCAGTAGGTGGCATTACTGAAAACCAAGAGAGCATTTCAAAGACTGGACAAAACCGTTCAAAATCCTGGCTCAGGATGTGACAGGATTTGCTGTATTAAAATTCATTTTGTAGGGTCCAGACTCCTAGAAAATCTACCTGACCTATAATGATAGCTCTGTGTTTTAAACACAGAGCTATCACAGTTCTGGATATTGTAACTCTGCTGTAAAGCTGATAAATTGCATTAATTTAAAACTGCATGGAACTTTGAGCAATACAATACAATAGCATTTTATTGTAATTGTTTAATCTGAAGATTGTTTCCAGGTGGTTTTCCCCATAGAAAAATTATATATTCAGAGTATATCCCAGCCAAAACACAGTTACAGTAGAATATATATCCATAATGATTAGGAAGAAGCAGAATTAATTTCTTAAAGGTTACACTTTTGAAATTTTTCCTGATCCTCAACATACAACGTTGTTATTCAACTACACATAACCATAAAAAAAAATGGCATAAATGAATATAGAAAACAAAATAATTAAATGGGTGTGGACCTGATTTTCTGAGTCTGAGAGAGTTTTCAGCCTGTCAGTCAAAATTTCTCTTCCCAAGGGAAAGCTTCTTGAGAAAGTTTCTCCCTCAAGGACTATTTTTGTAAATAGTTTATGGTTCTCAATATTATATGTATATGGTATATACTCAATAGTATATGGTTCTCACACCGTATTGAGTATGTTTTCTCTTGTTCCAGCAATGGGACAAGAGAGGTGTTGGTCCCTTTACCAAGCATGTTAAACCTGTATCAGAACACCTTATAAAAAGGAGCTGAAAGGTGAAAATAAAGCCCTTCTGATGATCCTCTTTCTGCTGTGGAACTGAACTCGGGCTCTTTATTTTGTGTCCAACAGCGACATCCGGCAGCCCAAAGTGTGACTGCAACAGCGAAAATACGTATTCCTCCCCGCCAGCCGAGAAAGAGGAATTTTTTCGGTCCAAGCATGCGGGTATTTTTTGTCTGCCGTTTTGTCCTTTGCTGGAAGGTCTTTTCCCAGTTAGCTGCAAGCATGATAACTGCTGTATTAGGTCCATAGGATTCTCTAGTCCTGGACTTATAGACAGACGCTTTCCAGCGATATGAACTGGATATTTCTAGAGCTGATTTCCAAGCCCTATTTTTATGGGGGAAAGAACATGGGTTTTTCTCTAGCGCTGAAGCAGCGTTGTTGAAACTGTATTGGCAAGCCCTCGGCAATGGCTTGTTTCAACTGATGCTTTCAGGCGATGTGGATGCCGTGAAGCCACTTCTGCCTTGGAAGAAATTTACTGACCAATGAGGTCTCGGAGTGCCGCTCTGAAGAAGGGGCACAGTCTGATCCAGAACTTGCTCTGGTAGATCTTGAGTCAAGAGAGACAGGATCAGACTTCGAATAGGGCAGCGTTAATGGGATTTTCTTTCCCACCCTGGTCACTGCAAGACATTCGGCCACCCCATTTCCTTGGGAGTCTAACCCAGGGATGGGGAGTCCCACTCCCGTGTCACACAGGGCGGGCGGGCGGGCGGCTGGCAGCAATGGGGGGGAGGTTTGGCTATTGGAAGCCCTCTTCCCCCCTCTCAGCTAGGGCTGCTCTGCCCTGCACTCAGGGAACCACGGGTTCGGGGGGATCACCCATCCCCCATGCATTTCCTGTGGTGGAGGGAGAGGGAACACCAGCGTCTCGATCTCCAGCAGCAGCGGGACCTCAGAGGTCGCTCTCCATGGTTTGTATGAACTGTGACTTGGCCGCGTTAGTTCCTTTTCTGCAGCCAAACACCACAAGTGTGGGGGCTGGTGGAATTGTCCCTGCCCCTGCGCTGCAGTCTGTAAACAGTTCCACCGCGGCTGCGCAGTCGGCAGGTGCGCCGGCAGCTGGGGTCTCTGCAGGCCGGCTGGTGGACCTGGCCCCCTCAGGAGGCCGGGCCGCTGCACTCCGCCCTCTGCGGGCCGTGCCCCAGTGCCCTCCGCCCCCGCCTTGCAGCGGCGAGCAGCCCCACAGCCAGCGCGGGCCGTGCAGGCTCTCTGCCAGGACCGCTGCCCCCCGCGTCCCCTCCCGCCCTGACGGGGATGGGAACAAGTGGCGCCGCGGTCGCGGCCAGTACGGGTCCTTTGTTGGGAGCGTTCTCCCCCACGCCCCCCACTCCTGCCAGCACGGTGGCGGCCGTAGGCAGCAGGGGTGGAGCCACACACACGGGCCTTTGCGGCTCTCGTTCTTTCACCACGCTGAGCCCTGCAGCCACCGGCGGGGGAAATGGCGGACCTCTTTCGGCACCGCCCCCCCCCCAGCCATGTGCCGGGTTTGGATGCAGTTTGGGTCTGCTGTGGGCTCTGGACCGCAGGTGGCTACAGACCCTGCCAGGACTGGCCCGGATCCAGTAGCTAGTGCCGCGGAGCTCCATCCCCCAGCTACCACTGGTCCCGGGGCAGCTATGTCTGGGCTCCCCTTATTCACCTTAGGGTCTCGCGGTGATGCAGCCGTTTCGGAGCAGGGAGCATCAAGAGGGTCCTTATTCGAGTACCCATTGGATACTCCCACCATTCCAGGTCACAGTCTGTCCCAGGGACCCTAGGTGTTTTTGGGACGAAGTCAAAGATAAGCCTTTGCAGATGGGAGACTGGGAGACTGGCATTTTATGGGGTCTGGAGGTGGTCTTCCTGGCTCTGCAGATGCTGGGGGAGACATGGCATCTGGTTCGGTGGATGTGAACTCCATCCAGCAGCCTCTGCTCTGATGTCTCTGCTCTTGTGACGTCTATGGGGCAGGATCAAAGGGATGCTGTCTCCTCACAAGGAGGTCTCCAGGCTTTCCCTATGCTTAAGGCGTATCCTCAATCAGGACGTTCATCATGTTATATCCTTCAAAGCTGTGTTGGACATGAGAGACAAGGTGGCTAGATATAGTCTAGGTCCTGCATAGGTGCTGCAGATCATTAGAGTCATCAGTTCTGACCTACTAGTACCACATGACATTAGGCACCTTGCTCAGGTGTTATTTCAGCCTGTCCAGCTTGAAGCCTTTGAAGCCAATTGGAGGCAGCTAACTTTGACAATAGCTGTACGCAATAATCAATTGCCTCCACAAGACCCCAGGTATGGGGCTGGATGTAATCTATTAACAGGGGTAGGCAATTTTGCTAACCCTGATTTCCAGGATACCTTTGACCCGCAGATGCTGCACCTGTGCTGGAAGACAGGCATGGCAGCTCTGGTGAAAACCATAGAGTTAGCAGCTCCAAACCAGGGATTTGTCAGTACAGTCCAAGGGGCTAAAGAACCTTATTTGCAGTTTGTTGAGAAACTCTCTGCATCTTTGGAGAAGCAGGTGGAAGATCCTGATTTGAGAGCACTGCTGCTCAGACAGCTTGCAAGAAGCAATGCCAATGCTGGTTGTAGGAGAGTGATTGAGTCCCTCCCAGGGGATCCTTCCTTAGCGGACATGGTGCAGTTTTTTATTAATATAGGCACCACAGATTATAAGATGGCTGCCTTGGCTGCTGCCTTACCAGCGTCCTCAAAAGGGCCAAAGGGTAAGCAGCAGAAACAGGTGACTGCACAAGCCAACAAAAATCAGGGAAAACAGAAACAGAAAGGGAAAACTCCTTCATTTCTGTGGGGTTGGTGTGGAAAGCTGAACCACTATGTGGAGGCTTGCCCAGTGAAATTAGATGCTAAGGGCCAACCTTGGCCAAGTTTGAGAAACGGGAAGCCGAGCACTTTGGGGAAATGCACACAGACATAAGCACTTCCCTGGGTCCCAAAGCTGATGCAGGTCTGCTTAGCCAGCTTGTGTCCATCACCCGTGGCTCAGCTGGATTTGATGTCTGCACAGCAGCAACAGTCATATTGGACTCTTGCAAAGTGCACAAAGATCCTTTGGATGCCTTTGGACCCCTGGAGGAGGGAACAAGTGCTCTCCTCAGGGAGGTCTAGTACCAGCCTTCAGAGTATCATTGTGCATGTGGGACTTACTGATGCAGATTATACGGTACAGATTTGTGCTGTGGTTTCCACCCCCACCCTCCTGTCACTCTCCCCAAGAAAATGCACACTGCTCAACTTGTGCCTTTCAAGTCTTCAGTTTCCAGGGCTGCGAACCGGTGTCGAGGGGACGGCTGCTTCAGATCAACTGGGCCACCTCAAGTGCACTGGTCTGCAACCCTGACCGAAAAACGTCCCAAGATGTGGAGTACTTTGTGCCTCCCTGGAGCTACCCCAACAGAGATCCACCTTTGAGGTCTGATTGACACAGGTGCCAACGTAACCATCCTGTCCTCCTCTGCATGGCCTCCACAGTGGCCTCTGGATCCTGTGGTGTCACCCATCGCAGGATTGGGTGGAACGGCACAATGCTTTGTCAGCCAGCAGCCTGTGCTGATGACGAACTCAGAGGGACAGTCTGCTATGGTTCAGCCTTATGTCACCACAGCTATTGCTAACCTCTGGGGGCGGGATGTACTGATGGCTTGGGGGGTACAGATCAGGACAGATTTTTGATGGGGACCACTGCGACGAAGGGCACACCGTGCCCCACACCTCCTTTACGGGGGCAGGGGGACAAACACATCTGGGAAAACCAGTGGCCCCTCCCAGAAGAAAATGTAGTGGCCCTTCAAGATTTGGTTCAAGGGCAAGGTACAAGCTATACCAATCTGCCAGGTTTCACAGCAGAAGGTAATGCCAGGGCTGACAAGTGGGCTAACCCTGCATGGGTAGCACCTCAGCCTGATGTACTAGCACAAGCCAAGACATCACATGAATTTTTTCATCAAAATGCACGTACATTGCAAAAGCAGTTTCAATTGACCCCAACTGAGGCCACTGACATTGTCAAATCCTGTGATGACTGTCACACGCTTGCTCCGCCTTTACCAGAAGAGGTAAACCCTGGAGGTCTCGAGATTGGAGATTTGGCAAATGGATGTCACCCAAACTGCCAAATTTGGCAGGATTGTGTATGTGCATGCATCTATTGACACTTTCTCCTCTGCAATGTGGGCTTCTGCTCATACTGGAGAAAAAACTCATGATGTCATTGCCCATTGGAGGCAGGCTTTTGCCATGGTAGGGATACCTTCTACAGTGAAAACCAATAATGGTCCTGCTTATGCCTCACAGAAAGTGCAGCAGTTTATGCAGTTGTGGGGTGTTTCACACAAATTTGGCGTTCCACATTCTCCAGCTGGCCAAGCCATTGTTGAATGTGCTCGTGGTACTCTGAAGCAGGTTCTTCAAAACCAAAAATGGGGAATGGAGGGTGAAACCCCGCAAAGTCGATTGGCAAAAGCTTTGTATATGGTAAATCACCTCACAGTGCAGAAGAATTCAAATAACCCTGTCATCTTGAACCATCACCTTTCTTTGCAGGCTTCAGGTGAGATGCATCAGCCCCAAGTGAAAGTTTGGGTGTGAAATTTGACCACCAAGCAGTGGGAAGGCCTGTTTGAACTTACCACTTCAGGCTGTGGGTATGCATGTGTATCCACAGATACTGGAGTGCAGTGGGTACCTACAAAGTGTGTCCATCCTGACCTGCAGTCGCAAAGGCAGAACCGAGCCAACAGGCAAACCTCAGGCCGCAACCAGAATGAAGGTCATCAAGTGGAGGAACATTCAAGTGATGACACAGATGCAGAAGAAGCAAGTGATCACTCGGATGGTCCCTCTAAGAGCAGGCGTTAAACATCTTGCTCTTTTTTTTTTTTTTTTTTTTTTAATAGAAAAAAGAGGTGAGACCTGATTTTCTGAGTCTGAGAGAGTTTTCAGCCTGTCAGTGAAAATTTCTCTTCCCAAGGGAAAGCTTCTTGAGAAAGGTTTTCTCTCTCAAGGACTATTTTTGTAAGTAGTTTATGGTTCTCAAAACCAAAAATCGTGTTGAGTGTGTTTTCTCTTGTTCCATCAATGGGACAAGAGAGGTGTTGTTCACTTTACCAAGCATGTTAAACCTGTATCAGAACACCTTATAAAAAGGAGCTGAAATGTTGATATATTTTATATATTAGTAAAGGCCTGTATGCACAAACCAGCCTTTGAAATAAGTCGTGATATTAAAGGCTAAAGTCCTTGAAACCTTCTTGCAGAAGAGAGAGTAAAGCAAAACAATATCCTTGTGTGTAAGAGAAAAAATGTAAAGCTGTGTGTGTTAGCCAATAGTTGCTTGCTCTGCCCACGGACCCTGTAGAACCCTATAAAAGGTGTGCTAAAGATAGAAATAAACGGTGTTCACGTTTACTTCTGTGAAGGCTGGTGAATAAACTGGCGGTCTCTCAAAACTGAAAGGAGAAAATAAAGCCCTTCTGATGATCCTCTTTCTGCTGTGGAACTGAACTCAGGCTCTATTTTGTGTCCAACAGCGACAAATGGGAACAAAGTAAAAAGGACTGGGGGGGTGGGGGGTTGTTTTTTGGTTTAGGTAGGACAGAAATATAAAATAATTTGTCTAAGGGAGATGGGAGCAGATGTAGGAATGGGCAGCAGTCATTTGTCAACATAAGACAACCATAATGACAGCATCAAGAAGAAAATTATGCTAATAAAAAAGTCATTCCTCATGGCACCATTATTAGTTGCCTTGATACATGAATGATATTGAGAATTACATCACTTCTTGAATTTCTAAATTGCTTTGCAACCTGTTTGTTTATATGTTATGTTCTGCTTCACAGTTGGCTGATTTCATCAGTTTGCCAAGATTTTAGATTGCAACATTGTACATCCTTTGCCTTAATTATACATGCAGATATTGTTTCACATTTCCATAAAACTTATTAACTTTTTCCCTGAGATTTATCCCCATTTATTCAGCCACAGGGACTAGGAATTCCACTGTTTCTGTGCTTTGGTTTTCATCTTCTGAGAGCCCAGAACTGGCATTTTCTTTCATTTGATTATAGCATAAGTGATGCTAAGAGACATGTTTCAAAACCACCCTTGTAATTCCAAAGCTGCGCACAAATTATTTTATTTAATATGATTCAAACCTGTAAATTGCCCACAGAAGTTCCTCTGGATTGTATCATAGGATCCAAAATGTTTTTGGAGACGAGTTGAGCAAAAAATAACATTTTGAAAACTGACAGATCCCAAATAAGGATCTGTTTACTTCAATACTGGTAATAATAAACCCTCAAATTTGTTCTATGACTACACACCTCAGTTTAGACTATATGACTAAAACTGTTCTAATATTTTTAAAATATTTTCTCATTTTAGTTAATTTGTTCCTTAACACAATATGTATATAACCGGCGTAATTCCAGTGAGGCAATATTAATAAATCACTGTAAATTTTGAGTAGCTGAAGTTCATTTCTAGCCTATCATATGGCATTCCTGGTAGTTCCAGAATGAGTGATTTGAAGTGATTTACTCTTTTTTTTAGAAACTGATATTAGGGGATTTGGCGGGGGGGGGGGAGGGGGAGGGGGTAGGTTATTTGGTTGGGTATTGTTTCTTTGTTTAGAGTTTTCTTTGTTTCCTTCCCAAGTTATTTTTCTTACCTGGTGGGTGTAGTGCCCATTGTTCTTTTCCCCCAAGCTAATTTTGACTTGAAGTTACTCCACTGCCATAGTTCCACATGACTGTTGTGCTGTTTTGCTTTGTTTTGACAGCAAAGTGCTGTCTTTGAAAAATAACATCATTTCAAACTGAATCAATGTCTGTTTCCTGGATTACTGGGTGTGTATCTTGGAGATCCTTGATTTTCATCTTCTGTTGCTTTGGAATTTGGCCATCTTTTTTCTTTTTGATCATTTGGAATTATCTGGCAGGCAATTTTTATGAGGCAAAACCACTTCAGCTACCAAAAACTATAAATTACAATGGAATATTCACTGGTTTTGCTCAGTTTCCGGGGAAGCTCACAATGGAAAGTGCAGAAGATCCTGAATATTTGGCAAGAAAGAAAGGGGTCATGGAAAATTAAACTACATGGATAAGCCATACTTATCCTCACAAAATTTATAAAATAAAAATACTGAAAAAATATTAACCAGTCATCTTTTAATATTTTTTTGCCCCATACAAGAAAGATTAAAGCTAGGTTTCAGCACTTCCTTTCCCTTTGTGTCATTTATAAATTAAATTATCTGTAGTTTAGGAGGCATGAAAAGCTCTCTCAGTGAGAGCAATCTGTTCTTCTCAAATCCTGACAAAATTAAATACTTTTCACACTGAATCTAATCAAATGGTTAATTTCAATTGAATAATTAATCTTATACGTGTTTAACATGTTCAAACCCTGCCTTAAAACAAGTATTTACTAAACCAAAAGCATTCAAATGTTCTTCATATGTATGAGAAATTATAGTAACAAATAAGGAGGTGACAAGAGAGATTCTTCCCCTGTGTGAATTGGCACAGGTCCATTTAGAGTCAGCACAAATTGACTGTAGATGTCTCATTACACAAATTTGTGGAAAGCCCTGGACTTGAAACACAGTGATTTGGTGATAGGCAGGAAAATGCATCCATGCTAGATGGATATACTTGGCTGCAATGAAGAAAGCATCCTAATTTTAAACATACTTTTCCTTATGTTTTTCAAATTATGACATGTTCTTGCTAGGACATGCTGCAAATCATGAGGTAGTGCCTTTGCTTTCTGTTCTAATGCACAAATTCAGAGAGAAACTTTCTGAGTAATTAGAGTAACATTTCTAGAGTAACTCTAGATCAAGTAAAGACTTGGTTATGAACTGTACCATTGTCTTGTATAGACCCAACTGTGAATTCAGTATTCGCTGCATGCTCCTCTGTGGTCCCTAGAAAATATTTTGAGTTTTCACCAGGAATGCATTCCTGTGCTGCAGCTCTCAGCACATATGAAATTAGTCAGTCCACAACCTGATTTGTCATGTACTGTCTTGCTATGGACAAGTCCTGTTTTTTATTTTCTCTTTAAAGAACTTTCATCAGTTTGAAAAGAGAAGTCAAACTACTTGGTTCTATTGCTAAACATTTTGCAATAAACAATGCTCTCTACCAACCTGATTTATGAATTTTTATTGTTCACCTCTGTACAGACAGTTAAGATGGTTCCATAAAACACAAATACAAAAGATTTCTTCTGAGTCACTCCCATGTTAATTGTAGGCAAAATCCATATTCATAAAAACATTGGTGTTGAAAGAGCTCACTTGTCTTTACAGTGCATGTGAAGAGCACATACAACTGTTCAGTTTCATTTAAATCGTGCACAGCAAATTTATGTCATTACAGCTTTATAAATCTCCAATATCCTATTATAATATTATATAATATATTATATTTTATGGCTCTCTTAGGTATTTCATAATCCTTGCTGCAGCACAGTATATTTTTCTTTATTACAGTATGTTGCTTTGTAATGCACAAATTTCTCTTAAGGTGCAGATACTTGTGATTTTGACGGGTGTGTGTCTGCTTAGAGGATGGCAGTAGTGATGTGACTGCCCTTCTCTCCATGACACACTGAGGGCTGTGGTTTCATATACTGCCTGTCAAAGTTGCCATCATTAAAAGGATGATTGCTCTCGTAATATGTCTTTTCAGACACTCGAAATTAATAATTCAAACCAGCCCATATACACAGAGAGAGAGCAGGAGCATTCACGTATTCTAGGGAGCTACAGGAAAAAAAAAAAGAGCAGAGAGCAATCTGCATTTGTCTTTAATGATCTACACCTGGATTCAGCCACCCTTTCAGGACAAACTCTGGCATTCCAGGATGTAGTTTCACGGCTGGAGCAAAGCTCTGTGTCTAAGCAAGTCACACCCATTAGGGGTATGAGAAAGGACTGTTATGGTTTTAGAGTTGAAATGTTCAGTTCATAGTAAGATTTCTATTTTTAAAAGTCCTGTTAAAGAATGTAAATGCAAATGAAAGCATTATGTGATTTTTGTTAATGCATGGGCCGGAGCTTATCTGTCTCTACCACTTCGGCCTGCTCCAGGAGTGGGTCACACCCCAGGAGCAGGATGACCCAAGGTGCCACTAGAGCACTTGCTCTATGGCTTTTTGGCTGTCAGTCTGCGCTCTGAGGAGACAAGGATGAGAGGGAGGTCTTTTGCATGGGATAATAGAGGATTTATTGCTCTGGAGAATCTTGGGGGCAAAAGACAGAAAATGCGAGCGTGCAACACCTGAAATAAGGAGGTGCTTCAAAGGGAGGGTACAAAGCATCAGCTAATTGGAGATATCCTGGGGAGGGTAAAAGGCGGGGTTCACAAAATCATCATCCAATGAGGGAGGTAGGGGGGGAAATTGGGTCACATGGACTAATCAAGCATCGAAGTTTAGGGGATTTCAGAAGAGGAATTCCAAGCATGCGGTGGGCCTAAAACAGATTGACAGGAGACTCAGGGTAGATTGACAACATGGGGTGGGAGGTTCTCATTTAGACCAAACCATCAACTTGAGCAATAATAGAACATCCCATTAACAAGAAACACACTGCAACAAGAAATGTGTTTATACTTTAACATTTTATTCTCTGATAAGTATATGGAGCATAGCAAAGCCTGACCCTTCACTTCTAGTCAGTTAATAAAAACCAACATTCTTATAAAACAAACTAAAATACCAAAAGGATGACATTTTGGAGCTGTGTAATTAACTGGTTCTTTCTCATTGTGGTAAAACAATGTATGGGTTTGCTTTTAGTATGTTTTCAGAATTCTTTCCTTTTAGCATGTTGTTCTCAGAATTAATTCTAGTGTTTGCCTGAGTTATAAAACTATCTCATTCAAGAAACAGTTGGGTGAGATGAGATTAAGTGAAATCTGCTGCAAAGATCCTAAAGTCTTCAGCAGGCTTAGAAGTGTAGAGGCTTACAGGATTGATGCTTTATCATCTGTAAAGAACATAAGATTAAACATGAAACCTGCTCCAGATGACCCTGCTTGAGCAGGGGGTTCTTCCAACCTCAACCATTCTCCCATTCTGTGTCCTCTTATTGTATTGAGCTTTCTATTCTTCCCTTTTAAAAACAATAACAATTCTGTGTAGCTGGTGAGAACAGGCAGTTCTTTCATTACATTTTTTCTGAATTCTGCCTAGGTTCTGAGGACAACTTTCCTAAACCGTGTCCAGCCAAAGCATGGGCTTAAGTCCTTAGAGGTGACAAATGCTAAAGAAAAAGTTAGTGTGTCCTTTCATTCTGTGTCCTTTGTACTGTGCAGAAAAGCCTGATTTCCTACAAGGGTATTTTAGCTGTACTGCTGGGAATGCCTGACTGGAGAGCCTCATATGATCCCTTGGAAAGTGAAGGATTAACAGTGTGCTGTAGAGGAGTTAAAGAGCTCTGAAATGCCAAGTGCTATCATTTTACAGACCCTGTCTTTAACAACAGTAGGCCATGTGAGGGAGGGCAAAAACTTCCTTAAAACTGACTAAACTCATTGAGACCTGGGGACATTGTGATTCATCTCTTAACAGTAATGTAGAAAATCCCAGAGTTTCCCAGACAAAGCATTTACAGGCAAATTAGGAGCCTGCAGGGTTTGTGTATGATGTTGTAAATACTATGTGCTATCACTTAACCCAGCAATTAGCTCTAATTAACTTGATGAAGACTATTTGGTTATAATAAGTTTATGTTATATTCCTTGGAACTGGAACATGACAACATTACACCCCGTTGATAAAAATGACAGAATTATGTTCAACTACCTGCGGGGAGATACAGTTGTTATTAAATCTTGCTATCTATGAAATGCAAACGCACATGTGTCCTTAGAAATAAATTGGCTTCATCAATAACAGCCTCACCCCTCCCCTTACAGCAAAGCTGCTGTGTTGATGAGTTGTGCTGATGAGTTGGATCTTTGCCTTACTTTGTTTTTAACATATCAGATGTGCTGCTCCATCTTATTGTCCACAGATCACGTCCAGAAACCACTTGATTTTCCTGCTGATGTCTAATTTCTACGCTCCTCTAATTTCAACTGGACTGCTGGAAAGTTTTGCCTAGTTTCTAAACTAGACAAGAGCAAGTTCATAGCACGTATTTGGAAAGAAAACATTCTTTGAAAATGCTGTATTCGGACTGTGGATTTGGTTGTGTTGGATGCAGTGACAGGCAGAATTATGCTGCCTGCCACTTATAAAGTTACAAAATAAATTTTGCAAAATGCAAAGATTTAAGTGTCTTGCAGTTTGTGAGCCTACATGTAATTTACTTTCTCAATGACAACAGGTTTATTATTGTACACAGCAGAAACTGCAATGGAAACCACATCTCACAAAATTATTGCCAACTGGCAACTGAGACCTAAATTTGGAAATCCATTCCGTTTTCCTGTTAATCAACTGTGCTTGATAAAATGGACAGTAGTAAATTAAAATTATATATTAGTGAAGTTGCAGTTATCTATTGCTGTATAAAGATAGCACTGGTAAAAATCAATTTTTTGCCATCTTTAATTAGCCTTGTTCTATATTATAAGTGTAATTAAAATGCCATTAGTGGCATATTTCTAAAGAAATCAATTCTATTCATAAAATATTTCTTACAGGGATAAAAAAAAACCAAAAACCCAAGCTAAAACAACAAACTAAAAAATAACTGCATGAGGTGGATTTTAGGAAGGTATGCTTTAAAATGCAATCATATTGCTCCCATCTTTTCTATTTTTCCAGTTAGTTTAGAAATGTCAGAAGGCCATCACAGCTGTTTGAATGCCTAATCAAAGTAGGGCTGAATTTCTACATCAAAAACAAGATGTAAACTGATTTTGATGGTATCCTTTATCTTTCTCAATTCTTGCTCAATTAGAGTTTTATTGGCCAGGTGGACCTAATCTTTCAGGTTTTCAATGTAGGACTTTATTTTTATTATTATTTTATTGGGAGGATTTTGTATCAGCACCTAGAAAAAACAGAGTCTAATCAGATGATCTGAATTATAGCCACCTATGCATGTAGAATTCCAATGATGCTACTGGAACTGCTCAGAGAAAGGCTGCTCATAGGGCAACTGGGAACACCAGCCTATGTTTTGTGGGGAGATTAAAAATATCACTTTGTCAGTATTGTTTAATATGTAAAACATGTTATGCAAACCCCAGTGCTCAGGGAAAGAGTATACATTTTACTTTTATATTCCAGTCATGCCAGGAGCTTTTGGAACTCATAACCAAAAATACTGTTTTCTACGGTCTTTGAATGTAAAACAGGCAGTAGACTTGAAAAAAAATAATCTCTAGAGTTGTGTGACCTATTAGGTTGAGTGTTAGTTAAAGAAAGAATCTGTAAAAGACAAAAGAATCCTCCATTCCTGTTAAGGCTGGGAGTCTTTATTCAGACCTGGAATGCCTGAAATCAGAACTGGTGATTCAGTTAGTTTTCCCTACCCACTCCAGATATGTGATGCTGCATTCAGAAATAAAATCTCATTGGTGAAAAATAAGATATTTTCACAGTCATACTACTGGGAACTGATTAGCAATAGAGAGAGAAAATGAATGGAAAAAAAAATGAGGAAGTAGCATTTTCCACCTCTTTCATCTTCTGAATATATAAAAATACATATAAAAAAGATACATATCTCTGGAAATACATATAAAGGAGTTTATTATCCACAAATATACTCAAGCCTGATTTACAAATTGTTGAAACAGATGAGAATTTTTTTCAATTATCAGTAGATCATTGCTAGGAGATTTATTGTTCTGAATCCAGATTTATGGACTTTGGGTTTTCTATCACCATTTTAAAACATTCTTTATATAAAGATATGAAAATTAAGGTTCTCGTTGTTTAATACTAATAAATTTCCTTTTATATGGATCTCATGTTCTTTCAACCTTAAATTTTGTGGCACAGCATGAAGAATCCTCAGTGGATTATGAAGGATCCAGAGAAACTGCACTTGTTTTATTTCACCTGGGGATTTGTAACCATCTGCAAGTGCACAACTGGACAGTTATGTGGCCATGGGTCTAAAACCCCAATATTCAGTGACATGGAAACAAAAGTTTGTTCGCTCTCCAGAATGAAAATAGCAATTCCTATTATATAGCACTCCCTTGTCACAGAATTTTTAATACTACCATCAATCTTTCTTTTCAATCTGACCAGTTTCTTTCTGGAGCTGTTTGGAGTGTATGTATGTTTTGTGAGTTTGGGTTTTTTAGGTTTTTGGTTGGAGTTTTTGTTTTGGTTTTTTTCCCCCCCTCTGGGCTTTTTGTGGTTTTGGGTGGGTTTTTGTTGTTTGTTTGTTTTTAAAGCAATCCAAAGATGCAGTTGTGATTGTGTGAAACCAGTAGTTTCATCTCAGGGTTGTCAGATGTGACAATTAACCAGTGTTTGGATGCTGAGGGACACAGCACTTCCGGAATTGTCACTCTATATTTTGGTGTTAAGCTGACTAAATATGATTTGAAGACAGTTAGTGATCACCTCACTGCAGAAAGGGGCTGTCAGTTATAGTTTTGGCCCATGAGGAACACAGAGCAGGTTTTGGTGGCATCACCACTTTAAACTCTGGTCTCCACTTAGTAAATCCCTTCCCACACTGATGTAGTTTTGTTTGTATCTCTGTAGATGTTAGTGGGGGTTAGGAACCTATCCCATGAAGTCATGGACAGAGTCAGCTGGCCATTACTGAAAAACATCCCAACATTAATACCCATATTTTAAAAATGGGCCTCGCAGTTCCTTTTGAAGTCAAAATTTGGGGTTTTGCCTTAATATCTGGGGACATGCAAGTTGTCACTCCTTCTCCTATATTGAATGTAATTTCTTGTAAGTGTGCTATGTCTTAATAAAAAACAAATATCAGCATTGGCCTGTATAAAACCAGCTGATGGCAGTGCTGGAGCTTGGTCTGAGGCAAGGATAGTTGTAGCATGGGACTCCTTTTTCCAGCTTTCAGCAGTTCACTGTTTCCCACTCTCTCCCGTTTTGAATGCTCGGTTTTTTCACTTCCTCACTGGCAGAGGCTCCTTATGCTGGGGAGAGTGGGGTGAACTCCTCTGCTGCAGCTTTGCTGCTCAGATTAGAAGATAAAGTGCTTGTCCTCAAAGGCAGCACTACACTGTAAAATATTCCTTGCTGAGTGGAGCAGGTGGAAATCTCCTCCACCAAGGGTGTGCCAATGCTGCACATGTGGCTTTACATTCCTGGGCTTTCAGTTCAGCTTCTCACTCTATTTTGTCTGAAATTTGCATGTTTGTTGTTTTTTTTTTATGACAGTGACTTGTCTTATGCAAACCCTTGGCTCTGAGTATTCCAAGCAGTGCCGAATCCTTGCTGCTTTGTACACTGGAATATTTATAATGCAAATTAGTCCCTGTGTGGAAACAAAGGGGGTCCACACCATGGAAGCTCAGATCATGAACTGTTGACAGGATTCTTTTATTGTGTTTTATGTCTGTTCACATTGTATCTGACAAAGTACATGTATTAGCTGTTAATATGTTTTGCAGTGTTTCTGGTACTGAATGGTGCTGCATGGCAACACATTCACCCCACCCTCAGTTCAAAGAAAGAAAATCTAAGCCTAATTCAGATACTATTGTGTGCCAAATTATATTGCTAGAAAACAAAATCATCATATTGCTGTAATTTATCCTCTGTGCTTCCCAAGGCTAGTAGGAACTTTTCTGCATTACACACTTCTATGTTAATTTTTAAAAGCTATCTCTATTCTAATGTACAGAAGTACTTCAGTCTCTTGTTGGGATTTGAAGAGGATGCCAGATTCTGAAGCTCTTGCCTGTTTAGATACTGATGTCTTGATGATGCCTTTGACTTGTAGATGTAAGTTGCTACTTTATGGCGCTTCCTTCTCAGCTGCCTTTTTTCCTGTGGGTGTTTTTTTTTTTTTTTTTAGGGCACTGTTTCCATTGAACTGTCTTTTAAAACAAAATCACATATTTAATTATCAGACAACCCAGTCCACCATGTCAGCTAAAGGATCATGAATCAGTGGCATATTTGCCCTTGACTGTCTCATTGATGGTTTCCAATACTGCATTATATAATGTGGTAAATTACAGAAATAATAACTAAGTACTGCATGATCCAGTAGGGGGAAAAAATCCTTATAACATTTCTCATGGAAAGATCCTCAGATATTATTTGCATCTCAGAAGAGTTAAGATGGCTCAGCTGGGACAGAGCTGACCTACCTCAACCAGGAAGAATAATATTCTTTCACTTCTACAGTTTCTGATTACATATGATATTTGAATCAATTGACTCAATTGAATTACATGGAAACATAACTAGTTTGCAAATTTCACATTAACTATGTCCAACGTACATTAGGACAAAGAAATGTAAAAAAAGGCTTTATCGAGCACAGTTTTACATAATGCTATAACCATTGTGAATTTTTTTTGTGGAAGTGGTGATCAGGAAAGTAAACAGCAAAATCATCTCCACTGCTATAAACAATTAACAGTGTCCCCTCATGATATGCTAAATATATCACACAGCTTTTAGCTGTGGAGAGTCTTTTTACACTAATGAGTTGGTTTGACAGAAAGTTTTGAGGTTTGATTTCAAATTGAAAAGACAGAGTTAACAAAATTTCTGAGTGCTGCTCTTACAAATATCTGGTATAAGAGGAAATAGGGAAGAGAGATAGTGTTTAATGTGTTGTGATTTTAGGCATTGGTTAGTGTTCAAAAAATAATTCTAAGAAGCTGTTGCAACTTTTGCATTTGTTTTCCAAGCCCAATGTTTTTCAAGTTCTTGTTTGATAGTAGAAGTGAGGAATGGCTTCTCTGCTGTCTTGGCTCAGCAAAGATATTTCAGCTGGGGAACAATAGTGAGCTGGAGTCTCCTTCAGTCTGCGCATCAAAGGCTTTCCAGTGTGAGATGTAGTTCTAAAGTTCTAGTCAAGGTCATTATCTTTGGTATGATTTAACCTGGATATTTTTCAGTTTTTTAGGCACTTGGAAAGTAATAGACACCATTACACTGATAACTCATGAGCACAGCCTGCTTGAGGCCAAATTGATGTGTAGGGCACAAATGAGGTCTCTGCTTGCTAAATGAGGAGTACTGCATGTAAAAGGGGAATGTACAGTATTCAGCTTTGAATTTTAAACTTGCAAAACCCAGACTTCTTGTGACAGCAGCTAGTTTTAGCTATTTTTTAAAAAAGTCATTAGTTAGGTAAAGTCCCATGACTTTTCAACAAAGTGGTAGAAAACATTTTTCCCTACCACTTTCTCTACTGCTTTCTCATTTGTAGAAAGTGGGAGACAGCTTAAACGATTCAGGAAGTGTCTTTCTGTTGGAATCTGCCTCAAATAGTCAGCAGTTAATAGTGCTACATCATTCAGACATAACCTTTCCACGTCCTGCCTGGACACGCTCTAATTTTAGGACACATTCATTATATGTAGTAGGTCAGAGGATAATGTTACACTCTGAATCAGCTTCTTCTCTAATCTTTCTAAACCTTTAATGCCTTCTTTCACACAGAAATGCAGTTGTCAGCCATTCAGTGTCACAATTTGCAGCAACAGGATGAATTTCCTTATATTTGTTTATATTATGAACACCCATTTTGCTTATAATCATGAAAGAAGAAATATCTGTTACCATTCTTGTTCTAATCCAAATGTATTATTATACCCAGTGAGAAGTAGGGCATGCATGTTGGGACCTCATTAGAACTTCATTAGAACTGCTTCCAACAACTACACATTTCTTAGCACCAGCTTCTTAAGAACAGTTTCATTAGCAGCTTTCATCCATGCATCTTTAAGAGATTTAATTACTTAGTAATAGTTGTGCATTAAATTAATTAGTTAATCCATATTAGATACCTTTGTGAAAGACCCAAAACATTTTTAATCTTAGGGAGAAATACTGTCACAGAGATTAACATTATCTCACAAAGCATATATGATAAACTGGGATGGGGCCACTGCAGATGACAGATCTGATTTTCATGGATGTTGCGTTTGTGAATTATAAATTTGCTGTCTGATTTAATGACTTGGTGAAGACTGCTCTAAAGGATTTGCGCACAGCTGCTCGATGATTCTGATCATTTAACTCTCAGCCCCTTGCTTTAATCATACAGCATGCTTTGCTCTAATGTAAAAGAAATATGGTTTTCATTGCCATTAAGACATTTCTGTCACATAGAAAAGAATCCAGCAGCTCTCTTAATAGAAGAGAATCCAGCAAAATTTGGAGACAAAATGCAGTGTATCATGCTTCATTGGTGAAAATTAATAAAAATAGGGAATAAATAGTATGACATTTAAACATACTTAAAAAGTATGGTTTTTAAATACCAGAAAACACATTGTTGAAAGAGAATGAGCCAAATGAGAGGAAAAGGAACTGCATTTTCTAGTCTTTCTCAGTTAAAATAGATGTGAGTTTGGCAGTTCTTCCAGTAAAATCTGTTTGAGAATAAAAGCGCTGCCACTGAAGCTAATGAAAAAACCATCATATTTTTACCAGAGCTAGTGAAAAACCCTTTTACTTAAGTCAGTGTGCTCTCTTATCTTATCTGCAGTTTTTGTACAGTGTTTGCCATACTTCATTTGCAGTTTTCCCAATTTTTTTTTCTTTTTCTGTAAAAGAAAAAGTTGACAAATGGCTCTAAGATTTTGAATATATAGTAGATGATGCAGAGGAGCATGGCTGATATTGGTGGTAGTATCAATCCAGGGCAGCTCACTGTGTTAATTACTGGGCCTGGCTTACAGAAGAAAATCTCTTGCCATATCTTGTGACAGGCCTTTTCAGTAATAGATAATGAATTAACCAGAGGGAGGTTAACTAAACAGTACACATCAAAACATAAACCTCTTCCATTAAGCACTAACTGCATGAATTGCTCCCATCTCTTTTTCTTTTAAAGATAGGAATAGATTCATTAAAGTAGTTCTAAATATTTTATCACCTTTAAGGTACTCATACAGACAAGACTTTGCAATACAGCCTCAGACATAATTTCTAAACGAACTCTCTCTTTCATAAAACCTCTCATTAATCTGTCTAAAAGAAGATGTGTGTCTGTCTGTTCAATACAACCACTGTCAAACCTGTGATGTGTTGGTTTATGTGTAATAAAATAAAGCAGCCTAAACTCTGTAGATAAAAACATGATGACAGGATATAATTTCTGAAGCTAATAGAACATTTGCCTTCTTTTCTGAGGGGAAATAAGATTCTTGGAGTTTTGAAGCAATGAGTGGCTCTCATAATTGAGTGGTCATGGAGTGCACTCATTGTCCTTCTGAAATAGAGGGAAATTATCCTCCCAACTAGTGGAAAACTGGACCTTTTTAAAACCATTCAGAATTTGCTTCTAACTTCCAAGGATGTAACTGATGAGCCATTCTCTTTGGAGTGCCTAATCAGTATTTAGATTACAATTGTTACCTTGGTAACTGAAAATTATCTTCAGTTTGACAGGACTTGTCACATTGTGTCATCTTGTGGATCAAATCATTCCTAGTACAGTTAGTTGCATCTTCTACAGATCTTCTACATCTTCTACACAGCAAATGGCTTCTGTTTTGTGACAGACATGAGAATGCCACACAGAGAGACCTGTCTCAAAGGCCCTAATAATTCACTTTGGGGCAGTACTACGGTATCAAGACTTGTCCTCTTGGCACAACAGAACACTTTGCAAAAATCCAAGACATTTCAGACAGAATGGAGAACTGTTGGGGAAGATGAAACAGGGAAACCTTATGAATAGGATTGTTTAGCAAAAGATTCTGAAAACATGAAACCTAGGTTTGAAATAGAATTTAAAACTAGCTTTAAGCTATAGGATACTGAGTGCTAGTTACTATATAACCAAAGAACAATAGCCTAGCCAGCTGAAGGATAATCCCCATTGATGAAACAATACCCTTCTGCTGATAGTGAATCCAAAGGTCAACCAGCAAGAGAAGAATTTGAAAGGTAGCTTTTAGAGTTTAAAATGTAACACTGTGTGGTAACATAGTAGTTCTTATAGGCTATATGTAAATTCCATAGAATGTGTGTCATGTACTGGTTGGTTACTGGGAATTAGAATATTCACTATAGAAAAAGATATAATGCAACAAGAACTTTGCTTTCTTAATTTCTTACCTTCTCTTACTCTTAACTTCTTACCTTCTCTTAAGCTCCGCTCTAACTTACTGTCTCTTAACTTCTGCCCCTCTCTTAACTTCTTACTCTCTCTTACTCTTGCTCTCTTGCTCTCTCAACTCGTCCTCTCTTATTTACTTCTCTTATTCCCTGCTCTTACCCCCTCTTGCCCCTCTTTCCCTACCCCCTTGATTGCCTCCTTCACTCATGCTCCCTGACTCCTTTCTCCACTCTCTCTCTCCCTCTCTGAGCACATTTACACTGTGGCTGGCAGTGTAAATGCATCCTTTCCTCCCTCTACCTAAATAATAAACTACATATACCTGAACAGCCTGACCCTGGAGAAGTCTCTCACTGGAGTGTGTTTTGTACATCTATAAAGAGCATTCCCAAAGTGCAATACAGCAGCCAAATGAAAAAGAAGCTTGTATTTATGGAGAAGGGGTAGACTGGCATGTGAAGAAAATTATATGGACAGATGGATATTGGTGATGAAGAGAGATAGGGACAACTGACTCAGTGATCAGAATCCATTTTTACTGTGGGCTACATTAGCTTATGTACCATTCTAGGAAAGCTAGTAATTTTGTACTACAATGGTTGAGTTAAACATCATACAAACATAGAAACATACATGTATATTTCAACATTGATTCCATCTTCTCCCTGTCGCCAGGCTTGAGTCAATCTTCAGACCTCTGTTGCTGCCAAGGCATCCTGGCTATCAGATCTCTTATGCTAATCAAGTCCAAAGTACTTTCTGATTTCACCATAGAAGGAAGCACACTAGGTAGAAATAGGGATTTTAATGGGAAAAAAAAATCTTGGAAGAATAGTGGAAGATATTGTGGCCCTGGGACTAAAACATTCATCTTTGTCAGAAGCCTGTACATGGAAACAAAGCATCCTCTATCTCCAGGTTGTTGTGGATAAAGAAATAAATACTGAAAAGCTGCAATGAGGAGCTATACCTTTATAAACTGTGTTCACACCCTGTTTAGTGACCTGTTATAAATCTTGACTTTATGTGAAGGGTAGTGAAGGAAGAAAATATTTTCCTGATTTATGGTAGAATCTCTAAGTATTTAATGTTTCAAGGATGTATCTTATCCTTTCTTGGTGTAAAGATTTTGCCCTGAGAGGTAGAAAAACTGATACTAGCAAAGATCCAATGACAAAAGCAATAAAATATTTAAGCTGGATTTCCTGTTGGCAATCCATGCATGGCCGGCTTTAGACAGACCTGAAGGAGGACACGTAGTTTACTGCTGCAATATGGAAGATTTGGTCTATGGCACTGAGAGAACTATGATCTTTGGAAAATTCCCATGGACAGGTTGCATATAGTTAGTGAGCAGTCCCTGGAAGAAGGAGGATGCTTAATCATAATTTGAAAACAAATGGGTTGTTGTTTTTTTATTCCAAATTTGTAGCTTTTCATAATTCCTTTTTCATGTATAATTCTAAGGAAAACAGATGAGTGTACTATTGCACAGAACATTGTAGGGGGTCAGGTTAGGTGTCCTTCTTTTAGTTCTGGCTCACCTGTGGAATTTTTACCCATTAGTTGCGGGGAGTGGGGGGGAGAGGGAACCTGACTGCTGGTACTTTGTGGGTGCTTGAGAAACACAAAGAGTTCGGCTGAGCCCAGGGAGGAAAAGGGGCAGGAAAAAGGGAGGCTGGGAACAGTTTTGCTGGCTTCTTCAGCTGGAGAGAAGGACACTTTTTGCTGGATCTGTTGCTGCGGAGAGAAGGGAATTCGCCGTCACCCAGACGGAGCTGCTGCTTCTTCTCCTTCTTCCCTCTTCGTTGGTGGCTCTCACACCCCTGTCCTGCCGGGACGTGTGGCAGTGCCAGGCACCGCCGCGGAGCTGCTGATCCACCTCATCCACCGGCCCAGGATCTCAGCTCATCCCTGCTGTTCCAGCTGAGTGTTCCTCAGAGCCCTGCAGGAGCACCGGGACTGACTGCCCGAGGGGTTTGTGAATCAAAGCCTCTCCTCCATCCCTTCCCGTCTCGGCCGAGAAGGCTGTCACGGGGTCCCTGGTTCTGCTTTGTTGTCAATGCTGTAGTTATTGTTGTTTGTTTGCCTTGTTATATATGCTAGTAAAGAGCTGTTATTCCTATCCCCAGATCTCTACCTGAGAGCCCATTGATTTCAGAATTATAATAATTCGGAGGGAGGGGGTCTACATTTTCATTCCAAGGGAGGCTCCTGCCCTCCCTAGCAGACACCTGTCTTCCAGAACCGAGACAGACATGTATTTTATTTCCCTGTGTTGTTGGATAAGGGCTTGAGCTGGTGCTTTCACACAGAACCAAGCTCGGTTTCATACAATCCTTTATTCTGGACTTACTGAGTTTGCACATGGTTTGCCAATAAGCAAAAATGTAGCATACCTGAATGCAGAGGTGATGGAGCACAGTAAATATAAGTGTATGTACATCTGTGCCTGATGCTCCCTCAATAATAGGGTAAGTATAGATATTTTTAGAATATCTAGTTTATACATAAATATTGATAACTTCCACTAAACAAACCATTAAAACATTTAATTGCATTAAGATAGCTTCCTGAAAAGCCATTCCCATTAGCAATATCTTGGTGCTGGTTATGCTTTTGTATTAAGTCAAACAAGGAACTTTCTGAGGGAGACAGACCTGTCACTCAGAAGAGCATGGAGTGTGATGTTTGAAACACGAAGGACTTAAAGTGATTTCCAAAACAGAGGAAATTTGGGCGGGGGGGGGTGGGAATCGATGTAATAACAGCACTGTGTGGGGAATCAAACCATTAACTCATACTAACCACAGTAACTTTTTGAAGTTACCCTCAGAGATGATCAGTGAACCACTGAAGGCTTCAAGGGATCAGTGAGGAGATAAGCAGAGATTTCCACTTCCATCCACAGCCTGCTGAAACAGGAGCCCCATAGGAACTGTCTTATCAGACCTCCATCTCCCCACCTTAAGACCTCTCAACAGCTCACAGGAAAAATTCAGGTCTCCCTGATGATGCTTCAGAGCACCGCTTTGCTGTTGCAGCAAATCTTTGCAAGATTTCCTCAAGAATGAGAAAAAGGTATATTTTCCCCCTCATTCTTGCCAAAGCTATAATGAAATACCTTGAACAGATTTTCTTACTAGTGAATCCTGAATAGAGAATTCCAGTTTCCTGACCCCTGCCCCTTACAAAGCTAATTTCCTTCAGGGATGAATGGGTTTGTATAGGAATTCATCATTTTCTGTCTTCACAAAAAAAAAATAAAAAATCTGAACATAGAAGAGAATTCAGTCTCTAAGGATTTTTGAAGAACACAACTCCTTCTGCTTGAAATCTTTATCAGACCATCTCATTAGATGGCTCAATCTACTGCAGAACGATCTTCAACCCGTTGCTGCACAGACTGAGGGAACTCATTGCATGATTTCAAACACTTTGCTTAATCATGTCTCGTAATGAGTGTTTAATGATAGAAGAGGGAAGCAGAGAAGCATTCATATTTCATTTCCTCTTTGAATTGGTTTCACCTGACCTTTCCTAAATGACCCTCAGATTAGGTTCCTAATAACTTCTAATTAATGCTTTCCACATGCTGCTATATAGGAAATCTGCTCTCTTACTCCTTTCCAATGCCCAGCAATTATTGTATTCAGTCACAGCTATGACACGATCTTGGCATCAGTGGTGTCTAGGAGGTCACCAAATTTATTTTTTTTAAGATGTGCAATACAAGCGCAAAATACAACTCTAGAATAAATTAATTTATGAATTTGTGTTAGATGTGCCAAGTGTATTCAAAATATTATTTTCTATGACAGAATAATTTTTAACTGATTTTTGTTGGAAGTATTGAACGTTATTATGAATAAGTCATGCTGCAAAATCTGTAGAGATAAATCTCACGCTGTCTTTCATAATCACTGCATGTTGAGTTTAAAAAAATGCATTTTTTTACATTGGCAAAGCCTTTATTATTTATCAGTAGTAATGTTATTTATTGTACAATCATAATCATAATTTAGTGTGGATTTTACATCTAAAAGTAGGTAACTGTAATAGCAAATTTCTTTTTCAAGATTTAAGGAAGAGATAGTTATATATGGGTATAAAACAGACTTTTCCCTAAAACTATTCTATGTGAATGCAAGAGTTCCCTTATTAACAGGCAAATCTATAATTTTGGAGGACTGAGATGTAGTGATAGATCATTTTCCTGAGGTACAAGCAGCAATGACATGCAAAAGCTTTCTAAGCACAAACTGCAGCCTTGGACAGAAAAAAAAGCAATTTGAAAGTGTGAGCTGCAAAAAAGTAACCCTCATAAAATGTGAATGGAGAAGGACTTAGAAGAGGAATTTTTAGCATAGTGAGAAATTTTACAGAAAGTTCTTCCTACATTTCAGACATTAGGAGATTATAGTGCATGACACAAGAAGCTGGTAAGTTTGATGGCTTTGTGATATTTTTTAATAAATGTTACAAAATGGTACCACTACAATCCAGAGACAGTTATAGGGAGGCAATGGTTACCTTTTCATGCAATATTTACAGGATGCATTAATCCACCAAAAAACTAGAATTTCTCTATGGAATTACTGACCTACTACTGAGATGTTCCTCCATGTTCTAAAAATACTTTTGAGTTTTTTTAATATTTATTTTAGAACTGACTTTACAGTTCTTATGTCTCATTAAGGACTTTTGGATTTGGGTTCTTTTTCCCTTTGAACTGAAGACTGATGAGAGGGAGGCGGTTTTTTCTCTCGTTCGGTCTCAGTTGTTTATTTTTTCTTATCAGCATTACAAGGTACAAGGAGCTATGTGCACTATGATAGAAAAGGGGTAAAATGGCTAACAAAGATCCTCTTCAAGGTCTTTTATATGTCCATTTACTCAATTAACAGGTGCTAACTAAATTATTTTTCTTAGTGACCCAATGACCCAACACCTGTGTGCTGCACTGTGACATTCTCTATCCAATCATTTATTACTACCCAAAAACCCCCAGGAGAAGAACATGAAGAAGAAAAAAGAAGGACAAGAGACAACACCCTAAATCCTCCATCTTGTCTCCTGTTCTCTAAACTACTTTTTCACCCAGTGATTTAAGAAACTTTCTAATCTACACATTTACACTTTTCTTATCTAACTTTAACATTTGTTTTCATGTATCACCATGAAAACATGCTCATGGATTTCATATTATATGAAATTCAGTGTTTCTTTGAATCCTAGAACTAAGTATTAGAAGCAAGGGCACACAGTCTGTATCTCAGACTCCAACATTCTTACCTAAATGCAGCACGACTTTGAGAGTTCAGAGAACCCCAGTGCTCACACCACCATTAACATTTATAGTTCATTTGAGGTATAAGTGGCAAACAGCTCAAATGCTTCCTTTTCTCTCACAAAATTATCGATACTATAACAGTGCTCCTAAGTGTGTGTGCCAGCAGTGTCACAATTTACACCATTCCAGCAGCAAGCTGGTGTGCTCCTTGCACGACAGTAATGAACAGAGGTCAGACTGCAACAAAGTGCTGACCTCAGGCTTTGATCAAGCCACTCATTTCACCACATGTCAATGGTTGGGATTTTTTGATCAAGATGCTTTAGGAGTTGAGTGAAGTCATTTAAACCTTAGGCTGAGGCAAGTCTAAATTACTTTCTTGTTCTATGTTCTGTATTGCCACTTTTTTCTGAAAGTGAGGAATTAATCTATTGGCAGTCATGATTGGAGTAGGAAGGAGCTGTGCATCCAGGCAAGATAATATCTCTTTTTATATGTGTATGCAGAAACTCAGTGACTTAAACCACAATTCTCACTTGAGTTCATGCTGAAGGGATTGTCCAGGACAAGTTCTGAGTGTATTTCAGACTTCCTATTCTATCCCAAAGATACAATTTATATTTTCTCATCCCAAGAGTATTAAAGCACAAATCATGGGTTTAAGACCATTTGAAAAAAATGAAAACTGTCATGTAGCAGTGACCTGTCATTCACTTTTTACAGTGTCACCGACATCTATAAAATTTTATGTCATTGCAACAAACGTGTCTTATTTACACTTCTCTTATCTTACACTTACACTTATCTTCTCAGCCTTTTCTGGGCATTTTGGAAGAAGTTGTCCAATGTCTCTTAAACATATACTAAACATTAATTATAAAAAAGTTTCCATTCCCACAACTTCGTAGAAGAAGGGTGATTCTTCCTGCTTTTATTTCAAATGTAACACACAGAAAAACGGTGCATCTGTCACACTATCACCACAGTTAAGTCTGTACTGCCTTGACTTACTGTATGAAGTACCTACATAGAATACACTAATTTTTATTTCTCTTTTTTCTATCCATAGTGATTTGTTGGCTAAGTATTTATTGTTTAGCTGTTTTTTAGTTCTGCTGCTTCTGGTTGTAGCTTCATGTTTCCTGCACCTTTAGATGGAACTGATTTAGTGGTGAGAAGTGGTTTAATGTCTGTCCTATTAGAAAATCTGAAGAGCTTGACATTCTGTGTTCAATTCCATTTTCTAGACAGTATAGACTAAACTGTCTTCTCAGTTCCTTGAAGACTGAGGATTAAAAATCTGTGTAATTCTGCTGGGATACACATGCATAGGCTTGTGAAAAACGAGGTTCACATAATTTTTATAGAATTTAAAAGTTTAATAAAAAAGACAATTAGGAGAAAAAAATAAAGTATACAAATACAGATACGGCTGGGTGTCTCTGCATTCAGCTAAGAGAGCACACCTTACTAACAAAGGATTGTCCTTTAAAAACAGACTCCTACTACATATCCATAAATTCTCATACATATTCACACATTCTTCTTAGGATCTTTGGGGTTCTTCTGTTCAGTTTTCTCTTGCCCCCTTCCCAATAGATCAATCCTCTTGGTGCCATTGAGATTTACATTCCCTGATACCAGAAATGCAATAAATTCCTCCCCCCAGAGTTCTGGCCACTGCTGTCTTCATCTGCATAAGATAGTTTACAAAAGGAAAAAAAAAGGTCTCCAGCTATCTTTTTCAGTCTTTGGGTTATACAGACAAAAGTAGTTTTTGTTTTAATGCTATGTCGTAGTTTAACATATATGTATTATACCACTATTTCTAAGTTTCATCAATAACATAAATAAAGAAAACTATATTAATAAAACAAAAATTTCCATTCTTATACACATAACATTCATTTTAATATTTGTGAAAAGCCAACAATATATGTATCTATAACGGGCTCATAGGAAGAGATATTCTTTCTAGAGAAGGATTCTTCCTCAAATTTCATGACAGATAAGTTATGATAAGACCTCCAAATGTCAAAACACCTATTGCAGTTATGATAGAATTCAAATGTCTTCAAAGTGCTTCTGGTAATATTTTTAAATATGAGCAAAATCCATTTTTCTCCTACTGTGTTTTGGGAATGGTTCATTAAATGCCAATGTGTACCTGTTAAAGATGATCTCCTGGAAGTACTGTTGTGGACACATTCACAAAATTTACTTCCTAGGCAAAAACCCTAATAGTGGGAATGCCTTTAGGTTTGACTAGACTGGTCACAAATTCAGTTCCAAAAAATAATGAAAATTTCCACATTTTCAGTATAAGCTGTTTATCATTTGTTGCTAAAGTAGGTCATTAGCAAAATCAAACCCAAGCATCAGGTTAGAAGAAGAAAGATATTTCTGAGTCTGCCTCACAGACAGAAAACTTGTGACCTTTGAAGTCTTCAATTACTTCCTAGAACCTGAATTTTCACCTCCGAATTTCTTTATTGATCTTACTGAAGAACTTAGAGCAATCCCTCAGCTAAAGGTCACAGTGTTGTGGGCTGTTACCTGGGGTTTTATTATTTCCTCATATGCTATGACATTTATAAAATGTCAGCAGCTCAAGAAATCGGGGCTATATGAACATGGAAGTGTAAAAAAAACAAAAACAACTTGTTTACTTTGGCAATTTCATCAGCAGGGATTCGGAATTATGAATGTACTCAAATATTATTGTTTACAGATATTATTAATTACTGTCCTGGTTTGCCAGACATTCATGTTGGTACACTTCAGTCTAAAAATTAAGTCCTATCATATTTTATTTAATAGAGTGCTTGTGCCCTTTTCAGTAATCACAGAAAACTCTGTCAGAACTAACAGTATATTCTACTTCCTAATCCAGTCAGGGGTGATCCACACTCATGTAACTCATTAGGAGAAAAGTAGATCTTGCTCATATAGAAAATGCAGAGACTATTTTGTGGTAAAAGAGTGATAGTCATAGTGACAGATGCAAATAATGAAGATAGCAGGAGACAGTCTGTGAGATGATAAAAAAGGGACAGCAGAGGGGCACCAGTGAGCAAGACCCCTGACTGCAGCAAGCTGCTTTCTCTTCTTCCAATTGTCATCAGTTCCTCTGGTGCTCTCACCCTGCTGCCCCTTCAGCTTGATTGCCTATTGACCCTCCATCCCAAATGCCAATTTATGTTTCTGTAAGGTGAAACAAACCCCTTATGTTTGCTAATCTCTATGCATAGGCATGAAGTGATTACACACTGTGATACCAGTAAGACACTGAGTGCTTGTGACCAAATCCACCAGTGTAAAGCAATGTAAATCCTCTGTCTTCAGTTGTATTTATTTATCGTTTGTTTGTTTTGATTTACAGCAAGACTGGGATCAGCTCAGGTGGTGAGCCTGTAACTGGTTTTCCTACATCAACCTGGTTAATTTACAGTAATGCTTTGTTGTGCATCCTCTAGTCCCTGATAAATACCTACTGAAATCAGAGGCATAGACAAAAAAGAAATCCCTATATTTTAGAAATTTTTATAGTCACTGTTTAGTCACTGCAGCGAGTCAGGCAAAGGAACACCAGCTTTACATCACTACTCCTTATTTCTGGATTTTATATAGATGCACTGTCTGCATGTCTGGAACAAGGCAGGAGGATAAAAGGCTTTGGTTACAACCAGGCAGAGACCTGGCCATAGCTGAGGGGCTGAGCTCCTGACAGAAAGATTTACATCTCCCTGAAACTATTGATTTTTCATGTGTTTCCGTTAGAGTTACAAGTGAAATCTGGCAGCCCCCCTGTGAGAGCAGGTACACACCTTCCCTCAGGTGCATTTCAAGCCAGGCAGGAGGAAATACAATCCTAGGGTGTCTGATTGAAATTTTGGAAAGAGATTTGTAATCTGATTGATAATCAAGAGTTTCTAGTGGCCTTTAACAGATGCAGAAACTGATTAGAAATTAGGAAATGAGAGTGGATAAAAAGGTGGAAAGGAGGCAAAAAAGTATCTGATAGTAGGGCTGGGGAAGTAAACTGAAAAACAGAGAAGTGAAAATAGGGGTGTCTCGGTTTTGGAAGACAGGTGTCTGCTAGGGAGGGCAGGAGCCTCCCTTGGAATGAAAATATAGATCCCCTCCATCCAAATTATTATAATTCTGAAATCAATGGGCTCTCGGGCAGACATCTGGGGATAGGAATAACAGGTCTTTACTAGTATGTATAACGAGGCACACAAACAACAATAACTACAGCATTAACAACAAAACAGAACCAGGGGACCCCGTGACAGCCTTCTCGGCCGAGACGGGAAGGGATGGAGGAGAGGCTTTGATTCACAAACCCCCTCGGGCAGTCAGTCCCGGTGCTCCTGCAGGACTCTGAGGAACACTCAGCTGGAACAGCAGGGATGAGCTGAGATCCTGGGCCGGTGGCTGAGGTGGATCAGCAGCTCCGTGGCGGTGCCTGGCACTGCCACACGTCCCGGCAGGACAGGGGGTGCGAGAGCCACCAACGAAGAGGGAAGAAGGAGAAGAAGCAGCAGCTCCGTCTGGGTGATGGCGCATTCCCTTCTCTCCGCAGCAACAGATCCAGCAAAAAGTGTCCTTCTCTCCAGCTGAAGAAGCCAGCAAAACTGTTCCCAGCCTCCCTTTTTCCTGTCCCTTTTCCTCCCTGGGCTCAGCCGAACTCTTTGTGTTTCTCAAGCACCCACAAAGTACCAGCAGTCAGGTTCCCTCTCCCCCCCACTCCCCGCAACTAATGGGTAAAAATTCCACAGGTGAGCCAGAACTAAAAGGACACCTGCCTCCCAACAAGAAGGTATTACAGGTACCCTACAGGTAATATGTGGCAACTGTGTGATAATGATTCAGCTCAGAGGTGGAAACCAAACAACCAACCAGGATTAGGTTTCCTGGAGCATCTGGAATCCCATTGGCACAGGGGCTTTTGGCGGATTGGGGAGTATCTAGCTAGTCGAAAATCTCTCTGAATATCTAGCTGAAAATCCCAAGGATTTGTGATGCCTTTTGCAACAAAAATTTTGTTTAATACATAGGATTCTTTTTCACCTACAATTCAAGTAATAAATAATAACTAGAAAAAAAATCAGACATTAGGCTTATTTGGTAAGGTTCTTAATGACTGGCTTGTTACTTGAATTCCAAAGAATTTTTCTGATCACATATGTTTATTATGCAAAATATATGTGCGGGTTCCTTCAGGTCTTCCCCTCTCCCCACAAATTATCATGTTGATAAACAAAACAAAACAAAGCTCCTCTGTAACTTATCTATTTTCAGTTAAAATCAGAGCTGTGCCTTACAAACAGCAATATAACTGATACTTCAGTTATATTAATGCAAATTAACATCTCTGTGGACATTCTTGCTTGTTTCTGGGTATCACTATGTTATATGGAATTAAACTGTTATTTGACATTAAATTAAAGGTGGAAAATATATTTCAACATTTTAGAGCATTTATGTTTATACCTAACTGCAGACTTTCTGTTACAGTACAAATAATAAGTGTTAATTATGTGATCACAATGGAAAAGAGTGTTGACCATAACAAGAGGAAGCAGCATGAGTGAAGACAGGGATGGGAAGGGATGGGATCTATTTTGGAAAATATCATAGATACATTTATTCACTTCCAGACTTGTTCTCTTGACTCCTCTTATTGTCAGTGGCGAGAAACATGGCAGAGATTTACTCTTTTTTCTGAAATTTGGATCTAAACTAGGATGCTCTTTGTCTTTTTAAAATGTGTTCATTATTCTAGTTGCCAGCTAATATTGAACTTAAATTGAGAAGCTGATCCAGGTGTGTGGTTTCTGAAAAGACAGAAGAACTAGAATAAAACAGATGCAGTTATCTGTTGACAGTAAAAGACAGACAAACATCCTCCATGAAACATGGGCTTCATTTTCTGCACTCTTCGCTAATTCAACTGATTTGTGGCTGCAGTTTGGTGCCCCTTAAATTGTATTTTATGGCTTTCATAACTTTATTGGTTTGCTGTTTTTTTCAGGAAGTGAGATTCTGATCTCATGTATCAGTGTAAAATCCTTGGAGTTAAGAGTTCCACAAGTAAGGAAATGGGGTGTGAGCAGTGAGTGTTGGCTTTGAACAACTGGGTTGATTATAGAGTTATGATCATTCTGCTATGATGACATTGTAATGAGGTATTGACACAAGCATAGATTCTGCCAAGATACTGATGAGGATGGAGTAGTTTTGCAACTTTTCCCAAATATATCAACTTCTTTCTTGTTTAATGCAGTGGACTGACTGGTATTTTTGTCCAGTCTCCTATGGTTTCTGCTAAGTGCACTAGTTCTTTTATTCATTCCAGCATTCTCACTTGCTATCCTTGAACTGGTAAGACAACTTTGCCTGCAAAGAAAGCAGGTCCTGAAGAGATAATGTGACTTTTGAAAGGAGAGTTGATTGTCAACCATTTGTTTACATAAGTAGATGTGTATAGGAGAGGAAATAATTCATTTTCAATACAATAGCAAAGTTCAGAAGTGTTTGAAATAGACAAAGTATGATCATTAAACATGATGGAAATATTTCAGTATTTATTACTAATATCTATGATCACACTCAGCCTTTTTTATTAATCTGGTTGCACTATTCTTGAATTTGCAGTTTACTGATCCTCTTTACTTCGGGTCCAAAGTCACATGTAACCTATAGGATCAAGTGCTGATTTTGTGTTGAGTAATTGATTGCATTCATCATACTGTGCTGGTTTTGCTCTTTCCTTCAGAACTTTTAAAACTGGAAAATAATATAATATTCAGCAATTCATAATACTTTGAAGAGACGATTTATATTACCAGGTTTAAAGATTCATTACTTAATTCTATAAATCACACTAAAAAGATTGGTTCACTGAGTGAGCCCTTGTCAAATGTTCTTTGAACTGAGAATAAAGGGTTAGAAAAATAAAACGTTCATGGCCTCACAAAATAAAAAAATGAATTAATATCAGTTCTGTGCCTCCAGCTGTACTGTCTCTTCATACCTAGGAAGTTGTACAGCTGCGTCTGTCAGCACTTTTCCATCTGTGTTCCATTCTTGCTCACGTTGCTTCACCTGTGAGCTGAATACTCATGAGCAGTGTTAAAGGACTATTCTGCTGCAAAGGCAGAAACTTTTTGAAATATGTTTGTGCAGCTTCTTAAAAATAAGAAAATATTTATTAGCTTTTTTCAAACTTTGTCAAGTGTCACTGAAATAATTCACTCTTTTTTTTTGATTCATCTGGATGCTGCTGGAATTTGCTAAGATAGAGAAAATCATCCCAGATAAATACAATGTCTCAGAACAACCAGGAAATTACATTAAAAAAAAGATTGAAGTCAGAAGTTCTGGAGCATAGACTATATTCTGGGCACAGCCCTTTTCTCAAGACAAGAAATGTATCTTATAAAGTATGAATAATATGAAAGTCAATATAATAACATAATCATCTTCCCTTGAAAAAAGAATCAAATACCACTTGACTGAATCCAAAAGAGGGTGCAACGAAGAAGATGAAGCAGAGTTTGTCAAGCTAAATCTCCACAGAGCTAGAAGATCTAGCTAAGATGCAGCTTTATAATGAAAGTGGGACTTTGGAAAAGGAAGTAATAGTAGGCAGCCTGCTGAACACTTTCGGTTAGACTCCCTTTCTTCTCACAACATCGTAAGCTTGGTATGATTAAAGAAAATGACAGTTGAAGTTTGGCTTTCAACAATGCAAAAAGAGGACATGTATGAAGTTTTCTGAATTAATTCTTAATGTGTTTGAAACCTTTTAAGAAGCCCTGGACTTCCCTCTGCCTTCTACAAAAGTAAATTGGGAATTTTTTTTATGATTTTCATTAAAGAAAGACACGATCCCTCATATACCTGTTTGCCTCTCTTCCAGGATGGTACTTGAATCAGCTACAAAATACTGTTACTACAGGCTCAGAAGAGGTACAGAAGAGATCAGCCCAGGTCAAGGTAGTAATGGACTTGAATTCTCTTTCTCTCCCCTCTCCTGTCTCATCACTCCTTGTAGCTTACCCCAAACCTGTGTTGCTGTTCTTTGGGCATAGCCTATGTGACAACAGCCTTGGTTATAAATTACTGTTTTCAGCCTCCTTTTGGCTGCTTCATCAATTATTAATGATTATATTATGTCAATGCTGTTACACCAGTCATTGATATTATTATAGAAATTATTTCAAAAATGCTTTTTTTCTTTTCCAAACTTGAGCAATAGAGACAAATCTAGTGCTTCTTTAAGACAGAGGAGTCCCTCTTGACATTGTTTCTTACCTGTAACCCCCTGCTAACCTCCAGCACACTTAAGCCTGTAAAGAGCAAATAACAACATAACACTGACCACCGTCCCCACAGCAAGGGGAAAATAAACAGCAGCAAAACCACAAACCCAGTGACCTACTGTGAATTTAAGTGCAATTGTTTTAGAACATATGATCCATCTGTCCTTAGGTGTCGAGAGAGGGATGCCTTTGATATATAGCACTGGTAAGAGGCTTATTCCATTAAGCTGTAGTGATTCTCACTTTCATGCATCATTTGATAGAAAAAATGAGAATTTGAAGAAGTAATAGCTAACGTAAAGTGTATCATGTTGCAGTGCAGTTAGTCAGGTGGGAAATAAAATTTATGTATTATTTTATAGGGTGGTTTGCACATTTTATTGTATGTGCACAGAAGAGATCCTTTGGGGTAGTTTTTGTTCCATACCAAATTTAAAACTGCAAAGAACATTGAGTTTGGATCAGGATGTATCCTTTTAACAGAGAGTAGGGTTTCAGTTTCACATAAATATTTTTACACAAGTTAAAGGTTAAATTAAAACTTGATGAAGAAAAGGAAAGCTGGAAACAGAATGATGAGGAAAAAGGTAGTTGACTTAAATAACAGCTTCATAGTTCCACAGCTTACTTTATATCTTCAGACACACACAGGCACCACCTTAAAGCTGAAGTAATGCTTCTGTGACATTTTTGGGGGCATTTCAGAAGCTTCTCAAACTAGTTCTCACCCTGTTTGCTGAAGTTCACACTGGAGGGATTTCTTCTCCATGCATTTCTACTTATGGGAGGATGGCATTGTAAATATCAAGAAAGTGCATTTTAATTAATGCCTTTGATTCTCAAGAACAGATTGGCAATGGTTAAATCATTTGTTGCACACTGAGTTGTGAAAGTCACTTCCAGTGGCAAAATATATCACAGCCTACTAAAATTTCAAAGATTTTTGGACACATCATAAGCTCTAAGGTGGTAGATATTTTATTCCTGCTGCACTTTAGTGCATCCATAACTTGATGGCCCTTGTGAGCAATAATCCAAATTGTCTAGCAGAAGAACCATTTACTATTATTTCCAAAAAGGAATAAATAACTTACGATGTAACTGTTTCTATAAGGTCATAAAGTGACTGTGGCATCTTCTGTAATGAAGGAAATCATAAGCACTATTTTAAATTGTGGTATTTGCATAGTTGTGTGTGGAGGAAGCCCAGTCTGATAGGCATCTTCCCTGGAGATCTGCCCCCTAAGATAAGACAGAACTGCCTAGTCACTCTGACTAAGCTGTGGACCCCTTCCTGCTTCAGGACCCCATGTTATCTCCCTGTTAACTATTGGTCATCTTATCCTGGTCTCAGACCACTGGTCCCCTTCCCGATTCTCCCCTTCCCTATAAAATCACCAGCTTTTGCCCAGCTCAGTGGTTAGATCATCACTGGCCCCCTTTACTGAAGCCTGCATTAAAGACTTTCTGTGGAATGCCACATGATCTTCCTGTCTCTTGTCTGCATCAGCTGGGGTAACCCCTGGAGGGAGCTGAACAGAGCTGATCACAGAGCAGAAATTGCTTCTAAAAGAGCTGGTCACCTTGAAGCCTTTGCCAGCACTCCTAAGGGTTGGCTGGAGACTGTCTGGAAACCTCGGATGGCAGCTCCCCCCTGGGATGTTTATCTGGGCTCTTGCTGGTAGAAGCTGGGGGTTGGACAGGCCCCCAGGACCCAGCCACAAACAGTTGTGCATAAGAAATTTGGGGAATTTGGTTATTTCCCACACTTCAGGAGCAAGATATGAAAGAAAGAATGGATAAAAGCCGCATTCCTTCACACCATGCTCTTAGAGGAAGGAAATTTAGCTTAACAGGATTTCATGAACACACCTCAAATACTTTTACTAATGCCGACAGTTTCCTGGAAACTTTTTCTATACTCAGAATGTTTCAACTGCACTAATTAACAGGAAAAACTTTTAAAATTTATTTGAAAATTGATAGTTTTCCCCTCTGCAGCCCTTAAATAGAAGATATAAAGAAGAAAAAAACGTAGGAGTGTGTATGTTTTGGTTCAGTAAGTGAAACAATATCCCGGGATGTGTGAAACCCAGGTTCATTTCACTCATCAGTTTGGTTTGAACTGAAAAATTCTTTTCTAAGACCACGGAGATAGCACCAAGGCAGGCAAATTAAGGGACTCTCTTACATGCACAGGCAAAGTGAACAGCCGTCTTGTAAAAAGGACATGCTTTTTTCATCAAAACTTAGTTAAAAACTTCCAATTGATTCTTACTTTTGCTGTAAATAAAACAATAGAATACTTCATTACTTCCATAAGATTTTCTTTACCTCAATCTAAATCATAAAGAATAAGCAAGTTTATATTAAAATATTGTGAGATATTCCAAAAGTCTTGCTCCTTTGTTTATAATGACCTGCTTATCTCTAAATTTAACACATTAGTGTTGTTGCAGCTCTCAATTCTCTGTTCTCCTTCCTAATACCACACTATCTTGTATTTGAGATAGTCATGCAAAGGCTGAAAATATCTCATTGCTTTCACACTGAAGAAGAAATTTGTGAGTGGTCACAGACTTCTAGAGTTTGGGCCTTTGCTTTTTAGATGACATGATCCTCAGAAGATAGCAGAGACCAGTTGCTCTTTCTTCCTTTGGAAACTTTTGATTATTAGAGAAATACCCAACAAAGTGCTATTCTTAGAACTGGGAAAGTCCCTGTTCAGCATCACTAATTTTGCTTTTCACTGCTTTCACTGCTGAGTGTAGCTTCCCTTCTTCTGCTACTTCCTTGTTATGACAAATAACTCCTACATTTCAAAACTATGGTTCTTGTTATACATGACAGCAATCTGCAGTATTTGATTTAACTGATTTATAGACCATGTAAAAAAAATATAGGAGCTCAAGGTGTGGTAGAAAATAGAAGAACATTAGAACTCAGTGAAAAAAAAAAAAAAAAAAGCATGTCTAAGTACTTCTTTCTGTCTTGCCTTCAGGCAATTTTCAACTGCTATTTTTTTAAGCTACATTATTTGGTGTAGTAGAAACCACTAAGAAATGGGGAAAGCATAACTGAAGAAGAATGTAAGTCATCAAAAAAGTCATTACGTTTCATATACTAATTTTAGAACATTGCAGACATCATTGCTTTCCTAGGTCAGCCATATGCATCAAATATGCTGTAATAAATTTTTCATAACTTCCAGTTCTGGTGCTTACATAATTTCCTAGTAGCCATTCTAATCTTGTCTTTAAAACATAGCAGTATAATCCACAACTGTGATGAAAAAGTTCTGAGTCTTTGACAAGGAAGTAACAGTTTAACTTTGTGTTGGAAAGCTAAATATTTTTAGTGTCTGATCTGATCTTTTTTTACAGTGTTTGAGGAAACTGTAGATCAAACCCTCTCCATTTTTCACAAAGGATGCAAACTAACTATGCTTGTTTATACAAGTTCACACAATTCCTGTGATGTGAATTCCAATCCAGTCCAGAGGATCCCATGAAACTGTGCTAGGAACCTACTCCATTGTAAATCACATGACATAAGGAAAAAAAGTATCTTATCCTTCATTTCAGAATCCAGTCTGAGAGGTGACCAAAGAACTGAAAAATATCTTCTTACGTTAAGTACAATGGACTGACTACAGTATCTTGATGGAAGTTCCGTCTGCGCCTGTGCTTTCCTTAATGACCAGGAAAGTACACTTCCTTCAAGCTTAGTAGAAGTGATTTTGAAAATTGAGTTTTCTAACTCAGGAACTCTGTCCACAGGAAGTGAAACTTCTTTTGAATCAAAAATACCCATTAAATAATTTCAATGCAATCAGCTCAGTCATCACAACCCATTATGATAATATATATAATACAGAAGACACATGCATTTTTCTTGGCACAGTTTATACATAATTCATTCTGAACTGATGAAGTTTATTGGTAAATACTCCAAATTTACTTTCTTGTTCTGCTTTTGATGTTTAAAGTACTATGTACTGTAAAGACTGCATGATACACTCTAAGAATTTGTAGCCACAAGGCTACTATTTTGAAGATTGCTGACATTAAAGTAATGCTTGTTTAGGTACCAGATGTCAGGAAAATTAATCCACAAACACCAGAGGTTTATGTCCAAAAAGGAGACAGAGGAATCCTTTTACTTTATTCTAATAAAGGGAGAGGCCATGGGGCATTTCCCTGGGGTCTCTCAAATTTTTGGAGCGCACAGCCTCCCTTTTATCCTAATTCCCGGCCGCTTGTCCCTTCTCTCTTTCCCCATTGGCTGAGGTACTTGAGATGTACAGACTTCCCAGAATGCCTAATACCGGAGATACCCACCCCAGTGCATAATCCCCTTCTTAATTCTTAACCCTTGTGGAATTTTATGGTGTTTCCTCAGTGTCTCTTTCATCCTTCAGTGGAATCCATCCTATTGTTTCTGTCATCTCTCAGTGATAGTTTCATCTTACCAGCAGACCCACAGCTTGTTTGTAAAGACAAACCTGTCATTCCTCTCAATCCCTCCTCTTTTAATTTTTTAATAATTGTCTTTACAAACTTTAGTTATCATTGACTTAATTTCTTGTTCTTGGGTCTTTTTTGGTTTTGCAATTATTTATACTGGCATCACTCTCTGCCCTTTTGTAGCCATCTCTGGGTCACTAGGCATGGCTACTACCTGCATCCCTTTGATCACATGCTGAATGAGTTGTATGAAGCAAGGGATCATGCCTGGTAAAAAGATTAGAGTTGCTACAACACGTAAGAGGAAAAAAAGCATTTGTTTTTAGTAGCTCACCAGGTAACCATGAAAACACGTCCCATTTCCATCCTTTCCATGTTTGGACTGGTACATGAACTAACTTTCTTATTCCTTTTGTTATTTGTTTTACATTCACATTTTACATTTACATTGTCATCTATTTGCAAACAGCAATTTGAGTCCTTTGATTTGCCACACACTCTCCCTTCTTCTGCTGATAAATAGTCTAATACCATCCCATGTTGAAATCTCATCTGAGTAGACTGGTCAGCAAGAAGGTCAAGAGCTGTAGCTGTCTGGTTGATTGTTATTTCAAAGACCGCTTGCAACTTAATTATCTCATTTTAAATTATAAATGGGTTCTCTGGTACCTGACATTCATTCAGGTGGTCATTCATCTTTGCCCCACTGTTTAACAGCCTTAAGGAGGGGCAGTTGGGGGTCCAACAATCTAAATCCAAAGATAAAGTCCAGTCACAAATGCTTTTTCCCACATATATGCTTTCTGTTCTATTTAGACAATATAAGCCTCTTTCAGAAGAATGAAGCTGCCATGGACTTCTTTCTGTGTCCCAAAATCCGGTTCAATTATGGACTTCACTTAGGGTCTAGGAAATAATGATTTGGCTGTTGTGGACAATAAGAAGGCAAACGCAGATGCTGTAAACCAGACAGTTTTCCAATAAAACCTGAACTGGTACTACCAACTGGTTTTATGGAGACTGGTAACATGTATTTTATGACTACTCTGTAAGGTGAGCCAGCAACAAAAGTGAACATCTGCATAGTCCACTACTATTATCAGTGATGTTACAGCACCATCTACAGACCCAGCTAAGACTAAGCCACGACAAAGGAATACCAGTTACACCCAGAGAATAATTATTAGCTCCTCTTTGAACTAATACATACAAATACTTTAAACTAGTTATGTATAAAAAAGTACAGCTTGTAGAGCATTTCATCCCAATGAATAGTCTTCTCTTTACTGTGTAACCTGAACACTCTCATGAGTGACAGAAAAGTGAGTCCTGTTTATACTATCCTTCAGTCCACTATGATTAATATGATCATTTCAGTGAATGCTTATTTTTAACCTAATGGAGGATTTAAGACATAGTACAAAACATTATTTCCCCTTGTAAGGTAAAGTCAAAACATGAGAAAAATCTTCCTTCCCAGAATTTCTTAAACAAATCAGCTCAGAAGGTATTTTGGGTTTAAAACACTTGTAAGAAGTTCCTGTTTTGAAGCACCTTTTGCATATCAAAATTTTGCCCTTTTGCAGCCCATTTTGCTGAAAGCTGTCCAAATGAGACGGTGCAACTGCCTGACAGTGGCAAATATATGACAACATGCTAAATCACCTCAATGAATCCTTCTGGACTGTCAAGACCAAGAGTAAATCCCTGGGGGTCTAGAAGAAAGGGTTTGTCAGGAAGGATAAAGTGAAGGTGCTTTTAAATTTTATTTAACCCTCCTTTTTGCATCTTCTCATTATTTTAGAAATGAAACATGATGATGTGATTTTGAAACAGTTATGCCATTGGACCAGACACCTTCACATCTGGATCTGCAAATCTTTGTCCAAGTTAGATGATGAGAGGTAAATAGATCACTATGCTGGTATTTTTTTGGAATTGTCTGAAAATGAATATTTAATCTGTGTGGAATTCATGGCATAGTTTCCTCAGTACGATATAATTATTTACATATTTTTCTTTACAAGCCCTAAATTAAGATGATTTTCCCCCTCATATAAAGTGCAGATGGTAAAACCTGTGCCTAGATCAGGTAGCTCTCAACAACCTTGGGAGCCTCAGCGGTCAGTATCACCTTGGGTATCCCTGAAACACAGTGTAGATTTAGATAGTGAAATTATTTACCAAATACAACAGCACATGGACTAGAATTCAGATGTATTTAGTTAAAACTGAAAGTCTCAACTAAACTCCAATCTATCTCCTCATCATTCAAAAATCCACTGGCGACTGTGTTTTCACTGGGGGATTTCTCAGGGTCTCTATGTAGTGCCTCTGCACATGTTCACAGCAGCAACTGTGGCAAAGGCTGCCAGCTTCCCATCTCCCCCTAAACTCACCTCTGAGTCAGAATAGTCAAACTAAAGTGACATTTTGATTTCATCTTCTGGAGATCTGAGGAGCATTCATTGCTCATGCCTGATGCATAAGAGTGACATTAAAATATGTGGCAGCAGCCACAGGGAGATGAAGCACTCTATCACTCTATTTACCACTTTATCCAGGAGAGGAAGGAGCTGGTTCAGTGCCTTTCCCAGCCACAGAGGGTTCTGGTTTTCCTCTCCTGTCTTTTGGCTTCCTGTGGTGAGTCCATGCATGAAAGAACATGAAACCCACGTGGTTCCACTGGTGAAGGAACATTCCTAGCCCCTGCAGTGAGCAAGCCCCTTGAATTATTGCCAGTGGCAGATGAATAGAATGGACTGGCAGATGAATAGGCTCAGGACTTTCCATGTGCACATCCCCCTGTGGAGACAAAACTAGGAGCTCATGTTCTAGCAAATAACGAAGCTTTATAAATGCCATTTTTAACTGAATTAAATTACACAAGTTCATGATTAACCAAGAGATGAGGCAAGAAAGACTTCAGCATCCTGCAGCTTTTATAGGACTTCACATAAGTCATTAGGAAACACTAATCCTGCAGACTAGTTGTTTATGAACTACCCACACATAAACACCCATAATTAAATTAATGTTAATTTTTGTTGTAACTGATCTAAGTAACTCCTTATTGTCAGAAATACTAATTATAAAATATAAATTAGCCAAACATCACTAATACAAATAGCTATTCTAATTTATTCCGATTCCAATAAAAACCTAGCCAAGTACTAAAGTTAATATAGAAAAGTGATGCAGTCCTGCTTTGTGTGCCCATGATAAATTTAGTTAAGAATCCAGACACAGCTGCAGCAAACAAATACTGAATCTCATGTTTCCAACCTCTAAGCTACCTTTTTTTGTTTGTGTTAAAATATAACTCTCTCCTTGCTGATTCCAGATCTCAAGCTGAATTTTCCACACTGCCCTATCTACATGTTAATTGTAGTTAATTATAGTAAAATGCTGATACTGAAGGTGGCTATGTGTAGTGAAGTAGTATCCTTGCAAAGACTCACTTTTTCTGTTAAAATGGTATGTTTAAATTCCTAAATAAATCTGGATAGAAGACTCTGTATGAGGTATAATTTTCAAAGAAAATTCTAGAGCCAGTTCCATATATGCAGCAACCCCTGAGTTTATGGGGGTTTTAATACTCATAAACTATGGGCAGTTGTGTTTGGCACCTTCTGTTTGGGTTATCTGTTGAAGATCCACGTGATGAAAACCTAACTATGGGGAAACAGTTTTGGTTCAAATAAAAAAATGGGACAACAGCTGATACCCAATGTGGCATGCTGACATTTTGTGTTCACCCACTGCCTGAGCCCAAAGTAGCTAAAATGAAACGTTTTCCTATTTGTACACAGCATCATTTTGGCCACTATCACAAGATGGCATCATTACAAAACCCTTCCCATCAAAAACCCCACACCTTGCTTAGATGTTGCCTTTGCTTAGATGTAGAAGAGAATTTATAGTTTAGAATACAAGCACCTGTTCTGCCTTTAAATTATTACATGCAAATAATTTAATTAAACTATTATTTCATTACTATTTAAATGAAGCACTTCTGAATATTTTTAAAGAGTCAAATATCTTCAGTGATGTAGTATATAGATAAGAAATAATTCAACAGGATGGTCAGAGGTCTGTCTGCAGCAATAAGGGCTGACACAGCAATCACACAGCTTTCTAAAGCCAGACTCAGGAAAGGGACTAAAGTGATTGTAATGGAAGGTACAACAGCTTCAAAATCTACATAAAAGCAGTGTAAGTTCACTGAGGATGCTTACTGCTTTGCCAGTGGAAAGCACTGTGGAAAAGGAGAATCACATTTTGAGAGCTTCTTGGTATTTTAAGAAGTCATAAGCAAGATAAACTATAATTATTTTTGAAGACATAGGTAGTCTTTGCTCTTTAGCAGCATGACTTTTCTACTAATCTTGTAATAATCAAATTGAAACAATAAATATTCTAGCTGCCTCTTAGAAAAGTCTTCTTAGAAGTTTCTGTTCTTTCCAATTTCTGGAACCAGAATTTTATCTAATGGAATTACACTGCTAAAACTAACAGAAGTCAAAGACTTTGACAAAATATTTTCAGCTTCATTATAAAAACTGCAGTACAGAAATACACTTAGAACATTGAAAATTACCTTCTGCTCTTTTATTTTCATGTGCTGAAATTCTTGTATTTCAAATAACAGTAAAACAGTTAATGGGTGGAAATGTTAAACAGTTACTGGTACAGAAATGCTTCTCAACTTTTGACGTCATAGTGAACATGTTCTTTCTTATGTTACTTTGTGTTTTGGATCCCGGATGTTTAACATTTTTTGATGCCAAAATATACCATTTCTAAAGAGCTAAAAAGATAAGGAAGTTTGCTAAAGCTAAGTAAGCTATTACTTGCTGTGTTCTTAATGTTTTATAGGTGTGTGGTACATGTGAGCTACTTTAAACTACTCACCAGTTTATCACAGAATATCCTTATGCCCTTTTTCTCTCAACCTCCAGCAGCTGGACATTCCCTGCAGGTACTGTGGCCCTTGGAGAGCTCTCACTGGAGCAGATTTGTTTGAACAGGAGGAAGAATAGGGAGGGACTTCAATCCCCAGCCCCCTTCTGCTGCTGAAGGGGCAGGAAAAGGAGCTGAGCCCAGGAAAAGATGGGGAGGAACTATTGGGTTTTATTTTTGTTTCTGTTTCTCACTAACCAAATTTTAAATAGCAATACATTTAAATTCATCTTGGCCAACTTTGTTCTGTCCTAGATGGTATTCGGTAAGTGATCTTCCTGTCCTTTACCTTGACACGTGAACTCTTTCATCTTATTTTCTCCCTTGTCCACTGATGAAGTTTATTGGTAAATACTCCAAATTTACTTTCTTGTTCTGCTTTTGATGTTTAAAGTACTATGTACTGTAAAGACTGCATGATACACTCTAAGAATTTGTAGCCACAAGGCTACTATTTTGAAGATTGCTGACATTAAAGTAATGCTTGTTTAGGTACCAGATGTCAGGAAAATTAATCCACAAACACCAGAGGTTAATGTCCAAAAAGGAGACAGAGGTGGAGAGGGGTGGAGAGGGGAAGAGGGGTGAGCATGTGGGTGAGTGTTTGGATGCTGGCCAAGGGGTATCCACCACATGTTTACATTTAGACTATACAATATCTGTTTTATCCAGATTATTTAGTATAAATTTTATAATATTATTAAAGTATAAATTAATTTCTTACTTTGCATTTCTATTGCATATTCCAAAATTATTAAATCAAATCTCTTTTTATAGACTGTCTCTTCATTGCTACAAGTGATAGAGTATGTTTATCTTATCAAATGGAGAGGTGAATGTCCTGCTGCATTTTCCTTTGTGTTAATACACAATTCCTCTGGAAAAGTCTCAAAACAGAAAGTCTGTGAGCTTGTCCTCAGATTCTCCATGGGAACAGAGCTAGGAGTCCTGATTATTTCAGTCCTCCTAAATCTGTTATTTCTTTGTGGAGCAGCACTAAACTACTAAAGAATTTACAAAAAAGACCATGAATACCATGGTTGTATGACTGAGATGAATCTACAGTTTCAAAGATGACAGTAAGAAGTGTTTAATTTTGCTGTTTGATTGTGAGCTACACATTGCATCTGTTAAATAATATTTTGGCACAAAAAATCTGAAAAAAAATCTGACTTACTATACTTTTGCATCGTCCTTTCAAATACATGCAGAGAACCCTTCGGAGACCAGAAAAGCCCTTTAACATGGTTAACTTGCCCTTTCCTCCAAGTGGCATTCTTGGGTGTTACCAGTTCAGGGTGTGAGGGATATATGTGATTATCTTTTTCTCCCTGCAAACTGTGGATCATCTCCAAGACTTAGATAAATTTCAGTATTGTTTCATTGAAGGAAGCCAAAATTTGAAACTGGCTCTTATGGAAATCACAAAAAACTATCCAAAGCTACAGTATGTTCACAGTTCCAGTATTTATACTTTACCTATCTGCAGTCTGGGAGGATAGAATCCTTCAGCTGAAGCCATTTGAAATGTATGGATCTAGATTAAGACAGTTTCCTAAAGCATTCTTTATAGAGGTAGTTGCTGGAAGAAGGCACTTTGTCTCAAAGTCTATCTGCATTAATGCTTCATAGAGCCTAGACAATCACTTTCAGCCATGCATCAAATTTTTGATTTATCATAATAGCCTCCACTCGTATGAACCCATAATCAATCATAATATTTCATTAACTGTAGATGATTCAATTATGTGATAACCTTTTGTAAAGCCTAGAGGAAGTTAAGCTGTCTTTATATTTTACATATATTTCAATATTTAAATATAGATCTGAATAATTTCTGTTCTATCTGATTACATTATTACTTATAATAGTGTACTTATTTAGTTTAATTTACCATTTCTATCATGCTGTATTTCTCTTAGGAAGAAGAGCCTGAAAAATTAATAAAGAAATTTTAATATTTTTTTTGCTTTGATAAAAAATTCTGCAATTTATTCTAAAATTAAATAACAGGATTCTTTTAATAATAGCAAAATGAAAGAAATCCTGAAGAATTGGAAGCCTGAAGGTGGTTTTTATCTTTCTGTGTCACAGAGGAGAACAATTACAAATTAGCTGCTCTTCTGACAAAATATCTTTGCTTCTTGTGCATCCTCTCAGGGCTGCCAACATGAGCTACTAAGTGGATTCTTCTCTCTTACAGAATGCACCAAGAGAAGTCTTTTTCTGGTTTTCACCATCTCTTTTACAGCAATATATTTGATTTCCTATTTTTATACTTTCCATCACCTTGCTGCTCTACCTAAAAGTGATGATCTTCACAAGAGAAAGTGAGAAGAGTTTACTTTAAAAAATAGACAAAAATTTCAAACAAATCTCAGTGAAAGGAAATGGAAAACTACCACCTGAAAATGAGAAATCTGGGAATAAAGCTACACCCACTCTGACACAGTCATTTACATTCATTATTAACGAAGAAGTGTAAAGATAAAATACCTGCCTTGGTGTTGCTGTTATCAACAACAGCAGATGAATTTCAGCACAGAAATGCCATCTGAAAGAGCTGGGGGAGCAAAGCTGCAGTTCCTGGCATTGATGTTTGGCCTGCCATCAAGACCAAGGGTGCAAATGAGGATGTGCTGCTGAAAGTGAGCAGTATCATGGCATTATCCAACAGGACTTCCTGGACACTTAAAACAACTTAAAACTCTGATGAGCATGAGGTGGGTGGCCTCTTACTGCAGTGGCACAAGGTTTGCTGTGAAGGCAGACAGTGATGTTTTTGTCAACATGAGGCACCTGATTGAAAAGCTCCCCAGGCCTCTCCCACCTCCCACACAGAATTATTTCACAGGCCATTTAATGAAAGGGCACAGACCCATTTGGAATAAAGCCAGTAAATGATACATATCAGAAGAAGAATTCCCAGGTAACAGATAACTTTCTGTTCAGGAAATGGCTACATCTTTTCTGGAGACCTGGCTCCAAAAATTGTCAGTGCCTCTTTAATGATTAAATACATACATTTGGAAGATGTTTATATAGGGCTTTGTCTTAATATGGAGTAGAAATAGTACCACCTCCTTATTCACTGTTTAACCTACACAAGGTCCCATTTTTTCCTTGTGTGTACAACAAAATAATTACATCTCATCACTTTCAGACACATGAGCACATACTCTATTGGGAAACACTGCAAAAGAAGAAACACATGTGTTAGAAGAGAAAGGTCCATTCTGGAGCATCCTAGGAACTTTCTGTGACAATGGGCTAGGCAGCAGATGTTTTCTTAGCAGGAACAGAACATCTATGTAATGATAACTTTCAAGGTACATGGACATCCTGAATCAGGTACCTAGGTTTTGTATTAGTTGAATTCAAAGGATTTTTCCTCCATAAAGAAGCCTTTCTCTGTTGACTGAATGCTGATTGGTACCTTATTTAGTTTTGGATGAAGTATCAATTAATTTTTAAAGCATTTTAAAATATGACAAGAAACTATATTGTTGGAAACCAAGAAATAGAAACTTCTACAGATGCTGAAGGGTTTGATCTGCAGCCTTGGAAAGAGCTTAAATTAATATAATGATGAAGGTACACAGACATTGGGTAGAGAAATTATAAACTTATGTCCCTATAGTTACAAGTAAGAATATGTCTTATGTAGGTAAGAAATTATATTAAGTAAAATAGTTTGAGGTTTAAGCTGTAATAGTATGAGTTATAGAGTAGGTTAGAGATCCAGAAACTATAATAGAGGTGTGCATGAATACATGATCTCTCAGCTTATTGGCCAAGAGAGAGACGCCGTGCAGCAAAATTAAGGAAAGGTGATAGGTTTATAAGTGAAAACAAGTTTATTGTCAACTGCCCATTGGGCTAAAATGTTATATATTGCTGTGGGAAGAAGAAACTCGTGTCTTCCTTGAGCTATGGCTGACTTGTTGCTCCTCTAAATCTCATGCCTTTGAGACTGATATCTTATCTGGCTACTTGAGAAATAAATCATCTCAAAGCAAGGTGGTCCCATCCCTCATTTTTCATCTCGACACCATATCAACTCTACTGAAGAAAAAGCAAGGACGATGCAATGAAACTTGTTCTTTCATTAACCACTAATAAGTTAACACTAACGTGTGAATTTTATACTGCTCAGATGTCATTTGCCTATGTACAATTAAATATACTCGTGTGGCATTCCAGTGTGACTGAAGAAGAAAGCATATTTGCTATCCTTTGTTGGGGAATTAGTGCCAGAAATGTGGGCAGGAACTGCTTCTTCAGAAAATCTAACATTAGCATTTCCCAGATCTCAGTTAGTGCCCACAGTGGCTACTGCTGTCTGTGGTCATATAAAGAACGAACACCTCACACATGACACCACTTACTTGTTATCATGGAGACGTAATAAAAAGAGGAAAAATTAAATGCTGATTGACTGTCCTGTTAGTGATATATTAAATTACATTTTAGGGCATTCAGCTGTGTACAAAATATCCTAACAGTTAAGTAAAAAATAAGATGATACTTACTAACCTCAGAAGATAAAAGTCAGTCCAGATCCCTATCAGATGCACATGGGAATCAAAATGTCAGTCACATGAACACCAAACACTTCAGCTGGAGGTGAAGTGAGAAAGTATGTATACATCATAGGCATCCCTGATGACATTTTAAAAACATATATTATGGTGTCCAAAAAAGAAACCCCTGAATCCTGCAGTCCAATCTTTTTGAGCTCTGTGCATCCCAGGACTGACAGATAGAGGGGACCTGTGGTATAGCCATTGAACACAATGCATTTCTTGTTTATGGGAATTTGGTCTTAAAACTTTTGATTAAGGAACATTACTATTCATCTAATACCTACAGAGGACACTTTTTCTATCTTAATTGGGTACCTATTCACCTGGACTTTTGTGATAGATTGGCATTTAAGAAAACAAAGAGAAACAACTAAAGAAGTTAAAACTGCTGGAGGCTGGTGGGAGTTTTTCTCCCGGTCAACTACCGGCCATTTCTAAGAATTGACAGCAGTTTTGACCATTGAAAAGTGAGATCAACCTGTGAACACCACCTAAAGACCTAAGCCTGGGAATTTCTTTGTCTCTTCATTTCCTGGCTGTGAAAGGTAACAGAGCTCCAGCTGGCTGAGTCCTGTTCCTCTGCCCAGGCCATGCAGCCTGGGCAGGGGCTGGGCTGGGCCTGCCGCGGCTCTCGGCTGGGAAATGGAGCCTGCAGGATTTTTCTTGAGCTCCAGCCAGGCCAGGCCGGTCTCTGGCTCAGCCGCAGTTTCTGCCGCGATTGAATTCACCAGAGACTATCGAGTAAAGAAAGAAAAAAGCTCTTGACCTGCAGTGGGTTGAGAGAGTGACCACACTCTCCAGAGCAGCCATGAAGAATCTTCCATCGCATACAACTCCAGCTGCTGCTCCGGCAAAGATCACAGAACCATCTACAAAAGCCTGGGCAAGATTTTAACCTTTTCATTACCCAGATGAGACTTGCAGAATAATCCTTTTTTTTCCAGAGAGAAAAAGAGAGAGAGAGAGAGAGCAATTCACATGTAAGGAGACACCAGAAACTATCAAAAACAGTGAAGAAAGGAATTAAGTTTTAAAGGGGAAGAGAAAATAAGGAGATGCTTTAATAAGCTGAAAATTTTTCTGTTAAAGCTATGGAGATGGACAGTAGCGTTCTGAAAAAAAACTCCTTTAATTCATGACAGAGTATATTGCGAGGAATGGAGTGTTCAAAGTGTGGATTTTGAACAAATGGTGAAGTGGTTGTGATCCTGTGAGATGCTGGAACGGTGGGAGGTGGGGGGAAGAAGTAATAGTTGAAGATTTGTGGCCTTTAAGAGGCAAAGAGAAAACTTCTGTTTCCAGACAGGCTCACAAAAACAGATGAAGAGAACTTCTGCCTTTGAATAACTCATCCTTAAATGACATCCCTAGACTCATTTGACCCATACACACCTCAGAGTGATGTGAAATGGGAGGAGTGAACTGATGACAGATTTCTGGGAAGCTGGCATCAGAAAAGTAGAAAGCTATAACAGTAATAGTTTTCTTGTGAAAAACTCCATAGATTAACAGAAGAAGACTTCTTTTTCTCTACAAAGGCTGATGAAAAGACTCAAGCAAGAATTGAGACTGTTTTAATCACCAAAGTTTTTTGTCTCTATGTTGTCATATGAACAAGAGAATAGTTGGGTAGTGGGAGAGAAAAGGGTTGTTCTGGAAGTTTTATTCTGGTTTCTTATTCTTGTAGTTTTTGTTAATAAACTTTCTTTATTCCTTTTAAGTTTTAAGCCTGTTTTGCTCTTGTTCTAATCCATATCTCACAGCAAGAAATAAGTAAGTTTTCTAGTGATTTTTTTAGTTGCTGCTTTAAAACCACAACAACTTTCAAGACCTTTTTGCATTTACCTCAGGAAAGATACAGCTACCAAGGACAATACTCCCTCAGGACTTCCCTGGGTCCCAATATTTTCTAAAATTTGAAAGTTTTACAGGATAATGTGTTTAAAAAATGAGTATTTTTGGACATAACATGTTGATTACTTGACAGTAGCTATGACGTTCTTGTATAGCTGACACCTTACCTTACACTAAACAACATAGCGAGCTCAACTCTGAAATCTGTTCCCTTTGCACAGATGGAAAACACCATATCATGCATGGCTGTGCAGTAACAATGCCTGAAGGTGAGAAAAAGTAAAGAAACTCAACCCTCACATATTCTCCTATTACCTGGATAGCAATCAAGTTCTCCAGGTTATTCAGTAATTCCTAAAGTTAGGGGCCCAGCAGAAAAGGACCTGGGGGTGCTGGCTGACAGCAGCTGACCAGAGTGTGCCCAGGTGGCCAAGAACATCAAGGGCATCCTGGCTTTTACCAGGAATAGTGTGGCCAGCTGGACCAGGGAACAGATTGTCCCTCTGTACCCAGCACTGGTGAGCCTATATCTCAAATCCTGTGTCCAGTTCTGAGCCCCCCAGTCCAAGGAAGACTTTAAGATGCTGCAGTGAGTCCAGAGATCAATCAAGCTGGTGAAGGGCCTGAAGCACAGGTCTGATGAGGAGCCTGAAGAAGGCTTTGGGGAGACCTTATCACACTCTACAACTGCCTGAAAGGAGGTTATAGAAAGGTGGTTGGTTTCTTCTCCCAGGCAACTGGAGACAGGATGAGAGGAAATGGCCTCAAGCTGCATCAGGGGAGGTTCAGTTTGGCCATCGTGAAGAATTTCTTCATGGAAAGAGCTGTCAAGCATTTGAACAGGCTTCCTAGGGAAGTCATGGAATCACCATTGCTGGAGGTGTTCCAAGAAATGACAGGATGTGGCCTGTGGCATTCAGTGCTGTGGTTTAGTTGGCATGGAGGTGCTTGGTGAAAGGTTGCACTAAATTATCTTGGAGGCATTTTCCATCCCTAATGATTCCATGACTGTATAAAATAGAGTAACAGGCTTCATCACAGCCTGAAGCTGAGTGCACAAGCAGCACAATCAGTTGCATTAACAGAGACTTACCGGCTGTACAAATAAAAGAGTATAAAGATAATAATTCCTCTCTTTTGTTTGGAGTCTGTGAAGTCTGCCACACCACTGTACATTTATGGATGCAGTGAGAGTTTATAGCTCCTAGCAGGAATACCAAAGCTAAAAATATTAAAAGCTATAAACTTGACAGCAAAATGAACCAATCCACCAGCAAGGACTGGTAAAAGGATAAAAGAAATAGCAAGTGATCTAGAGAAATTTTTGTATGATCAGTAATTGGTAGTGTGGGTATTAGTGATTAGTCAAATCATTAATGTTGTACCTGTGTGCTTTAAAGGTACCAGAGCCCTGTGCAGAACCTCATTCAGCATGTTCCCCAATTTGTCTGAGATACCTCATGCACATGAAGTAGTATTTACTCTTTCATTTCCATACTTTGCTTCCCAGTCTCTCTTCTGGTTGGCATGGGCCAGTTCCAAATCATAACAGTTTAAAGTCTACATTTTGTAAAAAATTTTGCTCACAGGAATGTTAAATGCTTGTTTTGAACTTAATGAAGTAAATATTTGCCTTTTTAAGCTTCTCAGAAGTTTATACTTCTGTTGAATTACTGATATTCTTTCATTGCCAGTGGAGGCAATAATTAAGTATGTAACAACATTATCATTAATATTTTCAATTCACTTCAGAAAATGAAAAGAAGCAAAGTCTGGGTCATCTCTCATAACTTAATAGGAATTATTAACTCTTTTCCTGTATCCCTGCAGTGCATATTCTGTATCAAGCACAAGGAACAGTGGCTAAAATTTTGAAGTGTTGCTCTTTAGGCATTTATTCATTGTATATCTGTTTCAAAGTAGGTAGGGTTCTTCTAATAGAATATCAAGAATATGCCACTGTATTTTATGCATATTGCTTTGTTTTATAAATTCTACATTTATAGATGCATAATAAAAGTATATATAGATATAATAATGTATATATAGATCTGCCTTGAAGAAGAATTTTTATAACCTTGATGTACAAATTGATGTACCTGCATAGAGCTTCATGTTATAAATTAATTTCCAGATTTTAGTGGCCTGGATATCAAGCAGAATTCAATGCTGCAAAATCACATGTCAGTGTTCCAAAATGACAGAATGGTTGCTCTCAGCCCTAATTCTCTAGAAACTAGGTAACTGCATGTTACCTCTGCTGCGTTTGATGTCATTTCAGTTTTCCTCCACAGCTGAAGCCTAAAATTTATTTGTTCTTAACTTGATTTGGTGCATCGGTAAATAAAGATGTATAATATTCAGTAATATGTATTTGTATACTTGGAAGTTGTTAAAGTGTATTTGTGGTATAAAGTTGTTTGTGAGATAGAAAACATCTGTGCTGGGAAATAACTGCTCTTAATTTCTAAGACAAAATGTCACAACTTCACTAATTCATTCCACTGCAGGTTTTAAAAACTCAAGAACTTTATGCTTTTTACTTTGTATGTGAATTCACGTGTGTTGTGGAATTGGAGTGAAACAGTTAAGGAAACATACTGCATGCCATTGAAAGAGTTCTTATGATGTTTTTATTGCAGATTAGGTAATACATTTTCATAGGTAGGTCTGGCTTTGCTGGACATTCCCTTGAGAATGAAGCAATTGTTATCAGCGAGCACTTCCCTTTCTGAGTCTGTGACTCTGGGTACCAAACTGCTTGGGCTGTGCTAAGGCAGTGTTGGGGAAAATGGGGATCTTTGGGTTGTTGATAGAAGTGAGCCAAGAGGAAAAATACATACAGTTAAGCGCAGTTAGAAATAATCTTTTTTTCACAGCTCCACATTTTTCTGCTGAGTGAACTGCTGCCTGCTCAAACTCCTCTGTTCAACACTCATTTGATCCTGCTCATTCTAGAACTTCATCATCCCCTCTCCAGCACTGAGTCTTGGGATTCCTGTTCCTCAGTGTGGTTGCCAGTCCAGTTAGGCTTGTGCTACATTTCTGATAATCATGATGAGAAAAGAAAGTGTGTGAACACAAGACTGCCTGTAGGATGGCCATTAACAAATCACCTCCCTGGCCACTGAGCGATTGTGCATACTGTCTCATTCAGAGTTAATATAGTGGTGCTTAGGCTGGTCTTGGAAGATCAAAATCCCACTAGAAGGCAGTCTGTCTGTGAAGATATTCCAGAGGAAGCAAACCTGTTCTGCTTTCAACATGAAAGGCAGTATTATTCTGAATAACTGAACTTTGTGGTAAATTATTCATGAATTATGAGAATTTCTGCTTCATCAGAAGCTGTTGTTAGTTTTTACTACCTTGCTTGTCTTCCAGCAGATTTTGAAGGGAGCTAAGTGTTTTGTTCACAAAGATTGCCTTGCATTCATTTTGACTCCAAGTGCCTCCAGCTGTCTTTGTGTTTGCTTTAGCAAATCTTCTGGGTCTAATAAGCAATGCATTGAATTAAGAAATTAGAAATTCATTAAGCCTGGAGAAATACCAGGTCACATTAGATGCCACTATTTCAATCTGGCCAAGCAGCAATTCTGCTGAGTTAAGTGGGAAAATGGACACACCTGACTGCTTGTTTCTGCTGCTTTATGGGGTGTTAAATGTGAGGACTCAAGCCCTCACTATGGGTCCTTTTATCAGTGGTGTGTGCTATATGCACACAGGGAATTCCTGTGAACTGCGACTCACGCTAAAAGCAGAGTATCCAGCTTGCCTGCTGAAGGATAGCCATGGCTCTGGAAGCCTCTCTGCTGTCTTGAGACTCCATTAGAGAAGCCTTCAGTATGAAACAACTGATCCTCCTAGTATTTTGGAATGAACATTTTTAGGAAACTTGTATTTTTTAAAAAAAATATTCAACTGGAATAGAGTCTTCTCCCTGAAGGTATTAAAAATAGAAAAGTTATTCACACTGCACATGCAAACTCTTCTGGGTAACTTCTGTGACTGGTCTTGGACAAGATCCTGTACCATATACTGTTTCTTGAAAAAATGTAGACTTAACCTGTACAGCTATTTAAATTGTTTCTTTGTTTCCCATAGTGCCCATTTGGAATACTTTACCTGTGAATAAACGCGTAAATGATTGAAGGGTGGAAAAGCACTGAGCAATAATGGACTCTAAGCAGAACCACTGAGTTATTAAAACTTGGAATTGCTAAGAGGAAGGAAGGAACTAAAAGCAGACTTGCTGTCATTCCTAATACGAATGTGACTTGATTTCAATATCCTTACAATGCTGATAAACGTGCTCACATCCACAGTTGCTTAATGAGCATCTTGGTTGTGGTTTCTGTTTCAGAAATAGAATGTACTTCTAGCAATTAATATAGAAGAGAATAAAGTTTTGACTGACCTTTGTTTTTGTACAAGTAGGACATCAAGGGAGTTCAGAGAATAATCAATTTTTCTATATTAGACTACCTGCAAAATTACTTGCACTAGTTCTATGTGGATACTTTTAACAGAAGGGGGTTTAAAACCTTGAGTATGTTCTTTCCCATTTGTGACGTTGATCTTGGAAGATTATGGATAGACATGCTTAATTCTGTAGACAGCTTGACCAATTGTTGCTTCTTACATAAGTAGACACTTTCTTGTGTACATCATGCTGAAGCAGAGGTTTTAGATCCATAATGCTTTTTCACACTATGTGGAATTACATTTATTTTGTGGAATGGGTTATAAATTTCTTTAAGTTTCAATGAGATACATAATTTCATGTGAAAATGTGGTATCACTTTTGGGTAATCTGGACGAGGCATCAAATGCTTGGACAACTGTAGTTCTGGCATATTCATGAGGGCTTGTTGTAGGAATCATTCCTTAGAGGGATGCTCTGACTTTTTTGTTATAATCTATTCAGGTTTCTGTAGACAAACTCACCAAGGTTCAAAGGGTTGAGTTTCACCTTAGCTACTGTATGCAGCTTTGCACATTAACTTCCCAGTTTTTTGCCAGTGGCGGGGGGCTGCCTGTGTGAGATGAGAGGGACTTTCCTGCAGCTGGGCTCTTCTTTCACTGATGTGTCACAACCTCAGTCTCTGCAGTGTGACCAGGTAGTGTCATCCAACCTGATCTGTGTAAACCCAAGGAACAAAAACCCAGGTCCCAGAGGCTAAAATAGGACTGAAATTAACCAGTACTAATAAAAATGGGTGACAGGCTGAGATTGAAAATTATTTCAAAGATTGAATTCTTGACACGCAAAGCCTTGTTGTCAGCTTTATGTATTAACATGCTTGCTACTACAAATCAGGAAATGTCTCTCTGTGGGCATCAGATAATCTGATGTTGGTCAGAAGCTCAGTCACTGACATGCTGCCACCTGCATAAATATGCTTAGGAGCATCTAAGCAAAATATGGTAGAATCTGACATTTGTTCATATGGGTTAAACAGCAACAGGTCATCCTTCTGTTAGGCAGACGGAGTTCAACCACCATACTGAACAGGCCACAAACCTGACAATCCCTGAAATCAGAGTTTCTAGGCACCACATTTCTGCATTTGGTCACTTACCCACTGTTATTTTGTTTCCAAAATCTGAATAAAATGTACCACTCAGTTTGAAAAATGGTTAGTGGAAACCTGTATAAAATTGTCTCCCAATTTTGTGGTGAGTTACATATCAAAGTTGTGTCTCCTCCCTGGTGTCTTGTCCCACTGTATTGCAGAAGCTGTCCTTTCGGCTAGGTCCAGCATTTGGAACATAGGTCAATGGATCAGGTCGGATCAAGTATCTACAAAAATAAATTACAGTTGTTACTAAAACAATGTGGAGCAATCCAGAGTAAGTGCATACAGTTGTAACATTGAGAAGACCTGAGCAAGACTTAGACTTACTTTGAAGGTGTTTGGTTTAGTTCTTGTGGCAGCATTGGTTAGATTTTTTTTCAATTTAAAATACAGAGTAAGAGGAGGATGCCAGCTTTATAACATTACAAATATATGTATTATATATTTATATGTGTATTTTAAGTATATACATATATAGTATAATTTGATGTCTCTTTAAATAGAAGTCTCCATATTTTATTTTTTGCAGGTCTTGTGACTATTTTTTATGTGTGTGTTTTAACTTACACTATATCATTCAGCTCTAATCTTGTATCTGGAGAAGGGTTGATCAGGATGTAAGAAAGGGTGTTCTGATGATCATTCATTTCATCTAGAGGACAGGGGGGAAAAAAAGTACCAAATAAATTACATTTACAAATTAATTGTGAGAAGCATTACTTCTGACATATTAATTTGATGAAAGTTCATAGAGCTGTAAAAAAGTGTCTGTTGTCAGAGTGATTTCAAGTAAGTTCAGCAATTTATTTTTTCAACTGTACTCATATTGAAACTACCTGACATTATATCTTTTGAATTATCAGCTCTAAAAACATCCTGTTTTCTAATGTTTTAAAAATCTTCTGTATTTTTGCAGTCATAGCAATCTGAATTTAACCCAATTTCAGCGTGATCTACCAATCTGTCCTACAGCTTAGGTAAGTTTGTGGTGAGCAGGGGCTCCTGTGCTTGGATGACATCAAGTTCAAATGATGACCAAGGTTAAATGCAGGTGTATGACATTCTCATCTATTTCTAGATTTGGTCAACATAAACCTTTTTTTCCCTTTTTCTATTTATCTAGGAAGCACTTCCCTTTTATCATCTGTGCCAAGGGCTTGAAATGTGAAGGCTGTATAAATGGAAATTGGTATGCCTCTTGCATTTTTAACTGCTCTCCTAATGATGGGTTGAAATGAAGGCTGACAATTTTTGTTTTTAAGGTTTAAGCTACACTTTCGTAGTTGCCATTACAATATATTTTATATCATTTTCTCTTTGCACGCTCCTTGGGCTGCTGCAGTGAGACTGGTTTTAATCTTATCAGACTAAAGAGGAGGGGCAAAAGGAGAGAAAGTATTTCTCTGTTAAATCCTATTTAGCTTTTTAGGAAAATTTATAACTCAGAATCAGATAAATGTAACAGGTAAAGCATTTAACTATCAAGATTTTGCTGCTTTGTAGATGGTATCTAATAGACCCAAATTTGAGTAATGAAATGAATATTTATTTTTGGCTTTTAACTAGGATTTGAAAAGAAAAGTAGGACTACAATGAAGTTTTCTCATTACTAATATAAATATGAATTAAATTTACAAAACAAAATTGATCAAATGTTGTCATGGCCTGTGAAACCCCCGGGAAATATTTAGCTATTAATCTTTCTGCAGAGTTGTATAGAAACATCTAAGAAAGAATGCATAGAAATTATCCAGATGGGGTGTGGAATAAAGAGCCTGTATTTACATATCTAGAAATTCCTGGTGTTTCTAGGAAATTAGAACCCATAGTCCTGGGGTTTTCACCCAACATGCTACAGGGCCAAGGCCAGAGAAAGGCCACCTAGCCAGCTGTGGTGCATGTGTTAAAAAGTGTTAGAGCTCTTGTCCACAGCTTAACAAACCCCAAAACAATCCCACAAACTAAAAAGCGACTTGACATCAGCCTTGCTGGAGAATGATTTGGTGGATAAAAATGGCATCTAAAGACCTAGTAAAACATGCTTTCTAAAAATTACTTTCATATGATAATTTGGCATTCTTTTTGAAAATTGTGGGGAAAAGGCAATATCCTTCACAGATAAACAACACCCTGCCTTGACATATGAGTGAACTTCACAACAGCCCTGTCTTCATCTTTATTTCATGAGGTTTGTGGAAATATGGTGCAGCTGTTCAATGACTGGAGAATGTTTATAAATTCAGCATACACATACCATCTACTAAATATATACATGTGACTGACATGCTGCCTTATGAGCCTTCCATCTCAGCATAGGAATGGGTGATAATGGAATGAATGCATTAAAAACACTCCAAGTTACTCTTGGCAAATGAAAAAAAAACAAACAACTTAAACCAACAAAACAAAAAGCATTATTATAAACTTAGTATTTTGGTTTTGGCTCCATAATTTCTTACAAATAAGTTCACCTTGTACCATGCTAATGTTGCTACTGAAGTACTGTAATAGCAGTACCGTATCCTGCTGGAGAAAGGCCCAGGTGCTTCATTCTGTTCTTCACAAGTTCAGCAAGCTCCTGCCTTTCTGACCTCCTGTAGAGGTTCATTCTCTGCTGGTTGATCTTCTCAGCAGTTTTAGCAGAGTGCCTAGGAGCCCTCCTGCTCAGGCGCCGTGCCCACTGCATGCTCTTCCTCCGCAACAGTGGGTGGTCAGACTGGTCACTGGATGTCGAGTTCCGGTGATTACCACGGCAGCTGAACTGGTCTTTGGTATCTTTGGTGTCCTCCCATTCCTCCATGCTGATGGAGATTTGAGACTTGAAAGAAAAATGACAAGTAAGCTGAAGGGCTGTATTAAATGGAAGCAAATGACTATGTTCTTTCTCCAACAGTGCAGGTAGAAATGGGGTTTGGCTGCAATGGAGCTGAGGGAATTCAGCTCTCTTTTACTTAGCAAGTATTCCTGAACTGGGCACCCTTTACTAGACTTTGACTTTTCATATAAAAAGCTCATTTATAATATAAATACTTTATCAAGCACAAAAGCAGGTAAGTATTATCTTGTGCCAAATTGCACTGTGATCCTTAGAAGAGCAAATTTAGCATTCTGATATTGTCGTTCCTCAATCAAGGAATCAGTCTTGAATGACTTCTCCACTTTCTTCCCAGTCTGCATAGTTTCAGAAATCTAAGTTCTGTAACTGCTTTTTACATGTATGTTTGTGGATTCATTAAGTAATGGTGCAACTTTGGCTGCACTCTTTTCAGTACTCTCTTAAGACCACAGGTAAAACATGCCTGTTAACTGTGTCTCAAATTCCCAGGTCTTCTTGACCTTCCAGCACACATGAAATTAGGATGCAGTAACCTTCATTGTGATTCAGGGCACCTCTTGTGCAAGCAGTAATTGATTCCTATCTTAAAGAATAATGGTGTTATTCATATAATGACACCCCCCCACCCCACCCCCATTAATTAAGAGCCAAAATCTGCTGCTCTGTTGCTGTGTTTTCCTTATGCCACTCAAATAAGACCAATGGTATGTGCATGTACAAGTAGTGAAATAACAGAGGTGGATGAACTACAGGTACATTTCTAACATGCAAAAGTTACTAGAGAATATAAGAGGAAATATGTCAAAAGATAACTTTTGTTAAGATAAATTGTTTCAATGTGTATTTTAGATTTAATGAACAGTTTTAATTTCTAGTTTCAAAACCACTTCCTTAACAATCCTGAGTTCCTCTTGTCCTATTTGAATGTCTTTTATTGATATGGAAACAGTAAAGTCCTTGCTGGCGTCAGTAAAAGCAGATTACCAAGCTAATGGTCACAGATTTCAATGTGGGGAGTATTTTAAATAAATACATAAAGTATAAAACAAAGATGATGTAAATGAACAGGCTGAGTTTGGGTGAATCCCCTTGAAAAGACTATGCTGGTAATTATCAGAGAATAAAGCAAATTTAACAGAGGAGCCACTGAATGTCCTTTTCCCACTAACATGAAAACGGAAAGATCCTGCTGACCTCATCAGTGCTGAATACAACCTTTCTGTAGGAGGATCACCACAGAATCTGTGAGGTTTCTGGAATCCATAAAATAGTATTTGATATAAGTAAGCTGGATACAGTGTGAAAGATACTTATATTTTTTACTTTTGCACAAATGAGATTTTATCTGTGTAAAAGAAAAAAACAACAAACAAACCCCGTAATTAAAAAGAACGCTAAAGATGTTTATGTTGTAGCACTTCAAGTAAAATCATATTTTTAATATTCTAGACTAGGATCTTGCAATAAACCTCAAGTAAAGACCAGATAATTTATTGAGGCTCTTCAGCTTCATCTGCAATAGAAAAGCGATTTATTTTTTTTTTAACAACCTGATTTTTTGAAATTTTGTTACTGACTCTGCTGATGGTAGGGCAGTAGAGAGAACCTGGATCCCTTTGAACAGACATGCAATTTGATTTTGTTGTGTGTTAGACTGTCATTTTGGGTTTGTGTGCATTTTATAGCAAGGACTAAGGTAGGCAGAGTGTACATTCCATAAGAAAAGGTGCTACTTATGGATAGGAAGGAGCTATTCAGTATGAACAAATCTGATACAAACTGAGTGTAGAGGATGGTCTTGTTTTGCCTTTCCTCCTGCCTGCATTGGCAGCCTTCCCTGTCAAGCTCTTGACAAAACAAATAACCAGACTTGCTGACAGCAGTAGTGTAAAGGCAGAGACCAATCATCATCACTGCAGAAGGGTTAGTCACTTTTTGTGCCAGAGATTAAAGGGGAGAGGCCAAGTGAACGAATAAGATTTTTGTTTCTGTGAATCTGTAAACCCTTAGCTTGAAGTTTTGAAACACTGGGATAGGTGAGCTGAAAGCATAAAGGAAGGTGATAAAGCTAAATATTTACTTCAGCAATGATGAAATTTTTATCGTACCTATTAAGAAAGCTGTGCAGAATGGCCATTTTCTGTACACAAGAGGAAATAATTCAGCTTTAAAGACAAAGCAAAATCAAAGCCCAAACTCTCAAAAGCAGCACAAAAGTGTGTCTGCCAATGGCAGCTGTTACACACACAGAAGATAAAAGTCCAGTGCAAAGCACTTCTGTGTTCCCATTTTAACCAGCCTTGAACTTAATCTAAAAATACTTTTATAACTATCATTACTTTGAGGTTTGATTATTTTTATTGAATTTCATTTCCTAGATCCATAGCAAATAAATCTGTTGCATGAGAAGCATGACTGATGACATGGTGTCACTCCTGTGCCACACAGTGAAGAAACATTTGCCTTTCAACCCTTGGTTTTGTTTGCTTTTTGTTTTTTAAAGGCAGGTTCCTGTCTCATGTATCCCACTTTGTGCCCTGAAAGGCATGACTGTTTGCATGTGCTGCCAGACAGCTGTGACCCACTCAGGCATGGCATTCTAACAGAATGTCTCGTGCCCTAAAATCTAGACATTAGGCTGGTCAATACATGGCAAGAATGGGAATGTAGTCACTGACACAACAGTGTGCACATCTGAGTTGATGGTGATTGAGATATCTGTAGTGATAACAGCAAACATTGATTAACTAGATTTTTCCTCCCTTGCCTTGCTGCTCCCTGGCTTCCTGTGTAAAACATGAAATAGTTTGAAGGTATAGTTTCATCTGTTCCATTCTGAAGCAGTGCCTTATTTTTACCTTACTGCAAGTTCTACACTGACTAAATTTTACTGCTCTGCCTACCAAGAATGCTACTTGCATCCAGGGTTCTAGAAATGCTTTTCTGCTCCAAAAACTGTCTAAACCATTGCCAAGTACAGGCACACTTTCCTTTTGTGATAAACTTGGGTATTTTGCTCCACTAGCACTTAAGGTGTTTAAGCTTAAGGCTTTCACCAGATGATCTTTTCACTGTAAAGATGATTTGTTACCTTCAGAATTCAACAGGAGCAGGCCCAAAAGGAACCAGTATTCCACTGGGCTTCTTTGAAATTCCCAGTCTGTCAGCTTTCAGATTTTTCAAGCTGTTTGTCCAGAGCGATGCTGCTTTAAGATCCATTTACACAAGAATGATCCATTGCATAGTTTCATTTTCTGTGAGGATTTTACTCCCACAATTGAACCTAACAATTTTATAGCATTTTCTGGTGGGGACTGAATTACATTTCTTCATAGCAGTCTGTATGGGACTATGTTTTGGATTTGTGATGATGTATTAATAATGGGGATGTTTTCGTTACTGTTGAGTGGTGCTTACACCAAGCCAAGGCATTTTCTGCTTGGCACCCACTCCAGCAGCAAGTGTGCTGGGGGAGAGCACAAGAAGCTGTGAGGAGACACAGCCAGGACACCTGATCCCAACTGACCAAAGTGATATCCCTTATTAATGGTGCTGTGCTCTGCTTTCCTAGAGATGGCCAAACACCCCCTGCCCATCAGAAGTGTGAGCAAATTCTGCTTTGCTTTCACACACAGCTTTTGCTTATCAAACTGCTTTTACCTGAGCCCAAGAGATTTCTCCCTTTCAGCCTCTCAGTTTTCTCTCCATCCCACCTTGGGGGGAACAAGCAAGCCAGCAGCTGTGTGAGACTTGCTTCAACTAGGACACCCAGAAGCAGGTAGACAATAAGCAAATACTTGTGAAGCCTTTTCTCTTGACTGATGAAGAAGGGGGAAAAGAAAACAAAACACAATTTAAAAAGAAAATAAACAAATATGGACTACTAAATAGAAGCCACAGAAAAGCAGCCATACAGGTAATGAAAAAAGATTTTGTATCTTGTTTTTATATTTTTAAATGTAATGGAAATAGTTTGGATCATAGGTGTGATAGTCATTGAGAGGCAGGGTAGATTCACTAGTTATTTAGTTACTGGGTCACTGAAAATTTGTTTTATTTTTAAAGAAATAATGAGTATATGTCAGTGAAGTGAGGGCTTCTCATTTGCATAGTGAAAAAGGGAGTGCCAAAGGATAAACTGTACATATTAAATATTAATATTGGCATATTTTGTCCTTCTGACTCAAGTTACCCATGTTATCACTTGGCAGCATCCAGGTATGTGCAGTACAAATTTAGTTTCTTGTGTCTGTTTAAACTCAAATTGATAATACTGTTGAAGGCTCTCTGAGTTATAAACCTTCAAATTTATGGTTAAAATTTCATAGGTCCTAAGTAAAAAGAGTGAACTACTTTTCTTTAATTCTCATTTTAAAGATCTTACCTAACCACATTCTTCTGACTCAATGTATTGAAAAGCTAAAATGATAACCCATGCTAATATTTCATTAGTGAAATAAGTAAAAAATAATTTAATTTCAAAATGAACATTTGCAGAAAGATTAGGGCTTTCAGCATCTCATTTGTAGGTCTCTGTTGGAACCCTGGACACAGAATTTCATGCTTTCTGTGCTGACAGGTACAGACCCACAACAGAACACTGTTTGACCTGAGGCCACAGAAAAGACTTCCAAAATTGATAGATAGAACTGAAACTTGTGAGTGTGTAGTTTGAATAGAAGTGTGTTATATCACTTGGCAGAAAATTTAGACTTTAAGGTTTTAGAATATAGTAGCATCTATGCAACAAGATGGAGGTTTTAGGGTGTTAACTTGCCTTGATCTTTCTCCTTCTTCTTCAAGGATTTTAGTAATACTGTATGACTGGATTGAAAAATCCACAATGCAGAACACAGGTGTTTGGTTATTGGGTTTTAAGTAAAAATAAATTAGTTGGCATTTTATATTGGGTAGTTGACACTTAAAAGGCCTTGGAAAGAGATACCTGGGGCCCCATTTTCTATACTGTTAGCTTAGTATGCAGATGACCTCACCATATGTGTAATGTAATATAGATAAGAAAAAATAATCAACTGAGTACGAACACAAAAACTGTTTCTCTCGCTCATCAATACCAACCCTGAGGAAAAGAACAAGAAAAAATACAGGACATTAGACAGGTCTCTATCCATAAAGGCCACAGACGTACAGCTAGATGTTGCTCCTTTGTATTCTGAGAAAGATGTAGGTGAGGGGAGATTTCCCTGCCCCTCTCTGGAGGGGAAAGATTGTATAAATTCTGAATCACTAACCAAGAAATTGCACAAGTATTTGTTTGAAAATAAAGTAAAGCCATTATTTAATGAGACGGCAGTACTAATGGTCATGTAAACAAATGGATAATACATGACAGAAATCAAAGCTGCCCAAACAAAAGAAGTATGTTAAATAGTCAGGAAAAAGTATTTTTGCCATTTTTCGTAAACAGAGAGATGAAGAAATGTACACGTTTGTGTGGCAAACATAGAAATACATACGTAAAATATTACCACTGTTCGGCAGCTAAATTTAGAGAGATTCCACAATACTTTGAATAACACTAACTAGAAATAAGCAACAAGAGAATGAATTAGAAGGTCATGTGAGCAGTTAAATGCTACCTGTTTTGAGAGGCATTGCTGACACAAGTACCAGGGGGCCTGGTTTTTTTGTTACAAACACTGCCCTTAGTGAGCACAGCGAGGTCAGAGGACAGCTCACAGAGTCCTGGCCATACCCAGGTGAGTTAAGAAAATTAGAGAATTAAGACTTTAACTAAAATAGAAACAGCTTATGAGAAAATTCAGAGTGGAGGATATGAAAGAGAATTTGGGATAGAGGCAGTGTAGGACTGGGTGTGCTTGGTTAGAGGCCTATGCAGGTCCTGTTTGCAGAGGGAATACAATGTAGCCAACAATTGCCAAAATAAAATGAATGGTCCAAGGATGGATATATATATATCATTCCTCTTGTCTCAAGTTGTGTTTGTAGAAGGACAAGGAGGATGGACTGTTGTGGAAAAGAAAAGAACCGTGTTCACACCTGCAAGCAAGGGATCTGAACTGTGTCCAAGAGAACTAGGAGAACTGCAAACAGGATACACTTGAAAAGTTCAAGCCCAAGGAAAAGAAAGATTTCATTAGAAAGACCCCAGACCCATTTCAAAAGAAGAAATGAGCATGTCCAGAGGGGCAGAGAGCTCATTACCATATCAGGCAAGAGTGGGCCAGAGTCAGCAATGAATATGTATAGTTGTATTGTGTAATCCTATGCATATGTAATCCTGCACATATGTAATACTTCGGGGAATAAATAGGGAATGAGAGCCAGTGAGGGGCACACAGTCTTTGGTGATGATTCCAGCATGTTGTCCAGCCATAATAAAGCACTTTCTAATGTTAAGTAGTTAGAGAGTCCTTTGTCCATGATTTTATTGCTTCACAGATGCCCCTTGTTTCCCATCCATCCATTCCCTGCAGGCAAGCAGGAATCACAAGCCAGGTGTCCACTGGCCCTGGGCACTGCTGGAGCCTGGGGCTCAGTCTGGGTTAGTGTGACCATCCACGTGTCAGCAGAGGCCTCGTGCACTCTGCAGTCAAACCCACAGAAAAATATAGTGAACTGACCCACCTCGGATGTTGTGAGCTTCTGGGATTCTGTCCTGTAGACTCCAATTGGAATGTCTCCTGTAGAGGAACAAAGCTTCTGATACAGTCTGGCATATGTCCTAATCCACAGATCCTCTTCTGTGATTTTCATCTGAACAAATAACAGTAGGAGAGAGGACTTTTAACTCTTGAGGGATTATCACTTGTTCACTATGCTACTCATGCAAAAAAACCCAACAAAAGTAAACACTAGCTGGTAATTATCCCATTGTAGTGTTGTTCCACAACAAATCTGCAACTTCTATTAAGTTTGTCAGACTGGTTTTTTTGCTTTCTCCCTGTTCAGAAGACATTGTAGTAGAAGCAGTTTAGCATTATGAACTTCTGGTCTTAGTTTAAGATTACTTAAAATTTACATGGCAGCCTTCGCCCACTGTCTAAAGTAATTTCACTAAAATATAAATGAATAAATGAAATATTGTCAGCAATAAGAAACTAGTGTGGACAGACTGGAGTGCATTGAGTATTTTGAATTTTGTCTACCAGACTGCTTTCTGAATATGTGGGGATAAGGGAGTGGGGAAGAAGTAATACACTAAGTGGCATAACAAGTCTTACATGAAGCTCACTTATTTCATTACTAGCTTTATCTCGAGATGTATGAGTTCCTTTTTAGAGATTCAGTTGCACTTTCAAGTGTTCTTACATTCACTGTAATAAAGCTTAATGATTGACCAAGAAATATGTAATTTTTATTTAAACAACTTTTTTAAACCATTATTGATACCTCCCTGCTGTTCTTTATAGATGATCACAAAGCAACTTTTAATAACTCAGCTTGTATTGATATGTTTGCTACCCAGGGTATGACGGGTGTGGGAGAAAACAGAAAGGTATGACTTATTTTAGTAAAAATTACTTCAGTTGTTTAAGATTTTATGTATGTATATACACAGTTAAATTGCATTGGGGAATATTGACATGTATAATAACAAGATGATTTTTTAACTCCAACTCCTAGTCATTTAATACATCTGATCTTTATGTAAAAACTACATACGCTCTTTATTGCCCATAGGAATGGGGACTGGGAGATAGTCCTGGCCAGGCAGCACAATACAGATAGTGCTTTCTGGTTTTTGTATACCTAATTTTTAAATTTTGTATACTTAATTTTTAAATTGGTTGCTGAACTTCCATCGGTATTTAATATAAAATGCACTATTCCTGTGTTTTCCTGACTTTCCAATTTTCTGCTGAATAGAATGAATTATGTTTTCTCAGAGAGATGTTTTTTTGCTATGAAACTAAAATTGGGTATGTTTTCTGTTTCATTTCCTCTTCTTCTCCCTGATGAAAAAGGAAACAGATGGCCTTCCTTGAACTTTCACAAAAGGAAATGCCATACAAAGAAAGTGGAAGTGTTTTGCAGACAGTACAGAATCTTCTCTGGTATTCTGTACTGTTTTTTTGTTTTTTTTAAATAACTTACAGAACAAAGAAACCCAGATCCTGGTGTGGTGTCAAGTCCCAGCAGAAGTCTTGTGATAGAAATCATAAAATCTTTCACAAATGACTGCAAGATTTTTTAACAGGAGAGACAGAAAAGAAAGAGAAAAGCTTTAATGAACAGATGAGTAGGCAACCATTAGCACTGAGTGTGAATTTCAAAGAAATTATACATCTGTGTTTACAGTCCATCTCTTTAAGTATCTTAATCACTGTAGGAATACCTATCCCTTTCTTTTTGCTGAATTTACTTATATAAAGTAAGTTTTTCTAAATAGGCTCTGCATGTGCATGCAATGTACATACAAGATTCAGGAGACTAAGCATGGTAAAAGCAAAGATGGATGTGTCAGTGGAAGTGAGGTGTTAGCCCTATGAGGTGTGAAATTATAATAAACTCTTCTGTGCAAAAGAAACACTGGCATATGTTAGATGGATCTACAGTCCTCAGTGGGTCCCTCTGAGGTGAAACTGCTATTATTTTTATTCAAATGAGTAATCTGAAGGGTTTTGAAGAGTTCATATGCCTCATTGCTCTGCTAAACAGTATGTTGCTATTGGTTAAAAGGTAGAAATTAAGTTTAGTGGAGAAATGTAGACTAAGGCCAGAAACAGACTAAAATTAAATCAGCTAAAATCACTAGTATTTCTCCTCCTGGGCTGGGCTGCTGGAATGAGAGGGCCATGTGGGTTGTCTTCTAGCTGTGGCTGAGCTGTTCCTTGCCACCTGTGCTCAGGTGTAGCAGGGCAGCACTGCAGTCCTTGGAATGCAGCACACACTGTAGCTCTGCTGGCTTCATGCAAATGCATAGCTAACAAAGAGGTTTTCACAAAAGAGACACCTCACAAATGTATTATAGAAATCCTTTAGAGCTAGAGAATGTGGATTTGTTCAAACTCAGAAACTAGATGGATTTCATTTGATACACAGTGATTCAACTATTTTAATTTTTGTACTGGTAGTCTCCCAGTTGTGATGGGCTAAACGCCAAGGAGCATCTTGAATAAAATTTGCTTGCAAATTAAACCTACTTGTTATCTTGGCTGCATCATTTCTGACACTGAATTTTCAATAAATTAACAAGTTTATTCACCAGCATTTGCAAGACCAAGTTTTCATTTTTCAGTTACTGTCCTAAAGATAATTCAAAGGCTTTTCTTTCAGCCTATAATGGGAAGCAGCAGCTGAACCTCAATGTTCCACATGTCATTTGCTCTGTTTCTTGCAGAAAAAAAAAGACAGAAAATGGGACCATGAAAAAGAACAAAGAGCTGCTGTTATAGAATTTCTAACTTGGAATAAGAAAGATAATTCTAGAAAAATGACAGTTCACCTATGAGCAGTAGCAGTTCAAAGGAAGGACAGGTGGAATTAAAGTGAGAATGAGCATGTAAGGCTTTTTGTTTTAAATACTTTCTGGTGAATGGCATTACTCTGTCAAGTCATAGCATGATTATTCATGTGTAGGAACAAATATAAAATATTAAAGTTACCTATGTGCTGACAGGAGCCGTTGATGATTGACAGATCTGTTTCTATATATGTGTCTTTGGTATTTTTACTTCTTTTTAATATTGTGGTATGTGATGCTGATATTCTGGGGCATGATTATTAAGATATTTTATATGCAAATACATTTATTTCTAGAACCTTAAAATATGTATGTCCATATACATGATGGGTTTATATATTAATGACTTCTTGAGAAAAGTTTAGCTCCAGGAATTTTTCTATTTATGTTGGATTTGCCTTCAGGAAATTTATTTGTAAGTAGAATCGTGATGAAAGAACACCTTTCATGCACCAAATTACCTAGTAAATTAATAGCCCTGCAAGGATGTTTTCCACCTGTGTACTAAAGCATCCAGAGGCTATCCCTGGTAGAGGCAAAGCAGGAGGTTGCTCAGGTGAACAGATGATGTGGACCATGGTGGTGTTCCTGTTTATGCTGTGTGCCTTGATCCTTGAAGGGTGGCGCTGGGGGCTACTCCTTGGGCATCCTTGTATGTCAGTGTGCAGAAAAGTGGGCACTGCTGAAGAGTGAGCACTATTGGCCTATTTTCCACCCTGAAACTAGCAACTACTGCCTCCATTTGCCCTGACTGTATTTTCTGATATTTTTTCTTCACATCTCTGAAGCTGTGCTCTTCCCTGATTCTCACTGTCATCACTACTTCCTGGATTCTGAGCCACAAGGTTGAATTGCTGCCTTTTCTTCCCCCACTGTGTCTTTGTAACCACTGAATGCATTCCTTGCAAGGGCAAGCATGGCTTACCTTACAATGTAATGATTAGGCCTCTGCAGTCTAGTCAACACGAGTAAGAGGAGAGGACAATAAGTAAATGAGGCTTTTATCAGCAAATGCAAGAAACTAATAAATTACATATTAAAGTTATTTTGCTCCTTTCTGTTAGGGGCACCATGCCATGGGAATGGGCGAGTAGGACCCTGCCTTTTTTGCTGCAGAGTACAAGTATCACCCTGAAACTAGAGCCTTCCAATTATTTAGAATTGTTCATTTTTCTTTTTTCTTTTTCTTTTTTAAAGAAGAAAGGGTGAGATGTCACCCTGGAAATTGAAGTCTTCTGATAGTGTTTCCATAGTTTTATGGTTTTATAGTTTTTATGTTACTTTCCCATGAAAGTAACATAAACATAGGTTGTTTATCACATTCCTTCTAAGAAACGTCTTTTGATGGACGTTTCTCATGACCAGTGTGCTTGGGAAGGTGGTAACTTAATTATCCAATCCCTGGTCATTGTCGAGAATCTATAAATACTAGAGTCAGAGAATAAAGGATGTTTTTTTTGAGATGTTCATGTGAATTATTTTGTGTCCTCTAGTGACATACAAGCATTATTACGTAGACCTTATCAAAGCTATTTGACTGTGGAGAGGTATATAAACAGTGTTATATTATGTAACATCCGATTTTGTGCAGTCACAGAGTGATTTTGGGATTGATAACTGAACTAACATATGGAGCATGCTCCATTATCTTTTGCCATTAATTGGTCCCAGTCACTTGAATGGAATCTATGTCAGAAAATAGGGTCATCCAGCAATTAAGAACAATAAAATGGGTGGCAATATTTGTGTTAAGTCACAGTACTGTTCATAGTACCTGATAAAGCAGTGTGTCCAACATGCTGATGCTGAAAACCCTGCCAGCAGCAAAGGGCAATCGAAACATAAATGCCAGATTAGATCCCTTCTCCCGCTCTTTCTGTTAAGGAATTAAAAAACAGAAAACATTTTTAATACTGACTTTGGAAGGACTGTAACAAAAACATTAAATAGATATTATCTTGAAAGAAGTCAAAAGTGTAAAATCCCTTTACTCTCAACATGGTTTCTTCCTATAAGCATGCAGCATCTTTGTTCAATAGGTACAGTTCTTCAGGTTGAAAGACACTGATCAATGTATATGTTGTTTCAGTCATCACATCTCAAACTGCATGGGCATATTCTGCCAGATCAATCTTTAAAAGATGGAGAGATATCAACTGTGCTTATCTCCTGTTAACCTGCTCCAATTCCTTGGTGCTGACAGTGCACTGTCATCCTGATCCAGGAAGTCTCCTAGGAACAGGAACAGGAAACATGAACAGAATCTGGTACAAAAAGAAAGAAATGAGCACAGGGGTCAATCAGTGCCCTGGTGCTGCTGGCCACACTGTGGTACCAGCCACGATGCCATGGCTACCTGGACATATGCTGGCTTAGGCTGTCAACCAGCACTCCTGTCCCTGAGCAGCTTTCCAGCCACTCTACCCCATCCTGTAGTGCTGCAGGAGGTGATTGTGACCGAAGGGCAGGACCTGGCCCTTGGTCTTGCTAACCCTCATATGACTGGACCAGGCTTGTTTAGTTTCCTTCCATCTCTTCTACAGCCTTGCTTTTCCTTTATTCTTGCTTCAAAGAGATTTGTGAGAAATATAAATACAGAAGAAGAAATATATAGAAATATAGAAATACATAGAATATAGAGAAATATATAGAAGAAATATAAATATAGAATAAATACTTTCTTGGCAAGTAGAAACTAATTTTCAGGTGTTGATCTGGAACAACTTCCTAAAAACCTGTCAGTTCAACAGCCAAATTTGTGTGCTAATCGCTTTTACAATCTTAGAATTCACGTAAATTGTTAGAGATCTATGTAAAATGTGACACCATTAATAAGAGGTGCCAATCTCTTTTTATAACTCATTATTGTTTTTTATTACTTAATGTTAATTCAAATCTGCTTAATACCTGAATTATATTAAAGGAAAAAAAAAATGGAGACAGGTAATAGGAGACCCCATCCTGAAGGCTAGAAAAACAGCCTGGCTCTGTGTAAATGACTGCAAATATACTGGGCCATCCCAGACAGATTTTTGTTCACCTAACATCTGTGCACTTATCCCTGTGGAAGATACAAAATCACAGGATTTGGTTTGATGAAAAGATATAGGAACTTGCACTTACTTCAAAATGAACACTTCCAGCTGTAGGATTTTTATCACTAACACCTGCAATATTTACTTGGAAAAAAAACATAGGAAACTAAAGCCTGAATCCTATCCAAAACATTAAAAACTCTTTCTTTCAAGAAAAATTACCTCATTTCTTTTCTTATGCAAGACAAATGGAGAACACAGATTTCAAGTTTAGAGTGTGGGTGTTTTGTTTTTCCTTGTCTCTGTTGTATAAAGGCCTCTGCTTTCTCCTGTGTCTGTGCTGAGTTTATGGTAAGATTTATTTATCACTAAAATGAGAAAATTTGCAGCTGCAACAGCAGATGGACATCTGATTTGTGTATCTGTCTTCTGCAGCCCATTAGGTCGAAAAGACAATTTTGCAAGTGTGTTTCACTGCTACCTCAAGGCAACTTGCCTGACATTCTCAGTCTTTCTGGAAATGAGGTGCTTAATGCAGAAATAACAAGCAACTGTATGTTTGACTGCTTTAGGTAATTTTTACTAGAGTTTTTAATTGCCTTTCATTTTGCATGAGGGAGCTCTGAAACATCAAATGAACTTTGGCACCACCTGTGAAGCTCCCCCTGCAAATGCTAAGATGAAGTGACTGGGAAATATCACCAGCAGGCAACTACAAGAGCAATGAAGAAAATGTTCTTTCTTTAAGATAATTTATCTACCTCTGTTTCAACAGAGTATAGATTGGATAGGAAGTTCAATAAATGTTCAGCTTCCAACCTATCCTCACAATTTTTGCACAATAAATTAATAAAGATAGTCAAGAAGTTAAAATATTTTTAAGTATTTCCAGAATATTTGCTTGAAAAATTAAGGAGCCTATGTAAATAAAGAAAGAACTGAGATAAAAATACTGGTTTCACTGCATGGAAGTAGACAGCCCACAGAGAATTCCAGAATCCAACTGGAATCGGATTAAAGGAATATGTCAACAAATAATTTCAAAAACACTGTCTGTGATAGTACACCAAGACATTTTAGGTAGGTTGATACAGTGTTGAAGGCCCTAGCCATCTGTTGGCTCTTGTTGCCCTGAAAGAACTGGCAATGCAGATTCCAGCCAGTACTAGCTTATCCTTTGTGGATTTACCATGGAGGGAGGAAGTGCTACAATGGAGGAGCCACAAGTGCAAACCTTAAAGGGTAGTGGGGGTGGGTGGCATTATTCCAACAAAGCTGAGCCTCCTGCTGCAAACTGCTCCTCTCTGTGCAACAACTTTTGTCTGCCTTACTCACAGCTCTCCAGGTTATATCTCTGTCAGAACACCACCGAAACACATGATCAAGCCTTCATGCTACTACAGGCAAAGATAACAAGTCACTAAAGGCCACCCAGATATTTACATTTTGTGGTCAACATGTAAGTGTGATATTCATCCGAGTAAAAGATTTACTTCTCATCCTTATCCTGTCTCATCCACACAGGCTGAAGTTTTGCAGCATTCAGTTCCTTTGTAAGAAACTGGACTGGGAAGATAAGTTTCTATGAAAAGGCTCTTTTCCATTAAGTATATATTAAAATTACCTACATGAATATTATACAGTAAATAGTGAAGTCTGAAAAACCCAAAATCTAGGAAATTTTGCGGTACAATTAGGAAATGGAAATTGTATGTTAAATCTGTACAATGGTAATGATTTTGGCATGAATTCAAATTCACCAAGATGTGTAAGATATTTGAGGTGCACCAGTTGGGAGGGTACACAAGAAAACCCAGCAGTCATACTGATTGACAGGACTGATAGAGAGAAAGAAAAGAATGTAGTGAAGGATTTCTGCCCTTGAATACTGTCACAGTGATATTATTTGTCTCTCACAAACTCAGAATATGGCCTGAAAGATCATGAAAGTAATACTAATACTGTAAAATTTGGGGTGTGCAGAGGTGGGTAGGTCAGATCACCAGTGATAATTTGTGAGAAAGAGGACTGTCCTTGAGTTTAGAGAGTTAAACAGATGCACAATATTACTTCCTATACTCCATCTATTTTAAGTAACAGTGTTTTGAACAAGCAGTCTAAATTTATCTCCATGCAGCCACAGTTCCACAATTTGAAAATGCCCAATATACATATAGAATATGAAGGTTTTGTCTAACATTTAAGTAGTGTCTCTGTCCCTCTCATCATTTTGACAGAGAACAATTGCTGTTCTCAAACCATCCCAGTAATGCTGGGATGTAATATCTCCCATGTATATAGTAATATCTCCCATATTATATATATAGTATATATAGTAAATATATATTTTATATATAAATATATAATAGTAAATATAATATATAATTAGATATAATAATTAGTATATATAATAGTATAGTAATATCTATTAAAAAGTATATATAATAGTAAAATAATATCTCCCATGGATATACAGAAATGTGTACAGAAGACATGATTATAGTGCCTTTAAAATGAAGTGGAATTAAAAAATACATTATAATAAAAGCTGTATGTTTTAAGCGTTTAGTTAGTTAAAAGATGTTCCATGTTAATTGCCTGTGTCACCCTGCTGGACAACTACATTAGCTCTAAATATTTAAATATCCAAAAACATTTTCCTTGAGCAAATTCAACCAGAGAGTTGGTTGACTAATATTATATAGTAAATTGATTATATGAAATCAAACTTTATTCTTAAATGAGGGTAGAATATTTTTAAAAAGAAAATATTACATGGTAGCTTTACAACCATAAATCATTTCACTGTTTTGAAATCATTGTTACAAAATCAGAAAAAGTAATAAAAGTATATAATCTAAATTGAGGATGGGCAGAGGCAAATCTCCTTACCTTTTCCAGTTTGGACAGAGCAAGAGAATAGCAGTCTTTGGCTCTGAACTGCATGAATCTCATGTTGGCCGGGTGAGTTAGTTCTGTGATAATGCTTAGGCTGGAGAACAACCTGCATTTTCAAAGAATGCAGTGGTTATACTTCTTATTATAACAATTCACAAATGTAAGGCTCTACATAAAGCTACAGCTTGTGCTCATGTCCATGTTTTTAATGAAGTCCTGAAACTTGTGGTAGTTCTGGACCAAATGAAATGCTGGTCCAACAGCAGTGGAAACTACATGTTCTCTGTAGAATTCACAAAGAAGCACACACTGAGCTCACAAAATACTTAAATGCTAGAAAGAAACAATTTAATTGTGAGAAATTTTATTTAATGATTGGTACAATATCAAAAATCTGTATGAAACAACCAAAAATGAAAAAGTTTAAAGCTCATACTTAGTACCTGGTTGCATGTAAAGTACTACTGATTTATGTATCCTTTCCAGTTGGTTTTTCTTTCTTGAGGTCTGTTTGTATGCTCTGACTACAGTCTGAGCAATATAGATGAAAACTGATACTTGTGGGAGTTTCTGAGAAAACATGTTTATATATACTTATGTTCTCACTTTGAAATATTTATATATATACAAAATATTTATAACTTAATATCCATTCAGGCTTCCAGTAACTAAAAGCAGTGAAGAAAGCTCAACTTTGAACTGTCTGAATTACACAAATTTTCAAGCAGCAAACTAAAGAGCCCCTCCTCAGCACTCAGGGCTCCAAGAAACAGAAAGAAAATCATAGTTTACACTATTTAAATACTAAATAAGTTGGAATAGAATGCATCTTATTTAAATCTTTCCTCTACAGATTCATGTCAGAAACTGAGATGTAGATTTATAGCCTCTTCCACTGATCCTGAGGCTACTTATCTACACTTAGCAATACGTAATTGTAGTACTGATTACATCATAGATGTGGCTTCTGGCTCACTTTTCATGGAAGCAGGATTTGGTAAATTAGTGTCAAACGGAGTTCAGTGCACCTTTTAGAAGTCTTGTCCATTTCCCTCACTTTTGCAGGGAGAAACATCACTGAAACAGCAATTCAAGCAGAGACTAAATGTGAGCAAATGTATATACAGACTATCTGCCAATATGTGTTAATCCCACACCACATTTGAAAGCTAACACTACAGAATTCAGAGTTAGGAGTAATAGGAAATTAAAAGCTGATCTCATGATAAAATATACACAGGAAGAAAAAATGCAGGCCGCTATGTTTCTCTTAGAGATGGTTTAGTTTATCATCAAGAGGTGAAAACTGATTTATGTTAGGAAATCGGTTTCAAAATTGGTTTTGGTAAAACATTTTACTTACAAGTGCTTTTTAGTTAAATTAGGGGGTATTACTCTCCAGTTAGTCAGGGACAGATTGCATCTTGCCCTGGGTGTAAGGGACACTGCCTGCTAGCTTTTAGTACTGGAGCAGGCTCCTTCTGGGCAAAGACCCCTCTCTTTTACCCCATTCTGGATGGGGAAGAGAAATCCTCCACCAGACTGATGGAACAATGGTTTACTGTTGAACTTGTATTTGGAAATCAGACAAGCAAGAGAGACATGTAGTTCTTTCCCAAACCATACCAACCAACCCAAACCAACGATAAATCCAGAAAATTATGCAATGCCATCGTAGCACCTCATTTGGTTTATCTCCAGATTGGTGCTGACAGCTAGATACCAGCCAAAACACTGACCTGTTACATGTACCGCTGGCAAAAGGCTTCTTGAAGGATTTGAAATAGCCTTTAAGAGGTTAACTAATAAAACTTTATAGTAGTACAGACCTACTGCCTGAGGAAATGTGCTGTTTTTCTGAGGTGGGCTCACATCTGTCTACAGGGACTCAGTGGTTGTGGCTTCCTATTTAATTTTAAGAAGTGAAAAGCTTCTTAAGGTATAATCCAAGACTGTTAATTTCTCCTTTTATATTTAAGCTGTGATAACTTGTTCTTTCTTAGTCAGTGTGCCCATTTGAGTCACACTTCTGTACTCCTATGTCAGGTAATACAGTGCTGTGTCACAGTTTCAATTGGGATGGCACAGCTTCTAGGCCTAAAGGTGCTAATAACCCATCCTTATAAACAATGCATCTACCTTTCAGGGAGATGCACTCTCCTGGCAAAGCACAATTAGTAATTAATGTAAATCAGGGAATAACGACACAGCTGGTGTATGAGAACTGCCAGCCTAGGCTGAACACTACTGCAGCACTTTGACATTTTTCAGGCCTGAGTAACTCACATCAGGGGTGTTTAGATCAGCCTGTATCCTCTGAATGGTTTCACCTGGTGAGACTGAAGTGGAATCTTCATCAATGATGTGATATCATTGAAAACAGCATATTAAATCCAGTGGTTTAAAATCCCTCTTTAACACTACAGTTGGTGCTGAGTGCTGCATGTCCAGTCTTCTCTTCATTGCTTTCCGATATTATTAGGTATTCATAAGTAACAAAAAAGCTTCAATATATTCTTAAAGGTCATTTACAAAACTATTTGCCTTAGTGTAGTAATGAATGTAGTTGATTCTGTAGAACTGGTAAATGTCACTACCTTATGCCTCTTCCCAAAGCTTACTTACTTCTACAATTTTTGTATAATATAAAAATGCAGTGAAATTATTGTATGTGTTTCAGGGAAAAAAAATAGAAAACATATTATATATGTGTATATTTAATACATATTGTATATGTGTATATACAATACACTATTTGTGAAAGTTTACAAAGTTTTATGAAAACGTGTTGTTAACTCTTAAACCAAGGCATTTATTTTAATTTACTTTGATTGTAAATACACAATGTTAAAACAATACTGAACCAGACACAGAATTTGTACATAAGTTAAAGCTGCCATCTAGTTGCAAACTATGTGCAAGACAACTGAAGGATTATACAGTAACATCTAATGGCATACCTATCGTATGTAATTTCTCTTTTACAAAGTAGAACACAACTAGGGGAAAAACCAATTGGGACTTTGCAAGTTTTTCTTTTCATACAACTCCTTTTTCCATTTGGGGTTAAACTGTATTTCTGAAAAACTGATGTATGCAAAAGACCTCAGTGAGATGCCCTAGCACTGTATGGTTAGAAGTAGATCTGAATGATGTATGAATGATGATAAAGTTCAATTATCATTTCAACCCAAATTTCATAGGTGTGAATAGGAAACACACACCCTGCAGGTATCAGGTACTGATTCAGAAATGGAAATGTTAGAGAAAGACAGAATTAACATTTCTTGTGCAATGCAGATTTTTGCTTCCTTTGAGCATATGCAGAAATGCAAAGAGCATTTAACTGCATTCTCAGAACTGCATTTACCAAAAAACATCTCCATTGTATTTTAATGAGCTCAGTTTTCAAAACCACTGAAGGATTCAAAATACTTTTATTACGCATCTCTCTCCAGTCTTTTATGGAAGGTTTGACACAGAAAACAAGCAATTCCAATAAAAGCAACATTGAATCATACTCAATTTTCTTCCAGGTCTTATTAGAATAAACACCAGGAAGTGCTAGGCTTAATCCCCAAATCAGGGAGGCATTTCATAGCTGACTGTGTAGTGTGTTTTGTTTTGTGTGAGATTTTTCGGATGTTTTTATTAAGCAAATAATGTTTATCTCAGCTCAAAGCGACTCATTTTTTCATACTTATTGAACCAAGATATTGAACACAAAGGCTTTAATGAGGAGAGTTCTCAAAAGGAACAGCAAATCTCAGTGTTTTGCTTTTCATAACAGCCTCTTCAGCCTCTTTACTAAACTGATCATATTATATTCTCATGACTCTTACTATGTTGCTGTTAAAATTTTTTCACGCTGTGTGTGTGTTGAAACTGTTTCAACGCTGTGCTTCTCGAACCTGGATTTCTCAGTCTCCTCCTAGCTGAGCTCTTTTGGAATCCTCTTTCTGTTCATCTCAGTTCTCCGGGTCAGGAAGAAAACTTCAAAGTTTGTTAGGATCTTGTTTCTCATGTTTATTAGGATGTTATCACAAAACTTGGCAGGTCTCTCCAGACTTTCTGCACAAATTTAATTCACTACAATCTGGCACACTTTGGCTCTGATGGCACAAAATGGCCCTCAACTATGCAGCTTCTTTATCTTTATATTATACAATATACACGTATAAAATATTTATACAATAGACATGTATATTATTTTTTTTAATGACTCAATGACTCATTACCTGTGTACTGCACTGCGGCATTTACTATTGAATCACTTACTATTACTTAAAAACTTCTAGAAGAAGTTGAAAAAGAAAGAAGAAGGGAAAGAGATAACACCTTAAATCCTCCATCTTGTCTTCTGCTCTCTAAATTAGCTTAAACTCTAAACTAACTTTCTCACCATTGACTTAAGAAAACTTTCTAATCTACCCACTTATACTTTTAGTTTTTCTATTTAACAGCTGCTGTCACAGTTCTACATGAAACTCAGTGTTTTCTTGGATGTCAGAGCTAGGTATCAGACAAGGGCACACTCTGTGCCTCAGACTCCAACAGCTGTCATACGTAATATTGTATATATGTGCCTAAAAACCTAACTTCTGTGAAAAAATAGATATTCAAAATGTGAACACTTACTGCTAACTTCATAATGATGCACTGCTTACCTTTCAGCATTAGAAGGATCTGCTTTTTGTATGGGCTTTAGCATTACTGTGCAGTTTCTTCTCTCAACTATCTTTCATCCTAAGTCTTCAAGAGTAACTTTATTTTCTATCCTGTAAACCTAATTTACTAAATTTTAAAATTTTTATCTGGTTTTGGGATGCAACACACTTCATCTGAGCTTTCAGGAGAATACCTCAGGATTCTAAGTGAATTGCTAAGCAGAGTGGGAAAAAGTTGCCCATGTAAGACACAAATTTATGCAAGGGAAAACATAAGCAGAATAAAAAAAGAGTAAGTTCTTGGCACAAGAGGCATCAAGTATTTAATAACTAATGAAGACATGTAAATAGATTGCAAAAATGCCTTACCTGAAGAGCGTCTGAACATTCACAATAGTCTTGGCATCTGCCATGTAGTCTTCCTCAGCACTCATTGTGCTTTCTTTGTCCACCACCACCATATTAGCTGCAAAGGTGACCCCACACCTTAATAAGTCATCTAGGCTTTTGTGAAGAGAAAGAAGGAGAAAGAAACAAGCAACTTAAATATGGAACACCTGAAGGATTAGCCACGGTTTGCGTCTGCAGACGTAACAACTTCTTATTGATTATATTATCAATATTATCATATTATATTAATTGAGGATAACACCTCAATTAATTGGAAGAATAGAATACAGAATCTACTTCAGTAGGTTGTTACAGTCCCTCTCTTTTGTTAAAGATAAATTTATTTCAATTTTTTTTTTATAAACCTTTATCAGTTACTTGAGAAGATTTTGGCCTTATCCACTGGAACAACTTGCTCCATTACAGTTACTTCTGACAACAGCAAAACCCAAATAAATGCTCCAGGTTGCTCTTCCCCACAGTTTTATTTTGGTTTCAAAATGCTAATAAATGAACTGGAGTGTTCTCAGGATGCTCTTAGGAGCAGCTGCAGAGCAGCAGAATTTGTGCACAGCTGGATGATGTTTGTGTGAAGCCCAACCACAGAAAACACAGACAGCTGAGTTACAGTTCTCATCATGCATTGTAGCTTTGTCTTCAAAATGAAGCATGTTTCAGCTGTTTTAACATTTTCCACAGATCCTAAGCACTTTTTGACAAGTGTGGTGGGTTTTTTTAACAACGTATTTTAGAAGAATATATACCATTATTTTTGAAACTGTGCAATATCGCTGATGTTTGACTATAAGAAAAGAAAAACTGATCTTATGAGATCTATGAACAACTGCAGTGCACAAGTGGAAGTCCCAACTTTTTTCCTGAGTAATTTGTATTTCTGCTTTTTTCAGACTTTCAGCTGATCCCTGAAAATAGCAATATATTCTGAAATACTCAGATTTTCTGCATTTCAATGTTTCATAAGCTCAACAGCTATTCTTATTTTAGCAGTTACATTCAGCTGGCTTGTGGAGAATTTGAAAAATGCTAATGTAGAAGTATAATTCTAGTTCTCAGGTACCTCTAGCTAAAGGTTTCTCAAGATTGTAACACAGATTTATATCTTTTATATCTTGATATATTTTGATAGAATACATCTCTGCTATGAATTTGGTAAAGCTGTTTTTCTGTGGGCCTTCTAACTTCTAACAAGAAAAAGAGTGGTAAATGAAAGTCATTCCTTTGGTAATTTTCTCTCTGAGATGATGATACTTGATTGCTACTGAACAAATTGTAAATATTTTAGATACTTATAGATAGTGACTTGTGGTACTTCGAGAACATATTTTATACCCCTTAAATAAGAAAGGAATATTTTCCTATTTTACAATGTGTTTCTTATCTACAGATGATCAGATCTATTAGTTGTACATGATTTAAAAACATGGTGAGGAAAACACAAGGGAATATGTATGAACTGTATTTTTTGAAATATTCTTATTGATGATAACAGATGTCAAAAAAACCCTCTACAAACTCCAGGTGCTTATTGCACCAGGAATTAAAGTGATTTTAGTGTCAGAAAAGACGCAGAAGTTCATGCTGGTATTACTGTGAACTTCTGAATTCTGAATAATCACTTATTTTAAAGACTACATGCTTCATTTTTTTAAAAATGCATTTAATTCTGAAAGAACAACAAAACACCATTAGGGAGGAATTTGGTGATTTCCATTTTTAAATACACTCAATCAATTTAAACAGTTTAATTTTCTAAATTATTAAAGGAGATTAACATCTGAGTTATTAATTACTTTGAATACTTTGAGTATTCCTTCTTGAGTATACATTTTGATGCTGTTTTCGTTTTACCTTTTTCCTTTTATATGTTCTCTGTATTTTTCACACATATATTTGTAGCTCTGTGGCCTATTATATTAGTAGTTAGTTTTCCCTGTAATTTTCCATGGCCTTTCCCTAGGCAGAAAGACAAAAAAAATTCCAGAGCTCCAAGCCCCAGCAGGTGCAGAGCACTATCTTGGTTCTTCCTGGGAACCGAGGCCGAGAACAACTCTTCAAGATACATTTCATGGACAAAGTACAACCAGTTCCAAGGGGGGACTCCAGAGAAGGGGCTTGACCTGGGGGTAAAATTTCATCACCACTTCTCCTCCTAATTGGTGCTTTTTATCAATTATGTTAATTTCCTAAAATCTATAAAATTGTATTCACCCCTGGAGGAGTGGGCTTTTGTGGACATCTTTCCATAACTGCCTTTGGAGGCCTTCAAATAAAGATCCCCTTTTATATTACCTCCTTACTAAAATTATCTCATGTTTCATTTCCAGGTTGGGAAAAAGGCAACAATTTAATTATTCTGCCATTATGAGTTCTTTTTATAATTATTATGTAATTAAGAGTTTAAAAAGTAGTAGATATTAATAAACTGTGACCCTTTTTTGCTTTATTGGAAAAAATGTAAACAGCATTTCTGCAGCCTCTTTGTAAACCTTGCAAGGATTTGGTATCACCAAGGTAAATCTGTAACTGTATCATTATTGTAAGCAGGAAATAAGTTTTTTGATTTCTACAGGGGGAATTAATATTATGGGCTTGTAGCCCCAATTCAGTATTTACTATGTAGTGAAGCAAACAGTTTTCTTTAAATTTACAATCTACACAGAGGAGTTTACTAAAATATTCATGAGTCCTTGCTCTTCTCTTGTTTCTGCCTGATTTTCACATTGAACTTCTGTTGCTAAACCTATATCCATAAACATATATTAGCAGAGGGGAAGACAGAAATACAGGAGTAAGTGATAATTTAAGTAGTAGGAAGGCGAAGACTTTTGGACACATTCAAGACTTTTTTACATTCTGTAGCTATCTTTACAAAACCTGAGTCAATGAATTGCAACAAATTATAACTCAGTACAGACTGACACTAGAATCAGGGCTTTAATCTGCTCATTTATAGAAACATATTAACTCACCTACATAACTGTTAATCTTATGTTTTTGAACATATTAACTTGTGCTCCCTGTCGTGCTTTCCACTAATGAGCTTCTTTATAAATCAGAAATTTGAAATCCCAAATTACAGAACACAGACACAGACTATGCATGCAAAAAGCTCATCTCCAGCTACAACACACACACATTAAAACATGCAATGACAATACACACAACAAACCACTGAGACTAAAAAGGTAAGTTTTCTAACAGTTATTTCACCTACTTGTCGATAGAGCCCACCATGTAGTAAACCATTGGAAACCAACAGATTGCATCCAGAAAATGCATATCTGGCCTAAGCAGCAGATGGAATTACAAAATGAAACACAGTATCACAACAGCAGCATCTCTTCGTAAATATTTCAATCAACTGGTACTTTGGGGTTTTTTAAAAAAATAACTTTCTTAAACCTTGACATTATAATTTCAGTTTAAGCAGGAAACAGGTTTGCAGAAAGCTGTGAATCAACAGTTTGCTGTGATCATAAAGAATGATCAGAATTAACATGCTTATATTAATAAATGCACCACTAAAATCATAAATGTTATGGCACAGGACAATTCCAAATATAAGAACAAATAAGTGACATCAAAGACACACTACCAAGTTATACTCCAATGTATGTCTTAGGAGGACTTAAAATAAGCAGCAACAATTCTTAATTAAATTGTAAAGTGGAATTCATAATTTAGGTTTTGTGACACCTACTGCTTTCAAGCCTACTCCCTTCAGAGGAGTGACTGCAAACGCTGCACAGAGACAACATTAAGGGTATTGGTTTAATTAGCAAGTAGAGCTTTTACTTCACATTAATCAATCAAAAGTGGGTTTAGCTATAGTGTCACAACAACATTAAAGTGTGTGAAGTTGGGACCTGTGCTGGCAAAATGAGCTGGCACTAGAGGGCCCCATGTGCCCACAGCTTCACTATCCTACTGCCAGCAGAAGTGATTTAGCCTCATTTAGGCATCTCAATTAGTGTAATTCACTGTATGACATAGTTCCTACAAAACAACCCCTTCTATTTTGCAAACCCAGGTGACTAAGGAGCTGCCTGAAGGAAAATGAGACACTTCACATCAGGCCTTTGTAGAAAAAAATCACTTAAACTGCAACAGATCTACGCAAAGGGAAGTGTCAGTCCTGATATCACAACCTACAAGACATTTTTGCTTTCTTAGCATGTTCTACTTTTCTGTCTACAGCTAACCTCCATTTCTGTGTCTTTCAAACTGTGATTTTAAGTATCTGAGCTGTACCAAAGTGTTGCAAAAAAACCCCAGAAAACTAATTCATTATCAGATTATAAATGAACCAGTCTTGACATAGGCAAATTAGTCTGAAATATTAAAAGCAAGAAATGCAAAAAATCAGTCATCAGAGAGATATAAAATTAGCAACAATACTGCAGGTTTTAATTTTCAGCCATGGTTTTAAATTATTTTAGATAATGAGTGTCTGCGGGAGTCCTTCTGGCTTAAAGAACTGTATATCTTTGAGTGTAGAGTTATTAAAAATATACCTTACTGGCCTGGGCCAGTAAGTGCATTGTGTTAAGTAGGTTAGTGCTGTCATGTAGCTGTGAAACTACACAGCTTGCTTTTTACAGTGTTTATTAAGCTATCTAATTTTAGCAGTAACATTCACATTTTTCGGGGTAATTTTAAGAAAAACTTAGCTGAAACATTTGCCATGAAGGATAAGAACATTTAAGTTTACTATGGCTGTTAACAGTCAATAAAAGGTCAATTTTTTATATAACAGTGAACATGGAATATGATTTTTGTCACCAACTTTTCTCAAAGATAAGTGTGCCATAATATTTTTGATTTTCAGCTGGCCACGTGAAAAGGGGTCATCTATTGAAGTAATGGAAAAATGGGCTTAAAACTTATCAGAAAGGGGAAAAAAATTCCTTACGGGTTATCCAGCAGTAATACAATGGGGTTTAGTTCTTTCTTTGGTCGGTAATAAGCTCTGAGTGGGACAATAAAGTTATATAAGCCATTTCCAGCAGTTTCTGCTGCAACTATAATCAATTTATTTTTGAATCCATAGGCTTTGGCATCTTCATAGTAGTTATGTTGGCATCCCTAAAATCAAAGTAAGAAACAAGTTCAGTGGATGTGAATATATTACCAGATAACCCAATAGAGACGTGGTTAAACAATTGATGATGAAAAGGACGAGAAAATATAGTATTATAGCAAACACTGCACAAACCTCATCTCTAAAGAGAAATCAGAATTTAGCTCAGCTCAGACACAAGAGACAAATGAGAATGCAGGGTTATCCATTAGCAGAAATCCCCTTTACCTTATCTAGTCTTAGACAACAGAAGGGTACTTTTTCATGCAGAAGATGACAAAAGGTAGGAGAACTTCCAATATAAGGAGAGTAAGGAGGATAGCCTTTGGCATAGCTAAAATAGAAAAAAACATTTTTCAGTACAGCAAATTACCAAAATACAGCTGCCTACACAAGTGTTTTATGGGATATTTATACATATGTCCAAGTTTTAGTCAAGTACACAAAATAAACTGTTTAATAGAGGTCAAAAGAATGAATTTTGCAGCCTGTTCAACAGAACTTAGTGAAAGCTACCATGCTTTTGGAGACTGAAGGAATTTTGCTTGGATTTTTGGAAATAGTCTGTTGTATCATAGTGTGCTGTCATATTGTTTTGAACTTGAAACCTCTAAGTTAAAAAAGGAAGGAAAGAAAACAGAAATAACTGTACTTCTGCTCTTCTCCAATTTTTTTTTTTCAAACATTTACCAAGAATGAGTGAAGTCACTATCTTCTGGCTTTAATAATGTACTTTCAAAATGGCTGAAGGAAATTGTAAATGGCAAATCCTGTTCCTGAGGAGGTAAAATTTCTAATTTGCCTTAGTGGTTTTTTACAAGAGGCCTTTTAAATCCTGGTGTTTCAGTCTGCACATTTAAGATGACTTGTCCTACTAATTTTCTCTCTGGAGCTTGATAATCTTCCCTAGGGCTTCCCATGCTTGCCACTGATGGAGACGGGAAACTGCTGGTTGAGACACTAGCTTCATTGTGTATTTCAGTTTTAACATCCCTGTCAGCAATCCCAGTAAACATAACTGCTCATCTGCACAGCAGGATTGAATACTCTGGGTTTTTCTGAGTAACGCGTCATTACTTTCAGCAACACACTAACAAGCATTTTGATTTAAATACGATTATTTGTTCTGCACTGCTTTTTTGTCATTCCTGCATTTTGAAGACACACACCAGCCCCAACATTCAAAAGCCTGTTGGATATCTGATTAGCACTGTATTGTCATGACAGGAATACTTATCTGTTTACAAAATTTGTCGAGTGACCACTTAGTAACTATGGAAAGTTAAAAAAAATAAAAAAAAGCCCCTAAAATATGCTATGAATGCACTGCAATAGATGACTACAGCTTTTATAACTGCAAAGAGAAAATCTCCACCAAATAGAAGAGTTAATCTGTTGGGTGGTATTGTATTTCAATGTAGGCTTATGGCATTCTGCTAGCATTTCCTCAATGGGAGTAAGTCTTGGGCTTCATGGGACTTGCTTCCTAGAAGTCCTCAGATTGATCTGCATTCCAAAAAAGATTATCAATGCTTTTTATATAGTATTAACTTTTCACTTTATTTTACATTTAATATACATACTCTAAGCCTGCAGAGCCTTCATCATCCGATGGGGTGGTTTCATCTTCTGACTGGTCACTGAGCAGATCACACGTTTGGCAGGAGGACGAGTCTGCAACCTCCAGCACCGGGGCTATGCTGGGCCTCCTGCCCTCCCTGCCCGCCTCAGCTGGAAGGGCCAGCGTGGCCCTGCTGGCCCCACGGCACCCACTGTCCTGTAAATCGATGGCCACGGTCCCTAGGGGCAGGGAAAACATTTCCTCAGTGCTTCCCACAGCGTTTGAACGAGATTGCCGGATTTAGTGGGGATTGCCTGGCTGCGTGACAAAGGACTGACAGCAACACTAGGCTGATTGTGTTTATTCCGTAGAAATAAAACTGAAACTGTGCTCAATGAAAGTAACGCTTCCTGACAAATAGTCTATGTCTTCTTGTTAACTACCTCTTTGAAATCATATCTTATGTAATCAGTCCACATTTATATGCATCAACAACCTGAAGATTTTACTTACTGTGTTTTTTAAATTACAGAAGCTCATGAAAACTTCTTACAATCAGGTATGAATGACAAAGAAGTTCTCATATGTTACAAGTTCAAACCCACTTGTTTTGCTTTGCATATGCTTTATTATTACTTTTTTATACCGTAGTCTTAAGTAGTTTAATTCCACATTGTCAAGTAAAAGAGAATACAATTCCATTTGTTTGCTTGGGGGTTTTGGTTTGTCTGCTTGTTTGTTTTTGTTTGGGTTTTTGTTTGGTTTGGTTTGGGTTTTGTTGTTTGTCTGTGGGGGTTTTTTTAAATGTTAAGGCAAATGTTTGAAGTTTTTATATTAATTCTTTCTATTCATAATTACGGTTTCTTAAAAGTTTAGGAAGCTGCTTTATAATGTACTACTCATTAAATTAGAATATGTTGTGATGTAATTTTTTAATTTTTTTTTTACTTACCCATGCTGGCTATTATACTGTGTACTGGTAACCTAGAAGCTCCATGACAAGATAATTTTGATTCATGGTTTTTTCTATGCTTTTCTTGCTTCTTAAAAGCAGAATTCTCTTCTTTGGTGATATTTATATAAAAGCATATATCAGTAGAACTCATGATATATCGAGGACCTGGATTCAGCAAAATGTTTTTGTTATCTTCCTTTCTAACACCAATCAAACAGACTCCAAACCTTAATTAGAAAAGAAAAGGCATGGTTCATTTTGCATAATCCTGCAAACACCAGAATTTCCATTGTCAAAAATGAACCTTAGTATATTTTTATTCTTTGCACATTATGAACATTTGCAGCTTTCTGGATGACAAAGATGTTTGAAAAATATGTTCTGCTAAATAGGCCACATCAAATCAAGCAGATTTTAGGAGCTCATGAATTCCTAGGCAGTTGAGTGTTTTTCGTAATGCCCAGAATATTCTCCTAATGTTGTTCTAGTTAATTTTTTCTGTCAGATGAATAGTCCTTTTTGGGATAATATTGTTAGAAAAATGAATACATGATATGAAAAATTATTAATCATGTTAAATTGTTCCATTATTTATAAGTAATGGAAACCATTTTCATAATTCATTTTTGCAATTCACTCTTAAAAATGTATTTGATTAGTGACAGAAAATAAAGAATCACAGCAAAAAACCTTCTTTCTCTCCTTGATTAAATATGATAATAAACCCAGCATTTAGGGTTTGATAAATGCTTATTTTATAAAATATATACAAACATACATGATTTGTGTTTATTTAGCACATTCATCTCACAGAGCAGCACTGGATAAATGATGCATCATCTGGACCTTAAAGTAGGTATGATATCATCTAACAGAAAAAAAAGTTTTATGTTTGAACAATCACCAGAATCAACCATGTGACACCTCTAAATGGAACATTTTCCATAATATGAACATGCCACAAACGAAGCCGTATTTCCACCTGAGTCCTAACTAAAAAAAAACCCATTCTCCCACCCATTCATTTCTAGATTGCTTTGGACTTGGAAAAGGACTGGTGTTCTTGAAACCTCTGAATGGTGCCCTTTTTTTCTGGTTGTCCAGCTTATCCTTTATCCTTCATATTCTACTCTCTTAGACTGAGATGGGCTATACAGAATGAACATAAGCTTTTACCTGACCAGCTCCAACTCACAGAAATATACCCCTATTAGTGGCCAGATACTTAAACCCAGGAACAGATTAATGTGCAGTACTGTGCCTTTAGTGCAGAGCTATGTTGCAGGCAAAACAAGTAATTATTTCTTTGAACTTTTGATGGTTGATAAGAAAAATAAACATACTTTTTATGTGCATGGAAAGAAGCATATGTGAAGCTCTTCCCCTCGTATTCTGCAAAGAACGTACTTTCTTCCAGGCTAATGTGATACACTTCGTTACCAGAGCACCTGCCATACATTTTCTGCCATTGTTCTGGTGACTGCTGACTCTCCCTGAAACATAAAGAGAATAATTTAACACTTAATGCAAAATTTTTGTTAATCAGAATGGTATTTCATGTCAATGGAAACTAAAAATGTCTACGGAAAAGGTCCCATAGGCTAATCTGAAAGAAGTATTTGAGATTGAATCTTCGTAATACTATAGGTACAGAGATTATTTTAATGTATTAAAGAGCATTTTCTGCTAATTTATAGACGTATAAGAGTATGTACCTTAATATCAGGAAAGAGGTGGCTCAATTATTTTAAAATCACACCATTATAAGCAGACCCATAACAATTTGAAGGTGACAGGGAAAACCAGCAGCATTCTCATTATATTCATAAAGATAGCTTCTTCACATGCTTTATGGCAGACTCTGGTTCCTGTCTGAGTATCATTAATAACAACTTACACTGGAAAGACTAATTTGTCTTTGGTCATTTGATCTGTAAGAGAGATTTTTCTGCATTTGCTTATCCGTGATCTTTATCCCCTATTATTTGATATTTTTAGTTCCTGTGTCTTGTAGACTATTACAAGTATACAGCTTCTTTTCTCTAGTGCAAGAAAATAAATGACAAAGCAGATCATCCTTTACTCTTTGCAAGCTGCTGCCCTTTATGCAAACAGTTTAGTGGAAATGTTCCAAATCTCAACAACCCCAACAGTTGTAGTCCTGGAGCTCCTGGGAACTTCTTGATTAAGTTTCACATGGAAACAAGGTTCTGCCTGCATGATTTTTACTGGAGGTAACTGATGTATATGTACAGATAGGTCATGAAACTGACAAGTGTGTTCTGTATCTTGCCATTTGGAGTGAAGATCTCAAGATACTGAGACATGCTTCTTTTATGCTCATTTATATATATTCAGTACCTTAACACAATTTCTATTTTTCTTCAATTTACCACGTTTCTTCACTCTCATCATGAAAACATTTTGTTTCTAGATGAAAATAAGTAAACCATTTTTGTTGCAACACTATAAACAGTGTACTAGTATAGAACAGCAGAACTAGCAATGTAATTTCAAACCATTTTCCCTTATTTGACTTTTCCCCCTAAAATAAAATGGCCACCTGTTTAATGTCTGCTTGCTTCCAGTGAGTTGTCCAAAAGTTTCCCATGGGGCTGTACTGTAGAGATCACATTAACTTCAAGTCAGAAATGTTATTTTCTTCCAGTATTTTGTATCATCAAATAAACCCTAATAGATTTGTATTAGTAGTTTAGATAAACAGATAACAGTTTAAGATAAATGTTAACATTATTAATTAAGATTGATAATGAGATTATAAATAAGATTCAAGGTAGAATTTTGGTGTCTCACAGACTAAAGTTTTGAATTCCATAAACAGCTGAGAAGAAAACAGCATTATTTACACCTGTTTTACAGGTATTTAAAACTTGAGTCCTACATAAGGTTTAATGCAGGTGATAATAGCAACCATGATAATAAAAGGATAATTAAACAGGAACTAATGTAAAAGAAAGCAGTTCACTATTAACATTGGAAGTCTATTTAACAAATTATTTTCATTATGTAGATAGAATTTAGTCTTTGGTTTGGTTTATAAATACATGTATGTACATTTTTTAATTGTAGTTTAAATAATCTGCTTTCACCTAATCTTACTTAACCAAACTCAACTTCTCATCTGACTTCATCTTTTATATGTATAAATAAAGGTAATTTCACCTATTTTAACAACTAGTAGTTAATTCACCTCTTGTTCAACAATAGAAAACATCTAGAAAAGCAAAACAAAAACCCTCTGAACTATAAATTGGTCAAATTCAAAGCAGTTTTATGTCTGCAGTACAGTGAAAAATGCCCTTATTTTGGAATCTGAGAATAAATGCTCTGAACAGTGCTGACTACAGTGGATAAAAACTAGACATTTTCACTTTTTCAGCCTTTCTGTATAAACACAGAACAGTATTCTTACAGTAACATACATTGTACATTCTTACATACAGTACATTACAATACACACATACATTCTTACAAAAACTCACATTACTTTAATCCTTCTGGATTCAAAGCAATGCTACAATTATTTGTGAAAAAAAAATCTTTCTTTTTGCTCCTAGTATGCACAATGACCAGACTAGAAAACAGTTACTTTTATTATGCTGGTTACATCTATTAATTCTGATTGCAAAATCAGTGTAAAAGCTCAAATTAAGCACTTTTGAATTTGACAGTTACTTTGCGTCACAGTTGGGAATCTGTAAATGATCCATGTGACTGTTAAATAATGAAATGCTGAAGTTCCTAAGTAAAGCAGAAAACATTTCCCTTTTGTGTGTTTGGTTTTGTGCTGAAGGAAAATTCACTGACAGCTGTTAGGAAGACTGCTCTTCTTTTACGTGCATGTAATATGAAATAACTGGAAAAGGCTCTGGATTCTCTGTATATCACAGAATGAAAGGTAGGCAGATAAAAGTGTGTAAAGAATGTATTTCACCATGGTTCTCAGCACATATCAAAACAGTGTTTTGTTGTCTTTCTACTAGGAGATTTTAGTGCAGACAGTGCCATTAAAATCTTGGCATTTGTTGTTCTCAGTAGTAACAGTTCCAGGAAGAATTTCTGTTTTCCCCATACTGAGCAAAAGGGAATACTAGAAATGTCACATAGAAGGTTAAAAAACTCTGCTTATAAATATATATATATACTGGGTTCATGGTCACTTGGAAAATAAGTTAGCATGTTACAAGACTTACGTAGTGAGCTATTCCATTTCTAAAATATATTTAGAGATTCACTCTTTATTGCATCTGTGTGCCCACAGCATTTAAATTAAGAATACTTTATTATTCCAAGAATACAGCATAAAAGAGATACACCAGATGTGGTAAAATTATTTTAGAGAATTCAGAGGAGTTCTACTGTGACTATGCAGTCTGCAGAGACACCATAATTCTGCACTCCTTCCAGCAGTGTGGTCACGTTAAAAATCATGCATGTATGTTTACCTGTATGTTAACACACAGGCACAGAAGAGCAAATACCGTATGTCATCAAAAAACATGCTTCTTTAGTTCATTGAAACAGACCTTCCAATTAACGTATTAGAATAGGTATTCTTAGGATTTGTTAGTGCTTGTAAATATAAGTTTGTGATAGAGAGAGACACTTCAATCTACTAAACTAGAAACACAATTTGATCTTATTTTATATCGTGGAAGTGGCACAACAGCATGCAACAAAGTTTTGAATACTGGGGGGAGGGGATGTTCTCTTCAAAACTATACTGCCTTGAGTAAAGCGTTTTGATGCTTTTATTGTGCAGAAGGTTCCATTTTCTTTTTTAAACTTTAGTTGCGTAGGAATTCGGGATAAGCTGTTTTCCAAAGAATATCAGCTATGACTTTTTCAAGTTGTTTGGGGTTTTTTTATGGTAGTATATACTTACTGTCCCCTAGATGTATGAACCAGCAGAGTGATTAATGTAGAAGTAGCTGGACATATACAATTTAGAGCTAGCATAGCATATTTGAATTCCTCTTCACACACAACATGATCTGTAGGGAAAAGAAGAATACAAATTGTTTTACAAAAATACTTTCAATTGAACAGAATTATCATGTCCTTGTCTAGGAAAATGGTGAAGATGGATCAATCAAAAGTTGTCCCAAGATATTCCTCTTCTGCTTGAACCTTGGAAATCAGTTGTGTATGATTTTCCCTGTCTACATTATCTAACATGGATGGCTACTGCTTTAAACCCAGATCACAGCTAAATGCTCTCCAGTGCTTGCTGATGGCATGAAAAGAAAATAGAAATTATTCTTTAATGTAATTCCCATATGCCTATGACAGTGTTGAAATGGCTATAAAAAGGGACAAGCACAAAACTTGTAACTGCTCGTCAGTGGAAAAACATAAAGTCAGAGAGGTTTTATAAAACCATGAAGGCATTTAATACTGTCTGTTTTTTCCCCCTTTGATTTTAGTGTTTGGTTCTTTCAATGGGAGCAGAATTTGCTTCTAACCAGAATGAATATTACAAATAGTACAGCTGATGATCAAAACATAGGCACATGAAAATTGCTGAGTAAAGGCAGGCAAATAACCTCCCCGCCTAGACCTGAACTATTGCACATCTGCTTCTGGTTTCACCAACGTGTCACTGAAACCCTTAGAACCACCTTGCCTCTCTAAGCTGCTTTCCTGACACAATTTATAGTATAGCTATAAGCATGACACTTCCTGAAAATAAAAGTGAAGGCATATTTTGTGTGCCTTCTCTGTTCCTTTTATTTTGAACTATCTAGAGGCCTTTCAGCAACAGAATAATTTACTACTGAATTGAGTAATTCTTCCATTTTCTGAAGATCAGGACCTATTTAAATGTCATAGGGAATGGATAAATTTAATTATATGAAGAGTGTCAAATGTAGGACAAAATGAGATTTTTCCTCCTGTAAATATATTTCAGCTATAGCAGTTAAGTATTTCCTGCAGAAAATATTTTGAATAAAAATATGTTCTTTAAGTTGACCATATGCCATTAATAAACCCACTTGAATTTCAAACCAGGGATTTTGAGAGGGTAAGGCACAGCCTGTGGCTTGAATGGAGTATCTGCAGTCCATTACCATTGGTCAGATGGTAAAGATTTATGGAAGTGAATCCCAACTTCCTAACACTGAAAGAAAGAGAATTCTCCCTGTTTTTTTAATTTTGATAGGATTTTGCCAAATAACTTCCCCTTAATTTTTATTTGGAAGGTTGTCATATTATAGCTAAACATTTTGAAAATATGAGAAAGAAAAAATACACAGGGTAATGATTTCATCATCTATTATTTCAGACTTTGTACTTGAACCCAGTTGTATATGCTGGCCTAAATATATGCAAATGGCAGTTAATAAATCACAGATGGCACTATGCAGGCGAAAACTGTAACTTAAAACCTCCAGATGCACTCTACTCTCTAACATCTATGAGAGAACTTTCTTGGCAGATATTTAGGTAAAATGTTATCAAAGAATATAGTACACAGCCAACAGAGATTGCTGTCCTCCAACAGCCTCTGAATCATGTTTGAGAGACTCACATGGTGTTGTAAAGTGTTTTTACATTAGCAGCCTTGGAGCTGGACTTGTGGACTATTTCTGCGTCTGTTGGAGACTTTGACCTTCTGCAGTTAAGGTCTTGTATTAGACACAGACCAGGTCAAAAATGCCATGCTCATGTCTCCAATTATTTGACAGCTTTTAGCTTTCCTATAACATTACTGTATTTTTTCTGTATGCTCAGGACTTTTATTGTAGAGGGTTACACAGAACTTTATCTGCTGCTTTCTTTCTGAAGTGAGCAGGGAAGAAGCTGGATGACAGCTCTCCCACTCTTCAGGTCTTGGGACATCAGTCATGTCCCCTGACAGCAGGTACCAGAATCAGCAAACTACTCATCTGGTGTGACAGAAAAGCAGCCCAGGAAACTGCAGTTTATCTTGAAGTGAATATTAAATATGTCAAATCAGCTTTCTAGAAAAGTAAGTATTTTCACTGAGTTTATACTAAAGGAATATTACATTTAGAATTTCCGTAAGTTGCTGTTTCTCTTGAAAATATATTTTGACAGAAGTTTTGTTGCTAAGTCTGTCTCAAAAGGATGTAGTAATGCAGTGGGGTGAGTTATGGTTTCTGTGATGTTACTGTTGATAAAGCAGACTCAAAATACTGATTTATGCCTGCAGCAGCAACCATGTGGTAAGACCTGGCACAATTATTCTGAGAAACCTTACTTTTGTCAATTTGATAAGTTAACATGACCACTACCAGATCTGATAAACATCCATCCATTACCCCTAGACTATTTTTATCTGTAATTGGGCAGACTAATCATCTGCTACATTCAGTATCCATTTCAGTGAAATCTGGACTATGAAATAAACTACTGAAGCTTTTATGCCAGACTTCAACAATCTGTGCTAATTCATGGGTGCATTTTGAATAAACAAAATGTATCCCCATTTCCTGGAATTGTAATTATATATAATTTCCAAGTATTCAAAGTATAGGATACACACACACACACACAGACACAGACACAGACACACACACAAAAATTATAAAAGTTTTAAGTTCAGCTCAGAAAATACTGTATTTACTAGTCTCTGAATTGTATAAATATATTGCTCTGCTGTGGAAAATCTTCACTTGATTTCCCATTTCTGCTGAAATGCAAGGCCAGGAGCTTGCACCAAGGGTACATGGCCTTTTGTAGCCCTGTGTGCTTGAAACAAAAGTGGGAAGATTAAGAATGTAACTGCCAGCATTATTGAAAGAAAAACTGGGATGTCAAGGCATTTTTATATTGGAAATTACTAGGGAGAAATCAAAACATTTCAGCTTAAGAGATAAGACAGTTGCCCATCTGATCACTATCATGTTAAGAGCAGCTGTGTGTTTGGAGTGTTCACAGCTTAAACTCACAAAGGGCTTTGCTGGCACAAACATTTATGCCACTGTAGCAATGTAAGTAGGTTAATATTTAAACAAAATAGTTAAAATCCACTGTAAAAAATATCAGAAGGCACAGAATGCAAGGATGTATGTATGGCATTAGGTGGGAAGTCAGGAAATCTGACTTTCTTACAGGTCATATGAACCTGGCCAAGGTGCAGAAAACCTCCAGGCAGAAAACCAGGCTTTTCTCTCCTACAGGACCAGGCAGTCAGTGTCTGAATTTCAGGACTGCCTCATGCAATCTAGGAGGATTGGTCAACCTAATACAAGCTGCTGAGAAACTGGGCTTTTAGTGCTTTACACATATTCAGTGTAGTTAAAAATTAAACTTTAGTTAGGAGGCCTATTTGGTTTTATTTCTTCCAAATTCAAAAACTTAATTTCTGACAGCTACAGTCTCTAAACCTGTGTGTAAAAAAAAATAAAAAAATTAAGAAGAAGAAATCCTATTACTGAATATTTCATGTTCATAAAAATGCCCAGTATTGTTTTGGGAAACGTCTAGAAGAAAAGTCATTTTTTCAAGGAATATCAGATTTAAAAGAAGATTTTACATGAAGACAGTAATAAAGCAGCCCTGAATCATAATAGGATAAGCACTTAGGAAAATGTTCCAGATGGTTGTGACAAATTTCACTTGTAAACACTCTGGACAGGTCTGTAGTCTGCAGCCTCCACTGGGTACATGTTTCAGGATAATGAAGTGTTGGATGACATTAATACCGAACGGGGATCCTCCTAGAAAATGTATGCCAACAACTATTATTCTCATGGCTCCAGCAGTGCCTAACCATTTACAGTAGGTGAGCATCCAGTGGTGATGCTGAAGTTCACCTGAAGGAAATTTTAACAAAAGAGGTTTTCTGGGTTTTTTGTTGTTGTTTTTTGGGTTTTTTAAAAAAATATGGTCCAAATTCTGTAACACTTCGAACAGACTTGAAAAATTGCCTCTGTTTTACAAGTCTAGTTGTATATAAACTTCTACAGGGACAAGCCATTAGGAATAATGAAACTCCCTTAAAAGCACTATTTGGAACAACAAATTAACACAGTTACTGATGAAGAATAGAGGCCATGACTATGGGAGCAAGGACTATGTTTGTGCTGGGTGGTTTTAAGGGGGAGATGAAAAAGTACCATCAGTCTCATCACAGCATGAGCCTTATTCCCCTCTGTGCCATCATAACTTGAGATTATACTTTTATAACTTCAGAACTGCTACTGATGGGGTTTTTTTTCTTTCTAACCCAGTGGTAAATTCTGTACCTTTTAAAATTACAGCTTTAACTGTTGCACTGGAGCTGTTCTACTGGAATTTTTTCATCACATTCTGGGATGATGGAAGAAACTAATATTTTTCCATAGAGTTGTTTTTATTTTTGCATAAATCAGTAAACTTTTCTTCCTTGGAATATATTCAAGAAAATTTAATTTTCAAAATTGCAGCTAAAAAGGCAAGCTTCTCTTCTACTTCAGACCTATTTCTCCAAAAGTAATTGTGTGTTTTTGCACATGAGCATATGTCTATGTACTTATATATATGACTGTTTGGATACAAACAGAAAGAAAGAGAAACATATAATGCAGAAAAATAGTTTGACAAATAAAAGATGGTAATCTCTTCTTATAGGAGTGGATTTTTTTCGGATTTCTTAACATCATTTTGCATTTTATGCCATGGTTTCTAAACCAAGCATTTTACTGGATATAGAATTACATTATATGTCTCTTTCCAAAATATTTTCAAGTAATTACAATGTTTTCTATACCACTTGGTAAAAACCAGTCCAATAGTAAGATTTTTCCCTCAATCATTTGTTGGATTAAATCTGAATAATGTTCTTATGCACCCCTTAAACTATGTTTAAGTAGACAGAAATTACTTACAGACATGGGTACAGTAAGCTGGAGACCTACCTGGATCTGTATTTAAGGAATAGTTATACATCAAATAATTCTACTCTCTATATTATGTAGCATAAGACTATTAATTTTTAAAAGTGCTTGTAAGTTGCTTTATAATTTCTTTACCATTGCTAGGATGTGTATTATTTTACAAAACTTCACATTTAATCAGCTTCTATGTAGAAAATATGAAGAGATTCTCACTTTGCTTGTGTTCGTGAAACAAACCATCAAACGCTAACGAGTGCTTCAAATGACTGCAGTCTTCCACTTACCTGCAAACTTGATGTGGAATTTATTCTCAGGCTTCAGTATCTGAACATACAAAGGACAATTTGGAGCAAAGTCTTTAACTGCCCATGCTCTTAAAATGGTTTGGTGATCCTAGAAGAAAGATATGAGGGGATGCCAATGAAATTCAAATAACTATGTCAGATTAGAAAAATAATTTATTATCAGACTTGCTCCATTGAAGAAAATTCTTTTTAAGACCATGTGGTACCAGCTGGTATGGATGTTTATGTGCAAGTTATATAATTTCTATTAATTATTAATTTCCAGAAATGTTCCACTAATAAGGTAATTTGAACCTCTCCTATCTTTCTGCAAATGCTAATGATTGTGTCATTTGGAAAGGGGTCGCATTTCGATGTGGAATGATTGTGTGAAAACTTAGATAGCAGTGATTAGTCATGTGCAATTAATCAAGAATTATATAGCATAGATGTCCTTCCAAAGAGACTCATAATTAAAATGCCATTAAATGATGACTTCAGGAACTGAGAGTTTAAAATTGTGGGAAATTCTAAAAATATCAGTTTAATTAAAAGAAGATCTGAATTTCTGTGGAACTAAAACATTTTCACAACTGATGTCAGGTTTTAGCCAGCTATTAACCACAGATTCCAAAAGATTTTCAGGCTGTTAGTTTTTGTTCTTGTTACCACATGACAAGAATGAGTTAACTGCAGGGTGAATACTACTATCCATAAAATTCATGTATGTGATAATGCATTCATATTTTGAATTTTGTGAAGTAAGGCTAATTCCAGTGTATCATCCATTGGTTTTTATTTATTTCAAAACAAAAAGAAACATTACAGAGCTCTATGTAGGAACCCATGCCTGGATTGAAATGCCTTGTCTAGTCATGAAATTTGTGGTATTTAAAGATAAAATATAAAGAATGATTCATTATGTTTCCAGCATCAGCAGTAAGAAAAGGTTTCAGACTCATGAACACAAGGGAAAATCTCTGCCTGGAACAGAGTGTAATTGACATTTTCAAACCATAATATTTTATTGTCAATTGAGATGTTAGCAAGTATTTTTTCTACAAGAAAAACTAGAATGGAGTTATAAGAAGATTTTCCTTATTAGTAGTTTTATAGATGTAGGATTGCTGTGCCCAGTCAGGAGATTTAAGAGCTTGGGTGTAACCTGGTTTTCCTTGTATGCAGCCACATTTTTTTTACTTTTCTATAACATATGGCAAATTACCCTCCTCAGGATTTTGTGTGTGTGTGTGGTGCTGGGTTTTTTGCTCTTTTGTCTTAAGGTAATGACATGCCAACACAGCTTAGAAGCAGCAAATTACTGGTAATGTGCTATATGGCCATCACAGACATGTTATATGCCTAGAAATACAGTTATCTGTATGTTAGATATTTTCTTGGATTTTTTAAATTATTATTTTGTCTAAAAAGCTTGGTTTTGTCAGAATGTGCAATGATTGTTAAAGAATGAAGACCTCATTATAAAATTATTCAAATTACACTATTTTGTTGAAAACTTGAACAAACCTAGACTCATGTAAGTGAGAGTTGTAAAAGTATGAATCTCAACATGAGGTATTTTTTAATATTATAAAAAGGACTCTAAAATTGTCTTGATTATTTGGCACATTGGCAGTTTTAACACTGCAAAATATGGCTTGGTTTCCATTTTCTAGTTCTTCTTTGAATCAGCAGTCCACAAATATGTAAAAGATACATATATATAAAATGGGTACTGAAATGCCCTAAAGATCATAAGATCAACTCATTGGATGCATGAATCTAACCTAAGTTAATCTAATAAATTTGCCTTATTGCTTCTTTTTTTCTCTTCCCACTTAGTATATCCATGTGTTTGTGTACAAAAGTTGGTTATTTGGTTCCTATGTTTTTTGCTCAGTTATCTTCCTGACTTCCACTCTGAAGAATCACTCCAGGGCAGGGAAAGAAAAACACAGGTAGGCACCTTAATTGATTTCTTAGATTCAGTGTCTTCATACAGTATTTTGGCTCTCTGTTTTAAAAATGTGGCAATTTCTATGCTATATTGCAATCGCTTTAAAAAACGTTCATCCTTCTCCCAATATATGGTATATATGTACACACAACAAACAGAGGTAACTGAAATAAAATTATGCTTCTATTCCCATTATTAAATATATGTTTCTTTGGAAGGTGAGAGAAAAAATATATTTTCTTCCATCTGATCTCCACACAATGAACTACAGTCAGTGATCAAAAAATTACCACAGATACAAATGGTGATTAATATAGAGGTGATATTTAAGTTCATGTATGAAAAGCTGGAAGTTTTAAAGTGTATTTAAATCATAAGAACTCGAGGAAATGCATTTAATATGTATTTTAAAGTAGTTCTGTTAACTGAATCTCTTTATTGCCACACATAACTTGATAAATTAGTTATATCCTGCTATGTTTGCATCCATATTGTGATGCCATTAAGGCAGTGTAATTTAGCTTACCAGTACAGCAGAGTCACACAATTTGATTAATGAAAGGGGGAAAAAAAGGTGCAAGCTTGAATTGGACTGTCTCTGAATTTTCAGAAAGCCTCAGAAGAATGCTGTCAGCAACAGCAGAATTGTTGTCACTAGAAGTTACTGACTAACAAAATAGCAAGCAATGAACAGCCAGGGGTACCCATGGCAAATGAGTAAACCCTCTGCTTGAGAACTGTAGCTGGGGGGGTAAAACCACTCATGGGCTTTAAAAAATCATTCGAGTAACAACACCTGTTCTGGCCAGGAATCTCTTCCTTTTATTTTGACAGCTGTCATACATAGGAGAGGATCCAAGGCTCTTTTAGCAGTTTGTCATCTTCTCATCAACAGCAGGGTGGAAAATCAGTGGTACTTATAAAGATGGATACTGAGATGACAGCTGAACTTCCTTCAGCCCAGTGACAAATGAACCTTATGTATATTAACATGAGGCTGGAGCAGTGTAGGAAATTCAATATATTTCATTTCACAGCTCTAGGGGGCAGTAATATAAAATAGCTTTTTAAAAAATTAAGAATTTTCTACTTGCAGTATAAATAAGTGCATTCCCTGTGAAAAGGCAATCTGACAGCAAGGGAGAAAACAAGGCAGAGAGATGACACCTTGTTTAAAAACTTGAGATCCCACTGACCCTGAGATATTGTGGCCCAAGGGAAGGTACCAGGAGAGTGTCATTGGTGAGATGTGCCTGTTTGTGTGCTCCAGGTACAAAAAGAAATGAGATTTGATAAAAGTCTGTAGTGGCAGCTGAAGTGTGCCAGGTACCACTTTGATGTTTCCTGAGAGCAGAAAGGAAGAGCTGCAGTAGGCCATGGTTCCAGAGCCAAACCTGCACCATGCTGGCTACAATGAATAGGAACTCGGGGAGCTCCATGCAGAGTCAACTGCCTGCCCTGCAGCACAGTCCAGCAGAGCTGAAAATTATCTTTTCTTTGCATAAATTCTGAAGCAGTTATGAGCAGAGATGAACAGTTGACTGGTGGTGTTGCTGTCCTTAATGCTACATAAACCTTCCCAGTGCAGTGTAAATCACATGCTCTGATTTTATGGGATTTATCATTTGTAACCACTGTGCAACTCTCAAGTACATTTTGTGAAATGAGATGTTGTAGCTGATTTATTCTGAATTCATGGCTGATTTAGATAAGACACTTGTGCTATTTTGGATTTTTTCAGTCTCCTAGAAGTTACAGGTATTTTTCCAGGTATTTGCAAGAACTCTTGCTTGTTCTTACCTTTGAATACTCCAGACTCTCTGACACTTCTAAGCAGTAGGTCTGCCTTGCTTGACTGCTCTGGGATTACTTAATGCCAGTTCAGTGGATTTCACTGCTGTATTTTCAGGACATTGCTGATGAATCAAATTCAAGATCCTTAGCTTAGTAAGTTTAAATGCTATAGTAGGAGCACAGGTTTATTTCTCAGGGAGCTCAGTGACTTTCTGAAAGGGATGGGTCCAGAACAGGATCTTCAGCTAACATCTTTTAACTAAGTTCTGATCGCAGATGAAGTAATAAGTGATAGAGAATATATTAAGTAATGCTACAGATATAATACAAAGCTTTCATTCCCCATTTTTTTACTGTATCTGTTTTCATTCAGAAAATTAATTCTGAAGTGCATGTACACTAATGCACACAGCATAGGTAACAAACAAGATGAGCTGGAAGCCATGGTAGAGCAGAAAAGCTATGATGTAGTTGCCTTCACAGAAACATGGGAGACAACTCATAACTGGAGTGCTGCAATGGATGGGTAGAAGCTCTTCAGAAGAGATAGGAGAAAGAGAAGAGATAGAGGGGTGGCTCTTTATATTAGGGAGATTTTTGATGCCATGGGTATTGAAACTAATGACAATGAAGTTGAATGGCTATGGGTAAGAATTAAGGGGAAGACCAACAAGGCTGACATCCCACTAGGGAGTTTGTTATTGTCCACCCATCCAGGAAGAGGTAATGGACAACTTATTCTATAAACAGCTGGAGAATGTTTCAGGATCACCAGCCCTTGTTCTTGTAGGTGACTTCAACCTGCCAGACATCTGCTGGGAACTTAATAGAGCAGAAAAGAGGCAGGCTAGGGAGTTTTTAGACTGTGTGAAGGATAACTTTTTGTCATAGCTGGTGAGTGAGCCCACCAGGGGAGAGCGGCTATGTTAGATCTGTTGTTTACAAATGGAGATGCGGTGGTTGGAGGCTGCTTGGGGCATAGTGATCATGAAACGATAGAGTTCTTGATACTTGGTGAATTCAGGAGTTACATCAATAAGACTTTAACATTAGACTTCCAGAGGGCAGACTTTGGCCTATTTAGGAAGCTTTTTCAGAGAGTTCCTTGGGAAGCAGCCCTTAAAAGCAAAGGAGTCCAGGAAAGGTGGCCATGCTTCAAAACAGAGATCTTGAGGGCACAGGAACAGACTGTCCCTGTGTGCCAAAAGATGAGTCGATGAGGCAAACATCCAGCCTGGATGAGCAATGAGGTTTCGAAGGAACTTAGGAATAAAAAGAGGATGTATCACCTTTGGAAGGAGGGTCAGGTCTCTCAAGAAGTATTTAAGGGGGTTGCTAGGGCATGTAGGAAAAAAACTAGGAAGGCCAAAGCTCAGTTCAAGCTTAATTTGGCAACTTTTATAAAGGATAATAAAAAATGTTTTTACAAATATATTAATGGTAAAAGGAAGGGTAAGACCAACCTTGGTTATGTACTGGATGCAGAAGGGAACTTAGTAACTGCAGATGAGGAGAAGGCAGAAGTGCTTAATGCCTTCTTTGCATCAGTCTTTAGTAGGAAAGCAACTTGCCCTCAAGATAACTGTCCTGCTGGCTTGGTAGATGGTGGCAGGGAGCAGAATGGTCCCCCCGTTATCCAAGAGGAGGCAGTCAGAGAACTGCTGAGCCACTTGGATGTTTATAAATCTATGGGACCAGATGGGATCCATCCCAGGGTGATGAGGGAACTGGCAGCTGCACTTGTGAAGCCTCTCTCCATCATTTACCTGCAGTCCTGGCTCACTGGTGAGGTTCCAGATGACTGGAAGCTGGACAATGTGACACCCATTCACAAAAAGGGTGGGAAGGAGGATCCTGGAAATTATAGGGCAGTTAGCCTGACCTCAGTATCCAGCAGTTTATACTGAGTGTCATCATGCAGGATGTACAGGATGGCCAGGATATCAGACCCAGCCAGCATGGGTTTAAGAGGGATAGGTCATGTTCGACCAACCTGATCTCCTTTTATGACCAGGTGACCTGCCTGGTGGACGCTGGAAAGGCTGTGGATGTTGTCTATTTGGACTTCAGCAAGGCCTTTGACACTCTCCCACAGTAAACTCCTGGAAAAGCTGGCAGCCCATGGCTTGGACAGGAGCACACTTTGCTGGGTTAGGAACTGGCTGGATGGCCGGGCCCAGAGAGTGGTGGTGAGTGGGGCTGCATCCAACTGGCAGCCAGTCACAAGTGGTCCTGTTCAATATTTTTATTGATGACATGGATGAGAGTATTGAGTCCTTCATTAGTAAATTTGCGGAGGACACTAAGCTGGGAGCATGTGTTGATCTGTTGGAGGTTAGGAGGGCTCTGCAGAGAGACCTGGAATGGTTGGATGGATGGGCAGAGTCCAATAAGATAAAGTTTAATAGGTCCAAGTGCCAAGTCCTGTGATTTGGCCACAACAACCCCAGCAGTGCTACAGGCTGGGGATGGTGTGGCTGGACAGGGCCCAGGCAGAAAGGGACCTGGGGGTGCTGGTGACAGCAGCTGGACATGAGCCAGCAGTGTGCCCTGAGGGCCAAGAAGGCCAAGGGCATCCTGGCCTGGATCAGGAATAGTGTGGCCAGCAGGAGCAGGGAGCTCATTCTTCCCCTGTACTCAGCACTGGTGAGGCCACACCTGAGTGCTGTGTCCAGTTCTGGGCCCTCAGTTTGGGAAGGACGTTGAGACGCTTGAGCGCGTCCAGAGAGGACAACGAGGCTGGTGAGGGGCTGGGAACACAAACCCTGCGAGGAACGGCTGAGGGAGCTGGGGTTGTTTAACCTGGAGAAAAGCAGACTCAGAGGTGACCTTACCACTCTCTACAACTTTCTGAAAGGTGGTTGCAGTCAGGCGGGAGTTGGTCTCTTTCTCCAGGCAACAATTGACAGAATGAGAGGACACAGCTTTAAACTGCACCAAAGAAAATTTAGGATGGATATTAGGAAAAAGTTTTTTACAGAAAGGGTGATAAAGTACTGGAATGGTCTACCACCCCCTGCCTGGGGGGGGTGGTAGAGTCACCATCCCTGGATGTGTTTAAAAATAGACTGGATGTGATGCTCAGTGCCATAGTCTAGTTGAGGTGTTAGGGAATGGGTTGGACTCGATGATCCTGAAGGTCTCTTCCAACCTTGTGATTCTGTGGTTGCTATTTCTTACAATGTGGCACCAAAACAGTATTTCTAGTTGAGATTGCTTAAAACATAATTCCTGAATTATAAATACTGGTTCTGTCTTGTTAGGCAATTTGTAAGCATCTTCAGGGATAGTCAGATTACTACTGAACCCCTCTGGAGTTCAAGATTGAACTGAATGAGGCAAGACTGCAATAATTTATTGTAGTGCACATGGTGGAAGTTATTAAGTTATGTTCATAAATCCATCCTCAGTGGACTTTTTTTCTGGATATTTGTAATCAGTACATAATTTTATTAGCTGGAAGAGTTCTATACATATATGTATACTCACACAGTTTCTTTTATCACAGATGCACTGCACAGAGGTTTTTATTAGCAGTGTTCCTTCATGGACAGTAACTTACCTTACTGCAAATAATTACCAGAATGGGCAAACCCATAGAAACTTATTTAAAGAACCTTGCAATTTTTAATTTTTAAAATTGGCCAATATGAAAAATGGTCAAATAGTCTCATATATATTGGTTACTTGTATTAGTCACAAACTTACTTATAAAGTTGAATTTGGGCTTTACTTCATTAGTTCTGAATATACCAATCAGTTGATACCTGTCTCTTTTGTGATTTTATAAATACAAGTGATTAAATTGAATATCTAGAGCAGTTCAGGTACTTTGAATATTGACAGAATGCCATTCTTGGAAGAGATTAACGACCAATTAGCAATGTATCTGTAAGGTACTATGAGGGCACTTTTATGCTTTCTGCCCTTGTTGCATAAAAAATAATTGAGGGGGAGTAAGGGCAGTAAAACCTGTAATTCCTCTTATTTCTCCCTCCCCAACTTACAGCTGCTGTCCTGTCCACCTCACAGCGGCTGCTCAGGATGAAACAGGCTTCAGCATTGTCCATCCTGGAAGAGAGGAAACAAACCTGTCACACCCCAAGCAGGTACTCACTGGACATGTGTCTCTCAGTCAGAGTCTTGAACAGAGAAACAGAACACAGACAAAGTTGAGCCTGTTCTCATTTCTTACCCTGGTAAAAGCTGTGCCAAAGTAGTAAAAGCAGAGTGCCCTCAAACTTAATTTGTAAAGTATTTATCTGCCATGAGTACAGAAGGTGAATAAATAGCACCAGTCTGCCTGGTGTGTAAGACTGCAATATGCACAAGTTATTACTGGTAAGAATGAACAAGAGGGGGCAGATAATAGACTTGTCTTGCCTAGTGAGAGCAGAAAGTTAGGTAGATGCACAAGAATAATGTGTTTAGGATAAATAATAGGCTTTTCTGTGTATATATGTATTAAATGAACAATTTCCAGTTCATGATGTCTGATTAGGAAGAAATCATGGGAGCTCGCTGAGTAATTTCAGCTAAGCATGGGAGCAGCACAGGGAAGACAGGGTCTTTACCAAAGTTATAGGAAAGAAAATTCAGTTAAATTAGATGAGATTTTTTTTGCAAAAATGCAGTCTTTTGTTAATTGGCTATTCACTACTGATGCAATCATCCAAATTTGGTATTCTTTTACTTTTTGGTGTGATCTCTATCATGTAATTTTGACATTAGTTTCACATATAATACATGGATAAATTTTGATAATGAGACCTTTCTTGGTTATTTTGTTGTTGTTGGTAACCATTACTTTATTTATTAGAATAATTTTATAATGTGCCTTATTATCTCCTCAGTACATTATGTTCTCATTAAAAGGAAATACACCAAACATATTGAATATTGGGTTATATTTCGTATCAAATGTTCTATTAAATTCCCACTATGCTTCTTCCCTCAGGAGAGGCTGAAAATTATTCTGTGACAGGTATATTCAATTACATGTTCTGCAGGAAAAACCACAGTTCCACAGCTGACTTCCTCCAGGTTATTATAAGTGAAATTCAAGATTATATTTAGGGAACAGCCTAGTTTTAATTCTTATGATGTGTAGAACAAATGTCAGCTAAATCCACACATGAATTCCTTCTTGAAATCAGCAAGAATGCAAAAAGGAAAAAAAAAAAAGAAAGAAAAAAGGATCTCTCCATAAGAAATTTCTAATCCTTAAAAAAGCTTTCTTGCCTTTTCAAACAGCTATAGAACTAGTTATTTTTTCCATGGCAGAAGCCTGAGAAGATAACACTGCTCATGGAGCTTCTCACAAGTTAGATTCTTGGAAATAACTCCCCTCAGATAAAGAATGACACAAATAGCCAGACAGGTATCGGCTTAATTTTAGTAATCTCCAACACAGAGCAATGCAGATGAGTTAAATAGTTTATTTGCTAAGAATCCTTTCCCTCTCTTTGGAGACTTTAAAGAGATCATCCTTCTACATAAATTCCACTGTGAAATCTTTTGCAGCTCAACTGATTGGGTGGAGGAGTGTGTGAGGAACTGTGCTTGACTGATGTGTTTTGATAAATGTCATTCATTCATAATTAGCAGGGAGCATCTCCTAGAAGTGGTAGAAGTATGTGGTAAGAGGAGGGCCCTGAGGAGTTCACATATGTACAGCAAAATAGTTGCTTAATGTTACCAGGCTGAACTTAAGAAAACAGAACTGTACAATGGGTTCAAAATTTCAGATATTAAGAAAAACAAATTCTATCAAAGAGCTTTGCTTCACCTTCCAAATTAACATGAGTTTCCTTCAAGCACAGCTTTTGTTGCTTGCTAAACTTATTGATCAAACAGTATGAGTGAATAAAAAAGTAAAAAAGAATGGTCAATATTTGCCTACTTAGCTCTCAACAGGTCTTGATCTTTTAGTGCTGAGCCTTGCAGGTAGATAACTCTTTGGGACCACATTGGGATTTGTAACACCCTTCGGACCTGAGCATCCATCTCCGTAGGACACAAAATAACCACATAAAAGTCCTGTCAAAATAGAAAAAAAGGGGAAATAGTCATGGTTATTGTTGCTGGAGAATGAGTTGACAGTGACTTGGGATGTCAAAAATGTCTCAGATAAGACTCTGATAGACAGAGTTTATTTCCTCAAATTTTTTTCCTTCACATTCATGGGCCAATTCAAACTGCTTCCTGTGCTACTTGGAAAAGGAGAAGTAAGAATGTTTTGAAGGATCCGTAAGTGCATCAGTGAAAAGCTGGGATAAATGGAATATGGAAGAGGAGAGTGAGAGCTTAGGCCAGGCTGGTCATAGAGATCTTCCTTTCTGCAACACAGATTTTTGCAGAAAGCAAAATCACATTAGATGCAGCGCACCAGGTTATCCTTCAGCTTCTCAGTGCATAGAATCATTAAGGTTGGAAAAGATCTCCAAGATCATTGAGTCCAACTCAATTTCAGCTATGAAGGGAATGTATATAAGCCCTTTTAAGTTACCTGTGTAATGTTAGGGCTTCTCTTCTTTGTCTCTAGTGTATCACAGAGCCTGACTCATTCTTCAACTTAGTTAACTAAATGTTGTGTTTCAATTTGTGTTTGTATCTATAAAGAACTGGATTTCTTTGTGCAATTGCTTATGCCTCTTACTAGCTAATTGTTTTGGGGAATATTTGGGATTTGGGATTTGGCAAATTGCTGCTCAGCCCTTTAAGGGTTGTGTTTTTGTAATTCTTGCAGTAGTTAATGGAGCATGATACCACAAGTAACTTAGTAAAAGACATAGAGAAAGTTTACTAAAAGGGAGAGTCTATAGCAAAGGCAATGATAATAAATCCAAATTGATTCTCATGGAAATAAGCTTCTAGATGTTCCTAATAAGGCATATGACAAGTTTGCATTACCTAGGGAATATGTGTACACTAACAAAATATGTATATTCTGTCAAGGTCTTTGTCCTTTAAAGTACATGTATTTATTTCTTAATTTCCACAATTCTAAGAGGATCTAATCTTTGCAATCCTGTGCAATTTGCTCTAGGATGACCCTGCTTCAGCAGGGGGGTTGGACCAGATGATCCTTTTCCAACCTGATCCATTCTGTGATTCCTAACACTGGCAAAAAACAAAGCAAAATGTGAAAACCAATGGATGTTTTTACTTGTGAGGATTTTTGTATCCAGTCACAAAACAATGGGAAAAATAAATTGGAAATATATAAAAATAAAGCATTCATTTATTTTCTGTTTTAGGGTAGAATCTAAGGAATTTGCACGGAAATATCTGTTTCTAAAAAGACTAGCATAATTCAACAAGACATTAATTCTACCTACTTAGTCAATTCACCTTAATACCTCAGTTTAAAATGCCTCCAAACTCTGTATTTCAGCTTCTCATTGCAGGTACAAACCCCCAGTTCACCTATCTATTCCCAAAATCTGGTTTATGAATGAAAAACACTTTCAGAAACTTTTCTTTAAAAAAAAACAAAAACGAAAAAACCAAAACAAAACAACAAACAGTGTTTTGTGCTTCTTTTTCTTTTTTTTTTTTTTTTTTTTTTCATTCTCAGTACCTGCAGTCTGGGGTGGGCATAGAATTCATTTAAGAAATCCATGAGTAAGTCAATCTTCAGAGAGCTCACACACAGCACAACATGTTTTTCTGTCTGAGCTCTGTATCGACTGTAATTTCCTCCAGACTTTTGCCTCTCCATCCACAAATATGCCAGCTGTTCAAACTGCAAGAGATGCTGACTGTCAGTGAAACAGAGACCAGTAGTGAGCGCTACAACTCTATAATGATTTGGCAATGTTGCATCATTCATCTCATGCCTCTAGGAAAAGCTGCCTTTAGCCCACAGTATCTTTTTCTTTGTAAAGCATTGTCTAATTAGGTGATCACAAACCACAGCAATAGTGCCATAATCTAACACACACAAACAGCAGTGAAAATTCATTAAAATACCATGAGAATATACTAAATCACAGATGCTTAGAAAAGTATGAAGGCTGGTACCTTATTCCTTTAAGAATTTTATGCCCGAGCTCTCTTTTTCTAGTACTGTGACATAATTGCTTTCATCGTATGAAATGTTAAGTTTTCACACACATGCTGTGAATATACTTGGAGAGAGGCACCATTTTTTCTTAATTTGGGCAGTAACTCTTCACAGAGATTTTATAATGTTCAGAGGGTGATGTTCTGTAAACTCTCTTATCTGCCTTATAATTTTAGATACAACCTAAATACACAGCAGCTGCTAATACAGCAAGTTTGCCTTTGTCAGCTGAACAATATACAGGTTAATAGCAAATATTACTACTCTGAATCCTCCAGACCTATGAGGATACTGTAACAGTCTGTAAAGAAACATAGAAATACCAGTTCAAAGCTTCTTGTAAGTAACATGTTTAATACTGAGCTCAATTTGACTGTATGGCTGTGTGATAGCATCTTTTTCTCATCCACATTCCACTGATGGAGAGGCTGGATCATGAGTAGCAACTGATTTCATTTCACTGCAGGGCAAAAGCTCAGGAGAGACTGCCTCCCACTCCATTATGTGTATGGAAAACTATATGAAGCCCCACTATCACTATGAAGGTATAAAATAAAGCAGCTAATAATAAGTAAATTTATGTGAAAATTCCAGTAGATTCTAGGTTATTTCCTGCTCCGGTGGAATTTGTGGGCCTGAAATATGTATCAGAACTACCTTAAGGATGAAATTTCTATCTCCTAGGAAATTCCAAATTTCTTAAACACAGCACATTTTAGTTTTCAGTAGAATTTTACTAGAAATCAATAGAATTTTTACTAATTTTTCAATGAGTGAGAATATAATTGTTTTAGTGCATACTGCTATGAATACATACATTTAATATTTAATTAGAGTGTTAAATAACTTCAAGAAAATGAATGCTAAAAGCTTAAGCTTCCACCCTCCCAAGGCTTGTGTGTTGTCTGCCCACACTGAGCTTTAGTTCTCTGCCAAAGAAGCAGAGTCTGGAAACTATGGCTGTGTGAGAAACTTTGGAGCTTCATGGTCTAGCAGGTCTACTGTAAGCTCTGATAAAAATGCAGAGTGTCTCCCCACATCCTCTTTTTCTGGCACAAGGGCTGGGTAATCACCACGTGAGGAACAGTGAGCATCTTGGCAGGGTTTCCCATGCAACCTTGGGGTTTTTGTCATCCAGCCTCACCTAATGAGCTGGAAAACACTCGGGACAAATTTAATAAAGCTGACTGACTCCTTGAAATACTTGGATTTTCATAAATTGTTCTTTCCCTGTTGAAACTGTTAGAAGTCCTAAACTTAGGCAGGCATGAAAAATTCCTAACTGTGCTGCTGGCTCTGTGTGCATGTGTTCCATACACAGCTGTGAGCCCAATTTGCTTGAGTTGCAGATTTAATGAAATTTTTTTCAAGTTAGCACTGAGCTGTAAGAGTAAGAGAGGAAGTGGAGAGAACCAAGATTAGAAACAGGGAGAGCCTGCAAAGGAAAAGCTGTATTCATAAAGAAAGTGCTGGCTACTGTTGTGGGGTTTTTTTTGTAATTGCTCCATTAATAACAAACCTGTATCTCTAGATAACAGAAGGCCTCTGTGGTACATGACTGGCACAGGAAACTTTTATCAGCACTTGAAAACTACTATCAGTGTTCTGTTTTTTATAAATCTACAGTATAAATCTACAGTATAGGAGAATACACAGGAAAAAGGAAAACTAAACCACAATAGGAGAGACAGATGGTTCTTTTTTCTGACATTTTCTGTGCAATAATAATAGTAACAATAAATTATTTCAATTATTGTTCCTTTGTTTCAAAAACAATTCTAAAGAGAAAAAAAAAATCCACATTTACCTGTATGGGCAACACCACAAGAGCAACACAGATCATAATGACAACAAGCAGCTTTGAAGGCCATATCTTGGGTGTAACATCCCCAAAGCCCACAGTGGAAAATGTCACTATGCAGAAATAAAGGGAGTCAAAGAGAGTCAACCTGTTTCCTGCTCGTTCCAGATGCTGAATTCCACAAATACTACGTAAAAAAGAATGAATAAAGACATGAAAAATAAAAACTGTTCAAGCTTGATGATTATATGTGCAGAGAACTATTTTCAGAATTCATAAGTTGCTTAGCAAAGACATTTTTTTAAAAGAAAAGTAAAAATTAGTATCAAACCAGAAGTGCTATATTGTTACAATTTTAAAATGTCATTTGTAATAAAATAAACATATTTTTGATTATTCTAATATGATAGGCACAACTGTTGATAGGTTCTGCTTAATGGCTGTTGTGAAGGAGAGGTGGCATATAGAACATCATGGATTGATGCAATTCCTTTCTAAACCAGAACAAAACAGATGGTATAGAGCTGCCACCATTCAACATTTTTTATAGATATGTTTAAACTTTTTCAGGGTGGGTTTGCTGCTGTGGCCAAGAAAACTGCACATACATCTTTCTTTAAGTCTATCTCTATGTTGGTCTCTGTCCCTTTCTGCAGTGAAAGTTACTGATGTGAACCAGTTACGAGAGCACATGTTGCATATTGGGAGGTTTCTGTTGGTACAAATGGGTACTGACTGTCTAGAATAAACTGAATGTGAGAACTGCAGACTACTGAATTATCAGAGGAAAGAGCATCCAGGGTCAGCCTTCATGTAGGAAGTGGAAGGTGGCAATTGGTAAGGTTCTGATCACTAAAAGTACAGAGCAGAAGAACGGGGCTTGTCTGGGTCTGTAACAGCAGACCAGGTGGAGTTCAGCCCTTTCAGTCACACATTACTGAGAAGCAGTAAATGGCAGCCCAAGTTAAGTGGTAATTATTTTTCTTGGAATCAGCATGATGCTCTTTTGGTTTTGAGAAGCTCTAACAGAATCTCTCCACAGGTCATCCTGCTATTTCAAAATTGTTGAAATATCAGATTACAAAAATGTTTCACTGTGTAAATATATACCAGAACAAAGAGCTTCCAAAGCTTAAATGTGATCTCCTTTGAGACAGCAGAATTCCTTAGATCAGTTCAGGCCTTTAAATTACATTCACCTATAAAAAAACCCAAAAAAACCCCAATGTGTGAACCACCCCAAACAGTGCTTTTTCCCCTTGGAGCTAGCAGGATGATTTCTCCTCAGAGAAGCATATAAATAATAAATAAGTCATATTGTATTCCTCAGTAATTAATCTAGAACATACTAATGATTATTTCTTCATGTATGGTATCCAGATGGTAAGAGTCCTTCATTAATATCTGCCATGGGAAGACCTTTGCACCACCAGGGAGACCCTGTGTTTGTAACAGTGCTAGCAGTTCTTCTGTTCTCTGCTCTGTTCTCCAAATATAATTTAGCTGTGGGTAGTGGCATTTCCAGAACATATGGATCAAATTCCCAGTTTCCTTTTCACAGTTCTAGCATTTGTAGTTTTCACACATATCAAAATGTTCTAAAAAGGGTGGGGGTTTTTCCCTGTTGTTTGCCTAAGTTTCATGCTTCAGTCAGAACTGATATTTATATTCCTATCCAGTTCATCCCACATTTTTCACTGGAGTTGTAATCCAGATCTTCCATTATTTCACTATGTTCACAGTTTCACTGTTGGGTTTTTTTTTTGGTTCTGGGATTTCTGGGGGCTTTGTTTTTTGTTTTTATTTTTTGTTTGGTTTTTTTGGTTTTCCTTTTCAGTAAAAGGATAATTATATTTTTGTCCATGAAAATACTAACAGAAGGACTGTAAGTAATTATGCTAATGAAGCTTTCTCTTGGTCTCAGACAAGGAAGTTTCTCAGCTAAAGCCTTTTCTAGTTTTAATATGAAATAATAAAGGATATTGTAAAAGGACTGAAGCATGGAAAAATAAGCTATTTTAATATCAATATTCACATAAGTTACATGTAATTTTAAAAGCAAAATGGAGATGGATTTTTAATTCTTTATTTTTATTATTCCTAATCACCTGTGTACATTTTATTTTCTCTAGCTCCCTTTTGTGGATATATCCCAGAAACACATAACCTTGACTTCAGGAATTAAGCTCATAAGGGCCAGGAAAGCAAAAATTACACTGAGCCAGGGATACGGTTCCCTTGTAAGAGGACTCTTACACCACTGTCCTCAGCAGATTAAATATCTGTACAGATGAGTTCAATCTGTATTGAACCATTATGCATGAGCCTATCATTGGTAGAAACATATTTTTTCTGGTGCTCATGCCTGTGAAGTTGCTTGGTGTCTGTAAATCCAAAAGGCTCGGTTTTACTCCTTGTATCTGACAAGATGGATTAAAATACAAAAATTTGGGACTGTCAGGCTGGTTTTTTCTAATTTTTGAGGAATTAGAATTGTTTGTTTATTTCTTGGTCTTTTTGCAAAATCTTATCATTTTTTTAATAGCTTGATGATAGGAAAACTCAGCTCTTGAATTATTGTTGTTGTTGTTGTTGTTGTTGTTGTGATTTCCACAGCCAGCCCACCCAATCATACTTTAGCTGAATTGAAATAAGGTCATATACTATGAACCATTTCAGCCTCTTCTAAGTGAACAGTAGAATTCCCATTGAATTTAGTGAGATCAAGATTTCATTTTATCAGTTCTACCCCATTACAGTTATTTTGGATTCCTGTTCCTTGAAGCCATCAAAATAATGTGCCTGATCCAAAATGTTGTGGATTTTCGATGTCTCTCATTGAACTTACTGGGCATCAGCCAGAGCTTCCCACATTTAGTTAACAATAATTAAGTCAGTAAGAAAAAGGAGCTGCTTCTTTGCTGAAGAAGAAATTCAGCTCTTCTAACAACTTGTTGATCAAATTAATTTCTTTCCTTGAAATTATTTGCACCTCATTTGCAGTTCTACCAAACTGTACTTGAAGCCCTTACCCTGCATACAAGGGAATGATAAATCCAAAATCAGGTTACCAAGTCTGGATGTTTTGATGCTCTGCTGTTTGTCTTTATTGGAGCCAGAGAGCATCAAACTACAGAAAAATTTGATTTTCAAAGAGACAACTTTGTGGGAGTCTAATTAAAAAATAAAATATTACCTCTGTGACTACTTGCCCAAGAATATTACACTTCTAGCTGACCAATAATGCCTTTAGAGAAATGTTACTCAGCATTGATACTACATTCCCACCTGTCTGGGAGTTACCTGATTACACTGCAGAGAGAGTGCAGTGGAACATCAGTAGATGCCCAAGAGGCCAAGTCTAAATGGCTTAGTTATTCCATTCCCTGCAGCTCATTGACATCTTTTAATACATCCCAATTCCTTAGATGAATAGTAGTATCAGTTTGGTTGGTTTTTTTCAGAAATTAAAGGTTACTCATTACTTTTAGCATAAATTCTGCATGCAAAAATACACATGTTCTTGTCTGCTTTCTCGTATTTCCTGACATAATGAAATGCAGTAATTCAGGCTTCATGTTTTGCCTGTTTTGATATTTTTGGTGATATTTTTATCCCCTTTTTGCTACCTCTTCCTCTTTCATCTCCTGAAGATAAGTAATTTATTTAGTCATCCTTGGATAAACAAAATGATTTCAAGCAGGAAAGGAATATACAGTAAAGGCAATGCTAGCACCTACTTTTCGTAGGTGTTACACCTACTTTTTTATGTTTTTTGTGGAGAAAATAAATCTCTGTAATAATCAGTACACAGAGAGTCCCTAGTTAAACATAAGGCAAATTCAGCACCTTCTATGCCAATTTTAGGACTCCTAAGCAGCCTTAGGAAGGCTGTCTTTTCACAGTAGATCTAAGGGAGGCACTTATAACAAAACTAAATTGCCTCAATGGAGAGGAGATGTAGTATTTCTAAAAATCCCCACAGAAAGCCAAACTAAGTGTCTGCTGAAGCAAAAGTGGTATCAGGAAATGTATTACAAACATCCAGAGGACAAAAGTATGATTCCGAACACTCTGCTACCACTGCACTTGAAAAACAAAAAGTAAAGAGAATAACATGTAATCTCTGAAGATTGGTAATGTTTAGTTTGGGTATTATTTGAACTTTTGAGAGTTCAATCTCTGTTTTACTGGAAGCTTTCTTTCTAGTTCCAGGAATCTTTGTTTGCATGAGTTTCTTGTGTGCCAAAACTAACTCCTGTTTGTCTCTACATGCTGTCATGTATAAGCTGTCTCTACATGCACTACAGAAATAAATACTGCAGAGTAAACTAATCCCTGAGATGGTCAGTTTTTTATCATGCTGCAGAAGCACATCACAGAAAAAGATGTAAAAAGAACCATTTGGATAGTATTTTGCAAATACTGTTATGTTAACTAACCTAATTTATAACCAACCAATTGTTTCAAGTCTATTTGATATCAGTTTATATTTTCATTTGTCAGCATTGAAAAATTAATCTGATTTCTACATTTTCACTTTTAGAGAAAATTACTGTTCACACATACAACCTCTTGATGTCTGTGTGCTGAGGATTAGACAGCAATTACCAGCACTGTTTTCTCTGGACCTGTAACCTGCAGCTCCACCTTGTGTAATTACTTTGCCATGTTTACAGCAGCTGGCTGAAGTGACTAGCTAATGAGTGTGTTGAAATCCACATGGATTGATTTTATCAGATTCAGTGCGATTCTGTGGCAAAGGCTCAGTGCTTCTGGTACTACAGAAATTACACCTGAACTAACTCACAAGAGTAGCAATCCATCTTAAGCAAATGTCCTCAGTAGTTTCTCAAATCTAAAACTCTTTACAATTTCCTCATATACCAGAGAATGGTGATGCTAGAACAAATTTGAAATTAAACTCTCATTATTTGATTGTCCTACACTGTCAATTGCTGTTCATGTTATTTTAACAATGTCTGAGCCTACTATCAGATTACCTTATGAGAAAAATTGGAATGAACTATCAGTCAACAAAATTGTTGACAGACCACTAACTGTAGCAAATATTCATAGGTGAAGTACAATACAGTGAAATACTAAAGAAAAGGACCATGTTGACTTTCAAGGAAATACAGACAAGCATTTGAGACATTTTACCACTACAGTGACTGTAACTGCTTAAGAAAACTTCCTCAATCTCTACAGCAAAATAAAATATACCTATAGAACAGTTTATTCTTCAGTCTCACTCTAGAAGATGTAACATCTCATAAATATCTGATAAATGTAGAGAGGTCTTGCTTAAAATTGGCAAAAAGGTGCTCACTACTTGCCAAAGATGTTAATATTAGGCTGGTGCCAGTCTGAAGTCCTTGAAATGAAAGTGGTGTTGGGACTAAAGCTGTATTTGGAGAACACCCTGCTTTTTACATAGGAAAATAGTTTTTCATACCTGACATTATCTCTGTGGGGTGTTCAGTCTTCTCCAGAACATCATGTAGAGCCAAATACACTTTTGTCCCATATTTTAAAATTAGACATTATTAAAAATTAGACATTTCCACATTCAATGTGAAGAATTAGTATTCATATAATCATTAAACATACAATTTTCACAAACTGTGGACTGAATACTAATATAACCAGAGTGACATTAAAGTGCATTTCTTTTTCATTCCCTGTATCAGAATGGAAATATTGTCTGTTGACTTCTGAGTGACAATACATACAGAATGTGAAAGTGTTGGTAATCACCCTACTTGTGACCTAAAACCCTTTCTGACAGAAACCCTGACTTGTGTATAAATAACAGAGGCAAAGAAAAAGAACAAGGGATGAGCAGGAGCTGCAGCAAGTAAAAGAGTGAAGCAACAATCACAAAATACTCTGACCAATAACAAAATGTTAATCCCACCTAAAAGCCCTGAAGATGAGGTTTTATCTTGCTAAAAACCAAATGCTTCTCTTTTTTCCAAGCCTTGTGCCTTTCCTCAGGTCTTTTCTAAAATCAGTGGGGTTTTTATAATTTATTTTCTAAAAGCAATTTCCCACAATATCAAAATAGAAAAAACATCACACTAGTTTAAGTAGATGTTCAATTTTCATAAAGTTAATATTACAGAATCTGGTACAATGTATCATGTAAAATATATCAAATTTAAGCACTACAATGAGAAGATTCTATTTTCACCTTTCATTCCCTAAAAAAGGCTTTAAATCTGTAGGAATTACTGAATTTCAGGACATAGCAAATATTAATTGCATACAAAACAGTGAAAAAAAATGAAGGAGAACTGCTGACTGGAAATATAAGGTTGTCATGCTGTCTTTAAAGTAAATTGGTAGGGAAATACCCTTGCTGTTCTTAGTTGGCAACAACTGATCTAACAAATGCAGTAGATCAGCTGCAAGGTGTTCACTGACTGGACAAAACATATACTGGACATTGTGGTTTCTTAACATTAAAGGACAACAGCTGTAACAATCTCAGACATTTTTGCAATTCTAATGCCACTTCATCAGACAGTTCAACATAAATAATTCTATTTTCCGGACAGGTTTTCAGAGACCAGCATTCATTTTCATACAACACTGACCCTTTTCTTTTTTCAGAATCAAGATAGCGAAGGGGAAGACTTGGATTAATTCAACAGGCTTTGAATCAAACTTTTCAGTTCTGTGGGACTTTGAACACAAGTTTAGGTACAGACGGTGAATTTACTTTCACTACACAACAATGCCACCATCTCAGAAATTCATTTGGACTTTCTCTTCAGATAGAAAGGTAATTTTTGTTTGTATTCCAATTTTATCTTTATCCCAAATGATGGTGTTTGATGATATGATTATCACTTACCCATGGTGTCCTTTATAAGCATTTTTCTTCCCCAAAGATCAGAACATTATATGCAGCTAATGGTTGCAAAAGCTCAACTTATAAAAATAAACTCTTCCCATACGAACTCATGTGACTTTCAGCAACTGAAGAACATCTTGTTAAGCAGAATAGGGTATTATGAAATTACCAAGTGTATATAAATATTTGTTGAATCTGAGTGAGAACCTTCCTACTCCTGCTACCTTTAGTGGGATAAGAAGTGGAGCTGCAATTAAAGACCTGTGGTCATTGAGACTGGACAGGGAGGGTCCCTCTGTGGGCAGCTTTCAGCTCAGTGTGTTTCCACAGACAGGTCTGTCCACGTCAGCCTCTAAGACCAAAGGACCACCTCTATTTTCGTGTGCTTTCAGTCTGCCCCAGAGCTTTGATAGGAAACAAAGTAAATTTTGGCAGCCCAGCTTCAGTGTGTCAACACTGTGGCACCCAAGAGCCTGCTGGAGCCTGAGGTTCTGGACTGCTCACACAAGGAGTCAGGAACTACTCAGGAAAGAGAATCATGCAGTCACTACTTAACAACCAGATACTCCTCACCTGCAGAGTGCCACAGAATTAGGCTACATTCTATACCTGTCCTTCCTTGGGAAGAATAATTTAATAATCTACCTATATTTAAAAATTATACGTGTTGGTGCTGAAAAACCCAAATGCAAACCTCTAATTTAATACACCCGATATGTTATGCTTTAGAACATCATGTTTAATGTTTCTTGCAATAGTTTTGAAACACTCTTAGGTCTAACCATTGTTATGCAAACCACCCACACTCCCTCAGTCAAATTGAACTAACAATTGAAAGATTCATTATTTGAATATTTGTTAAATGCGCATAAGAAAAAGCTAACCCAGCATGCAGAATATTCTCTTAGCTACCGACAGAAACCTTTTGTTAATTTCCAGCTGAACTCAAGTCATGGAATATGTTATTGACAAATGGATTTAATTTTATTGTTAAATCAAATTTCTCTCCTTATCAGATTTTGCATTTTCATTTGATTTTTAAGGATATTCATGGATCTTCCTTACACTTACATCCATTTTTACATCTCCTTGACAGCCTTTCATCTGTCTGTACTTTGAGTGCAATTTCTTTTTGCTTCTCTCATTGCTGCTATTGAAACAACTGCTTCAGAACAAGCCGAGTTACCTTACTCCAGCTGCAACATTTTATGTTTGGTAACACCATAAACAAGAAATAATTTCTTAGAAAATAACAGGTAAGTAATATTGAGGAAGAATGAACTTTCTTGCAGTGCTTATCCTGCTGTGAAACTCAAACCAGCAACAAATACAGGCTGGAGTGGCCTAAAACTTGGAAGTGACTCAAATCAAATGCCTCTTGTCTTATCCCCTTTAGCTGCAGCCATGAGGTGCATGGAAATCCATGAGGTCCATGAATTTTGGAAAGCTCACATGTATACCTTCCTTCCCCTTTCCAGCTTAAATTTCCATGGACTTTTGAGTAATGGGAAACTTTCTGTTATCCTGCTTTCTGAGAAATGTACATACAGAAAGAATATTTAAGATAAAAGGCTGTAGTCAGATCACATGAGGACAGTGGCGTACATTGCATTTCAAGTTGCCCTGTGAAAACCCTGACTCATCAATGGTCTATGTTCTCATGGTGTTTCCCTTCAATATTCTGGCTGTTATGTGCACAAATTTGACATCATTTAAGCTCCTTTCATATGCAAAGGTGTTATTAGTGTTGGTACCTCTGTCAGTGAGGTCACCTGTACAGGAAAGAACAAAGGCCATCAGTTACTGTCAGATCTGTAACCTCCCTGTCAACATTAGAAATAGAAAATCTGGCCAATAATTACAGAAAGAGGTCTGCAGTTTGCCAGCAAAGTTTGCTAGATCTGGGCTACAAAAGTAAACCTTCTGCATGTGTGTTTAGTTTGTCCTCAATGTAGCTGCTACATTCCATGACAATCTTAAGGCAAAGACAGTTGCAACGGGCAGTGAGCTAAATGGAAGTATTTGCTGTGCTGCTGCTTTATAAGGGGGGTGTTCACACAGCTGCTTAAAGGGGTGGCTGTATGGGCAGACCCAAGAAAAGTGCACTGATATCCAGTCTGTCCATTTAGAACACTGTCTGTAGGTTCATGATGAGCAGAAAGTTCACTGCAGAGTGCAAGATACAAAGGGGTGTATGGAAACTGCAATGTGACCTAAAATATAGCCTGGGGTTTTTTTTTAAATACTCGTATGGTATGCTTTGGCTCTTTTATTTCATAACAAATTGTTATTAAAAAGACAAGAGCACACCTGAAAATGTGTGACACAAAAATAAATTTTCCTTGTTTTGTTCCTTCTGGAAAGGTATTTTTACTTCAGAGTCACCTCCTTGTTGACCTACAGTCTTAGCTAGAGACAACCTTTTGGACGATGACCAAGGAAACAACTGGCCTGTGAAAAAGATATAATTAAACACCAGATTTTATGTTTAGGTTTGCTAAAACCAGAAAGGGGGGAAGTGTTAAACAGAGGTTGTGTAACGGGGTGAAAGGAGGTAATCTGTGAGGAGATAAAAGCAATATATTCTATCATGCATTACAGGGTAGATTCCTTTATGGTTTGAGTTCCTGCTTGGAAACCCAGCAATTCTTTTAGCTACTAGCCAGAGCGCTGGGATACCTTGATCTCTCTGTGTATTGTTCAGTCTGATCAGCACACTCTGGGATTTCATCAGCATCATTTTCCTCCTGCTTCTCACTACTTTTAACACTGGTTTCCACTGAAATCTGGAGATTTCAATGAAATGTTTTAGTTGAGTGAAAAATCCGGAACTCACGACACTTAAATAGTTTTCTGAAAGTCAGAGAAATTTTCCTTGGAACACCTGTATTGATAATGTGCTTGCCTGAAGAAAAACTTCCATGTCTAGTAACTTCTTTGGCTGGAATTCAGATGGATCTATACATATTACTCTTTTTAAAAAACATCAAAATCCAAAATCTCACAGGCCTCTTGAAATGTGAGGTTTGACTGCTTAACAAAGACAAGCAAGTTTAGGGGGGAAAAAAATAGTGTACATGACTAATACTCATCATCTAAAGCAAGGGCACAGGTGGTGTCATAATGACCAAAAAAACAGGAGACACATGAGTGAAAAAGGGAATTTCCTCAAGCAGCCAGAAAAATGGGATTAATAATCACAACACCAGAGAGAAGGCAGGGATGAAGAAGGAAGATCACTGTGCCTACCAGGACTGACAGCACATTCTATAATCTCTATGTTTTGTCTGGCATGTTTTCCCCTTGATTGCTTAGCCCATGGAGAATATTCAGTAAGATTTTATTCTTACTACACACACACTGCAACTTGCAAAATTAGACTTTCAGTTTGAATATTCAAGAGGATGCATATCATATTTGCCTTAAAGTTGGCTGGATATTTTGTGCATTTTTTTTCTTTCATAGTTTTAGAATATTAGTGAACAAAAAGAGATCAAGTGAAGGAGTACAGTTAAAAGATGACCCACAACCATTCCTTTTGTCACAGGGAAAGTTAAAACAGAAGTAAATTTCTTTACTGAGAGGGTGTTTGGGCAGTGTAACACACTCCCCTAGGAAGTGGTCCTGGCATCAAGCCTGTCAGAGTTCAAGAACCATCTGGACAAAGCATTTAGTCATATGATTTAATTTTTAGGTAAACCTGTTAGGAGCAGGGAGTTAAACTTGATGGTGTTCTTCCAACTTGAAATATTCAGTGATTTATCCAATTTTAGTAAATGCAAGTACATGCCCATATGTAGCTGTGCCCTCTCATCAGTAACTTTATTTTTAACTTCTTTGCATAAGATAGTTGCATTTACTTGTTTTTCCTCTGCTCATCTCTAATGAAAAGAAACTTGCAAAATATAGGACCGTGTTTAAACCAAAAAGCAGATTAAGTGCTCATTCTCAGCAGCTGACTAAGGCTTGTCATGTATGAAAGTAACTGAAATGGAATGTACAAAGAGTTTTGTTTTGAGCAATGCATGCAGTTAGGGCAGACCATAAGGTATTGGGTACCTTTAAAGAGCCTTGTCTCTTGTATGATCCGCTACTCCTTCAGCACGAGTGAACGCCCTGCTTGCTCTGCAGTGTCACTACATACAGTGTTCTGTGCCAGAAGGAACTGACAATCACATTTCATACCTGTTGTTACCTTTGCAGTCTACAAAGTCAACCCATGGTTCTTCAGTTTTTACTAATGAACTAATTTTACTAATGATTATTTTTAGTTCCTCATTGCTGTGACTCAGGCACCTCTGCTCTAATATACACTTATATATGGCAGAAATGCACAATTTCCAGAAATGTGAAAAAATACAGCTGAGTTTGTGCAAAGAATGGCAGCATATGTTCAGCTTTAGGCATATATTTGAGTTTCCTTGTAAATACAGAGTTAGCTATTTTACTGAGGTTGAGGATAATACAACTCAACTAATTTATTACTTTTAAATTTTTTTAATGATGTTTTAATTGTCAGTGGAAGTACAGAACTCACCAATCAGAGTGCTGTTTATCTGGATTATCCCCTAAAGGGTCTATATCTACAAACTACTGTTTTATGTGTATTTATCACCCAAGTATGGCATTCTATGGCTGACTGTGCCTCTGCTCTTCACTTCTTTAAAAAACATCCATCTAAACATTATAGTAATTTCTACCAGAATACCAACTATATAGAATAGATTTTTTTAAAATGCATTTTAGATTTGATTTTTTTTTTTAAAGACCATTTTAAGTGCATTAAAATCCTTCTTTTTAGATTATCTTGTATCACAACTTGATCTCTGCCAAAGCCTCTGAGATGTGCTTTCAACATGCCAGAAATTATGCTTAATACACACACACAGAGTGAGTGAATAACTCCTGGAGGCTGGTGTCAAGTTCGGTTTGTATGGCCAAAGTTATATTAAGCAACTTTTTTAACTCTTCACTTTCTGATTTGAGAAATATGAATTTTGCTAAACTTCACACCCTTAAAATATAGTTGGAATGTGAAACAGACAACAAAAGTGAACAAAGCACTGAAGAGTTATGCTGATGCCAAATCTCCATAATGAGTTACTGCTCACTGGAGAAACAGAGTAACTGATGGCATCTGATAATACAGTTAAAAGGTGTTAGCATAAACCACCACACCAAATCTTTGTAAAGCAAAATAAATGGTTTGTCAGCCTAATAAATCAGTCAATGAAAGATATTATTTTTTTAAGTCTGCATGCTAATGACAATTTCATTCTTGAGCACGGAATTGAGAGTAATAATGCCAGCTACTGAATGGTGAAGTAACATTCTCAACACAGCTACTCACCATTGTTATACTTGGCATTCTATTTGCTACTGTCTAAAATGATAGAATATTTTCAAAGACAGCATGTGAATATCAGGTTTTTCTTTTTACTGCAAAGACAAAATGAAGCTAGTGATATGTAATGCCTTCCTGTAAGGAAAGAGATGAAAGGCTGAGGATTTTAACACTTATTTTGTATATCAAATTGACCCTTTAAGGGGAACTTGACCCCCTTGCTTTTAGTTAAGTCTTCCCAAAACCAAACCAAACCTAAGATTTATTTTGTCAGTATGATCATACAGTATTTCACATCCTGTAGACTCTGGTTACACTCCAGCTCAACTTTCATTCCAGCATTTTATTTTCCTGAAGTTATTCTTGTCACCCTTGTTCTGGAGGTAACAAACATCTTTTGTATATGTTAAAATTGTATTTTCACACAAGGGATCTACTTACAAGCCTGTGTGTTTATAAACCAATGGAAAGCTTACTAAAAAATCTACATCCTAATAATCTGCATGCCTGCTCAGTTCACTTCCCTGGCTCCCTATGACAAATCCTTTTATCTGACTGCATTTTTCCTGTGAATCTTTGTCAAGTGTTGATAATTTTGAAGACATGCATATCTCAAATACATATTGAACATACTAAAATATGGTAATTTTTTGGTGTTTTTTAATGGAATATGGCATTCTATTTTTATTTGTTATTTCTTATTTATCCTTGCTCTTTGGACAATCACTTCTAGATTTTTTCCAAACCCATGACACAGAAAGTACACTTTGTTAATTTGATTTTTTAGTTTTACTGAGACATTACACATTCCTCACAGTCACTCTATTTTGTGCTTGGTTCCTGCAAAAGAACAAGGACAGGAATGCATTTAGACCAACTTTGAGGAACTTCATATGTTGCCTTACATTTGTTGGCAAGGCATAATTAGTTAATATTAGCAATAAGCTTGATTTTATTATCTCTCACAAAATTCAAAATATGATTGCTGGAAAAAGGACACCATGGAGAGGCAATCTTAGAACTGTATTTCTAACAGTCCAAATGTTGTATGACTCAAAATCATTTGCTTTTTTTCCTCCATTTGTAATGGTAATTAGTCTCTGTTGCCAGAACAAGCTCTGCTTGTCATGGTATCTGGTAATATTATTATTCTATTGCAAGATGTCATGATAATAAAAGCTGAAATTCTCCCAATGGCATATTCAAAGCGCATAGTGTTTTCCAAAATATTGTGACTCCCTAATATCCTCAATGCATCTTTAATGAAAAGTTGTCAAGATTATTGATGTAAATATTAGCAGCACTTGGTATTTGAGAGACATTTTTACATCCCATGGAAGTTTTTGGGGAAAATATTGGGAAAGAATCTGAGTGACATTTTGTCTCTTTCTTGGGCAGGGGTTTGGTTTTGAATATATTAGTTGCACTCTCCTTAAACAGGCATATTCTGATTACTGAGGTTTCAACACCTTCACTTGGCATTAAAAATTAGTAGAAGAGAAAGATAAAAATGTTTTAGAGGATAAAGGCTGGAACTTTCAGAATGGTAAGTACTTCAATGTCTAACTCTCACCAAGAGTAAAGGCCTCCCAAGACAGGCTGAAAATTCTTCCCTCTATCAATTTAAAGTATTGATTTATAAAATATAGTACTAGACTGTGAAATTGTAATTACATTAAATGTCAAAAGTAGAGGTACAAACTGTATTGTACTGAAATACTGACATACTGTGTGCTACAACAGAGAACAAAAAATGTGGATAAGTTAATTTTGTCTTTCAAATTAATACAAATTTAACTTTTCCCACCTTTATCTACATTCAGTTTGGAACTACTTATTTTCAGATTCATAAATGATCTGCAACCTGTGCTAGAAAACTAGCAAAGTTTATAACTTGAAAAGATCACAAGTACATGAAGCTGACTCATTTTCCAGAGTGAAGTATAAGAACAGAAATCTCTCAATCACACTTTTTAATTGCTTATATATATTCCAAATAGGAGAATTTGCTTATAAATAATGTTGTTGACACTTCATTTTAGAGACACTTTGTGAAGGAACCTTTCTGAGCTATCATTTAGTCTAATTATTTTTCACTTTAAGTAGAGAAGATGACTACAAATGTATCTCTCACGTTAAGAACGTAATTGAGATTGACCCTTCTAACCTTTATTACTTTTTTTCCACAGGCTACAGTAATTAGACTATTCAAATTGTTATTAATTTCACTGGTGTCTGTGTCTAGTTTTAAATACTCCTTTACATCAGTGGCACAGAGAATTCCCTTCATAAGCCATGGGAAAGATGCTGACCTAATTATTTTAGAAATAACTATGTAAAAAGATTAACAAAGGAAATATTATGTCACTACCAAATTAATAACTAAAATAGCATGAAAATCACTGTATAATTATCTAGGTTTCCATAGAAACTGTCTTTGATGGGTAGCCAAAAAGACTTCTGATTGAGCTTCAATACTTCTGCTCTCCCTATAATACATGATTTCTGATCTGCCTTTCACAAGCAACTAACCAGCATACACCCTTATCCTACAATCTTCAAGCAACACTCCTCAGCAGCACTAATCATCCACATGCTTTTTTCAGATCTGAACTTTTGAACTTAAATATGCAAAAATATTTTTAAAGTGTATTATTACAAATACCAAGCTATCAACAAAGAAAATTATATATGGTAGTATTTCTGTGTTGTCAAAATACAATACTTGCATAAAAATATGAAAAGGCATTAATCAAAGAAACAATTGAGGGGTTTATTACATTTTTTTCATGGTAATTTTCGATTACATTTGTTCACCTTTTGAAAAGCCTTGGCCATTTAAGTACTAGTCATAGGCATGTATGCAAATGGATCCCAGTGCTAGCAAAGGTGCAAGAAGTACGGCTATCACATAAATTTGTATTCCAAAAGAAACTCTAGGAGTTTTACCTGAAGTTGTTTCATTTACATAATCTAAATTGGCAACTATTTTTGGCAACAGTGTTTTCATATGTGTCTTATAAAGCAAATTTCAGCAAAGCTTCCTAAGAAATTTCTGTACCTAAGAAAGATAAACTTTATTCAATATGTTTCTCCTATCAAAGCTCACAAGAATGTTGACCTTGAGTTCATGCAGTTTTTCCCAGAAGACAGTATTTCACATGAACTCTAGTTGAATTTGTAAATTATTTGCTCACAAATAACAAGTGGATATTTTAGGAGATGTTTTGCTCCTCCCAGGAGCTGCACAGCTTTTTCATCATCCCCTCAATTAAGGAAGTGTTAAAGCAGTGTCTGAACTCAACCTCAGTTTCATTGCACAAATGCACAGAGAAAGTACCCATCCATACTGTCCTGGTTCCAGGAATTGAGGAGCAGGACAAGGGGATGGTAAGAGTTGGTACAATGGGTGTGGAAGGTACTGCATGTGATACTGGCCTACTTCTAGATCTACTTGTGGTTGTTTGGAGAGTGCTGCCCTGGAATACTTCAAAACAGAAAACAGAGATCCCATGTTTGAAACAAGCAGGTTCCTGACAGATCTGATTTGTTTCAGAGAAGGAAGTGAGTAATTGTCATTGAGGCTACAGTACTGGCATTCTACAGGTTCTGTAAGTTAAATGTGTGGAATCGTCCTTATTTTCTGATGCTGAAAGCACTGAAGTGTAAAAAATGTTAAGATCGACCTCAGTGAGCTTTCCATGAAAGCATAAGCAAAGTTTGTGCAGGTTTGAGTATGAAAAAAATAACTGCCCATCTCAAAGACTTTGCAGCCACCTCCTTCACAAGCTAATCATTCTACACTGGTGATATATGACTAACACGGCTATAAAATTCAAAATAACTTTTAATAGATGATTCACTGTGTCACAGAAAGATGCATGAAATAGTCATTCACTACTATTTGTCTTCTTGTACAGTTTACAGAAATAATTAGTATTCTATTTGACAAACAAGTGCAAACATCCATTGGCTTAATGACACAACACATATTATGACTAGGTCTGTAAATCTTGCTAGAACTCAATAGTAGCCGCTGAACAGCCTGTTATATTGTCTGTTATGTTTTAATAGATGCAAAATTGCTCTGGTTACAAGGACGCTGAGATGTTTAAAGAAAGAAAGAAAAAAAATCATTGGACAGCCTAATCTATCTTTGAAATCAAAAAAAAGGAGAAAAAAAAATCCTTGTATGTAATCTATAAATTACAGATATGTGAAAATGGTCTTACAGATTTACTGATCTGCAAATGAGTTCCATTCCCAGATCCGCAAACAATTATCACCAAAGGTGAAAGAGTGGAGTAGAGCATACATTTTGTTGTGTTTACTGTTTGTTCTGTAGTAACATTGAAAATTGTCAGCTGTGTACAAGAACACTGAAGGAGCCTTTTTCTACTATACTCTGAGTGCAAAGGACAGCCTGGATAATGACATCTAAAAACTCTGAGATTAGCCAATCAATTGTAACCTCAGATAATTTATTTTTTTACTTTTCATTGGAAAACTACCACCTGAGTTGTAAGATATAAGATGGAATATGCCTATCTGTGTAATCCACCATGTATAAGATTCTGATATGGAGATGTAAATGGTGGCTTTCCAGATTATGCAGATAATACAGATTATAAGGTAAAATTCATTTCCTATGGATTTCCTGCTAGTTATGGTAAAGTTATTTTGAAAATACTTTTTTTATGCAGACAGGAACAAAGCCAATGAGGAATCTTTCTGGGCCTCATACCATCTTGGATTCCTTAAAAAAATCATGTCATTCCCATAAAAAGCTCCATTCCATCTCTGTCTATGTGTCTGCCAAAAAAAGTGACTTTGAACAGAAAACCCTGTGTTTTAAAGCTATATTGGCTTCACAAGTGCTGATGTTGCTCTTGCAGCAGATGGCACAAGCCTGGAGCTAAGGGTGCTGTGGGGTTTCAACTGAATCCACAAAGGGCCTGAGTATCAGCTGGGAGGCTTGATGAGGGCAGGTATCAGTGGTGCCAAAAGCACACCATGAGCATTTCCTCCATCCTCTAGGGGAAAGTGCTCTGCAACTGAAGGCACTGTACTCAAGCTACTAATCCAGGCTTAGTAATTTTTCTTTATTGAAGCCATGGTACTACATGGAGCAGGGCAGCGTTTCTAAATGGAACCAAAACATGCTTATGAAGACTGGTGATGACTGAAAAGGTTTGCATGTTGTGCAAGTCCTGGCTCCCATACGTGTTTGGGGATACTGACCTGGGTACTGCTTGCATTTGCAGAAAACATGAAAGATCAGTCTGGTGAAAGGCACCCTTAAGTGGACAGATTCCAGCAATGGACTTGGGTCCTCCTTCAGGGGGAAGGAACTCATATAAACCCTAAATGAAACACTCTCTCGAATTTGCCATAGATGTAACATAATCAAAGTCATTAAGTTACTTGTTTTGGACTGTTTACAGAGATTTCTTAGGGGGTATTTTTAATATATAATTAGTAGTATAAAGAAAAACTGTGTAAAAATGCCATAATGTGTGTTCACATAGACAAGAGTCAACAATCACTTGAACATAACTCCAGTCTTAGAGAAGCTGCAGATGTTTGAACTACTATTCTCGGCCAAAAAGTGCTTTGTTTCCTTAGTTACTGGCAAATACTACTGGGTGTCTTCATCTTATTTAGCTTATTTTCAAGTCTAGCAGGGTCAGTTCTAGGTCAGCAAATAATGAGCTATAATGTAGTAGTATCTGCAGCTGTTGAGCCCAGCCATAATTACAGGTGAGCTTGCCACTTCCTGCATGTTTTATTGTCAGTTATCACAATGCCTGATGGTGAGCAAGATACATAGTTTGTGCAGCATTTCAGTAAAATGCTGAAGTAGGCAGGTAAAAAAGGGTGAAGGAATATTTATTCAATAACACCTTGTATTGTAAAAAACTAAAAAGCAAAATTAAAAATGTCCAAGTCCTTATGCATATAAAATTACATAATGTTCAATTGGAGATTAAATATCACAAAAATTCCTTACTGTCTGGAACAAGCAGCATTTATCAGTAAGCAGGTGTGTGGCCCTAAGACAAAGGGTAAAATTGGACCATTCATTTAGCCACCAGCTAAAGCAAACTCCTCTTCTAAAAAGCAATGTGCTATGTTGCACTTACTACCAAAAGGATTAGCCAGCACATAACAGTGACTATTAGAAAAGCAAGCTAGAGAAATAAAGTAAGAGAAAATCTAATTACTGTCTCCAAAATGACACACCAAATTTTATCAATGTGCTGACCTAAAGGCATCTTGTCTGGCAAAACAAATACAGGTGATTTAGCCTTTCCACACAGAACCCTTTTCTCTCTTCACTGTCCTCTTTTACACCAGCTTGTATCACACTGTGCATGGTTCTGTATTCCTCCTGAGTATGAGCCTCAATTCTCAGGCACTACTAATGAGAAAAATCTCTATGTTAAGCTACAGAGCTACTGTATAGCCAGAATAATCATGTAGTCTCCTTTATCTGCCTCCAGCCCTGGCTAACACCATATCACTCTGGCACAATATAAACATGGAGCAATCGAGAGATATTTCCTGTGAATGTAAATTTAAGTTTTTCAGGTCTTGTAGAAAAACATTCTTCAGAGTAATATATTTTGGTTGTTTGAACCTACCATCCAGTACCATCAGTACTCTAATACATTCTACACTATCTGTAATCTGTATTATTAACAGCTATCCGCTGTAATACTTAGGGGAACCTGATTCGGTCAAAGTGTTAAAGCTGAAATATTGCACATTCTTTTTTATCCCAGCAGTCAGAGGAAGGTGTCAAGAGTCTTGGTGTGGGTCAACGTACTTCTGTTGGTACTCTTCATGTGTGAGCGACTTCTCTGCTGAGGTTGCACTCTTAGTACATACGTAAAGTTCCCCCTGCTTCATCCTGTGTTTTTGCATCATCTCTATTTCCTTCCTTAGAAGTAAGGAAATCTTCTTAGAGTAAGAAGGATTCCTTTTACCATGCATGCACATCCTGTTTCCAAACCCAGTACTTCCAGACCCCAACAGTACAGGTGCTAGTTAACACTTTGACTGAAGTGTTTCACCCTTATGTCACTTGATGGTTTCCACCAGGCCTGTTCTATCATCACATATGAGAGAAGCCAAGTGTATAATAAAAACAAGGGGATTTTCCCACTTACCAAGTGAAGATGAGACATAATAAGGTAGATATTAAAATAAGAACTTGGTTAAACATTGCGGACTGTGTGCGTTGGATGGCTCGGTGAAGATCATTCTGTATTAATGGAAAATAGGTGTTATTTTTGGATTTGGATCAGTAAGTCAGGATTCTGTAGAGGAATTATGCAGTATCCAGATAGCATTCCAGTCACTCAAATGCACTTACAAGTTTGCTGATAATATAGAAGGTGCAGAAGCACCAGCTGTGATTCTGTGATTATTTAAGTAGTTCTTTGTTCATCCCAGCACAATTCTGATCCTATTACAAGCTGCCTTGAGGTCTGCTCATGTCTAGTTTACAAATTACAGGCTGCAATGCCCAATTATGGCCTTGCAGTTGAATTCTCTGCAATTGTGTATGAATGGCAGAGTAGAAAAAGCACCATCCACTGCCATTTCCTTTATTGGCACAGTAACAATTTATACTAATTGAGATTTCATTTCATGTCTTTTTTCTACTTTTGATGCAGAAAGCAGTTTAGTAATGCTTGACCATTTGTACAACCTAAATACACATCTGGTTAGCTCCCTATTAGGGTTGGACTGTACTGCCAAAATCCCACTAAAGACAATTTACTAAAAAAATACAACTCTAGAATATTTCCTTTGCATACTTACAATCATATTTTCTAAAGCATGCTTTGCCAGCCAGCAATTTAAAAATACAGGAATAAACAGGTTTCTTAGGACTGGCCAGAAAATCTGAAAGAAAAATTAACAAATTCATTAGAAGCTTTTCTAAAGAGGAATAGAGCTTTACTATTCAAGCAGCAATGAAACACATGGGAAAAATACTTACTATTAATGTGTTTCTAGCGTGAGGTTTGGCTTTAAATAACATTTTGTCTTCCTTAGTGATTAACCACATGCAAGATAATTAGATAAAATAGGAACACAGTCAATTTTCACTGAAAACATGAGTGATTCTTACATTTTTATAACCAGCCTGTTTGTTTTATTGATTGTGCTGTAGTTGGAGTTAGAGGGTTTTGGTTTGGTTTGTGCCCATGGAAGAGGAAGTGGAAAGTTACCTGTATGACTTCACTCCAGTAGCAAACTATCCTCTTATTGTTGGCAAATTTCTGTTCCAATAGGCACAAACTCATCATCCACATAAGAATAAAATTTACTTTAAAAAAGTAAGAGTATTTGTGCAGCTATAAAACTGCAATGTGCAAATGTATTAAGTCAAATACATTTACCGTGATGATGAAAGGGACAGCATTAATTATTTCCAGAAGAAAGGGTATCCTCAGAATTTGCTCCCAGATATTTCCCTTCAAAGAAAAGGAAAAAAAACCCCACAATGTCACAGCCAGCTTACAAACAGTTCTGATGAGGAATACATGTGATATCCCAACGTAACACAGGAAGTCTATTCCTTACCTGAAATTCAGGAATATCATTCATCTCAGATTTAAACACGTGACAAATGTGAATATAGAATATAGATCACTCTGGATCCTTTTTCCTACAGTTTATCACAATGTACTTCCCAAGTAAAAGATATATACTTTTTAATCTCCTTCCTTTCATCATTAGCCTTTTATCTTTGTTATTTTTTCTTTCCCAACTGTTTTGGAGAGCGAAGTAAGGAAGAATTTGAGTGTTTAATATTTGAATTAGAACTACAATAACAAGTTCTCTACTTCTGCCACCAACATTTCAGAACACTTCAAGGTTTTTTGGAACTTGATCTTGCTTCCATGAAATGAGAGGTCTTCCCACATATTTCAGTGAAGTGGTATTGATCTTTTAATTTGCTTACTAATAGCAACAGGATGGGGATAATTCTACTTTTTTTTCCCAAAGCTGTGCAGTAACTGTGAATGATTAAATGTTGAGATGAAAATCCACATATTAAAAAAGGAAGATAGTTGAACTGCAGTGACTTACAGCTTTACTAATGCTGTGTATGAGGACTCCATCACAGGTAATGCAATAATAGTGCAGCACATACCATGGCCGTACAACAGGAATTTTCAGCAGAGCATTATATTTTCAGCTGCAATTACATGTTTGCCCTCCATGAAAAAATAACCACCTGATACAGCCACTGAAAGTTAAACACAAATTCTTTCTCCATTTTTAACTATTCACATCTGGAAGCCACTATACCTCAGGGACAAGGATTATTATCTTCCATGTAATTGCAATTGGTGGGAGTCAGACATACAAGTGAAATTACGAGGCTGTAAACTGAGGGGGTTTTGTATGAAGAGTAAAATCAAAATCAAATCTGATTTTTCAAACTTAACCATTTTGTGATTTCACAATTTCCTCACTTTTAATGACAGGAGTTTGCTCCTCTGCATTATATAGAAGGAATGTCACATAATTTACTTGTGCAGGCAAAATGCACAAGGTATAGATGGGCTCCAAGTAATTAGGGATGTATGCAGCTGTAGGATTCTGGCTTCCACATGGAAATGCACCATGAGTTCTGCAAAACTGTCTTTTGCAGTGAGAATGTATGGTGCTGCTCAAAGCCCTGAGAGTGCCTGAACACAAGGCATATGCAGGATTGCCAGATGTCTGTGTCAAGTTTTGACAATGGAGATTTTTGATGTAGACATCTTTCAGAATTCTGGCCAAGGACAAACCCTCATGTAATACTTTAGTTTGTGACAGTGCAGATTGTAAACCTTCCATTCCTGGATCCAAGTGATCAGCATCACAACACAGTGCTAGATCCTCTGCTTTCCTCTCCATTTAAAAACTATAAAAATTGCAAATTCACTGCATCATAGCAGCATGATATGCTACTCTGACCTCATTATTCTGCATGTTGAATCATTTCTCATATGTCATAAACCAGGCATCAGAAAGGTCAATCTCTTGGAGTATTCTCTCAAATGACTGCTTTATTCATTTTACAGGTTATTTGTGAAATCTTAGCAATGTGTACTCCGATGCAAACACAATCATCTTTTCATTGTTTTCTTGCTTGCTAATTCTTTGACTTGTAAAAGTCAGTTCCCTCAATTGTGAAAGTTTTGAAAATGTTTCCATAAAATAAGTAATCTGTCACAGACTTACATTAACCAAGGCACCTTTGGTCACCTTGGTTGTGCAGAAAAGCTTTACAGTGGGTGAAATAACACCATTCTTGGCTTCAAGAGAATGGTGTAAAACTAGGAAAACAGGACCAGAGGGGAGGATGTGCTTGCATCAAGTGGATTGATGTGATTGACAAATTTTGTTGTTCCTTAGATTAGTCTTTTAATTCTTTCTTTTATGGGGAGCGGAATCACAAAATTGCCTCAAGTTCTGTGACAGGTATATGCAGCAAATCAGGGCAGTGGAGATTTCCATCCACCACACACTAATGAATAACTTCTCATGGAAGCTGATTTGGCAAGAATTCATCTTTTGTACCCACTGAATCTGATCCAAATCACAAGCAGAATGGATAAGGTTAAAATGCTGCCCAATAAACACACGAACTGTGATTGCCCTTTGTTGTTTTGCCACCAGTATATAAATTTTGGACTATTCTGGCCCATTACTGATTTGCACTTCTAACCTCTGACCCTTAAATAATATATGCTCCAAGGATTAAGAATAATTTTTAGACAGCAGACAACTGCAAGCCTCTTAGCATTATTAGGCATTAAGGAAAATATATATGCCATAATCACTCAATATACACATTGAAATACAAGTCTCTAAATTCAGCACTGGCTCTGATAGCTACTGAATGTCAGTAATACAAAATATAATAAAACAACAACTAAAAAATTATCCCCCAAGATATTTTCAGCTTTAGAAACCAAATATTTTCATATTTTCTTTGGTAAATGATTTCAAATGCTTTTATTATTTTTCTGCTAAAGATACTAAAAATGCAGAGATAGAGCAGAACAAAATGGAATGAAGAAAACTGAATAAATATATTAGAAAAAAATAACTCTTAAAGGAGAATGCAAATACAAAAAATACATTGTACTCCCATCAAATTATTGCAGAACATTTTGAAAAGACATTCCAGTAGTATCACACAGATGGATAACACAAGTATGTAGCTATCCTATTTTTTTTTTTTTATTTTTTTTTTAAAGTACTGTCTTGGCCTAGTTTTTCTGTGCACAGTTTTAGAGGGCTAAACTTTGAATTATATGTATTGAGTAGCTACATCAATGACAATTGTGTCCAATACATTATGGACAGACAAATAAAACTGCACAAGTGAAAAATCAGTGTCAAAAAATCAAGGTCATTTTTGAGAATGTGTTTTCAAATTACAATGTGCCAATGGACAATGGAAAATAATGTGCATTTAATTGCCAACTTCCACTTTTTAGATATTAGAGTTGGCTCATAAATTTGGGAAACAGGGCTGCCTGTGTGACAATATACCACCCTCAAAAAGTGTGTTTTTCTAAACTTCCTGCTTGTATGCCAGCATGGGCACTGGTACATAAACTTTATATTGAAACATTTCTCTAATTAATTTTTAATTACTTCTGCCTAAAAGTAACAAATAGTACTTACCTTGTAGCTTAGATAACTTAGCAACAGAGTTTCAAAGAGACTTATTACTGCCACAGACACCTTAAGTGAAAAAAAAGTGTATTAACACCAGCTTCTAGAGAATAGATACTAACATTACAATGAAAATAAAAGATTATATAAAACAGCTTTTTCTCAGCTACAAGCATTTTGTTTGAAGCTTAGATATTGTTATTTTTCTGAGTTTTATTTATTCCTAAACAGTACCAAAATCTTTCCACATGACTGAGAGAGAGAGAAGGAAGCTAAAGATAAGGAAAGTCAGTCAGCTCTTAACTTTTTTGTAAAGATGCTATGAATGTGTGGAAAAGCAAATGTTTTTCTTACTCTGCATAATGCAGGAAGTTGAAAGCAGCAAAAATAATACAGATGAATAATTACTGGTTTTAAGTTTTAAATGCAGCTGAGCTCAGTTTCCCAGCGCTCAATTAGATTATATGCAGTTAGTATATGTATTAAATAGCTTAAAATATTTAAATAGTCAAACACCAAAATTGTAAAAAAAATACTTAAATCTTTATAGATATTAAGAATTTACTTAAGTTCTTTGCATAGAAAGTATTTGTATTTTAATGTGTATCATGGGACTATTCCATCAAGATGGATTTTATCAAGCTAGAGCCTAAAGTCAAGCCTCAGGATTTTAAATTTTAAATTAATGCTCCCTACAGCTGAAAACTCTGGAGGGAGCACAGTGTCTTTATCTAGAAGTAAAAAAGATGCTATGACTTGGGAAATTATTAAAATATACAAAATTATTAAAATAGGAAATCAAAATATATCAGCTTCTCTACATAATTATTAGTTTTAGATAAACTCAGGCTTTATTTTCAAATAAATTCCTACAGTTACAAAACAGACATATTAGAAAAGGTCCGTATCCATAGGCAAATAAATATCTCAGTATTTTAAAATTAAATTTAATAAAGTAATCTGGATGCTAGATCAAAAATTATTCAAACTGTGCATATTCTAAAGGTATTTTCAAGGGCTTCTTAGAAAATCGTGTATTATGTGGAGGTACAATCATTGTATTGGCATTGCAACAATCACGGTGAGAGAGTATAATGGTATAACCCACCTGTAAGCTTAAATAGTAAGTTTTTTCTAGTAAAAAAACACATTTCACAGACAGAATCAGTACAGATCAGCTGATCTTTATGCTTTTGCTGTACTTGATGTTCAAGATTTCCTTGCTGACACCAACATTTCCAAGTATCCTTTAACACTGCTACAATTCTGTAAATCAATATCATCTCCAGTTGTTACATGGAAATAATTGAACTGGTCATTTACTTATTACCTGTAATCCCCATAATGGTAAGCTTCGATTCACCCAAATAATGGGAGACCTGTTCATTACAGTAAGGAAATAAATATGAAATTAATCATAATCTGGTGTTTTAAACAAAAAAAAAAAAATAGTTGTACATGTGTATGGAAATTAGACTTATTGAAAAAAAATCTCAGTAATGAAAACTTCAAATTAGTAGTTATCTACTGAATATTGACATGTCTTATATTTCAGCAAATCATTAGGTTCCTGTGGGAAACTGGCAACCCTTTTTTGTGAATATTTTGCTATCTGTATAATGATATAAATGGTATCTAAGCCTTAGGGGCTGTCATAGCTTGGAAGAATCCTATCAATGCTAATAGACACTTGATACAGCATCACTAGAATGTACGCTCTCAATGGCACAATAATTTCCTCTTAATCATTAACTGCTACTCAGAAATGGTTTTCTTAATTAAGGGCATCCTTTTTTTTTCTGCAAGGTATCAGCACTGATGGAACTCAGATCCCACACCAGCATCCAGTCCAGCAGTTCACTTTGCAATCAAAAGAAAGAATTAAAATATTAAATGCAGTTTTAACATTCAGAAATGTAAGTAATGGCTAGAGATTTATAGAAACATCCCTACTATATGTTAAAATGCCACAATTCCAGATGGAAATGGATTTGTCTTCCTGTGTTCCCTTCCCACCATTCTGTGGACTTTTGGTTTGCTGTTTTAACTTAGGAACTCACCAATCAATTGTTCCAGGTGTGTAGTTTTGATTGGAACAACTCCGATTTAACTCCTTACTGATAGTTGCCATACTGTCCATGCAAAGTCCATTTTCATTAGCAAATGTGTGTGGGAACACAGTCACAAAAACATATGAGAGGAAAGGGATATTAATTACATCATTAAGTGTTCTATGAAATGCATGCAATATCTGAAACCAATGACAATCAATAGAGACATTTTTTAAAGTAAAGTTATTTTCAGAAAGTACTGCTGTATGTGCTCCATATCTGTAGATAAAGGACTATGAAGCATTCCAGGTTACATTTTTTTAAAGACTTTTTTTTTCAAATTTAAAACCAAGACAACTGAAACGACTTTGTAAAGCTGAACTAAGTACACAATATGTACTGAAGATCAAGAGACCCTAGAAATCCTATACCGTGGATAGGCTGTCATACAAAGACCACATTCTCAACAGAAAAGACTGCAGCAAACTACACTTGATAACCCCTTTTGAGGATGTGAGGAGGGCTGTAGATGCATGCAGCAGTATTTCAAGTACAAAATTGATGATACCCAAGTAAAAATACTGGCCATTATACACATGATGTTATCTTGCTTTTAATTGCTGGTACAAATCTTCCTTTTAAATGGTCATATAAGGATGTGGGAATATATAATCTGTAAATGATGACAAATATCCTTGCTCACCCTTGGCAAGCATGGTCAGCAGAAAAGAAAAGGATCTGGAGCCCACAAATTAGCAACAACTGTATTTGTACCAACTATGAGTGGGACAGTGCTAAATTGTACCCATTAATAGGGATGCTTTATGTCTTAAGCTCTTTCCTGTACACCCGCTGTGCCTGAAGGAGTAAATGAAAGACACCAACTTGTGCAGGCATTTCTGAAAAACAGGAAATAAATCTGATTAAAAGACCTCCTCACAGATTTGTCACTTTCAAACCAACCAGGTGAAAACATTTTCTATGGCCACGCTCTCAGCATGCCCAGTAGTTTCTTTCATTGGGCTGTGACACAGTACCTAGAATTTATTTTTTCTTATGAAAGAAAAACCACATCTTTAAGAATGCATTCAAGCATGAATTTTGGTGTCAAGCTCTTAGGATATCTAGGGCATTAATGGGGTGCCATTTGTTTGTCTGGAACAGCTTATAAGATGCCTTAGTGAGCCAGCAGAAGGACTTACCTGAATCTTCTCAGGCAGACAAATGTTGTTCAGAGATAGAAAACACCAACTACTCTCTTAGATGTACCACAACACCATGTAAGGGAATAACATGTATAGAAAACATAAATACACTCTCTGGTGAATTGTAAAACACTTTGATTGAAGAACATGGCAGGAAAGGTGTGAAGCATTCGGCAGCCTGCAGATGTATATGAATATGCATCTTTGCATATAAATACAAAAGTATATTTGGCATAAGGTCTGATATTCAAACCTGTCCTGCACACCCAGACAGAACAATGCAGCACAATATAGTCATCTGGGCTGACCAGAGGTCTCATAAAGAAAGAAATGCAACATACCAGAAACCATGATTAGATGGAAAATGTTAAGTCCCTGAGTTGCTAATACACCCAAATTTCTAAGGATGTGTGAGATGTTACATAGTGATCCGTGTCATTATGGAAACACACCATGGGATCAGTATAATCAAGAATACTAATCTTAAAGTAAAGCATGGACATGAGATAAAGGAAAATATAATGATTTCATTATTTTTGTTTAAATCCCTTTGCTGTGAATTGGTAGCTTTTGCTGTTATGTATTTTTGCCACGTATGTAATTGCTTTAATTATGAATTGTACCCACTCTTCATGTATAAAGAGACAGCAGGCTCGTGTGAACATGTAAAAACTTGTTACTGCTGTTACCCGCTTGCTAAGAGTGTAACCTGTCCACATGTTGGAGCTTTGTCCAGACCTGGTGGGGGCTTCCAGCCACTGCTGCTTGGGAGATAGCCAACATGTTCGGGCTTGCCTGGACTTCTACCCCAGCACAGAATGCACCACACAGCCCAACAAGAAACTGCCTATGAAAGAGCCAGTGACCAGGGGTAAAGTGGGCGTGTTGGTGGAGCAGAGACTCCCTGCATCCCCAGCACTGCTTGCTCGTCCTTTATTAACGAATTAATAAATTGCCTTATTGATTGACCAACCAGATTGTTGTAAACAATTTATAACAGATGGATTTCCTCATCTCCAAAACTTTATTGCTTGTCGCCTCTTACTGAAGAGACATTCTAAGGCATATGTAGAGTCAAAAGTAGTTTTTTATGGGTCTTGTTTTTCAGGGAAATTTCTCCACAGCCCTTTTTCAGATCTTACAATTTCTCATGATAAATTTTGACCAAAAAAATCTCAAATCTGTCTTCTGTACTTCCTATTCACGTATCCTCTCATGCACTGCTGAATAAAGCAAATATTCTTTACCTCTCTTCGCTTTGGATTTCATTCTTGTAAAGTACAGTATTTCTCCTATGCACTAGCTTTTTTTTGGTGTTACCCTTACTAGATTTAACTGATATCCAAATATTAAAATTAGATATCAAACTCTGTCCTTTGCCTAATGTTGCGTGAAGACTGCTGGTTCTATCATACTAAGCTTAGTGTTTTCTTATGTGCTTTGTTTCTTTCAGCACTTAAGGACAAAAGAATCAAATCAAGTTAAAAGGAAGTATATTAATAAAATGTGGTACTTATTAGCATTAAAAATTGAGGAGATTTAATATTCTCAGGATACAAATACAACAGAAATGCAGGATTAAATGAATTATAATTTTTTGCTACATTTGGTGATTAATTGTGTAACACATTTTAAAAAACGGTCATATAGAATACCATATTGGCAATTCAGGGTGTGCTAAATCATGCATTATATCCATAAATCATTGTAAGTATAGAATGTACTTTTGGTCTTACTCTTCTGAAGTGTTTAGAAAAAGAAGGCTAGAAAATTATTATCAATATCGTCTCCATGAAAGCTCAGTTGCATGTGTTTGTCTGTCCATTTCTGGGATCTGGGGTTTTAAGTAATATTATTTAAGGAAAATCTGAAAAGAAGTGTTGCATAAACTGGGAATCAGACATTTGCAATTTTACATAGAAACGTTATCTAATAATACATCTAAAATATATGTTTGCATAATAATATGATGCACAGTATCTAAGGAGAGAGACAGGATTATTTTAGTGGGAAAGGGAATAAATAATATTGTTATTTAGTTCTTATTTCCATTCACAATGTAAGAGCAGCTTTATAATTCTTTCAAAATATCTGGAAGACATAAAACAAATCCTTCATGTATTCATTATTTATTTATTTAATATAACTTAAATAATGCTTTGAGAGTAGTAATGCGAAAAAAAGTCCCAAACATTACCATCCAAGTCCTTGTGTAGGATCATCCAGGAGCACACGAACTATGTATAGGAAACAGCTTAGTAGCTTGAGAGAGAAATTGAATAATCGTATTCTCAGACCTAGTTTGAAAATAAAAGAAAAGAAAATACTGAAATAAGTTCAGAGGTTTTAAAGTTTCACCAACCTTCAAGGTAAAACTAAAAGGAACTAGAACAGTCCTGTAGTAAAAAGCAAATGTCTATATAAACATTCTGGGTTAAGACTCAGCCTGGTTTAATTTAAAGAACTATGCAGTCACTTGTTCAAAAGCTATTCTATGCTGTTAATCCTTACTGCTGCCATTCTTTGGGTCTTTGCTAGTTTGAAAAGTTCACATTCTTTGGAGGGGAACCAGAACTATGCAATGCTTTTTTGAGATACAGGATACAGCAACATGAAAAGATGAATTTTCAGCCATAGGCAGGGGATATGCAGTAGCAAGTATTTAAATTTTATATATTAAATATTATATTATTAAATGATTTATATATTGAATATAATATAAATAATATCCTATTATATTATATTAAATGTTAAAGATTTAAATCTAAAGAAGTCTTCATACAGTAGCTTTGCATACAGAATAAATTAACTCAATCCCAACTTATAAAATATTAAACTGGAGTTATTTAATGCTGAAGTTGAATAACCATGCATTCAAGAGTCAGGACATCTAAAAGTCTGATGTTCAGTCTAAAACGCACAATTGAACTGAATCAACAACTTGTTCTACAGACCATGTAAATATTGAGATATTCTAACTGAATAGATATGCCACAAATACTATTTCAAAATATTACATTATTTCCCACAAACATAGGTTTAATGCACCAAGACAGGGTTCCTTGAAAGGGATCCACATGGGCACTTACTTCTATCATATGGGCAATTTATTTCACTGCCAACTGGAGCCATTATCTACTGAAGTGGAACTTTTTTGATATTTCTATGTGATTTTGCAGTCATTAGAGGATTAAGGTTTAAATTTTCAGTACTGCTATTGAATTCAGCAGACTTTTTTTGCTAGTGTGAATATTTGCATCTGACTCTTAGATGTAAGCATTCATTTACTAATTAAGTTAAAACTGTTGGTTGACTAATGTTAAGTGACTGGAGGTCACTTTAGCAATAATATTTTTCAGTCATGCAAACTGAGAGTCCAGTTCTGCATGGCTGAGCCCTTCTATACAAAGCAGGATACTCTGAGTCTTACCCAGATGTGACTTCCCTTGCCCCAGTCACTGCAAGGACACTGAGATTACTGTTGTGTTGCAAATGCTTCAGCAGGTCTGCTGAACTCAATGTAATTACTTCTGTGGTTTAAGAACTACCCAAATAATGCATACCCAAAGCTGTGCGCATACATTCCCTCCCAAGGAGAGAATCACAATCATTTTATGGTAATACCAATTTTTTTTTTAACTTTACTCACTCCTAAGTTCAAAATCAGCACCTTACAGATAAAACTGATAAACCAGCTTTTATGTCTACTAGTTCCTTTCCCATTAAAACTCCATCTACTAAAAACACAGAAAAATAGAAAATGAATTCTTAAATATTTTACCATGCAATTTTTGAGCAAAATCTCTGGGTTTATTACATAAAACTGCTTAATTCTTTTAACTGTGAAGTGGCAGTTATCACAAAAGAATGGGATGGACTTTAACAGAACTTTGTTTCTGTTAAACAGAACAGAAGGGTTAAAGGGTTAAAATCCTGTGGTCCGTGGGAAGTCCCACAGCTGTTACTGGCAACTGGGTTTAATAACATTAACCTAAGGATTCCTGCTCCCCTATCAGGAAGGAAGGAAATATTATCCTACTATTTGACTTGGTAAGTGCTATGATCCTCATTTGCAGCTTTTTTAAACTGTTGCTGAAGAAAACATTATTTGTTTGTCCTAAGCCTTTTGTAGAAGTCTGCTGGAATATGAATGGTTGCCCTAACAACCAAGCTATTAAAACTAGAAAAGCAGATAATGTTTAAAAAGAACCCTAATCCTAAACAAACAAAAAAAAGCCTACCAATTTTGTATTGCCTAACTTTCTTTGGCGAGTCCAGAATTCTGTTGTTTTTCTCCTGTTTTTTAGCTTGTAAATGTTACTGCTGGTGTGAAACACTTGTTTTCTGCACTGATAACGGACTGGTTTCTAATCATCCTTTGAAATTACATGTTGGTTTAAATGCCAAAAGAAAATGGTTCTTTTCTGATTAAAAGCTACATCAATACAGTGGACTGATGTTCCAGCCTGCTGCCCTAAATCCTGAACTCTCAAGTCTTAGTTCTGATAGATGTGGAACTCAGGCTCTGGATATCTCCATAGGAATGGCTATTTCCCACAGAATGGGAGGCAGGGTTTTTAAACCAGCCATGCTTTCATCTAAGGGTTCCAGTCAGCATCTCTAGAGAGTGCATTTTGTGGCTGGGGTTGTTTATAAAGCAAGGCAAAGTACAGGTTCTGTAGCGTGATTGGATCAGTTATTAAAATACGAAAGAAAAGGCTTCCTGACCCAGTCTATCCTGGGTCACCTCTCCTTACTCTGTGTGCGTCAACACTAGTAACATATGCAGCCACCCTTGTTTGGATAATTAATGCAGGCCTAACAGATGCATTTTTTTTTCTGGTGGAAAGATTCTTCAGCCTCCTATCTGGGGATTCACATGTGAGTTGGAAGCAATGCATGTCTTCCACTATCATGGAGATGCAGGATTTCAGATGTGGGAAGGAGGGGCACAAACACTACAGAAGGCATTTAAAACAGGTTTTCACTTGTTATTCTGGTACAAAGGAAGCATTTCATATTTGTTTGCTTCCTGTCTATTTTTGTTCTGTATTTCACATGCTGTCAATGGATCAACATGGTCTGCTTGACTTAATTTCTTTTTCTCCATTCAGAGCCAGATTGCTTAAGTAGCAGGGTCATTGGCACAGAATATAAGTGGTGCCTGAAACATGTATTCAGCTCAACTCATCATGCACTGTTATGCAGCTATGTATTGCTTAATGGAAATGCAATTTCATTGTGTCTATGTAACAAAGTTGTTACATACTCTTGTCTTATTCAAAAGAATTAATAACATTTCAACATCTATTTGTTTTGTGGACCAAATATAATTGTCAAATCTTAACATTTCCTTCTCAGTTTAAACAAGTATTTGCTATTCTTGCAGGCACCTTTAAGTATAGCATGATACATTATATTTTACCACTTCTGACTGTGACTATTTTATTATAAATTCTTGATACTCTCCTTGCAAGCATTTTTGTAGATTAAATGTCAGATTTAGAGAGTTGGTCTAATCAGAGTGACAGATACCGGGTGAGGATTTTAGAATCATCTCCCATTATTCCTTTCCTATAGGTCACTAATATACTGTTGATTTTCAGCAAAATCATTTTGGTGGCAGCTGGCTTTAGGAGCTGGACCAAAATATCCTCTTAATAATTCACATCCTTGTGATGCTTATCCTTTATTCCCTCTTTAATGACTTGAAACTTCACTTACTTTTTCCCTTTGAGACTTATGCTTGGCTGTGATAATGCAGAGGGTGATCCTGGCAAGTACAAGCAAGTCATGCTTGTATGACTATGTCAATTTTCTCTTTCTCTTGTTTTTTTTCTTTTTTTGGGGGGAGAGTGCTGTGTGACACCTTTGTAAGATGTTTTTTATACATTGTTTGAATTTGATTAGACATTTGCTTGAAGAAGATGGAGTGGAAACTAGATTGACATGAGACATAGATGAAGGCTTGTTATATATCAGTTTATCAGTTTAAACAAATATAATAATTAATAAAGTAGTTGATATTTCAAGTTGCCGTCAAAGATGTGATTTAGATCAGGATAGTATTCTGTAGAAAGTTCTTATAAATTCTAGACCTGACTTCTCTGGTTAGCAAAACCATGTGATATTATAAAAAACTCTTTGTTGAACATGTTTGATTTAGTTACACTATCAAAAAAATTTGCTGATCCTACTGACAATTTTTTTATCAATGACAGGAAGTCCATCCTTAATATGTGAAGGAAGGTTTTTAGTGCTCTCACAGAATACTGACTAAAATCCATTATCTTTGTTTATCAGCTCCCTGGTACTTCTGGGCAAAAGATTCCTCCTGTTTCAATGGAGGGACTGAATGAGTACATGTGACTGAGTGGCAGGTTACTGTCAGCAGCAGCTTCTTGAAGACTTTCTTTGGGAAGATTCTGGTTCTGAGTATTTGGACAAGAATCAAGGTCTGCATAAGCAGAAGGAGTGTTTGAACTTACTGACTACTTTGACTTCGAGATTTTTCTTATATCAGTGCTCTGATGGCTATCCACATCATTCCTGTGCTATTTAGGCACGTGAATTAAGATGAATTTCCCATGTGTGTCTAGGTAAGTCTAATAAGTAATGCATTCCCCATGGATGAACCTCCAGAAGATTTGTTAAACCTGATTCTCTAGCTTAAAACCAGCAATTAATTCCAAAGCCCATACTGAAAATGGCAGTTATTCACAGCTCAATGCCTTTTTTCTTTCCTTTTAGAGAAACATTTTTCTTCCTATACTTGGAAAGTAAAAGAAGTTTAGCCAATAAAAATATCAAGTTCTGTGATATAAAGCTAGTATTTATTTATTTATTGCTAGCTCTTAAAGACAGATTTTTTGGTATGTCTTATTTTTAAAAGCTTGATCTAGTGTCCCCAATTTTGTTTGTTTGGGTATTTTCAGACTGGGACATCAAAACATTTCTTTCTTTTCTTTTTTCTGTGTTTTTCCAGACACAAAACCATGAAACAATTTCAACTGTACAAAGGACAAAATGTATTCTTTGTATTTCATGTATACAGCTATTGTCATTTTAGTTCCTTACATATGAAAGGCAAAGAGAGGTAACTTCAGTCCTGCTACACAGAAGAAAATAGAGGTCAGTTACTGCTCTTCTGACCTATGAACTCTACTATTCTAACCAAGATTGAATAATATTCCATGTTTCCACCCCCCTGGACCAACTGCATGGATGTATTTAAAAAGATTAATATCTTAGTTCCTCCAAATTATTCTCTTCCATGATGGTCAATGACTCTAAACACAAGTATCAATGAAGTTATATTTAGGTTAGACTATATTGCTAAGACTGTAAGTTAAGTTTGACTATAGGCTAATGACAAGGACTACATTTCTGAAGTACCACATCCCCAATAGTGTCCTTTCCAATTTTTTTTTTTTTCAGTGCAGATAAATTTTGAAATTTTAGGAATACTTAATAAAACAGAAGCCTTCAAAAAGCTCTTGAAGCTTTTCTCCTCTACCATCTTAAGTGTCCTTGCTTTCCTAGTCACAAGGTCACGATTTCTCAATGAGCATTGCTGCCAGATCAATGCAAATTAGTCAAGTTGATCATGACACAGAAATAAAATAATGGTTTTGTTTAACAATTTGTGATGTCACTAACTGTTTGACCCTGCATGAGCACATTATTTTCAAGTTTAAATATTTTAACTCAGAAGACAATTAATAATAACTTCACTGCTGTCTTCAACCGATTTTGATCTTACTCAAGTATCACAAATATGCTTAACAGAAATTAATCCAACTGCTTACTTGATCTTTGGTTTTTGATGAAGAAGAGCTTTAGTCTCTCTTTAAATGTATTTTCATTCATATAGAATTCAACTTGCACCCTGAAAGAATAAAAAAGAAAGTATTAGGACTGGCTATGAAAGATAAACCAGTATTTCAAAAGAATTTGTTTCTCTAATCACCTATTTTTGATATGAAACTGGAAGGACTTATAGTGAGTGTTCAGCCAAAAGCTCACTATTTGAATGACTAAAGTTGAAAGTTTTAAAAAAACCCAAACCAAATACACAAAAAAACTTCATCACCAACAAGCAGAAGACCTTTAATTTATCCCCTTTACATGCAGAATCATTTTCATATTACTTGGACAGTCTACACTGCAAAATAAGAATTGGGATTTTCATTGGATGACCATTCTCCTATTTGCATGTTAGAAGGGAAGATTTCCTTGATGTCCAGGTTAAGCCTCCTATCTCAGTTTAAGGGAGTCTCCTAACTCCCTTTCTGTAAAAGTGACATTTTAATGATCCTTCTTTTTTCTATCTTGTTCACATTTCTGTTAAATGTTCATGTCTTAGTGCACTTGTTTGTACTCACCTATAAACAAACATGTACCAAACAAAACCACCCTCTCTGGACTTGTTTTTGTCAGCATGAAATACTGAGATCTGAAAGCAATCACACAATATTGTACAGAAAATAACTCTCCTCATGATTATATTAAAGCAACAGGGGTATCTTTTCTCCATTCCCTCAGATCTGCCTGGCTATATTTCATCTTTCTGTCCCTCACTTCAGCCTGCATACCACACATGCAATAGCTATATAGCCTAGAAGAGAGAACTGTTGCAAGGAATTGGCCAGGGAGGAAGGTGTGTATTAGTTATGCAGAAAAACTCAGCCTGTTCAGAGTTGTGGAGCTCCAGTGCTTGCTGGAAGATGAGAGCAGCATTAGGCTCATTCTCACTGAAGTCCCTGCTCTACCCAACTTACTGAATCTCCATCCCCAGCCAGTTCTCACTCAGCAATGAATCTACCCCAGCACATCTGTGCCTTCCTGAGAAGTCAGAGCTTAGCTGGAGAAGGTCTATTATTGCTAAAGAATGACGAAACACCACATAAGTGAGTTATTTCCCTACATCTCCCTTTCTCTGTAGATCATCATGTTTTGCACAGCTGCACGTACTTTTTCTGCTCAAGCATGCTTGAACTTTATTTCAGCACTTCTTCTCAGCAGTCTTTCATCAAATAACTGTACTTCAATTACTTAGTTTTATATGTAGTCACAATTTTCTAACAGAATCCTGACTTTAGTTTTTCCCTTCTTGCATGTGAAGCCTTTTGCTCAAATAATTTTTGTACAATATACTGTTATCTGTAGTGTCTCTCAGGTTGTCTATACAAGATATTTCCGAACACTTAAAGAGTTGGAGGGTTATTTAATTCTGGGCTTAGAACGGGTGGCATCTCAGTGACTTTTCATGCCTGCTTATTACCAGAAGTTTAGGCATATCACTTTGTAGGACAGGGTCATAAAAAGAAGGCTCTGATTCACTCAGTGAAGTCAGTTTATTTTAACTAGTCATTGCCTTTGTTGTGTTTTATTGTAGTGTTCCTTGTAGGATGGGTAATCACACTACTTCCTATTCAGAGGAAGCACAAACAACAACCTTATTTATTTTCCAAGGTACTTACTGTCATTAATGCAGTGACAGTTTTAGTGGGAAACATCTCCCATTATTGGCAGTTGCCACATGCTAAGTGTACATAATCTTCAAGGATATATTTCAGGAGGTAAAAAAAGTGGCACAAGCTTTTGAAGTAAGGGATGTTAGGGATGTTCTTGAAAAGATGCATGGTGGTTTGGTTTTTTTTAACACATTTTGAATTAATCTACCAGAGTTCTGGTAAGAAAATTTCAGTAATCACTTACAAGGAAAAGCAACATGTTAACAGTGGGCCAATATTTAATGATAATGAGGGAAGAGGATGTGGGAGCTAATCACCCTCCTATCACCAGCCTTATGAATTGCTCTGATAGCCTTCTAACAGCTGTCTACTTGGCTTTTCTTAGAAACCTGCACTCACAGCAGACTGGGATTCCACAGTGCAGCAGTTTCCATGGCAAAATGGATTATGAATGCTGCTAATGCTGCTTCTATGGCTCCTTCTCCCGCCCCTGACTTTTTTAAACTTTAGTAAAAACTGTAGTGGTCTTTTACATTTGCAGAAATATATTACCCACATCTATAATCAATGCACTCTCCTGATACTCTGGCTACTAGAGAATATTTCACTTTGTTTCTTAAGAGATGTTATTTACTAAGTTGACTGGCTGAAGGAGCCCCTGGCAAGGACAGAAATCTCTAGATAGTGCTCTTTCCCAAGACTGCTTTTTATTTCTAAGGAGAACACTCATTCTACTTGAATGAGTGAGAACATTAACTTTTAATGGTTAATATTTTACCTAAAGTATTTGCTCTTTTCTGCATTTTTCCCACTATGAAGTGTAGCCTAGAAAAGGAGGCTTTTGGGAACCTACAAAGAATAAATTCTCATCCTTCCACTGAAATATTGAGAACATTTTGTAGGAGTAGTGGTAAAGGGCTTGAACAAGATTTTTCTGGACTAAATTAGTACAAGTTATTAAGGATGTTTCAAATGAGAAGTGAAATTCTTGTGACACACATATAAAATTTGATTAGTCTGTTGCAGGATATTTGAAATTAGATTCAAAGTGAATGGTTTTGATGAAATGGCCCACCATGTAGATCAGGGTGACAGTACATGTACATGCAACCTGGCCTACAGAATAGATTTGGGTATACTGTGTATTTATAGTGTAACTTGAAAGTGTAGTTTCAACAGTTTGTGCTTCAAGTTTATCTTCCTGTAAAAGACAGTCCACCCTAAGCAGAAGGAAGTCAAGCTGAAGGATTAAAATACTATTCCTTGATGGTGGTTGCAGGGAGACAATGGTTGATGAATATACGGACTTTGTTTTTGCAGTCAGTTAATAGCTTCAGAATTTTACATGTAGTTGTCATTGAATATTCCATGAAAATCTGCTTTTGGAAGTTAAAAGAACTGGTCTTATGCTTTACTGACTCTTACTTCAGATCTGTTGAGAATGCAAAAAAACCTGATGCACCTGTAGCAAAAATTACGGAAGTTATGCTATTGTCCTGAAAACACAGTGCAGTGTGTTAAAACTCAGTACCATTGGTACTGGTCTGCACCAGTTTAAACCCAAAACACATTGATATCACTGAAATAACTTCAAATCTTTCAAACTGTAAGAATCATCTTGAAGTACCCCAAGTACACTGCACTGTTACAATTCAGATAAGATGCAGTTTGGGAAGTACATCTTAATGCAATATAAAGTGTAGTAGGAAAATCCTAATTCCTGTCAAGGACACTAATGCAGAGAACTGCTGGTGGCTGTAAAACACTGTGACCAATCTGTCTGCACTCTGGCTATTTAATTCATTTTTCCTGCATTTTTCCATTACTATTTACAAGGTCATTCTAACCCCATAGCCACACTTTACTATAGTAACAGTATTATCTTGTACCCTCAAAGCTACAAATCGTCTTTCTTTCATGTTAAAAAACAGATTTGGCAGAAATAGTCACTTCAGAAATTAAAGTATGAGCTGGATTTCTCACTACATGCATGCCAAGAACTGTAAATGTTTATGCTTACTATTTATTGATGTTGGAATCAAGAAAAGGTATTAAGTGTACAAACAGAGCCAATCTGAAGAAAAATATTTACATTTATTTAAATACATTGTTTTAGAAAAGGATATCTCACATTTTTCCTACAAAGAAAGCCTAGTAATAGAAAAATAATATTGGGGATTTTTATTGGGATTTTCCAGTTCAATATATGTGAAATCCTGTTAGACTTCAGACCTAAAAGCTTATTATAGCTACAGGGCATAGATGGGTGCTTAAAAATGAAGCACCTGAACTGCTAAAGCAAACTGCTATTATCAGATCTTATTTTACTGCAATAAAAAAAAGAAATAGGCTTTTTTTTCTTTCTTATAGCTTTCATTAAAAGGATTAATGTGTTTTAAGGATGACTCTTATGGGTAACACTTCTATTTGAAGTTTTGAAAGTTCTGAAACACTCAAAATTCTGCTTTAAAAGCACAGTAAGCATGCTTACTGAAGGTGTTTGCTATGCAGTATGCTGATGAAATCTAACTTTTGCAATATGGTCCTGCACTTTCCTAAACATGATTCTAACAAGTGCAGAATACTTAAAACTGACAGGTATAAGGTCATTTTGTGATGGGGATTTTTAGCAATTTAGTAGGAACCAACCAATAAATAATTTCAAGAACTCTGCAGAACTGTGTGTAATAGTTGTCTTGTAGATTATGTACCTAACATTGGTAAACTACACGACAGAACACAGGTTCCTCGGGGATTTTTACTTAGAAGCTCCCTTTCATATCAGTGAATCTGAGTTAAAATCTTCCATGGTGTGCTTCCAGACATACCTGTATTCACTTGATTATGTAACTGGATGTTAACATAACTAATAGATTTATAGATACCAGGTGTTTCCAGTGTCACTGTAAGTAATTCTCTGCATTAATGAAACAGAAATAGCATAAGCTGAGTTAATAACAAACTGTAAAATAAAGGATTAAGGATGCAAAAATAATCTTAGAGATTAGTACTGTATCTTGTGCTCAAATTCTTTTTAGTGTCTCCACTCCAAAAGTGCTGCTTTGATTGAAACAAAACTAATACAGCATCAGAAAACTGGCCAAACCAAATTTTTCAGGTTGCACAAAGTAAAAATTTGTAGCTGGAACCACAAAAAAATAACTTCTAAATCAAGGCAAACTTTACTTAGCTGTTCAAATATCAAAAAGCTAAAAATTCAGCCCTTAATTAAAATTCTTTACAATTTAAGTACATTTGTCTATATTTTTATGGGTATAAATAGAAATGTATCTTAAAATCTGATTGTAGCCAGCTTCATGCTCATTTTTGCAATCAGCTGGCCTCAGTTACAGAAAACTGTCTGTGAAACCAATACAGGTCTATGGCAGCAATTTAATATTACAGCAACACAGAGAGAAAATGACATTATCAAACATTTCTGTGGAAAATATCTTAATTTTTTTGTTCCTTTAAGGGAAAGATTTTTAAGGGAAGCCTAATAGCAAGACATGAGACTCAGCAGCAGGTAGTATGCATATTTTTCAGTCAATTAATAATATTTTTTTTTTAATCCCTTATTCACAGACTTGTGCATTTAAAAAGGAAATTATTATCTCATTCCTGCACTCATGAAAATCCATCAAGAATTCATCATTCTAGAAATGGTGCAGTAATAAAAAGAATGAATTTGTAATCTGTATTAATTGTCATTAGAAATTTTCTTAAAGGAGAAAATACTATGATGCTTTACTATAGGAAGAAGAAATTTCTAAGTAGTTTCCCTCATACACTTGACATTTTACTGCAAATATAGCTTTTTGTTGCAAGACTATTAGCTAAGGTGAGAAACTTAATAAAACAAATGTGAATGATACATTAATAGACCACTTTGAGGCTAAAGTTTGAAAGAAAACCACTGAAGGAAGACGCTTGATAAATTTAGTAGATTTTTTTATTTAAACATTTTTTCCCATCCAAGGTGAGGAAATGGATATTTTAAAATGTTTTTTATTGCATGGAAAAATAGCTCTTTTTAACTTCTGGGCAAAAATATTTCACATGTAGGATATATACAGCATAGAGCTGCTGCAATGAAAATCCATTATGCAAGGCTTTTTTACTGGGTAAGTCTGAATAACTGGATATGCTGCATGAGTTTGATTCCAGGCACTATTCAGTATTATGGAGTTGTGCCAATTAACCAATCCTGAAGAGCAGGAAGGTTAATTTGTTGCTTTTCTTCTTTTTATAATAGTAGCAACTACTTGTCAAAAAGAGACTTGAAACAAACTGGTTGAAATCAAGTGTTCTGTGATAACTCCGTTCTGTCAGTCTGGGTTTGACTCTGTATTAGAGCATTAGGATCAAAATACAAAGTAACCTGTTGCAAGCTATTTTTTTGTACTCTGTTCCTCTGTATCACAACTGCTCATCCCTTAGCAGTTGCTGATCATCTAAAACAAAGATCCTTCCCCTAAAACTCCATCACTCTCCCTGTTGCCTCTGATAGGTGAGGTACACACAGGGTCAGACAGCTTGCATGAGCATCTCACACACAGAAATTATTAGAGTAACAACATGTCTCAAGTTGTTGATCTAAAATTTAACAGTACTTTCTACTACAGGATTTAAATGCTGATCACTGCACACCTTTCATTTATTTATTTTTGCTTACCAAACTTCTGTATGTTGTAATATTGCCAATTAATTGTTACCTCAGTAAGACTCTTGTTCTCTCAAAAAAATTATTTATTTTCCCAAGTAGACACACCTGTGTCTACCCTGAAAACAGTCTGCAGGGTCAGGGGTAGTTTCAAGGAGTTTTGTAGCCCTCCATCTATTTGCCTTCTTGCCCCAGTCTCTTTCTTTGGTCCTCTGAAACCTTTTCCCTACTATTTCACCCATGCTCAGTGTCCACTATTTACTGTCCACAGTCCTCTCATTCCACCTCCTCTTCCTGTTCTTTCATCCAAATTTTAAGAAAACTTCTAGTCCCTTCTTCCACAGTTCCTTTTCTCTAGTTCCTTCCAGATTTCACTCTTTCTTTCTTGCTCTGTGGACTACAGAGTTTCACTATTTGACTTGAAAATGGTACCCTGACCCACCCGTAGGGTTTTCTCTTTGCTCTAATTCCCCACATGGAGCTTTGCTTTCAGCATATCTTTCTTCTTTACAATCTCGCCATCTGGAATTGTAACTCAGGCTCTGGACTTTAATACTCTTAAAGTTATCATTTCATGACTTTGAGAAATCTCTCTTTTGAGATGTTTACCTTTCCTCTCCTCTTTCAACTTTCAGTCTACTTCCACTATTGCACATTAGGGGAGCCAACAAATATCAAGGCTTTAATAAACTCAGCAGCACTGCCTAAATATCACATGGGAATCTCAGTTTTGGTGCTATGGCCCTTAAAAATCCTTCTTCCTCAAGTCCAACAAAAACTTAATGACTAGTGAAAATATCCACTCTATGTCCAAAATAGATGGATGGTAGTGATGGAGTTGAGTCACTCCTACCCAAACACTTAACATGTGATGTTATTTCTCTGTAAATTTTATTTTAATAAGTTTTGATTCCATTTGCTCCCCATTTAACACTTCTCTCTTACAAAGCAAGCAGTAAACATGATGAGGGACATTGTCATGGAGATAATCCAGATAAAGACAGAAACAGGTGGTCAGAGAAATAACAGCCTTAAACTGTTCTGGTAGATTTTGTTATGTCTAAAGAATTACATTAATAAAAACCTTAGACATTCAATGCTTACTTTAGATATGGCAGTTTACAGGTCCATACACCTTTCTTACATATAAAGAAATACCTGTGAATGAAACATGCCATCTTTGCCTGTTTTTTGGTTTGGTTGATTTGGGGTTTTTAGGTGGAGGTGTAATAGTCCAGAGTTTAAACCAGCAAAATACGCTGTGTGAACACTGGTTTCCCTTTAATGGGAGAAAGGATAAGCCCATGTCTTGACCTTAAGAAATGCTGAGCAAACTCTTGTCACTTTGGTTCCTTGCAAGTGACTCGATTTAGCTTCTGATTACCACAGAAATTCAACTCACTGGTTACTTAAACTCTATTTCTCATCTCCAAGTCTCTGACTGTTCTGTTACTCCTCCTCTGTATCTTTTACTTCTTATTTTTCAGGATTTCATATTTTCAAAAACAGCAAGTAGAACAAGGCTGAGCCTTGATATCCTAACAGATTAGACAGCTAATCCCAGTTTTATTTTTACTTTGAAATTAAGAGATTTAATTTTCTGAAATCACAGCAGAAGGAAGAGAAAAAAAAAAGCAGATGGATAGAAAAACCAAAAAAGGAACAAAAAAACTTTGTGGGTGAATCCAAATCTGCAATTTTTTAAGTATCACATGACCAAGTGAAAAATATAATTTTAAATATGACTCATTAATATGTTACCTGAAACCAGAATCCTTTTCCTAGTAGATGTGAGCCAATGCACACTGAGATTAATGGAATATTATATTCACTTAAAGCTGAGTAAAATAATCAAATAGTAAAAATATTCAAACTAAATATTTTCCTATTGCTTTAAGCTTTTAATTTTTTTTTTATCCCAAAATAAAGGTACTTTTCTTTCTATGTCAACTGTACAATGTATTTTACATGAAACTGGGAGGTCAGCGTGAGATTCAATAGAGCATATCTATATACTGACTCTAACATAATCCCCCAGTTTATTATGGACACCATCTTGTTCTGTTACTACTGTTTGCTAGTTTTTCTTCTTTTTTCTTTTTTACTGTATTATGCTAGTTATATTTGGCAGTCTTCAGTTACAGCCAACAATTTATTCAGTGTTTCCTGAAATAAATGCACAGTATAATTATATCAAGTCAGAAAAACAAATTTCAAAGGCTTTGGGGTTTTTTTCCAAACTCAAATATTGGGATTTACTTAATTAATCTACATTTTTACCAGTGATATAGTAAATTATAGGGGAGTATTAGCTGCATCCACACAAAATGAAATGGAACTTTATGAAAAATGGTCTTAAACTACAGCATTCAGCGTGAATTTACATGATCTTATATGGAGTCTTACCCACTGATCAACATTTCATAAGGAGAGAAGTTTCAGAAATGCAACATTCTAAGATAGAAATGTCAACATGTCATGTCATGTCTTTTTTCCCTCTGAAAATTGTTTTGTTCAGTGAGGTAATTATATTTTATATTTTCTTTACTGTTCTTTAAGTAGAAAATAGGCTCAGTTTGTCCAAGGACAATATATTCATCAACCAAAGTATTGTTTTGTTTTCATTTCAATTTTAGTACTACTTGGGATTTTTAACCCAAATAAAACAGAATGTGCTTTCTATATTTCCTGTGATGTGATAATAAGGATACCTCAAAACCTAGCTCATTAATTCCCTCAAAACCTGTTCACTCTGCTGCAGAAAAAACCTTGCAGGTAAAATCCATCTCCAGTGAAAGTTTAGTACTCAGTCTACAACTCACCCATGCCCATTCTGCAAAGGCAATCCAGGTACGAGCTACGCCTTCAGAAACCAGTGGATTTACTGCCAAGTTACAGGAAAGTATGCAGTCAAATTCCTAAGATACAATAACCTTCATATATTTAGATTTGACTTAAACAGAATGAAGTTTTAGTCTTCAGTGCTCTCATCTGTAGTCTGTGTGTGCATCTCCACACCTGTGATACACACATCTTTGATTCCGATTATTTGACCTCTCAGCTGTTTCCTTCAGATGAGAAAATGCGAAGGAAGTGCTCAATTTCACTCCCTGTTATCACCTTTGCCACTTACTCCTTTCCTCCCATCCCTAATCCTCACAACTTCCTCTTCCCACCCCCCAGCTGTCAGCACAGTTTGCTTTGTCACCTCCTCATCCCCTCCAGAGAGGGATATGATGAGTGTGGAGTAAGTGCCAAAGCAGCTCTCCAGGGCCCTCTGCAGCAGAGTCACTCAGAGCAGCTCATACAGCACAAACTGGGCTGGCTGAGATGTGCTATGTGGAAGGTAAATCCTTGTACATATCTACATCACAATGTAAACAGGTTTATTTACATAGGACTGACAAGTTAAGATTATTGTACTTCCACAGAAACTGCCTGAAAACTGCTTGACAGGTGCCTTGTAGTGCAACAGAGTGTAAATAAAAGTCTGTGAGTCCAAATCACTATTGCAGCAGTAATCCACAAAGGCCAAAATGATAGCACTTAGTATTTCTCCAGTTGTATCTTTAAAAAAACCCTGCAACTAGAAGATAAAAAAACAGAAACACAAAAGCATGAGAAAAAGCTATTACAAAGGAGTCATGGCAAACAACCACAACAAAAACGCTTAAGCACAGGTTGGTGGAAACAATAGCAAAGCCTTATGATATGGCAAATAAAAGTAGCTGCCCAGGATTTCAGTGTCTCTAGTAGCAAGTACACAATGTCATCGGGCTCAGGCTGCTGGAACAGAGGGGCACAAAGTTCCTTGCAATCTGCAGAGCAGCGAAGAGCAGCCTTGAAAGGAGGACAGGGCCAAGACTCAGGCTTTGTTTTGAGCTTGCTATTAGAGATCTGCTGCCAGTCTGGCAATGCAGAGGGGTTCATGGGGTGAACATGAGGTGTATGACTTAAAAAGCAGGCAAGGGTATTCACAACTTGGGAAATGTGTGTGTGTGTGTGTGTGTGTGTGTGTGTGTGTTCAGCACGGACTCTTTTATAACTGTAGATTTAGGTTCTCTGCAGAAGCAGCAAAATCAGTAAGGAATAGTCAGCTGCATGCCTTCACTTAATCATCTGTTTGATGTTTATCAGGCTTTCAGGACAGTCGTGTATTATACCAATTTTTAGTTTACAGAGGCAGTAGCTGTTTGATTTACATTTGGAACTAGACAGTTGTTTATTTATGAACACTGCTCTCAACAATGCAGTTGCTTGCCAGCTATCATTGAATCTATCAGTACTGACCAACCAATACTTGATTTGCTCATTACCAGATAAACCACCAGTACAGATTTGTGTACAAACCAGATACAAACTCCAAATCACCCAAATCAGGTTGTGCTGACTTGGCAGACAGCAGTAGGCACATTGTCAAGTTAGGATGTTATTTTATGACCAGTGGAAGAAGCTGCCATCTGTACAAGTGAGGGAGAGTGTCTCTACTCACACCCCTACAAACGGGTGATTTCTAGATTAGTCTGACTTTTCTCTAATTGGAGACTGTCTATATTCTTTCCTTTGGAGATTTTCAATCAGATCAGTTTGTTCAGACTTATCTTCATCATTCTGTTTCTTACACCTAATGCAGCAGGAGTAAGCATGCTGGGACAGTGGAAAAGGCAGGCCTCTAATGTACTTGCAGTGTCTGACTTACCGTGATTGCAATCTCTTTATACTGGTGTAAAAGAAAGCAGAAATTTGCTGCCACAAGTTAATGTACCAAATCTTAAATGTCCAAGTAAACAAAATAATGGGAAGAAAGGATGTGTGGGGAGACAACAACCGAAAGCTCTGCTCTATGATTGTACAGGGTGATATTCATGCATTCCTAACAGTGACCATAGAGGTGGTTTATGCAGAACACATCACCTTGTTGCTTGATCTTGCTAATAATCATCCATTCAAAGCCCTTTTCTCAAACACAAGTTACTCCTACGATGCTACAGATGTTTCTCTGCAACCTTTCCTTAACGACACTGCCTGCAAATGTTAACTAATAAGAAAAGCTCCAGAGCATATTTTAGCACATCAGGACACAGCATCTGGACCACTTGGGTGTCACTCTGAAAATGCTGATGACTTGTTTCAATAATAACTACATTGATGGTAAGAACAAAATTAAGATAATACAGAAATGTGTGGAAATGAGGTAAGTGTTGATGGAGGGAAATGCTCAAAAAGGGAGTACACCAGAATGAGGCTATATTAAAATAGGCAACAGTGTGTTACTTGCTCTGCTCTTACGTTATTTCCTCTTCTTATAAATATATATTGTGATATTGGCTTTTCACAATTATTAAGATGAATGTTATATGTATAATGTTAGAGCAACTTTTGCTATGTCTTTTTCTCCTGCTATTAGCTAGGATTTAGGTGTAGGTCAAGCAGAATTTTGGACGTTAGGGTTAGGTCCTGCCTGAAAAGACAAGACAATCTCCAGTGAACAGATGAATGAGGCCCACGCTACTCAACACCGCTATCAACGCGTACTGCTTGTGGAAGAAAGAGACAAAGCCCAAATCAAAAGATGATAAAAGAGAAACTAAAACTGCAAAACCAAGAAAGGTGCATGCTCTAAAAAGGCGGACCCAAGGAGTGGCCATGCAAAACAGTTCCTGGAAAAGTTTGAATATGCATTAAGCCCATGTAGCAAAAATGGTATAAAAGGAGTGTTCCCAGGACACCAGGTGTGCTCTTGGCAGAGAGCCAAGCACCCGGCCATTACTCCTTGCTTTATTTTCTGTCTCTTATTGTCTTTATTAAACCTTTTAAAATTTATCATGAGAGTGAACCGCCTTTTTCACACTCTTATCACTTACCACTGTCTGCTAAATAAATGATCAAACAGATTAGCTCATTCTGCTAAGTAACAGACTTAGTCTGCCTTTGTGCAGACACTCTTCAATTTTAAAAGAAACCTAATTGAGCAAAGACAAATATGTCTGGCCAAAAAAAAAATATTATAAGAGCTTCCACCCTTTTAACAGTGGCGTTCAGAAAACTTAGAATCTTAAATTTCAGCTGTGTAAATTTACAACATCAACTGAAACAGCATTATACACTGCTAGCTTACTAAAATAAAGCATTCTGTAATTCCCTATTTCAATTTGTAGTGTTTATAAAATCTAAATTGATCCTTTTACAGGCATAGTCAGAAGTGCAAGTCAGACATACAAGTAAGAAGATGCACAAACACAGTATTCCCAAAAGGAGGCTTTTACGGGTCCTATTTTTGTGCTAAACCAATCCTGGAGAAGCTGCAGTTACCCAGAGTCAACAGCTAAATCCCCTGTCCCGCACTACTGCACAAACACAAATCTACACATGAAGGCTATCAAGCCACTGTTCTTCCCACAGGAAGCCTGTGTTCCATTTATTGCTGCAATTTTGGCCATTTTTCCTGCATACATTCTTCCATTTTCATGTTTGCTTCAAACGTCTTTCAAAAACCAAGCCAACCTCAAAACCCTCTAGCAGTGTCTGTCAAGTGTCATATATCTTCCAGATTAAGGGTAGTTGAGTACCCTGAATTTTTCATAATTCAATTCATATTTGATCTATACATCCTGGTCCTGTGCCCCGTCTACTAGTTACACATGGCTTGACTTCTGCCCCACTCTTTTTGAGAGGGGAACACTGTGCTGCTTTGTTTCTCTACAGTGACTAGGCTCCAATGCCAGACACTGAGTTGACATATTTTGTAACCACAGCATTACAGATAAGAGTAAAGTTAAAAATAGCAGGTAAATAAACCACAGCAAAAGGCAAACCAAAATATTCTCATCATGTGCATGAAGAATGACAAAATTATAAGTACTAGTTAGCATGTCAACAAGAGAAGAAAAAAGAATAAATGGCACCCATGGCAGATCTACAAGTTGGATTAGCCTGGGAACAAACTAAGAATGAAACAAATGACAGATATAAATAGACTATGAGCTGTAGCACTCTGCTCCATTATGAGATAATTGGAAGAGATAGATAAGGGGGAAGTCTAAAGTGAACATCATGTACCAGGATTTTTATAAGGCATTTCAAAAGGTTCTCTGGAGATTGATACTGAAGGTAAAAAAATCACATGCTCACACACAGGAAAAGAAGTAAACAACACAAAAAAGTAAAATAAATATGTTATGATATAACATAAAGTGAGTGCCTATCCTCAGTAAAAATACTGTAGAAACATGCCATTTTTTTCATATTTTTAATATAATAAATCAGCTTAAAAGTCACAGTGGAAAACAGCCTACTGAATAAGAAGGCAACAACTTGAAAAAAATATAGCACAAACCCCCTGTTTCATAAAGGAATGTACAGATACAACAGAGAGTCTTCTAATAGAATAAAACAGGTAACTTATCAACATAGCAAAGCAGAGGCTAGTTGCACCATAAAGCAGAAATAAAGCAAAGCAAAATCAATCTTTATTTGCCTTGAAACCAGACAATAAGAACACTAAACCAACAGCATTTAATAAATATTTTTCAAATTGTATACATCTACTTAGTTGAACTCAAAGCAATTAAAAGTCCACATACTTTATTCTCTTTCTATGGTGCATATATATTAATTGTTTAGGTAAAAATGTGTCCATCAGTATTTATTAACCAGACTCTGACCTCTGTGCATCTGGTCATAGAGATGCTAAAAAGACCCATATACATTTTCCCCCTAAGCATACATACATCCTGCTCCATTAAATGATATTTTTGCTATTTGTCTCACCACAGGCTAAGAATTTATATCTCATAAAGCAGGAGCAGAGGTAAGAACTTTGATTTGTGCTCACTTTTCAATCTTCACCCCTTTTTTATAAGGAAATTAGTCTACTTCAGAAACCTTTTAAGCTCAGGTTTCCTGATACTGTACTGCATGCACCCCTTCTAGGATTTTATCTTGTAATGCAAGTGCAGGGTATATATTTTTAAGAGGGAAAGGGAAAAGAAGTATGAACAATTTCCAGGACTGTGAGATGTGGAAAATCACACACCTTTAAAATCCAAGACCTTTAAGAATTTTTCTTCCTTTTCTAATAGCTCTATCCAACTTTCCCTCCTGATACCTCAGTGAGTGAACTAAGAATCTGAAATTGCATTGTTACAGCTGAATTCTGAAAAATTACATGAAAGGCAATGCAAAGCTTAAGACTTGTAATTTACCAGCTTCACTGGAAGAGCAGGAAGACAATGGTTATGTTGCTACCTACATTTTACACATCTAATCCTCTCATTTTATCATAGCTACTAAGAGCAAACATGCCCTTCTCTTGCATATCTTTGATTCAAATCCCTGCTGTAGCCTGGGCTTCTCATGTAGTTTGTGGTCACTTGCTTATTTCAGCACTCTACTCTTCAGCTCTAAATGGTTTCCACAAAAACTACGAATAAATACAAGTTATAAAATCATGCTCTCATACCTCAGAGTGCTGTGAAATATACATTATAATCACTAAAATGTGAATGAAACAGTCTCAGTTAAAATGACAGAGTGTAAGATGTCTTGTCTTCAAAATGGTCCAGATTCTTATCACTAATGAAGCTGTTCAACAATGGCTGATTTGGGGAAATTCAGTGAGAAAGCTGTAGCCAATTCAGTCTAGACCCAGTGAATAAATAAATTTGTTTACCTGGAGTTTTGGATTTGTTTTCTCAGAATCTTTTTTTTTATTTTTCAATTCTGCAGTTGAAAAGGAAATTAGTACAATTTATCAATAGAATAATTTTATTCCAGTTGACTGTATTGAACTATTTTTCCTCTGGAAATGGAAAAGTGTATCTCAGATGTATTCAAATATTCTGTTAAATAGCATTCCTACTGTATTTATGGAGTCTATTTATGCCAGTATTTCAGCATTTATCCAGCAATCCCACTTATGCTGCCATATAAAGGGTGAGATGACACCAATGCAAAATTTTCTGTACCACTCTGGCCTCTCCCTATCATGCCTTTAAAAATCACCAAATTTTCAATGAAGCTACTAAATTAACTTTAAATACATATGACTAGCTTTTTTAGTATTATTCTGAAGATCAACTTGACACGCAATTTTAATTTTTATGCTTATCTTTGTAACATCTTATTAAAATCTCAGCTGGACTTCACAGTAAGATTTAGATCTGTCTGTGGTTAGAGAGCTATGTAGTACTGTATGAGAGACTTCCTTGTAAGGTTAATGAGAGCAGAACTTCCTCTTGGCTACCTAATGCCACCTACTTTAATGTTAGCTTATCTCTGATGATAATTTACATTTTAAAGTAACGCTTTACGCACAAAATTAAGAATATTTCAGTTTATTATTTGGCACTGTAAACTTCAGCCTGGGGCACTTTCCAAATTAAAACATTAAAATAAGTGAAATTAAAATAAATACTGATCATGCTTTGATTCTTAATACAGTTAGTTTCCCATACTCCTGATTCCCCAAATTAGCCATTTTACTATCTCTTGAAACAATACTTGAAATGGAACCTGGTGTTAAGTTTTACAAGAAAACCAAGTGCTACAATACACAGTTATCATGTTTGTATCTGTTTGTTTTTTAGCATTGGACTTGTAGAGAACTTGTATTTACAGAAGCACCCAATGCATCTCCATCCTTAAAATAGTGAATAAGAACAAATCAGCATTTTCCTTTTAACATTTTGACTGATACATGTCGTATCTGTGAAGCTTTCGATCTCCTAGAAAATTTTTAGATTGTCAAACACTGCTGGCTAAGCTGTCACCTGAAATATTCTATTTAGGAACTGACAGTATGCATTGCCATTTAAAATATATAAAATAAGAGGGGTACACTGCCAGAATGCCCTGTGAACTTCAATATAGGGTAGCACAGGATGGTTTCCAATAATTACTAGTTATACATACATCCCAGCTCTGTAGAGGCTGAAAATGTAGTCATGCATTTATCATGACTCATTTATCAAACTGAGACTTAGAGTAATAAACCATTATTTCACATTTGATAATGAAAAATTCACAGAATTTACTGGACTTTTGTTTCAATTGTGTTTCTATTTTACCTATTATGCCTATATTTATTCTAGTGATAAGGGCAATTGAAGCTAGCTTAGAGTTTTCCATATATTGGAAAATTGCTGCAGTTATATATGTTGCCTTAATAAGTTACACTGGATCAAGGTCCAATAAATGAAGTTGATTAGAAGTCACAATACTGTATTGCCTGGTACTTCAATGGGAGAAAAACCTCTTCTACTAGGACTGAGATCCATGACCTTAACTCCTCTTTAAAAGAAGGCAGTACTCGATATGAAAGATGACAATTTCTCTGCAAATTACTTAAGAAGAAGTTTATATGTGCCCTAATCTTCCGTAACTGTCAGGACACTTTGTCTAACTTTCTTCATGTACATTTAGTAGGTGTAGTATTTAAATGACATGTAGGGAATACAACTCTGGCCAAAACAATAAAGTACACAAGTGATGGAGAATTTGTACAATTGCACTTCAGGTGGCATGTCAATCTCACAGATAAAACACTGGTGTTTGGCTTTCACAGTATAGTTTCAACTATACATCTGTTGGAGGTAGTGACTAGGAAAAGAGGAGAGCATGGGCTATTTGGGTTTTTATTTATCTGTAAGGAAAAACACCCTAAACAATACACAATGAAGCTTAATTTTTATAGCTCTTTCTTGATTCTAGTTATAGCCAGCAGTATTACCAAAGGAAAAATATCACTAGCTAATAATAGCACTCTTAAACGTAAAGATATAAAGATATATTTTTACTATTTTTAGGGTTTTTAGTAACTAAAAATATTACACCATTATCTTTTGAATCATATTCCAAAATTATGCACTGACCATTGTCATAAAACACACAGAAGCATGGAATAACATTACATCACATCACTTTAATTTTTCTTGCATGTTTATTTCTTCTCCAAGCTACATTTTCCCTTCTAGTTGGAAAGGATTAGGTAGGATGCAAGACAGTGACATCAAAGGCACTACATAAAGTTAGTTTAAAAGTTTAAGTATATTTTTTTTTTCTGTACTCTGCTTGATTCCCCACCTGTCCACAGGTTTACTTAGCTCAACAATATTTTTTTTTACAGGGCAGGAAATTATGGGAACCATGCCTGATCTGGAAGGGAAAAAGTCAGACGAAGTCAAATGAAATTTGTCAGGAACTTCCCACAGACACCTTAACAAGCCTAGAAAGAACTTTTCTGAGATTCCATTTATAGCTGAAGTGTTAAAAAGTGAAAAAGAAAAAAAAAATTGTACCACATATGCTTTTTACACATGACCAGGAGCAGGGTAACTTTATAAAAAGGAGTGTCTTTTTAAAGTTACATATTGAGACAGTCCACATATGCAATCTGGAAACACTTAGCACCCCAAAATATGCCATTAGAATGCCAACAACTCTGAGAAGTAATACAGGGCTGAATATCAGATTAGCAATTTTCCTGAAATGATGGGAACTGTGTACACTTGCAGTCTCCAACAAGCACGTGTTTACCAGCTACACAAAAGCTGAGTATTTAACAGATAAATACAAAGAGAAGGAGCATTCAGACAAAGACTCAGGAAAAGACATAAACCCAAAGCCCAGTACCTGACAGAAGGTGTCTCTCCTGACCCTTCCCACAGAGAAGACTCCATCACCTTTACCAAATCATCAGGAGAAGAGTGCTGATGACATTTCCTGCTGATGACCCTCTCCAAAAGAATTGCACCTTGTCTTCATTCTCTAGTATTTAACGCTGCTTTGGCTCCAATGGTGACATCCAGATGGAGGAAAAAATATGTAGAATTTCTTAAGTAGTACTTGCAGCTTAACATATGTATACAGTGCAATATATCTAACAGTGGTTGGAATTGATTCTTTTCTTTCAAATGCAGCCTGATGCACAGATATGATTATTGTTTTACATGGAAAAAATTACAAAATTTTCATCTAAATTATAAATGTCTCATTAAGGAGTGGCAATGATTCAAGAATTCTGAACACATAATTGAACAAGTGCTTTAAAAGTCATTATTATCTCTAAAATGTCACCTGATACTGTTCTCTCCACAGCTAACAGGGTACATATAATTACAGACTTCATATAAATCTCAGTCTCCTTACTCAGAGTGAGCTATTACACTTTCTGATTAATCATAAGGCATGATTTTAATTCTCTTCATTAATTTAAGAAAAATTTTAAATATCAAGTTTCACAATATTTTAAAAGTTTAATTCTGTCATCTTTATTCATACTGAATAACACTTCGTAGTCTCTGAAGTAAAATGCCCTTCATCAGTTTTACGGCAGGCAGAATAGTTTGCCCAGTATTTAATTTTTCAGAATAATGACTTCAAACTTTCAAAATATGCCTTGTATGTGTTCAGAAAATCATTTAGCAAAAGTGCCTTCAGAATACCGGTCTAGTCAATGTAAACACTATTTTTCCCCCTTAAATATAACTTCCAAAATTAATGCTAAATTTCAGATTTTGCTAGTTTTTTTGACAGTCAAGTTATTTCAAATCTCTTTAGCTAACTGTATCGGTGAGATGGGTCAGGATAGTTGTTGTTGTCATCTTGTTTTCAAGTCTGACATAGACCTGAGTGCTGATTAGACTTAGGTGGAATATATGGATACAATGAGGAGAGGTCTGTGTTTGCCACGGCGGCGGAAAGCCCGGAGCACCGTGACTTCTCCAGAAGCAGCCTTGAGAAAGGCTGGCCCGAAGCGCATGTGAGCAGCTTCGAGCAGTCGAGTGATTCCAGCTCAGCTCAGTAATAGTATAGTGATTTCAGCTCAGCTCAGCTCAGCTCAGCTCAGCGGCGGCGGCAGGCAACACAGGAAGCAGGGATGAGAAAGCTGGTCCAGCGTTCCACCGAGGCACAAGCCTTTATTCAGGCAAAGCTTCGGCAAAGGGTGCCGGTAACAGCGAATCTCCCGAACAGAGGAAAACCCGGGATATTTATGGGGAAGCCCGAGATACCTGTATCGGGGTGGGACAGCAGGGGGGAACACCAGTGAAACACAACAGTTTAACATATCTAACTCAAAGACCCCTGGGAGCGACATTGTGTCGCTCTTACAGAGAAGTATCTCCTCTCCAGGGGAGAGCCAGGATCTCGGACCCAGCGGGCTCCTCCATACCCACATGTGTTCATGGACAGAAACGGCTGTATGGATACCAGGGTCTGATAGCCAATTCTCCAAGGTGATACAAGAAAGCACAGTAATGTTCCCAGTATTCCCAGCTCTCTCCATCTGGCTGCTTTTGTCACTGTAAAGTGGCTCTGCTGTCCTAGAAAGGAAAGGAGTTTCTAAATGCACAGTTCAGCTTAGCCTGAAGTCAAGTAGCAGTAGGGTACTACGTGACTTTACGACTCCACTCATCTGCCTTAGAAGATGACATTCACCTCATAATCTTGATAACAGCGATCTTCTAACAGATTGTTCTTATCTGAAATTAGAAGCAAAACCCAAGGTCTTCCACAACAGTCCCAGACTAGCCCATGCTATATCCCACCACACTGCTTTTTAGAGGCTCCTGAAATTTTCCTCTTTCCTACATGCTCAGAGGTACTTCCTGCATAATCTGAACATTTCCAGGGGCCAGCCTTGTTCTTCCTACATGAAATGCTCTGCCAACACCACACTGAAAGCCCAACATTCTGAATTACCAGTTGAGCTGGTCACAGTGACTGCCACAATTAATTGTCTTAAATGGATTCATAACGTCAGCATGAATTTAACTCACTTTTTTGTTCTTTTCTGAACTCAAACTGTGATCTATGAACTGCCAAAAAATAGAAGAAAATGAAGGAAAAACTAATCAAGACTTTAAAATTAATCCAGTGCATTTTGAATGTTGTTTGTACCATTTTAGCTAAATTGTAATTTCCATGCAATCTGCAGTTAGTGCCAGTACAAAAATAAATGACCATGTGGGTCACTGTTTTAATGCAGTTCTTAGTGTCAATGAGACACATGGTATCTGCAATGGCTCTTGTGAGATTAGCTTCACTTTTATTATCATTTTAGGTGGGTGAAAAATCTACTTAGATTTTGATTGTCTTTATAAAACCAGGTTGACTAATCAACATCTGCACACTAGAGTAGTTTGCTCCACTTTTTCTGTTTGTATTATGTTCTTTGAATTACTACTGAGAGAGTAAAACAGTAATTAAAGACTGGACATTATCTACAAAAATGGCTTTTCAAAAGATATTTGTTGAGCTGAAAACCCTTTTGAACAATGATCAAATTCTAGATTGCTGTACACAGTAAAAACATAGCTTGCTCACTTCTTAAAAGGGTACATTCAGCTAAATATAAAGCTTAGCCTTTAGTCCCTCTATTATAGCTGTCTCTGTTCCACAGTGAGAACTACAGGGCAACAGTGATAAGTGACCAGTGCCCTCAGGTTCTTTTGAATTTGGTGTGAAGATAAGAAACTAAATTCCATTCCAGGGTCAGGGAATATTGTGTATCAAGGGGTGTTACTCATAAGCAACAAACATAACCACATTTTTCCATTTGCAGTGCAGCTTGTTGGGTTTCTTCCCATTGGCATTTGGTCCAGATTAGATCTGGTAACCTTGGTTTTGTCTGTACTGCAGTTTTCTTGAGCCACAAGGGCAAGAGAAAACAAAGTGAGAAAAACATAAAAACTCTAGAACATTTTTGGTTATTTGGAACAATAAATGAGCAAGGCTATTTTATAATGTTTACTCCTTATTACGTATTTTAACAACCACTATGCTGTGAAGGAGCTCTGTAACTTTCAGCTACAAATGCATCAAATGCCATTAAGTTTAACATCATAGAAAGCTAAACGGCAAAACTCTTTTCTTTACAAAATGCCAAAGGGGTTTGACTTGGTACAGAATCTAGGAGGGAGGGCCAGACTGTCCTGGCAAAACTAACCCATAGTAAGGACTTGCTCAGACTGTGTCATTGTCCCTGCCAGGCACACGACCCTTGTACTGGTGGCTTTTGGAGATGCAGTTGTCAATGGCTAAATCTGGCAGGAGACTTGTCACACCCAAGCACAGGGGTAGGCAGACTCTTCTGTTTTTTACTATCTCAGTAGATAACTTGCACTGATCTTAACCTAATGCCTTCCTTCCATATCTTCCATAGCTTAGTACTTGGCAAGGCAGGCAGCCTGCTTCCCACCACCAAAATATAGTACCTCCTAACACACATATCCCTAAGTGGAGGTGGGATTTGTCCCTCAAGATACTTCTGAGTAAATAATAATATCACTGTTTTTATCTGTGAGGATAAATACCGGGTTTTGTCTCCTAATGACTGTTTCTGTTTTATTGCTTCTTCCCACCAGGAAGTTGACAGCTAACATAATTAGCAGATGATTGCATGGGGGAGGCTGAAATTTTTAACAGCTGTTTTAAGGCATTCTGCACCAAATCTTCTATGCTGCAGAACACTTAAAAGTCTTGAAAGGCATTCTCTCCAGTAACACAGATTATGGGATCGTGGAGGCCTCCAGAAAGGACCTAACTTTTTCACTTACTTAGAAAAAAGGTGAAGAATCCACACTTTAAGTGGATTAGTATAAGCATTTGGGCACACTGTGTCAGATAGGATAAAGATCAACTGAATGTATAGTGCAGAAATGGTTAGCAGATTTTACAACTTTACTCTTTCTCTAAAAGAAAGTGTAGACATTTCTGATGCTCCAAGTGACCAATTTCTTTGTTACAGGATAAAGGGAAGACAATATGAAATACGCTACCATAGAAGAGCCATTATGAAGGAAAGGCAGAGTGCAGCACAGAGCTCACTATTATAAAATAAATAGTCCTAATCATTGGATGTGGTAGAACAATAATCATAAAATTAGGAGGGTAAGAACTGCTTTAGCTCCCCAAGGAGTATTGTAGAGTCTGCCAGATGTCAAGTAGTATGTGTCAAGTTGTAGATGGAAAAATAAGAGCTTTAGCAATAAGTCTATAATTAAGTAATGATTGAAGTACCAAGTACATTTACAAACTGTGCATCATGTTGTCCCAGAGGAGCAAAACTACTTGTTCTGTGAGACTTTTCAAGATAGACACTTAAATGGTTTGTGCAGTGTATCTGCTGGGATATGATACCAACATCTTTGGACAGATCCAGTCATAGCATTCCATAGAATGAAATTACTCTTTTCTTTCCATGTCCTTTCCCAATTCCACACTCCGTGCTAGTTTAAGTGGAATATAGAAACACAGAAACAATGCATTTTGGCCTCCACTGTTATTGCAAGAAGAATGGTAAAACACAACGAGGCTAATGGCACTGCCTGCTACAAAGCATTAGTTCCTCTCCCTTACACACAGGTGTATTATCTGTCTTAGGGACTCAGTCAAGATAAATTTAGAAGGATAGTGAGTATGGAAATACATAAACAGTTTACTTTCCTGTGACTGTGCTCCTAAACTCACCACAGGAGTGTAAACTCCAGCCTCTTGCTGTGGTAAATGCAGCAGTTTTACAAATGTCAATATTTTTCTTTATTATTTTTTTAAGCAGTGAGAAACGACTGGCCCTTTCCCACACAGCAAATATTTTGAGACTTTAGGGCAAGTCAAACTTTTCAACTACTACTATGCAGAGTCTCACTGCAAGATATAAAAACACTTGCTCTCTTAAAGAATTAGACTGTTAAGATCTTAAGCAATTTCAGTCAAAATCAAGCTTTTATGTTAGAGTTTAGGCTTCTAAATCTCTTTAAGGGTTTTGAAAATTTAGTTACAAGGGCAAATCAAGATAAATTTGACAATATCTGCTCAAGTCCTTTTATTTGTAGCCTGTTAAATGAAAGATATGTCTGTAAGTTAGCAAGTTTTCTAAAATGAGGAGGCCAAATTGACTAAGGTATTTCTTGAAGGAAAGAGGAGGATTATTTTGAAGAAACTGTAATAGAATATTCTTTTGAGGAAATTATATTAGAATTTTTATATAAGTTGAATCTAGACTCAGTTATTTTAAATCACTTGAATAAGAAATGTGTGGGCTTTTTATCCCCTTCTAGTTTAACAATCTCAGGTGATTTCCAAAAGAAAAAGCAAAGGGAGGGCTTTACTCACTAATTCACACTGTGACAAATGACTGTTAAAGTGCCTTTTGAGATTTACAGTGAGGAGCTGTTCCTTGAAAGTCAACATGACAGCCAGCAGGATACAATTGTCCAAGTGATGTGTATTCTGTGAATCTCCTTCCTTTCCAGATAGGTGGTAATGTGCATTTATGCTGAAAGCACACCAGAATGGAGGGCTTATTTTAATTTAATCCTGTAAATCCTCGGTGTAAGAACAGTTCTTCCACAAAGGTAAAATTTAGCTCTATAGTTTTAAAATTAAAGTATATACTGTAGCAAAATGAATCAAATTTTAATCTCAATACAGAAGCAGGCTTTGAACTTACTTTCCAGCACCAGTTAATGTTCTTGTTATATCTGTACAGAATAGAAAAATAAAATGTACAGAATTGGAAAATGTAAATTTTTGTTCCATGACTGCAATTGCAAAAATATCTTGCAGCAGCATATAGAAAAGTTATGAAATCGGGTGCTTTCAAGGTGGGGATTTTGGACTACCCACAAGTTATCTGTTCATATTGTTTCCTTCTCCAACTCCCAAACCATTCTGGCACAGTTCAAGACATCTTTGTCAGAGCAGGCAGAGAAGAATTTGAACAGTTCATCAGAATAAGTTGTCGTGCTTCAATGGTGGGAAACATTCCTGTCTTGCTAGAATTCACTAAACCAAATGCAGTTTTTATATCTGCAAAAGATATAGAATTCATATCTTCTAAAGAAAGGATGTCTGGACATAGATTATTTAAGATATGTGAGATAAACTGTGCTCTGCAAGATACTAAAGGCCTTAATAAAAAGGCAGAGATATGGACAGAATGTAAATGCTTTTAATTTTTAACTTAGAATTCTTTCTTTACACCTCTAGAGTGCTGTGGTTTGGCTGTTTTAAAGCACATGGTAACTATTTATGTACACAAAAGGCTCCTCATTGTAGTTTTCCCAAACTTACATGGGAACCTAAAACAAACATCCTCTTTTCTCCCCTCCTCTGCAGCAAATTATTTACCAACTTTGAACATGTTACCTCTTCACCAGGTAGGGTGTTTTCTAATTTTATTTGTGTTGCTTTTCAACACAGCTCCTAAGAATAAGGACTGACGAGCAGTAGGGTTATGAAACATTTCATTACTATTACAATCACAATTTAGTGAAAGCTGACTGAATTAACAGGTGAATAATTGTGCTAATCACTGAGTTCCCCCTGTATTTCTGCTCACTTCCTAGCAGCCAAACTGAAAGGTAAATTGCGTTATGATGGTCCATAAACATCTCAGAATATCCAGCAAATCAAAACAGTCTGTTTAATTTTCAGATACTTTCAATAATGAAAGCAAAATGCAAGATTCACAAAGGGATATTGGCATTATTTACAAAACAAGTGAAAAAGTCAAGGATCCAATCTTCTCTTTACCCTCAGCCCAGTGCCTGGGATATTTCCATGGCCAGAGGAAACCTGATCTATTGCCCTACTTACCACAGAATCCACCCACTTGACACACACACATGCTCTAGCTGGGCTGATCTTTTACATGCTGCATTGAAGAAGTGTTCTCCATATAAAATGAGTGTAGTAAGCATCAAGTTTCATCTCCAGTTTTCAAAGGGAACCAGATTCCTTTGAAAACCTAGCTTTGCAAAAACCAAAACTGGCTTTAATATCCTTTATTTGAAAACAAACAAACCACTCAGCAAATTCAAGAGTGCCAATAAATTATGTGAAGTAGCTTTCTTACTGAACAAAATCATTTGTCAAAGATTCAGCATGTTCTTCTGCACACAGCAACTTATTTTTTGAAAAATAATATACAATCCAATTTGGCGGTTTGTGGAAGATGACAGCCCAGAACCCATCTGTTACTGAAGCCAACTGCAAGGCTGGCTATGAATCTAAGCTATGAAAGCAGAGTTTTTGGGGGAGGGGAAAGAAATGCAAAAGCAGTTTGCAAGAAATACAGGCAAGGAATGGATCATGAACTAGATAGCAAAAAAAAAAAAAAATGTCTGAGTGAGGCTCTCCTACAGTCCCCAAGGGAAGGAAAAAAAAATTAGGAATCTGTCCTCAAACAGGTAGACATTTAAGAACAAAATTCCTGAATGAGAGTCCTGTTACAATCTGCTAAGCATTTTAACATGTGCATTTTATAAATAACAAGGAACATTTAAAATAAAGACATGATCAAACTCTCGCCCTAAAGAAACATAACCATTCAGGTTTCAAAATTGAACTGTGATTATGTCAGAAACATATATTTCAACAAAAAGAGGAGAGGTCACATAGTTTCAATCATATTTATTATTAAATACTACCACATGACATATAATGGCAAATTATGCTATTAGAACTGATTTGGTGACACAGAATCCTGGGTGGGTCGTGGCTGATGAGAGGAATAATTCCATCTCCTCCCCACTCTAAAAAAACCAACAAGCATCTGAAAACCAGGAAATGGACCCTATCAGCAAAAAAGCCAGCATTTCTCCAGAAAGAGCATAAAGGAAGGAAGGAGAAAAAGAGATCCCCAAAGATGAACAGACTGGAAAGACCAAAAAGAGAATGAAACTAAGACAAGATATAGAGTTTGGCTGGTAACAGATCTGAAGTTCACAGATCACACAGATGGAAAACCTTAGCGTACATCACACTGTCAGAGTTGAGAGAAAGTGGAATTAAAAAGTTGCAGTGAACTGGAAATAGGCAGAAAAATATTTGCAGTATCTCAGCCAAAGTCCAGTAACTAAAATTAACTATCTTGATCATGTGCAGCCATCCTCTAAGGCTACTTTAGCTGTGTTTCAGTATTCAGATATTCCGTTCATAGTTAACACCCATTCAACTGAAGGGGTTACAAACAATACCTCTGGCAATATCTCTATTGCATACTGCTTAGAATAGAATACAAAGGATGTGCTTCACCAAAACCAACCAAGAACCATTTACCTAAGAGTGCAAAGACAAGACAATAAAGCAGAAAAAACTAATATATACTTGTATAATAGCAATCATTGCAAACTAATAAGAAGTTTATCTCAGGGTCCCTATAGGTCTGCAGTCTTTCTCATTCAATATTTTCAGTAAGTATGTCAAATATTCTAAATATTCCATTTGACACTATTTCTATGCAGAGCATGCATGGTTTTTCTATAATGGATAGCAGCAATATTCCAACAACATAGGAAGGAATGAATATTTCAGTACTACACATGATAGCCTCCAGTTCAGGAAAGTAAGAATCTGGAGAGACAAACAATAGATAATACTCAAGATCTTTGTAAGAATGGCTCTCGTTCAGTTACTGGAAAGCTGGTATCCAAAAATACTGCTATGGTAACTTGCAGAGCTGGAGGAGAGAGTGCTGCTATCACAGCCTTGTGTAAAACACAATCTTGTTTGCATTGTGGGGAATCCCTTGCACACCTCCCTACCACTGTGCAGATGTGTCCAGCCTCAGCACAGGACAGTGCATGAAGATCTAGAAAGCCATTTAGAGTTTATATTTCAGATTGTGCCAGTGATCTTTCTTGTAATGCTTGTTGGAATATTAATGCAATATTTAAAATTGACTATTAACTTTTCACAAGTTCTTTGCTACAGTTTTCAAATGGTAACTGGAAGACTTTCATGCAGTAATTCTGCTATCAAGACTGTTTTAAGGATTATTTACTTTGAATTTGTTGAATGGACATACACCAGAAATAGACAATATCTAAAAGGATGCTCTGTGTTGTACAGTTGCACTATTTGCTATTTCAGACCAAATTGTGCTTCTTCTGTAGAAGGCAGCTTCATGAAGTGCAAGTCAAACAACTGGCATCAGGGAAGTGCTTGACAGAAGTTTAAACTAGAGGTGAAAAAAGCGTTAAGCTCCAGAGTAATCGAAAAAGGCATACAAAGCATATTTTGTGAATTTTAGCCATCAGAACCCAAAACAAAATTGTTAAAATAAGAAAGGTTGTGGAGTTTTTTCCTATTCCGGTAGGAAATAAGATGCAGGTATTCGATGCTAAGATTACATTTTCTAAAATCTCAAACAATCAGAAGTAATGACTGTATTACAATATACTTAACATTTTTTAAACAGTAAAACAATGCTTTGATAAACATACTATTTAGCTGTTATGTAGTCACAATGCTGTCATTTCCAACCAACAGCATTCATTTTTTGTAACTATATTAAGATGTCATTAACCATTCCATAACTGCCTGAATAAGCACCACTTGTTCAACTCCTTCAATGTAGAGCATATTCTCCTAAACAAAGGTATACTTACATATTTGCATGATCTTGTGATTATCAATCAACAAGAATCCATATTTCCTTAGAAAAGTAGTGAAAATCTGAACAATGTAGAATAGCATTAAAATCAAAGTTTCTGACTGCCAAGTTAAAGACATACTCTGACAATGCAAGCATATTTAATCAAAATCCATCCAATATGTTGTCAATTTTGCTTTTCTGAAATTTGACTACAAGACAGTGTTAGTACAAAGTGGATATGATACATAATTTTGCAAGGTGGTATCGAATAATAGTCTATTGAGACACGAGGTTGTATGGTCCAGCAGAGTGGAATGATGCTGGGGTGCTGTTCATTCAACATTTTGAAAATGAACACACATTCCTGGTTTGCTTGTTTCTTTTAACATAAAGAGTTCTTTGTTAATGATTTTTAAGGACAACATTTGACTTGAAACAAACAGATCTTTTTCTACCGGGTGTGATTAAAGATGCTAACAGGCTTGAAAGAATGCATAAAGGAATAAAATCATGGTAGGTGCGTCCATGCCTAGGATCCCAGCATGGAAAGAAACTGCATGTGAAGACGCCTGGGTATAGGACAGCGAAGACATACTGCAATTAGCCTTTGGACAAAAGGGAAATGTTTCGTTTGGGACGGTCCCTCTGTGAACGTTATCACAGAGAGACGATCCTGCGCTGCTCCTGCCGTGCCACGGGGCTGGACAAGGCTCGGCCGCCGGCGGGAGCGCTCCGGAGGCTGCGGGGTGCCCCGCGCTCGCTCAGGGGCGCCGGCCCGGCTCTCTCCGGCTGCGGGCGGGGCGCGGCACCGCAGCCCCTCGGCAGCCCCCGCACCCCATTCCCGGCAAAGTTTCCCCCGGGGCTGCGCTCCCGTGGGCGGAGGTGCCCTCGGGGAGCGCTGCCCGGCCCCGCGATCCCGCCGGGGTCACCGTGCCCCAGGCTCACCTGTCGTCGCTCTGCCAACCCTGGTCGCCCAGCAGCAAGTCCCGAAAGCGGTACCGCGGTGGCAGCGGCGGCACCTCGCTGTCCAGGTCCACCATGCTGTCCGGAGCGGGAGGCAGGGGGCCGGCTGGGAGACAGGGGAAGCCCCGCGGCGCTGCCGGAGGAGCGGCCGGACTCGCCCGGGCGTGTGGCGGACAGAACCCGGCGCAGCGGCAGCGGCGCGGAGCGGGCTAGCCCCGCACAAAGGCGCAGCGGAGCTGTCCCCGCGGTCCCCAGCGGCTCGGGGAGAGCCTCTCGACCCCGGGAACCAAGTCCCGCCGCGGGGGGAGGCAGGTGCCGGCGGGCGGCGGCCTCGGCGGCGCCGCGACCGCCCCCCGCCCACGCCCACCCTCACAGCGATCGGCGAGCGCGCCGCCGCGGCCCACAACAAAGGGCCGTGCCACGGCCGGGCCGCCAGCCCCGCACCGGGCCGTACCCGGCAGCCGCCTCGTCCCCCCGGCAGCTTCCTGCCTCCTCCCCTTCTCCCGGGCTTCCCTCGGGGGTGCTTTTCTGTAGACCCCGAAACGTGAGGAACGGGTGTTTTACCATAGGTAGCAAACGCATAAGCCCCCGTGTTAGTGATGCTGGGGTCATCTGAGCGCGGCTGGGGCTGCTGCAGCCTTGTCTGCTGCCCTGCGTTAACCTGACACACCTGGCCAGTGCCAGCTCCTCTGAAACGCCAGGTGTGAGTGGCCTAAGCGTTCGGTCAATTTGTGCGTCTGCTTAATTGGGAAGAGCTTAATTGCTCTTGGACGTAGCAGGTGGTGCATGCCCTTTAAAAAAAAAAAAGAGAAGTTGAACTATTGCCATGGTTGAGACTTGCAGGTAATGCTTAAAAGTGTGAGACACTCTACAAGTATTGTAATTCCATGCTTCACTGATGAAACACAAAAAACCTATATGGTTATTTGATTGAATGCACTGTCACTAAGATAATAATGTTTCTAGCTTTGCCCTTAAAGGGTTACTTTAATCTAGACTTTCATACTAATCATCTAATGTTCTACTAAGCACTTCTAATAAACAGGTTTAGTAAACACTGACAATACTGCAATTTCTGCAGCCTGTCCTGATTAGCTTTTCTTGATTAGCTCTTCACCTAAACTGTTCAGTTTTAGCAGTTGTTTCCTAGAATTAAGCCATACTTAATCTTAATTCTGGTCAATTTTTATATTCATATTTAGATTTTGCTGGATCAGGAGCTAAGTGATAAAAAATAATTCATTTCCTAAATGTGGTTTAAACACCACATATTTAATAAGGTGTTTGCATGGATTTGTTAGGTGTATTGAAGAGTGAACCTTGTATTTTCCATTCAGCTGGATTTCTATGTGGAAGGTAGGCTAGCTAAAAGCTCGACATGCAGGATCAGCTCAAGTATGGCAGCCTGAAGTGTATTACGTAACAATGTACCATGCTGAGAATCCAGCTCTGAGCTCCATGCTGTGATGTAAAGATTTCCTCAGGTAACCAATAGGTAGCTCAATTCAGGACTCAGATTGTCTCTGCTGTTGTTACAGTCATTGCATCTTTCCTTGCTTCTTCAGCACAGAGCTCTTAAGCACAGCTTTGGTGATTGCTTTTTCTTTAGAGAGCTGCAGAGTCCCAGGCCCTACCAAGTGTTGGGATCACTAGAGTATGCTGCTTACCCTTTTTCACAGCTTGCTGCACTCAGCATTTACAATGTGCTTCTCAGAAAGCCTTGTTAGGTGAAGCAAAACAGATGCATATACATGGTGAGAGTTCAAAGGTAATTTTCTCTTTGCTTTGGCTGATATGGGAAATAAATAAAATAGTGAATTATTCTGCATCCATATTCTTGCCAGTTGTATCATGCTGTGTTCTGAGGTCAGAACTCTCTAAAAGTATAACTTAAAAAAAAAAGCCCAGCACCTTTCTTTAGAATATTTGTTATGTGCTGCCCACTTCATTCTTTCTCAGCTGCTGCTCCAGTTAAAGGGGCTCTCTCTTGAAAGAAAACATTGTTTTCTTTCTCTGACTGAATAGCTTTCATCTTACCAAAACTTGAGGTGGGGTGAAGCCTGTATGTTGTAATGTTTTGTCATAAAAGCAAAGCAGTTAGGCTGACTGCAGTCCTTTTCTGAAGTCTATGAATCCTAGACTGGCTGAGAAATTAATTGTGTTTCTACTCTATCTTCTAGCAGCCTCATTAATTTTTCTACCTGAATTGATTAATTTAACATGTGTTTTCATACTTGAGGAGCTAAGCAGCAGGAGAAGATTTTGCTCTTCTCCTACCATGGAAATGCACTTCAGACAGGTAATAACTGACTGGGAAATGAGCAACCTGGTGAGCAGTTGAGCAGAGCTAATAGAAAACAAACTCATTACCTAGACTACAGTCATACAATTTATGCAGATGCCTAATTTTTGCGCTCCCAAGTAATAGAAACTATTTGCAATGTAAAATGTGTTTTTACAATATGTTGTCTGATCCCTCTGAAAATCTCTAAGTGTATAAAATTGGGCAGAAAGGGGATTTTAGTTAGCTAAATCAAATATTTTGATTAGTGACTCAAAACACTTAGGAAACTTTTGTCTTCAAGCAGAGGAGACATGAGTCATCTGCGTGGAGACAGGTGCTGGTTATGAACCATTATACGGGGTCACTATGCTCGAGACAGGTGTTCCTTGTTAGGTGTTTGTGTAAAACGGAAGCTGTGAGCAACACTCAAGAACAAACATAGGTTTGTACTTTTGGGATGGTTCTGGCCCTGAGAAATGTCAGAAGCATCTGTGACCCTGAACTTGGGGGCTGAAAATAGACTTTAATCCTTTTTTTTGTCTGTCAAAGTGGATAGCTCTCAGTAGTTGGTTCTGAAGTCTGAGAGAGAAGGTGTTTAAGAACTGTGTAAATGAGTTTACTGCTAGTGATTGGATTTAAATCCTGAATTATACTAAGGTACAGAAACGACCAAAGAAGGTATCTGTTTTTTTCTTTTTAGGTTACCATATTTGTGATGGCATGCAGGTAAAATAGATTGAAGCAATGCAAATGTCTTCTGGATTTTTTTAACAGTTGCAGTGTTTATGGAGGGAAATATAGGTTATTAATACTGTTCTTAATTCAAGATGTTCTGCCCTTCTAATAAAGTATATCAGATTGTCAGGTTAGGTTTTGATATTTTGCTCAAAACACTTGCAAAGTTCTCTTTATAATTAATCAGTTTAACTGTTGATAGTCACTGGGATAGTCTTTAGTGATGGTACTGATACCTAAAATTATTCAGGGTAAAACAAAGACAAACTTTATTGAAGGGAGTTAGAGAAACAACTTGGCCATGATAAGCTGCTCCATTTCAATCTCTGAATGTGTTGCTGGTCCTCAGCACTGAAGTGCTGAAATAGTCCTGTCAGACACAGTTCTGCTCTGTTCCCTCCATTGCTTTTTAAATGTCTACCATGACTCAGGGACTTGTCATCCCCAGTTGATAAGCTTATCATTTCAACTGTTGTTTTTAATCTCCTAAATAATAGTCTCAGATTGGGGGAAGAAAGAATGCTGGTAAATAGAAATTTTTAAATAAAAGGGTGAAGAAGGATGAGGCGTTTATGCAAATGAACAGTAATCCTTTTAAAGAGTTCTGTAACATGAGTAACTTTTATTTATTGTCCTTTCAAGGAAGATAGTCTGGTATTGTCTGGATGGCATTCTGCTAACTCAGCAGACATGCACAAGACACTGTAAGGGGTAGTCTGGGCTGCAGTGGAAAATGGTCAGTGGAAATTCCCTCCCTGCAGAGTTTGTGTGTTTATTTTTTATTTGTCTGTTGGTGTTACTAAAGGGTTAGATTACTAAAGGGTAGGCTGAGAAACTGATTGGCTAAAAAAAATAAATCAAGCTCATTTTTGGTTTTTTTCCCCAAGTCTCTTTTTTTAAAATTTTTATTTTTGTTCCCCATAATTAAGAATAATTATAATTAAGAATAACTGAGAAGAATAAGAATAATTAAGAATTAATAATTAAGGATGTTTGTGTTGCTATAGGGAACTTTGGAACTCACATTTCTACTAGGTGATCAGTTCTCACTCAAGTATGTCTGTGTGGCTTTGGGTTTAAGACTAGAACAGGGAACTAGTTCTGGAGTACTGGCAGTCCATGGAACGATTCTGTACCTTTGGCATCTGAATCGAATATTTAGGGACTCAGCATTCAGAGTTCAAAAAGTATTTGGGGTTTAGATTAGTAAACTGTACTTCAATAATCTTTTATTTACTTTGGCTGCAGTTTCACTTCCAAAACAGTCTGTAGAAAAATCATTATGACAACATCTGTTAAAATGTACCTGGATGGAAGTCTGAAGAGTCCATGCTGATAAATATTCCTTACATCAGAAAACTGAATTTCAGCATTAAGAAAGGTATACTTCTCAGTTAGAAAACATTTTTTACTTTTTTGAGAAGTTTGTTGCCATCATTTTTTATTTTTTTTTTTTTCCCCCTGAGGCTTTCAGACCATCAGCTGCAAAAGAATCTCAAATCTGAAGTACAGGTGCTGTATCAGACTAAAATTTGGTGTGCTAGACTGAGTCTCAGCATCCTGGAATCTGAGTGGATCTGAGAGATTAAATTAAATCAGGAGCAAAACCTGGTTAGAGGTGTGTAAACAGAGAGCACACTCCCTGTTTACCTGCCTTGGTACAGGATTGTTATTTAGTGATGTGTAGGACTAAAGACTACGTCAGTGAATGTCTGAATGGACTTAAAATCATTGACTGCAATTCTGAATTTTTAAAACTACTGCATACTGATAGTCCTTAGTAATGGACCTTGGCCAGGATGCCAAAGAGGGAGTTGAGTTGGAGGAGGGCAGAATGACCTGGAAGTTCTATAGCCTTTGGTTTACCTTTGCCCAGTACTTGTGTTTCTTGAGGCTCATGTAAAGCTAAGGGATATTGCTGAGTAGTGTAACATGTGTAGAGCCCACAGCACTTTGAGATTGTACTTTTAGATCCTTACCTCCACAATATCTCCTTCTTGCACATTTTCTTTGTGTAATCTAAAATGCAATTTCTTAGGCCCATTTTGTGTGTCAGTTACTGCTGGGTTAAGGGCAGCCTGTTTTATCTTCTTTTTTGTGACTGTAACACTAAAACTGATCAAGGTGCAACTGTTTATTTCCATTTCAACTCCAACAACTGCATATACTCTGTCATTATTTTGTATCATTTCCTATTCAGATGATTACTTGTCTTGCATCTTTCCCTAATAGCCTCTGTTCACACACGTTATAATTTGAAAGCATCATTTTCTTACTTCTCTCTTGCCGCAAAGGAATTGTCACTGTAATCCCACTTCTCTTTCACATCCCTTTCTTAAAAAGGAGTTGCTAGAGAGTTAGGGCAACGTGAGGTTATTGACTTTGTCCCTTTTTTTGTTTGCTAGTTTACACTTTTTTTACCTTACTGGATTCTTGGCTTTTGGGGATAAGGGCCATTTTTGGTTTATTCTCAATTTTACAATACAGTCTGGGGGTGGGGTCTGAGTACTACCATAGCATAAAAATGACAGTGTAGGCAAGTAAGTTTCTGCAGAAAGAAACGCTTGTGTCACCTCCTTGCTAGGTAGCTGGGTTGTATGCTGGACTAGTAACAGGGAGAGTTGCTAATTTTAATTGTCCTTTAGGAAAGTGCAGCCATTGGGGGAATACTACTGATATGTAATAAAACTTCAGAAAAAACATAATCATAATTTTTTACAAGCTCCAGACTGCTCCATGTTTTTGTTTTGCTTCTTTTAAAGGACTATTTCATTCTAAGCAAATCTTGCTATTCTTACATACCTTTAAATCATTATTTATCCTATTTAATTTTATTGTCTGTTTTGCATATCTCTTTATTGTCTGATATACCTTGCAGAGTGCAATGCTGCAATGTTTAGAATTGTTTAAACTTCAGAGGAAAAAATGTTCTTGGAGTCCTCCTATCTTTCCACTTGATGCCTGTTTTTTTAAATGGCTGTGCAGTAGCAGACTGTTCTTGTGGCATGCGAGGTTTGATAGTGATTCAGAAACAGTAACAGACTGAAATAGCCCAAAGTGAGAACAGAGTTTTAAGGTCAGTGTAAAGCTCCAAAGCTAGGGCAGAAAGTGAAATGAGGGATTTCAAATTTGATAATTCCTCTGATAGCATTACCAAAAAAAAAAAAAAAAAAAAAAAAGAGGTGGTTTCATGTATCTAATTAAACTGCAGTGCTGGTAGGTAGAAGGCATGTTTTCCATAGCCCAGTGAGCAGGACTCTGCACTGCAAGCACAATCTTTAGAGACTTGTTTCAGACACAGGGTATCCAATATGACCTGATCCTTTTATTCTTCTGTGCAAAGTCATCACAGCACAGGGACAGTGCACACTTCAAGGCCACCTGGTGCACCCTGGCCCTCTGGCATTTGTGGTGACCTAGAAAGGAGCTGTAGGAACAAGAGAACAGCAGCACTGCGTCACAGGAGAGCAAGCTGCTGGGAAATGATGATAACCTGGGAATTGCCTTCTAGTAAATCTTCACTTGGCTGTGAGTAGGAGGACTTTTTTAATTTAACAGTAGGGTTAGTGACAGCTGCTTTTATATAGGAGAACATCTTTTTTTTGCAAAGAACACCCTTTCAAGTAATTTTCACTTCACTTTTGAGTACAGAGCACCAAGGCAGGAGAATGAGGAGGTACTTAAACACAAGTAATCAGAAGTGGGTTTATATTACTTTTGGAATTTGACATGATATATCTCCCATCTAAGCATGTGCTGTTCTCTAATTTACCTTAGAAGAAGCTGAAGGTATATTCCTAAAAAATTCCAAATATTGTGTTTCTGTTTGCAAGTCTACTCCCATGACCCATTATTGGTAAAATGGCCTGAACAGAAACAGCTGTTAAGACAGGAATGCAAGTTCAAGCATCCCAACCTTTCTGAGAGTGCCTATGCCACAGCTGATCCTGTTAAAGGGGATGACAACCCACTAGGGAATTACCAAGTGAGTTCTGAAATATGGGAAGGGCCAATTTGGAAAGAAATGTATGGCGTCAAAACATAAATAACTAGGGATGGTACCACCAGTGCTATTAAGTCAATTTATTGCTCAAATACATCAGATCAGGTCACAGTCTGAAGGCGTGAGATTTTAAGATTTTAAGGAGTAACAAGTCATCCATAGCTCAAAGGTAGTCATGAGTTTCTTCTTTACACAGCAGTGTATAACATTTTGGTCCAATAGACAATTGACCTGGAGTTGATTTTACTTAATCACCTATGACCTTTGCTAAGTTCTACCTCACTGCATCTGTTTTTTTACCCAATAGACTGCTAGGTCATGTACACACATATGTTTCTTATTATAACTTCTAGCTTCCTAGCTTAGTCTGTAAAATCACACTATTACAGTTAAAAACCCTTCACCATCTTACTTGTACAATTTCTTATTTACTTAAGGCATATTTTTACTTGCAACTATAGGAACATAAGTTTATAATTTCTCCACTTAATGTCTGTGTACCTTTATTATTACATTAACTCAAGCTTTTTCCAAGGCTGTAAATCAAACCCTTCAGCATCTGTGGAAGTTTCTATCTTTCCATTTCCCACAGTATGGGACAAATGAAATTGTAATAAGAGGGAAAACAGTGGTAAAAAAGCAAGTAGTCAAAAACAGGAGAGGTGGGTTTGACACTGTTGTTCATCCCCTGGCATCAAAAATTCTGTGTGGACATGCCAGCAGCCTTCATCCAGCTCTGGCAGTGACTGGGCAGGGGCAACAGCTATGGACTGCCAGCTGGGGTGTGGTGCTTCCTCCCTGCTGTGTGCGTTAGCAGGTGGCAAGGAGAAGCAAAGCACAAAATAAGTATCCACATTTCCTACAGGGGTACCTGTGAGAGGGAACCGTGGGTGAGTGCACAGCTTTGTGTGCATGATTAGAACTTTGGAGGATTAGTGAAGAAAGGTTCTTTGTTTCTTAGGTGTTTATTAACATTTTGTTGAACAATGTATTTCCCATACTGAACCTGAAAGTATATTCCACTGATTGCCGGTTAATTGTGTTCTATAAATAAATCAATAAAACCGTTTGATTATGATTTGGTTTAAATGAAGTGAACTGAGCAGTCTTCCCCTGTTACAGCCTTAGGTTATGATTGTAACTGTTACATGATGTGTTAATGTAATTATGAGTCACAGAAGTTGTGTGCCGGTGGGAGGGCATACAAATACTGAGGTTGCAAAGACAATCTCACTATTAATACAGTGGGATAGGACATTTTCATGATAATTGTTGGGCAAAGCTGTGGTTGATGCTAGACTTCTGTGTGCTCTAATGAGGTCATTAAACTAAAGCGTGACAGCAAGCATGCTGTTAGAACATACTGAAATTATACTGGCCAGAGATGCTATTTCAGCTGTGGCTAATTAAGCTCCTATTATCAGTTATTATTAGTCCCCTATGGAATACATTGACTTTCTCAGATCAGTTTCCCTAATGCAAAATGGCTTCCAAACACTGTTCTCAAAATTATTCTGGTTTGAACAAACACTCTGAACTTTGATGTTAAGCCTCCATATTGAGTAAGGAACTAATAAAAACCCGAGTAACTTATTCTGACCACACACTGACTCTGCCTTGTGGAGGCATTTTAGGCAAGATAACTTCCAACCTGTACTTTCCTATGATCTCACACCTTGACACGCAGTTTTGCTCGTACAGGGAATATGTGGTGATATGGTCTCTCTCTGTCTGTGTCCATAGCAGTCATACCAGTTCTCAAAGCAGCTTCCTTAGATAAAATCCAGCTGTCTTTGGTTGCATCTCTACTTAGATGTTTCTGCCTTTCTCATGAGTTGGAAGTAAACTCTAAAGATGAGGGTTTTTTTCATTGCCTTAGAGGTCCTGAGGCATAGTTTGTCTGTGTGCTCTGTTTTGGTAGAGACTGGACGTGGCTAAACCAAGTGAGACCCCAATTAAAGACAATAGATTTTGAACTAATAGCCCATGGAAGAGGTGAGGAAGGAAATAAAGTTTAAGATCCCAATTCTATTTTCATTTGCTTGGGGTGAGTTTAATCAATGACCTAAGAACATCACAAACCCAGGACTGGGACAGACTAAGTCTGGTCGCTTGCTTTGTGATTGAAGATGGTTTCTTTGTATGCGTATGTTACGCGTATACAAATGTTGCTTCAAAGCTTTATCAGCTGAGTCTTCTAATTTTCAGCTTACATTTATTCATAGACATTTTATATCTGTTTTTGCATGCTGATGTTATCTTTTAGCTTAAATAGTTTCAGCAATGCCTGTATTTGTAGAAAGCGGTCAGGAAATTTATGGTACCATTTCAATTCCAGTTCTGGTTCAGCTGTACCTGAAAGTATCTTCAACCGTGTTTCAAGCCCATAATTATTTGACAAGTGGTTTAATAACCCAAAAGCAGTTTGACAAAACCTGAAGCAGTTTAAGCTTCATTACATCAGACTATTTAATATTTCAAACTAGAAAAATTGAAACTTGGATAGATGCATTAAATATCCATTTCCTGATAAGGTGTGCACCAGTAGCTGCAAACTGGATGCAGATCGATCATCACAGGGTCATAGAGCATGGTTAGAGTTCATTCTTTGCAAGAGTCATTTGTCAAGGGGAAGAGAGAGGAAGAGACATTTTGCTCTCTGAAGTCATTTCTGTAGGAGAAACAGATGAATGCCAGTTTTACTAAGACCATTTCTTAGAACTGGTGACTGAAAAAACATCCCAAAGTTAAAAAAAAAATACTCTGCCTGCGTTTTAAGAAGAGAAAAAGTTTTAACTGCTGTAAGTGCTGTAGAATTCAGGTTTGAGATCTGTTCTGTAGACACTCATTTTTATCTTATAGCAGCACAGTAACTAAGCTAGTGATTTTTAAGGAAATGTTATGTGGGTTTTTGGGAACATATACAAGATGGATCTGTGTGTACTCCATCCAGTCAGACATCACCACTGTTGGGCATCTGGCCTGTAGCTGTTTTATGTCCATCTCCTGTGAGCACTTAGTACTGTTAGATTTTTTCCCCCTAATTCTCAGTCTCAAATAATTCTTTTCATATGATCTACATTTCCACTGGAGAACACTTGTAAAGCCATGACCTATCATGAAACTATTGATAAGACCACTGCTTACATAAAACCATGAGAAGTTCCTTTATTAGGCATATAGTTCTTTTTGCATAGTTTTATATTTTTCTTTGGGAAGTTCATTACCTATGTTACAATCCATTCAAATCTTCTCCATCTTATCATTTCTCATGTGATACTGAGGTGCTTCAACATCACCTGGATTTATTTAATGAGGAATATGACCAAATACATTTATTTTGCTGTGGACAATTGGTGATCTTCTATAAGAACCAGTAAGTGACCCCTAAGTCACTCTGTACTTTCACCTGCTTTTTGATTTTTTACAGCATATATTTTGAATCATATGTGTAGAGAAGTTAATTTTTACACACAATTAACATGATTTTGTTTTCTAACTAAGCATACCATACACAATAAATAATTTATTTGTACAAATAAATACAAATAAAATAATTTATTTGTATAACATTTAGGTATCAAAAGATATAACCCTATATGATCATGGAAGGGATAAATATGGGGGAAAAAAAGTGTGATGTAAAAACAAGCAGACCGCAGGGAAAGGAATGTGTTGACCTAAATTGCCAGACATTTGTTTGTTTATTCATTTAGCAAGGTTTAGAGAGGGGGTTTAAAAAAAAGAAACACGTGTGTTGCAAGAGGTTTAGGGGAAGTGACTGCTGAAATCGGAGTATAAATGTTTTGCAAGGTCAGTCCATGGACCAGTTAAGTGAAAAAGGAGTGGAAATAACACAAAGTAATAAAAAAAAGTAGGCTGCAATACTGGATGTGTTTGCTGAGTTTTTGAATCTCTAGAATGTTATTCCTGGGCTACACAGTTCTGCTCTTGTGTTGGATGTATTGTGCTGCACAAAGAGGTAAGCTTTAACTCCTATCTTACTGTGTCTGTGAAGATGGTAACTAAAGCGATATGTAAAGGCATTGAATATTTTTCATGATCTGACAATAATTGACGTTTCTTCTGGCAGCATTTAGCACTGTTAGTATTTAGCGTCCTGTCATAGGATTACTTTCACCTATTTATTTGGATAACTGCTGCTGTTATTAATCTGTTGCCCAACTTTTTAAATGGTTGCTATCAATATAAATTTGAGCCAGAAAACTAATTTTCTATTAATTATGTTTTCTAATTATTCTAATATTGAAAACCAGGAAACAAGTTGTAGATTAAAATAGAAATGCACATTTATGGAATATTTTGTGTCTGTCTGGAATGACCTGTGAGGTGATCTGAGGAAGATGAATGATTACTACATTGACTGAAAAGTTTCTGATACATCTCTTGGCTGACTGGTTTTAGTCTAGGAAATGAGATAAATATATACAATAAATATATGTAAATATATTTCATCTTTAAAAAGGTAGCTAGCATTCTAAGTATCTTCAGAAACTTCTGATGTTTTCTGCTTCTCTGTTCAATTTTTTTTTTTTGTTTGTGTTTATATTATTTAGTGTATCCTTAGTTATTTAATTTGTTTGCATTATGTTTGAGTTTCTTTGCATAGAGTGCAGAGGGTGCTGTGTGGTTTTGAGCTAGTATGTCTTCGATTGGTTCAGGTTGGTTTTAATTTTTGTTGAAAGTTATGAAGTTAATCAAAAAGATCCAATGGATTTTACTTTGAAAACTGAAAAATTAGGAAATTAAAGGAATGTCCTATCTTAAATATAAATAAATATTGCCTCAAAACAACTAATAGTCTCATTTGTTTGCAACAAGTGCAGAAAAGTCCTGGAATTTGAAACGAAAGTTTGCCTGAATTTGCACTTTGTTTTCATAATGGTTTCTTTAGGTCAGGGAGATTGGAAAGAATTGTGAATGTAGCAAAAATTTGATTTATCTGGGACAACTATTACCATGAGTCATGCAGGATTCTTGTTTAAGCTTTATGCTGAAAGCCTGTGAGACTTGTTCTCAGAGCTGGGTTTTGCATAAGGACTGGAAGTCACTACTGCCTGGATTTGTAATTGCTTGTACTTTGTAGAAGCTGCTACCAGCATATGGTTGGCAAAAAAGCAGCTTGAGCTATTTCTAACTGGGGTCAAGTCACATATAAATACTGAATGAGTAATTCCAGCTCTCCTGGTCTGTCAGTAAGGAATTTGAAGGTATCCATTCAGTGCATGCTTTTTAATATAGAAATAAAACCCTCCAGTACTGGTGATTATATTAGGTGGGTGCATGATGGAATTATTATAGTTTTGAAGTACAACCTGCCAGCAGATTTCTTCACCTCAAGCCACTGAGAAACTGCATACACACACACACACACACACACACACACACACACACACATATATATACATACATACATACATACATACATACTCTGACACCTGATGGTAATACCTAGTTTAACACCAGGGCAGGAGAGGGGAAGAGTTAAGACCCAGCACATCTTCATAATGGCGAAGAGATTAAGGATTTTAATGTAAACAAGGAAGAGTTAAGAGGCTGCATTCTGCATAACAGACAATAAAAATATGATACAATTCAGAGGGAGGAATAGAGAAGAAGCTCTCCCTGTACTCAATAACCTATTTTTTAAATTATAGATTTGAGTGTGTGCTCTCAGCTTGCAAAATGAAAGTGCTAATTCAAATAAGATCTAATTAAAAATATGTGGAATTAGAAACATTCTTTTTCTCACCATTACAAAGAACTTTTTGGGTAAACTAACCATTTTTTAACACATTTGAAAGAACCAGCTAAAGGATTCCTGTTCATTTTGCTTATTCCTACATTTTGCAAAAAATATTGTTAGAATTTGAATCTGTCTTTTCTTGCTAAACAAAGTCTCTCCCACTTTTTTTAAAGTAGCTTAGTACCCTCTAGTGCACAGAAACAATAATTTTTATTCAGATGTAATAATTCATGAGAGAGAGATTACTTATCAAAGTAATTGGAAAAAGGGTGAATCTGTGGGCACACTTCCTTTAGCACATCACCAGTATTGTCAAAGCCTGTCTAATTCTTCTGGTACTTAAAAGAGCCATCTAAAGTTATTAGAGCTCACAAGTAACATTATTTTCTTTATCTTTTCAAAATGTCATACAGAACACTTAAATTTATACTGTTTTTTCTTTCCAACAAATCTTTTTTTCCCATTTTTAAAACAAATTTATAAAATTATGCCTCTAATTTGGTTGGTACTCCCTGGACTGAAATATGAGTGAGTTCTCAAGGATGTATCTTTGTAAACTCAAGTAAAACTCACTTTCCACACTTTGGGTTTTTGAACAAAAAGTGAGCAGATAAAATACACCTTCTTCCACATCAGTTACTTGATGTGTGGTGTGATCTTTGCAGTACAGTTCAGTGAGCTTTAACTCCACATCCCTCACATGAGGAAAGACCCCAAAGACTTGTCCCATAGTCCTATTTCCAGGCAGCACCTGGACAACCCATAGGAAGGTTTCAATGAGAATACTGCTGCTTTCTCAAACTGTGGCTTTACTGCTAAATTTGGGAGAGGACATCTGTGCCAGGTCTCTGCTGAGCAATGAATCTACTCACCAAGGGATTTCCTTCCCTGGTGGACATTTCTTCTCTCATTTACTTTCTATACAGAGATTTTATTCCTTTTCCAAGACTTTATTTCTCAGGGCTTGTTTTATTTATTCCTGATGAATGCTTGCCTTTCATGTTCAGATGAAAACCAGAGTTCATTGCATATAATTAGTTAGGCTGTTCAGACTCTCTTACTCTGAGTGAAGCTTCAGTTTCCAAAATGTGTACATTTCAGTCACCCAAGGACCAGAAATTAGTCACTGAAATTAGGGCAGTTATTTCTTGACCAAATAATTTAGTCTTTCATTAAAGGTTTCCCAACATTTTCTTCTTTCCCCTTTAGTCTAACTTTTTTCATTCTCAAGCTGTTGAGGAACTTCTTAATTAATTCAGGTTCATTTGTTGTAGATTGTATGGACTTGGCTGTATGTTTTCATGTGCACATGAAAGAATGCCCAGAAGAGAGCTTTTGGACAAGGACTGTATAATATTGTGCTAATAAGAAATACCAGACACCACCATCTACTCCCCAAACTGAGTCAAAATGCTTGGAAGCTAAAGGCAGAATGAATACTCAGAATTTTGTATAAGAAAATTGTATATATATAATTGTAGATAAGGAAATGTATACTCACAATATTTTGTAATAAGGAACTTGCGAGTAAGGAACAAGAGGAAATAAGTTTTTGAATACCAGGTGATCTGAGCCTGGAGAGAAAGTTTAGGCAATGTAAAGATTAGAGAAGGTTTGGCAGAACTTAATCAAATGACATGTGAAATAATGTCAGTAAAGGTAGCGGTGACTAGAGAAGAAAATAGTTTGAAAGGAAACTCCAGAGTGCACAGAGTTGTTCTCTGTGGCAGTGGAAGTACAGGCCTGGAGCAGCTCCTGCAAATGGAAGGGTAGGAGGTGTCTGTGGTAGGAACCAAGGCACTGATCTCCTCTCAGGCTTTGTAATTACAATCTGTTTCATGAACCACCACTGTCCTGGGTGTTTCCCTGGTAGCTGGCTACTCCTACATCCTTCTAAATGTCTATTCACATTCCTACAAAATGTGGATCCTTGTCAGTTCCCTATTTTATGCTGGTTCAGTAGAAAACATGCTGGTTTGATCACAAATGGCCCCAGGATTTCTTTCTATATTTCCTATTGCAAGATTGTTTTGGTGTTTGTAGCATGTATTTCAGTCACCAATGTTTTTATTTAAAATTTTTAGCTTGTGAAGAACCTCCTCCTAGGAGGGTAAAAGAAGTGCCTACTAAAAGATGGGACAAGCCTCCCTATCCACATGGAACTCAAGCAACATACACTTGTCGGCCTGGATATGTAAAAATTGGAAGAGTTGCATTTCAGTGCATTGATGGAGCATGGAAGCAGCTGGCCCCAGTGACAGAATGCAGACGTAAGTATTTATGCAAAATATCTGCAGACATTTGTTCTGGCAGACCATATTCCTTGCCAGGGATATCTATGTGAAATTGTACCTTTGCTTGTAAATTACTCATTTCTGCGCTCTTTAAAATATCACCCTAAAAAGATTGTGTGCATAAGGGAACTTAAGTTCCTTTTCTTCAGATTAAAGGATTTTTTTTTTTCTTTACAGAAGACCTTATTCTAGAACAGCCTTATTAACCCAATTTTCATTATTAAAATCAATTTTTAAGTTCTTAGAAGCTGGCTTTCAAAATTTTTTAGTCTAAGCAGGATAAAGCACAAACCTAGCTTCTGAATATGAGTCAAGAGGCAGTTTATTCAACTAGTTCTATGAAAGATATAATTTCTTGCAAGTGGGAAATTATTTTTCCCTGCCTTTTCTTTTAAGCTATAATTCACAATTAGGATGAGAGCTGCTATTTATTATCTCTAGCATACTGTGCTGAGAGTTTTCAAGTATCTCACACCCTCATACAGAATTCATTACTGAAGAAATTGAAGTTTGTTATCATTAGTTAGTAGATACTTCTTTTCTGTAATTAATGAGCTTTAAACACAAAGGAATTTTAGAAACAAGGAGTTATGCTTGTGTATCTAACATACAAAATCGTTACTAGTACAATACAAATATTTGATTGAGAATATAAATAAAAGTCCGGGGTGCTGTTCAGAGATTAATATACACTGTGAGTAAGAATTGATAAATTACTAATAGATTTTTTTTTTTTTTACATTTACGGTTTTGTCTCTGTCTCGGTGTTTAGATTTCATCGTGTCAGTGAATACAGGCCTATACAAAATTTGCCATGGTTTGTAGTATGTTTTAGCAAATACTGCCACCAAGTGAGCAGCTGCTGCCACCGGCAAGGAACAGATGAGGAGAGAGGAGAGGGTGCTCTGCCACAAGCTGGGGATACATGGTCCTTTGGCAGGACAGAAGACAGAAGCATTGATCAGGAGTTTCCATTTCCTCCGAATCTCACTGGAGCAGGTTTAGGGCCTACTCAAACTTATCTTTTTTGGTAAAAACGGAAGATGTTGATAGGCCCCAAGAATTAAATTGCCATGCTTGACAAGAATGAGGAAAGATTTCTGCTGGGGAGGGCCAATAGATTTCAGCTGTGCAGTTTATTGTGCAGTCCTCTGCAAATCTCTTATGAGATCAGATGAGTATGAGTGAGGGGAAAGGTGGTGTGTTCACCTTTGCCACTCTTTTGGGAATCCAAAACAAAGAGTTAGGGCCAGGCCATAAGGAAAGTCCTGTGGGGAGCTTTGAGCAGCAGGCACTAAGGTCTAAAATAACTCCTGTGGCTTTAGATCACCCCACTTCACTCAGCGTAATTCCCAGCAGATTGAGGAAATTTCATCTCTAATCATGGATGGATTCTCTAGTGGAGGCTTTGGACCAGATTATGTCACAAATTGCATGAAAATTGCCATAAATTTGTCATAAAACTGAATATGAGTTCAGCCTTTTTAAACGAATAAAACATGCTAATTTGTTTTGAGGGGCTTGTTGTAGGTAGATTGATTCTGTTTGTTTTTTGTTTTTTTGTTTTTTTAAAATAAGCATATTCCAGTGTGTTATCATGGAAAACTATGAAAATAAGGATAAAAAGGAGAGGTTAATCAAACTTATGCTGAACATTTCTGAATTTTTGAAAGCCCCCAAAGACCCACACTCACTATTAATCACTGGAAAAATGCTGTTTTTTTCATTTTCACCTTCCTATGTATGGTATAAGTAAGGCTTTTTCCTTTTATTTTTTTCAACCAGATAAACCCTGTGGACATCCTGGAGACACTGAGTTTGGTTTCTTTGAACTTACCAGTGGAAGTGAATTTGTGTTTGGTGCCAGAGTTGAGTACAGATGTAACGATGGGTAATACTCATTTAATTCAATGTATGGGAATTAACGTAAGGTGTTAATTATACTGTCAGTTATAGATTTGTTCTCTGTAATACAGCTAATATTTAATGCTTGCTTATGTGTTGTAAAAATGTTTGAAGGAAGACATTTCTGACAGACTCGCTAACATGTCTTCACTGAATGCTTGAAAGAAATTCTCTATCCATCTTCTCCAGTGAAAATGGCAGCAAGTCAAATACATGGTATTTTGCCTGTGTCTGGATATTTTCCTCCTGAAAAGCAAATCAGCTTTGAGTACAGTGCTTTAGCCATGCCTTTGAAGTTGTTACGTTACTGGAATCTAGCCTGAGTTCCACAAAGAGAGCTCTAAAATCAATATTCTCCTTAATCCCTTCAGTTCCTCGCTGTCATTTCAGAGTAGCTGTCCTTCCTCTGAATGCATTTGTTATGTAGCCAAAGCTTGCTATCTCTGTAATGAAGAAGCCTTCATCCTTATTCCTTCCTACTCTCCGATTTGATTTTCTATTTTCTCATATGCAAATAAAAGAAAGCAAATAGGGAAAATGCAGGTAAAAAACTACTCAGTGCTGTCACATTTTGGTTATTCTATGCTGAAACACCTGAAGCCATCTTCCTTTGCTCCATAAACAGCGGCACTGTTGTTCTGTCACATAATGAAACTGTATTTTAGCATTTTTCACTTTTTATTTGGTAAGATACCAGATGCTCAGCCAAAGGAATTACCGTGAGTGTCAGGCAGATGGATGGAGCAATGACATCCCTCACTGTGAAGGTAAATGGATTTTGACATTTAATTCTCTATCAAATTATCTTTTTCTCTGTCTGATAATATCTAAAATAGTCTGTGATTGCTTTAAAAGTATTAATTCACCTACATTTAAATTCAAGTTAGGCAACAGTGAAGCTCTTAAAGTGACTGCTCAGCTCTTTTAGTCCAACAAGCTTTGGTTAAAAACCCTTCATGAAGTGGAATCCTGTGACTTCCAGACTGGCTTAAAGTTCTGCCTCACCTAAAAGCCCTGACAGAGTAGCTGCCTACACAACATGGTTGCAAATAACATTTGGGATGATGAGTTTCAAATTAGTGTGAAGGCATGTGTGTTTTTAGCTACTTTCCTCCTCCATCCTTGTGAACATCCTAAGCATTAAGATTTTGTTAAGGTCTCCCTATTATCATACTATGGAAGGCACTCAGTAAGCAAGAGTGAGAGCAAGCAGGACACAGATATCAAGACTTAATAGACTAGATGGCTCAGAGGATAGGTTTAGAAACTTTTCACTAGTTTCAAACCTGAATGATCATGAAAATAAGGTTCCTATTCTTCACAAAGATAATTTTTAATTTCTTTATTTTAATATATGTGGACAGCAGTGACATTTTTATTTGGGTTAAGCATCTGATGTCAGGAAAGGGTCTATAAGAACAAGTGAAAGTAGACATCTTGACTAGAGCTTGTTGTTGTTGGTTTGATATTTCCTTGGATTTAGATATTTTGCATTTAGTTTACTGGACTTTGAGGGCACTCACACTTAAGTATTGAGGTCTTTCTACACCATATGGATCAAGGGTTTTCCAGCATTTTTGTCATGTCTCACCAAGATGCTTCAGTTTCAAAGTCCTCCTAAGTTATTTCTGACATGTTTGAGTTTTCACTGAAATGTGATTGCCTGTGAAAGAAAGAATTTGTATAATGTCCTAAATATGAAGAACCCAGGAGACGGAATATGAGCTCATGGAAAAGGCAGATGACTTCTAAGATGGTAAATGTCAGAGAGAAGTAGCTTTGGTAGACAAAACAGAAGCCACTTTTGTACCTGCTCAGTGATATCCATATGAGGATCTAAGAATGAGCATTGATTGTCCCTTCCCCCCTTAACAGACATATCTGATGACATAAGTTTTGGGTTTTTTTTTTTTCTGCAGATACAAAATTGGGGGTACAAGAGCTCTAATTAATATCTGCCACTGTGTTTGTTTATTTTAGTAATATAATTGCTCTGATATTCTTAATTACAATTTTAGTTAATAACTGAACTGTTGTAGGTAGTGTGTAATGCAGCACTATTAGAGATGTCTGTCCATAACAAACTTAATTTGGCACAACTCTAAACAAAGTCAACTGATTTTGGCAAATTTTAATGCTGTCAGTCAAGGCTTAGATGATTATGAGAGAGGGTCTAAAAGCTATCTCACTCTGTCTTTTTGCTTAGGGCTTTGTATTACACTTGCTGAAAATGGTATCTGAATGCATAGCTAGAGTGTATATTTTTTAAGTGTGTAAGGAAATTGCAGTGAGTTTTCTGTATTTTAACTTTTTTGTGTGCCAGCTTATTTTACAGTCTAGACCTCAAATTTACTTTTTTTTTCCTTTTCTTGTTTTGTTTTTCCAGTGATAAAGTGTTTACCTGTACAAGAACCTGAAAATGGAAGGATAATTATGACTGGTGCATTTGATCTAGGCCAAGAATATTCCTTTGGCCAGGTTGTAAATTTTGAGTGTAATGCAAAATACAAGCTTATTGGAGCTCAAGAAATCGTTTGCTCTGCTAATGGAAAATGGAGTCATGATGTGCCTCAGTGCAAAGGTAAAAAGGACACTGTTTTCTGTGTGTCATTAAGAAGCTTTCTTCTCACAGACTCTAAATCATATGGTTACCATATGGGAAGCCACAAAGTTTTCACTTTATTTCACAGCAATTAAGCAGAGTTTGTCTGTAAACAATCTCCACTACATATTATGAAAAAGTAGGATAAGAAAGAGAAATATAATAGTATTGGATACTAATATAATGATAATTGACCATCTGTTTGTTCCACATTTTTCCTACAAGCTGTATGTTTTGCCAGGCTGCAGTCAAATTCTTTGATATGTCTACATAATTCAGTGTTGATTTAACCAAGATAATCAGAAAGGACTTTGAATCTGTGTGAACCAAGTTTAGTAAACAATTAGGATTTAGTAAACAAGTAGGATTTTAATTCTTAGGATATATAGAACACAAAAAAAATTTGTTGGATTTTTCTTTCCTCACACTAGTGTGCTTGGAAAAGTTAGAAGGTTTGTGTTTAGTTTTTACAGAAGCCCAGAATCAATGAGCTTATGTGGGACTTCTGAAGGCTTCTCAAAGCAATTAGCTAGGGCAAGGTGCTCAAGAATGTGTTTAGTCAGCTTTTGATATCTCCAAGGATGGACATCCACAGCTTCTCTGGGCACCCCACTGCCGTGGTTGAACTCCCTTTAGTGAAAACTTAGAAGTGGCATTTCCTGTATTTCAATTCATGCCCATTGCTTCTCAATGTGTGGCTGGTGGCCAATGAGAGAGGTCCAGTTCCATCCTCTTTACTTCTGCCTGCTCCACTTGAGCCAGAAATTTACATGTGTAAAAAAGACTGTCCCTCCTCCCCCAAGCCTCCTTTACTCCAGACTCTCTTAAACCTCTCTCTATCTGTCAGCTTTTTTCAATTCTTTAATTATCTTCCTGTCCCTTACTGGATCTGCTCCAGTATGTCTCTGTCTTACTGGGAGTTCTGACTGGACAGATGTAGAGGGGGCAGGATCACCTCTTTTGGTCTGCTGGCAGCACTTTTCCAGTGGAGCCCAGGCTGTTTGCTGCAAAGGCTCATTGTTGGCCCCTGTCCAACTTGACCATCAGTACCATTAACTTTTTTTTCTGCAAAACTGCTTTTCAGCCAGTCAATCCCATGCTGCCCTGCCTGCAGCTGGTACTGGTGGATGGGATTATTCCTCCCAGTTTCTGAAAAAAGAACGGATGGGATTGGATTGTCAGGGCATGAGACTAAATTCCAGGAAGATTATGGTAGCAAGCACCTAAATATTCAGAACATCAAGTTTCTTAGATTATTGCTATGTGATTTGATCATGAAGTATGTGTTTAGAAGAGCAGAATACACATGTCAGGATGGCAGATACATTTATGGTTTGTTCACAATTCCAGTGCTGCATTTTGCTGCTTTGAAACCCACATTTATTATATTTTGTACAGTATGAAGTGGAATTAAACATTTATGCTTGTAACATTTGCAGAATATAGTGGATTTCATTAAACAATGACAGTTCCCATGAGGTCTATTTCATTCTAAACACAAAGTAAATTCAATGAAAGAATCCAAGAGAGCGCTTTGGTGTACTGTTCTGTGACCTAGGAAACAAAACATTGAATATCCTCTGGATTTATGAATATGTTTTTAGGAAACTGCAAGATCTTGGCGGATTTATTTGGTTTGTCAAGGAACTGGGAACACTGCTGTTCTTTTATAGATATTAAGCATTCTAGTGTCCGTTTTTCAGATAGTTTAATTCTTTTCTCATTTTGATGTCATGATTTAATTCATAACCTACTGGCTCTGAGAGCACATTATATTTGTTGGAAATTACAAAGAAATTATCTGAAAAATAGAAAATCCTAAATTTCAGCTGGCCTAGTGTCTTATTTCAGAATATCTTCTGCCTTATCTCTTGATTTCAAACCCCTTAGAGTCCAAAGCAAAGCCCTGAAATCTGTCTCATGAACCAATTTGCAACAGAAGCTGTGCTACACCATATTTTCCACCTGTAACCCAGAATCAAGTAAGTGTTCAGATAAGTTCCAAAGAGCTTCCAAATGAGAAAGTTTTTGTGAATTCAAATTAAACCAACACCCCCCCGAAAAAAAACAACTAAACAAAAAAACAAAACTAAAAACTCCTAAATTTTATTGTCATATAAATTTATTCTTAGCAAATAAAAATTACCTGGATATTTTTGTGTTTCAATTTCAGAAATTAACTGTGATGTGCCAGAAATTCCACATGGATATGTCCGTTCTCCAAGGAAGTCTTACAAGGAAAATGAACTAATGCAGTTTTTCTGTGAAGAAGGATACAAATATGGTAACAGAGCAGATGCACTGTGCACTGAATCGGGATGGAATCCACCTCCCTATTGCACTGGTCAGTCTTGCCTAAAGTAGTTTTGCACTGTAATCTGGTTTGGAAGTAATTTTTGAGATTTATAAATTAATTCATAACAAAATAAATCCATCCACATCCAATATCCGTGAAGACCAGAAGTATTAAGTGCTGAGGGGACCAAAGAACTGGATAAGAGTTTTCCATGAAGAGCAGAAGCAAAACCAGAATCTTGTTGTGAATCTCTACAAATTAATATATTTACAATGCTGAAGATCCCTATTGTTTTTTAACTCACAAATGCCTTCTGAGCAGTTCATGTAACAAATTCCTGAGGCTGTTCCTGCTTGACATCAGCCCTCTGGGTCATGAATTTTAATTTAGTTTAGTTAAATTACAGTACTTAAAGGCTGTATTTACATCTCCAAATATGCATGTCATATCCCAACTGAAACAATTTAATGAAATTTTGGGGAATTTATCAGTGCCTTGAATTTTCTCCAAGAAATTGCCAAAATCTTGAAACTGGAAAAAAAAATGTTGACAACAGGGCAACATTGTAGGATTATGCACCACCCACCTTCCTGGGACCTCTTCCAGAAAAAGAAGATTCCTTTAGAAATAAAGACTTGTTGTCAGTTTTGGGGCCCACTCAGACCTTTCTGATTCAAGGTTAGTAATGATACTAATTAATATGCATTGCCTACAGTTTAAAAACATACTGCTTTTGAGGAGTGCCAAACAAAACATTCTTCTAGACACTGATATGCTGGGCTCTGGTACTTGAGGTGTACTCAGACAGTGTTTCTACTAAGCAAATAAGGGCCTACTGGGCTTATCACTAGACCTAGAGGATTCAACAAGGCATGCATGAAAACTGATTCACCCACCCTCACTCCACAGCAGCACCAACCTGTAGTTACCTTACAGTCATCCCCTCCCAGCCAGGGTGTTGGTGATATTTTCTGAACTGGAAGAAGACACAGAAAAGCCCCAAAAGACAGGCTCTGGTTTATAAATATGTTTGCCTCACTTCTCTGGGCATAAAGATATCTTGAGATTTTTAGAATGAGATTCTTAACCTTTTTCAGTTGTTGAAATACTTTTGTTGTCAGTGAAGGACACTAATCTTAATCACACAACCTTTAATTGATCCATCCCCAGTTAAGTAAAATTATTTCTGCATTTAGGACCTGCCAGTGAAACTGCCCTCTTTTGGGACAGGGTCCATAAATGAGCCCAGGAAAATGCAGCTGCAGAATGATCTACAGAAAAAAATTAGTCGGGTTCAGTTTGATGGATTCTCATTCTTTCTCCAACTATTCTCTTTGCAATTAAGTTTTAATCTTCTAATTAGCATAATATCAGTTAGAGCTGTCACTCTTCTCTTACAGAATCATGCATTTCTAAGCATAAAGAAGAAATGTAACCTTTTCTTTGCAATTTTGTGCAGTTATGGCCAATATACTATGAAAACAAGAACTTACCTAATAAATTTAAACATATTCTCTTTTTTTCCCTGTTTTTATTTAGAAATTGTATGCTCTCCTCCAGTAATTTCCTTTGGGAACTTTAGACCTCAAAAAGACAAGTACACACTGGGTAATACAATTACAGTGGACTGTGATGCTGGGTATCATTTTAAAGTGACGACTGGCAGAACCACAGCTGAATGCACCAAGAATGGCTGGGTGCCTGATCCAGCTTGTGTCCGTAAGTAGCTCTCATGAATGAAGTTACACCGTAGAATTGTTGAAAGTATCTCAGAGAAAAGAAGTTAAGAGCTGAACTTGAGGAGCATCAGATATGACAGTTTCTTATTTTTTTTCTTTGTACTGTAAAGCTTAATTTGATGGTTTAAAAAATCACCTATAAAAACAATGGTATAACCCAGATTTACATTGTGTTTATTAATGCACTTATTACCTCTTACTGTATTTGCAAATCTGTTAAAACATGCTATAGTCAGTTCACTGTCAGGAAGATTTGTGCTTCACCTGAGGAATAGCAACCCATTCAGGACTAGAGGACATGGGAAGTTTAAAGTAGCCAAACCACAGGTAATGATTGCAAGATACCTTTCCTAGTAGTATCACAGATCTAGATTTTTACTTGGCATTGTAATTTGATGTTATGGATGATTACAAGATTTTATCTATTTTGTAACCTGTCAGATAACAAAGCAAGGTATTCTTGATGGTTGATGACTTCTTTCTTGGGTTAAACTTCCCATAACTGCAATGATGGTTTTGCCCAGTAAGCACAGTGTAAAAAATAAATAAATATATAAATTAGCAGGTAATTTCATAATTTAACACTTTGATTTTTGGTCACTGAAAATAAAATTTAAAATGTTAGAGAAACCCTGATTAAATCAGTCTTGTAAAGGAACCTTTGGATAAGATGATTTGAGCTGTTTCTGAAATATGCTCTTTTAACATCTGAGTTAATGTTTTCTCTGTATCAGTTGGGTTCTCAAATTCAGGTGTCATTCTGAGCCCACTTCACTCATTATCACTTCACTGGTTCATCCAGTGGGTGATCTGCTCTGCCCTGGCATGTAGGCTCTGGGTCAGAATATTTTGGGAGGAACCTGGGTAAATTTGAATGGAAGCTTCTGAGAACCTCCTCCTTCTATTCTGGACTTCTCCCTGGAAAGGGTCAGTTCTTTTGTGGAGCCAAGCAAAGAACATTAAAATGCTGCAGCTTTAAAATAAAAATGAGAAGAGTCAGGAAGAGCTTTTGGTGCAGGATCCCAAAAGTTTTAAGTGGAGGTGGCAGGAGCCATCCCAATTTTAAGAATTCACAGTTCACTTTCTATATCTGAGCCAGATGACTGGGCTCACTTTATGGGCAGAATAGTAATCAAGTAAGTAATCAAGACCCTCTACAGTGTCATCTCACTGTACAATGTATACTAACCTTTGGTGTCACAAATCACCCTGAGGAGTCTGCTGAGAATGCTGGCTGGATTTCTGTTGGTTGCAAATGGGATTGAGGGGAAGTGACACAGCTGTAGGTACTGACAAAGATCCCAGGAGCAGAGCATGATTGTTCCTGCACTCCTTAGGATCTGCCAGGGTGTGCAGTCCTGGTTCTGTCCATTTCTGAAAACACACAGATGATGAAGCTGAATCTGAATTAATTGTTTCCTGAGCTTTCATCATGCATGTGTTGATATTGATGCTGTTACATTCTGTTTCTAGGGAAACCATGTGACTACCCACCTATAGAAAATGGCAGGTTAAGTGATTCACATGAGTACCACAGACGCTATTACTTTCCAAAAAGATTTGGACAGACTGTAGATTACTACTGCCTCGATGGCTATTCAACCCCCACTGGAACTGTCTGGGTTCGAATTACCTGTTCTGAAAGGGGCTGGTTTCCAGAGCCAAAATGCCTGAGTAAGTACATTTCCACTATATACTCAATTCTGGTTTAATTACCAAAGGTCTGTGCATCAGAACTTGTTCTGATGGGACACAAGACAAAACAGTTTCTGAAAGTCAAACTGCTTTATTAGCTGACCTCTGGGACTGCACCCAGACCATCTTCCTATCTGTGGAGCACAAACCATCAGCTGGGGACACTCTGAAATTATGCTTTTGGATTTTAAAGATTGTTTACTCCTGAAAATATTAATTAGAGTAAGAAATATATAATAAACCTTCCTCTTCTCTGGATTCTGGGTAACATGGAAGCACATCCTTTCATCTGCTCCACAGCCACACACAGAGTTTTGAATAATTTCTACTCTATGTAAGTATATTCTCCTTTCTGTTGCTTGGAGCACAATGAGGCCTTTTCTCACACATCTTCAGTCACAGCAAAGTTCCTACTTACTGGTGGGGCACAAAAGTAGATTACAAAAGGTTGTTCTTTCCTTGTTGCCACTCAGTGGCGTGGTGCTCAGTGCAGGAAATGAGTGGAGTCCTGCCTGGAGGAAAAAAGCAGGTACTCGGATAACACAATATAACATTCCTTCAGCCATCTGCCTTACATCTAGGCTCCAGGAGACAGAAGGCCTTAGAGCCAGTGTACTAAGCTGTTGCTAAAATCTCTAGAGATGATTTGAGAGGCTGCTACACTTCCACCGAGATGATAAAATCTCCTGGAGGCAAGTGCTGGAGTTCACTCTGGGCATACATCAACACTTTAGAGACATACCAGACCTGATGTGAGAAGCACTGAAGCAAGCCAAGTTTGCTTGTGAACAATAGGTAAGAGATTTTTGGTTACTAGGCCACCTCATATCACTATATGTAGTGACTTCCACTTCTGATCCTGTGGTCCATTTATCACAAGGCACTGAAACAAAACATGCTTTCATCCTGATTTGCACGCAGTGTCTTTTTGCCATACAAGGCTACAGAAAGGTGCTTGGAAGCCTGTTTGTTGGAAATGCTTCTTAAGGATTAATTGCCTTCAGTTCTTGGTGCAGAAATTTCCTTGGTTAAATGTACTTTCCCTCCTTCTTTAGAAAAATGTTCCATCAGAGGGCTGGAAAATGGTTATTTCCCACACCACGGCTGGGATGATTTTTACAAGGAAGGTGAAAGAGTCAGATATGGCTGCTACAGTGACTACCAAGCTCAGCATGAAGAAGTCACATGCACAAGGAATGGCTGGGCACCTCCTCCGAGATGTACCCGTAAAAGTGAGTGTGCTTGTGTTTTGGTGAGGTTTCTATCTAAAACTATTTGTTGTAGCATTAATTTCTGAAAATGAAGACTCTCCTTCACAGAATGATTTAGCAGTAAAGAATTTTATATACTACAAAGGTTTTCTTTCAGAATATAAGACTGAAACATCCAACCAAGACTTCCATCCATTTAAATAACATATTAAGCATTATGTATTAACAGTGTATGAAATTAAAAATGTATTCAATTGACCATGTGTTAAACAATTTTTTAAATCCTACTGCTGCTTCTGTTTTCATCCTTCTGCTGTGATTTTTATGCATGTTGTTTAGCAGTGCTTTACTTGGAAGAAATCTTGTCTGTCTCTCTCTCTCTCTCAGAAAAATGCCAAGGTATAATTTTTGAGAATGGCTATTTGAACTCGGGGAGAACAACGTTCCCTTTAAAAGATAAGATCTCATATAAATGTCACGCTGGCTTTGTGACTCCAGAAGGACAAGAAATGGGACACATACAGTGCCAAGACAGTGGCTGGACTCCGCCTCCAAAGTGCATCAGTGAGTAGCTAAAGCCTTAAGAGCTTCCTGTCATTGTCACCAGTGTATCCTATGGGCATGGTGTTCCAGGTATGGCATGGCCCCAGAGATTTGTCACCTTGATTTGTAGAGATTTTTTACTGGGCAGAGGGGGACTCAGAGGCCTGATCCTCCAGGGATGAACCTGTCTCAGGCTCCAACAAATAGAGAGAAAATGTAAAGGATCTTTTTGGATCTCTTTAGCACTGATTTAATGGTAATCACTGACATCTTCAATGGTTCTTACCTGATACAAGGTACATTTGCCCAAATTTACTCCCAATTTATGAAGCAACATCTGTGAACTGAGGCATTCTGCCAAGAACTTTATCTAAATGTGGCCAAACTAGAGGCAAATAGGATTCATTATTTCAAAGTTCCTTCCTCTCCTGAACACAGGTGAACTACAGTAAGATACTTAATATTGTATTCTTATATATTATATATTATAATATTATATATATTATAATATTTATATATTATATATATTGACCAACTTTAGCTACTATTTTATCTTGTCCTTTTATTTCAGACTGCCTTCACCTAGGATTTTGTAGCTTTTTTCTGACTCACAACTGACCATGGGAACAGCAGTATAAGCCATTTGCTGTGACACCTAAATAACTAATAATGATAATGATAGTAATGTAGCAAAAGGAAATAATTGAATCTAAGGGAGAAATATTTATTCTAAGTATTACTTCTTGACAAATTTTAGAAGATTAATGCAATAGATAATATGTGAATATGCTGCATATTCTACAATAATATTCTGACAATTAGGAATTATTGATGTTTCAAGTTTACCTACAGGGATGATTCTTCCAAAGGGCAGTGTTTCTGGACAAATAAACACAATAACTTTGTTTCATTCTACAGAATCATGTAAAGCACCAGGGGACATTTTGATTCACCATACAAACAAAACTGTGTTCATGCCTGAAGATACAATTGAGTATTCATGTTTGGAAGGATATAAAACTACAAATAACATGCCAACTGATACCACAATGTGTGGCAAAAATGGAGAATGGAGTCCAGCACCCCAGTGTCGTGGTGAATATTTTGGTTTTTGCTAATCAGTGTCACTCTCTGTATACACTCTGTAGACCTTATTTATTTAAGCCTTCCTTTGTTTTTGTTGTTTTCTAACCAGTAGCATTTCATGTACTTTCTGTAGGTTGTCTACTATATGTTAAAATGTTTTTTTCTCCATAGAAATCAAGTGTGTGCTGCTGCCATTGAGCAATGGAGATTTCTCTCCCAAAGAGAGTAAATACCACAGTGGAGATGTTGTGAAATTTACCTGTGCAAAAAACTACATAAGGGTGGGACCTGCCTCTATTCAGTGCTACCACTTTGGATGGTTTCCATCACCACCAGTGTGCCAAGGTAATTCTTCTGCAATACTGAAACTGAGCTAGTAAATGGCTAGCGCAAAATATTAATCAGGTTATTTAATATTTGAAAAAAATTTTATTCTTCAAAACTGTATAAATAATGTGCAGTATGGCAATGATTAATTTGAGTAGTGTCCTCTCTTACTATGTTCCAAAGGTCCTAGTTTTGCCACTGCCTACTATTGATACCCATCAGATATTGCATCCTGTGCGCTCCTTTATGATCACATGAAACTGAAGGAAAAAACCAGTTTTGGAGATGACACAGAGCTGGACACAAACAAAAGAAAACCAGTGAAGGATTTTCCTGTGAAATTCTTGTTTTTATGTAGTAGGATGAGCCCATTCATGCAGAAGGGAAAATAGGTACCCCTGCATAGCATTCCGGGGCTGCAGGATCATGTCCAGGCAGGTTACAGTTACCAGTGACCGGCATGGTTCTCCAGTGAGACTGGCTTCTGCTCAGGAAACCATTTGTTCATCACAGGAACAAACTCAGATCCAGAGGCAGAGAGCCCCGAACAGAGGCAGGGTGATGGGTTTTGTGGGACAGAACCAGGGTGGAGTTTAAGGTCAGGGTCCAATAGGAACATAGCAAGGGAGAAACCCCAGGGGCTCAAACCCAATCAGAACCCCTGGAATGCCACCCCATGCGGGGTCCAGGGTGGGGCAATTCTTCCTGGGCTCACAGGGCCCGTCCTCTGAGGCAGAGGGATGGAATTTACACTACCTGGGCTTTAAAGCCATGCCTCTCACTTTAACAATGCTTATCTGAAACTAAACCTTTGCCTCCCTGGGTGTGGGCACCTCGCACCCCTATACTTCTTTTTAACTTGGAACATAACTTCCTGGTATCTGAGAAGAGCTGGACCTCCCTTTCTTCACACTCAGTCATCTTTTTTGATGACTTTTACTCTGTCATCCTTTTTGCTCACCCTCTTTTTCATTTAAAAGCAAGTCCACTTCATATATTTGGCTCTCTAACTCTGGAACATTTTAAGCTCTCTTAGTAGGAGTTCCAATCACTGCATTGAAAAGTGATTGGAACTTTGTGGATTCCTTTAATATACTGTGTGTATATATGTATGTATTTATTTATTTGTTTATTTTGCTGGGTGATTCTTAGGACATAGGTTGTTCCTTGCAGAATTGTCAATTTTCTTTAAACAATACTGAAGTTACCATTCTTGTAACACTTTTTCTTTTCCCTTAAAACTGGGTTGGTTTTATCAACCACTTTTCTCAGAGCAGGCATTGACAGTGCATGGAAGTGAGAGACAAAAGTGAGCCTGGGTCACATGTGTCTGGTTGTGATGTCCAACCCAGCTCAAATACAGACATTGAAAGGCATAAATCAATGACCTGTTTACCCCATTCCACTGATTTTTCTTCACTTTAAATTATATGTTCAATGTGTTTTATGTTGTACTTAACATGTAACTGTGGTGAAAGTACTGAGTTCAGAGCATAGAATTGATCTCTTGATTTCAGTGAGTGTCAGAGGCTGTGGACCTCCTCCTGAAATTACCAATGGAAGTATTCTTGATGGCTCTGTGGAACAGTACCAGCATGGGGACAGAAAACAATATGAATGTAACGGCGAATTTAAGTTGGTTGGATCAAAGGAAATAGAATGTATTGATGGACAGTGGTCATCTCCTCCCTCTTGCACTGGTAATCTATGCAGTTCTTACTTCTGAGAAGTCTGTAATTTTCTGCAGGCTATTACATCATAGATATTTTCACAATTAAAATTACATATTTACAGATGTAATTTTGTGTTCAAAATAAGAAAATAATAAGATAAAATTGCATGACAAGCCATTACTTTGTGCTATCACAACTGCTGCAACAGCACCAGCCCACAGCAGGAACTGTAGTTCTCACAGAGAAGTGACATCTTTGCAGTCCTCTAAGAGACCCTACAATGGGTTTCAGTTCTTGAAATAATTCCAACTGAAAGGGCACATCACAAAGGTGTAGCTGTATGATCAAGTATAATTTTGACTGATCAGAATAAGTGATTCAGTAGATTTTAATTAAAGTTTTCCTTACTCTTTATGGTTTATGTACCAACAGTTTGGGAAAGTACTGTCAACTGAAATTACCTGTGGATCATGCCAGTGCTGGAAAAGGAATGGAAAAGACAGAAGAGCGATTTAGCAAACTAGCTAAAAGATATACCTACTCCAGCTGTGTTGAAATTTAGTTGCTACAATTAGTGGGTGTAGGTTTGGTTCACCAAAGGCAAATATAGTTATTTTTATTTAAGTTTTTTGAGCTACTGATATGTGAATACTGTATTATTGTAGAATACTTCTGCTCTTTTCAACAGAAGACAAAATGCCATGTGAATCACCTTCCTCTATCCCAAATGTTGTTCTGCATCAGGCAGACCAGACCCAATATTCACATGGGGATGAAGTAACTTGTGGATGTAAACCAGGCTCTGACAATACTGAGGAAATGAAAATAAAATGTCTTAATGGAGAATGGAAGCCTTTACCTGTTTGTGCTGGTAATGTTCCCATAATATTTCAGATGTGAGTGTAACAAAGTTGTACACAAAATTTGAAGGACTTCAGCCATCAGTGTGTAGCCAGATGAGCTATAGTTTCATGCATCAAAACTAAGTGGTTTTAATTTACTCCTTTTAAATGGAAGCATGTCCTTCATCCTGGAAAGACTCTGTACCTACAGCTTTGTAAAGGAAATGGACACTTTCCCAGGGGCTAAAGTAAATTATTAAAATGTATTCAAATATTAATAGCCACAATGTGTAAACCTATCCTACCCTAACCACTTATATGTGGATTAGTCCCTCTCACAGTGACAGAATGAGAATGGTTGGAAGGGACCACAGTGGGTCATCTGGTCCAACCTCCCTGCTCAAGCACCCATGCAGTAAAGTTCTTCCTCAAATTCATGTGGAACTTCTGTACAACTGATGACATCTTCATCAGTACATATTGTCAGATCTAAATCTATTTTTTAAGCTCTTTTTATTTTTTTTCAGATGCATCTCCTCAATGTGTAATTCCAGAGGATGTTGAGCTGGTGCGCTCTGGCCGGTATCCTATGTCAAGAAGGAAGACTGGGTTCCATAAAGTTATACGTTATACATGTTCATTAACTGATGAAAATGTTAAAGAGGCAGCTTGTGTGTCTGGGAGATGGACACCAGAGATTGCATGTACAGGTGTGTTTTTACATTTGCACCATTTCTTTTGATGCAGGCATGATAAATGCTCATTATTAGGATTTTTAGCATTGTTGTTCCGCGAGGCTGAAATAGAAATGTTTACTTCATCATATGCTAAAGGGTAGCTGTAGCCATGATTTGAGCAGTTAACTAGGTTTAGAGATGCATCACTTTTGTAAGGCAGACTTAATACTCTGTACTGACAATTGGAATGACACTTCTGATGTAAGAAAAGATGCAGTGATAAACATAAGCTCAGTTCTTCAAAAGCACTTTACCCTGCTGCAAAACAGAGAGCAGATACATCAAGCTCCAGTCAAAGTTCCTTTATTTCCTCTAAACCTTCAAAGTTTTTCTATTCTATTTTTTTTCCTCCATTTTTCCAATTGCTTCCTAGTGAAACTATGAGAAAAACGCTGAGTTGGCCAGTGAAAAAGCAAAGATGCAGAGGAGGCTGCCCATATGTAACACACACCAGAGGTCAATGTCTTCAGGGCTGCCTTTATGTAAGGCAGAGCAGGATATTGTCTGTAGAAAGCGCAATTGTAAAACAACCATCGTCTCAGACCTCGCTTGGGTTATACCAGATTTATGGGAAATGGGGCCTGGAGGTGGGAGAAGTATGGCAGTCACTGCTCCTGCCTTAGCCTTCTGGAATCACTAGAAGCAAGAAACCAAGCTCTGGAAGAATCCTCAGATCTCTGTCCTAGAATCTACCTCATTGTCTCCCTTTTTCTTTCCTTTGGCAAAAGGAGTCCTTCATTCCTGCAGTGGAAAAATTTTACTGTATTTCTTTCTTTTCTTTTAGCTTTCTCATTTACCTCTATCAGCTTAATCTGAAGAAACCACAAAACAATAAGGCATTGGTTCAGTTTTCCTAAAATAGTTCATTGTAGAGAGAGGAACAGGAAAAGCACGCAAGGGTCTGCAGCTGTGTGAGAAAGAACGGAGGGACTACAAGAAACTCCATCTTAACTTGGTGTAGACAACTGTGACTGTCTTTTCTATGACTCTGAAAGCATATGAGCACCTGAAGGCAGCTCTGGTGTTTCTGAAGCAGAACAAAATGATCATAGTATTAATTAAAGCTTGAGACAGCTATTGGAGTTATCTAGCACCAGTGTTGTCTTGCTTGTTTGTATTGTAATCTCTGCTGAACTACTACACTTTCTCTTTGTTCTATTGTAACATGAATATGTGTCCTTAGCTGAGGAGAGTGTGTGCCCACCTCCACCTCAGGTGTCTGGTGCTCAGCAGACAACCTCAGGAAGAAGCTACAGGAATGGGAGTAAAGCAGCTTTTTCATGTTCTGATGGTTTCCATCTCGTCGGTACAAAGGAAATAACCTGTACAGAAGGGAAATGGCAATCACCACCTCATTGTGTGGGTTGGTACTGGCATATTTCTTTTCCATCATTTTGTTATGAATATCACTGTTACTAATTTGCAGTCATCATGAGCAGGAGACTACTGTTATTTACCTAAAATTATCATGAACAGGGAACAGAAGGAAAGCAGTAGAACATAAGTTGTTAAAAAGGGTGCAAATAACTGCAGTCTTTTCATTCACACAGACTTATCTGAGATGACATATACAATTTTCAGGTAGTATCTCAAGAGCTGTGTATTATTTTTTTTGCTTAGTATATTGTATAACAGTCTCAGCTTAGACTGGGGGCCTTAAATAGTGTCCTGTATGCTATAAATTATTTATTACTTAGTTACAGTTACAATATTGTTTGTCTTGCATTATTGTTTATCTGTGTTGTCTGTGTTTTTTAGAAAGACCGTGTTTGCCACCACAATATGTAGAATGTGCTGATGCTCCCAGGCAGGAAAATCCAAACTTAAAAATTGAAAGAGAAGGGAAAACAATTTATCTGGCTGGTGCTCGATTTAAGTATGTTTCTCGTCCTGGATACATGTTAGACGGACCAACAGAAACACACTGCTCTATGGGAAAATGGACTGCAGCTCCTTCATGCTTGGGTAATATAAAAAATTACTTTTTTTGAAGTGCATTTAGCAATGAAATGGAAAGAATTTTAAACTGGAGGTTGATTAGTAAAAGCATATTTTTTCACTCCATATTTTGCTGTGGCATCTTATCGTCCATCATGGATGCCTTCAGAACAATTCTGATTGGATGCAAAACTGACTTTTTGAATGCAACTTAATTTTTAAATATTCCTTCTTTAGTCTTTGTTCAGTTCATATCTCTGCCCGATGAGTCCTAGGCATATCCTCCTGATCCAAGGATCTCTTTTATACAAAGTCCACTGGTGACTAAAAATTGCTGTGGTGCCTCAGTTTAGCAAGGGAAAACAGCCTCCAGTAAAATTTTCTGGCATGTTTAGAAACAGAATTGAAGTATTTCAGCAGCTGAAATCTGTATATTGGGGGAATGACTTCTATAATCTTTTATACAATTATTAACTAACTATAATTATATAATCCACTGTCAGCAGGTGACTAGGCTGATGTTAGAAATAACTCTCTACAGTACCTGTTTGATGGAAAAAGTACACTTCTCCAACATGTATCACAGTAGCACAAGCATCCACTCTCTGTTATCTTTTCAGAAATGCCATGTGGAAGTGTTCCAAAAGTTGCTAATGCTCAGTTTGAAGGCAGAGAGAAGAAATTTTATGAGCCTGGTGAAACAATTCGCTACCAGTGTGATTCAGGGTTCCTGATTGTTGGTTCCCCTGAAATTATCTGCAGAAAGGGAAACTGGACAGCACCACCCTTCTGTGAAGGTATATGTTCTACTTCTAAGTAATCCATGATCCTTCTTAGCGTTCATGTTGTGAATTAAAATAATTTTTAATTGGGCATGCAGGTGAGTCAGGCCAATAGAGCCAACAGATGGCTTGCTTTGAATGGGTTGCTACCACACCTATTTTTCTGGTTTCTGGGTAACAACAAGCAGGGTAGATCAGCAAAGCAATCATCTCCTTGTGGGCTGGAGCTTGTAGCTGAATCCTGGCTCTCTGTTGAAATCAAGCAGGCAGACATTATGGAGGAGCGCATGCTGGCTGCAAAGGAGTCACCCTAACCATAGGGTAATGGATCTTATTTTCACATCACTAAGCATGCCAGCTGCTGACAGGCATCTTCAAATAGTTTTCAATCTTCAAAATAAATCATGTCACTCTCCAAACTGGTGGCACACAATGCTGTGTAGCACAGCTGACTGATCGCTGTGACTTCTCTCTGTTTAGTTACTTTAGGCAAACAATACTATGTGCTGAAGCATTGCAGAATAAGCAATACAGTATATCAGAATAAACCTTCTTTTTCTACCTGCAGAAAGTGTTATGCATTACTCAAAGTGCTTTTGCTCACTAGGAGCCCTGGGATGCCATGTTGCGTGAGTCTGCTGTCACTCACAACACACTTCTCTCCTTCCAGATGTCAGCTGTGGAGCTGCACCTGAAATCCCCAATGCACGCATTGCAAGCACTCCTCAGGAGAGGTATCTGCCTGGTGCCAGAGTGCACTATCAGTGTGAAAGCAATTTTCAGATGACAGGTGGAAATTACATCTTATGTTCAAATGGTCAATGGTCACAAGCACCAGTTTGCAGAGGTAAGAATCTGTACCTCCCCCTTGCCTGTTACTATAGAGACAACCAGTTCTCTACCTAAATACTCTAAAGATTTTGCCTTTTTTACTTGTTTTCTTTGGCTGCCCCAACTTTAAACTTGCTGTTGCTTCCTTGCACAGCACTTTAATTAAACTTGATGCTTCTTGAAATACTGGGAATATTTCCATCAATAGCAAAAATGTTCCTGAAGCAGTAGGACCTAAAGTGTGCTGCTCTCATATTCTCCTGTATGCTGTTGGTCTTTCCCGGGTGTCTACCACTTCAGTGACTTTCAGTGGACAGAGACATAAGGGCTTTTCTTTTATATTCAAAGCTGAATGGAAGCAGCAGTAGACAGACAAGCAACTCTTCTGCAGTGCTCCAACTCTCACCAGTGTAGACCCTAGCAGAGACCCAGATCTAAACCATTTAAGATCTGCTAGGTACATGGAAGTGGAAAGATAGTTCCTGTGGCAAAGAACATTCAGGAACTGTCGTCCAGAGTTCCCCATCCCAATCTGTGGCTGCAGGGTGAGCACAGCCCTGTGGAGCACAGGCTGACAAGCTCCTCCAGCACCACCAGCCCTCCAAAGCTCTGCACTTCAGCAGGTAATCTGGCTGCTACCATCAGTGTGTTTTCCAGGAAGGCCAGGGCTCCCCAGGGGAAGACAAGGATGGTGTGATTCTTGTGCATCAGTACAGAAGCACTGGCTTTTTCTAGAAACTTCTATTGACCCTGCAATCTCCTGAGAGTCCTGAACAGTGTTCTGCTACCACTGCCACACCTCATTGCTTTCCCCATGGTGAACTCCTGTGACCTACCTGAGGCAGAAAATCTGTACAGAAATTGTAACAAGGCTAATTCCTTTCACTTCTGGTTGTATAGATGAACATCTCAACAACTGCAAAGGTGACTGCAGCCATGTCTCTTTTCAGATGTGACTTGTGAACCTCCTCCAGAAATTGCTGGTGGTAGAATTGATGGTATTAAAAAGTCCAGGTATATCCCTGGGGAGACTGCAAAGTATCAGTGCTGGAAAAATTTTAAGATGACTGGGGCTTCCACTGTAGTGTGCCAGAATGGAACCTGGACAGAGCTGCCAACATGCAAAGGTGATTTCTCTCTCTCTCCATCCAGCCTTCTATCAGTGATAGCATCATAAAACTGCCTCACTATCATTTAGCATCTCAGTGCCCTGACAGTGCACAGCTGCCATGGCTCTGGCACACTCAGGACAAGTCCATTTTCCCAGGTCTCTGTTCAGATGGGATGAGTTTACCAAGCTGAGTGACTCAGGTGGCTTCACTCACTTAGACAGGACAAGATGAAATCCTGCAGATGGCTGCAAGCACTTAAGCTGTACACTTAAGATGGGGTGAGCTGGCAGTTCTGAGCTTGAATGTTGGAGAAATGAGAAACTTTTGCTCCTGCCAGCTGTTTGGTTTTCTCTCTGCTTCTCTGAGTAGTGCCAACATAGTGTGTATAGTGGTATTTCTGACCAGATCTTCTCTGCAGCTGACTTCCTCTTTGATTGGGAAATTTCTTTCAGGACAAGCTGGGAGATGTGGCACACCTCCAGCTATTCAAAGTGGAGAGCTTCTTGTCTTCCCTTTGCAAGAATATCAACAAGGAGACACTGTGGAATACAAATGCCCAGATTTCTATATCTTGAAAGGATCTCCAACAATCACCTGTCTTAATGGGCAGTGGACAAGTCCCCCAGTTTGTCTGGGTAGGTTGAAGCATGCGCTGGGTGGCCAAAGGCTGTGCAGCTGCCCCTCTTGTCTTCTGCTCAGACCCTGAGGGCAGCACTGGTGCTGGGGCCACAATGCTGGCAAGGCAGAACTTTTGTCCCAAAGGAGTTTCTTCTTTAATTCAACTTGTGTAGTCCCCTCTGCTGCCAGCAGGTCCACGAGGAGGACCTGTCCCCTCCCTGTGAGGGGACCTCCATCACTTGTGCAGAGCTTCTGAGTGCTCTCGGGCTGGGACACACAGCTCCACCCAGCAGGCTGTGAGCCAGGAGGATGGGTCTGCATGAGAGGCAGTGCTGGGGAAAGCCAGGAGGTGCCTCTGTGATAAGAAAATAGATTTAGAGAAGTACTGAGCAGAAGAGAAAGAGTGATCTCAAAAAATAGATGGGGAAGTTTAGTGGTGCCTGGTGTCTTCCACAACTGTGCTTCATTCTCACCCTGTGTGACTGTCAGTATGACAAGGCATTTCCCAGGGCTTTTTTTGTTTTCCCTTTAGCTTGGATGTGAATGTCTTTTGTGTTTTAACAGAGGGTCAGAGCACATACTTGGAAGCCTTTTTTGATATTAAGAACTTCTCTAGGGGCTCTAGGAGCAAAACAGTTACATGTGCGGTCTCTGTATGATGTGCTGACACTCTTGACTTTTTAAAGTGGCCTGTACAGCATCAGAAGAAGATATGGACAGAAACAACATTGAGCTCAAGTGGGTTTTACAAACCAAGATGTACTCCACATCGGGTGACTATATTGAATTCCGTTGTAAACCGGGATATGTGAAAGACCCAAGTACGTCCAAATTCAGAGTACAGTGTGTGGAAGGGACACTGGAATACCCACGGTGCACACTAGGAAGTAAGTGGTTCCCTCTTCAGCATCCCTGCTCTGTTACATTTTTAGTGCTGAAGGGAAGCAGAAAGCCCTTGCCTTTCCTGGCTGAGAGCCATGGTGTGAGAGCCTCCTGGAATCTGCATGAATGAGGGACACTGCCCCCAGGAAGTCATTGCCCAGCACACCTGAGCTGGGGAGACTGCTGGGGAAAGGGTACTCAGGGGGTGCCAACAGAGCATCAGTTGTCCAGTGTGAGATCTACAGGCAAATAACAGATGTATTTTTTTTTGCAGGGAACTGTGCCCTGGATAGGAACACTATGGAAAAGAACAATATTCAGTTGCAGTCATCCAGCCAGCCGAGCCATTACTATCACTCAGGGGACTCTGTTGTCTTTGAGTGCAAGCGTGGGTATCGGCAGGTTTCCCAGATGGAGAAATTCAGAGCACAGTGCCTGGATGGAGTGATTACATATCCTGAGTGTGAAGGCAAGTGCTCACTGCCAAAGACATGAGGCAGTGGTTGTAGGAGGGAGTTCTACTGAAACTGCTTGCCCACTGCTCTGAGGAGCCCCTGGGGACTGTCAGGATTGGTATTCATGTCTTTTCCCCTTTTTTTCTCTTTACGCAGAATCGTCGTGGTTTGGGTAAACGGAAATGGCATGAGGGAGCCCAGCTGTGGAAATGAAAGAGCCCTCAATCAACTGGGTGATTTGAGTTCAACTTTTCCTGGTGTTTCCTATTTTGCTGTGCTTTGTTTGCAGCTTAGCCAATGTTCTGTCTTGGAATTTGTTGGTTTTGTTATTGGATGGTTGTTTTCATATTATCCACATTAGATCTAGTTTTGTAAATGTATTTACATATTATGCAGCCAAAGGGTTGTGCTTGCATTTTATCTATTCTATACTGATCTCACTGCTATTTTATTAACAATTGTGTCCTGAAAACAGGCTGGCTTTGGTGGCATACTGAGACAAGAATTAAAGCTGACAGCTAATTTGATTATTAGCACACAAAGCGTGTTGTCCCTTGTCTAGTCCTACCTTTTTCTCCATTCACTTGCTTGGAAATGAGCCTGGAATGAGTGTCCTGCATGCCTGAGCAGAAAGAGCAAGAAAGTGGAGTCTCCTTTGAATAACTCAAGGAAGTCTCTAGCTAGAACTAGTTCTTCTGGTGGACTTGATCCAGATCTTGCCTGCAAAGGCAAGATGTTAGGGTGCAAGCAATTGCAAGTAATTGGGATTTCTAGGTGAAGGTGGGGACTAGTTCCTGGTACAGTCTGTGCCACCCCCAGCCCCATCTGCCCTTCACAAACAAGTAGAAAGTGCATGTGGAAATCAGTGGCAGCCTGGCTGTGGTAGCCATATGCTAATGCACTTTCTGATTTAGAAGGGACAGAAAAAAGCAAGTACCAGAGTATCATGCACCTTAGGAGAGCAGACTGACTTATTTAGGAAAAGAGATGGGATGTCACACTATATTGGAAACAGCAAAGCAGTATGACAGACTATCTAGATGAGTGTCACAAGGGAGCAAGTTTTATTTTTCCATATCTTCTTTTATAGATAGGTCCGAGAAGGTCCGAGAGGTAAAACTCTCATTGGTCATTAAACCAACACATCACTATTATTGGACTATTACAAACTACACCCCTTGACTGTTTCTTGCAAGTAAACAACAAGGATCCAAACAACACCTGCAAAGGTTGTTGTCCTTCTCCAAGGACTGTTTGGATTCCTCCTTATGATTTCTCAGGCCAGAGTGAGAACTAGTTTCACAGAGGCACTGTGCTCCTTGCCTGCTTTCAGCAACCATAATGGGATTGCTTGGGAGTCATAGAAAAGCTCATAGGCCTTGAAGCACAGAATCCTTCAAGCACAAGATTATTTAGTTCTCATCTTCAGGAGGAAAAACTCATCTCTGGCTTATCTCATCAGAGACTTCGCAGAGTTCTCTGAAGCAGAAATCAATGTACAGGGGATTGAGGCAAAAACAGGCTCCAAGGTGAGTTGTCCATGGCATTGATGTGACATGTATGGGTAATGTTAGAAAAGCTGAAGCTCAGAATGGCACTTACAAGGGACATCAAGGGTCACAAGAAGGTATTCTATTGCTACACCAGGATTAAAACAATCAATAAGAAAATGTGGCATGTCATTAAAACAGGTAGGTGATAAGTTGCAGCAGCCCCACATAAAGCTTGAGTATTTGATGCATTCTTTGCCTCAAAGTTCATCAACAAGATGCTGCCCTCATGTCTGCAATCCCCCTCATCCTGTCATGTGGTCACAGCCAAAACAGCCAGTAATGCGGGTAATGAATGGGGGTAAATGATTTCTGCTTTCAACAGCTGTTCCAGTGAGGGCATTTTAATCCCTTTCACTCCATTTCCCCCAGTTTGCTCTGGAAGAGGAAGGGTATTGCTGTTATATATACTGTGTAAAGTATTTTTATCAACCTTTTATTCCACCTATTGTTTGACTCGGTTTTGACTAAATAAGCAGAATTTGTCTATTCCTGAATGCTTTAATTTCTTTTTCTGTTTTAGTCATTCATGTAACTCTTGCAAAAGCCTTGGAAACTCAGAGCACCATATAAATTATGATTTCACAGACAGATGAGTTTAGACATAGAAGACAGAAAATAGCCTTAGAGTGGATTTTTTTATTAAAACAGATTAAAATGGATGCAAGGCAAACATTGCCCATATTCCTGGATTTTCTTCACCACTGTAGCCCCACTTGTTCTCAGGCAGAACTGTAGAGATAGAACTGGTTGGGCACCAACTTAAGACTGTGGGATTTTAGCAAGTCTGGTCATACAAAGTTATGCTTCCAGAATGTTCTTAGTTTTCTCCCCTGATTGACTGTTGTTTGCCACATTATTTTTAATATTTATAATCTCAGTCTGTGATTGGAACCCTGCCTTCAGTCCCACCCTCAGATCTTCCTTATATATCCTGTTGTACCCACCCTTTTTTCACCTTTTGTGGTTGACCCTATACTCTGTGCTCGCCTCCTGCCATTTGTTATTTTGCCATTAAAGTAGTTTTACTTTTCGGGTCACCCAACCGTGCCCATTCTGTTTATTTGCCACACCACTCCTGGCTGGCCCGGGTCCAAGGTTGCTAAGCTGAAACGCGTCAAGTGGTGCCCAGAACAGGGACCAGGGACTGTGATATTCAAAGTCTCCTGTGTTGGATTTGGTCAGTGGGGAGTGCTGCAATGGCAGACAACTCCCTTTCTGCGGTGTTGCAGTGTGTTTCTTGTTAATGGGATGTTCTGTTATTGCCCAAGTTGATGGTTTGGTCTAAATGAGAACCTCCCACCCCATGTTGTCAATCTACCCTGAGTCTCCTGTCAATCTGTTTTAGGCCCACCACATGCTTGGAATTCCTCTTCGGAAATCCCCTAAACTTCGACGCTTGATTAGTCCATGTGACCCAACTTTCCCCCCCTACCTGCCTCATTGGATAATGATTTTGTGAACCCTGCCTTTTACCCTCCCCAGGATATCTCCAATTAGCTGATGCTTTGTACCCTCCCTTTGAAGCACCTCCTTATTTCAGGTGTTGCATGCTCACATTTTCTGTCTTTTGCTCCCAAGATTCCCCAGAGCAATAAATCCTCTATTATCCCATGCAAAAGACCTCCCTCTCATCCTTGTCTCCTCAGAGCCCAGACTGACAGCCAAAATGCCGTAGAGCAAGTGCTCTAGTGGCACCTTGGGTCATCCTGCTCCTGGGGTGTGACCCACTCCTGTCACAGGCCGAAGTGATAGAGCCAGATAAGCTCCGGCGAGATGCGATATGCGGGAGTATTTTGGATCCTGCCAGGCCTGGCCAGATTTTTTTGGTGTTTTGGGCAGCCCTCGGAGAAGCAACCAGCCCACCCGGGAACCCCTGCAGGAGCTGCAGGTAAGCAGCAAGGGGACGTTCCACCCGTCACCCCATCCTAACCGAGAAGGTGTATTTTATCCCAATCCAAGTTTTAAGATGGGCTCCAGAACGCCGACTGTAGAATGGGATGTCTGTGGACGTTTTAAGTTAAACAGCTCACAAGAAGGAAGTCGGGAAAAGTCACCGTAAAGTGGGTTTATCACAACTTTATTGGCGCCGGGGGCACTAACATTTATACAGCGAACTTCTGGGATTCGGTGGGGGTGAAGCTCTACAGTTTAACAACAAAGCGAGATCCCGCGGCACCCTGCATGCTCCCTGTTTTCCGTGCAACACTAGAAACATTAAAACTCGAGAAGTGCAGCCGCCCTGCCCGCATATCCCTGGGCGGGGAGTCTTTCGCAGAGCAGGCTGCGGCCGGAACGGAGCGGGACACGTCCACGACTTCTCTCCCCACCTCGCATTGTGATTCCAGCTTCACAACCATTTCCTGATTTGAGACTACCCCTATCCCTCTGATACTGGGTGTGGGACACGAGATCAGAGCCTGTTGGAAACACGGGAGCCTGTGCGATTCACAACTCCTGCTGTTCCGTTTTCCCCTCTTTCCCGCACCTCGGACCGCCTTGGAGTGGAACACGGCTTTGGAAGCGTTGGCTCGCCTGTCGTTGCGTCCGCCTGTGCTCCCCTCCACCAGGGATCGCAGACGGCAGTGCTGGCACCATCTCGGGTCCTTCCCGCTCCATCCCTCCTCTTCCTGCTCTTTTTCCTCGTCCCTCCTCCTCCCTGTCTAACAACAAGGGGTCCCCCATATTAGACTCCAAAAGCCGCCTTAACGACTTACTACCGACGGGCACTTCAAGAAGTCAGCTAAACTATCAACCCTTCGGTCAACTTGCCTGTCCGTCGGGGGATCCCGCCTTCAGCTCCGCCCTGTCTCCCTTGCAGTGCACCCCCTCCACCTCGGGCCACTTGCAGGCACTGGGCCCTGGGCAGCAGCCACCGTGGCGGGACCGAGAGACGCCGGCAGGTGGGGGACAGCGATCGTCCCCCGCCTTCCAGCGGCACGGCTCTGCAGCCACGGACAGCTCTGGGGCGGGGTGGCGCTGCCACCGCCGGCGAACGAGCGCTGCATCCGTGAGCTCCGCTCCGGCCGGCGCTGCTGCCCTGGCCCCGCGGCCGGCTGTCCTCCGACAGCTCCTACAGAAATGGGGCGGCCACAGCGCAGCCGAGCCCCTTTGGAGCGGAGCGGGGCCGCGCTCCCACCGCAGCTCAAACTCAGCACCACCTCCGACCAACTCTGTTGCTTGGCAACCACCATCTGCCGCCGGGCTGTAAATTTGGGATTAACAGAAAACTACCTAGATTTGACTATGACCTACACGACTACAATGAAGGTTTGCTTTGCGGAATTGCTGCCATCTCTCTTGGACTTTTCACTTTTCTTCATGTGGCTGCACTGCACGTAAATGACCTGCAGTTTTCCAATGTCAGGAGAAATTTCATTCAGAACCAGGTGTGGACTTTATTATTCCTACTGCAAACAGATGATTCAAGCTGCTTCCATGCAGCAAGGTTTGCATGGTTTAGTATATGACAGTTTCTATATGGGATTCTTCCGATTCATTAATACCTAGTGTCTGTTTATTTTTATATCTGCATTTTGTTTTGACTTCAAACAGTTTATTTCATTGCTCTATATATATGACAAGCTGCTTCTTAGTAGAACATAGCTTTCAGGGTTATTAACTGCTTGCTGGTATCTTATTTACAGTTAGCAAAGCTGAGTCATTTGCAAAATCTTAGTAATAATTTATTTTCAGGTTTACAATATCTTCCTTATAGCTCAAAAATTTATATAACACTTGTTAATATATCATGCAGAACAGCAGCCTAAACATAAGAATATTTCTAACAAACTTTCTTACTATGGGAATTTAAAGAGCACTTCCTGAGAATTTATCACAGACTACAATTTTGAATATTTTTTGCCCAGAAAATCTCCGGTGATGCCATTAAGACAGACTAAAAATACCACCAAAAACCAAAGGAACAAACTGACTGACAATTATCTAATGCATTTTTCTGATATCCAAATCTACCTGTTGAGAGTGCTAATTCAATAAATAGTCACTGTACATAAACAAAACATGGGCTATAACTCTCAAAAAACTTAGAATTGTCTCACTGCTTTGCTTTGTTTAACAGAATATGTTATGTGTAGGGTAGAGAGCTTAGATCTTTGACTGCCACAAAATAAGAAATATCACAACCCCACAAAATCAAATCTACCAAAGCACCCCTAATCTGTTAGTAATAATTAGAATGGCTTTGTACATGCATCCATCCATGTGATACCTCCACAACTGACTACAACTGACACACAGGTTTGCATAAATACCTTCCATATTTATGTCTGGCTTTTAATGTTAGGTTTTTACAACTGAGTATTCTGATACATACATTATGCTAGTACTGTATTCATGATAATATTTACCTAGACTTTATCACCTTATTTTGACTGTACTTACTTTGTAATAACTCTGGATAATGGCAATATAACATTTAGTTTTGTCACCTTCAATCTGATGATTATTCATAGATTCTTCAAAGGGAAAAGTATACCATGCAGAGTAAAACCCAGGGCATACACTTTTAAATCCTTGTGGTGTGCCATATGTCCCGAGCAATTAATATTAGTCTTCAGGGATAGACTTATGTTGAGTCTCAAAAAATGCTAAATCATAGAAAACAAGCAGATTATGTGGAAGTATAAAACCTAGAATGAAAGTTTAAAATAAGTCCCAAATAGAAAAGACTGTTTTGTTTTTGAATTTTACTTTTTCTCGTGTTGTTATGTTAACTGTGTTACCATGTTTGTTAAGTTGTGTGTTCAAAGTTTTTAAGAATTCTTTATGTTCATTGTTTCTGGTCCAGAAGAGGGATGATGAGTAGATGAGTTTGGTTGGGACCGCCTCACTGCCTTATGAGGATAATTTTAATCTTGGGCCATGGGAGACAGAGATTTGGATCATGTTAGTGTTGTTTGTTCTGTTCAGGTTCATGTTGATGATTGTGCTGTTTTTGAGGGGACAAGAGAGGGGGGGCTAGAGACCTTGTCCACTGCAGAGAGGCTCAATGGGGTTGCATGTATTTTTAAGTTTTTGAACAGTTCATTTATGGAGCCTAACCCTCCAATTGTTGGCTATTAATTCCCTGGGGGAGGAGATATGCTTGTGTTTTCAGACGTAGAGGACCCCAGTGGATCACAGCCAAAACGTAAAGCCCGACCTGTAACCACTCTGCAAACAACCACAGGAAGAATCCCCAAACTAACACAAGATCACAGTGGTTAAAAAACTATCTACAAACAACATATCTTAACTGTTTTACCTTTTATTGTGCAGCTTTGCTTTATAGATCATTTTCCAAGAGATAACATTTAAAGGACTCCTTCTTACAGTACTTGGAATATTCAAGATCCTGCTCCTTACTGAAGGAGGATAGTCCCACAACTGAAGCAGCACATTTGGGAGACGATTGCAAACATCACAGATTTCCTGCTGCTAGTGCCTGGACATAGCTGCAAGGACTTTGAGGGCATTTGTTGCATGAACCTTCCAGCCACAGTGGGTCAATACACAGGAGCATCCAAGTACTGAAGGAAGGGAGTAAAGAAGTTACAAGTTGAAGATGGAAATGACTGGTTGAGTGGACTTTTCAAAAACTGGGGTTTGCAGCTAGGTTGCTGTCATTGGTTAAAACAGTTTGGTTTGCTTGTTCTTACAGTTATTTTTGTTGTATTGTTAATGTTACCTTGCTTAATAACTTCTTTTTTAAGGGTTGTCAGGAAGTCTATTCAAGAAATTTTAATTGTTCAAAAGGAAGGGGGATATGTAGAGATGGAATTGGTTTGGCATCATCTTAAGACTGTGAGATGTTAGCAAGCCTGTTCATATAAGGTTATGCTTCCAGAATGTTCTTAGTTCTCATCCCTGATTGATTGTCGTTTGGCACATTATTTTTAATACTCATAATCTCAGTCTGTGATTGGAACCCTGCCTTCAGATCTACCTCAGATCTTCCTTATAAATCCTGTTGTACCCATGTTTTTTGCATCTTTTGTGGTTGACCCTATACTCTGTGTTCGCCTCCTGCTGTTTGTTATTTCACCATTAAAGCAGTTTTACTTTTTCAGTCACCCAACCGTGCCCATTCTGTTTATTTGCCACACCACCCCTGGCTGGCCTGGATCCGAGGTTGTGAAGCCAAAACTTGACACAAAATCTTAAGAGTATCAATATTTAGGTGTCATAGGAAGTCATACAAAGTAGATTTGTATAATTTGGATGGATCTTAATATTTTTAAATAGTTTTAAAAATAATAACTTCTCAGTAAATTTGTATACTTTTAGGTTTTAGTAGTTTTACAGATCCCTTAAAAACTTTTTTCTATACTTGCTGTTTTATATCGTTCCTCAAGTTCAGTCCTTTAGAGGCTCCTTAATTGTGAAGGGAGACATAAGTGCTCTTAAGATGTACAACTCCTTCCTTCATCTTTTCCCATGTGTATGCCAATATTGCATCCCTGTGCTGCACTGCTCATCCTCATCCCACAAGGGCCTTTCTCTTCCATCCCCCTCCAGCTCAGACTCAGCACTCATTTCCCAAAGCTGAATGGAGTGACCTGGAGAACATGAGGACACCCTAATTCACCTGTTAATAAGAGATAAAGAACATGTACATACCCTTCCTATAGGTTTTCCTCAAGTCCATACTTGCTTTCTTTCAACACACCTTGGATATGCCAGCTGTCCTCTCTTACACTGTACTTGAAATAAAGTTGTGCCAGATTCTGCTCCAAAATGGTTCTGTTTGCAGTAAAATCCAACATAATCCCCATGGTAAAAGTAAACTTGGTCTGCATAGAATGCTTGCAGGAGCACATTATTTTTCTCCATTTCAGTTTTTGACAAAATACATGGCTCTAAAAGAAAAGACTTGATCAGTGCTAATAAACTGATTATTTTTGGAACAGGATATTTTGATCAGGCTACACTAAATCTGTAAAGTATTTCCTATTGTCTTATTATACTGCAGGCATATCGTAGTTTAAGGAAATAAAAAATCCACCAGATGAGCTTAACTTGCTTCTATTAAAACTTCCATATGTCACTTAAGACACTGAAATTGAGATTTAAAAGTTCTAGCTGATAATACTATATTTATAAATTATAAGTATCTGATTTTAGAGAGAACTGGGGTTGTTCAGCCTGGCAAAAAGAAGTATCTAGGAAGACCTCATTGCACCCTTCCAGAACCGAAAAGGGGCTTGTAAGAAAAATGAAGACACACTTTTCAGTAGTGACTGGAGCAGTAGGAAAGGAGGTTTCAAACTAAGAGAGGGTAGATTCAGCCTAGACATAAGGAAGACATTACCACCAGTGAGAGTGGTAAAACACTGGAACTGTTTTCCCTTTTCCCAGAAAGGCAGTGGCTGCCCCATTCCTGGGAACATCCAAGGTCAGGCTGGACAGGGCTCTAGCAACCCTGCCCGTTGCAGGGGATTGGACTAGATGGCCCTTACAGGTCACTACCAGGCTGTTCCTTGAGGCTATGAATTATATAGAGAAATAAGTGCTTCTTTATCTTATTTATCACACCTACCTATACAAACTGGTGGTGAAGTCCAATGTCCTTCAGAGCAGTAGATTTTCTCAGAGCCTTGCAGAAAATGATAGTCAGAGCAAATATAGTGAACTGAAGATCCACTGTCATACTGGGGCAGTGCTGGGAGAGTAAGAGCTCCATTTGCAATAGAGGGTGGAGAGCTGCATTTTTCTGTAGCAGCTGCAATAACAGTAAAAACATTTGAATAAGAAGAAACTAACAAACTGACAACTTTATCTAAATAAAGGTTTTCTTTGAACAGCTCTCTTTCTACAGAGCTTTCAGTTTCCTGAGCTCAGAGAAGAGCTTCCCCCTCCTTTCTACAGCTTTGCCCAGAAAAGGAAGGTGCATCACTTTTCCAAACTTGGCTATATTCAACAATATATTTGCCTTGTGCATATGTATTGTTGAAGACTAAACACTGACTATTTCAACAGACTCCAGGCCCACACTAAAAGCAAAGCAAATAATTTCTAAATAGGTCTAAGATTGATTAATTAAAAATGCAATTAAAAAAAATATTGCTTTACCTTGAATAACACATTTTGGATATTTCAGTCTGCCATGGTCACACTGTGTCCTCCCAGGAGATGGAAAGGCAGTCTGGAGGAAACCATATCCCTGTTTACATTCAAACTCTATGAGATCTCCATGTAGGAAAAGTAATTCTTCCCGTCTCCATTTCAATGTTAAATTGTTGCTGTCCATATCAGTTACATTAAGAGTACATGGTTCTAGGGATTAAAAGTGTATTTTAATAAAAAGCCACCTTAACTGACTTCTTAGCTCACTTTTGTAGGAATGAAGAAAGAGAACCCCAAGTCAATAATTCTAAAATGCTTCTGAATTTTGCAAGACAAAGAACTACAGATGCATGAAAATATGGAAAGAAGCGGTCTGAAGTGACAACAAAAACCAAACACATGCAAAAGGAATGGATGCTTTCTGACAGGTTCTTAAAATCCAGTGCCAGCATCACACTGGGGAGTGTAGCTTTCCATTAGAAGAGTAACCTTGTTAACTTCTGAAACCACTGTTCAATGTCAATAAAGCCTAACAGAGGGTCACCTACAAAAATAAATTTCTACAAGTTCCATGAGAATCACTGGCTGATAAAGACCCTTAATTGATGCTTTGCTGAGGGAAAGGCAAAGAGAACTCAGTTACTGGCAGTCTGGTGGCAGCAGTGTAACACCAAATTTGCATGGAATTTTCCTGAAGCTAACATCAGCATGTGTTCTTTCTCGTCTGATTAGGTAAGTGTTGAAAAGAAATCTCAGAAAACATGCAAAGGATGATGGGTTTATTTGGATACTCACAGGAAATGAGATTTCATTATTTCACAAGATTTGTTAAATTTGAGTATTGAGATAAAAAAGCTGACCCGGGCATTTCAGTCTAGATGAGATAACTTCTGTTCATTTACAAATATGCAATTAAAACTGAACTGATGGTGTATTTTCATTTTCATGGTACATCACAAACTAAAAGGTGAGCCAATTTACCAAAGGATGTTAAAAAAATTGAATTATTTCATTAGAGGAAGGAAGGAAGGAAGGAAGGAAAGATAAACAAACAACACTTGTTTGTATTTGTGCTAGCAATGGTAATTTTCTAGTGGGAGTTCTATACATTGTTTTGAGCAGCATACATAAAAGCAGCACAGAAAAATTTAAAAGTCCAGGTCAGGATGAAACAGGATATATAAGGACACATAATAATAATAATAAAAAAAAAGCCTGAAAGTTTAAAAACAAAAGTCCTAGAAGTCATTGCTAATTCTTTGTTAATTGGATCTAAAAGCCATTTTGGAACAGCCACACCATTCCTTCTAATCACCTACTGAAAGACAGGAAGAAATTAACTAAATGGACAATATGGAAGAAAGAAATTGGAGAATCCTCACAGGGAACAGGGATAGCTAAGTACTAGAATAGCTCACGAAGGAAACAGAGGAATCTATTTAATTGGGTGGTTTTAAGAACAGGCCAGAGGATACCCAGCAGGAGAGGCCTGCTAAAAATTAAATTTTGGTTCATCCTCATATTTCTGGAATCTTTATCAACTCAAAAGAGAAAAGATGGTAATTAAAAGATTATTTAGATGTTCCTTCCATTTTCCCCTTTTTATATTACATATGACAAACCTTGTTTTTCCTTCCAAGACTCACCTAAGCAGGTTGGTGGTTCTGTCCAGTTTCCATGGTTACAGTAAACAGTACTGGGCCCATCCAAAACGTGGTAATGCTGACAACCATATTCTACCCAGGAACCGTTTTTGTAACTTGCCAATAATGGGCCCAGGACACCACCATTTTTAATCACAGGTGGAGAGGCACAGTCTTGCTGCGCTTCTGATATGGGATAGAGAGAGAGGCAATTAAATCTTGATTAGATTACAACATTGTTAACACTCATTGAAGTATCAGACCAATACTAGACTGAGTGAAAAAAATTGCAAACAAATAGAATATAAACCAATATAATTATTTTTCCAAGTTTCATTTTCAGAAACTCTACACTTGCCTTTCTGAATTGCAGACATGGATTTTATTTCCCTCTATGCTTTACATATATGCCTACTTTTGGCCCTTGCTGGTTTACATTCAATACATATTAGTTCTTTTTATGTGACTTAGACCATCTTATTTATTACTTGAAATGTTTCATCCATGTGTGGTTCAAAAAAGCCAAAAGAACCCACATTGGAAGTAATAAACAAAGGAGCAACAAAATACTAATGAATTTGTATGTCCAAAAAATACTAAAGGGTACAAAATGACTGAAAAAAGTAAGTGCTCTGTATAAAATAAAATTATAAATACAGAGCAGACTTATTGGTGTAATTTAGAAATAAGCAGCAATGACCTTTTATTTATTGGCTACATTGACATCTGTAGCCCATGCAAGTATTTGCAAGAATATGGAACTGTCCCATAGCAAAAGAATAAAAGTAGTCATAAAATGCCTATAACTGGATTGGAGAGTCCCTATTAAATAGAAGAGCAATGTTCACCTACTCATACCTTCATTGTGATGTGTTTGGCTTGTCCTTATTTTTGCATCTGCCTCGAGTGGTGGTGGTGCCCCAGATTCTTGTTTATCCACAGTTCCTGTAATCATAGCAGAGACCCAGAACCAGTTTTCACAGAAACAGCTCATTTTAAAATACTAAAACAGACAGATATGATGTACTGTAAAATTTAATAATCCCAGTTTTCCATGGGAGATGTCACAGGTGGCAGCTGAATTCACCTAGCTCATCCTTTTTAATCTGGGAATCATGGATTGCCTGCAAAATAAGCACAGCTTTGCCTCTCAAGCCTTTTAACAGAGGAAGTATAGCAGTTTTGCAGATACAGAAACTGAGACTCTCCAGAATATTAAGGCATGGGTTGAATAATCATTTCAGTTCAGTTGTCAGCCTTCACAGAAGTACTCACTAATACAGATAGAAGGTGATGTCCACTTTCCTCCTTCACACTGGATTTCTTCAAATTCTTTCCTTCCCAAGGTACACTGTACATGAACTTTGTCCCCATTATGATATATTCTTCTGTTTGTGCTTATATGGCCATGATGGAATGGTAGTAGAGGACATTTATTTTTTACATCTGAAAATAAAAAATTGCATATTGTTTTCTCTCTTACCAAAACCAAGTACACAGTTAAGCTCACCATACACAATACAAGCCTTTCACTCAAAAGGCTTTTTTGGCTAGGCCAGAGTAATTCTTCATAAAATTTTCTCAATTTTCTTAGTACAATAGGAGGCCTGAACAAACAAGTGACTTTTCATTCCACAAATATAAAATATAAGTACTGTGTCATTGTACTTCTATAAACAAATTTGTAATTTCTCCACAGAGACTTAATAAAATGTTCTTTATAGGACACCAGGAAATAGAGATTTCCCATACCCTCCATTCATATACTATTTAAAGCAGAATATGTATTAATTCTAATGCTACAGAAGAAGCGATAATCATAGCCCATTTCTTATCTCTAAATAAAGTTTGTGACTACTGTATCCTCAAAAGTAAATTTGGGCCTTGTTTTCATCCTCCAGAGCATCTCCACCTTCTCTGCACTCTCTCAAGAAAAGTGCCTGCTGTGTCATGAGAATAAACACAGGGTTGGAGTGTAAGCTGTAGTAAAGTTTTGTGCTGCTTTCTGCTTTGTTCTATATCTCAGCTGGTTCACCTTTCATTATTTTGGAACTTTCTTTACTGAGACTCTCCATTATCCCCCAGTGACTGAGGAAGTGCTGGTAATCGCTAAAGGTGTGTTTCTGTCCTCAGGACAATCTTTTAATTAATTCTGTTCAAAACAAGTACAGGTTGGGGTGGCTGTACAACTCCGAAAAGTACTACATGCTTTGGAGAACCTTGTTACAAATTCTATTTTAATGCCTCTCAAGAGGTACATCCCCATCCCACAAGGCAGGATTAAGAAGGCGTGATTAAACCTTCAGGTATATTCTGAACACAGTTTATTGAGCTTCAGGGTCTTAAAAATTCCCTGTAACTGTTGATTCCTGCTTCTCCAAGACACAGTTTGAGAGAAGCAACAGTAAGAGGCAGTATCTGCTCTGCTGTTAGAGTTCACTGAAATGTAATTCCAATTACCATTGCCTCCCTTTCTGCTACCTTGGCTCCTTTTCCTTTGACTAATACTTGATTTACATTTGGGCTACAAGCTGATACAAACTCTGATTTTTCTGTTTTTGCATTCATAAAATGTTAATTTCTTCAAAGAAGGTTAAAGCTTTCCTCCAAGAATTTTACGCAGTTAAACTATAAAAACAGGATACCTTCACACACTGGAGGGTCTGGATACCACCCAAAATTATAGCATTGAATTAAGTCAAATCCAGTGACAGAATAATGTTTGTCACAGAAAAAGTGAACCACATCTCCTTCTTCATAGATTTTCTTCACAGGATAGAAACCTCCATGAGCTACTTCACTCAAAGTGGAGCAAGTTATTCCTGGGAAGAAAACACAGCAGTGAAAGTCAATTGAGGAACGCTCCTTCCACCAGCTGATGAAAGAAGCCTCTTTGCCAATTTTTATGTATAGAGTAAATCAGTTTTCAGAGAGGATGACATACTGGTGCAGCTGGGGGTGAGGGCCCATCCATGTGCAAGGCACAGCGCTGCCTCAGAGGCGTTCCCTGCCGCAGTGCGGTATCCCTGCTCACACCAGTACCACAGTGTCCCGTTCAGCTGCACCTCCTGCATGGCTTGAGAGTAGCTGCCGTGATGTAGCCTGGGCACCTGGCATGATTCTCAACAGAAAAAAGCACAGGCATGATGTTAACTGCTCTTTTTGTTGTGAGTATTCCAAAGTTTCCTTTAGATACACCTTATAAGTGCCCATATCCCAGGCAAAATCTTGGCAAATAACAAAACTACATATACAGTTGCTGGCACAAGCTTTCCACTTGTCATTTGGAACAGAAAGTTTGTATAGCAATGGATTTATTTGAAACAGTGTGATTTTATCTCTACTTTTATTCATTTTACATGTGTCATGTTTACATACCTTTACAAATGCACAAAACCAGCAGCATGTGAAACCTGACAAGTTTTCCCCCAGAGGTACAGCTGAGAATCTGCTTTAGGAGCACTCAAATGACAGCCTGTCATAGGCAGTTCGGCCCTACAGGTGCAGCAAGGACAGTGCAATTATATACATCTCCAATAGATTAGAAAAGAGAAAAATGCAGAATACTACCAAGTTTTTTAGTACAGCTTGGCTGGAAGGACCATCCTTGTGGTTGACACTGCACTGCATCTTCAGTAGCACCACTTGGGGTGTGGTAGCCCGGATTACATTTGTATTGCAATTTCTCATGGATTTTGAAGTCTATTTCAGTACTGTAAAAAGAGCCATTTTCCAAAAGAGGCCTGGTGCATTTTCCTGAAGGAAGGACAGCTTGTTTAGAAAGTAAGAATGGAATATTTTGTTTTCCTGTAAGCAAAATAAAGGGTTTGTAGCTGCACTGATCTAATTTGATTTTCTCACCCTATAGAAGAAACTCTGCTCCAATCATCAAACAATACATCAGACCACCAGTAACCACATGGAATACAGCCAAGGAATCTAGAGCTAGGGAGACTCAAGAAGTTATACATCTAAAGGAAAACTAATAGTTTTCCCAGACTAAGAAAACTGGAAATCTTTATATTCATGTAAAAAAAATAAATGCCCTTAAAATATGTATTATTGTAAAAATATTCCATATATAAACCTATGCAGTCTCGACATAAATGACTGCATGCTGTACATTTTATCTCTTCTGTTATGCAGCTCCTTTTCCTCTATGTCCCAGGAAAACCAGCCAGGAATGTTCCTGCTGGAAGCAATGAGATGAATAAAGCTAACTCACTGTAGCATCGTGGCACTGGACACCATCCTTTTGCTGTACAAGTTATTCTTCCATCTTGAGTCCCGCCTTCAGTTGTGTAACCAACCATACAAGAATAGGAGAGCTTTTTTCCTTTACGCATAGGGAAATAGTAACTTTTGAAACTATAATAGTACTGGGCAAGGTTTCCATTTTCTATCTGTGGCAAATCACAAGGTATATCTGCAAAAAGATCAATATATTTCCCACTAAAAATTTCAGCCCAGATATGAATGTTTTTGCATCAATTAATCTAGTATCAGTGTGACTGATTCAGGCTTTCAAACAAGAATAAAATTCTGAATACTTACAAGCATGAAGGGCCTTTTAAGACCTGCTGAAATGAAGACATACTACAATTTCATCAGCTTTTACTCATAGGGTTCACAAGAATATCAGCTGTAGAATAAAACCTCCTAATGTGAACAAGGCAAAACTGATGCAGGACACCTTTATTTTACTGTTTTGCCCAGAAGCATGAGAACACTTTGCTGCACAAACACACCAATGCCTACTGTAAAATTCAGTGATAAGTATGAGGATTAGTAGTGCCTCAGCTCCTCAATTCAGGAAATGTTACCAGAAAAGTAGGACAAGCTTCTAGGAGGCAATATAGGAGTTAGGCTTGCTTAAGAAAGGGAATTTAAGAACAGTCAACAGAAAAGGAACAAGAAATGGAGACTGAAGAAAAAACAAGTGAAATAGCAATTAAAAAAACACCAAACAATCCCCAGTACTAGGAGAAAACCTTTTTAAAGAGTAGTGCTGAATATGACATTAGGTTACTTAAAGAAACCCCAAAATAACAAAACCAAAACAAAAAACCCAAAAACAACAACCGAAAGAAGAAATCAGTGCTGAAAAAAGGGATAGAAAAGGCAAGACTACTCCAGATAACTTCTGCAGGTTCCACTTAACTTCCACAGTTTTGCTTTGTAACAAAGAGAAAATATTTCAATCCCCAAGACACTTCAATATATAAAATGTTTTAATAGTAAAAAATTCAATTTATGTAAGTGCCTCTACACAGCTAAGACATTTTTAAAGGAATTTCTTCTGAAGTCTGAACATTTCAATATTAGTTTTGAGGCTTTGACAGGAATCAGTGACAGCTGAATTGTGACCACCAGCCATGTCACAAAAGAATGTATTTAAAATTAAAAAAGTGTTTACTCAGTAAAGAGATGAAAGACATCACATTTAAGCTACCAATACTGCATATTCTAGATTCAATGTACAATAGAATTCAGTGTATTTACCTTCTGCAAAGAGTTTGCCTGAACACACCATAACTAGGAAGATAAAATAGCTTTTAAATCTCATCTTCATTACTGTCTCCAGCTACAGTTTCCACTACCTGTGAAAACTCCCTAAGTATTACTTTTGTAAATAATTAACTGAATTTTCAAAGGTATTCAACAAATGCCTTAATGTCTGTGGTATTTTGTAACAAGTTAATTCACCAGTAAAACTATTTTCATTTATATTAGTTCTCCAAATACCTTAGCACTAGACTGGCAGGATTCTACTTCCATTTGACACACTTTGCCATCTGTAATTTATCATTTTACAGTGAAATCAGGCAATGAGCTTATGGAACAATTTAAACTTGCTGATCACTGTGCCCCTCACAACCTCCAGAGTCCCAAGTTTAAAGGGCGTTCTGTTATCAGATTATTTACCTTGGCTGAAATCAGAGGAAAAGATAACTCCCCCATCCTCCAGCCTAGACCCTGAGTAAACCAGGCAGTTGCATGATTTTGGAGTTTCTTTCAGGAACAACATAGCCACTATTATTATCTGAGTTGTGTTGAATATAGCAAGCCACTTCCAAATATTTTTTTAAACAAAACAAAAAAAACTTAACCTTATTTACAGTCACCTCACTAATAGCTGTCAGTTGATTTAGCATCATTAGAGATATAATGCCTAAATTTGGGAATAGGCGGGTGTAATTTTACAGTTTGCATTATCTTAGCCTTTCTCTAAGAAAATGCAGTTCTGAGAACACAGAAGAGAACAGAATGAACAGGGATGCTGTGATGAACACAATCTATTCAGCCAGAGGAGATGCATGCTTGTATGTATGGCTCACTTGATGATAGTAAGAAAAAACTTAGACATCATCTCCCTTAAACTGTCAGGTCAGATTTTCTGAATTCACCCTTACAACGTCCTGTTGTTCCACCACTATCTTGCATTGTTTACAAAACAGAGAAATTATATTTTCTTTTCTTGCTGCCACACGTGATCCTTTAAGACATTAGTAAAGTAGATTCAAGCTCCCCCAAACCAGCAAGTTTCAAAATCCACAGTCCAAGCATCCCTTTCAAAGTCTTTAGATCAGGCATTACTGAAATTACAAATGGAATTTTAATAGAATTCTACAATATCTAATCAGAGTGAAGAATCCCATGCTATTTGTAATATTCACAGTTGTGTGACAACAACATATTGCCAGTGAAATTTCCAGTAAAATCCAGTGAATAGATTTTATTGTACAATTGCTTTTGACAGTAGTACAAAATAGGGTTTCAAAACTGTATGCAATATGAAAAGTTACCAAAAAATGTTAACGCCAACCTAAAAAAACATTTTCAAGGGTAGTTTAACACTTATTTGCTTTTTTCAAAATCATTTATCCATTTACTACATACATACTGTACAAATACATCTTCCTATACATCATTTACATTTCAGAAGCAGGCAATGCCAAGTGTGTCCATCACCATCACAATTGCTTGCAGAGGATCCACGACTTCTTGCATGTTATCTCTTCTCAAGACCCAGTCTGGTTTAATCCTGTGAAAAGATTAGTAGCTTGGATTAAAAGATTTCAATGTCACAGCAGAAATAAAAGACTAATTTTTAAGCACTTACCTTGAAACTGTTTTTATTCTTAGAGGAGTAACTGGAACAGAGCAGCTCCCACCTAAGGCAGTGCTTGTTTTCTGCTTCATAAGTATTCTCTCTGCATCCATCCTGTGTTTCCGAGCTGTGAGTTTAAACAGGCTCTGGATGCAAGAAACAGTTCTTGGCATGCCTCGGATTTCCTGAGGAAAGGTGAAAACAGCACACAGTCAATACTGCAAGTTCAAAAGCAGCTTAAATCAAGAAAATATGAGTGTGTTCACCATCTTGTAAATGTGTTTTTTTTAAACCAATGTTTAGTCAAAATTAATATTACAGTCATAACGGGTATGGGAGAGAAAAAAAAATTACAAACACCACTAAAACATGCGAGAAAAGTATGTTAAATTAAATTATTAAACCCAAAACATTGAGGTCTTACCAAAGCTCTTTTTGAGTCCTTTGAGAGGATGGCCAGCAAACAACAGGTCTTTGTGAAAATGCTTCCTCCCTTCTCTGAAACTTTGTCTCCAGCTTTGCCTCTGTACATTTGCAGTAGGTCTAGTAAAGTATCTATAGAATTTTCAGCTTCATAAACAGCTTGAGTAGTTCTTTCATACTGTTAAACAATAAAGAGGAAAGAAAGTTTCGTGATAGACGGATCTTTAAAATATCCTTAGTTTACAGGGTACTACTTAGAGGTTAGAGGAAAAAGCAAAGCTCATATTCTCCCCTAGAATAAATTTGTAACTGAACTGGTATCCAAGCAATACAAATTGCTCCTGTATTTACACAATCATAACAGACTATAAAAAGGTGCCTTTTGTGCTTCCTCCCTTGTTTAGAAACCCATAGAATCCGATTTTACATTTAAAATAAATTAATTAGAATAATTTCAGAGAAATTTAAAAATACTCATGGTACCTTGCAATGCCTTAAAAGCCATGAAATAATTTTTTCACCAAAAACCTCCATATAACTGTTACAAGGTAAATAAATAACTGGTTTCAAAATAACAGTGCAAAATCAGAACCTATTTTTATTCAAAACTACTACTTTTGTTGTTCCAGATTTATTCAGAAATGTTGTGGATAAACAAGTACTGCTTGTGGAGTAGTAGCAGTAGTAGCCTACTGCTTATAAACCTGCAAAAGAAAATATTCAAGTTACCTTTGAAACATTGAGTAGAACCTGAACTGAGTATCTGATCACATCCATGCATGGAACACTACGGTTGCAGTTTCGAATCAGAACAAAAATACTGAAGATTGCTCTGCTCTGGGCCATATTCTCACAACACAGTGGGGACAGCCTGGTAGCCACTTCTAAAACAATTAAAGAAAACAAATAGAGAAAAGTCTGAAGTTCAAGCAAAATAATTGTAAGCCAGGATTTTCTCAATTTTTAAGTAAAAGTGAAAGTAAAACTGCAATTATTAAGTGTTTCTAAAGCAATAATTTTAATATTCCAGACTAAAAATTAAGTAGATGATCCATAAAATGATCCATAGAGAACATATACTGATAGTAAAAATGGTAATAAACTTATGTTAGGTATAGCACTACTAGAGCTGATGGGAAATTAGAGCAATCATACAGGATTTCCTATCTCTACATAACCATTCAAATATTGTTCTTAAATCAATAATCTAATTTTAGTCTGGAAAACCCTCCATTATACCCTCCAACACTCACATTTTATGGTCATGCAGAAAGCCTAAATATTATGAACTCTCCTCAGCTGAAAAAATCCAGTTTTTATAATTCTGAAAAAACAGTTATAATAAAACAAAATACTGACCAAGATGCTTCAGTGCTGCAAGAATGTAGGAGAGATGTTTGTATTTTAGAAGGTGGTCAATTGCAATTGCAGTTCTGTTGCCCAGTTTGTTTTCTTCTCTGCTCTTTTCTTTGGCCTTTTCTAAACTGCGTCTTAAAGCTCTGGTTTTTGCTGTGTCAGTCATTTTTCTCCAAGAATATCCCCTCCACAATGCCTACAGGAAAGGAATTCCACAAAGAGAAAAAGTTGTAAAGAAGAGACAAGACAACAGAACTTTCATCACCATTCCAAATCAGTTTTACACAAGTCTGACAAAGTACTGAATGACCTTTGGTATTCAATTTTAAGTCATTAACACTCAGTGTTTATCTTTCAAATACTGGACTTTCAAGACAAAAGGCAAAAAAATTCCATGCATATTCAGTCCACACACACTCTCCCAGCCTAAGTCATCTCAACCATTATCTGCTTAGTTTTCCTTCATGGTCTGTTTGCCTTCAGCTTTTATGGCTAAACCAAAGCTGACTTGGCTTGCAATTTCACTGATAAAGTCATCAACCAAAGCAAAGATCTTTTCTCTCCCCAAAAACCCATGAGAAAAAAAAACCAGATAATAAAAATAAACCCAAACCTGTTATTTTCTTACATAAGGTGTTTACCTGAAATTTAATTATTCCCACTGCAAATTTCCTCCTGCGCCTGCAGGCAAGGAATCTCCTCACATTTCTCTGGATTACGGTTGCTGCCTCATTCCTGTGATTCAGCCAGCTTCGAACCACACGTTGTAACTGAAGGAGTCTTTGATAATTTCTTAAAAATCTCTTCCGTTGCATTTTTGCTCGGAACCATCTCTGTTTAAAATGAAAGCACCTTTCTGTTTATTTAAAACTTTTCCCCTTGATTCCCTTTTCCCACCCTAAATGAGCACTGATAAAAACTGAGTGTTTTAACACAAGCTGACAGATACAGGCACTATAAACATCACCAGTCACAAATAATCTCTATGACTTTGATTGGCCTTGGATAGCTGAAATGCAAGACCGCAGAATGAAATCTTAACTAGGAGCCACTATGGAAGCATTCTGAGGAGAGAAGGGCAGAGAAGGAAGGGCGGAGAAGGAAGGGCGGAGAAGGAAGGGCGGAGAAGGAAGGGCGGAGAAGGAAGGGCGGAGAAGGAAGGGCGGAGAAGGACGGGCGGAGAAGGACGGGCGGAGAAGGGGATAGATAGAGTGGTTTTCAGTTAGATGGGACCTACAATGATGATCTAGACCAACTGTATGACCACTTCAGGGCTGACCAAAAGATATAATATTTATATCTTATAATAGATATAAATGCACACAGCATTACTATGTCATAAGAGTTCTCTTTCTCTTGGCTAGCTTTTAAGGAGAACCACCACTCATTTTTCTCACTTCCCAGCTCTGTTTCTTCCCTTCTATAAACAAAGAAGGGAGATGGTACTGTGTACCAAATCAGAGAAAAAAAGCCCTTTTCCATCCATTCTCTCTTTCCCTAAAGGGAAAAATCTAACTTATGGGGAGAAATAACAGATTTTATACATGGAGAAGTAGTAGGGCAAAGTTTGCCATGATATCCCTGACCAAAGAACAGCTATTTCAAAGCTCCCATTTTAGCCTTTCCATTTATCCAGTGCTGGCCTCCCATACTGGAACTAAGCTAATGGTCAGTTTGGAGACCTGGAAATTATTTTTATAATTTAGCAGTACTGTAAAGAAGACCTGATTTTGATCTTGTTTTTAGATAAGTAAAACCTAGTTTTATTAAAATGCTGCAACCTAAGCAGGCTCTAATACCACTGGCAGATCAGAAGCATCCAGCCAAATAAATCAGTATCCCAAGGGACTGTTTATGTAAGGAGATATTCGACATTTCACAAACCTTACAGGTTGGTGTCTGATCTTTTCTACCTCCAGCAGGATATAAAGAAATAAGCTAAGACAGCACTTAGATTTATTTAGCAAGCTTAAGGGTCTGAAAAAAACAAATTGTCCTATCCATCCTAAACTTTAAAATACTTTATAGCCTCCAGAGCTTGCTTTGCCGTGCATAAGCAGTGTTATTTAGTAAATCATAGTCTCCATTATTTAGCCTTATTTTCACATGTGAAGGAACTACACTGTCTTAGTGCTACAGCTTAGCTCATTGAAAACAAGTTACTGTTATACAAATCATTCAGCCTTAATCAGAACAACCTGTATTATAAGAACAGATGAGATGTGTGTCTGTCCAAGTTTTAAGGTGAGGTGAATCCTGTAGGCCCTTTGAATTTTAATTGCAGAGATATGATGATATGCAGCTGCTGTAAAATAAAGAAGTCTCTTCTTTTGTTTCTGATCTGAAATCTGTAGAGAGAAAACAAAACAGGGAACATCATTAATTTTCATACTCTGAGGTAGCTGGATGTCCACACAAAGAACATAGTCCACAGCAACATACTATTAGATACTGAAAATCACCTCAGAACTACAGTAAGCTACCTCTCTGCAGCACCAGGTCTCTAATCTAAATGGTAACACAGAGAAGTGATTGTAAGTAACATCACCAATACATAGCAGAGAACAATTTCATTGCAAGCCTATGTGTGAAGAGTTATTAGTTATAGGTAAGCCACAAAGATCTCAGAAGCTAAAACAATACCCAACAGTGAAAACCTACTTTAGTTCTAAAGGATTGTAAGGAAAGGCTCAAACTGTGTTTGATCTATTTTGACCCGCCCAATACTCAAAGCAACCAACAAGAATTTGATTTTAACACCGAGAAATCAAGGTTTCCTCTCCTTGCCAGTCAGAATTAATGGAAAAACAGCTCTAGAGGTACATTACATCCAAAGCAGTTTTAATTTGAATTATACCAACCTTTCTCCTGACTAAATAACCCCGAATAAATGCTTGCAGTTTAATGACAGCTCTTCTAGTCTTCCTGTATTTCAGAAATTGAAGCCTGCCTTCCTGCCAAGCCCGCAGATGCTTTTGGATAATTACAGCAGCAGCTTTTTGTTGAACAAATTTCCTTCTTGCCTTGAAACCTCTATATGCATTTTGGATCAGACATGCAGCCTGATGCTTCTGGAAAAGATATTAAAGAATGCATTGATAATTAAACTTCTGTTCATTCGTGTCAGGATCAATATACATTTATTTTTATTTCTACAGGTTTTTTTTCCATCATAAGAACAAAAATAGAATGAGCAATACAAGTAAACTCATATAATAGCAGTTTATATAAAATTAACTTTTACCATTTGGAAGGTCTTTTCACTTACCTAAATGGGGTCAAAATATGGGCTTAAATTTGCAAGCAATAAAGCCAGCAGAAAATTTGGCATTTTATTTTGGTATCAGTATATAGAGGGGTAATTCAACAATGAGAACTGTTCAAAATCAATAATCAATCCTGTTGCTTAAAGCAAAATGATATTTCTTATTTTGAGGATTGAACAGTCTTTGCTCTGGTTCCACCTTTTCTATGTTTCTGCAGACATTTATGACAAAATCACACAAATATATTGAAAACGTTTGAAGTAACCATGACACATGAGAGTACAAGTGAAAACATACCTCTCTTAGAAGTCTCCTGGCCCTGTACTGCCTGTATGCCAACTGAATCCTAACTGCAGCACTCCTGGTTGCCAGAAACTGCTGCTGAAGCATTTGTGCAGTGCGGGTCGCTCTCCAGACCCTTTGGATGGTAAGGGCGCAGGACCTCATTTTCAAAAACCTAACACGGAAATGCATTTTTAAGTAAAAGAACAGTGATGGTTTATGAAATCATTAAGACAGATATTGGAAAAGCAGAGCTGTTCTCAACCAGATCTTGGAACACAAATTTGGGAATAGCCAGCAACACTGGCAGAAAGATTGATTTTAAACAGAAGATACTTTCTGGTTTCCCATAGGAGGTATTTCCCTAACTTCCTGCCAAAGGAGGCTGGGGAGGGACACAGCAGTTTGAAAGGTATTGGACAGATTGACATACAACAGGTTCATAAAAGGATAATAAAAGGAATAGGCAGGTATGTTTAAAAAGCCGGGATGCTGAGGAAGGATCTTGTATCACTGAACAGCATCCCCTACTGCTACTGGCATGGGACAGTTCAGAATGAGATGAGCTACCAGGCTGATCTCATAGCAAAATAAACATAAATCAGTTTAACTGTTGCATTGTGGATTAAGATGAAATAGTTTTTCAACCTACAACCGTATGCTGGAATTTTAACAATATCCTGAACATTTTTCTTGCAAAAAAGAGAAGAGAAAAAAAGATCAAGGCCTACTCTTTCTAGAGTAATAGAAAACATACATTTATATGCTATAAATATAACATATATTTAAACAATAAATAAACATAATTTAAACTTGTGAAGGAGCTTCCACTCTAGGAAAACAATTAAATGTAATGAAAATCCTGTGCAAAAGAATAACCCCACCTGCACCCATAGGGTTATGCTCACACATGTTACAAGGATGCTGCAGGAGCAGAGCCTGAGAACGTGCAGAGTTCTAAAGAGTGCAGTGCAGCACTAAATAATTACATAATAAAAGCTTTGAGAAGTGGAATGATGTATCTCAGATTCGGTATTACCGAGTCCGCAGCTGTTTGGCTCTGAAGTGACTCTGGATAACAAGGGTAGCTCTGAGCACAGACGTGTATTCCTTTCGTGCCTTGTGACCTCGGAACCATGCTTGGATGACTTGTGCTGCTCTCATTTTGCTAACCCACTGCCTGGCTTTATAACCTCTGTATGCTGCCTATTAGACAAATACAAATAAAAATAAATCAGAACTGTTAATGGAATGAACAAAATTAAAAAGAAAAATATCATATCAACAGGAACAATTCTTAGGATTCCTATCTCTAAAATACTACAAATATAAATTTCTCATAACTAGAGGTTTTCAAAAGCAAGTGAAACATATTCAGGGAAATACCACAGATGCCACTCTTTAATATTAGTCTGCAAAAATAACTATATTGTGCAGAAACAAATACAAGAGAGAAAAAAACCCAAACACTCAATTAAAAACACTTTTATGATTACCTGAATTGTAATGGCAGCTTTTTTCATTTGATGGAATCTGTGCTGATCAATATTTCGCATCCGATGGGCTCTGTAGTGCTGCTGTATTAACACAGCAGAAAACTTGCACAGAAGATATTTCTGTCTCTGAATAAATCCACGGAAAGAGGCCTTCAAAGAAAAAGACAAACTTGGAATATTTCACCACTTGCATCATATCAGCTGGGAATGTTTGCATATTTCTATGTACAGCTGTACTCACTGGCTTATTATAAAAACAGCAATAGAAATAAACATATTTCCTATGTCAAAATTTATTATTTTTTCTACCTTTTAAGGAAAGTAACCATCCTTATATTGTTCAGGATGTACAAGTTAAACACTCAGAAAATAACGAAGCAGCTACCAATCTCCCCAAAATATGGAGGTGAGGAAAGCACATCTGCTTTCAATCAGTTAAGTATAGCATGTGGTCTCCAACAAGAGAGTAAAACCAACCTAAGAAATTCTTACAGAATCCTTGAATGGTTTGGGTTGGAAGGGACTTTTAAAGATGGTCTAATTCCAACCCATCCAACATGGGCAGGGATACCCATTAGATCAGGCTTCTCAGTGAATCACAAATTTTTATGAGAGATGATTTATTTCCCTTTCTTCCTTGATTTGGGGGAATTTCCCTCCTTAAATTCCTCTTTAAGATGTTAGTTAGGCACTTCAATTAGTCTAGGGCCAATTAGTAAACCTAGGAGGACTAACATGATTGATTTACTCACACTTTTCTAAACATGAGTCCTTAAAAATGTAGCAATCATTTTTTTGGCCATTTATGTTCACTTTATACCCAGTATACCCACTTTATACCAGTGCCCTCTCATACAATACATCAAGACAGCTTTCATTCATTTTCCCATCAAAGAAAACATTCATCAAGCCACTAATATTCAGACGTGAAATTCAGTTGTCTTAAAGAACCTTATTTCTGTGTTCTGTGGTAGTGAGTTTTATACATCTGCCCTGTAATACACTTCAGAAACTGATTCTCCTTTAGCTTTAAACTGTGGTTTGCAAGAACAGTAAATCTTTAAAACACCAACAATATGAAAAACAAAACACTCAAATCCCCGTACTATTAATTCAGAAGTACCTGAATTTTAATTGTGCTTTCTTTCATTTTATGAAACCTCTTCCTTTCAATGTATCCTCTGACTGTGGCCTGCACAAGGATAATGTTCCTCCGGGTTTGTAAGTAAGTCATTCTCTGGTGCTTCACAGTCAGGTGGGATCGGTAGTGCCACTGCAGGACAACTGCTGCTTTTTTATAGTTCATATACTGTGATTTACATTTATGCATTAAGTAATAGGATTGCAATGTAACAGCTGCTGCTCTGAGTTGGATGTATTTTCTACGCTGCAGAGCCATCTGAAGAAAAGACTGAATCTTTCTTGCAGCTCGTAGTTGCCTTGCTGTTTTTCTTGCTTTCATAGCTCGGAAGGCAGACTGAATAATGACTATTGCTCGTCTTTGAGCCAAGTATTCTGCCCTCTGTGAACGAGCCCTGAGACACCGTCTGTACCACCTCTGAACAGCAACTGCTGAGCTCCGGATCAGTGTATAGCGAGTCCGTGCTCTTCGGCATCGGTACATGGACTGGATCATTACTGCTGCTGATTTCTGTGCAAGAAAGTATCTCCTCTCCACACACATTCGTAAGAATGATTGAATGCGCCGTGCAGCAGCATTGGCTTTATATAACTCCCTGGCTTTCCTAGCACGAAAAGCAGCTTGAAGGCAAATGACGGCCTTTCTTATATCCGCATAATTTCTCATGGCAGCTTCTCTTGCCATTTTGGCTCTGAACCTCTGCTGTGTAACTGTGGCAGCCCAGCACAGCTGTTTGTAACACCTACGCTGTACATACATGCGATAGCTGGACTGTATTACAACTGCTGAAACATGCAGGAGTTTCAGTTCCTGCCGTGCCTTCATTCCTCTGTATGCTGCTTGAATAACAAGAACAGAACTCTTCATTGTCAGATACTTCTTGCGTTGGTTCTTTCCTTTCAAATAGGATCGAGAATAGTTCTGTATAACCATAGCTGCAATTCTCATATTGTGATAGGCCCTTCTATCCCTGAGCATTCTGTAAGCTGCCTGTATTGTACTGGCAGCTGAATGCATGTGCTTGAGACTCCTCCTCACCCTGACACCTCTGTACACAGCCTGGATGCGAACAGCTGCTCTGCGGAGACACTGATATTCCAGAGCATGCTGCTTTGCCAGAGCCAAAGCTCGGTACCGTCTCTGAAAGACAAGAGTAGCTGCTTTAAGAGAGAGATATCTCTGACGTTCTCTGAAGGCTTTAAAGTTTTTCTGAACCACAGTTGCAGCACGGTGCATTTCTTGCCGTTGTTTTCTTGCTTGCATGTGTCGAAAAGCCCTCTGGATACAAGCTGCTGCTTTCTTTAATGAAGTGTAATGCTCTACAGCAATTTTTCTGAGCCTGTGGGCTCTGTACCTCCTCTGTATTAGCTGGACTGCCCACTGAACTCTTCTGTAATGACAGTACTGCCTGTACATTCGGTAGTTTCTCTGTATTGTAAGTGCTGCCTCATGTTGTCTCTTCAGGAAGCATCTTGTTTTCATTCCTCTGTAGACAGCTTGAAGAACTAAAACAGAATTGTACAGTTTTAAGTACTTTTCCCTCTCACGCTTCCCTTCTCTGTAAGCTCGATAACGTTGCTGTATGATTACTGAAGCAAGCCTGAGTGCTTGATAAGAAGTGTAAATTTTACGCATTCTTAACATTGCTTGAATAACTGTAGCAGCTTGATGCATTTGCTGCATTTTTTTCCTAACCACAAATCCTCTATAAGCAGACTGTATGATAACAGCGCCATTAAGGAGAGAGATATATTTTTGACGCTGAATATTTGCTAGTTTTGTTGCTCTGTATTTTCTCTGAATTACAACAGCAGCTGACTTAATGGAAAGAAAACGTTTTCTTTCAAGGAAAGTTCTAAACCTTCTTTGAATAATCATAGCTGATTCATTCATGGTTCTGATGAGTCTTCTTGTTTTCATACCACGGAACGCAGCCTGGAGGCGCAGTACAACATTTTTCATAATCATGTAGTTGTGAACTTGTGCGTCTCTCTCCTTACAAGCACGGAACCACTGCTGAATCTGCCTTGTTGCAAGCAAGAACTTTCTAAAATCCCTCTGTTGTCTGTACATCCGATAATAGGACTGGATTATTGCTGCTGACTGGTGCATAGTTTTTAAGTCTTGTCGGACTTTCATGCCTCTGCAAGCAGCCTGGAGGATAATAACAGACTTTTTTAGTTCCAAGTACTTTTTGCGTTGTACTTTACCTAAACAAAATGCTCTGTATTGCCTTTGAATTCGTATTGCTGCCACTCTCATTGACTGATATTTTATGCTCATGCAATACATCTTAAACATGGCTTGGATGCAAACAGCTGCTCGGTGCATACGCTGAACCTGTTGCCTCACTCTTACACCTCTGTAAATCGCCTGCACTTGGACTGTGACTCTTTTTAAAGACAAATACCTCTGCCTTTGACATTTAGCATGAACAACTGCACGATAACGCCTTTGAACAGCTATAGCTGCAGATCTAAGTCTTTTGTATTCCTTCTTGACCAGGTAAGATTTGAAGGCAGCTTGTATAGTTGTAGCAGCTTTGTTCAGTTTGTTCAGTTGTCTCCTCACAGTCATCCCACGGTAAGCAGACTGCAAGACTAACACAGCTGCCTTGGTTTTTAGATAAACTGCCCGTTCAGATTTTTTCATACAGTAGGCTCTGTAGTATTTCTGAATCATCAAAGTGGCTTGTCTTAGTTTCTTGTATTTTACTTGATTTATGTGCATTCTGTAATAGGATTGAATAATCATTGCAAGATGATGTTTCTTCTGATACCTTCTTCTCACAGCTTTTCCCCTCCATAGTGCCTGAAGACACACTGCAGCATTTTGCAGCTGAACATATTCTTGCCGCTGTCTCTGGCCTAGAACTTTGGCTCTGTAATGCCTTTGGATGGTTAGCACAGCGTGCTTCACAAGTCTGAACTTCTTCACAGCCCTGAATTTTCTGAAGGTAGACTGTATCCTAGTAGCAGCAACATGCTGCCTTTGAATCTGCTTTCGCACCTTCCAGCCACGAAAAGCTGCTTGTAAAGAAAGCACTGCTGCTCTTGTCATTAAGAAGTTCAGTCTTTGCCTCTTACCACCCTTACAATTTCTGTACCACCTCTGAATCACAATGGAGGCCTGAACCATTGCCTTGTCTTTCACTCGTGCAGCATGAGCTCTAAAAGCAGTCTGGATTTTAATAGCAGCTCTGCATTCAAGTTTGAGCTTTTTGCGTGTTTTGTAACCCCTGTAGGCTGCCTGTAAGCACACAGCAGCTTTTCTAACTTGCAAGAACTCCTGCCTGTGACACCGGGTCTTTTTGCAGGCACGATAACGTTGTTGAATGACAATGGCAGCACTATAGATGTTCAAGTACTCTTGCCGGCCCCTTTTCATTCTGTAGCAGGCCTGAAGTAATACTGCAGCCTCCCTCCACCTTTGTATTTGTTTCCTGACAAGATAGCCTCGAACTAGAGCCTGAATTCTTATGCAACCTTTCTTCAATTTCCTATAATCTTCTTTAAATTGAAGAGCCTGTCTCTGAGAGCGGTATCTTCGCTGGACGTAAACTGTTGCTTCTCTCAGTGCACAGTAATGCTTACGGACTCGCCTCATCTTTGCAAAAGCTTGAATCTTCACTGTGGCATCTCTCAAGTTTTTAAATCTCTTCCGGGCAACATAAGCACGGAAACTGGACTGAACTTTGATCACGGATCTCAGGATATGAGCCTGTCTCCTGGCTTGCATCCCTCTGTAGGCAGACTGGAGAACAATGGCAGCCAGGCGTACCTTTTGGAAAGCAGCAGTTGCCTTTTTAGCAGCCAGGTGTGTCTTATACTGGGTTTGAATTACAGAAGCAGCATTTTTAATCTTTTTGTATCTTTTTACTTGTTGGTATTTTCTCAGGTGTGATTGCAATGTAGTAACAGATTTTTTTAACTGCAGGAATTTTTGTCTCTCTTGTTTCATTCTCCATAGTGATTGAATAACACTCACTGCTTTTGCTTGTCTGTACAGCTCTCGTGCTTTCATGCCTCTAAAAGCAGCTTGGATAACTATCACCGCTGCACGCTTTTGCAAATAAGACTCTCTCTCAACTTTGCCCAGTTTATAAGCTCTGTAATACTGCTGAATTGTCACTATCTTTGCCCTGTGCTCCTGGTAAACACGTCTGGCCAGCTGACCCCTGTACCAAGCCTGAATCTTGATAATAATGTGCTTAACATGTAGATATTTCTTCAGGTCTCTGCGCATCCTGTACCAAGACTGTATGACAACGGCGGCCCTCCTTCTCTTAGCCAATTTTGAAGATTGCCATTTTTTGAAATAACTCTGAATCACCAAAGCTGCTTTAATTTTCTGTTGAATTTTGTATTTTCTCCATCTTCTGAATGCAGACTGAATAGTAATTGCTGAAGACTTTAGGATTCTGTATCTTTGCTGATGTATTTTTGCCAACTTGGTTGCTCGCAGATGTCTCTGAATTTTAACAGTAGCCCAAACAAGCTGTTTATATGCAGCAACAGACTTCACCATCCTTATCCTTGCTTGTACAAAAATAACAGAGTGTCTTAGCTGTAAGTATCTTTTCCTTGCAGAGTATCTCCTCCAATAAGCCTGCAGGTAGAAAAAAAAAAAATAGTATTTTCTTCATACTATGTTGAGTTAAGCATGAATGAGGCCTGTCATCTTCAGACTGTAAGATGTCTTATTCCTATACTTATCAGAACCACAAAGTATTCTGAGTCGGAAGGGACCCAAAAAGATCAAGTCCTACACTTGACTGAATGGCCCATACCCATGACTTTGGTATTATTGACACCATGCTCTGACCAACTGAGCTCATCTCTGGGTCTTAATCCCTAGGAAGTCAAATCCAGAAATCTGTTTAGAAAAAAAAAAAAAAAAAAAAAAAGCTAAATGTTTTTAAGCATTTTAAATTCTGGGAAAATTTGCCCTGGCAACAGCAGATTCCCTTTCACACTACCTGATAAAGCAGCAATTCTTTAATATCCATTCTAAAAAGTCTTAGGAGTGCAATATTTATCTTTGGGTAATGGTGGTGAAAGTATCTTGAGAAACTGAATTAACTGCCCAAACTACCATTGCCATGTCTGCCACTCTCAATGTGCCCACTGCAGGTAACGTAATGCTAGAAGAGTAATTTTAATTTTTTTTCAAAGCTTAAGTAATGTTCAGCAGCTGCAAAGAAGAAAACCAACACAATCCCATCAGTCCTTATATTAACTGTTTAAAGGCTCCATGTTTTAATGATGGTATTCCAAAACATTCACCAAGAAGGAATAATTGTTAATTTAATAGCATACTACCCTCTTTCCCTGGTAAGAAAAACTTACTAAACCTCTCAAAAGCAGAGGGGGGGAAAAATAATAAAAAAGGAATACATTTCTCAAAAGCATTAACTGCTGCAAGCAGCACAAATGGTCCTTAACAAGGCTTTTTCTTAGAGGTTTCAAGGGGTTTCCTTGCTGTATAATCTTGCTTTAGATTGTATTACCTGAATGACTGTGGCAGATTTATTTCTGGCTTCCTCCAGTTTTGCCTTTTCCAGATTGAAGAGAGTCCTCCTGGTCAAGTATCCTCTCCAGTGCTTCTGGATGAAAATGGCTGCATTCTCTTTTCTCAGGATATGTCGGCGAGCCAAGAAATTCATTGCAGATTTTTGAATTATCCGAGCAGCTCTGTCTCTTTCCTACAAAGAATAAATTTCCACTGAACATTAGCTATGGAATTTTCACTCAAATTTTTGATTTGAATAACCACCTACAGCAATTGTAAAATTAATTAATAAAAATAATGCCTGCAATGTTTAAAGGATTTTAAGTCTTTCTCCCTCACCAGCATCTTTACTATTAGTTATTTCAAAAGAGTTATAAAGAGAATGTTTTGTCATCATCGTTAAGGTTGTATAGATTTTATACAGTAAATAAACTGGAGATGAAAAAGCCTAAATAGAACCTCTGTCCTTTTTCTACACCAGAGATTCTCAGAATATTTCACTTGAACACTGTTCCATATGTAACATCAATATGTAATCCAGCAAGACACAGTGGTGGCATTTATAAGCCTTAAGGCGCCATAGCTTTAAAACCTTCACTAAATCTGGCATAACTACCAGAAAATCAAGATACAGAAATTCAATTCAAAAGACTGGTAAAGCTTAGTTTCTTAACAAAAATAGTAAATACATGCGGAAGTTTAACTACTCATCTCGTCTTAGAGTCATTGATAGGAACTAACTACTCCTTTAGATTTAATGAAGCAGTGCAACTATTTTATATTTGAAATATTGTGAGAAGAGTTTAAGGGGTGAAACATAAAAAAAGAACAGTAGCCTCTAAATACCTGTAATTACTTCAGAAATCTAAAAGAAAAGTGGAGTTTAGTAGATTACACCACCAAGAAGGCCGCATATTTTGATGATAGAAATGGCGCTCAGTTTAAATGCCAATATTAGTCCAACAAATCTGTATTTTCCATTGAATTTATATTCCTTTTTTTTCTTAATGTAGAAGCTATGAATATTGCACAAGCAAAGAGTACCTGAGAGAGTTTCAGTTGCCTTTTCAGCCTGTAGTTCCTCCAAGCAGCCTGAATTAATCGTGCAGCTCGAGTTTCTTGGCGAAGATCAAGAAGCCGTGAACACAGAAATGACAAGTAGGTGATAACAACCTACAGAAACACAGAACACAGCAGGGTAAGGGCTGTACAAAAGAGCAGGACATATTCACATGAGGGCAGAACATGTTGATATCAAATCTAAAGGCGTTTTACCTTCTCATCAGGAATTGTATTTGACATGTCTGTGTGATGAATCATTGCTGGTATCCCACCTAGGTCAGAAACTGCAGCATTGATCAGCTGGAAGTTTTGCTTTTCATTGTCCAAGAGTTCCTTGTATAGGACTGAGGGAGTTACAGCTTTGTAAAGACAAAATATTAGTCAAGTGAAATTGTGCAAAGAAATAGATTTTAACATAAACTTCTGTACATCAAATAACTCACTTTGATCAGACATTTCTTCTACAACATTTAGAGAAGTGTCAGACTCAGATGAGGACGAAGAGTTTAGTCCCACTGTAACAGTTCTTGAACATTCTACAGTTTGAGTTGTTCGTTGGCACACAGCTTCCAAAGGCATGTAGCAGGGGTGATAGTGATGAATCAAATGACATAATACTCTGCCATCTGAGAAACACACTGTGAAGTTTTCTACCTGTTAAATAAAATAAAACATATTCCTTAAATTCTAGTCAATTTGTATAAACTAGATATAGAATTTCTTCTCTTGTACCTTTAAATGTGACCAAGTGCAAAATGCTTTTTAACAACAAAAAAAATTAGGGAGCTAGTACTTCCTTTGAACATTTACTGTACAGTGACATACAGCTGTGAAAGCCCAGAAACAAAAGAGGTGTTGAGTCATAACACAGTCAATCTACAAGGGAAACATTTATGAAAACAATCTTTCTACAGCAGGATCCCAAATAAATCTCTATAGATACCTTTGCACTAGGTTTTCAACACAGAAATAAGTTCTGAATTCACATCAGTCCTAAGAGCTTGGTTTTACCCTTCAGAAAGACTAGCAGCCACTACTGTATTCTGACCACCGTCAAGTATCTGACCAGGGCTTCCTTTCTTGGAATGAGCAAACATATCCCTTCTAAACCAACATCTCTGAGGAGATGAACTGACCTTATCCCAACAACTAGCATAATTTTCATGGAAATTCTATGCACAAATACAAATGAAAGCTTAGTAAAAATCCACAAACAATTCCCATTCCAGCAAAAAATGCTCTGTTTTTAAAAAGCATTTTTATGCACAAGACTAAAATGGAAGAGAAAATTTTTTTCACAGATTTGTTTAAAAAGAGAGGTGCAGTTAAACTCACAGAGCAATGATTATTTCAAATCAGATGTATGTAACAAAGTCCAAAACAATATTTACAAATAATTACCGCTGGCTTCTACTACATATTCAATGGTTTGAAGAGCTCTGTTCTGTAAAGAATTACAACGGCATATGGCGTACTTGTGGAAGTGTACACAAAACTATTTACCTTGATATTGTAAAATCTACAAACAGCATTAACCCATTCCATCAGCAGCATCACATTTTCACTGTAAGTCTGAGATGAGAAGTTACTACTCTCTTCCTGTACTCTAAAGTAATTTGGAAAAGTCTTGACAGAACCCAATAGTGCTTTTCTCTTGTGTGTGCTCCTCAAAAACTCAATTTCTTCTTTTAAATGTTCCACATTCAGAAAAACATCGACCTGTTAGGAAGAAAAACAAAAAATGGACATGTCAACAGTCTGACATGTCCTGCATTACTGCTGCTGAATGCAGAGCTTTAGACATGGCATTTTAAAGAGAATCTCCACTCACTTCTTAGCAGTACCTGCAATACAACCAGTAGTAGACAATCTGGACTTGCCAGCAGAGATGGCAGATAAAAATCCCTAAATCTACCCTTCCCACTGTTCTGTGTAAAGGACTTACTGCATTAGTTAATAGCTGGGAGAGATAGGGAAGTTCCCTGTGTAATTTCAATTTGCTGTGCAATGAGGATACAACAATTACAGTCCTGCTTGCAGTTACACTGAGCTCATGTACCAAACCTCCTCTTTTGAGGGATTCCAAAAGGACTTGAGCTGGTTGGAGAAGAAGCAGCTTATCCACAGGGCTTGGATAAAGCCACTACTCACTCAAGTTATTTCTCCAATCAAAAGCAATGCAACTGTGACACATGCATCAGAAGATCTAACTGAAGGAAGATAACTACATAATAGTGTAACAGTATTTAAGAAAGAAAATAATTACCCTTGATTTTTATTATATTGTCCTATCTTAGCGATAGTTCTGTGGCTGAAGTCTTTAATATTCTTGCTTTATATATATTTAATTGCACTTACATTCCTGACTACTTAGTGGTGAAATTCCACCTCAACTTTTATCTTATTCTGCCTTTCATACATTATGTTCCTTCCAACTGGATTTGTCAGTTGGACACTTATTTTTAAAATACCCTCTGACTCAAGTTAACTATTAAAACAGCCTTAAGAAAACTATTTTTACTTCCTCTACCAACTTTTGAAATGTCATTGCAGTAAGAAATCTTCATTCTTATTTCAAGAATGTTTCACTGACAGTTTCAGATAAAAGGAAGAAAAAGTAGAAGGACTATAGCTTCAGACTACTCTATAACTGTCTTATCAGTGTAACCTCAAAATGTCCTTTTCAGTTACTAAGATTCTACCTGCAGTTTGAGATCAACATTATTTTACTTTTAAGTATCAATTCTGCTACTATTCAGCATAAACTCAGAAGTTTGTTTTTTTGCAAAAACTTGAATGAATGTGTAAGAAAAAGCACAGTTAAAACACTATCCAAGCTGTATTGTTGGAAACAATTAGCAATTTAGTAAAGTTTACATGGAACTTTGAATCTACAAAGCAAATAATTTCAGTCTAAAATTTGATTAGTAGAGGCTTTCACAAACATCAAATATTCCTGCAAGAGTTGTGTTTTCATTACTACGCCTTTGAAACTAGCAAAATCCAAACAAAATAAGCAATTGGATAGTACCTGGAAGGCAAAGACGATTTTCCACAGCAGTGCTAACGTTCGTTCCCTGTGTCTATCCACAATGTCCCTGGAGTCAATTGAAGCACCTATCAAATAAAACAAGGGATTAAAATGTGCAGTAGTTATCTGATGCACTTAGAATAAACTTGATTTCTTGGCCTTACCAGTTTCATCTTTCAAATGCACTCCTCGCTCTTTCAGGACATTGAGAACAATATCAACATTATGTATCTTCTGTAGCCGACTTACTGCAGGAACTCTCAGTTGTTTTGAAAGATTCCAGTTTTTGGTAAGAAGCTCCACTGCTCTCCTAACAAAGATAATTGCATGATTAATGTGTCTGAGGAGTTCACTTAAAGTATTATATAAAAGAAAATAAATATTTCAATAGAATTCTGTGTCAACGCACACAAGACGGATGCCACATTGTAAGTCCACAGCCAGGTTTGTAACAGCAAAATCAAATTCATCAAGTGGAGTTTGAATATGACTGACAGGTAGTCCTAAGAAACACAGATGGCGGGAAAGGTCACCTTCACCACTCAGGAAGTCCCGGGAAAATGCAAGCAAAAGGTCTTTGCTAGCCTAAAATTAAAAAAAAAAACAAAAATAACCTTAACACTACGATATTTGTCAATTGGAATACAATTTTCCCCCCTTGTACTTCCCCAATTACATTTCATATTTCCTTCTCTAGTTCTTAAAATTACTTATTTTTTAGAATTATTTTTAGCAAGTCACACACAGCTTTAACTTTTGTCAGATTAAAAACAATAAAAAAATTTTACACTGAGTCTTAGGATAATACTGGAAGGAGATATCAAATCACACCTCTCACCTTGAACTCTGCATCCTTACAAAAGAGGCAGGGGTCATGGTCAATCATTCTGGACTGTTTGGCACAATCCAGAAAGCAAACCAACAGCAGCAATTTTTTCAGTGTGAACTTTGACAAAGCTTCTTCATGACCTAAAATGATATAAGTCAGTAAGTGATAGTTTAAAAATTAAGTGCTACAAATAAACTATTTTAGAAGTAGTTGTTACCTTCCCGATAAAGGTGGGGCACGACAGGATGTCTGTATTCAGCTGCAATGTCAGGGTTCCACAGCAAGCGATTAAGGATAAATATTGCTAAACCCGTAACATCACTATTACTCTCCAAAGCTATCAGTTCTCCATAAATTGTCTAATATGAAAGAAGGGGGGAAAAAGCAGAATTAAGTATTAAAAGCTACCTTAAATGCTTTGTGATTTTTTTTGAACCATATACATTATTGAATTTCTAAAATAACAAAAGGCAATTGATCTCTAAATATCAAACAGTTTTCAAGTGAGTCCCTGAAAGGTATAGACAAAGGAAATTTCAGAAGATCTAATTTCATTTCAAAACATGTATGATCATCTATGTCTGAGAAATCAATCAGGAACTTCTTTTAGACAATGATATTCTTCTCCAGTTTAGTAAAGTGAAACGGCTAGTGAAACACTTTTGTGTTATTTGTCATGGAATTAACTTCCACTATACTTGATTAAATATTTCCTTCTCAATAAGGTAATCACTGTTTTAAAGCAAGTATGTTGTAACAATTTAAAATACATTCATTATGCTATAACTAAATTGAACCTACCTGAATTAGTATGACAGAAAGTAAAAAGAAACCCAAAACAACCTCTACTAAAAAAATGCTATATGTCATTTAAACTTAGATTATAGAATATACACAGCCCACTTACCTCCAGACCTATACGCAGCCATAATGGGTTGTAAGATAAAAGCCAATTAAGGACTTTCTGCCTTTCTCCTGCAAGAGAGCATCTTTTAATATTACATCCAGCAAACATTTCATATTAATGCAAAAATTTCTATTAACCAATTTTAGATTAAACAAACTCAGTGTATGAATAACCCTGTTTCTACTTACAAGAGGAGAGAATTCCAGGTTTCAGTCCTCTTACCTATGTCTTTCCAGAGGTGCCTGTCCCTGCGGACCAGCAGGCGCCTGCTTTCGATCTCCACCTCAAGTTTCTGGATGGCTTTGACCATGGTTTCGGAGGTGAACAGGCGGCAGGCCTCGCGCCGCAGCCTATTCAGCTTACGGCGAGCTGTGTATGCTTTTAGAGATGCCTCATCTTTTGTGGGTGCCTTAGGAAGGCTCATTTTGTGATGGTTCTCTTCCCCCAAGATAAGAGCAGTTGCATTTACTGTTTAAACATGCAGAAAAAGCATGCATTTACATCTCAAACAATTTTTTTACATTTATATCTCATTATTCCTCATTTATTTTTTCCCTTCTTTTAAGCTGACATTTTGTTATTTTTATTCTGACTGATGATTTATCCTTCAGGAAACTTGTCAGCTGTTGCACTATACATATGTTGTCAAGTACAAGAATAGCAGTCAACTATTAAAAATAAGAACACTTATTTAATAAGTGAGCAGTGCTAGGAATTCAGTTTCAAGATTAATGGTTCCATCCTCAGATTTTTCAAATGAAGCTAAAGATAGAGCAAAAAGTAGGTTATCCTTTTAGTAAAGTGCCAGCTATATTTTCCAGCAGGTGGGGATTCCCCACTCGCCACCCACTGTGGAGTGCCACAACCACATATTCCAGTGCATCCTTGTTGCAGAGCACCCTCCTCATGCAGAGATGTGCTGTGCTTGCCAGGAGCTACTGATCCATCCACACTTACCAGAAGGTGGAAAACATGACAACATGACCCTAAAAATGTTTAGTATTAAATGAGTACTACTACTCATTAGTGTTAATAAAGTATATTATATAAAGCCTAAGAAAATGAGAAGACAAAATTATTGTACTCTTACCTTGTGAGGTATTTGTTTTTACATTGAAGTCATCTGGGGTAAGTACAAAATTTAACCACCAGGTGAAACCTCGTTGCTGCTTCTCCTTCCACCGTTCATCATAAAACATGTTTTTAGCAGCAAAGGGCATTGGGTGCCTAGGGATGACTTAAAAAAAAAAAAAACCCAAAAAAAAAAACCTTGTCTTTGCAGTTCTTGTAATGTTTGATAACCAATATACATTTCACTGTGGAAAGGACTGATGTTTTAATTTAGCTCCATTTAGCACCGTAACTAAAATAGCAGATTGTTAAAATCTTCAGTGACTGGCAGGGACTAGTAAATAAATTTCAGCCACAAAACATGTCTTGAGTTGTTATAGCACTAGAACTAAGACAAGATACCTAGGCCATTTGCAATGGGGCAAGCCCAAACTGAACTGGAAGAACCAGGAAGAACCATTTCATAGATGCATAGATGCATTTTTTTAATCAGATCAACTCAGTACTCTTAACTGCAAAATTTTTATTTTGTTGGGAAGAAACTTTCTCTTCTGAGGTATTCTGTTGTTGCCTTAAAATGTTATCAGATATGGAAGATAACTGATATGGCATTTAACTAATAGCCATCAGTAAGTTGGGAGCAGAACTGTAATTTTAAACTTACAGGCCAATTTGAAAAAAAAGTAACATTTACTTATAGCTGATCATATGTTGCAACCAATTTTCTTATAAGTAGACAAAACAGATCACAAAAGATTGCATATAGTTTTCTGCTAGATTGAATTGATTCATTTCAGGTACTATCTTATACTTCATCAGCTCTAACCAGTTAGGTCTTACCTGACACCAGCAATACACTAGTTGTGACATATTGTTCAGTATTTTACCAAACACCAAGAATCTGCCTACCTGTTTTCACTGGTTTCACAAATGTCAGCTGTGACTGGGCCAATCCAGGCACATATTTAGTAATTCTCTTGGTAGCTTTAGATGCCTTCTGAAGTGAAGAACCTATAAGCATCAACACACAAATATCAACAGCAAATACATCAGTGAAAGTTAATGTATTAAAGTTCATACCACTTTAAAGTACAGAACTAGAGTAATTCCCCATGAACCATTCCAAAGATATCAATGATTTAAAAAGGGGAGGAAGATGTGTGGATGCAGGGAACTACAGACTAGTGAGCTCTACTTTTGTGCCTGGGAATATCATGGAACAGGTCCTCATGAAAAGGATGTTAAAGCACATATAAGACAAGGAGGCAAATCAAGACAGTGAGCATGGCTTTATCAAGGGCAAATTGTCCCTGACCTGTCTGGTGGCATTCTGTAGCAGAGTGGCTGACACAGTCAACAAGGGGAACTGACCGATGTTATCTACCTTGAGTTCTGTAAAGCCTTCCACACAGACCCACATGGCACTTCCATCTCCACATTGGAGAGATATGGATTTGGACGGTGTACCATTGGGAGGATAAGGAATTGCAGCCAAAGACTTGTGGTCCATGGCTGTGTGCCCAGGTGAAGGCTGGTGATGAGGGGTGTCCCTCAGGGATCTGTCTTGAGACTGGTGCTCTTTAATAGTTTATCAATGACAGTGACAGAGATTGAGCACACCCTTGGCATGTCTGCAGGTGACACAAAGCTGAGCTGTGCAGGTGACACAACAGACTGGGAGAAGAACTCAGAGAGGGCAGCCCTGCAGAGGAGGACTTTGGGATTCTGGTGTATGAAAAGCTGGACACGAGCCAACAGTGTGCACTCAGAGCCAAGGCGAATTGAATCCTGAGCTGTGTCAAGAGGGGGGCCAGAGGTCAAGGGAGGGGATTGTTCCCCTCTACTCTGCCCTTGTCCAGCCCCTCTAGGTTTATCCTAATGGATTAACAGAAATAACCTGGTAGATAACACTTTTTCCTGCTGCATATCAATACTTTCAATTTCAAAGTACGTTGTTTTCATGCAGACCATCTTAAAAAGCCTGACATTGAAGTGCATTACTGAAAGCCCCAAATCAAATCCAGGTCACAGAACAGATCATTTTACTGAAGAAAGCAGCATGTGCTATTTTGATCTGAAAGCCACAAGGAATTTTCCTGGTAGTTAAATTTTGCAAATTAAATTCATCTTTAAATCCCAGATCCTCATTCCTTTGACATTCCAGAGCATATTTGCGGTTGGAACAGTTAGAAAACCCAAAATAAATGGAAATGCAAGCTGTCAGCATTTTCTGATTTTCAAGCAACGAAGTATCAGCAAACAATAAGGCAGAGAGAACTACACAAGGCTAACAACAAGTTAATCACAGACAGTAAAAAGCAGGTAGAATGAAAAAGACTTAGGAACTTTTTCACTGGAAGGGTAGTTATCACAGGCTGCCCAGGAAAGTGGTGGAATCACCATCCCTAAAAGTGTTGAAAATGCGCATGGAGTGGCACCTGGGGTTATGGTTTAGTGGTGAACATGGAGGTGCCAAGTTAGTGGTTGGACTCAATGTTCCAAGAGGTCTTTTCCAGCCTTCGCAATTCTACTTCTGAAAATATGTGACAACAGCACTGAAGGCAAACATTCACAACGGTAAATGTACATGTGATAAATCTTTTGCAGTAAGTTTCCAGAAAATTTGATTTACATACCAAGGTCTCTGCTCAAGAGCTGTTAGATACTTTACCTATTATTGTCATTAACAAATTTACATAGGAATAAAGCAAATTTGAAGCCAATTACATAACCAAAACTCTAACCTAGTTTTCAGTTTTTTAAAACAGATACCTAACAAATTACAAAAGCCCACATTTCAGAGATATAAAATATTGCTGACTGTTGCTAGACAGTCCAGTTGCTATACACATTTCTTAATCAAAGGCATCTTTCAGAAAATGATAAATGAAGGAAACACGGCTCACCAGCTTTCTTTCTCTGCCCTACTGTCTCTCCACTCATGGGTTTGAAGGCTGATGGTCGTCTGGCCCTGTGTGTTTTATTGTCCATGCTAGAGGTAAGAGCTCTTTTTCTTTCCACCTCTTCCACATGCACTGGAGCTGTAACTCTACTGTTTCCTACGTATGTTTCACTTTTCCTCTTTCGACACAAAGTTGATCCAGTAGATGAGTTTACGTTGTCATTGTGACACTTCTGTTCAGATGAAATGGGAGCTATAACTGGAAGGTATTTAGATGTTTCTGCTTCCATATGTCCATGCACCACATTAACACATCCAAGTATTGCTTTATTAAGGCATTTTTTAGATTTTGGTTGGTGGGTTTCTGTTCTTGTTTCTTCAGTAGCACCAGGCTTACTTTTTATGACAGTGACAGAAAGGATTGGGCGCTTTTTTGTTTGCTTTCTCTGAGGGGGACTGTTAGCCTGAAGTTCCTCTGCAGAGCGAAAACTGCAGTGATCTTCCTTGGGTTTATCACAATCAAATGCCTGTGATTTTACATTATGCAGCTCAAAGACTTCATTTAAGCTATGTTCTATGTGAACATGTGTTTCTGTCTCTACACCTCCATCTTTATTCCATTTTGAGGGTAGAAATCTCTTAACAACACAGGTCTCTGTGGTGGACGATACTAATGCTTCCTCAGGCTTAGGAGTCTTTGATGGCTTATCTGAAAAATTGTCCTTCACAAATTGATCAGGTGACAGAATTGGAAAAGGCTGTTCTATTACATTTATATCCACTTGATAATTGCCACTTACAAAAGCATCTGGACTCAAAATTCTCCTTGTACTTAAAACAGGTGCAGAGGCTGAGTGTTCCTGAGTGGAAACTGGTGAGAGTGTAAAATTAAGAACTCCGCCATCATTTGAAATTGGCAATTGCGCTAATCCAGCATAACTGGAGGCACTTTCAGGTTGCAACTGATTGTGCTCAGTAACGCATTTATTGATGTTACAGATATCAATCTTGGACAACTCCTCATTTCCAGAGGCATCAATATCCCCATACGTAGTAGATCTTCTCAGGGCAAGTGGTGTGTGAACAGTACCGCCACGTTCCTCCAGCATTGGTGCAATAGGAGATGGAGGCAGCTGATTTTCTGTGTCAGCAAGAAGGTCATTTCCTTGGGATATACTATTCTGCACCGTGTTCTGATTCTCACATGACTGAAGGGGACTTCTAAGTCTATCCACCTTCTGAGAAACTCGAAATGTTTTATTAACATTTTTAATTTCTGAAGTACTCTTCTTAACGTCTATTGCAGATGTTCCTGAAGAGTTCTTCTTTTTTAATGTATCCCAAAGACTCTTCTGTAAAAGAACCAAAAATACGAGTTAGTGTCCTAGCTTTCTAAATTCTTCTACATGTAAAAGTAAACATTACTAGCATACCCATTCAAAGTTTTAAAAAATTATAACAAGAACCCCTGATCAAAAATTCACAATACCTTATTTTCAGGCTTGAAAACTGTTTATTTGGTCATGTTTCAGTTTTACTTTTTAAGCTGTAGTTTATCAGTACCTACTTTCCAACCCAATTAAAAAAAGTTGAGGACAACGGGCATTTCCACAGCATCATTTATTATTTTACAGTCATCCTTTGCTGAATTTTCTAGTAATAAAAACAGTATTTGCATCAGAGATGCCAAAGATACAGAATTAAGATACAACAAACACACACTCACCTTTTTCTTTGGGGGCTGCTCAGCAGCACCCAGGAGCACGGCTTGATGTTTTACGACGCCATTAACAACAAAAGTCACCAGTTCTCTGATTTTTCCTTCTTCTAATGGTGTCCACGTGACAGAAACAAATATTCTTTGTCCTGACTAATGGAGGAAAAAAAACATTTAATATCTAGCATTTAGGTACACTTAGGTAACATTGAAGATCCAGTAATCAACCAAACAATGAGCAGTATATAGAAGTAATATTTATTATGACAACATGAAATGATAAAAAATTGTTAAATGTTTAAATTCAGTTTTCCTTCTTTGACATGTAAATTTAAGCAACCCCTATCAAAAATGTTGACTTACTAAAAGGTTGCATAACTCTGAATCAAACTACCGTGGAAAACAAAAAAGAATACATATAAATATAACACATAGGAGAAGGTTTAAGTAAAGTTGAGTAGAAGAAATTACATAATTTTTGTACATATTAATGTGCAAATTAGAGTAATTTTGAGAAAATTATGGTGGGACAAATAATCAGAGGCTGATTAACTTAGGACCTTAGGTGATCCTAAATACAAGTGTCAACTTTTAAAGTCAAATCTGACATACAAGTGTCTTGAAAAAAAGTAAGACACTGCAAATTATCAAGGAAGTAAAGAAGCTTTCTATTCATTCATTTCTATTCTATTCCATTCATATGTTCCCAGAGGAACACATTATTCAAGCACTTTGCAGTGAGACTTTACTCTGGTTTTATAAGCCCATTGTTGCAAGACATGTCCAGAGTGTTTCTTCCTCTCTCACAAACATTCTGGACAGTTGGATAATTCTGGATAATTGTAGATGTATGTTCGTCTAAACTGTTCTTTTAAAAACTGGCATTGACTAGAATACCCACAGTTTGCATTTCCTTAGGTATCATAAACGTTTAATACTATTTTAAGCATGACTTGCTCTCTGTTGTGTCAACTAATCAACGTGCAGAACAGTGAACTGGCATCCTCTTCCCTCAGCCTTTTTCCTTAACATATGCCCTGAAACTTTTTGACAGGCCTCTATCTTTTAAACAACATTCCTAAGGAACAACAATAATTTAATTTTATTTTTTTATCCTCACTGTAAACACCTCTCTGTTGAACCAGGTTGTATGTGGCGCTTTCGCAGCGCTGACAGCCCCTAGCCCAATGGGCCCAACCCCGTCATCCCCAGCTGCTGCCGCCCTTCGAGGCGAACCGCGAGACACAACCAACACGCACCGCCCTCACCGGGGCCACAGCTCTGGGAACCCGCCGCACATCCCGGTGACTGGTGGCTACCTCCGGGCAGGCCCACGCCGCTCCTCCCTCGTCCCCCGGCTCTGCGGCCGCCACAGTTCCCAGCCGTCCCCTGGTGTGTCCCCCTGCCGTACCTCCACAAAGAAGCGGCGGTGCTCGATGCTGAAGCCCCTGGCAGCGCCCGGAAAGCGATCGATGACCACCTCGGCATCATCCTCGTTGGGGTTGTCGATGCCCAACAGACGCGTGCGGGAGGCGCCCACACGCAGGCAGCCGAAGCTGAGGAAGGGCGGCCGAGAAAAGTAGCTCAGGACCAGCACAGCGGAGTCTTCATCCGCGTCCTCCTCGCCACCCCGCGGGACCCAGCGCCGCCGGGAAGGCTTGTTGGCGGGGCCGCGGTCCCCCCGCGCCGCTGCGGTGACGGAGCCCGCGGCCATGGTCGGGCAGGCGCGGAGCAGCAGCCCTGTACAGGCAACACTGCCAACCGCCGCTCGCGCGTTCAAACCCAGGGCTCCGCCAATCCCCGCGCGGGCCGCGCCCATTAGCCCCGCCCCCCGCCCCTCAGCCAATCCCAGCGCGGCTCGCGCCCGTTCCAACCCGCCCTCTCCACCGTCCGCCAATCAGCGCTCGACGCTTCATTTAAACAGCCCGAGCTCGCAGGGCCGCGAGCACTAGCCGTGAGGTTCTGTGGGTTCGAAATCGATAAACAAAACAACAGCGCGGAGCAACTGCCCTGACGAACAGCTCTCCTCCCCACACTGAAAAAGAAACTAACGAACTAAGCAAAACCAGGATTTTTTTTTTTTTAAATAAATTTAATTTACAAAATATTTTAAAGTCAAAAGTAGAATGAGACACACACAAATCTGAAGAAAACACCGGCCTCATCTGCTTCTTTAATGAGCTTTGAAAGTGAAAGACACAGAATACTGTGTTTTCATGGTGTTTAAAAACAAAAGGGGGCAGAAATCAAAGCTTAGTGCAAGCACCCCTGCAACAAATCCTGTGAAGCACACAATGTTAAGACAAAAGAACCTTACTTTTCCATAGCAAACAAAATTACACATAGGACTGGGTACTTCCACATTTACAGTATACTTCCTAACTTTTCCTTACAGTGAAGGATTTCCCCTAAAAAGACAACCTTAAAGACTTCCATTTAAAATACCAACCTGTACAGATCACATTTAAAACACATTATTTCAATATACCAGTGACAAAATATTGAGTTCTTTTCACTTTTTTCTTTCATATAAAAGACCAACATTTAGCATGATCAAAATGGTAATGGAGGATTAAAAAAAAACTGTCATTTTTACCTCTAATCCATCAAAACCTTTTAAACCAAAACATTTCTAATGAACCATGAAAAAGACTCTTTTGGCCTTAAGCAAGGTGACCACCCTGCATTACATTCTGCCAGTGACACTCTTTGATGCACATGATGAAGTAACCAAATGGTTGGGAATTTGTGTTGTAGAGCAAGATCCCACAGGACAACAGTCACAAGGACCTGCAGATAAATGCACTCTGCTTCCCTTTAGCCTCAGGCATATGGGGAACACACAGTCTGGATCAGGCATGCTTGTATGCTCCACACAGAAAAATTTCACATCTTTTTTACTGTTATCAGGGGAAAAAAAATCCTACTCATCTACATCAGAATTAATTAATAATTCTACATTCATGAACTCCTGCACATTAGTTATTTTAAAAACTTGAGGGTCATTTATTCCTTAATAGTTCATAACATGTTTCATATTTGATCAAGCACACTGCGAGGTGACTCCTTTGAAGCGTTCTTCAGTTCTGGAGGCTCCTTCACATTTGTTATAGGCAAAGAAGCTCAGCTCTTTGATGACACCAAGTACACCTTTTGTCATTGTGGACTGGCACAGCCCTTCTTTAGAAACAACTACTGGAATTATAATCCAGACTATAGTAGAGCTGTATTTTTAAGGAAACCTCTGCCTTACAGAAAAATATCTTCACCATTACAATTACTGATATTCAGCATGATAAGAGCCCATGAGGGATACACCTCTGTAAGAAAAGTGTCAGTGCTCAAAGAGGAAATTCCAATATAAATAAATAAACTGAACATAAAACCCACTAAAATAATTAAAGGCAGTAACCCAGTCTACAACCAGAAATTTGTATAGCAAAAAAATATAGAATTTAATGTTTGAACAGAAGAAGTAAGTTGTCAGGACAACATAGCAGTAAGGAATACCAGCATGGACTCCACTCTTCTTCCCAACGGTCAGCATGCAGAAAAGACTTTTTGCAATGTGCCACTAAACACTCCTTAGAGATCTTTTTAAGAGATACCTGCTTCTTCCTTCTTTGGCAATAAACACTCAACTGATCTAGGGTCTGCCAGATAAAACATTTATTGTAAATGCTCCCTCCACATCAACAGCACACACACACATATTAAAATGGGGAGAGCAGACACTAAGGAGTTCCAAAGCATGAGCTGTGAGGTGCAGACCTCTGCCCTTCGACCCCAGTCTTCCTAACAGGGACAATCTTCTATCAAGCAGAAACCAGATACTTTCACCTACCAGATGAAAAAATTTCCAGTCTATGAAAATTTACTTTGCCCACATATGAATTTTAAGTAGATGTAAAAGTAGATGTATACAAATTATAGCTCATGATATTAAATAAAAACTATGTATCTAGCACATAAGCTCTCTTATTGTCTTTCACTGTCAACTGGCAATGATCCAGCCTGACCAGCAGGTACAAACACTAACTAGTAGGGTTATCTGCAAACAAATGAACACCAAAGAACTAGTCGGTAATTTTCTCCAGGAATGACTAGTAATTCTGGTCACCCAAACAGCAAAGAGCAAGCTCATTTTTCTGAAAAATTAGTCCTTTTTAAGTCCACTTCTTGTTGGGCACGCACAAACATGGAGCCCTTTGAAAGTTATTGACCTTTATGTTTTCCAACTAAACAACTCAACTAGAGAAAAAAAAAGCCATTCTTCAGAATAGATATAAAAGGCACAATTATGAAAGAATTTTTTTAAAGGACATTATCAAGTAAATATGCTCCAAATTCCATTTCAGTGTTTTCTTAGAGTGCCTTTCAAACAGACTGGACTTTAAAAGAAATAATTATTTACCAACCACTTTGAAGCTACTGTTTTGTCAAAATTATACAATACTTATTTCTACTGTAGAACAGAAAAGACAAGATATAACAAAGAATTAGGCTTTTAGTCTGAGCACTGCACTGACACCACTGATGCTGAGTTACTTTCAACAGTACAATTACAAATAGAAATTACAGTGGAAATCATGTTTCATGTGCACATGAATAGTATGAATATGATACACACATGTAGACTTGAAAACTACACATAAACCAGCCATTTTCAAGCCATGGAGTGTAAAGGTGACAGAAATAGTTTTATTTTGAAAGGAGATGAAAGATGGAATTAGAAAGCAGGAAGGGTAGTACTTGATAGTGTCCTTTCAGAAGGTGGCATTCAATGGCCTTGTTATTGCTGTGTATTCGCTAGTCTTCAGCTTCTTCCCAGATCTATTTACAGCATGTCAGTCTGAACATTCCCAGAGCACAGCTCTAAATTTTACTTTAGAGATACAAACAGAACAGTTAAACATATGTTGTCCAGTTTTAGAAACTGAACTTTTAAAGTTTAGGACTTCTATTGTGCTTCTTTGGCTAAGTCCTATTTAAATATTGGTAACATTTAAAGTTCTATAGCTCTGCCACTATTTAACAGCTAACAGAAATCTTTGGTGTGCTTAGGTTAAGAATCCACTAGGGTACAAGCTTCAAAATATAAACATTCAGGCAGTTCTGGCCCCTCTCCTGCAAACTGCTTAACACTGAAGCAGATGATTAATAGAATCTAACACCAAAGTATCTGAATACAGTCTCAAATTATCTGTGTCTCTTTTAGAGTTTGTAGAAATGTGATAAAAGAGTCATCACAGCTCCCTTGTGCTCAGGTCATTGAATAAATTTAACAGTTAAAACAAT